>NC_137436.1:21260000-22600000 GCF_964374335.1 Astatotilapia calliptera
TCACAACAATGATAAGAAAAATAAACTAAGCCAATATGGCATGTTTGTTAATACAGAGACACACATGTTAATCTGATCTCTGGTCTCCCACTCAGAGACACAGGTCTCCGAGTGTCCAGCATTCAGACGGCTACCTGAGGAAAGAAAATCTGCTCACACAGATATTTAGAGCCAAATACTGTCAATAATGCCTCTGCAATGTTCTGAAGACAGTTAAACTTGTCAGGTAGTGATGTCCAGCAGGTGAAAATGCAAGCTCCATGAACACGCACAGCTGTGGATTAGAGCTGCTTTGATGTCACATTAACTGGTATTAACTCAGCCAGTTAATGCGAGACAAATCCAGCTGCTCATTAAAGATTTCTAGTTTGATCAGAAAATAAAACATTGGTCCAAACACCTGAAAGTCCCAAAAACGCATTGTGTCTCAAGTCTAGGGCTGTGCGATATGACCAAAATCTCATATCCCGATATCAGAATTCTATCGTCCGATAATGATATAAATCACAAAAATTTTCTGTAAATTCCGTGAATCTCGGGCAGCTCGACTTGCGTGAAGTGTTTCCAGCTGGGCGTGCTTTACCCGGAGTCGAGTGTTTTAACCGATGCATGAAGCTATACATCTATAGACATAAGTTGTAACGGCCGCCGTTTTCTTTGTGAGTATTTATTACACGGCGTGCTGCGGGTTGCCTGTTCTAACGTTTGAGTCTAAGGTTTATTTTTTAGCACCTGGGCCCTATTTCAGGAAGCCAGTTTAGAAAACTCAGAGTGAAAAACGATACACGGGGTTGAGTAACCCCGAACTGTCCAACTCGGAATATTCGGTTTCAGAAAGGCTGATAACAATTAGTTCAATCAACGCGGAGTTGCTTTAACCCCAAGTTAAGAGCGCGCACGAGGATACATAAAGCCCTGATTAGTGGAGCACAGTCACCATGGAGATGGAGGGAAAGAAGGCGCGGTCAATGTATTTTACAGCGCTTGAGGCCGAAATTCTGATGGCAGCATATGCCGATAACATGCAAATTCTGCGGAAAAAAAGTAACACAGCCTCAGCTGCAAAACAAAGGGAGCATGCATGGCAAAACATAGTCAATGCGTGAGTGTTAATTTAAACATTGATCTAGGGATTTCCACCCATTTAACACGTTATTTTATTATATTTTATTTTATTTTTTATTTTATTTTATACATTTGATTTTGTGATGTGATGTGAGCGCAGGTGCAACTCAACAGGCCCCAAACGTTCCTGGCAGCAAGTAAAAATGAAATATAAAAATATAGTCCAAACAGGTAAGGTGTAATTGTATTATGAGCCATAGTGCTTGGTCTGTTTGTCCGATGTAAATCAATTGCAGTTAGAGGCTACATTAATTTTCTTTCTGTAAGCACTTATTGAAATTATCTGAGCATTACAAGTACATATTTGCTTACTCTGTATGCTCAAATGTGACCCGTTATAGCCAACAGAAAAAAAAGCGGAGGCCGGAAAAACAGGTGGGGGTCCTCCACCACCACCACTCACAGAGCCTGGCCACTTGGCTTCCACATTTGTGATAATGTTGGCAGCATCACATATGATCTTCACAGTGCAGAGAACACAAATTAGCATCCATTACTATAATGAAATAATTTGTTAGTTTGAAATGCTACAGGGAACTATGTACCTGTACATTAATGCTGTGGAAAGACTTCCTGTTCACATAGTTTCCTTCATTTACTGAAGGAGCAATGATTGGAATGTGAGTGCCATCTATACAGCCAATCACGCCTGGGAACCGTGGGAATAAATGTAAAATTTAAGTAGTAGTTCAAGTATCACCACATCATGAATTAAGTTTTGTTCATCCTGCTACCTGCAATTTTGTGGCATCCCTCTTTGATAAATCTTGTGGGTCTATGACCGGGGAACACCACAAACGAGTACAGGAGACGTTTCAGTGCAACTGTAACATTCCTGGCTGCCCGACAGACGGTAGCCTTGGAAACGTGCTCAGCGTCACCAATATTATACAGAAAGCTCCCGTTTGCAAAAAACCGAAGTGCAATACAAATAATATGTACAGAACTGAGAGGATGTCCGCGATGTGTCACATGAGCAATATTAGGCCTGAGGAGGTTATTCAAATAAATTATAGATTGTGCTGAAAAACGGTAACGTTCACACAGGAAATCATCAGGAAATGATAAAATGTCCGAACGCGCTCTAATCACTCTCTCCCGGCGGAGAGCTCTGCGGAGAATTTGGGCTTCAACATCTACTGGCTCTTCAAGGAAGGGGCACGCCATGTCTGACACTTCCTACAGTCAGGTTTCTGACAAAGAGGCGGAGAAGGTCAGGGTTAGTTGAAGTAAACCTGCGAGGGGGCAGGTTAGCTTCACGGAGTGTGTCGTCATAGTGACTCACTCAGAATTAATCTAAACTCGCTTTGTGAAACCGAAAACCCAGAGTTTTCGTTAACTCAGCGTATACTTACTCAGAGTTTGCACTAAACCGGCTTTCTGAAACAGGGCCCAGGCGGCTCTTTTTTTACTTCTCATCCGTAAATAATCTGCACTTTCACGTGATTCAGTTTATTTTGAAAAGTCTCAACAGGATCTTGAGCTTTATTGTGAAAGGTTTATGTGGAACATAAACAAGCGGACATGCGAAGGTGTTACCGTCGCTGTTGCTAACGACAACGCATAAAAACAGTTGCTTGTCCGTCTGTAGTGTGGTTATATTAAATATAAAAGAAAGAGAGAACTTTAAGAAATTAATATAGCCACTACAGTGACCATCAAAACGATGAAAAAATATTGCCGTAAACAGTTTATTTTGCGACACCATGAAACAAACGATAGCGTAAAATGAAACGATAGACGTTTTTATATCCTCATCCGATATATATCGTTATATCGAACAGCCCTACTCGAGTCTACGGATGTATCCGTGTGTCTCCGTGGTGCTGATGCTGTGCTGAGCGAACAGCTCCTGAAGCTTTTGAAGTGTCAGAATGTGGAAAGCTAACAACGTCCCTCTTACCAGTAGGTGAAGTTATTTTTAGCCGATTACAAGTTGAATCTGGTAGTTGGGGTTGTTAGCTAAGATACCGTCATTAAGAAGAGCCACAACTTATGTGTCTATGCGAGCTGATTTGCGATGTGCACCGCTGGCGCGGCCATTTATTTTTTGATGCACTTTCTCAGATTAATTCACTGCGTGTCGTGCCCAGGGCTGGACTGGGACAAAAAAACAGCCCGGGCATTTTGACTAGAGACCAGCCCACCAGGTATTAAAGCCATAAAGTCTTTGAATGAAAACAAACGCTGTTGTGACAGTGATGTACGCTGTCTTGTTGGTATATGTATGATTTCTATACATTTTACATCAGATAAAAACTTTGGTTGTAAGCTTCAGATAATTATTTAATAACAGCCAGACATTTTAAATTAGAAAAAGAAAGTATTTCTTTGTGCCCCCCTCTCCCTGTTAATGCCCTACCTGGCCCTCCTGGCAAAACTTTGCTAGACCCGCCCCTGCACAGTTACCAGCTGTCTGCTACATAAAAAAGGATCCTGGTGTTATTTGTCTCTCAGAAACAGTTGATAACTTCAACTCATTCATGTCACCTAAAAGGTAAACCTGTTTCTCCATCACCACACAGCTCTGATGATTCAGTAAGGACATCTCGTGGTTTCATCTTCATGTTTCCCTCTCACCACATATCTAAACAGACATCATGACCAGCAGCTTTTTTACAGCTGTGGCTCCAGCAAACATCAGCTGATACTAGAAATTAATATTAAATAAATTCTAACAACAGCCGATCAAGCTTAAACGTGCTGCTTTTGTTTAGCGCAACATCTGCTGGTTTCCTCTTTCTGGCGCAAAGTGGGCGATAAACAAACAAGAGAGAAAAGCCGATCAGCTGATCATTGATCAGTTTCATGATTGAAGTAGCAACAGGAGAGGGAGGGGGAGAGGATGAGAGGAGGAGAGGCAGCTGTGCAGCATAACGACAGAATAAACCCACCTTTGTGTCTTTTTCCATCCTAGACAAACTGCGTCCCTTCTCAGCTCAACACGAAACGCGTAATAATTTCTCTGAATACGAGATGATTCCATCTTTTTACTGGATGCTTGGCAACGCTACTAACTAACCTTATGAATAAAATAAAGTTCACTATCAGTAACATCATAGCACCCACCCAGCTGTATAGAAACTCCGTCATGCTAGCTAGTACACAGTACGAGTTATTGTAACGGACTGTAAAAAGTCAAGACAACGAAAATAAACTCCACCTAAACTTGGTTTATATCTGACCCACATAGACTGCAGGTCATAACTTCTTACCTGAAGTTCAGTTCACCTGACACTCAGACCGGCGGCCGCCTCGAGTCTCTCCTCCTCCTGCCTCCCCTTTCCTCATCCACCTGCTGGCCTCCACCACTTGTTAATTTTACTGAATCTGTGGAAGCTACGCCATAGCCACCACCAAACAACTGAGTTATTTTTACACACCGGCCAGCATCTGGCCAATCCACCACCTCTCATTGTTTATACCGTTACAAAAAATATATATATCATCGGCCACCGAGCAAATGCCCAATGGCCAGTCCAGCTATGGTCGTGCCATCAGTTAACCCTTTGTGTGCCACAGGTTGCCGACCCCTCATTTATAAGTACTTAAAAACACAGGCAGTCAGGGACACTGATCAAAGGATGAGGATGATAACATGGTGAAGATGTGGGTGAGTATTTTAAAAAGAAAATAATTTAAAATTATTAAATCATTTTAAGAGGTAGCTTAGCTGATAAAAATATATAGTATCTGCAAATTTTTGTTTCCCCAGTCTTAAAATTGTAAAATTGTTCCTGCTTTTTCCCCCTCCCGAGTCATTTGTTCAACAAGAAGGGTCCAAGGGTAAATGATGGCTGTAGAGTGAGATTTTTGGGCTCTTGGCAGGTTTAAATTTCTGTTTTTCCCCACTTTGGCAGATGTTGACTTCCCCACACTAGCTTTCCATCCATTAAAAATATTATTTCTTTTTGTGGGAAAAAAATCTTTTTTTTTCTATAGCAAAAAGCTATATAGAAAGAGGCCTCCCTTCAAGGGAGGAAAGACCGCTTGGACTAAGGGAGTCCCTTAATCCAAGCGGTCTTCCCACAACAGTTTCATACTACTACTACTAATACTAATACTAATAGTAGTAGTAGTAGTAGTAAATAAAAGCCTTTTATGACAATAAATAGTTTATAGCAGAGAAAGAATTTTTTTTTTATCCAGACACAACCTTTTCATTTTATTTTTTTAATATCACATATACCGCGGCTAGTTTAGATTTTCGCGATGTAGTGCATATAAACCTTTAATGAAAATGCAATTATTGAATACAGAATCTGACAAACTGTTATTTGCCTACACCTGCAGGATGGGTAAGCGTTTCGGTAAACGGAAAGTGAACAGAGTGTTTCATGAAAAGGAGTTAGCTTCAGTAGAAGTAGCACAGAGCTAACTATGCTAAGCTACCCTCACAGCTGCGTCTAACGCCTTCTTTGTGCTGGCTCTGATCCCTAATGAGCCCTCCGTGACTAAGAGTACTGGTTAGCTGGTAACACCTGTGTGACTGCAGTTCCCTGGCTCACCTTGAAGTCTCTTTTCTACCTTCTGTCCTGCCTCAGATGTGTAAGGACGGTCCAGGCCGAGAGCACGTGGCTGATCTCATTTCCTGCTGCTGCCGTCTGTCTCGTGCTCCAGGTAAAATCTGTAAAAACATGGCGGCCTGAAGTACGAGATACTTATGCAACAGGTACCATCAACTCCCTGCTCATATAAACAATAAAGGGGAGGGGACATATCTCGACGAGTATTTAAAACGCACACATTTGACCGTCCTAATAAATCCAGGAGGAGACTACTTATGTTGTAATGTTTTATTTTGTTTGTTTTGCTCTTCTTCTACTTCTTTTTTTTACATCAATAATACAAGAACAACTTTATTTATCCCAAAATGTGGAAGGCCAGCCTATGATTTAAAAAGGCCTAGTTTAAATAAAGTAGACAATCTCAATAAAAGGACTCAGTGAGTTAGGAAAAAAAAGAAGGATACAAAGAACAGGACACAACAAATAAAATAAAAGAGTTCCGTAAATAAAAATCTAAACATAATTACAATAAGGAGTAAGGTGGACACATATCATAATAAGTGTTTTAATAAGTGTGTTTTTTGGTTGTTTTTTGAATGCTCTTCTGCATTCTTTGGCTGCAATGAGTGGATATCTGTTACAATTGACAGCAGTCTGATCCATCTCCTCTCACCTCCGACATGTACAAGTCATTTTCTCCCAGCTCACTGAATATTTTCTTTTAATTCATTCTCTGTAAACCGTAGATGTGTCTGCTTGAGCAAATTCCAGTAGATCAGCAGTTTCTGATATACTCAGACCAGTCTGTGAGGCACCCACCGTCAACCGTGTCACACTCAAAATCACTGAAATCAACTTTCTTTCTTTCTTTCTTTCTACCTAAATGAGTTGAGTTGCTGCAATGTGACTGGCTGATTAGATATTCATCTCAATGAGCAGATAAACAGAAGTAACTAATGATGTTGTCTGTAAGTTTATTTTTACATTATCCAGAGCCACAGTTATTTGGATGACTTCTGCATGCTGAGGATTTCAAGCATTGTGAATGAATAAAGGTATAAAATTCACTAGAAACTATGGAAATAGCTGAGGGTCAATATGTGCTGGTGGAGGACCTCCAAGTTCCATACTTAATGTGTCTGCTCCAGTGCTCAAGCAGTCTAGACCAGTATATACTGTACATAAATATTGTTATCTATGTGGGAACATCAGTGAACAGTGTAACTAAAGATTAAAGTCATCTTAAAAAGTGGGATCAATAAAAAGTAAGAAGAAAATAACTTTTAGACTGAAAGCTTAACAGTTTAAAGGATATCTTCCCTTTTCTAGAGTAACACTTACAAAAGCGAGCAAAACTATAAACTTAATAAATATGACATGTGTTTAATCATGATGGGGTTTTTTTTAACCTTTGTTGTATTATTTTCAGTGTTGTGGTATAAATTAGTGGATTAATTGATTAGGATGAAGCAAGATTATTTGGCAACGATCTAGCAAATGACCAAATATTACATAGTTGCAGCTGTTTTTGTTGTTTGGTTATTTTTATCGGCTTTGATATTTTAAAATATGATTGATTTGTGATTGTATTGTTAGTAGATTGTAATTTACACTTTCCCCCCCACTATATTCTCACAGTTTACTTCTGTAACTGACGCAGAAATAAATAAAGGAATGTAAAAGCAACTAATATACCTATTGTGCCACAACCATTTCAGCATGAAATAAAATGTAAACACAGATGTTACTAATGATGGTCATGTGGTAGTTCTGTTGTATTTAGGTACAGGGCGTTAATTAATGGAAAAACCTGTATTTACCTACAAATGGGTCGTAAAAAAAACTTAAATACACTTCAGCTGATACAGCAACAAAAATAATAATCTGCAGCTCTAGAAGTTTATGCAGATTTTTTTAATTTGAGAATAGAAGCTTTAAATTAACTCTGCTAGTGCCACACAGTTACATTCATTTCAAGATTCAGCTTTCAGACAAATGAAGATCAGATGAATTGAATTGAGTGTGACTTAAACCCACATGTTTTATGTGTATTTAACCCCGTATAAAGGGCCAGCTGACTGTGGGAGGTAAGGTAGATGGATGGACAGATGGATGAGGGTTTTTCTGTTAATCATTAATAAAGTGGATTAGCCCCAGTCTTCTGTAAATATGATGAATGCATCCACGGCTTCATTAGCTCTGCCTTCTCACAGCGCTGCTTTATTACACTGAGGTTGCACAGAGAAAGCCTGGGCGTTTTTCTCCACTTTTTTACCTGAAACTCTGGACATGGTCTCTCTGATCGATCTCATCTCTTTCTGGACTTGTGTGATGGAGGGAATAGCACACAGCACTTAAGGATTTATTTGGTGTCTGAGGATTTTTTCACACAGCAGACTAACTTCACTTTTTTCTTTTACTTCTTTTCTTTTTCTTACACAATGCCGATGAAACGCAGCAGTGAAAGTTCAACCAGAGATGGCGTGTTTCTTATTCGCTCTTTAACCAGAACATTGTGCAACTCGCCAAAGGAAACATGCTCAGACTTTAACGGGCAGACGCACTTTCATCAGGAGGACGACTGTGGGATTAAATCAGGTAACAGAGCAGCCACGTTCAGTTAATGCTGGAGGTTCAAACTGTTTATCCTTGATTTTATGTAAAATTTCTCAGGTTTTTTTGTTTTCTTTATATGCTTCAATCAGAATCTTTACGCATGTTCCTTTTGACTCATTTTCACTTCAGCTCTGGTAAAACACACTCTCTTGTGTTTGGTTACTTTACAAACTTCTCAGGCCCACACATTATTATATGTGTTCACATGTAATAATGATGATAACAACAAAAGGAAAAGAGGATATAGTAAAACCGAGGGAATGTAATTAAGGAATTAAGCTCAACAACAATCATCTGCAGCAGTCTTTTCCCATTATTTTCATTTTGCACAGACTAGATATGAACTTTTCTTCTGGTTTTACAGAGTTCAACAGAATTTTCTGACTCAGGATGAATATCCTGAGTCAAAAAACAAGTCACCTTTATTTACTTCTGAGATTTCGGGTTTAGCAGATGTGAAAAATCAGGTGAACTCAAGCAGAAAGCCTCAGATATTAAGATAAAACAAAACAGACACATTGAAGTTAAAGTAGAGATCCAATTAAACAGCAGGAAAACAAACCAACAAAAGACAAACAGCAAGAAATGGAAATAATACCCAACATAATGGAGAGATGATAACCAGAAAACAAAAAAGACTTAAATAAAAGCATCTGAAAGGCAACATCACATTATAATGGAGTGAGAAAGTTTATAATAAAAATTAGCTTTAAAAAGTGATTTTTTAATAATTTAGATTTTTATTTTCCCAAACCTTGTCAAGCAGGTTATTTCAGAATATAGAGTTCTTCATGGAAATGAACATGGAAATCTTGACTGTGGGACAGCTGGAAGGGTTTTACCTGAGAATCTGCGGTTTATACAGTATTTGGTTTCTGATATCCACCTTGAGTTCGGACCTATGTGTGCTTTAAATAGTAGAAAATTAAAAGCATATGAACGATGCAATAGTGTCTTCTATAGCCACCACGAACAAGAACTAAAACATTCTGAGGTTGGAGGTGTGAGAGAAGAGGTTGCTGTCAAGCCTTGAGATAGAAGAAAGAAAAGAAAGAAATTAACTGATTTTATTCTAGAGATTATTTTTGGAGGAATCAAACCTGGACAACTGTTTTCATGTGTGTTCAAGGATAAGATGAGTCAAACCAAACCTCTAAAATTTCTGTCAGCAGGCTGGGGCAGGGATAGCTCAGTAGGTAAAGTGGTCGCCCCATGATCGGAAGGTCGGCGGTTCGAATCCACTTAACGGCTACCCTGAGGTATCCCTGAGCAAGGTACCGTCCCTACACACTGCTCCCCGGGCGCCTGCTTAGTGGGCTGCCCACTGCTTCACTGAGTGAATGGGTCAAATGCAGAGAAAAACAAGTAATTTCCCCATGGGGATCAATGAAGTATCCATTATTATTATATTCATTCACAAAGGGCCAAGGGAACTAACAGGCTTGGTGGGGTTGAAAACACTTAGGATTTTTGGGTAACCTAGGCTCTGTGTTGTCTTTGCATCAATGAAAAGAGAGGTTGTGATGCATAATTTGGTCGAATGAAATAATATAAATAGAGAATAAAACAGGACCTACAATTGAACCTTGCGGTACACCACAAGCTATGTGAAATTCAATTACAGACATTGTTTAACCAAAAAACTGTGTGATGTAAAATCCCTCTAAGAAAAGTGAATGAATCCTCTGTGCCTCCAAAAATAGTGCTTAAAACATACAGAACTATTTAGTGTGAGGATTAAAATGTATTTTTATTATGCTTTATTACTTAAATTTTTTTAACCAGTACTAGTCGTTTCACTTACTATATAGTGAACCATTGTTTTTCACTTTTCTTTAACCTCTACCTGCTTTCTATCATAAAACTCTGCTATCCAGTTTGGAGATGTTGTTGTATGAACTCCTAAAGCATCGTTCTAAACATAAACAGTGTCATCGTATCTAACATAACCTGCACTGTGTTGTTTTGACTGAGTACTCATACATTTGTTTTGGCTTTTTAAACAGTTTGCCTTGTTATGATTAGCTACAGTGATCATCTTCTTTCATTCTTTCTGTTTTCCGTCTTTACAGTTACAGTCTGGCATTAAAACTATTCAGGTTTGTTTCTTTTCTTCCTCTGGAGTGTCCTTTGTTCTTGCTTGTTGGGAAAAACATTCTTTAGAGAAAAAAATCCTTCAAAAAGCAATTAAAACGTCCCCACTGAGCACAATAACAAGTCAAGATGCAGTTACAGTAAATGTCTTTGAAAGGCTGCTATGCTGCGCTTCAGAAAGTTAGTTTATTATTGGATTTGCTTTAAATTTCCTCATGTAATTTACAGTTTACTGTGTACACATCAGCGAACACATCATCTGAGAAATGATGACAGAAAATCACCTTCTTAAGGCTGGAAATAAGAAAACTGTCCTCATTCCCATCAAGAACCAGTGTGGATTAAAAAAAAAAGAGATTTTACAAGGAAAGCCTTGAAGCAAGGATAAGATGAAATGCTGGAACTGAAATAAATCATAGAATTGCATGAAAGATATTTCATTAGTGAAGAAAAGTAATAACTATGTTCAGACAACACCTCAGATATACAGGAAATCAACTGATTCAAGGTCCTGACAGTTAATAGTCACAGGATATTTTTACAGTGTTTTCATCCTTTAAGCTCGCTGTTAGGATGGACGAGGAGGTGGTGTTGGGCTCATTATAACCCATATGGAAAAGATATATATATAAATCTTATAAAGTTTGTATCTGTCTTGTGTGTATGAAAAGCATACAAGAGTGAAAACAGATATAAGATCCCTTGAAAAATTATATAATGAAACTTGTTTTGGATACTTACTAAAACAATATATGAAAGTAATGAGAAAGTGTCCACTTTAATAAGTAAATCATATAAATTTTTACTATTTCTTTTCCATATGGGAAATTTTAACTTAAACTTAATTTTCTGCAGACTGAGATTAAATCTAACACAACTCTTTTTTTTTTTTTTACCTTTTATTTATTTATTGTTTTGTTTGGGGCATATTCAGATTTGTTAAACATTATAGCAGAGGACCAGACGATTTGCTGACCCATCTTCAGAATTGTTCTGCAACAGTACCTACAGTAATAACGAATAAAATGAAGCTCTTACAAAGGGGAACAGAGTCGATGTGTTATTAAAAGACTAAATGCAAGACTAACTCAGTCCTTCTTATCAAACAGCTAAAACCTTAAAGTAAAAAAGATTCTGTAAATTTGTAATTAATCAAAATTAAAACCACTTTTTTATGTTCAGATATCTTATGTACTATGACTATAGTATACAGTATATGTAAATTATGGCATACATTTTTCACATCATGCCACTCTGCCCTGTATTTGTTTGTATCAGAAGCGGAGGAAAGTAATGAGACGCCGTCGTCTGAGGAAGATCAAGACCTGGTGGACTTGAACTCAGACCTGAGCATCAAACAGAGTATTCCTTCCTCCAGGAAGACCATCAGTCAGATCATCAAGGACAAGAAAAAACAGACCCAGCTCACACTGCAGTGGTAAGAGTATTAGTGACACACAGTATGAACACTAACTACCTGCTAGTGTTGGTTGTGGCCGTGTTTATCCCTCTATCTATCCCTCTCAGGGGTACCTCAGGGTAGCCGTTCAGTGGATTCAAACCACCGACCTTCTGATCATGGGGCGACCACTTTTACCTACTGAGCTATCTCTGTGGGTCTGAGCAGTAGAATATAAGATGCATAATAACAAACAGCACTTATTTGGATGATAAAAATATCTCCTTTATATGGAGTAAACAGCGCAGGGCCTAAAGCTGATCCCTGTGCTTTATAAAAATAACATTATAAAACATGATACTTGATATAAACATAATCTTACATATTCCCAGTTTCTCACATGTACACAATTCTTGTTTGATTCAAATAATTTTCCTTTGGGGTGATTTTTTTTTCCAAAACCAAAAAGTAAGAAAAAGGTTCAGTAAGACATCAGAAGAAATTAACAAGTCAGAAAATAAATTCCTCATGAAAAGATTTACTATTATTTGCAATGCACTAAAACAGCCATCAGGAGTGGTATTAGTACTCTTACTTTTTCCATTCTACATGCGTCATATTAAATTCTTCCTGCTCTTTTGACTTTTTTTTCATGCACTATTTTCTTATAGGTCCCAATAAAGCTGTACTTTTTGTTCAGTGTATCTGGATCTAACATTTTAGATTACTGTTTTTTTCCTCTTTGTTATTGAGCCAGAGGTTTATTTGAATATGCTGCAATCAGTGAACGTTTCAAGCGTTGTTCTGATAACTCTATGAGAGAGATTTTGTGTGTGACAGGCTGGAGGAGAATTACATAGTGTGTGAAGGAGTGTGTCTGCCTCGATGCATCCTCTATGCCCACTATCTGGACTTCTGCAGGAAAGAGAAGCTGGAGCCGGCCTGTGCTGCTACATTTGGAAAGGTGTGAGGTGTATTCTCATTTATTCTCTTCATGTGTTTTATGCACTGTTTAGTTAAAGAAACGATAAGATTTTATGTGTCTTTAAAAAAACTTAGAAGTCCCAGTTTTTACTTACTAAACCTTAAAGGCACCTTATTACAAACTTTACACATCCGGTTTATACACATTACATGTATTTTAAAGTCACTGTAGACTGTTGATTGATTTAATGAATTACAACATTAAAATCTGACATAAAAACAGTAGTTTTGTGAAAATGAACTTGTGATTGATCTTACCAAAAGATTTCACCTTCTCAGACAATCCGACAGAAGTTTCCTCTCCTGACAACAAGAAGACTCGGCACCAGAGGACACTCCAAGTAATGCAACATTCACCTTCTAATGCGACACACAATGAATAAATAATACAACACAACATAACAGCATTTCCTTCAATAAAGGTTTGGTTAGTGTTTGACATTATTACCTATTTTATTTTTTAAAGATATCATTACTATGGAATCGGCATCAAAGAGAGCAGCGCTTACTATCACTCTGTTTATTCTGGAAAAGGTTTGACCAGGTAACTTTAAAAGCTTCTCACCAATTTCCTTATTCCAACAATCACGTACTGTTTTCTTTACATCTACAGAAGCTTTCATTTCCTTACATTACCTGATTTTTCCACCAGTTTACTGTGTCCATTATTATTCTATTAGGAGATTCTGAATAATGTATAAATAAGATCATCTCTGAATGTCAAATAATACCGTTGTTATGTTTGCATTTATTGTTTTGTTCGTATTTTATTTGATCAAATTCACACTTTTCTGAATTTTGAAAAAACTTCCATCTGAATGTAAAATTCAAATACTTCTGCTTTGATGACAGGTTTTCAGGGAGCAAGCTCAAAAATGAGGTAATATTCACTTTTAATTTCAATTATTGAAAATCCATTCCAACATATTACACAGGAATTTAGAGGAATTTGTCATTTTTATTATGACAAACTAAACAGAAATAAATCAGAAATATAAGTTTTATTAATTTAGGCTTCATTAAACGTCTTAAGCTCTGTGACAGAACTGCTGTGAGTTCACTGAACTCATTGAAGTAGTTTTATAAAGCAACATCACTGACATAATAGTAAATTCATAGTTTCAAATCACAATAAAAACTTTTCAGTAAATGTAATATCTTCTGTAATGTATTTTGCAGGGTGGCTTCACCAGGAAATACTCTTTGAGCTCTAAAACTGGAACGCTGCTCCCAGACTTCCCCAGCGCCCAGCATCTTCTCCTGCAAGGAAACATTTCCAGAGAAAAGGTTTGCTGATGAATCGCTTTCTATAAAATGGTATAGCACACGTAATTATGTAATTACCCCCAACAATATAGAGTATTCCAGTTAAAGTAGTTGATTTGGTTACTGTTTCAAGTCTGGTAACTTAATTCTTTATTCTTCAGGTGGACACTCTGATTATGATGTATAAAACACACTGCCAGTGCATCCTGGATAATGCCATAAATGTCAATTTTGAGGAGGTTTGTTTAAATGACTTCAAATATATAAATTTAAACATGACTTCAAGCTGAGTAAGCTCTTCGAATAATCTTTCTTTCAGATCCAGAATTTTCTGCTCCATTTCTGGCAGGGAATGCCGGACCATCTGTTGCCGCTGCTGGAAAACCCCGTTATAGTCGACATCTTCTGTGTCTGTGACTCCATTCTCTATAAGGTTGTAATAAAAACTCTCTTTTTTATTTTGACAGTTTATTATTTGTGAAAGCCGGAACGTTTCTCAAGCATTTCAAAAGTATTGATTTTGCTTATTTACTATAACATAGTTCTTTTTTCTTGGACTCTATTAGAGTAGCTTAGCATGAGTTAAAATCATACTGTTTGAACATTTTTTACTAAACTTTAATGCAGCCCCCCAGTTCCTTGTGTCTAAAACAAGCTGGTTTAGTTCTTTTGTCTTGATTTTGGATCTTGATGCAAACCTAATTACTAGAACTTTGGCCATGTTTAACACGAGAGCCCTTTGCTGTAGCAATATTTATATGTCTGCACATATGAACACCGTAATATGTCCACTTTAAGCTTATTGTGTCTGCTCCAGTATAAGATGTAGAAATTGACCTGCGCAAATTTTAAAATTCAATATCAGTTTGGTAAATTAATAACAATGACGTGGAAAAAAAAGTCTCATTAACATCCCTGAGCAAGAAGGAGTCTTCTACAGTGGGGCAAAAAAGTATTTAGTCAGCCACCGATTGTGCAAGTTCCCCCACCTAAAATGATGACAGAGGTCAGTAATTTGCACCAGAGGTACACTTCAACTGTGAGAGACAGAATGTGAAAAAAAAATCCATGAATCCACATGGTAGGATTTGTAAAGAATTTATTCGTAAATCAGGGTGGAAAATAAGTATTTGGTCAATAACAAAAATACAACTCAATACTTTGTAACATAACCTTTGTTGGCAATAACAGAGGTCAAACGTTTACTATAGGTCTTTACCAGGTTTGCACACACAGTAGCTGGTATTTTGGCCCATTCCTCCATGCAGATCTTCTCGAGAGCAGTGAAGTTTTGGGGCTGTCGCCGAGCAACACGGACTTTCAACTCCCGCCACAGATTTTCTATGGGGTTGAGGTCTGGAGACTGGCTAGGCCACTCCAGGACTTTCAAATGCTTCTTACGGAGCCACTCCTTTGTTGCCCGGGCGGTGTGTTGTGGATCATTGTCATGTTGGAAGACCCAGCCTCGTTTCATCTTCAAAGTTCTCACTGATGGAAGGAGGTTTTGGCTCAAAATCTCACGATACATGGCCCCATTCATTCTGTCCTTAACACGGATCAGTCGTCCTGTCCCCTTGGCAGAAAAACAGCCCCATAGCATGATGTTTCCACCCCCATGCTTCACAGTAGGTATGGTGTTCTTGGGATGCAACTCAGTATTCTTCTTCCTCCAAACACGACGAGTTGAGTTTATACCAAAAAGTTCTACTTTGGTTTCATCTGACCACATGACATTCTCCCAATCCTCTGCTGTATCATCCATGTGCTCTCTGGCAAACTTCAGACGGGCCTGGACATGCACTGGCTTCAGCAGCGGAACACGTCTGGCACTGCGGGATTTGATTCCCTGCCGTTGTAGTGTGTTACTGATGGTGACCTTTGTTACTTTGGTCCCAGCTCTCTGCAGGTCATTCACCAGGTCCCCCCGTGTGGTTCTGGGATCTTTGCTCACCGTTCTCATGATCATTTTGACCCCACGGGATGAGATCTTGCGTGGAGCCCCAGATCGAGGGAGATTATCAGTGGTCTTGTATGTCTTCCATTTTCTGATGATTGCTCCCACAGTTGATTTTTTCACACCAAGCTGCTTGCCTATTGTAGATTCATTCTTCCCAGTCTGGTGCAGGTCTACAATACTTTTCCTGGTGTCCTTCGAAAGCTCTTTGGTCTTGGCCATGGCAGAGTTTGGAGTCTGACTGTTTGAGGCTGTGGACAGGTGTCTTTTATACAGATGATGAGTTCAAACAGGTGCCATTCATACAGGTAACGAGTGGGGGACAGAAAAGCGTCTTACAGAAGACGTTACAGGTCTGTGAGAGCCAGAGATTTTCCTTGTTTGAGGTGACCAAATACTTATTTTCCACCCTGATTTACGAATAAATTCTTTACAAATCCTACCATGTGGATTCATGGATTTTTTTTTTCACATCCTGTCTCTCACAGTTGAAGTGTACCTCTGGTGCAAATTACTGACCTCTGTCATCATTTTAAGTGGGGGAACTTGCACAATCAGTGGCTGACTAAATACTTTTTTGCCCCACTGTATAAACTTTGAAATCGTCTCCTCTTGTTCTCATGTAATTTGTCTTTTGTTCTCTCAGGTTTTAACAGATGTTCTGATTCCTGCCACAATGCAGGAAATGCCTGAAAGGTTTGTAACTTCCGCTGTGCTTATAATGTTCATCTGATGTACTTTTGAAAAACAAGCAAACAAACAAGGACTTGTAATATTTTTATAAAATGCAAAATAATGTAAAATGATGCAAAAATAATTCAAAATGGATTCATTGGTCATCCACGGTCACCACTTCATGAAAATTGCATCATATATAAGTATGGACATGTGCATGTATATGTGTAAATATATGTATATTTAGTGGGTATGGATGTATGTGTATTTGTACGTGTGTGCATGTACATGTCTATACTTATAGATATCTATTGCTTACATGGTAATACTAGAAGTATAATAGTTGAAATTTATTACTTGCATACTTCCACAAACCTTATATACACATATACTGTGTATGCGTGTACATAGAACCTCAGCTACTGTTGTATATATTGTATTGTATATTATCTTATTTATTTTGTATTTCTTGACTTTATATTCTTGGTTTACTCTTTGTATTCTTCTTCTAGCTGTACCTGAGCTGTGGTAAAGCACAAATTTCCCCTGTGTGGGATCAGTGAAGTCTTATCTTATCTTAAACTTTCCTCAAGACAGCCTGGATCCTAAAAATATCCTTTTTTAAACTGTAGAGACACGGGATGTAGCTGTTACATTTTAAAATAGTCCGACAGAGATTTTTAAAAATCAGCAAATCTACACATTGAGGATGTTTCTGTTTCCAGTCTGTTGGCAGATATCCGCAACTTTGCCAAACACTGGGAGCACTGGCTGGCCTCCTCACTGGAAAACCTCCCCGAATGTCTCGCAGCCAAGAAGCTTCCCATAGCACGCCGCTTTGTTTCATCCCTGAAGAGACAGACCTCATTCCTACACCTGGCACAGGTATAACATTATACAACCAAAGACAGTGTACACCAGCATCTTAAAACAAGCATGCTAAAAACTTCTGGAGGTTTTTATTTTCTCTTTCTGTTAATCCAGATAGCACGCCCGGCGCTTTTCGACCAGGCTGTAGTGACCAGTATGGTGCTGGATATCGACAATGTGGATCTTAGCAGCATTAGCTCGCAGCCTCTTCTCAGCGTAACCGCTAATGGAGATCAGGACCCGGATATCTACTCTGAGTGTAAGATTCAAGCACAGCATCAGCCTCATATTTAAAATGATTTGTACTTTTGTACAGTTTCTGTTGTTCCAGTGAAAAATGAGAACCTTCTGTTAGGAATAACTTTTCTCTTCCTGTTCTCTCCTTTCTTTATTTCCTTTGTTTGCCTAGATGACTCTATTACAGTCTTTCAGGAGCTGAAGGAGCTGCTGAGAAAAAACGCCACAGTGGAGTCCTTCATCGAGTGGCTGGACTCTGTGGTGGAGCATAAAGTCATCAAGGTAAAAGCTGTTCACCTGAGTGTCCCTGTATTTGTGTGGATACCAAAGACTGCATTTCAAAGAAGAATATAGCCATCGTGACATCACTCTTTGGTTAGTGAGGTCAAGTTGTGAAGCCTTGAGCATTTTTACATTGCCATTTTTGTGATTTGAAAACAGTCATGACAGGCGAGCAGTAGTTGCTACTGTACTGTCATTAGGCCCAAGGTAAACGGAAGAGTTTGCAGGAGTTTAAAAAGGAGTTTTATCCTCCTCCTGGACATGAATAGACATCAGAATTTTAAAAAATGAACATTACGATTTGTTTGTTAAGACTCCAAACCAACTGTTTACATCATGAATTCCCCTAGATAGTCTTTACTGCAGTCTTAGATAATGATACCAGAAGGCCATTTTCCCATAAACTTTTTGAAACCACAGGATTCGCTCCCTGCTGGCACAAAGACCACCAGGGAAGTGTTCAAGGCACTTCCTAATTAACTTGTCAAACCAGGACGCCATGTCCATCTTTTATATACTGCCTTGTGGTCCTGCCATGAAACCAGAGGATTTTTTTTTCTCTCTTTATGTTTCGATCAGCCTGGTAAACAGAGCGGCCGGTCAGTGAAGAAGCGCGCTCAGGATTTCCTCCTCAGGTGGAGTTTCTTTGGTGCCAGAGTGATGCACACGCTCACACTCAACAATGCTTCTAGCTTTGGTAAGAACATCCGAGAAGTTCGCTCACACCTTATAGTTAAATTAAAATGACAGTGAGTGTAAATTTCACAGCAAGGGGATGAGGAAGCTTTACAGATGCTCTCCTCTGCAGACACACACCAGGGTGTACAAAAAAAAGACCCAAAGTCTGAGCTTTTAACCACCAGGGTTATTTGTACATATGCTGATCTCTTTATTATAAGCTTTTTGCCATGTTTAATATGAGTAGCCACCTTTTTTTATTAGTATATACAGGACTGTGCAAAAGTTTTGAGACATTTCTTTATTTCTTTATGTTTTGCTTGGAAAAATGTTCAGGTAAGAGGAATGGGCTGAAAATGAGTGAAAAAGCAGCCAATGTCCAAAGAAAAACTTTGAGGCATCTTCAGAAAGTCTGGAGAACTGTTGCTCAAGCTTAACTGCTACTTAAAAATTCCCCTAGAAAACCGTCTACGTCCTTGGAAGCAAAATATAAAGGAATGAGAAATGACTCAAGAGTTTTGCACAGTTGTATTTATGCGAGGAAATAAGGAAAAGCTTTAATAGGTCCTGTTAAATGTCCTTTGTTGTTTGCATATCGCTCATGATATTTGTAATATTTGTAATATTTGTGCTGCTCAGATATGAATTTGCCACTGCTTTCTTGTCCATTAGTGAATCTACGCACACACACACACACACACACACACACACACACACACACACACACACACACACACACACACACACACACACACACACACACACACGCACACACACACACACACAGGTCTACTACAAGCTAGCTCTGAGCAGATTGCTACAATAGCATCATAAATTGTAATGGCCAGACTTGCCTTGATTACACACAGTCTTATCTGTAGGTTGTGTGCTCTCTGTTTAAACACTGTGCAGGGGTGTGTGTGTGTGCGCGCGTGTGTGTGAATAAACACTGACCATTTGGTAGTTCGTTCTCCCTCTCTGTTTTAAAGTCCAGCTGAATCTGTGACTCTGCAGGTCAAACAGAGAGCAGATTGATTTTAAAGATCACACAGCAGATAGAGAAAAAGCATGACGCAGGCACTCAGCTGAAGTCGCAGAGCTTTTGGACTGTGGTATATTTGTAGATACATAAAGTGTTTGTGTTGCAACAGGTTCCTTCCATCTGATCAGGATGCTGTTGGACGAGTACATCCTGTTGGCTCTGGAGACTCAGTTCAACAACGACAAAGAGCAGGACCTTCAGAACCTGCTGGACAAATACATGAAAAATGCAGGTATCAAGCATCATTTCAGCTGCTCAGAGATCCATAATTAACTCAAATTGACTGCAGGTCCACTACTGTTTAAAGAGCGTAATTATTATGGATGTAGTAAATAGATGAATCGAAACCTGGATGTAGATAAAAAACAAACAAACCTGGGGTTACCAGCTTTTTATGCAGGACGCCCTACAGTGCAGCAAAAATAGAATTAATATATGTTTTAGTACATTAATAATGAATTTAGATGTATTAATGTGTGATAAAATAAAATTAGAGAGTAACAAGGAAGTTTCTAACCTCAGATATCTTATGTTTTAGTTTCATGACCCATGTGCGGTGTAATACATTTAAACACCCAGATTATTATCAGAGGTTCCTCATGTTATTCACATCACTTTCAGATGCCAGTAAAGCGGCGTTCATGGCCTCGCCCAGTTCCTGCTTCCTGGCAAATCGCAGCAAGGCCACTGCTGCCACGGACCAGCCGGTAAAGAACGAGTCTCTGGGAGAACACGCCTACATGTCTCTGTCCACCAATCAGCAAAACCTGGAGGGAAAAACTGTCATCTATCAGGGGACTGAAACCTCTGGCTTCACAGTTTCTGGTAAAAGAAAAGACATTTCGGATTTTCTGTCACATTAAAAAAACGTTTTCTACTATCATATAAAATATGTTTTAATCTGTGGTCTTTTGGGTTAATCAAAAAACAATAATCAGCGATACAATACGAACTGTAATCAAAAGGTTTGACAGCTTCATGTCTAAAAAACAGGAATCATACGTAATTTAAATTTGGCTGCTCTTCCCTTCAGGGACATCTGCTATCATTAGGTCTTCTGTAAATCCTCAAATGAGCAGAAGTTTAGGCTTTTTGGGTACATTTCGATGGATAAATAATGAAAGTGCTAAAGTAAACTAGAACGGTTGTACTTAATTACGGACAATTACAAATACAAAATTATTTATATAGTGAAAATAAAGCAGATGTCATATCAGGTGTCCCCCAAAATTATCAGCCCACTGATGTACTAGTGCAGCGGTCCCCAACCTTTTTTGCGCCACGGACCGGTTTGTGCCAGACAATATTTTCACGGACCGGCCTTTAAGGTGTGGCGGATAAATACAACAAAATAAAACTAGTACCGGTAACGAAAAAAAAAAAGATTTATTCATAACACACGTGAAAAAAACGATAACAAAATAACGCTGAAAACCAATAAAAACCCTGAAAACCATACATTTCACATCCGAGTCTCACTCTCGTGGCCCGGTACCAAATGACTCACGGACCGGTACCGGGGTTTGGGGACCGCTGTACTAGTGTGTCCTGCACTGCTGCTCAGTTGAATAAAACAATGTTTTAACAGGTCCGTGTAAACAAGCTCACCTCTAACTTGAGGTATGTTTAGGGAAGCATGCACTCATCGTAAAAATGCTGAAAAGTCTTGATGGTGATGCTGAACAAAAGTGCAATCTATCATAAGCTTAGCTTTTTTCTGAGTAGCACTCTTCTCCACCAGATGAGCTAATGCAACATCCAGCCCTCAGACACACGGGGTTATGATAGATAACCAAGGTTCAGGGTTGTTGTCACTTTAATGTGTTAGAAGCTTGTGATGTTATTGTAAAGGTTACATAACAAAGCCTCTCGGTCTTAACTCTGAGTTCTTTGTTTCATTACCAAAAGCTTTTAAAACTCCTGTAAACCATGTCTGATGTTGGTTTCTTTAGGCCTCTAAGTGTCGTATCCCTCTTCATCCACAATCAGGTCCTCAGATGGACTTCTCTCAGGTCAGCGGCCCCCTCATGACCCCCCCAATCTCTCCAGCGGGATTAGTTCACAGAGGTTCTGTCATCAATCAGGGGCCCATGGCAGGAAGGCCCCTGATGTCCTCTTCTTCTTCCACCACCTGCTCCTCCTCTTCTTCCTCCTGCCTTTCATCTCTCAGTGCTATGACCCAGCCCAGCCCCTGCTCTTCATACACGGAGACCCTGTACCATTGTTTACCTCAAACCACCTCCGGTTATTTTCCTCCAGCCAGCGCCTCCTCAACCCCAAACTACCAAGCTGCTCTCAGGTAGGTTCTTTCATTTTATTTGGTATTTTGCGTTTTATTTATCTACCTGCATTGGAACAAATCTGATAATTACCATTGAGTCATGAGCTACAACAAACTTTTATTGACAGTTCTGTTTAAACTTTCTGCCAAAATAATTTTAATTTGTGTTCCAGGCCTCAGAATCAGTGTCTGGCTTCGGTTCAGTCTCAAGCTTCATCTCTTGCCTGTCACCTGTCTCGGTACCCCTCTTTTAACGACCAGCACCTGAATAAAAACGTGTTCTACAATCATCAACCTGCTCCTGTCCATCACTCATCCGGCAGCACTAACTGCTCCCTGGCACCCTATGCTTCTGCAGTCCGGCCCTCATCTGCCTACACTTCAGGTTCAGATCCAGCTCACAGTGAACAGGGACTTGACCCTCAGGTTGCAGCCCAGATTCTGGATTCAGCTGAGGGGTTTGGCTTTGTGGAGACTGGACTGAACCTTCCTGGTGGTGGATGTCAGGCACAGACGTATTCTGTCACAGGACCAAGCGGTAAGGATTCCCAAACTGTGGCCTCGTCTAAATGCCTTTAAACACCGGTTGCATAAAATCCCTGCAAATGTTTTATATGTAAGTTTTTTTTAGGGCAGATTTTCTGCAAAATGCAGCACGGTCATGCTTTTATATTCAGCCCTATGATGCTCATTTAAGTTCTATACAGTGCTGGCATGATACCAGTGTTGAAAATAGCAATTTTGCAGATCGCTGATGCTGGTACCTGACTTAAGGTCCTCATAAACTGCAATGCCTTGAATATAATGTCTGAGCATCTTAAGCGTCTGAGGTCAAAGTCATCATTGGTGACTACTATGATCCTAATCCTATCTCTAACAATACAGGCTTAGAATGTGTGTGTATTTTGGCAATTAGTGTTCAAAGAAAATAATCATACTAACTGACATCAAAAGCTATTTTTTCCTGAAAAAATTTGCTCTTCTCCAAAGTACAGGGGAACCACCTATGATGACAGATGCTTGTTTTATGCTTGAGTGCGAACCACCGACTGCCTGTCTACCTGCAGAGTGTTTGTAGATGAAGGCAGTGCGCAAAGTGTGTGGTACAAGCAGTCTGTGGGCTACTCTTGATTGTGCTGCTCTTGGTCCTTCACCTAGCTGTGGAGAAGAGCCACATTATAACATACAAAGAGCTGAGGTGAAACTGAGTGTCAAAAACAGTGAAAAATGTCCACTGCTGTATTTAAAAAAAATCTTTGATGTTTTTTGGCTCCTCTCCCACCTCTGGTGAACTGTCCTATGCCAGCCCACTTGTCAACCAAGCAGCATTTGATGGATGCATACATCATCCCTGTCCAGCTATTTGCAGATGAGATTTTAAAGGGCTGCACATTTGTGGTGGGTGAAAGCCCCTCTCTGTTTGCTGTCCACATAGAAAAGCATATGCAGATGGACACATTTGCAGGACTTTTATGCCTCAGAGAGTTTAATAAAAAATCTGTGATTGATTTGATCTTCAGAAACCAGATATGAAAGAATCCAGTATAAAATTTCTATTTATGGATATCGGTCTCTGACTGATAAAGACTAAGCATACTTGTTATAAATTCAGTCTGCACAGAGTGAAAGGGTTTAGATATTTTGTGAATCAACTGTAAATTTGATTTCTTCCACTCAGATCTTTCTGGCTTCATGAGCATCCCTGATGCCAAAGTTTGGAACCAGTGTTTTATGTACAATGATTTTAATGTGTTTAAATGAACTGTAATAACTGTTGTGCACAATAACACCAGATGTCTCAATGTGGGGGATGATGGTGACTACAATTGTAGTGGATCTTTTTAAATGCACCATCAAGGGAAGCACACCCAATTTTCTGCACAGTAAAAAAGTTAAAAAAAAAGGTTCTTACCAAACTGTACATCATTGGAAAACACTTTTCTCTTTCAGCAGGTTATTATGGGAACAGCAGTTACCTGGAGAGCCAGCGCATGACATCACTGGTTGACCAGCATGTGTCTGTCATCAGCAGCGTTAGCAGTTTGCGTCCTTTCCCTTCGACGTACTCCGAAGTCCACGATCCACTCAACATCTTGGACGAGCCAGGAAGGAAACCGGCAGGAGCCTTTTACAGTGAGGCAGAAAACGGAGCAGGTGAGCACAGAGGAGTAATGGGAGCAGTTTTGCAGGATGGGGAGTAGGCTCATAGGGATACACCATTGGAGACATCTGAGGGTTTTCTTTTGTTACTGTGAGCTGCTAGAGGAGCTACAAACAAAAAAAAAAACCCATATAAAACATATAACAAGGTTAGTGTATGTTCAAATCATCTCTGTGAACCACAAGCTCAGACGTCAGCCTGCTCTAAATGCTCTGTTTCAGACGGGGTTTTTTCTACCATTGGAACATCATGATTTTAGTGACGGTGAATCTCCTTTATATGGTCACCTCAGGCTCACAACAGCCACCCACCTGCTGTTCAAAGCCTCTGCTGGGAAGAAGCTGAAGCAGCTCAGACAGAGGATAAACCGAAGGAATACACTAAGACCCAGGATAAACTAAATAAGGATTATTTTTAACGGTCTAAAATAATATCAAGCTAAAAATGTGCAGAGGTCCACTTTAACTTGAAACGACTTGGGAGGATTAACGTAACTCATAATTCGCTAGATAAACACAAATAAAGTGCACAGAAAAGTAAAATATACATGTCATGCACAGTTCAGCTGCACCGTTGTACTTCATGAATATAAGTCCACTTCCACTTCCACGTCAGGGTGGGTTTGTTGGAAGATGTGCACAGCAGTGTTTGACAGCAGTTTAGCATAAACATAAAACTCTGTTAGACTGGTATAGCAGTGATTCTCTATGGATTCTCCCCATTCACCATCTCATAGATTTGGAAGCTTGGTTAAACGTCACTGGCTGAAACAATGTTAGTGTATCACCAAGGAAACTGTGCTATTTGTTAGCAACATGATAGCTTAGTAGTGGTTAGGTGTGTTAACTCACAACAAGAGGACACTAGTTAGAGTTCTGCTGTGTGGAGTTTATAGCTCCAGTTTCTCCTGACACTGAAAAATAAGCTAAGTTAATGCTGTGCATGATTGGATAAAGAAAGCTTTGGTTTGTTTTTTCACTCCTGATCTCCATACGTGACAAAGTTGTTAATGTGACTCGTCTTAGTGTTGCCATAAATTGGCTACATCATGGCACCAACAGACAAAGACAAACCGTGAGATGCCAGCAGCTTTAACAAAACAGCAGTAATTGACTTTCTGTTAAAGAGAGCAGGCTGGATTCTTCTCATGACCCCACTGGTGGTCGTAAAGGTACTGCAAGGGATTTAAATCATGTGTTCTTTTTGATCCAGAGGAAACCATTTAAATGGCCATCAGACATTGAAAGAAAAGCTCTGAAGCACAAAAGAAATTTTCATACGAGCAAAAACAATCCATGAAGACACAAAGAAAGAAGGATTCATCTTCATATCCTGTGTAAGAAACTGAAACACGTCTGCTGTCTTTTCCTCAGATCACTCCCTCTCCTCGTCGGGATCTGCCCCCTGCATGTTTGGACTTCCCTCTCAGTTCACCTCGCAGGAATCTTTGCTTTCTCAGCAGCGTGTGACGGCATCCTCTGAGGTCCAGGACCTGGTGTCTTCGCTGCCCCCCATCAACACTGTGTTCATGGGGACAGGAGGAGTCCAATGATGGATCCATCATCCATGGAGCGACGTATGTGCCAGTACTGCTGTGTAGGATGGTTTGGTTTATAAAAAAGCAACAAGCTCAGTGGGCTGACAAAGGGTAACGACATGTAAGATTCTACTAAATTCACTACAGCAAACACCCAAGCTGCAAGGTACAGTATGAATCTTCACTCAGCCACCAGGACACTCCAGCTTGCAGTGCTGATGAAAAACAGTTGACCTCTGATAACAGTTTTATCAGGAAGCCAGCCTTTGATACCTATGCTAACATAAAGATATTTATATTTAACAAGAATCTTATTTAAATATATTTAAATACACGCAGACTGTGCTATCCACCTCGAAACAGTTGTTTCTTCTTCATCCACAACTGTGTTTTTTATTTGGTAATTTTTCCAGATTGGAAATAACAGCAAACACTGCTTTTGTTCCTTCAGTGTTTTTTCTGTGTGCAAGAAGTTGTAAATAAAGCTTTGGAAAATGGAACAGTTTACTTTCCACTGACTACACAGCAAGTGAAAAACACCTGGTCTGCCCTGACTTATAATTCATCAGTCTAGACTTAAAAATGTGAAACATTTCTGCTGTTATCACTGTTTTTTTTTTTTTTTTTTAACAATACTCCTACCAGTCATTTAGAGCTAAAGGCTGTTGCCTTGGTAATGGAATTTTTTATGCACCAAGTTTTCTCATTGCCTTATTGTTCTTTTAAACTTTAAACAAATCAAAATTTTACATTTTGAAGAAGAATTAAAATCATACTATGAGAGCAAGGTTTGGAAAGGTCAGATTCTTCTAATTATGACTGTAAGCCTCATTTCAAATAATAGAAATAATAACAGCTCTTAAGGTGAAAGGTCTATCTCATGGAACATAAATATTAATATTTATTTATTTTGTCTGACGCCTAAATAAACTTTAAACATAGTCTGAGCTTATATCTGATTAAAGATGAACATAGGGTACTGACAGGCAAAGTAAATACCGTCATAAGCGTGTGTATGCTAAGTGCAAGCTTAGCAAAGTCTTATATATTTCAGAATCAGAATACTTTATTGATCCCTGGGGGAAATTATTTTTTGTTACAGTGCTCCATTATAAACCAACATAAACCAACATTAACAAGACAGACAATACGCTAACTAAGAATATATATATATATATATTCAAAGGAGCTTGCAAAGAAAATATATATATATTGTACTATGTCACTCAGTCACTTTAAATGTGATCTAACCAGTGTTCGTGTGTTAACACAGATATTTATGCATGTTTAAAAAAACCAACATTTGCAGGTTGATTAATCCTCAAGGGAACAAGAAAATGTGTGCATCCAATTTTCAGTCCAGAATTGATCGGCTCGGGACCCTGAATACTTTTGCAAAACTCCAGGACACGTGTGTAATAACTGCTGTGATGTTCCAATCTGGTGGACTGAATGCACAGCTGTCATTGTAATTCTTCACTTAAATGTTACTTTTTTGGCTGCATGTTTATTTATTTTCTGTAATAATGGGAACACTGAACAGAACAGATCAGGGAACACTTTGTGCTCTTGTTTGCCTCTGCAGCAGATTGACACCCACTCAACAATAGACCCCAATAGAGTCCTTATCTGCTCTTATTCAAAGACCCTGTGTCAGACCATTTAACACATGACTCTTTAACAGACGAACTCAGAGATTAAAGGACGGAAGCACAATTGAAGACTGCGGCTCGACGATGGGAGCTTTCTATTTGTAATTATTTGCTTACTCTGAGGGACAATGCAGGCAGATACAACTCAGATAAAAATATTTACTGAAAGGTTATGAGACACACAAAGACACACAGAGAGATGAGTGAAGAGGGAAGGCTGGTGGAGGATGTTTGTAAGTATACTGCCAATGGGGAACTCAGTAAAACAGGGTCTACTGCCTGCTCTTCAGGTTGCACGCTGGGGTCCAGATGGGATGTAATAAAATCTTAAGCTCAAAAGAGATGGACTAAGGGTAGACAGTATGCATGTGGTTTATCATATTAAGTCTTAAACAGCAATATTTATGGATTCTTTTGTAATTTATCTGATCAGCTGATTTACTTGAGTGCTTAAAGATGCTAATTTGCATGATCAGACTGGAGATCAGGGTCTGATTGCTTATAGAAAAACTGGAAAACTAAGATTAAATGCTTCTGACATTTCCTAGGTGCAGTGCTTTTTATGAATTCATACAACAAATATGAAAGATTTCTGAAAAGAAAAATTTAGAATAAAAATAATATAACTATATCCACTATCTTAGCAGTCAGAAGCTTAATTTCATTTCATTTAGTGCCAGAAAACACCAAAACAGACCCCATTAGCATTAGAAACAAAAACCCCAGCAGTCAGGTGATTCTTGAAGATGTGGTGACAGTGGAGAAGAAGAACGCCGTGGTAAAAGGAGGAGACCTAGCAGAACAGATATTAGCATGAGACAGTTTTAAGAAAAATACTATTTATTTAAATATGTGAAAATATGTTAACAATAACTATTCATGGATGATGATTAAATTAAACGAGATGTGACAATAAATGAAATAATAACATAAAATACTAAGATAAGCATAATTAAAGTGATTTTTTTATTGTGATTTTTGTCCTGTGTATTTATTATGGGCAGCATAGTAGAACTATTGCTTCACAGCAAAGTCCTGGCTTTTTGCACGCTCTCCACGTGTCTGTGGGAGTTTTCTCCAGGTACTCCGGCTTCTTCCTACAGTTCAGACATGCATTTAGCAGGGTTAGGATAATTGGGGAGTCTAAATTGGCCACAAAGGTGAGTGTAAATGTTTGTCTGCCTCTCTGTGTTAACCCTGCGACAGATTGACAACGCCCCCCCCCTCCCCCATGGCAGCTCTGATAGGCTCTAGCCCCCCTGACCCTGAATTGGATAAGCAGAAGAGGATAGATGGATGATTTTATTCTCTGTAGGTGTAAATCTTTCTCTTCTGTTCTGAGATGTGCTGGAAATCTGACAATGTGCACACCTCCAGATTTTTCCCGTGCCCAGATTATATCAGAACACAAGTTAAGTCTCACCACTGTTATGGACAGTATTTTGGTTTTTTAAAAGTCCCAACTGTTAGAACTAGAGGGGAACTGAGATTTATTTCAAAATGAAGAATTTAAACTAATAATTCAATTATTTTATGTTATATGGTCTCGTGTGTAACTGGACACTTTTAAGACCCACGTTCCTATTTTTCATAACTGTGTATCATACAGAGAAGATGCAAAGGCTAAAACATGGATACACATCATGCAGAAAGAGCACTTTCTGTAACAGTGACATGTAACTGAAAGAAAAGCAATTTAAAAAAAAGAAACACTATCTGAAACTAAAAGAAACTGACAGTTTACTTGAAAATTTTATAAAAACTGAACACACACTGTCATGACTCACTCTTATTTAGATGAATGGCAGAGATGTGGCCTTCCTCCCACCTTCCTTCTTGATTGGTTTTTATACGTTATCTACTCAGGGGGAAAAATCCATTTCAGGTGCTCACGCAGCGGCGCAGGAACAGATGGCGGCATATGTAATGATTACAGAATCCCCACGTTAAAATACTTTAATTACTAAGTCAATAATGCCTGCAACAATTGCCGGAGCTTTAGTGTAAAAACAACAGAAGGCAGAAGGCAAACTCTGGGCCAATGTTTAACCAGAACTTTGCATTAGTGCTGATTGAGACAGTCTCCGTGTGTGTGTTTGTGTGTATATGTGTGTATGTAGTCTGTCACAGTGCAGCAGGTAAGACTGTCCTCAGGTTTTCTTGGTTGTAACCACTGCCTGCCTTGCCTTAAACCAGGTTTAGTTTATTGTACTTATAAAAGGGTATAAATATAAGACAAAAAATGCAGAGAATCCAGATGTGAGTGAAGTCACTCTTTACATGACTCTTACCTTAGCTTCCTTTGCTACATGACAAGTTTATATGTTTATTTCTGTTATGACGTGTACATGTCATTGACTGAGTGACCAAAATGACTGTTAGAAAAGCATTAATTGGTGTAGACTTTGCTCGAGCTCTAAGTTGAAGGCAAGTTTAAGGTGGAAATGTCTTTGTGTAGAGAAACAAACACACAGAAAGCAAGCACCAGATTGCAGGAATATGACTGATAATGATGAGACACTGCATAATTAAAAAAAAAAGAAAAGTTTTTTCAATTAATCTGAGTCAACACACATACACATGAATTCATCTACAAACAAGGAGACTTTAAAAGCTTAGCTGCAAGACTTTAATGACTTCTCACTGAAAGCAAGAAGGACTTAAGATTAGTTCACAAACTTTAGAAACATCCCCTCTTTACTTGGTGTTTGGACTTAGTTTTTTTAAAATACCTATTGCTGGGGTTCCTCTTCATTTTATTCTTGTGGTTTCTCTGACCTGCCTCCCTGAGATGACAGCATGTGGCTTTAGTGCATGTGTGTGACGGGGATAATCAAATTTCCTATAAAGGATTCAGTGTTGGTATGAACTGTTGGATAAAAGATCCACGGCTGAAGGAAGAAGACCTCGCTTAGGAATGCTAAGACTATTTTTCTAAATAAGTCCTTCATTTGTGAGACAACTGTATATGAATTAAATACTGAAGGTATGTGACCTCTTCATCACCCCACCGAAATCTATAATCATTAATGAATCAGTCTCATACCGTACTGCTGAAAGACTGCGTCAGGTATTACAGGTCATAACGGGAAATATAAAGCTTTCCATTTTACAGTTTACATATTTAGGCACAATAAATGACCTATAACAATTTCAAAAGGTTTTTTTTAAGTATGAAAATAAACTAACCTTGCTGCTTTAAAATCAGTAATCTGCACTTTAAAGGTTTTTTTCTATTATTATTTGTTCATATTGAAGGATCACCTGGTTTTTAAAGGTAGCAGTAGGTGTAACAGGATGACTTTCTGACCTGTGTGCTTACAGCTCTTTACTCGAGATTGGAGCACTTTTGTTCATGTTACTCTGTAGCAAGAAATTCAAATAGTCTTATTTAACTTAACATGCCAGTATAGTGAAATAATGCATATGTCACTTTAATGCAACAGCATGGCTCTTGTTTGGTATAGAGATGGACCGATCCGATATTACGTATCGGTATCGGTCCGATACTGACCTAAATTACTGGATCGGATATCGGAGAAAAATAAAAAATGTAATCCGATCCATTAAATATCACGAAAGCACCTCACAAAACTTGCAACACGCCGTAACTCACCTCAGAACGTTAGCAGTCGGAGCAGTATGCATCACGTGATAGAGCGGCTGTGGCATGCGGGACCTGTCGGTGGTCTGGATAGCATGTGGAGCTTCGCTAGCAACCTGGCATTTCATCTCCGACAAAGTTATCCCCGAGAGAAGTAAAGCAAGTGTGTAAGTCCATCTCTGAATGTTTGTAAAGCATTCCCACGTTAAGCTTAACAAGCGACTGCCTCTCGCTCTCCGGCTGCTACTTCAATCATGAAACTGCTTAAATGATCAGCTGATCGGCTTTTCTGTCGCGAGTCCGTCTCTCTTGTTTGTTTTTGGCCCACTTTGCACCAGAAAGAGGAAACCAGCGGCTGAACAACAGCAGCACGTTTAAGCTTGATAAGCTGTTGTTAGAATTTATTTAATATTTCTTTCTACACCAGGATCGTTTTCTACGTAGCTGACGCTGGTAACTGTGCAGGGGCGGATCTAGCAAAGTTTAGCCAGGGGGGCCGATAGGGCATGAACAGGGAAAAGGGGGCACAAAGACATACTTTTCTTTCTTATTCTCATTTAAAATGTCGAGCTTTTAATAAATAATTATCTGACACCCAAAGTTTTAATTTGATGTAAAATGAATAGAAGTCAATTACTGTATATAGTGACTATTAAGTCTAATATATACCCTAGTAAGCTATAGTACTTTTTACTTTGGGAAGGTACCATCTGTGCAGTCTGCAATTTTGTTGAAGAAAGATGTTGAATCTATTTAATATTTCTTGAAAAATAATTGATTTCTGTGCATTTTTTTTCACACTGCATCAAATTAAGGTTGATTACGTCGATTAAGCATCATGAGGTGGCGCGTGAGGGGTGGTTCCCTATTTTTTATTTATTTCTTTTTGTTGTTGCTGGGAGTTGGAACCCTATTAGTTAGGTTGCTTAATATTTACGCTAAGTACTCTTTAAAATACCAGAATAGGGAGGATGGTGTAGGTCTAAGTTTATTAGATTGATCAGTATTGCTGAACTATGAAATATTTTTTTTGTATACAGGTATAACAGAATAGCTTTAGTGTAGTTGTTGTTTTAAACTTGAGTATGAACTTGCAGACTTGTAAAATGCAGCAAGATATTTTAAAAAACAGTTTTGTTGATTAAAAAACACTATATCGGATTCATATCGGTATCGGCAGATATCCAAATTTATGATATCGGTATCGGTATCGGACATAAAAAAGTGGTATCGTGCCATCTCTAGTTTGGTATAATAATGGATTTCTATGGTACAGTCAGCCAAACTTATCAGCCTCTGCACTTGGTTTGTGCAACAATTATATGATAATAGCATTAAAAAATAACAACTTTTGTTATTCAAACATTAAACTGTAACAAGATGAGATCAAATGAAGCTGAGTTTAAGGAAGAGTTAAAACAACGATGGGGGAAATGTGCATAAAAGCAACAGACAAGGCAAACAAAAAACAATAATGAAATTATAATAAATGATACCACCTAACTACACAATGACATTTTAAAAAATGAGTTAAAGGCATTGATTGATTGTTAGACAGGTTGTTTTAAATCTGAGGCCACCTGATGGTCACCTTTAGATTTAGCCCCACTGGTGGAACTCTGCCTGCCAACAAATAACCCCTCCAGATGTTTTCATTTAGAAACCAGCAAATAAGGTCTCAGAACCTTATGTGACCTGTCTCGGTCATTCCTAACATCTCCTAACTCGCAGAGCTCCAGGTTTAAGTTCTGGTTGTGAGATCTCTTCCTGAATCGCTTAACTCGCTCCGTCTTTTCAGTAAGGACTGTTAAACTGATGTTAGATTATTGACTTCATTCTGAGATCAAACACAAAAAATCATCAAGCCCACATGTTAAAAATGAGAGATAAGATCCTTTGAAGGTTATTATGATACATTCTTTATATATATAACAAAAAACAAAGGTGTCTCCAACTTGAGAACAAAACAACAAAAATTAAAAAACTAAAACTGAATGAAAATGGTCAATATATTTAAGTATATAATATTTTAATGTCTCATAGCAGGATGGTTTTGTTTAAGCTCCTGTCTTTTCTCATCATTTTTGAAAGTTTTTTTTAATTAATCTAAATTCCTGTTCATTTGCCTGATTGTTTAATTACCATAAACTGTAGACATTAATCATGCCCAACTCGCGTCTGTCTGCAGAGGGACAAACTAACTGTAAATCCAGTTAGTGCACAGTGTGTACTACTACCAGGCATTTCCCACAGGGTGTCACCACAGCTCTGATTGGCTTATGTGTCTCTAAAAGTATTCCCGTGATCCAGAATGCACTCAATTTAGACCCTAAAACTCAACCAGTTAAATTCTGAATAAATATTTAACCTCATCAATAATGTGACATGTAAAATGTCTAATTGTGTTAGCTTATTGTCCCCAAACTCTCTCAAGACTTTATTCAAACTATATCTAAAGATATTAATGTATTTACATGTGAAATAACATTAACAAAAATGTGACTTTTCCGGTGGAGAAAATTGTAAAAGAAGTGAGTTAAATATCAATCACAGTGAGAGAAAAATGAAAGGAGGGCAAACTGAAATGTTTGTGTTTATCTACTTCTGACATGAACACCTGACTCACTTAGATAACTCAAATTCTTTTTTTGAATATATATATATATATATATATATATATATATATATATATATATATATATATATATATATATATATAGCCTTATTTTTAAACTCAGACATCTGTTGAACATCTCTGTCACTGGTTAAGTAAACAGACTCCACTCACTGTGTTTGGGTTCTTATGCATAGCAACAGTGAAACAACTCTGCCACCATGAGGATAAACTGGAGAAGCGTACAAGGCTACAATGCATTATATTTAATAAAAAATGCATACCTTCATTAATTACATACCTTGAATTGGTAGGAAAAAAATGTTAGAATCTAAGTTTATTCAAGCATATTTGACATTCTGACACTGATGCATTGTTGGAAATAAAGAGCCTGAGGAATACCTGCATATTCATAGAAGATATTTCAGCAAAAACAGGGAGGTTGGCATTATTTTTAGTCCATTCATTAGGTTGCTGTTTTTACAATCAGGCAAAAGCTACAAGTGGAATTTTAAGCCAAAGATCAATGTCTTATTTGATAAAGGTTTTTGGATTCCTGGAGTGAGTGTTCCAGTGTTGAAATGCAGTCGCAGCAGTTTGGTTTCATATAATAATCTTCTAAAACTGAGCATCGATCGAGAATTGTTAGATAAACCGTGCTTCATGTTTTTTTGTCACGTGTAGCACTTGTTCTTTAAAATGTTTTGTAACAGGTCAGTGCTAAAAAAACATGAAAGGGATTAAGAGGCACTTGAAAGATGGTATTTATATTATTCATAATTACTATTACACTTAATGAAATTTTCAAAGGTTATACACGTTCTGGTTGTGACTCTGCTGACTGACGGGTATATTTAAATGATCTCATAGGACCATTAGCAGAAACTATGAGGTTTTGGATTTAAATTCTGTAGCCCAAGTAGAGTAGAAAGTTAGCAAAATGCCTAAAGGTGGCCAGATGGGCTTTTCTCCTTTGCTTTTTAGGGCATTTACTGGTAGTAAGAAAAACAGAGTTACACAACAGTGGTCCATTTTCTAAGGGGGGCATTGGGATTCACCCAAATGCCAAAGAATGACACTTCCAGTGTCACATTAAGGGATGTAGACTGGTCACTGGAAATTTAATTAAATATGCTTTACCAGTACCAGGTTGGACTCTCTTTGGACTTCCGAACTGACTTAATTCTTCATGCTGAGATGTTGGTCCATACTGACATGATAGCAGCACACAATTGCTGCACATTCATGATGCGAATCTCCCATTCCACAACATCCCAAAGGTGCGCTGTTGGATTGAGCTCTGGTGTCATGTTCAATAAATCAGTTTGATCTTTGTGTGATTATCTGCTGGAAGCAGCCAGCCGCACATGGGCACACTGGGGTCATAAAGGGATGGACATGATTAGCATCAATATCTGGTAGGGTGAGTGTTGTGATGTTTAAATGATGCTCATTTGATACTAAGGGGCCCACGGTGTGCTGTGAAAATATCCCCCACATTACACCACCAGCAGCCTGAGTAGCCTTTCATCCCTTCAATCTTCCAGCTCCTGAGTCCTCTTTAAGTCTGTAATATCTGACTGAGTCCACCTTATTCTCCTCAGTTGGCAGTGATCACGTGGGAGTTGTGTCCTATCTCCTGAACAGTATACAAAGGCGCCACCCTTTATTGTAAAACTTCCTGCTGTGTGCTCCAGTATATTGAAGGAATGATGTCATTTGATCTTTAACCTTTAATCTGACCTCTGGTTTCTGGTTTGCTGCAGTGTGTGTGTTCACCCCACACTGGCAGGAGTTGGAGGTATTTCTCTCCCTTGTGATGAATATCTCAGAGAGCTACCTTGCAAACACTTAATAAACAACTTAAGCTACTGTGTCAAGTGCAGCTATATGTGTGTGAGGTGGCTGGCAGGTTTGTGTTGCAGTCCTACGCAGAGCTTTACAGGCCTTTGTCTGTATGTTGGGTGCTGTCACCAGGGGACAAACTCCAAACATGTTAAACAACCACAAATGTGTGCGGCATTTGTTCATATTTGTGCTGTTTGTGAACACAGAAGTCATTTAATTTTAAAACCAGTGATTTTATTTTATTTTCCAGTTTAATTGATTGATTATTTAACTGCACATTCATCATGCTACGGGTATGTTTCGTCTTAGTGACACTACACTGCTGCATATTTTGCTTATTGTTGTTGTAGTATTTCACTTTTCCAGTGCCTGCACACTTCTCTGACCATGACACCAGACAGCAACTTAACAGTTAGCACTGTTGCTCACAGCTGGGTTTGAATCCACCATCTGCCCACAGCCTCTCTCCACCTTCCTCCCACAGTCAAAAAGCATGTAGTTAGTGGGGTTAGGTTAATTGATGATTCAAGCATTAGTTGTAGGTGTTAGACCTGTGTCAGATTATGACCTGTCCAGGGTGTACCGTGGCTCAGTGGGAGCTAGGAGTGACTCCAGCCCCCTGCAACACTTAATTTGGGTAAACAGACAAAAATAGAGTTATAATAGTTGTCTCGGTTGGAAGGAGGCATTGTTTGTGTTTTGACAACATTTCAACAATGCATGATTCACTCTAGAATGTCTTAACTATCAGTCTTTTTACAACCAGATCAAAGTCTGCAGTGTCTGTTGTACGGACCTGGAGTTGCAGGTATAGCTCAAACTCCTCTTCTTTATTTTAACGTGCTTTTAAAATCTAACTTTTTACTGTAGAGAAGATGACACTAATGGTCAAACAACCACTAACATATCAGCAAATTCAACTCAAAACTCTCAGGTGATGGAACGAGTTGTTGCAAACTGGAAGGACGGTGGATTGATCCCAGACTCCTCCACCATATGTGGAAATATCCTTGGGTGACATACTAAATCCGGAGTTTAGCATAAAGTACTTTGGGTGCTCAACTATATAGAAAGGCAATATATAAATGATCAGGTTATTGGTTAAATTGTATTTAGGGTATGGATTGTATAGGAAGATTAAGGTTGTAAAGAGGTGTGGCCTAACAATCCGAAGTTCCTAAAGGTATGTGCCAAAGTATCCTTCAGTAAGATACTGAACCCCTCGTTTCCCCAATCCATCCTCTGGTGAGTGAGAAAGTACTTAGACATCAATAGAAATGCCGTATTATTGTGTGTGATTAGGTGAATGAGACTTGCAGTAGTACCAGTCCACTTACCCTTTACACAATGAAAACGTAGAGCTTGCTCATGCATGTACAAAATTGGAGGATTTTCCCAGGAGATGGTCGTGAATTATGGGAGTGTTGTCAGCCATGGCTGCAGTGTTATTTCTGCTTCTCATCTTCCAATTTTTTATGAACTCTGCTCTCACACCGTTTCCTGCTCAACAAACTTTTCAGATAATTAGCAATCTACCTACACAGGATCGTCACCTTCATGCTACACTATGTGCTTCTGGGTTTTTTCTTTTTTTTTAGCGCTGGTTGCATACCCAAAATTCTTCACTGTGTTTGCCACAGATCAAGGTAAACGGACTCAAATGTGTCACGGTGAATACCGCTTGAGTATATGTGTTTACAGATGTCTGGGTCTGCGTGTTCTTATTTTTGCACAATGCACTTGTACTGGAAGCACAACCTTGTGATTTTGATTGGATTGGTACCCAACTGTTTCAAGCAAACAAACAAAAAAAAGAAGAAGTAACGTTCTGTGTTGCTGCATTTGAAAAGAATTCCTCCAATGCTAAATGTTATGTTTAATACAAACACATTCTTAAAAGAGATATACGTCTCATGCTATACTACGACTCACTTATTATAGTGGCCTCGTTAGATATTGCCACACACATAGTCTGGAACGACAATAAATTAGAAATACGAACCTTCAGGTTGCTTCTTTATTTGTATAGAAAAAAAATTCCTGATGTTTTTAAAAAAGAGCTAATTTTAATAAAGTGCCATGAAACAAACATTTTTCCATAGTGTGGATTTGAAGAAATTATTGCTTGAGTGCATCTGAGAGGGAGAAAGTATACTTCAGTATAAGTGCAAGTTCAGGTACATTTTTTCATTAATGTCTCTCATACGTACATAGAAATACATTCCTCCACTATAAAAGAGACAAACTATTCAATACAGTCAAGCCCGTCCTGCATTGAAAGAACATAGAAAAGACTACATAAAAGACTTTGGTGGCTTCTGCTCTTATAAAACTCTTCCTGACTTGAGTCACCTTGGCAGCACCAACAGACATTAATAAGACTTCTAATTATGTTCTTAGCTATACTTCAGTAGCTGCAGCAGCAGAGCTGAATTTAATTTCCACTCTGCTCTCCATTGACCATCTCAGATTTCTCTGTTGTCTCGCCATTTGTGGCTTTGGGATTTGTTAATTTTTACAAGCATATTTTGCCCCTTGAAGTGTGCATTTAGTGCAAGTATACCTTTTTTAAACCAGAAGGAAAATAATCTGCGTACATAATCGCTTAATGCTGAATACAAGTGGATTTAAAAAAAAAATCTTTTGGATTTTTAAAGTCTTCAGACACGCAGCATGGATAAGAAGAAAGAGCACATTAATGCTGCAGTTTAACATGGTTTCTTTTATGACTCATACCTTCATTCTTTTCCATGGCACAAAAAAGTAAGGACGTGAGCACCACCTTGAAGTAAACAACACCATCTGAGACGGGGAGAAATAAGTTACACAATGAGACAAAAGTATTCCTTCACCGCAATGTGCTATTTACACCAAGTGTGTTTCACCCTTAAAGCATCCAAGGTAAAAGTGTGGATGTTCTTTGTGGACTTAACCGCATGCTTTATTTGGTCGACTGAATGAAAGCACAAAAATTTTGCTTTATGTGCTGTAACTTTGTTCTATCAGTATAGTTATTGGATGGAAGGCGCCCAGTGTTGTAAACACAACTCAAAACAAAACTGACAGGCTGAAACTCAACTTTTATTATAACAGTTACTTTATTTAAGTAAAAAAAAAATTTTTTATCTGGTGCATGAAACTCGTATATTTCTTTTTTTTTTTCAGTGTAATGGTTGCTTGGTCAGGAATGCTTCATGTTCTTCTCGAGGTCACCTATACAGCTGGAACTGGTTACCAATATATGTAAGTCCAGCTGCATACAGTGCTTTGAAAAAGCATGCAGTTTAAAGTTATGGCTGAACTGTCCCAGGCATCTTCTGTTGCCCAACTACAAACCTCCAGGTCAACGGAAAGCTACGTGACCGCTCATCATATCACAGCGGAGTGTTCGATACAAAGCCCTGTACTGCCCTATATTGCACCTTAATTTGTTTTTATATAATTGCGTGGAATGAATCTGGAGTTGAATGTTTATAATAGGCAAAAAATACTTAAATAAGTTAATAAGTAAATGTTAAAATTTTGTCTTTTTTTCTTTTTTTGCTGATCTGAAAATTGATCCGATCCGTGACTTAAAACCGTGATCTTAGAAACTGGGGCAAACTCTGACAGGAAGAGGTCTGGCAGACCCAAAGCACCAGTTGAATCAATGGTCTGGGCCTGTTTTGCTGGATTCAGAGTCGGTGACTTGCACAGAGTGAGAGGCACCCTGAACCAAAATGGCTACCACAGCATTCTGCAGGCAGCGCCATGCAATAGCCTCTGGTATTCGCCTTGTTGGTCAGAGGTTCATCCTACAGCAAGATAATGACCAAAAACACAAGTCCAAGCTTGCCAGAACTACCTTAGGAAAAAAGAACAAGATGATAAGCTTGAAAACATGGAGTGGCCAGCAGAGTCTCCAGACTTAAACCCCTTCGAGCTGGTTTGGGACAAACTGGGCAGAAGAGTGAAAAAAAGCAACCTACAAGTGCCACACATTTATGGGGACTTCTGCAACAGATATGGGAAAAACGTTCTGAAGAATATTTGATTTCTGTTTGTAGAAAGAACGGGTGTGTTCAGCTGTTATATCTGCCAAAGGTGGCTGCTTTGATGAGTCAAAAGTTTAGAACACATTATGGTCTCTAAATCGATTCCATGATTTCTTTTAAAAAAAAATGCATATCTTACATTACTGGGCTATTTAGATACTACTAGATACATGTGCATAATTGTACTACTTTGGCTCTTTTAAGCTGTTGGGTAGATCAGCCATTTTCAGCAGTAGCATTCATTACACTATACTTTCTTTTGTAAACAACACAGAACTATCTCTAAAGCCAGAAAGTGAAAGAAGAAACTTGTATAAATGACACCCTTTCTCGTTGTCTTGGAGCCAGTTCATGCCTTTGTTGGACAACAAACGGGAGGGTCCAGCTGATGCCACTCATCTAGGCTTCATCTACACCTTTTCTTGTCATGGTCCTGGGTCTGTGATTCTATGTGTTTATGTGTTTGGACTTTTGATTATTGTGTATTTAATATTATAAGGTTAAGATTATATTCTAGGTTTGGGGTCTTATTATAGTTGTCATCCCTCTGTGCTTAAAATGTGTATTCTCAAGTCTTAGTGTTGTTACTCAGTTTTTAGGTTTCTGTTATCATGTCTGCCCTGGGTTCCACGTGCCTTCTTGTGTAGTCAGTCATTTTTCTGTAATTCCATCCATTTACTAATCCAACAGTTGCAGATGGGCTCATGCCATTGACAGCAGACACAGGGTGAAAGGCAGGGTAGACCCTGCAGTTTGAACATTTACAAAACTGATATTGTTTTGAACTTGTATTTGTGTCTGGGATTTCAGGTTTTTTATGAAGTGATTCAGTCTCAGGTGATTTGCAAGAATGACGCACTGGGATTTGAGGTCTGCTTAATATTTTTGTGATTTAAATCAAAGTGAACGAATCTGAGGCCTCTTCGAAATCCACTTGAATTTATCCTCCTGGCTCCTGTAAAAGAATATAAAATTGTGACAAAGTGACTTTCAGAAAGCGTCTGACTGCTGAGTCTGAAGGACAGAAAAATTATGAGGGACAGAGTTCCAAAAAAATGTTAGTGCGAAACTGAACATCCAACAGTCCCTCAGTGAAGAATGGATCATTGTAGGGGTTTCTGGTTCACACCAAACAGGTAAATATAACATGGCCAACCTCTGAAACTTCCAATTTTTTTCTTTGAATCCAGAGCCTCTCAAAAGATAAAAGTAACCCAAGAACTGATGTCACATTTCTTCTACACAACAAAATGATCATATAAATATAAGAATGAAAAATGGAAGAAAATTCAGTTAAGTGAATATTAAGCTCAAGGGCACCGGGCTCTGTTGTTTGCTGGGCTTTCAAATGAATAGCCAACAAAACGCTTTGTGAAACCTTCTGCCTTGAACCTGGTTCAAAGCTGTTTCTATTTCTTAATGCCACTTAATACACCACAAATAAATTTTCCGCCTGCCCTGCTAATAGACATTGAACCGGTGGACTGGTGATACAAAAACAATTGCAACTTTTTTCAAAACCAACAATGAGACAAAGACGAAAGAAAAAAGATTCGTTTTTATACAAGGCAATCACCAAGGAGAAAAAAAGTAAATTATTTTGTAATATTTGCCCTTGAGTAAACAACAGCCACGATTCCCTCCAGACTCTGAGATGAAGACACTCTTTGCGACCACTTAAGATGAAGAAGCCACATCTTGTAGTTGCAGTCAATAAACATTTTAAAACCACCAGCTTGCTTACAAGTGATGCTCTCCACTGACGGCACTTTAGTTGTAAATAAAATTAAAGTAATTTAAAAGTAATTTAAATTCAGTCTTTTGAAAAAGAAATACAGTAAATTCACGAGTCTCACGCATTTCACAGTTGGTCCTAGAGCAGAGTGGGCCACACTGGGACTGCTTTGGAGGGTAGCACCAATAAGATTAATTAAATTCTGCTCTATTTTAACCTGAGAGCTTTATCAACAGCTACTGGTGAAGAAACATTCGACATTTTATTTATTCAACATTCCCAGAAACAACTGATTCCAACTCAAATCAGCCAATTTTTTCACCCTTTTCTGCTCGACCATCTTGGTTTTGCAACAATTTTATTGTCGAAAGTTTGAACATGTGTAAGAAGTGCTGTCAAAATGTACTTTCTTTCTTTAAAGCATGTCAAATTGACTTTCTCGCCCTTTTTTATCTGATAGTTAGATAAGAACCAAGTTTGTTTTTGTTTGTGCCAAGTTAGGTTACTCAGCACCTGATTATGGACAGACACAGACAGATAGATGTTTCGCGTATTATAGTAAGATGTGAACTGTGACAGATCACAGGGTTGGGCGATTTGTTTCATAGTCATGCTATCGCCTTCTTGTGACATCGTCAATGATGGAAAGCATTGGTGCTGAATGGCAGAGGAGCCTACGATTATGACATTGTGCTGCATCCTCTGTAACATACAGTGTGTGGCCTAAACTTGCACAAACCCCCCAAAGACACCTCTGCCTTCAAGCAAAAATGCACAGATGAATTTTTAACAATAACTTGTCTCTCTATCTCCCCTGCGCTCCTCATTTTCCTTTCCCCAAACACAATGTAATCTCCACAAATGGAGTCCCATTATGCTCTGAATTAAAAATCAATCCAACAGTCAGAAAAATCCTCTTATTTTCTCTCATTTGTAGATAATTTGATAAATCACGTTAGCAGCTCCACACACACAAATTAACTTCAAAACGCAAAGCGCTGGGCATGAACTTGTGTGCATGCCCAGACACATTTCTGTTCTAAGTTTTGTTTATATGTGGCTTATTATTATGAATCTCAGGATAATGATGATATTAATTTAATGCATCTAGGAAATTAGATAAAAAGTGACGAGCAGTTGCTAATGACTCCCTGACATCATTGTCCTTCGTCACAACTCTAACGGCTCATAATTTGGATGACCTACTCCGTCACTGACATTCTGGTTTCTGTTCACTCAATTTAAAAATTCCTTTTTAAAGCAATCTTGACACTTGTATTTATAGTTGTCCTGTCTTTTTTTCCACTGTGGCAGCTTTTAAACTGTTAGTGTGAAATAAATGCAAGTGCATACGTACCACACTTGACAGATTTATCATTTCATTGCTGTGCGTGTGCTCTCACCAGTGTTGGTCAAGTTACTTGAAAAAAGTAATCAGTAATTAATTACTGATTACTCCCCCCAAAAAGTAATCCCGTTACTTTACTGATTACTTATTTTCAAAAGTAATTAATTACTTAGTTACTTAGTTACTTAGTTACTTTTTAAAAACACGATTTACAACCTGAAGAGGTGATAAAGTGATAGATCTTTCAGCCCAATTCTACTTTTTCTACATAATCCATCATACAAAATGTAATCAAATGGAAAAGTCTCTTTTTTTAACTTGTTTTATCAGTTTTAATCTTTTAACTTTATGCATCAAGCAAAACATTTAATTATATGCAACATTCTCTGACTTGAATAAATTAGTTTAACATTTAAACCTATTTTCTACACATTCCAGCACATAAAATAAAATATTTTTTGTGTTTTCACTCACTCTTTCAAACAGATGCAAGTAAAACACAGCAGAAAATAAATAAAGTCAAAGACTCAGCGGTCCTTTTGCTCTATTTTCACCTGTAAAGCAGGAGCAGGGTAGGCGGAGGGTTACCCTGGTGTAGGTGTGCTGCGGTCAGTTGAAGAATCCGCGCGAGTGTCTCTGTGAGTTTCCCATCACGTCGTAGCTACTCGGTGCTTGCTCGGAAGTTTAGGGGTTTTTTTCGCTGTAAAAAGAAGTTTTCTTCCCACGCACGATGAACGCTAATGTTTTTGTCACTTTTTATGGAATCAAACTCAAAGTAAGGTCAGTACTTCCACACTTTAAACGCTGCACGCTCATACTCTCTCCCGCACTCGATATATTATCCATTGTTGATCTGCACACAGCTGCTGTCACCAACGTCGCACTTGCTTACGTCACTGTCATGAGACATTCTCGCAAAAAAAATCACGGTTTTAGTAACGCAGTAACGCAGCGTTCCTACGGGAAAGTAACGGTAATCTAATTACCGATTTTGCAATAGTAATCCCTTACTTTACTCGTTACTTGAAAAATGTAATCAGATTACAGTAACGCGTTACAAGTAACGCGTTACTGCCCATCTCTGGCTCTCACTATAGTTTTGCTTCCTTTATGAGCATACGAGTTTGGGTGATCAATAATAGTTGATATTGTGTTGTCACTCCACTACACAGTGACATATACCACACTAATTTTTAACTACCTCCACTCCCTACAGTGATGGATGGTGATTATATGTTATGATACGATCAGTGATGATTTTCCTGAACAGACTAAAATAGCGGGAACAAAAAAAGGAATATTAGATAAAGTGAAAAAAGAATCTGAAATATAAAGAAAGGGAAGTCGTGAATAGATCCTAATATGAAAGGGATGAATCATTAAATGTATCAATTCTTTCCAGTTCAGTTATTTTCCCCACTCATGACTCAGATTGAAATAAAACAGGGGCATCCAGAGGAGTATGGGTGGCTTACGACACCAACTGTCTGCCATCTATAATCCAGTTTTGAGATCCCTTCCCAGACGCCTTAAGGCTCACTCACATCCTGGGCCACTGGACCTCAGGAAATCACATGATAGGGTGGGGCTAGGTTTCACTATGAGCTCACCCGAAACGCTGTGACGTAGGCTAGAATCATGGCAGCAGTCAATGACGGTCCAGGTGTGGGATTTCTCTCGTGGAAATATGCACATTATCTTTTCCTTTCTATTGGTAGGTGGCACAGTGCACTGTGGCAAGTAAGCAAGCTAGAAGACTGGCAAAGTTATGGAAGAAACACATTAACAAGAGAATTCTGAGTGAAACCAAAGTTACTTTCCCTAGTAACTAGTTACTTAGAAAGTAACGAGTAACTTGAAGTAACCGAGTTACTTTTGAGAGAAGTAACTAGTAATGTAACTAAGTTACTATTTTAAAGTAACTTACCCAACACTGCATCTAACTGACTGGGATCATGTATAACCTCAGATGTGTTTATATGTGCTGTTGAAATATTTTCAATCATAAAATATTTTTCCTACTATGAATGTCTCAGTTACTTCACAGGAGCTGGCCCACTGGCCATGAAAAGTCGTGCTGAAATATTTGTGTTTTCTGACATAAAGTTTCAGTTTATTGTAATTTTTTTACTTTGTCACTGATGTTTTGTCTTTGTGTGTTATGATGTTTTGCAGCGAGCTTGCTACAGGCCAAAATGTGTTGGTCAAACAGCAGCTGCAAATACGCTGATGCTGATCTTTACATCCCATAAAAATTAAACCTATTTTCTTTACAGACATTTATTTCCTTAAATTTTGTTTTAAATGGAAACATAGAGGGATAAAGAGATGAAAAACACACCCTGACTACGGTGGCTTGGTAACTTCATTGGAACACAAGTATTCACTCAAACATAAAAAGTACACTTCTTGGCTGAGGTCCTTGAGAAGATTTTTTTTCTTTTAATGACTGTCATTTATAAATTTCACCTTCTTTCGGAAGAAAATTCAAGGCTCCCTGTAGCACTGAGGCCATTTCACTCAAGGTGACTAATGGCCTCCTGATTGCTGCAAACACGTTGGACAGTCTGATCTTAATTTCTGTGAAACCGTCATACTCTTGACCACAGCATTATGAGCACTATGAATTATGTTAGGGTCCTCAACAGTACTTTTAATTGATTTGCTGCTTTCGCTCTAAAATGGTGTTGTTTGTGAAAAATCTCTTTATTGGATTTATTGTTAGGTTTGGGGAATTATTTCAATCTTGTTGGAGCCTGAATGTTTCCTGTGATTGTCTGGATCAGTGTGTAGTTACTGATGATTTAATAACAAGAGTGAAGAAAAATGTTTTAAACTTTAGTCAAAGCTGATTTTTTTACAGGGCAATCTAGTAAAAAAATTATTTTCATTTACACCGTTAGTGAAGTTAATTCAGTGGGAGTGTTGTTTTCCTGTTTGAAAACCTGAGTTTCTAACAAAAACTACAGGAAAATTCTGTATTCAAGAAATCATCTTTACATACAACTGAAAAGTATAAAAAATACATTTTTATACAGCGTAATAAACTGTTTAAAGTAAATAGTGACATACTGACGACCCTGCTGCTAGTAGTCAGGTTCAAATGTGGAACAGGTGTGTTGAATTTGGTATTAATGCTCTCACACTGATCACTGGAGGTTTAACATGGCACATCATGACAAAGAATTCTCTGAGGATCTGAAAAAAAAACAATTGTTACTCTGCATAAAGATGGCCTAGGGCAGGGGTGTCAAACTCCAGTCCTTAAGGGCCAGCATCCTGCTTGTTTTTGAGATATCCCTGCCCTACCTGCTGCTGATAATCTGGATCAGGTGTGCTTTTCCAATAAGTAGCTACAAGGGCAGGTTAGTTGGAAAACCAGCAGGACAGCGGCTCTCGAGGTCTGGAGTTTGACACCTGTGGCCTAGGGTATAGGGATGGGTATCCGGTGCCATCATGGATACCGGTTCTGACATAAACGGTAGTAACCAGACGGAAAAGCAGCGCACATTTCGGTGCTTTATTTTGGTGCTTTTTTCCCCTGAAATGTCACACACTTTGGATTCCAGCCAATCATTTTACATTTGCAAGCGTAGTAGGCGGGCCCAGGTACGTACATTCTTTTAGAGCAGAGCTACAGATTAAAAACGCCCAAGGTGAAGCGGTCAAAGTCTGTCTGTACTTCACAGCAAAAGATGCAAACTCAGCAGCCTGCAACAAGTGCTTTAAGGTGATACTGTGCAAAGGAGGTAACACCTCGAATCTGATGAAATACCTGGCGACGCATAGCGTTTTTTTAAAAGCCGAGAAATGCGCCGTATTTGATAGCTTGCTACGAGACCTCACATCGAGCACATTGGGTGTGGTGCCTGTTATCGGACCCGGAGTTAGCAACATCCCCCAAAAACCCGAAGAGGAGAGTCCTGGCCCCTAGCCCTGCCAGTGTAGCAGAAATGATGACGGATGATGATGCAGCAGCAGCCGTTCTTCTCTGTGTGAGTAGCTTAATGTTGTTCGTGTGTAATTTATGTTGAGTAGCTAAACATGAGAGGTTTTTGGACAAAGTTGGTGTGTTTTTTTCCATTGATTAAGCACTGCTTCCACCCAAGAGTGATACCATATATGCCCCATAGCTGCAGAAAAGGCTAACATTGTTATCTTTTTACAAAAAAACAGCTAAACATGAGAGGTTTTTGGACAAAGTTTGTGTTCTTCATTCTTTAAGCACCGGTTCGAGCACCATTTAAGCACCGGCACTGTTTCAAAAGTACCGGTTTGGTACTGGTATCGGATAAAAAACCTAAACGATACCCATCCCTATTAGGGTATCAGAATATTGCCAACACCCCAAAACTGAGCTGCAGCACCGTGGCCAAAACCACCCTACAGTAGTTTAACAGGTTCCACTCAGAACAAACCTCGCCATGGTCGACCAAGAAGTTGACTGCATATTCTCAGTGTCATATCCAAAGGTTGTCTTTTGAAAATAGATGTATGAGTGCTGCCAGCATTGCTGTAGAGGTTGGAGGTGTGGAGGGTCCGCCTATCAGTGCTCAGACCATACACCACACACTGCATCACATGGCTGTTGTCCCAGAAGGAAGCCTCTTCTACAGATAATGCACAAGAAAGTCGGCAAACAGTTTGCTGAAGACAAGCAGACTAAGAAGTGGATTCCCTGTGTTCTGATGAGACCAAGATAAACGTATTTGGTTCAGATGGTGTCAAGGATGTGTGGTGGCACACCCCCCCCCCCACTTTCAGAAATTCGGGATAGTATTCCAATATGATAATATGATTCCAGTATGATCCAATATGACAACCCCAAACACACCTCCAAAACGTAGGTGGGTAGTCAAGTACTGGTAAAAGTACTTGACTACCCAACCATGTTTCCATACCCAAAAGAGTTAAGGCAGTGTTGGAAATTAATGGTTGCCACACACAAAAATTACACTTTGGCCAGGTTTGGACATTTTCACGTAGGGGTGTACTCACTTTTGTTGCTGGTGGTTTAGACATTAATGACTGTATGTTGAGTTATTTTGAGGTGACAGTAAATTTACATTGTTATACAAGCTGTACTGACTACTTCACATTGTATCAAAGCATCATATCTTCAATGTTGTCCCATTAAAAGATACAATAAAATAGCTACAAAAATGTGAGGGGAGCAAGCACTTTTGTGAGATACTGTATTTGGTCATTTTTTAAAAAGTTTTAGTAGGATGTTTGTTAACAACAGTTATTTCGGCTCAGTTTATTTCTGCAGTACATTATTTTACAGCATATACATTTACAATAAACCATTCCGAGAAATAAAGTTGCTGTCAATCAGCCCCTTCCCACGTGGCGTTGCATCAATATTGACACGATCCCCAGAACCATGATTTACAGACAGATGTAGGCACTCACTGTTGTGTCTCCTGACATCTTCTGACCTACTCCATGTATACTGATGATGACTTGAGCCAGAAATGTACATAAGACCTGTTGTCATTGATTTCCAGTCTAGTTTTCACACCTCATGTCACAATCCTCGGTCTTTTGACCCAGCATTTTGAGTTTTAGTTTATTTTTGATGTTTATAGTTTATGTTTAAGTTCATTGGGTTATCTAAGTTCATTTGTTTATTAGTCTCCCTTTGGCCTTTGTGTTTCATGCTGCATGTCTTATGTTGTCAAGTTTGTATTGTCATGTCTGTGTCTCATGTTTCCTCTTTTATTTTGAAGGTCCACGTCCTACGTCAGTGTAGTCAGCTTTGCTTCCTTTGGCTCGTTAGTGTCAGCTGTTTCCCCAGGTGTTTCCACTTCCCCTAATCACCCTAGTGTGTATTTAGTCTGTGTGTTTCTGTTCATTCTCTGTCAGGTTGTCTGTTGTTCATGTCATGTTCTCCACGCCAGGTTTTTCATGTTGCTTGTTTCGTTCTCCCAGTTTAGGTTAATGTCAGTTTTACTTCAGTTTGCCTTGCCATTTGTTTGTACCTGTTTTATCTGCCTCGTTAATAAACGGCTCGCTTCTTGTTAACATTCAAGTTTTGGGTCCTTTTTGTCAATCCATACAGTCTGCCTCTGTCAGACACCTCAGCCTTTTCTCCCTGTTTCGCTTCCTTAAGAATGTTTTCTTTACAGCTACGTTTCCACTGAGACTCTTTCTAATGTGGCTTCAGTGAACAGTAGAGTGAGTGAAGGTCCAGATGCAGCCCTCAGGCCCTGCTTCAGGCCTTTACAGGATTTTTTTTTCTTATTTATGAAGGGCATGACTGTTAGAAACTGTTCATCTCCTGCAGATTTGTCCTTTGTCCTCCTCCACTTGTACAGTTTCAATTTTCTTAAAGATGTACTTACACCAATCCAAGATATGCCAAGTTTTTAGCCAACAACTCCCCGGGAAATGCCTTTTTCTTCTTCTTCTACTTCTTTTTGTGTGAAGTGTTCCATCCCTTTAGTTAGGTTCCTTTTTTAATCTTGAACGATTCATTATGTGAGATGTTTTCACTACTAGCAATAATTTTGTTTCTTACTGAAAATCCACAGCTTTAATTCAGTTTAAAGGAAAAAAAAATTAAATTTGAATTTTTTGTAAACATTTAAAGGGTATTATTTGTATTTCTACAAGTCTAATTTATATTGATAATATTTCTTTTTTTTTTTGTACACATCATATTCAGATTTTAATCACTCTTGTGAACTTTGTGGGATGCAAACTTCACAATTTTAGGTCCTGAGATATTTAATTTAATATTGTGTTTAATGCCACACCGCCCGTTCTGAATAGTCTTGTGCCTGTGTGTGTTTGTTGTACATGCCTGCATGTCTGCCGGCCTACCTGTCTGTCTGTGGTTGAATAAAGGAGTATTCTGTATTTCCTTATTGTTGTCTCCCTACGCTGCTGTTTCTCTGACCTTCTATTGTGAGTTGCTTGGAGACTAACAGAAAAGAGGTGCCGTCCAAACCCTTATATCCTTTCTTCCCTCCCCTCCTCCACACATCTTTCCATCCATCCATCATCAATCCCCTTATCCCATTCATATCTCAACTCCTTTGCCCCTTCATGCCTTCATTTCTGTCGCTTCCTTAAGATATCAAATGTGCTTTCTGTGTGTTCTAGTATACACAGCACCAGGTCGTCCTCCCATACAATGTTGGTGATGTCTGGGTAATAGGGTGCTCAGACTCTCTCTCTCTCACACACACCCTTTATTCACAGCTTTTCATTGTCCCCACTCTCTCATTCACACGGTGCGAGACACTGGCCTTGGGATAGATGCATGTTAGACCTTTTTTGCCCTGTAAAACATTTGATTTCTACCATCTGCTTCAGTGTTTGTGTGTCTGCAAGTATTTATGCACATATTACAACAGCTCAAAGTGAGTCTATATGGCTAAGAGTGGAATTGATCACCCTCCGCAGCTGAGTGGCCGTCATCATTTGTATACCAACACAAGCACCAGCTATAGCACATTTTGATTGATTCCCATTTGTTGCGTCTCTGTTTTTCACCTGTGTTGCCAGGACTGAATGGGAGGAATATGTCACATAGTGATCTTTCTTCTCTTAACAAGCCAATTTATCAGGTGGCTCCTAGGTCCTTGGTGGACGTGGGTCTTTTCATTATCCAGTCGCTCCCTCTTTTCCTCTCCCTATTTATCTGCCAATTCAAAGAAAACCTTCAACAGAAAAACTAAAAAAATAAATCATAGAAAACCTTTCCTTATAAAGAAAAGAGTGGCAAATGACAAGAAAGGCAGCACTTCTTTTCTTTGCAATAGGACAAAAGAGAAAAGAGGGTGACGATGACTCCTTCTTAATTAAGGAGAAGATATAGCAGAGAAGATGGTTCTAATTAAGAGGATCCTGCAAGGTGAGGAGGTGATGCAGCGGAGCAAGACTGAGGAGGGATACCAAACAAAACGTTTTTAGTTTAGCATCCAAAAATGCAGATGGAAGCAATGCTGAAATCTGAGAAATGTTCATTAAATGCTTTGCTTTGCCTTGCATAATTACCAGCTTTTGTGCCGTTTGAATAGTGTGGATGACTTCCTAGCGCCGACTTCCTGAGCCAGGCTCCTGGGTGATGGAATATATTTTCCCAACAAGTGCTGAGCCCGTTTTTCTCTCCCCGAGCCCCGGAGGCTGACACCTGGTAACAAGAATGTAGCTGCTGCCCCTTCTGCCTTTATCCTCAAGGCTCATTCAGCTAATCAGCAGCAGGTTAGACAGAGAGGCATGAAAGCAAGAAAAGACAGGGGTGGAGCAGATGCAGACTGGATGGTTAATTAAAATGATCAGTGCTGTAATAAGAAACCCATAAAAGAGCATCTTAATTAGCCTGTTTTGTGAATATTTTTCCCTGTAGATTGTCCTCTCTCTTGTTGCGATTGGTTATATGTCTTAGATATTTCAACACTGTTAAGTGTTTTGGCAAACGTAGATTAAAACCAAAGACATAAAGAGAATAAATTTAGATTATAACCCACAAATGTCTAACTTCACCTTACATTTGAACATGCTGGGTTGGCTGAAATGTTGCCATATTTCAATCTTCTTAAACCTAACAAAGTTGTTAGTCCATAAAAATAACCAGTGAGTGAAAGTAAAAGGATGAAAATGAAATTAAGTAAAGTGGAGCAAGTGAGAAACAAAGGCACAAAACAGACGCAAACTATGTAGGACCATATGTCTTTATGTCGGACATTTATCTGTGTGGCTTGGTTTGGATTAAAGTATTTTCTCCATAATATGTATGTAGCTTTTGCCCTTATGTTGAATGGAGACATGTGTTGTGTGTGAACATAAGCAGGTGGGCCCATAACAGGTGTGCGTCCAGGTTCACTGGTCATTATAACCCAGCCATGCTCCTGTTGCTCCTAATGTGAGCTAATGTGGTCAGCTTCAAATATCTTCAAAAACATGCCTTGTGTGTAACGTTGTGATGCGAGTAGCATTTGCCTAAACCACAGTATTTGTTAAACTGGGATGAGAAAGTGTTGGCTGTAATTTATACATGTAACTTTGTCAGGACCCCCTTTACATAATGCCCTCTGTGTTCCATTAACTAAATACCAAACTGCACCTATAAACCTAATCCTGACACGAGTTGTAAAACCAAATCGTAATCTTCCAATAGCCCTTTAGGCCTGTCCTCTGAAACATGACTCCACTGGTTGTTTTTGGCAGCAGCACATCTCTGTGACCTCTAGCTGTCGTGTAAGACAGGATCAGTCTTTTCAGCACACGGCCCAAAACAGCATATATTTAGGCTGAGCTAACACTAGCCTTTAGTGGGTGTAGTAATTATGACAAGCACAAAGGAGGAAGTTATGTGAGGTGGTTACAGAGTGAGTAAGTGAACAAAACATGGCCTTTAACACAGGACAGAGCTGTTTTCTACCAACAGTCAAGGATAGTTGTTTTAGCAGTGGTAAAGCTTTATACCTGCAGTCTTCCTAATGGCCATCAAAAGGAAGGCTCTTGGAAAATGGCCTTGGCTTCTTTGTATCGGGACCTCAGCAAACACTTAACTAATGAGTTTATGGTTTTAGCTGCTAGTTCCTATTACTGAACACAAAGTTATAGTTGCTATAGTAAACTGTCATGAACCAGGCTGAATGCATAGGGAAAAAAAGCAGGGACATCAATTCAGTTTCAATTTCATTTTAATTTGCCTCAAGCCACTTTATCCCTCTCAAGGCAGGCGTTGCAGATTTGCAACAAGTAAAAGCTAACAACCTGATTACCCCACATACATATTTTATGAGGTTTTTTTTTATTCAGAAGTACCACTGCAGGTATTCTTTTGTGCATAAACAACAAAAACTTAATTTGAGCCTGAGAGGGTTACATTTTAAGGTAAGGACAATGATAAAGAGAAATCCCCAACATTCAAACAACCCCTGCTGACAGCGGGAAAGAAAAACTCCCTTTTAACAGGAAGAAAAAACAGAGAAAGTGAAAAGGCATGAAATGTTTCATGGAAAACAAACCTCATAACACATTTAATTACATATGCAGTAAGCTTGTCAGCAATTAAGAAAAATGGCTGGCTGGTCCGCACATGTACTGTATATGAAGATTTCTCATGTGACATCATACACACATTAAACGTGATATAACCACTGGTTGCTAAGGTAACATGCAATGTTTCTGTCTAACTGGGTGAAACTAGATATAAATAAATACTCACTAACTACTAGCTGAGCTGTACTGCAGCTTGAAATACTTGTTGGCGAATACACATTTTCCTTTATGAAAGGTCTTTGCGGACTGGTCTCCAGGCCTGTGTAACTGGGGCCCTCTCTACACGATCCCAGATTGTCACCGTGGTCGTAACATGTTCAATGTACAAATAAATGTTATGTGGTAGTTAAGCATGTGACTGTGTGTGTGTGTGTGTGTGTGTGTGTGCACACACACACACACACACACACACACACACACACACACACGATGAATGTAGCTTCTGGTTCTGAAAATGAAGACCATAAACTTGCATTCTTTTCTTGATCAGCAGGGGGCAACACCTGTTTTTTCCAGATGACTTCCATTCATAAAAGCCTATCCAGTCAAACGATCACTGTGAGATCACTGAGAGTTGAAGAACTGTCAAAATTATTTCATGTGTAATAAAATGATCAGTGTGGCAGCTCTACCAGGTGTAACAATTAAGTTTAATATCCAGGCATCCACCAAAACAGAATGACGTTTAACGGAGTTTGAAGCTAGCAGGGAGTTAGCTCGCTAGTTTCCACCCCGTCATAATATACCATGTTCTGACTGAGGGATTTCTGAAAAATTAAAATGTACAGCTTTGCTATCACTTCCGACATAAATGATGACAGAAAACTAAACAGTATTGATGTTTGTAGGGTTACTGAAGTTGGGCTAGCTGGTAAAAAATGATGTGCTATGTGGTGGCTAGCGACACAGCTATGGTTAGTATAATATAAACACAGTGAAGCTGGAGGATGAACGCTAACTTTTTTCCACTTGATAAAGCTTAACTGGAGGGTTCCTGATGGTTAGAGACAAATGCAATTGCATGGCAGGATGCTAAACGGGCCAAACTTCAGCCAGGAGAACAACTGAGATAATCCATCCACAATACGAGGTTAGTCATTAATATACTGATGCATGGGTTGGGTTGTTAAGGTTTAAAAAACTAAGCCTTTAAAACGTGCTGCCGATGAATAGTAGTAATAAAAACCCAGAGAGGCTGACAGTGATCACTGACTTTTTTAGGGGCTTGTTCAGATTAAATATGTAGCCGGGTGGAAGTTCGATATTATGGGACATGCCACTGGATGGCACTGTTTTTCTTTTGGGGTACCTCTGAGAGCGGAAGGGATCATGGGGATCTACGGAGACATGCACGAGTGCTAGCTTGCATTGGTGTTATGTGGGTGTGCAATGCCTTTTTTCGCTGCGTGATCTGTTTTGAACGCAAAGTGTGCAACAGTTAAGGCACCAGGAGTAGCTTCCACCAACTTCGCCGTTCGTCTCAGAGGGATCCATATTCCGTTTTCTGCTGGATTAATGCACTGTATGTATTTGAGTTCACACTTGTATTATACTATCTCTGTGGGTAAGAGGGAAATGTACCGTGTTAACTGTTTAATCTTGGCTCTGTATCTATGCAGGAGAAGCCACTACAGTTATTTTTGCACTGCTAAGTTTTGTTTTATTTATGTTTGGGTTTATATCAGACACGAAATGACGCTAGATGTCCTTGAGTTCCAGATGCTGATAAAGTTGGGGAAATAACCTGCAGTAGCAGTGGGTTACCAGAGCACAAAGCTGTTACTGGATAGGAGCTGTCTGTAACAATTTTATTTCTTTATTTTTACAACCTTGTTATTTTCTTCTGAGCACTTACTTTATCATTCAGATTAAAAGAACCCCAAAGATAATCTGTGTTCTGGGCTGGTTAATTTAGCCAGGCTACACAATTTGGTACCAGGAGTGGGGTATCTGCAAAAGTGGCAGCTCAGCGATTTTGTTTTTTATGGGTTTCCGTTTAAGTAGGTTATTTTACGGTGCAAGAAATAACTGTAGTGGTGGTCACCTGCGACGCGAGGGATTGGAAAGGATCGGACGATTGAGGCCATACCAGAGGTGTGCAGAGGAGCAGTGGCCAGTCTTTCCAGAAGAGGGTGATTTCGATCGAGGGAAGGATTCTTTCCAGAGGAGAAGAGGACATCAGTGGCACCTAGCTGAATAGACTGCTAAGGCAATTTCTGCATCCTGACCAAAGACTAATCTGGACACAGACATTTCATTATGTCAGACACAAACAGTGACGATGACCAGGGTTTGGCGGGGGCCACCGCAAGGGACCCTGTCACTGAGCTTCAGGCAAAATTGTCAGAACTGAGTAACAAACATGACCAGGCTATGGCCAGGATAACTGCTTTGAGTGACGGGGCAAGTAGGTCATATGTATATCTGCCGCGAGAGCGACCTATTCAACCCTTTAGTGGGGATGCAACCGTAGATGGACGTTCTGTAGAGGAGTTTATTGATGAAGTACAGAGGGGTATCAGAACTAGAGGCTTGGGTAATGATGATCAGGTTGACTTCATTTTTTCCCTCCTCAGGGGTTCTGCACTTGAAGAGATCAAGTTATGTACTGGGGGAGAGCAGATTGAACCCGAAGAAATTTTTCGTTTTCTCAGAGAAGCTTATGGTGAGAGGCGCAGTGTAGCACAGTTACTGCAAACCTTTTTTAGCCGTTTCCAGCTAGAAGGTGAAGATTTCTTTGAGTACTCACACGCTCTGTCCCAGATCCTCCGCTTAGCCCTTAAACAAAGGCCTGATGCAGTACAAGACACAAAGATGGCAGTTAGAGACCAGTTTGTGGAGGGAGTAAGAGACTCCACTCTGCGAAGGGAGCTTCGCAAGATGGTGAGGGAAAAGCCAGAGTCTACACTTTTTGATGTACGTCAGGAAGCAATTGCTTGGTCGATGGAAGAAAAACCTAGTGGCACCAGAGTTGCCAAGAGCAGGCCCATATTAAGTGACAGTGCGGTTGCAAGGGATCAGAGTACCCGTGAAGCTCCAGATAGGTCATCTGCAACTCTAGATGAAATCCTTAAGGTGGTTTCTGAGCAGGGCAAGGCTATTGGGGAGTTACTCAGTGTGGTTAGGGAGAGTGTTACATCCGGAGAAAGGGCCCCTAAACGTGGGATTCCCAGATCAAAGTTCCAGTTCACTGATGATGGGAAGCCCATCTGTTTCAAGTGTAAGGGAGTTGGACACATTGCTAGGGAGTGCAAAACCCTTAAGCAAGGAGCTTCTCCAGTTTCTGTTCCTGCACCTGGTCAGGGAAACTAGCCACCTCGGTTGCCAAGAGCCGGGCAATTCGAGGGGAGACTACTGGCTCAAAGACCCTAACTCGTGAGAGATTTTTTGACAGAGCAGTTGGTAAATGTCCTGAAGTTGAAATTGAGGTGGGAGGGATTAAGGCTAGAACCCTTTTGGATACAGGGAGCCAGGTTAGCACCATCTCAGAGGCATTTTTCCGACAACACCTAATGGGTGAAGATGATGATGTAACCCCTACAGCTAAATGGCTTAAATTGACTGCAGCTAACTCATTGCCAATTCCTTATATAGGTTACATTGAGCTGGATGTGCAGGTCATGGGGTTAACAACGCAGGAGTGTGGGTTTTTGGTAGTCAGGGACCCCGCCCCAGAACCAGGAGGGCCACAGGACCAAGAGCTAATGTCAGCTAAAGTTAAGGTGCAGGAAAATGATGTGGAACAGCAGGTGGGAAAAGGTGCCAGCAGACTAGAGGGATCCCCCCCTGTTCTTGTTGGAATGAACACAATAAAGAGATGTAAGGAGCTAGCCATTGCTAGTTTTGATTCAACTCTCGGAGGAGAGTTAAATGCTGCTTGGGGAGAAGCTTTTCAGAGGGTGCAAGCCTGCGAAGTATTAGAGAGGTCATCCATCGCACTTCTCTCAGGAAGATGTGTGGTTGGCTCCCCGGACCAGACTTGGTATGCTTACTGTAGTGGAGTGTGTTGAAAATGCAGCTGAGGTGCAGTTTAATCGTATCTCTGCTGACCACGAGGAAGTGTCACTGAATAAGGAAGGGGCTAAAGAATCTGATGGTGAACTGAAATTGCTGATAGAGCAGCTGAGCATTAGTGGCTCCCAAGAGGAACAGACCAAATTAGCTGCACTTTTGGCTCAGTATGCAGATGTTTTTGCTTTCAAGGATGAAGATCTAGGTTATACAGAGAAGATCAGTCATGAGATACACCTAGTCGATGATGTCCCGGTCACTCAGGCCTACCGACGGATACCTCCAACACAGTACAAAGAGGTGCGAGAACACATAACCCAGCTTCTGAAAAAGGGTGTGATCAAAGAAAGCACTAGTGCCTATGCATCGCCCATTGTGCTGGTGAGGAAGACAGACAACAGCTTGAGGTTATGTGTCGAATACAGGCGGCTAAATGCCAAGACCAGACGTGATGCCTTTCCTTTGCCCCGTATAGATGAATCCTTTGATGCATTACATGGTGCAAGGTTTTTCTCGACTATCGACCTGGCAAGTGGCTATCATCAAGTGGCAGTTCACGAAAGAGACAGGCACAAGACTGCTTTTACAACCCCATTTGGGTTGTTTGAATATACCAGATTGCCCTTTGGTGTGTGTAACGGTCCAGCCACTTTCCAAAGACTCATGCAGGCCACTATGAGTGACTTAATCCTTCAGATCATGCTCGTGTACCTAGATGACATATTAGTCTACTCATCAACTTTTGAAGACCATTTGACACGTCTTCAGACAGTGTTGCAGAGACTCAGGGAAACTGGGCTGAAGGTTAAGGTGGAGAAATGTCATTTTCTCCAATCTAGTGTACGCTTTTTGGGTCACCAGATCTCAGCTGAAGGGATAGGTACGGACCCAGACAAGATAGCTGCAGTGAGGCAGTGGCCAGTACCCACCACAGTTAAAGAGCTGAGATTCTTCCTGGGTTTTTGCAGTTATTACAGGAGATTTCTCCATGGATTTTCGCAGCTGGCAGGTCCTTTGCATGATCTGATTAATGCATGGGGCAAGGAGGACAGTCCAGCTAAATATAAAAACTTGCTGGAAAGTGTGTGGACGCCATCTTGTCAAGAGTCATTTGAACAGCTGAAAGAGAAGCTCACGAGTGCCCCCCTACTTGCTTATGCTGATTTCTCACTGCCATTTGTTGTTGAGACGGATGCCAGCAGTTTAGGACTGGGAGCAGTTCTTTATCAGGTGCAGGGTGGCAGGAAACGTGTTATAGCATACGCCAGCCGAAGGTTGAGAAATGCAGAGAGAAATGACAGAAACTATAGCAGCATGAAATTAGAGCTCCTCGCCCTTAAATGGGCTGTGTCTGAGAAGTTTAGGGGGTATCTCTTAGGCTCCAAATTCACAGTTGTGACAGATAACAACCCCCTCTGCCACCTGAACTCAGCAAAGCTGGGAGCCATTGAACAGCGCTGGGTTGCCCAGTTAGCGCCATTTGACTTTGAGGTGCAGTATCGTCCTGGTCGGTGTAACACAGCAGCCGATACCCTCTCTAGACAGCCATTAGCAGGGGAGCCCCAGCCTGCAGGAGATGAGGAGGAGTTTGATGGATGCATATCCATCTGTAACCTTGTCAGCAGAGGGACAACGCTAGGCCTGGACTTAGTAAGTGCAGGTGTAAAATGTTGTCAGGTGAGGCAGGCCCGGGTCACAGCAGTTGAGCAAGACACCCATTTTACTGATTCCCAAGGGAATACACCCACTCTGCCAGGGTATTCTAAGGAAGAGTTGCGACAGTTTCAGTGCTCTGACCCTACTATCAAGTCCTTTAGGCAGTTTTGGGACAAAAAGAAGAAACCCACACACCAGCAGAGGAAAGGTTTGGCTAAGTCTGTGATTTCTCTGCTCCGGCAGTGGTCACGTATCATGGAGTTGGAGGGATTGTTGTATCGGGTCATTGAGGATGGACATTTGGGGAGGTGTCAGCAGCTCCTTTTGCCAGCTTGTTTAAAGGAAGCTGTACTGGGGAGTGTGCATGATCAGATGGGGCATCAGGGGGTGGAGCGGACCCAGAATCTGTTAAGACAGAGATGTTTTTGGGTTGGTATGTATGAAGAAGTGGACCAGTGGATTAAGAAATGCTACAGATGTGTGCTTACTAAGTTGCCACAGCCCAAGATTCATGCCCCTGTCAAGCCTTTTTTGGCCACTAGACCTCTTGAAGTGGTTGCAGTAGATTTTAGCATGTTGGAGCCAGCCTCAGATGGACGGGAAAATGTGTTGGTGGTTACAGATGTTTTCACCAAGTTCACACAAGCTTTCCCCACACGCGACCAGAAAGCTGATACAACTGCTAAGATTTTGCTTAGAGAGTGGTTCATGAGGTATGGCGTACCAGAGAGGTTACATTCTGATCAGGGCAGAAATTTTGAAAGTGATGTGATTCAGGAACTGTGCAAGTTATATGGGGTTAAAAAAAGCCGTACTACACCACATCATCCCCAAGGTAATGCACAATGTGAACGTTTCAATAGGACACTTCATGACCTATTGTGTACCCTCCCACCTGACAAGAAACGCCGTTGGCCTGAGTATTTGCCAGAATTGGTCTATGCGTACAATGTGACTCCCCATGCCACCACAGGGCACTCGCCGTATTACCTCATGTTTGGCGTGCACCCCCACCTTCCTGTAGATGCTTTACTGGGGCAGGAGCAGGTGCTTGATAAGAGACATGACTGGCTGGTTGTGCATCAGCAGCGCTTAAATGAAGCACATAACAGAGCAAGGCAGTACACGGAGCAGAAAGCAGCGGAAAGGCTTGAGCTGGACAAAACCCGAGTCTATTGCCCCCCTGTTGAAGTAGGTCAGTTAGTTTATCTGCGACACTGGCCCCAAGGCAGGAACAAAATTCAGGACGCCTGGAGCCCTGTGGTTTATAGGGTTGTCGAAGTCCAGGGCAGCACACATGCAGTGGAGCCGGTGGAGGGTGGGCCAGTAAAACGGGTTCACAGAGCTAACCTTAGACCTTGTATTGGCCCAATTCCTGCACCCAGGAAAAAGAACAATAATGAATCCCCTGTGGTAGTGAGTCCTAGGACAGAAGAGAAAACAGGCTGTTCAGATCCAGATCCTGAGTATGTGTTGTTCGGAGAAACCTCATACCCAAGTGCAGAGCAGGGGTCTGATGAAGCAGTTCAAAGCAGTGACATTTCTGAGTCTGTAAACACTGATGATGCTCGTGTTACTGTACCATCTGACTCTGAGCAGGTGTCCACACCAGAGACAGTTGCTACTGAAACTAACAGGGATATTGGGGTCATTCCACCAACACCAGTGCCCCGTCGGAGTAAAAGAGCTAATGCTGGAGTGCATTCAAACCCTTACCATGTCCCTGTATCAGCATGGCATGCCATCACCTTGAGCCCTGAGGTACTGTCTCAGTTGTTGACTAATTTGGGTACTGCTCTCTTTAAGGAAGCAGTGCATGAGTTGAGATATACCAATTGAGTCACCGGGGACGTTGACTCTTAAGCAGGGGAGTATGTAGCCGGGTGGAAGTTCGATATTATGGGACATGCCACTGGATGGCACTGTTTTTCTTTTGGGGTACCTCTGAGAGCGGAAGGGATCATGGGGATCTACGGAGACATGCACGAGTGCTAGCTTGCATTGGTGTTATGTGGGTGTGCAATGCCTTTTTTCGCTGCGTGATCTGTTTTGAACGCAAAGTGTGCAACAGTTAAGGCACCAGGAGTAGCTTCCACCAACTTCGCCGTTCGTCTCAGAGGGATCCATATTCCGTTTTCTGCTGGATTAATGCACTGTATGTATTTGAGTTCACACTTGTATTATACTATCTCTGTGGGTAAGAGGGAAATGTACCGTGTTAACTGTTTAATCTTGGCTCTGTATCTATGCAGGAGAAGCCACTACAGTTATTTTTGCACTGCTAAGTTTTGTTTTATTTATGTTTGGGTTTATATCAGACACGAAATGACGCTAGATGTCCTTGAGTTCCAGATGCTGATAAAGTTGGGGAAATAACCTGCAGTAGCAGTGGGTTACCAGAGCACAAAGCTGTTACTGGATAGGAGCTGTCTGTAACAATTTTATTTCTTTATTTTTACAACCTTTATTTATTCAGATTAAAAGAACCCCAAAGATAATCTGTGTTCTGGGCTGGTTAATTTAGCCAGGCTACAAATAGAACAACATACAAAGCATTAGAACATGTTAAAAACCCAACAGCCTTAATAAACGCAAAGTAGTTTGGACCTGGAAACAGGGTTCACACGTTATCAAGTAAAAACCAGACATGGTTTGAAAATTATGGTCATAGTTAGAGTCAGAGAAGTAGGACTATCCTGACTATTCCACTGACATACAACACAAATGTACACACACACACTCACACAGAGCCAGATTTCAGGGCCATTTCTAACTTGGGTGCATGAGATGAGGGTAGCCACATGACTCATGATTCATGAGGACGCTCATAGAGCTGTCACACTGGAGGCAGGTGTCTCTTTCTGTCTCGCTCTCCAGCACACACAAACAGAAAAAGGGAGACTGATCTCATCGCTAAACACTGCAAGATGGTGGTCGGATGGCTGGCAGAGGAGTCTTGTTGCCAGTCACAGGACTTGTGCTCACATACACACTGACGTGGAAGCTTTTTCTTTTTTAAAGGATGAGTTGAAAACTGATCAAGCTGGCAAAGCTTTAGTATCATTCTAAAAGTTATGGCCTGTCTTGGTGATAGATGGCTCCACTGCGGTGTTGGCCAGTTCTCTCTGTGGCCACATTTGTCTCTAATTCCAACATGATTTAATTACTGGGCCCATTCCCACCCAAAGGTGCTATGACTTACCATTTGCCTACTATAAAAGAAAATGCTTTTACTATCCTTTGCTATTTTTGTGTGTGGAATAAACAGTAGTGATTGAACCTTTACAGCATACCTATATACTTACTGCTGTGCATAGATTTTACAAAAATCACATTGAACTCTGGAAAAAAATAAAAACTGTAAAAAACAAAAGATGAGAAAAATATATGTCAGTATCTAATTGTTATACTTTAATTTTATAAGTCGTTGCAACAGGATAGTCAGAGAGGTTATGTCTCTGTTTATTTAAAGGGATTATGTTGTTGAGGAGATTATTTATAAGCTGTTGGTTCTGATGAGCTGGAGGTGGGGTTACACAAACGAACCAGGCTGTTGGTAATAATAGACGGAGCGGTGGAGATCCTGTAGCCATTACGTTTGAGAACGAGTCAGCACCAGCTAAAAGAAAATCCTCAAAGTCCTCTTCTCGCTCTCTTTAAAAAAAAAAAAATCTGTTGTGACACAGACTGAAACTAGTGAACTACCAGATGTATCTCTGAGGAGGATTCGTGATCCCCAGAGGATGTATTCTGCTGACAAATTAAATTTATCACAACTTTCAGGTGAGCGAATGAAGCAACTACAACCACTGAGAGCGAACGATACCATCAATGTGCTGAATCGCTGCTTATTTCGCTCAAGTGCTGGAACAGGACACAAAGCAATGGGTATTTTGAAGAAGACCAAGTTCTATAAATATAGTTAATAAATCACATTATAACAGCATAAAAACACTGAGCAATGCACAATAAAAGTATAAAGTAGATATGTGAACATCCCCCAAAGCCCCCCCCCCTACTTAATAGTAAGATATATCAAAATAGTGATGTTAGCCAAATCTTCTCATGTGTCAGATTTTAATGCTTGTTAAGTTTTGGTTTGTGTGGAAACTTCTGGAGGGTTGTTGCTGCCCCTCTCCACACATTAAACTGATCTGGAACAAGCAACTGTAGACGGTTAGGCGTCTCATATTCTCATGCAGAAATAGACTGTGACAGGCTGTGAATTCTTCCCCTCGCTACGAGAACAGAATTCTTCCTTTACGCACTTTTTATTGAGACACCAACAGAGGATTTGTGTAAGGAATCTGTGTCACGCAGGACACAATTTGATGAATGTGACACAGTTCTAACACTGGTAACCTCATCCAGGAGCTGCTGCTAGGGTTTCTAGGCTGAACCCCTCCATGCTCATCTACACACAGTTTACACCAACTGCTGTTAAGGTGCTATCTTGTCATTTATATGGGTTGTGTGACTGTACGAAAAATTGATGCAATGCAGTGCTAATGACAGACAATAGGCTTCAATTCACCAAATTCTCTTGTATTAAGAGTTTAATATATAATTTACAGCCTAAATACACCCCTACAAAGCTACTCAAGACATTTTATATTAAAAAATTTGTAACGTTATGGACAGAAGTAAAAAATCGAACGAACCCCTGTGAGAAAGCTCTTGGTGACAGTGGGGAGAAAGAACTCCCTGATTGCAACAGGAAGTAGCAGAAATGGGCTCGTTGAAGGAAGCCACCTGCCAGGACTGGTTGGTATCAGAAAGAGAAGAGACATGACATACAATACTGATGTATAAACATGTTGTGAATGAAAAGAGAGTATTAATAGTACTGCTCATTGCATCATGGGAAATCTGCCAGCAGCCTGACCTTAAGGCAGTATTTTCAACCATTAGGTGTACTGTAATGTTGTGAAGGAGCATTAATTAATCTTACTAAGTAGTTCTTAGTGCCTTGGTGTTTGCTTTTAATACTCTAAGTTGTTTTATTATGTATGTTGTATTCTTGTACAGCACTTTGGTCAACGCTCCTGTTGTAATTAAATGTGCTATATAAATAATTAAACTATTAACTATTAAACTGTACATTTTAAAGCTTTATTTAAGCATTTAATGCAACATGTACAATTAAGAATGTCTTACACGATTACTTTGGTTTATCTAACCAGCGAGACAGATTAAAAAATAATTAATAACAAACTGTGAAAATCAGCGCTCTCAGGTGACACTCAAATGGTGGTTTAGGCAAATAAACCTTTTTTTCTTTTTTATGTAAGGAAAATGTTGCTGCATTGCATTGGTATAATTAAGAAATTGTTTTCTGGTCACCCATAGTCACTCCTAACTATAATCTTGAGCTTTGTACAATAACTAGTGGGCAGAGACAAAATTATGCAACCTGTATAGACAGAAGTCAAAATAGATGAAAGATTATTTTGTTGTAAAGTGAAATTCAGTGTTAAAAAGAAGGAAAACTGTCCGCAGTAGCCATTGGAAACTTTTCAGCCAACAACATTCAACATTCTGCCTAAACACAATGTCATTGCTGTCAGACTATGTCATGGTCCTGGGTCATTTGACCTAGTGTTTTGTGTTTTCCTGTTTTTGGTCATTTTGTACTATAATTTAAGTTCACTTTGTTAGCCTTTAGTTTATGCAATAAGAGTCTAATTATTCTGTTTTGAGTTTCTTGTGCTTCCTGTTTAGTTATTTAGTAGTCTCCCCCTGTGTAGCTGCCCTGGGTGTCTCCCTCCTCCCCCTTCCCCTCCTTTTGTTCTGTGTTTCCCCATCCCCTCATGTGTGTGCTCTCCCCCGTGCTCCTCCGTGTTCTCTCTCTCCCCCTTCAGTCTGCATCTCTGTGCATTTCCTGTTTTATTTTGGAGGTCCGTGTTTCTGGTCATGTATTCTGTTATTCTGTTTTGCTTCCTCTCTGCCTCATCATGTTTGATTAGTGTCAGCTGTGTTCCCTGCTTGTTTGCCTCTTTCTAATTTCCTTGTGTGTGTGTGTGTGTGTGTGTGTGTGTGTGTGTGTGTATTCATACCATGTGCTGCTCCTTGTCAGGTCATCTGTGTTTTCTCCAGTGTTGCCTCTGTGTGTCATTCCCTCCATGTCTCTAGTGTTCCAGGTTCAGGTTAGTTTTCCCTGTATAGGTTTAGTTAGCATCTCTCGGTTTTCTTTTGTAGCGTTTTTGCAGCCAAAATAAAAGCTTTTTTCTGTTTAAACGTTCTCCTGCATCAGTGTCTGTGTTTGCATCCACACCTCTCTCTCTGCACGATTTACCTCCTCAAATCGTGACAGACTAGTGTTTACACACAAGCACACTTATAGGCTTACATTTTGTTTTTTTTATTAATATTTCTTTTACAAAAAACTGTAAGCTTTGTTATTTTGATTCTTTCTAACTGTCCATCCAGCTGACCACTTTCTTCTGCTTGTCCAATTCAGTGTTGCGGGGAAGCTGGAGTTGGAGTTACAGGGCTAACAGATAGAGACAGATTCATACTATTTGCTTGTGTTTACACCTATGGTCAATTCAAAATGACCAGTTTATAACCTGCTTGTCTTTGGACTGTGGGAGTTAGCCAGAGTACTCAGAGATAACCCAGTCACAGTCAGGGAGAACGTTCAAGCTCCACACCAAAAGGGCCTTCTCTCAGCGTGGGAAGACAAAAAATATAAATGCCAGGATGAAACAATCTGCCCCTTCCTATTAAACAGAAGTTAAATAAAACAAACAGAAAAAAGAAAAGAAAATGAAATATCTGATGTCATGAGCATTAATTTTTCATTAAGAAAAAACTGTTTTTCTGGGCTTTTCTTACTTATTGTAAACCTTGAATCAGCTGAGTTTCTGTTATTGCTTTAGGTGCACCAGTGCATTTTTTTCTCATTTTAAAATGGTGGTGGAAAAGAAAATCCTTGGATATAATATTAAAACAAACTATCAGAAGAAAATACTTTCTTCTCCAGGCAGAAAGTTCAAAGAAAGGAAACAGCGAGATTTATAAAAATAATAATACTAAAGTTGATATGATGGTGAGGACTGCAGATGAGCAACTAATCTTTCTTATTTGAAATATTCTTGCTTTTGTTTGACCATCATTGTCACCATCGGTTTAGGTAATAGTTTGCCTCATGAATGAATTATTAGAATATCCTTTGCATTTTTCGACCTCGCAAGCATCTTTCGATATTCATAAAGCTAAAATGCACCTCATATTCTTCAGATTTTTTGATGTTTTTACTTAAATTGCTGCTGGGTGAAAAACACAGCTCTCTAACCCTGTGATCAGTCTGATAACAGTGAAAGTTGGAAGAGCTCGCTGGTCTAAGCATGAAGATTCTCAAGATTCCCTGCAGCATAGCAGCCGCGCTTCGCAGCGTTTCTGCAGCTTGTTAAGAGGGGATGCCAGGCATGGTTCTGCCCGTGTATATTTTCATTTAGTCTGAATGCTTGGCACATAAGGGAGGTAAACAGAGAGGCAAGGTGTGCATAGATAGCATAGTTACTTTGCACTTGTATGTGATGAAAGAAAACATTCATTAACTGATCTAATTTACATTGCTTGGTGGGACAGCGCTGGGGGCACACGGCTGGGCTGAGGGTCTGTGATTAACACCAGTGAACATCCACATGGTTGTTTGTAACTGTTAAGATTAAATAGATAGTACTGAATCATCAGAAAGTCAAAACACTAGAGCTGGAATGAACAGAAGCAAACCCCAGCCTGCACAGTTACCAGCCAAGGTCAGTCATAACATACATTTTGTATTTATGAGAATAAAATTTAACAGATCATAAAATGTTGTTTCCCATATGTGAGGAAGAGGAATCTCTACTCATCTGGTTTTACCTTTGTGCTCTGAAACACAACTTGTGACTTGGTTCTCACCTCTGAGTTACCTGTCCTCTCATTCTAGGCGTGTTTGTGATCATACAAGTAAGTAAGTGTGTTTGCTTGCTGAGCTCCTCTTTTCCAAGTATGGCCACTATGAAGTAGAGCTGTTGCTTAGGGTAGAAATTAACGAGCTACAGCCAAGGGCAAAAAAGAGCAAACAGCTGGGCCTGTCAGCACGCACAAGAGGAGCAACGGCACCCAGGGGTCTGCTAAGGAGGCAAGGGTACAAGGCAACAGAGTGAGAGGAGACCCTCTGCATGAGGAGACACGTATTATGACCTGCTCCTCTGCATACCTGTTTCCACTCTGTCCACAAGCCCCCCTCCGTATACATACGTCTCTGTGCTTGTTTTCAGCAGTCTGTTGCTCAGCTTGTACGTTTCTTGGTTTTTGGACCAAACTTGTATTTCTGCTCGCTTCTTTGTGATTTATTTCCCCTTCCTGGTTGGTTTAACCTTGTACTTGCGCTTTTGTATGTAAAGCTTGATTTTTGTTTTCAGCTTTCGCTGTCCTGACTTGTGTGTCGTGCTTTTGGGTCCTCAAACCGAGCTTTGACAAAAGCCATACTGGATCCTATTCCTGAATTGACTTTTTCTGAAGTGTAATCATGCACAATCGTGTCTTTTATGTGAATATCCTCATAGCCTTGTGTCAGAGAGCTCTCTTTTTCACAGGCTGGTAATGGTTTCTGTGAAGGCATTCACACAGACAAGCTGTTTTCCTCCTCGAGGCGGTGTAAGTGTTTTTAAAGTTTTGTTGAGTGTTAACTCCGCTGAGATGTACAGACATAAACAGGAGCGTGTGGAGCAAATGTGAATTAATAAAGGAGCTGGAAGAAATAATAAAGAAAAGGCAAAACTGAGGAAAGAATGCAATTTCACTGTGATTCACTGCTTTAGATGGCATCTCTTTGTTGTGGCTAATGGCTTTACATAGAGAATACGAAATGAGATGAAATTAAATAAGCAACTCAATGGGCAGGTGATAGTGTTGAGAGTGGTGAGTGTGTGGGTTAAATCAAAGTAGATTTGCATAATTCATGGTTAAAATAGTCTCCATATTTTACACTGAACTTTGGTGCAGGACAGTTTATCTTCAGTGAAACAAGGTGAACCTCTCTCCATCATTAGGCCAACTTTCTTCTGATTGGCTTCACCTCACAAACAGAAGGTTTCAACCGCATGTGGAAGAGGCCTCAATGCTCAAAGCGCTGTGGGGACAGTGGGAAGGAAAAACTCCTTTTTAACTGGAAGAAACCTCCAGCAGAAAGAGTTCAGGGAGAGGTGGCCACCTACCGCGACCAGCTGGGAATGAGTGCATGAAGACAGGACAAAGACGCACGATCTGATATCGTCGTGTTGGTGTTGTTCCAAGATCAACATAGTAAATGTTGTTCCAGGATCAACATTGCAAGTGACCAATCAGAATGTTGTGACGTCATACTTTTGCGACTTCGGGAAAAACCGCCGTAAAACAAAAAACTGTACTTAAGCTGCGAGAAACCGCCTCTGTCCGCCGATCAACGGACCCTGACCTTTTAATAAACGCTAAGCAGAATTGATATTGTCCTTGCAACATTGGAATTTCATAAATGCACGAATGGCTTGGCGCGCCAAAGAATAACGTCACAACAATGTGATTGGTCACTTGCAATGTTCACCTTGTTCCAGGAACAACACCAACACGACGATATCAGATCATCCGGACAAAGACACACTGTGGAACAGAGCCAGAGATTAATCATAACTAGCAGTTTAAACCTATTGCAGCACAACTAAGGGAGGATTCAGGGCAGTGGCGGCTGGCCCATAGGGGGCGCTCGGGCTCCGCCCCCCCAAATGTGGAGGAGTAAAAATATATATTTTTAAAAAATTCATCAATGATAGTTTTACTATGTGTGTGCCCATATACAGCCAGGCGTATTTTAACATTTTCACCAGCTGACTCATTAAAGTTCAACCAACAAACGGTGTTTTTCTTCTTCTGGGGCGCTCGTCAAAGCGCCCTTGATATGCAGCGAAATAGCCTATCATTAAATGGTTGCCAGGGGAAAATAATAAATATTTGACCTATCAGCGTCGCTGAATTAAATGGTTTGGGGGCGCTTAAAATTGCGCCCCTGCAGAAAACGCGCGAAGATTTGCTGTTCTAGAATTTTACCTCAGTCAGTAGCCTAAGTGAGCTATAAGGTCAGAGAGAGACGATGGCAGCGGTATTGTTAACGGTTGAGGCACAGCCTCCCCCAAATTCGGTTAGATCGCTTCTAACCTACCCTTTTGCCAGAAGGACAATGGCAGAAAAACTGCAAGTTAAAGAGTTGGGACCTGACAAGCCCGAAATTCAACTAACCCAGGCAACGAAGGAGAAGTCAAAAGCATACAACAGGACTTTTTGTCGGAGTTGGTTCCAGCGCAAGTCGTGGCTGACAGGCTGTGGAACAGCTAATGCACTTTTTTGTTTCCCGTGCATACTGTTCAAAAGTGACAAGTGTGATTTGACGTGGACACAATCTGGACAAACCGACTTAAAGCACCTCTCCGAACGAATCAAGAAACATGAAAGCTCACGAGTTCATATGGACAACAGTGTAAAGCTAGCTGTGCTAGGGAAAACTAGCATAGCGGCGCAGCTAGATGATGGACATCGGATTGCTTTAAGAAGGCACAACGAAGAGGTAGATAAAAAAAAAAAAAAATCTGTTCATGATCATTTTTACAAATCTATACAAATGGCCAGAATATGGTTGTTCATTTTAAATTTAAATTAAAATTGTGTTGTTTGATGTACTCATTAAATGGGTCATTTTAGTCGATATCATAAAAATTGCCCCCCTGAGATTTTTTTCAGGAGCCGCCACTGATTCAGGGGCATCTGATTCAACCCTAAAAGGAAAGTTTTAGGCCTAATCATAAAAGAAGAGATGGTGTCTGTCTCCCGAATCCAAACTGTTTCCACAGAAGGGGGGCCTGAAAGCTGAAAGCACTTCCTACCACTTTACTTGTCAATACTCTAGGACTCTACTTTGATCCTATCTGCAGTTTCCTGCTTCCTATTGGCACATCTTTGGATCATTACATTAGCATTATGGGTAATGTGTTTCTGAGCTTCCTAATTTCCCTGGAATCAAGGTCCAAAAGGAAAGCATTAGGTTTGAATCAGAATTATTTTTTCACTTCACAAATTTGTCCTCCTTTTCCAAAACGGTAAGTCCTACATTAACCATTAATGTGTCCTCCACCAACAGGAACATCAAGCACAGATGACGAATGAACAACATACTTTCATTTGAAAACTTTTTAGCTTCAGTGTGCTTTTAATTAATTAGACGTGCTATAGTTCCCTGTGAGCCATAATTACTTTTATCAACTTATTTAGCAAAATCAGAGGTTATGTTCTTTAAACTTTTATAACCCATTAGGACGTGAGGGCACTGTTCACATATTACATAGTACATATTCAGTCAGTGGATTTTTGTCCCCATGACAAACTCACACAAAAGTCTGATCCTGCCAACTAGCAGTCCCTGAACCTTCAAGGTTTTCTTTTGGAAGGCCTTCAGCAAAGTTATTCTTTCAAAACCACCACATAATGAATTAAAAAATAAAATAAAATGGATATTCAGACACTCTTTCAAAACACTGCCCTTGCTATACCTGGTGTAATAATACATTTAAATGAATTTGAAATTAAATGCTTATAAATTGTGAAAAGGTGAAAAAAGTTACACATTGATTTTGTCTGCTCTTTTGTGTCGTCCTGAAATGAAAAACAGACTCTTTGTGAGACGCGGCAACAGTTTTATTTTTGTGTCAAAATGAAGCAAATCAACTATTTTAATCAGTGTGAAATTTAATTGTAGTTTTCTATCTGACAGCATTGATTAAAACATGTTTTTATGAATCTTTTTTTCAATGTGCTGACTGCCTTTGAAATTGAGTGAAATTACTGTTTCAAACGTGAAAAGTGAAAGAGTTCACCGGGAATGCAGTGGAGGTTAAGAGGCTTTCAAAAGGTCCACGTGTCTCGTGCTTTATGCAGCACTTCCGTTTCTTTGTTTTTATATTCTGCGTCGCTTGTTCTTGCTCAGTTCTTCAGTTCTTGTCTTGGTTCATATTCTGGCTTTTTGAGCATTTCTTCTTGCTCCTTTGATCTACAATCAAATTCCACAAATGCTGAGAGCCTGTGAAAAATGCAAATAACAGTAGAATGCAATGGTTTGTAAATATCTAAACCCATATTTTTTCACAAAAGAACACAGAAAACATATGAAACTGTGCAGCTCCCCAAAAGTGTAGGAGAGGAATGTTGTCCCATTTTTGTCTGATGGGAATCATGATGTTCCAAATGCTTTTAATTGGTCAAAGATCTGGACACAGATCAGTTTCCCACGTTACCTCAGTCCATTTTAAATGAGCTTTGCGCTTTTGGCTTCTTCTTTGCATGGCAGAGATTTTGCTTGTGCTTTGTGGTGAACTGTGTTCCTGAACCCTCGCTGTGATTTCATCATACCTGCTAATGCAGCGCTGACCGAGGACCAGAAGAACACGTCAATATTTCTTTCAACCTTGTCCCTTCTGCACAGAGAATTTTCCAGATGCTGTGAACCTCTGAAGATGAGGATTCAAATTCAGTTTTTTGCTGACTGGTGAGCCTCTGGTTACCTTTACTTCTGAGAAACTCTTCCTCTGTAAGATACTTTTTTTGATTCCCAAATATGTTATCAAGTTGCTGCCTAATTAGTTACAAAAGTCATGACCCTGTAACATCATAGCCTAATGCTGCAACTGCATTGACGAGTGGCATCAATTTGTGGAGATTTTTTTACTGTTTCTCCAACAGTTTATGTCATTAAATGGATTACATGGATGCACGGATCAGGGCGATCCTGATATATGTATCCATATAATCACCTGGTGGCAATCTGTGTGTATCAGCATTTTGTGATCCATTGTTTTGTTTTATTTTAGTACTAACAAAGCAAAAATGATACTTCACCTTATATAGGTTTTTATATAAACTTTATATAAAAGGAAGCTTACAAAAAATGCAGCACTTGCTTCTCACTCAAAATGGCCACACCCCTTATAATGTGTTACTTTAAGTCTTACTACACTTAAAATGGTAAATTATATAGAATTCAACTATTTCTACAACTGACAGGAAGGCAAAATGTGCCGTCAAAACCAAACTTTTTAATATACCAGACTAATTTCTGCTGTAAAGTGACCAGTGGAAATTAGAGGAACTGCAGTTTTTGGCACTTCTGATGGGATTTGTTGTTCAACCTCTTGTTGTCATTTAAAGGTATCTACTGTGCAAGAGATCACGGTTTGGGTTAAAATAAACCTGTCTGCAATATTCTTCACATGAATAGATGTAGTGTGGCAAGTCCCTCCTCTTGACATGAAAATGTAACAGCTTTTGTTGTCAAATATAATGTGTCGCTGTGAGACTGGGCTGTTTCTGTCTTCCTTCCTCTCTCTCAGTCTCTCACAAAGACACACAGAAACACACACTCGGCTTTACTGATTCTAGACGTAAGCCACAAGTGTGTGTGTGTGTATGTTGCCGTGTCTTTGTGTGTTTCAGAGCTGCTGGGGAATTCCTTTCTTTTTTGACGTTTGTGCAGTTTTGACTGTAACTTTACAACACCATGCTTAAAGCAGTTGGAGTTATTCCATTTAAGGTCGTTAGGTCGTTCCCTTTATGCTGGCACAATTAACCTTCGACATGCAGATGAAAAGCAGCAAAAATATTGCATCAAGCATGTAATATTTTAATGGCCCCAGTTAACTGCGGCAGATCATCCCCTCATTTTAAGCATCATATAAAGTAATTCTCTACCACCCTCACCACACATGACCCCTCAGGTGCTATGAAGCTGATAGAATATTTTTCCATTAATATAGATCCATAAAGAAAAGGAAAAGAAATTAAAGTTGCATAAATATATTGGCTGTCTTGAAGATATTGATTAGCTTTAGCCTTAAGGAAAAAAAACAGTTATTGGGTTTAAAGAGGACGCTGGCCTTCACGAACAACAACGATACAGCGAACACATCCCTGGGAACAATTTCTGCCAAACAAAAACATTTCGCCTGGGTTTTGAATTACAACATACCAAACAGATTTTACACTTTTCTTCCCGATCTTTGCAGTTAATGAAACATGAGATATATTCACAGGTGAAACTTAAATATTAGTAGTTTATTATGTTAATTTGAACTGACTTTATTGAGTCATCTCACATTAACCTGTATTAAATCAGTTCAAATTTTATACCTAATTTTCCTAACAGGCTACCACACAACCACCACGCATAAAATAATTAAAGAGCAAAACACACTTTAGACGTTATTATAATAAAGTCATCTATCTGTTCATCTTGTTTAAGAACCCAACAATTCATTCAGTCTCTCCAATGATAATTGATGTATATTATTGCCTTATATTGCAGTTTTTAAAAAGGCTCTTGTAGTGTAGGTATATTATTAATTTTGTTCTGACATGCAGAATATACATTAATTAAATTTAAAACACACACACATGCACATATATATATATACATAGAAAACAGTTAGACAGTAACGTGTGAAGCAGTAGTACACACAGAAACATACACACAGACACTGTCCTTGATGGCGTACTGGTAGACCATTGGTAAATGGAGGGTCATGGTCGGGTCTTCCTCATCTTGTGGCCAAACAAAACCGGCACACTCCTCCACCATCAAGGAAACGCTAGGATGGTTGAACAGGATGAACTGTAACGACCACACTTATAAACACACACACACCCCTGCTCATTCATTCTCATGTACGTGAATCATGTTAAATGTAAAATGATTCAACATTTTTGTGTTTCAGCTTCTTTGATGTGAAGACTTCTTGTTTTTGTGATTAATAAAAACCTGAATATGTCTGGCTCTGGACTGAACAAAACAAGAGGTCTCAAGTTCCCATCTTCCATCTAGGTCTTACATGTCCATGTCAAAGACAATCCAAATATGGATACCACAGGACAAAAAATAAAATAATAATTACAGCCCCAAATGAAAGAACCTGAAGAAAACAACATTTATTTTCTTCAGGCCCCAAGGACATAATATTCTGGGTAGAAAACATTCTCCTGTAAATAATGTTTTGCTAATATATCTTAAAAAGAACCCCAATAATGTCAAAACACATTCTTTAATTTGGAAATATCGTCTTAGTGACAAAAAAAATGGATAAACTAATTAAATGGAGTGTATGAAAAAGAAGGTAATTACCTACAAACCGAAATAGGGACAAATGAAAATGGCTCCTGCTGATCAGAAGCTATGGCAAAGGATTGTCTTGCAATAAACACAATAAAGTGAGACACAACCTTGAATACTATTGACTACTATAGGTGCAAAGGAAGTGTTATTCTCTTCTCTTCTGTTGTGTGTTATTAAATGTAATTTCTTTAAACTCTATCATCAGTTCACTATATTAATACCTCATTACAAGTTGCTCCCCTGTTTATGTTTATGTGTCTGCAGCTTTGCTGCTGTGCTGTAACCGACTAATACAGCTAATGGTGCATTAAGCCCAAATAAAATATAGTTTTCCAAACTGTACAAAACTGATCATGACAACTAACTAACTATTTTGATCTGCCTGCGTATGTCACGGTTTGGCAGGGCAAACCGTGGGGGTGTAGGGAAGGAGGACCCAGGCGCGGAGCTCTGTGTGCTTAGCAGTGCGTTTATTTACAGTGATGGAAAAACATGACAATAAATCCCCGTGCTCTCCCGACTCCTGTGACGTGTCCTCTTCCCAGTGCTACTACTCCTGTCTCCGCTTCTCCGTGATGAGCACCCCGTGCTCGCTGTCCTCTCGTCTCCCCGCTACTCCTGGGGACATAAGAGAGAGGCAGCCGTCAGACACACAATAATGCAGCAGACTTAAACTAGGACCTGGTCGAGAGACTAACGTGAAGCCACGCAATGATCCAGCGTCGGTGGGAGCTCCAAGACTCTCCTAAGTAGCTCCCCCGACGAGCCCTGATCAGCAGCAGGTGTGTAGCTTCGGGTGTGGCCAGTCCCCTAGCAGGGCCACACCCACCAGGCCTGAAGGCGCCTGCAAACAAGTGTTCAGACACACACACACACACACACACACACACACACACACACACACACACACACACACACACACACACACACACACACACTCATATCTACAAGCATGGAGAAGAGGGGCAGCAACACCAAAAATACATATAATATAACAAGTCCATGACTGCCCATGGTCTGAGCAACCCAGGACCCTGACAGCCTATCTAAGCTCTTTCTAATCGAAGGTTTGACATCTGCTTTAAAGTTGTACAGAGGGAAGAGATGTCGTCACACTCAAGGAACAAATGAAAACAAAAAAAAATTGATTCACTGAAGTGTTCACCTCTCTAGAGGAAAATGAAACAGTACTCTATCTTTGGTAGACATAACATGAGGATCAGCTACACAGTTGCCAGTGCCAGGAGTGTGTGTGCAGGTTTGTGTGTGTGTGTTTGTACATTTGTCACAGCTTCCAATCCCAGGCGGGCACACCAGAGTCAGTTTTCAGCTCAAACTCCAGAGCTGTTTATTGTGTGCTAAAGAGCACTGATGTTTTTGTGCGTGTGTGCGTTTTAATGCTAAAACATGTCCGGGAAAGACAGAGCGTGCTTAGGATCACGTACTGTAAGTCCACACGCATGAAAGGTTAATTTGGGTTCAAAATGCATTTCTCATTTGATCCACAAAAGAATCGAAATGATTTAAGCTTTGAAAACCTAGCATATATACAATATTATTACAGTTGAATTATTGTCAAATGTTCCAATCCCCTGTTAGATTTGGGAAAAGATCATTATTTATGGAATTAACGGTCCCTTCATAATGCTAACCCTGCAGGTTCAGAAATGTGTGTTAAAATTTAAAGTCAAGAAAAAATGAAGATGTCCCGTGTCTTTTTCTGATTACTGATTTTTTGCCTCATCTTGGTGGAAACTTGTGAAGAATTCTGAAAAGGAAAAAACAGCCATTGAGCTTTTTTTGTTAGTCAGATTGAAACTGCAATGACCTGAAGCTAAAGTGGATTTTGGCTATTTCCTTCCACAAGGGATTGCTATAGCAGGTGTTATCAGAGTTTGACCACAGATGCCCGACCACCTGCAGAAGGCGAACCTTTCACTTACCAAGCAAACATGGTAACCACTTTATGATTGAAGACAATGGTTTACTAAGTTCTTTCATACAAGTAATACTAATGTAGACAAGATGGTGAAAAATGCTTAATTTCCAAAGTTGGGATTTAAAATAAAGCGTACCAGCCAAGTGAAATGAAGTGTGGCTCAATCTACTGTTTTCCCTTCCTGTTAAAGAGATCATCTGCTTTTACTTTGTGTTTATTGAGGCTTTTTATCTTTGGTCATGGAGCACTTATCTAAATCCATGTTACAAAATGCTTCCCACAAGGAAAGATTTTAACGAAGCAGCATAATATTCATGGTTCACATGTAGGGTTAACCAGCACAAAAGTTCATACGGCAAGTTAAAAAATAAAGAGGAAGAGACCCACTCCAGTAACATCAGCAGCTGACTTCCTGCTTTGCTGCTGTTGTTTTTGAGAGCACATGTTCATATCTCAAGTTGTGACCATATAAAATTATGTCACTGTAGAAAAGACACAAGAAAAGTTTTCGAGCATCTGTTAATCTGATGCTCAACTTCTGCCTTGACTTGGACTGCCCCGAAACCGACTTAAAAAAAGCTTTCTTTCTCCTTCAATGTTTATCTGTGGTGAAATAATTTCATACAAAGAACACCTCCAGATTCTTCCAAAAACCTTCCTCAAATCTATCAAACCTGTGAGTGACAGCAGATAACACTCCTGATTGAAAATTCCTCATTGAACCTTGGCAGTCCCAGTTCCATAATACACACACACAGGCCGATCATTGAATGGTGCCTGTGAGATGAGCTGAGCTGCACTTCAATGGAAGATATTTTGGGTTTTAATAGCTTCTCTGGGGCACTTGTGGTGGGGAACAGGTGTGCTGGTTGTTGGAGGGGGTCAGCTAAAAGGACAGTCGAGTGCCAGAATGACAAAATCAGTACAAAGGATTATTACTGCACAGGGAGAAAATTCAACATAATGGTTACATTAGTGTGCACTCCCATTTTTATCTGTAATGTTTATTTATAGCCCAGGGTTGCTCTTTACACAGGTTTTTAAAACTTTTCTAACATTTAATTAGCATGCAGTATGATTTGTGAGTCAGTTATTATGGTAATGTTGAAACAATAATCCATCCATCCATTCGCTTCCGCTTATCCTTTTCAGGGTCGCAGGGGGCGCTGGAGCCTATCCCAACTGTCATAGGGTGAGAGGCGGGGTACACCCTGGACAGGTCGCCAGTCTGTCGCAGGGCCAACACACAGGGACAGACAACCATTCGCACTCACATTCACACCTAGTGACAATTTGGATTAACCAATTAACCTATCCCCACTAAGTGTATGTCTTTGGTCAGTGGGAGGAAGCCGGAGTACCCGGAGGGAACCCACGCAAACACGGGGAGAACATGCAAACTCCACACAGAAAGACCCCGGCCTGATGTTGGAATTGAACTCAGGACCTTCTTGCTGTGCGGCAACAGTGCTAACCACCGTGCCACCGTGCGGCCAAAAGCTAAATGCAAAATGATAGGAAATGCTTTTTTCCTTTGGACAAATCGGTCAACACAACAAGCCTGCACTGTAAAATCTAATTAGTTCACAGAACTCAAAAAAACCATGTAAACTCGTTGCCTCAAAAAATTGAATAGTTTTTCTTAAGATGATTAAGTTAGGGCAACTTACTCATTTTGAGTACACTGTACAGCCTCGTTAGTTCCCAAAACTCAAAAAACTATGTAAACTCGTTGCCTGAGTAAAGTTTACTTAAGATGACTAAGTTAAGGCAACTTATTCACTTAAAGTACAGAGTAAAAACCTATGTAGTTTCCAGAACTCAAAAAAAATATGCAAACTCGTTGCTGAGTAAAGCTTACTTAAGATGACTGTTAGGACAACTTATTCATTGCAAGTCTGCAGTATTAAAAATAACTTGATATTTCTGACTGTACAATACTAATTGTTTACCTACTGACAAACATTTCAAGTTGCCGCGCTTACAAGTATGCACAGGCTCCGACAACTGCGGCTGACAAATGCGATCCTCCTTTTCCCCAGATTACCCTTTCTGGTTCACAAAATAACCTTTTAAGATATTTTCAGGCGAGAATGTAGCTGTGTAATGCTCAAATTAGAGCAGGGCGATATGACCAAAAATATTTATCACGATATACATTTGAAAATTTGTGATAACGATATAACTGACGATATAATTGACACTAGACAAAATACTTTACAACTCCACAGCTTTATTAGTGCAAAAAACCCCATCAATGTATTTTCACTTAAACAAGCAGCTGTTTTTTATGTGCATTAAAGTTATATAAAAATGTAACAGTGCAAATGCAAATTCCTTGCTGACAGTTTAACCAAAAGGCATTTCCAGTGGAAATTGGCCGACATATCCTCAGCATAACCATGTATAATATCCACAAAACTTAAAAAGAGGTTATACACACACAGTATGGTAATATTATGTTAAAGCACAGTACGTATCACTCCGCGAGGCTCCTGACTACGATGCCGTAATGCTCCGACAATCCATCAAGCGGTGCGCTTCATAGCTTAGCAAAGTCATACTAAAATATTTGACAGATCTTCGAGCGCCGCATACGACATAAAATCGTTTCGAGGTCAGTAAACACAACCAGAATTCATACATAAGGCACACGGGATTATAAGGGGCACTGTCGATTTTCAGAAAAATCAAAGGATTGATTTTAAGTGTGCCATGTTTTCCAAACAACACAGTAATAACGACGGTCCGCTAGCATGCGCTACCAAAAATAATGCTTTAGACGAAAGCTAAACCAGTTCCACACCACTGAAGTTGGAGCATTTTTACAAACCAATTCTGGTTCATCCATTTCATTTAACGATCCACTTATTTGAATCGAGTTCTAATAACAAATTGATAAAAACTGAGTTCAGCCTATTTAATATTTTTAATTAAACACAATATTAGATTTTACAGTGTGAGGAAACTTTTGGATCACATGCTTTGTTGAGCCTTGGATCTCCTGACTGTGAGTCAGTGGGATTCGCATGTGTAATGCAATATCTATCCTGACCATATTAGACCTTGCAGATTCAAAATAACAATTTTTAAATGATAACAACTAAAGTGAACCAAGAAGACCGGTTTGGCAAAAAAAAAAAAAAGAAAAAAAAGAAAGAAAGACAGAAAGAAAGAAAGAAAAAGAAGAAGAAAGAAATATAAATAAATGCTGATGAAAGGGCAAACAAATAAACAAACAACAAAGTTTTAATAACTCTGGTGCGAGGTAAACGTATCTAATTTAATATAGCCTGAAGCAAAACTGATTCTTTTTTTCTTTTTTTTTAGAGTTTTTTAGGACAATAATACTATTGAGATTAAAAATATCATTGGCAGCAGTTCAGAAAGATGTGGTTACATAACAATAACACAAACACACACAAATACACACTGCAAAATTCACCAAGGAAGTTCACACATATACGTAAGAGTGCGATACGAAAGCATCCAGACTAAATTAAATCAAAACATCAGAAATGTAATCATCACAAACACAAGGAAGCAGATGCAGTAATGTTCAGAGATAACATCTGCTGACTGAAATATTATCTGAAGTATAATATGTAATATGAAGTATTATCCTCCAGGTCTCTTAAAATGATCTTAAATTATTTTAGTATGATTCAGCTTCAAACCTTTTGCAAGCGTCCTTTGAAATTCTGTAGAACACAATAAGAAAAAATAAAAAATTTAAAGCACAATATACCATATAGTATATTAAAGAATATAATCACGTGAATCACCTGATATAAATAAAAATGAGAAAAAACAAAAGGAAAGCTAAAAGTGAGCTGTTGTCTATTAGCATAATACATTGTTTTTATTACACTGTAATAAGTTTATTCTTGTGCTGTTGTTTTATAATTGTCAGTAATATTGTTAGCAGGGCTTGAAACAAATATAACTGCTGTATATTATTGTGTTATATTGTAGCTTTAAAAAAAGACTCTTGCAGTGTAATTATATTACTAATTTTGTCCTGACATTGGCTTTGTAGATGTTAAATACACCAGATTAAATTAAAACCTGGTGAAGCTGCGTGTTACAGTAAGTCTATGAATTATGACTTTTTCTATTTTCTTTCATGTAGATCACACACAAGTCTACATATTTATACACACTCACACTGACATACCACCATACCGGGAACAAACTATCTGACCTTTGACCTCCAGAATTTGGGCAGCCGTTGAGGGATTGGGGAAGTTCATAGCTTTACATTCCACTCATTGGTTGGTTTCATTTGTTTACTCATTCAATTAGCAGGAAGCAGCAGTTGTTACATTCTCAACTGTGACTTCAACCACGAGGAAAACTTCAGCTGGGAGCAATGACAGCAGCTCTGCACCATCATACTCACCATAAAGTCTTACTGATGGAAGTTAACATAACCGACTTGTCAGCATAGTCTTTGTTTAACCCAGTATCACTGGGTATTACACAAATTTTTAATTTTGGGAAATATCATTTTCAAAAATCATGGTACTTATTATCCAACGCACAAAAGCAGAAACCTAATTTCCCATGTTTAAGAGAAAAAACTAAATAAAACCAAAACTTACAACTTGATATGGTGTTGATTATTGATTAGCATATTATTATTGTTAATAATGAAAATAAGAATAAAGACAAGTTACCAGGTAACCTGGTGCCACATAGGTTCCCCACAGACCCACCCCCAGTGTCTGGGTAAAAATACACCGCTCAAACACAGCATTAAAAGCCACATGTCTCCGTAAAGTGTCAGCCCATCGGGACACGGGACCTCTGAGGTCATCCTGTGGTGTATGGCAGAGTTACAGCAGGTCCTTTGGATCCTGCGTTTTAAAGTCTCACTTGGAAATTGGAAATAATGAAGGAAGGAGTTTTGTAAAAAATTTCCACGACTATGATTACAGAGTTTTCATAGAGCACAGTATAATAGTATAATTATCAAAAGTATAAGTGAAGATTTTTTCATTTTTTCCAGCAGACGCCTGAGCTCCACGCTTCAGCGGTGTCCTTTGGTTTTCGGTAATTAGAAGCCCATTAAGGCGGAGGCGGAGCTCTGTGCTCGGATTGGTAGGAAGGAGGTGTCAGAATGGGTGTGTGGCGGGAGGAGGAGGAGGAGGGTTGGAAGCTGTAGGGGTTCCCTTCAGTGTGAGTCCAGTGCGTAAAGAGCGCAGAGCGGCTCAGCGGAGAGAGTCTGAGAGTGTGCCGCTTTCCACCACTTCCTGGATTACTGTTTCAGCTCCGTCCGACCATACACGCTCTATCAATGAAGCTTGGTTCTTATCCGTGATTTCTTCGCCATGAGCTGCCTGGATGTGATGTACCAAGTGTTTGGTCCTCAGCCTTATTTCAGCTCCTACAGCCCCTATCACCACCAGGTACGGAACACACAGACATAAAGTGTTTTATAAGACTTATGTCTTCACTTTAGGCTGCAAGCCACATGCAGAAACTTTATTTAAAGTCAATAAAACTTTATTACGCATAAATCCAAAAGATAAAGGCCATTAAAGCGCACAACCTAAACTTACAGCCCTTAAAAGCACTCTTTAAAAACAGCGCGCATTTAAAAATGTGTTAAACAGACAGTTAATCACCGCTTAGGATCTTATAAAAATGACTGTATCACTGCGCTACCTGCTGCAAGGCTCAAACTCGCTACACAAAACGTAAAGTGTAGAGAAGTTTCAAACTCAATTTTGCGTCAACAGTTTATGTTGTTTGCATTTATCTCACTGTTAAGTTACCTCATAGGTTATATATGTGGTATAGAGTCAATTGCAGTATTAGATAAACATTCTAATTTAACGTGGTCAAAAGTACAACTAAAATAAAATAATAATAAAAAAGATTTAATGAAGACTCATTTGCTTTACAATCTTTTATCTCTTTACTTGTTTTAAAATGTATTTATTTATTTATTTATTTATGTATTTATTTTCTTGCTTTAAAATATTTTTATGTGTGCTATTCAGACTGCAACAGACATTATTTGCTACTCGGGTTTTATCTTTAAGTGCAGTTGTTAAAGTAACATCAGTAAGTTTAAAGTAATATTGTCACTTTTTGAAAGTATATCTCAGATTGTTTTCAGCTTAAATGTCCTTCATTTACTAACAAAACTTTTCATATTATATTTGCTTCTGTCAGTGGGACCTCTGAAGCCTGCAAGGGTCATAAGTTAGAGAGTGACTAGTTTTAAACAGGCTTTTCTAGACCTGTTAAAGAGCTTCTTTTTTTACTCTCAGTCAACATCTACACATATTTCGCATAGTGCTACAACTCACTTTGTCTGGTCTAAACAGCCTGAGGATGAGCCTGTTCCAGCTACACCACATGATTATAGTCTAGATTTTCAGTGCTTGCTAGACAGCAAATTCTAATCCTTTATTTTGTTTAGTCATTTAAACTGAATTTGTCATATAACACAGTAATTATATATTCAATTCAATTCAATTGTATTTATATAGCACCAAATCACAACAAAAGTCGCCTCAAGGCGCTTCATAGATACAGAGAAAAACCCAACAATCATATGATGCCCTGATGTTACTTAAGTCGTTTACATATTGTTTTAACACTATTATTGATGTATTTTTATTTATTTATTTGTAATTATCAGTTACTATGCACACATTTAATACATTATTATATTTTAAAACGACCATTTACTTCACATGTTGATAATATCAGCATGTTCCAGTTTATTCATTCATACCTGGAAGTATTAGCTGGTTTTTTGTTTTTTTTTAAATGACCAAAAACTGCAAAAAACGTTATTTTTTAAATTTCAAAATTAATGCCAAATTTGTAAGTTATTATAAAGTTTAAGACAATGCAGTCTCAGACAAGCAGATGCTAACTGGGTTCCTTTATCTTCCTCTAAAACCTGCTGTGTCCTTATAGAAATATATTTTTGATGTCAAATGTCATGTCAATACAAAAAATTATATATGCATCAGAAGCATGAGTATATTGTTTTATTACAATCATATAAATATATCTGTGTCCTTTTTAGAAGTTGGCTTTGTATTCCAAAATGCAAGACCACCAGGACAGCGGCAGCCGGCTTGGCCCCCCGGCGATCAAAGAGGAGGACAAGGAGCTGCCGCCCGGTGCCGAGTACCTGAGTTCCCGCTGTGTCCTCTTCACTTACTTCCAGGGCGATATCAGTGCGGTGGTGGATGAACACTTCAGCCGAGCTCTCAGCCAGACGAGTGCATACCCCGCGTCGAGCAGCCACAAGGCCGTAAGAGGTGTGTAGTATTTCTTTTTGTATATATGTATGTATACATACACACACATATGTGTGTATTAGTGGATTATTTTGTCAGTATTTTGAGAATTGTAGGCAACATTTCTCAACATTTCACATTTCTACTCATGAAATGCCTTAATATTCTCAGGTTGTGTGGTGTGTGATCTTTTTTCTGATGTTGACATTGGCGGACTCAGCGTTGTGGCCCTTTTCCACTGGTGATACTTAAATATTCCTGCATATTTGCCACTTATTTCTTTTAGTGGAGTTTTATGCTGCTTTTCATTGTCTTTAAATATTAAAGTGATTGAGTAGAATCAATTATGCCCCAGGCATCTATTTACATGCACTGGTGTGATATTTTTAAATGTGTAATGCCAACTTTTTATAGTGTTTTTTTTTTTTAGGAATTGTCCATGTGTATAGAAAGGATAATGGAAAGTTGTGTGTCACGTATGTCCCCAAACGTGTGTATGTCTTTAAAATAGTAGGATTGATTTTAATGCCACCTTTTGATGTGAACCATCACTAACAATGATGAAAGCTGCTATTTAACTTTAGTGGTAGAAAATTACAAGTGAAATAACTGATTGTATCTATTAAATATAGGAAACATACATATGATAAATACAAATAGTACGATAAGTAGGTATTCAATAAGTAGGCGTAATTCAGCCTGTTCTTGTGAATAAAAAGAAGAATTTAGTCTATAAAGAAACGCCTCTGAAACAGCTTTCAGATTATTTAGAGGGAGAGACGTGTTTCATATGCACCACAAGTGTGATAATGGTCCATTGTGCAAATATCTTAAAATGAAAACAGAAGTTTTACTGACTATTACAGTAAAATCACATAAATAGAATCATTTTTTATTAAAAAAAAACCCCATCATGCTCAACATAATTATATGTTGTGTCCTTCTAAGGGGGGAAAAAGTTTTTAATTGAGCCTTGACTTTGCATTTTCCGAGGAAAATTCAGTGGAATAATCCTGCTTCAACACTACCGTGACTTCATCAGAGTCAGAGGCCCAATTACAATCTGGCAGCTACACCCCCCTCCCTGCATGCTTTCAGTCCCTTTGCGCCTTTGCGTGGACGGTCCCCTACATTAAGTGCTATTCCAAACCAATTAGCCTTGAGTGGAAGTGGGTTATAAACCCACCAAAGCCAAAGCTGCACCAGTGCAGGCTTACTAACCACACTCTGTGAAGGAAATGAAATTGAAACGGAGCAGTTGTATTTTCCAATAAGTAATGGACCCGATCTTAATACATCCAGACACTCCAGATGCTGATTGCAAGTTCCTGTTTTGAGCTGAGAAAGGCGAGAACATCCCAGAGGTTGCCGCTACGATTCTACCATATCCATTAATTAAGCGATCCTTCAGCAGCCACAAGTGTGACTCTTCGTGGAGTTACACTTGTGACGGAGCGGGAGTGTGAAGGGGCCGGATTGGAATTGGACCAGAGAGCACAAAAACACAAAGCAAACTGATGATCAACCCACGCCTGATCTAATTGGTTTAGGATAGAATTCTCAGGAAGTAATAAATCCAAGGCGGGGGGGGGGTTGCCATAATTGGTGCCCAAGTGCAACGTCCCCAACAAAATAAGAGAAAGGAGACAATGCAGATAAAAATACTAAAATAATTCAGTGAATTTTAGTCCCAAAGGAAATATGAGAATGAAATAACTCAACTACACCTGAGCACTCATGTCTGAATTTGTATTTTTTATTGTGTAAACTATGGCAACGAAAAAGAGATGATAACAAAAACATATGACAATATGTTAAGAAATCCACATTGTGTTGCTGCCAGTTATCTGATTTGGAGTGATTTAAATATATGCAACAACAGGAATACCTTTACAGGGTCAGATTAAAGATGGTGAGAGCTACATATTTATCCAAAGATATAAATTCAGTGCACAATTAAAAGTATTTGCCAGGAATTTTCTCATTTATTTTTTTGTATATCGCTTTTAATGACATTACATCTATCACAGGTTTCGCTGAAGTGAAATCCTTTTTAGGGTCACGTTAACCGGTGATTCTTTCCATCAGCTAAAGAATTAAAAGAAACTGAATTGGTATCCCCATTAATATTCAGTTTTAGCTGTGTAAACATAAAGGGATGATAAAAGCCAACATAAAAGGATTCATTCCTTTATTATTTTTGAAATCTATGCTGAATTGAGTTGCTTTTCCTTTCTTCCCGTTTAGCAAACACTTTTTAAATCCAGCACCTTTATGTAAGTTTTATTAGCAAAAAAATGACCGATTGTGAGTGAGGAAGGAATTTAAATTGTCGTACCATTTTGTAACAAAACTTACTATCCTCAAGCCTCACAATTATTATTATTATTATTACTCAGCAGCGCTTGCTTTAAAATTGCATCGACTATTTTGCAGTCATTGATTATCTTGTACATAAAATATCAGAAAAATGTGAGAAATGACCATCACAAATACCACATTGCCAAGGACACAGCTTCAAATTACATTTTTAAACTGTCTAAAAAAACTAACTGATTCCACTTGCAGTGATATTAAAGAAAGAAAAGCAGCAAAATTCACATTAAAGGAGCTGAAAAGACTGTATTTTATGCTTTTTTGCCTTAAAAAGATGATCAATAAGTTGCGATAAATTCAATACGCATACCATAAATTATGACGCTAAAAAAATGATCCTTGTTTCAAAACAACAGTCAAGAATGAACCTTCAACCACAATGTGTTAACATTATTCAAGCTACATACGTTTTAAAAGTCTAAATAAGTAGGTGTGTCATACTTATGAAATGAGTTTCCTTCATTAATGTGCATTTCTATCTTCACAGATGGATCCTTTCCTATGAGCCAGAGAAGTTTCCCTCCGTCTTTCTGGAACAGTTCCTACCAGCCGTCAGTCTCCTCCACACTGGGCAGCGCTCTGTCGGCTCCCCACACAGAGCTCTCCTTTCCAGGTGACCCTTACTCCTCTGCCTCCCTGCACAGCCACCTCCACCAGCCCAGCCCCGATGCCTGGCACCCATCCCACCACCACCACCATCACCACCATCACCCTTACTCACTAGGAGGTGCTATAAGCACCCAGAGCTCAGCTTACCCACGTCCAGGTGTTCACGAGATGTACGGCACAGCGTTCGACCCACGCTACGGCTCGCTGCTGGTGCCGTCAGTGAGGTCGCACCACCGCCTGACGTCCGGCAGCTCGGTACCGGGGCCCAGTGGCTCTCCCTGTGACCTCGGGGGTAAAGGGGAATCGGGGACGGGGTCGACCTGGAGCGGTGCCTTCACGGGGGCAGGAACAGAGATTGGACTGAACATGGACACAGGTACTGCCAATTTTGAAGTCGATTTATTTTAGGATCTGCATAGAAAACTGCATCTTCTGTCCTTCAGGTAACAGAAAACTCAACTCAAGTGGGCACTTGAGCTAAAATAGACAGAAAAAAGAAGAAACAGCTGGATGATGAACAGGAGGATCTCTCCTCATCAGAATTGCAACAACTGTCATATGCACTAAACAAATAGAACTAACAAAAGGCTGAACTGCAGCACACACATTCTGCACAGTTATGACAAAATGACTTTTACACCAGCTTTTTAGTCAGCAGCCTATTTTTAGTAAAACAGTGATAAAACAATGATGAGCTTTGTGCTTGGGGAAGAGAGGCCCAGCAATTCAACAACCAAGTTTAATCAAAAATCTAAAATATTTTTGTTTGAGTAGAACCGCTTTCTTTGTAAAATAGTTCCGAACCAAGCACTGGAAGGTAAATTTTGCAATAAAAAAACCCTCAATTTAATTTTTGGATATCTTCTTGTCATCGCATAAGTTAAAAATAATCTTTTAACATGCAAAATTTAAGATTTTTAGATAACTAAAGTTATTTGAATCCTATTTAAGGCCTCAGCTTTCAGATTAAGATGTATTATGCTTTCTCTATTAATGCTCTCTAAGCTTTTGTTATGAAACAATGCAAACTTCATGAATGGTTAGAGAAGAAAAACGAATTAATGGCAGAATCCTGCAGTGGATAAGGTTTAGTCTGCTTGCTTTGCCTCAGGGGTCGATGGCCAGTATTTTGGTGAGTTGTGATGAGGCCCTCAAATTGCATGTCGGCTGGTCATTGTTTACTTAAAATGTTAGCTTAAATAAAGAGAGACCTGTTATGTTTTTCTTTATTGACTGTCATACATATTTTTGTCAGTATATGAGCCAAAAGCTCAGGTTTAATACTGCTAAACACTTGATTTTTGAAAGTTCTTCCTAGTTTTAGGAATGAGTGTGGATATCCAAAAGAAATCCTAAAAGAAAGTTGGCTTAATCTGCTTGTGTAAATCATCCAAAACTACTCTAGTACTGAGTAATAATAGGACTGAGAACTCCTCGGATATCAAAGATCTCAGAAAGAGCACGACCTTTAATTGGAAATTGAGATAAAAATGTTTTCCCACACTAAGAGATTCAAAGCAAACACAGAAGAATAATTGTTTTATATTGATTTGTTGTTGTGAGGTTAGAACAGAACAGTCTTAATACAAATTGCAGATTGGATTGATTTAAATGCTGCGTCGCATTCTTCTCATTGGATTCGTTCACATTGTTAATTAGTATTGGTGAAAGACACCGAGAACAGACGTATCTGTGAAGTGTCAGTTACTGGATTTTTTTCTTTTAAATACTGTTTGAGAAGAATGAAAGGCTCGGGAAAACTGTGTAATGAGATGCAAGGTTAACTTGTTATGGGACTGAAGTAATTGAAACAAAATCAATCAATTGAGCTTAAGATGTGAGCTTACACTTTGACTTCGAGTCGATGAAAACCACCCGTGAAAACCAGTAAGTGACATTCATATTGACACTGATATCAGTCTTTTAAATGGATTTTCTGCTGTCTATATTGACATGCTAAACCTTTGCTGCTTGTTTGTGCAGATGTTGAACTTGGTTTGTCAAAAAGCGCACTCATTTAGAAAACTAATTAATAAATGAGGCTGCTCTAGCATTCATTATAACCTTCTCTTTCTGTGTATCTCTCAATATCTAATTGGGGGGAAACAGCTTTAGTAACATACTGTGAAAAGCAGAATGAAATAACGTTCTGTTTCCCTGCCTGAGATCAACTTACACAAGTGGTTTAAACCAACAAACTGGCTGTCAATCAGCACCTTAACACCAGCTGTCAACTTTCTTTTCTGTTGCTGTCGCGCTTTCATCCCCCTCTGCCTCGGGCAGTTCCTTCTGCTTTTATCAACAGGGCATTTGCGCCTCGTTTTCTAATCTACCTTCTTTTCCTTCTCTGTCTTTTCTTTTCCTGCTTTTCTCTCCTTTTCTCTCAGGTCTGCCAGCACAGGATAAGAGCAAGGATTTGTACTGGTTTTAGAGACCACTGAGACCCCCCTCCCCCCTCTTCTTGTCTACTACTTTGGCTGTAGCCGCTTTCCTGCACTCCTGCTCTACTCTACTGCTGTTGTGGGATGACTGACAGATAAATTGACAGATAGACAAAAACAGTGAGGCAGCAGTTTCTTTTTCCTGCTGTAACGGCTTCTGGTTTACTTGCAGCTCTGTGTTACGGCGGACTGTGCAGCAGCAGTGCAGCCCTGCTGAGCTGAAGGGCAACAGTGTGGATACACAGCGAACATGGAAACAAAAGTGGACTCGCAGAGGGGAGAGAGAGAAAATATGATCTTGATGGATATGGACAAAGACAAGACTCTTTGTGCTTCTGTAACAGGCAGGGACAACATTCCTAAAGTGGAAAAAGTCTTTGGACAGACGGACAGAGACACATGTGCTGTCGGACTCCAAAGACTAGCGCCTGAAAGGACTTGGCAGGACTTGCCTCACTGGGGCAACTGGGCTCAGACACTAGGAGTGTGTTATGGCTGGAGGAAAGGCCACGCTGGTGTCACGGAGGCAGCACAGCAAGATTTTGGCTGAGAGCGAAGGGAGGAGGACAAACTTTTTGGGTATACATGGAGTAATGTTTCATCCGGCACAGCACAGTACACATTAAATGTAACCTGAATGAATGAATTTAAACTGATATCAAAAGATATTTAAGCCATGATTACAGCTTCAAACCTTAGAAATTTAAAGAGGCATATTTTTCCTGGCTTGTAACGCTAAATATCCATCTTAACTGTTTTGATGTGAGATGCCCAGTTTTTTATACATCAGCTGCCTTCTCCTAAAATTGCACTAAGTGACAATGTGGTGGTTAAAGTGGCAGACATAGCAGCAGTACGTCATTCCAGAAAAAATGAGCACACCATATTTTTTTTAAATCCACCATCTAGAACTATTTCCTCTCTACCAAATTCAGGCCCTGTCTTTCAATGTGCCACATGGAAACTATGTTCAGCAGGTGTAGCTTGGCACGAAAAAAGCAAAACAAAACAGGCTTCTGGGTCATGATTTGTAGAAGGAGACACAATTGCAGTTTTTTTTAAAAAAATATCCACATTATTGGTGCTTTGAACACCACAAGATGAATGCTGTGTAGTTCCACTGAATTCAAGAGAAAGGCAGCTAGTATCTCCAAAACTGGGAAAATATGGGAAAATGTGTGAGGTTCCTTTAAGTGTGCTCATACATTTTAAAGATGAAGCAAACTGTTGTCTCATATGGCACTGTGCAAAGTTAGGGCTCAGTAACACAGACCTGAAGATCAATCAGTAATCCCCGCAACCTCTAGTCGTGAGGGACAAATGTGGATTCGTTGAGCCATTGGTGAATGGTTGCTTGTGGTTGGTGGCCACCACCAGGTAAATCGTTGCCCGGAGATGCTGACTCATCTGCAAAGACTTGCCATTCACTCGCCAGGATGTTGTGAAACTTAATAGTGTGAAGCTGGAACTGCCTTCAAAGTAAAAGTGACTTACTGCTGAAACCAACTCAGTTTAAAGTGCACAGTTTTTACTTTAAGGGCCAAAGGTCTCCATTTCAAATTTGCATCGCAGTTTTGACAGTTTCACTTTGCTTTTTGAGTAGTTGGCGAATGTTAACAGACAATTCAGCATGACTGAGGAGCTCTGCTTTTGACTGAAGCAATCGCAAGGAAGTTTTTAGTGCTGCACTGTATATCTCCATGTAACCATTTTGACATTACCAACCTCAAAAAAACAGCTTTCAGTCAAAATGCACACTTCAGCATAGCTAACCCGATGTCACCGCTTGGCGTCTAGGCCTGTGTCACTGAGGATTTAATATATATGACAATACCACAACAAAGATGTTGGAAAACAAATCAATATCTTTACAAAATGTTTTGTTTTTCTTTACATTTTTGATGGTTAATAACTGCAGATGGCTATGATTAACAGGATAGGAATGCAGACTTTGTTGCCTTTGAGTGTAGCAGATACACAGGCTGTTAGCTCAGTAAGCATAGATTTGATGATTCCAAAACATCTCAAGTGCATTTGGTTTAAAATTTAAAATGTTTTCATCAAGGTTACTGCAGGAGCATTACATGTTGCATTACGTGCTGAAATTATTACACCAATTATACTGCACCGTTTTGCTGCCTTTCTGTTTTATTTGTGTTTATACTGAAAATCTCAAGGTTCAGGAACTTGTGATGTTTAAAAATCACAAGTTCCTGTTTTCTTGGCATATTGAGCACATTGTTGGCCCTGACAGAAAAACCTCTTCCACCAACATGTGATGTAAAGGTCTCTAAACATTTTATTTGTAGTCCAAATTGAATCACACTTTAGGATAAATATCACACTTTTCAAACTTCACCAAATCAGTGCTTGCTTGAAAACGCTGCCAACTGCTTCTTCTTGGTCATAACCCAAACAAAAATAACCCAAAATACACTATTAAAGAATCAGAATCAGAATCAGAATCAGAATACTTTATTGATCCCTGGGGGAAATTATTTTTTGTTACAGTGCTCCATTTTAAACCAACATTAAGACAAGACAGACAATACGCTAACTAAGAATAGTACAATATATACATATATATACATACATACATACATAAGTCACTTATAAATAAATATTTGGAAAAGAAACATGTGTAGCTGTAGCAGCAAACAGTGTGTTAAGTGGATGCGTTGTACAGGGAGATGGCCACAGGCAGGAATGATTTCCTGTGTCGTTCAGTGGTGCTTTTCGGTAATCTCAGTCTCTCACTGAACGAGCTCCTGTGACTGACCAACATGTCATGGAGTGGGTGGGAGGTGTTATCCAACATTGTCTTTATCTTGGACAGCATCCGCCTCTCCGACACCACCTTGAGGGAGTCCAGCTCCATCCCCACAACATTGCTGGCCTTACGGATCAGTTTATTAAGTCTGTTGGGGACCTGTTATTGCTTTCTTTACTATTTTTGGTCATTCACAATAACTCACACATTTTTTTCTTCATGTTTTGCATGGAAAATTGGAAATAGGAGCAGTATAGTGGAGCATGTGCAAACACAAATGCAAAGTTTGGCCATTATGAAACAGCTTGAAAGTCAATATTTGGTATGACCACCTTAATTTTGTTTAAGACAGTGCACATCATGGCAGGAGATTTAAATTGTTGAGCTAGTAGGTCTTTGGGAATCACCTTGTTGGTGCAAAAATATGATTTTATTCCTTTTAAACTGTTATCTTTGGTGTTTTTCATAGATTCAGCTATAGGAATGTGCTTATGCAGCAGCTTGCTACTAGCAAAGTGCCTACTGTAGATATACAATTTAAAACTGGTTCTTTGCTAGGTTGTTACTGTAGACACAACAGTGGTTAATGCTTTGAGTTAGGTGCCTTTTTATACTTGAACGATTTAAGGGTTCTCTGAAAATGGTCAGGTACAAGGACTGGACTAAAAATGAAAGAAAAGCAGGAAAATGGCCAAAGAAAACAGTGATTCATGCAAAGCTACTCTGGTAGAGTCCAAGAATGAAAGTTCTGAGCTGTAAATAAGCATGATAGGTTCCCTTTACACAACGATAACTCATGTCACAGAAAATATACTGTGACATGGCGATACATTTACAGGTTAACTGAGACATTTGGTGTTGGTTGAAAAACCACTTAAAGTGGATTAAAGCATGTTGCCATGGTATATATTTAATGTAAAACTACTTGATGGGTCGAACTGCATAACCAGAGCCTTTTACCTACCGCTGATAGACTAGGAGGGACATTTCTACGACAGCAGCAGATTGACCTCTAAACTTCACTGCAGAGCGGACTGTGCTTACCTCTTTGTTATGAGCGTTTTATGAAACTGTATGGCTGTGTCAGCAAAAGAAATGTGAACTTCACACGAATGGCTGCTGAGTGAGAGAGAAAGAGTGGAGAAGTCTTTCAGATGAATGAGGAGAACGTCGGCTATTTGAGGCCACTTGACTCTTTCTCTCCCTCCTCTCATGCAGCTGTCATCGACAACTGCTCTTCAACTCAGCGAACACACACATGGACGCACACTGTCCTACTGTGCAGTGTCCGAGCCAGGCCCAGGGACTCGATAAAGGGAGCATTTAGTGTGAGCAGAGTCCCGCCCTACTGGGACAACTGGTGCGATGTAAGTAGAGGGAGCAGAGGACGAACACACAACTGTCAAAAGTAATTTGTGAGCTTGGATGTATGTACAGGCGTGTGTCTATTTCTATACTTACAAGGGTCACAATATCCAGCCAGCCTAAAAACTGACAACAATTCAGGCATCATTTTGTCGTTTGCACTCTGCTAATTGTAAGATGTGGATTATTCATAGGATTATACTAAAGGTTCAGGATAAATGGCATTATTTTATCTGGGTTTAAGTGAATTTGCTTACAGAAATACTGTGTGTGAGGCTGCAGCCTGATATAGCTTCTGTGTCCTATGTCTTTGATTTTCATTGTCCAAATTACACACAAGACAATTTGCTTAAATGTAATGAACATGGCTTAGTAGTGAAGTCTGTTTCTGTCCTGCATGGTCCACGGGAAGTATCTGGTTACACTGGGAAGTGGATCAGAAAACTTGTTTTGAGCCTTCTCTTAAACAAACGCTAACAGAAACTTGGTGGTAGTCTCCTGAAAAGGTAAAGTTAGCAGTTGGTTAACAGCATAAATTTGTATAGTTAACCGAAATTAAAACTGACCAAAGAATCATAAACCATTTCAGTGTAACCCCATCAAATGGATTACACTGAAAATAAGCTAATAAAATAAGCTGAAAGTAAGTTTAAAAAAGATTTCACATGTTTTTCCTTATTTTCTGTTATATATACATACAGTTAAAATTGGGAATGTTCACATTCACCAAGGCTGTGGTTCAAATAATGAGGTCAGCATGTGAACAAGTAATCCATGTGAGCCAAAATCTCAGGCTTCAGTTTCAGGCAGTTTTTTTCTTCTCCTGGTATGAGATCAAAAAGACTGGATATCGCTAATGTGGCCATCTGCTGTTAAACCTTTATGTTTAAAAGAAGCAGCAAAGAGGAAAAACAATAGATAAATTGGCTTGTTTCAGACAGAGGATCATCTGAGAGAGGATTGTTTCAAACTACAAAGCTTTTCTAGTAAAGTGCTTATGTTTCTCAGTCAGTGGCTCATTCATTAGCTTCTTGACTTCCAGCTGAATTTCTTCCACAATTATAGATGTTCAGCAGGGAAAGTTTTACGGGACACTTGCCACCTTGAATTCACTGATTCCTCCATGCAATTTGAAACCACCCCGGCCTCCTCATTATGTACTCTTGGCATTGTTGACTTAGCACGGTTCTCAAATTTTTCAGAGATGCCCTCCTTGAAAAGCTAAGAAACACTCCCCCTGTCTTCTCTCTCCAGCTGTGCAAATTTTATTGATAATCTACAACCACAGGGGCACAACAAATAAAAAAAATCATGTTAATTTGACCGCCAACATACTAATAACATAAAGTAAATATTTATTAAGGCAGGAGAAAGTTTGTCCCTGTTGATATCAAGCTAGATCACAGCGTTTTCCATCTGTCCAGCCACATTTGCTACTGTAGGTCCCGTCTAAATTCACTAAACAAATTTCCCACGTGTGGGACTAATAAAGGTTATCTTATCTTATCTTATCTTATCTTATCTTATTGTTTTGGATTTTTGTTTTTTAATAAACACAAAAGAACTTTTCTTGAATGTGCCACGCTTTTTTTTAACCAGCTGTTTTTGGCTGTAATACTTCCTGGAGGAAGAATGCAGGTCTCAGACCTCTTGCAGCTTTACATCTTGTTTTGGCTGTGTTTTTATTAAAAACAGCAAAAAAAGGAGAAAAAAAAAAGCATTTGTCAGGCCAGTAATGCATTTAAAACAAGTCCTTACAAGAATAGCAATGTGTTATTTTGCATCGTGTGTATCTGTGTACGTCTGAAGTGACCACCTCTGCAGCCATTTATGTGAAACTGTGAAATACTACTCTGTCATTTTGTAAAATACCGTTTTCCGGGTACATTCTGTAAATCAACAGCCACAGCATGCAGCAGTGTTCTCTGTGAATATATTGATATATGACCTGAAGTATTGTTTCTGTCAATCTTGCTCCAGTGTAAAGTCTTTGTTTGTATTTGCTTTCTGCCTGTAACTATAAAGTGACAGCTCTGTCAGGTTCAAAGATGTATTGGCTCTCTCCTCAGTGACTGCTGCTCTCTTATTTTCTTCAAGCAGTGAAATGCCAAAAAGGTTTGAACAGAGTTTACTGCTGAATAAATAAAGCACTGTTCAACATTAAAAAGCTTGCTTGTTGTTAGCTGTCCACTCACATTATCTATTTACTGTTGAGACTACTTGTGAAGCTTCTGTCTGTCTATCTATCTATCTATCTATCTATCTATCTATCTATCTATCTATCTATCTATCTATCTATCTATCTATCTATCTATCTATCTATCTATCTATCTATCTATCTATCTATCTATCTATCTATCTATCTATCTATCTATCTATCTTATAAGCATCTCAAATAAGCAGTTTCCTCCATAACCCATGCACGAATTATTCTATATTCTATGCTCTCTTCCTTTTCTGTGTGTGCGTATGTAAAATATTTATTGCATTTTCTAACTTTTTTATTACAAACTGGTGTGAGATTGTGTTTCAACTGCCCCCACTCCCCAAAACGAAGACTTGGCCTGTACTCAAGGCTGCGGGTTTTATTCCCACTATCCACTCTATGTACTTCCCCCACTCTCCGTGTTTTCCTTCATGTTATTCCACTGACAATATCTGATAACACGAATTTCCTGGTTTTCTGCTTCTCTGCTTTGCTTTCATCGTTGCAAAAAGCAGAGACGAGATCTTTTTCTTTCCTTTTGGAGTTAATGTATGACAAACTCCAGCTTGCACTGGGGTGGTTTGCAGCTGAGTGTCACGTCTAAGGCCACGGTTCTCCACTGTGAAAGAGTGGAAAGTGTAGTAAAATTTACACCACTAAATATGAGAATTATAATCCTGAAAATTCTACATTTTTACTATTATTTTCTATTAGAATTAAAACCGAGAGGTTTGTAAACCTATTGGAGGCTTTATTAGTTTTATCCACTTAAACCTTTTTATTATCTACGTTTTTGATTCTCATATTCCACAAAGACCCTCCCAGCTCTGCTTCTGAAACGCTGGCATTCACTGCCTGGTTAGTGTTAAGGTTGGCCACTCATTGTCAGAGTAAGGGTGAATATTGTGGAAATACAAACGAGTGGCAGGACGGAAATAAGCGTCATGTCAGCAAAATCATCAATATGAATATTTTACTACAAATATTTAACCTTTGGGAATTTTATTTACTAAAGAGAAAATCTATTAATTTTGGACCCTGTTATGTTTAGAATATTTTCTTTGACTTGGGATCATGGATTTACTGAGAGGGATTAGATTGTTGTAGCCCAAGTGGGAATTGAATTTAGTGAAATTTAATTGGAGGGGATACTTTTGGATAGATGTAGTGCTTAAAAGCCCATTTCCAATGTAATGGATGATTAAACGACTAAAAAGTGATTAAAACTGAACATCTGAAAAAACAACTCTTCTGGTTTTTCAGGACGGTAAAGAGAAAGCTCGTCTTTTAATGTTGTGACTGTCGACCAAAAAATCTGATTCAAATTCCTCGCAGTGCTCCTAACCTGACTGACCTGATTGCGCCCAGTTGATAAAAGCCATTCAGTGAAGTAAGCAATGTTTGTGTTGCTTTTCTGAAACTCCAGTTGCCCTTGCAGCCTAAATGACTGGTCATCCATCTGGCCCTGATGATTTCCTGTGTGACAATACATACATACAAAAACTGCTCCCTAAATGCACTCACTCAGCTTTCAATCATCCAGAAGGTTTAGTGATGAGTATGAGTTGTTTGTGGGTACCCATTTAGGAAGGAGCTACCAAATGTAGTCTTTGATGTAACTAATGGGGGAGGGTAAAATTAAGTTGGCCAATGTTTACTTATTTATGATCTTTTGCACTTTAACATTGAAGGAAGCGCGTGGGGTCCTTAAAGATTGTAGCTGTCATAAAAAACACAGCAGGATGCTTGGCTGCAGGACTCGACAGCAGTAAGTCTGGCATGTCACTTAATTTCATGCGTGATTTAAATTTTTCAAATACCACCACACTAGCGAAAAGATATGTTTACTATGGCATACCAGGCAGCTTAAATGTATAATATTATTGACCACTAATGGCTCTAAGCAACATATTGAGAAGAGGGGCTGTCAATATTAACTGGATACATTCTCACTCATGGTTGTTATCATATGAGCACATCTATTAAAATTAATAGTGCACAAATAACACTGTTCAAACATCACTGTAATAAATGTGCAAAACATGAACTATTTCTTACACTAAAGAAAGTGTAAGAAACTCTGCAAATGTTTTATTTATTTTTGTTTTCTTATTAAGAAATTAAATAATTTCTCACTCGAGGAGTTGGAAGCACGGTCCTGATAAGTCCATGAGGCATGAGGCTGTTCCACTGTCAAATCGTGAAGTGGATGAAGTGGCCCTCTGTCAGACATCTTGTCGGTCCTGCAGTTTTGTAATTACACAACGTTTATAGTGCTGGATGCTAAAAAACAGTAGAAGCTTGCAGGCATTCGAACGTTTTAAAGAGACAAAAAAAAAGTGAATTAATGTGAAAATCAATGAATTTCAATTTTTGATTAATCATGCTGGTTGATAAATAGTGAAGTATATTGATTGTTTGATAATTACCAATTGTCTGCTCTGCCGCTATCTTCCAAAAAGTCCAACCCCGTTTAGGATACTACAGTTCTGTGATATTACAAAGTGCTGCCATGTTCCTTTTCATACTGTTTTGAGCCCCTCATGAATAAACAGGTGCACATACAGGAGAGTAGGGCTGATCCAAAGCTGGAAGACGGTTTATATGGGTCAGAGCAGGGACAGCAGTCTAAATAGAGATGGTTAGACCTCCCTCTCCTTATCTTCTACTAAATCCTCCAGGACAGCAAGGTCTTCACAAGCTAACCAAGAAACCTGATCTCTCCCATGTCTGCTGCGCCTGCCTCATCATAGACCCTCCTGGAAAGATAGCCAGAAAACACTGACCAGGAGGCTTTTTAATCACGTGTATGGGTGACTTTAACAAGAAGGTCCAGTCTGGGCTTTCCTTATCTTGAAGTGAAACCCTTTGAAACTACTTCAATACAGCGTCCATGTCCTTGCAGATGCTACATCAGTCCTATGGTTCCCTCTTAAATAACATCTAGAGGATTCTGGTAGTTTCTATAGTAAAACATTCTATTTAGGCTGGATTGTCAGCTAAATAATAGGGCTGTAATACACAGCTGTATCCTGTGCTCCTTTCACGACCCTGTCCTTGTAAAATATGTGAGTATTGGGCTTCAGACAAAAACAGTCACACGAATGGAGAGAAATTTGTGATTCAGGAAGGGAAGGCCCATATTGTGTACTGCTATGTAAATTTTTTTTTAAAATGCTGCTGGGAAAGGTAAAGAAAATTTGAGAGTCAAATCAAAGACAGAGACAGTTTTAGCTACATGTTCTCCTTCTCATGGCACGCCTGTGAATTTGTTTCAACTGTGAGGAAGACAGCTGTAGGTTAATGTCAGCATCTGACTTGAGTGACGACAGAAAGAAAAGGGATGGAGAGGGTCTGATTCTTGTGTTGTCATTAACGCAAACATGCCTGTTTCCAAAAAAAAAAAAAATTATGTTCTTTCATCTTTTTGTACTTTTGCACGATTCATAAGAAAAAAATCACTTCTTTCCACAAAGAGTTAATTCAGCCCTCCTGAAGAATAGGACGGCGTAAAGCTCTTCTAATTGTATGAGACACAGGGATGAGGTTAAGGACAAGAGCAGCTCTTTAATCAAAGCACAGAGAAGGATGGAGTGCATCGTTTTTATTTTAGTAATCTGGTAACAACGTTCTGTCTGTCAATTGAAGCACCATTTTTGTATATATTATGCTGTGGCTCAGGAGGTGGAGCAGACCACTTACTAATCGAAAGATTGGTGGGTTGAAGCCCGTCCACCTCCATCGTGGTTTTGATATAACGTAGGATTGTAATTGTACTTTTGTAAATACCTATTTTCTGGCAGTTTTTTTTTAAACATACCTAAAGTCTAGTAAATGTGTATATTTATTTATGCATATTTCTATTTCTATTAAGTGTATTCTCTCTTAATTTGAAACATTTGAATTGTGTCTTTTCTGCATTAATAGAAGAAAATACAGGAGAGAAGGACTGATTTTCTCTATATTTTTTCTTAATATCAGCCTAAAATTTGCTGTTTTACATCAGGTGGGTTTTTTTATATATATACTAGTTTTTTTGTACAGTAAAGTCTTGGGAAATCACATACTTTTTTTTTATTTACTTGCCTCCGGGAAGTTAAATTGTATCTTTAATATTAATTTTTTAAATATTTGTGAAAGATCAATGAGAAATGAAAGCAAATGTTGCAAAAAATATTCTGATTTTGACTGAAGTCTCTATAAAAATGGATATTCCTACCATTATGTCTCTAAGCCAATTTTACAATTTTTCACAATTTTAGTGCCACTCAAGCCAAAACGAATGAATCAGAGCTACAATCAACAAGCTCTCAAGAAGAAGTAAAACTTACACGGTCCTTTAGGGCCTCACTCAGTCAATATACTGAGTCACTATGGTGGAGGCTGAAACTCAGCAGGAGCCCATGTGAGATGTGTTATACAGTCAAAAACATCCCCAATCCAGCTTCCTGCTGTCAACCACCTTTTTGAATATATTGATATATGACCTGAAGTATTGTTTCTGTCAATCTTGCTCCAGTGTAAAGTCTTTGTTTGTATTTGCTTTCTGCCTGTAACTATAAAGTGACAGCTCTGTCAGGTTCAAAGATGCAAATACAGGCCATTTACCATTTAAAGTGAAAAAAACAACAACTTGTTAACCAGCTCTGGTCATGGTTATTTAAATGTGCCATCCATTTAATGAAACCAAATATGACCTAATCCTCCAGCACAAATTTGTTACTCGGCGTTCAGGATAAGAAAAATTCTTACAGTCAACTCAGTGTTGCTTTCTGAACTCATGAAACTTCGGTGGTGCTGGGAGGCCAGACTGTCCCATCCTGTACTTTTCTGATGTTGAAAAACCAAAATTAGACATGTGCTGAGTAGAAATTATTTAAAGAATTTAATGATTGGTGGTTGCATTCAACTGGTTGGAGTTGGGCCTCGTTGCACAATTGTTGCTAATTTTTATGTTGATTTCACTTCTTGTTACTTGCTGCTGCGATGATACAGCTCTACCACAGCGATCAGTGCAATTGTTTTCTTCTCATCAGATCCCTATCACACGTCTGCTTCTGTCTGCCCCGCTAAAATCTTCATGGCCCGTTGAGGAATTTGAAGCCTGTTAATTCCTCTGAGCTCCCGAGACACTTGCTACCACATTCATTCCACATTTACTACACATTAACAACACATTTATTGCCAACACTCAAATTATATGAGCAACTGCCAACCAAGTCCATGTTGTGGAGATGATTTCATTTCAGAAAACTAAAGCAAAAGCAACAAGGCTTTCTAAGCTATATAAGCTTTTACAGTCAAAAAACACGTTTTTTTTTAGCACATTGAATGTTAAGTCTGGTTTTTGCTTTAATTAATGAACTGTAAAAGTAAACAATATTTTTACACTTATATACAATGCCCCACAATGTAATAAAACTCAGCTTTATTACCTGGTAAGTGGCAAACAAAACATAAGGCAGAGAAGAGCTGGAACAAACTAGCAGACAGGAGTACACACAACATGAGGGGATATCACAATGACATGACAAAGAACAAAGGGAAACTGAAGACTTAAATACACATGAGGTACTTAGGGACATGGAACACACCAGGAAATGCAGATGAACTAAATCTAACTAACGAGACAGGGAGAGCAAAAAAAAATCCCACTAGACAAGAGGACAAGATCGCAACAGAAGCTGAAGACAGAACACAGAAGAGACAAAGACAGACTGGACATGAAAAGGGACAACACGAACACGAACCACGAACTAGTAAGATAAGTAAGCAAAACTCAAAGGCCCTAAAAAACTAAAAGTAAGTGTCTCATGAATGAATAACAAATCCAACAGAGCGGGAAAAAAATTACCATCAACCGATAGAAACTGTAAAATGTAGATACTCTGTTGTCCCTGCCATGTCACCAAAGAGCCGGTTATTAGATGAACCAGGAAACATTTGAGCCAATTGGACTGTTGCATTCACACTGTAGATTTATAACTTTCACCTGTGCAGTCGGGGTGAGGGGGAACTACAGTAATGTAGAAAAGCTGTAGGTCAGATGAGCAGACGATGATTGGATTGGCCGTAACACTGTGAAACTTGAGCGTGCAAAGTAGAAGCAGACGTGTTAAAAAAAAAAGATTATTCATGAGTTTTTATGTGTGTGTTGTGGCTCTTTTCATATTCATTCAAGTAGAGGCTTGGTTTAAATAGCTGCCCAGATGTGTTACCAGGATGATCACGTAATGCAGAGTGTTGCTTCCAAAACGATTTCATTATAATGCATTTATGACAGCACCTCTGACTCTGACAATACACTGGGTGCATGTCTGACATGTCTTATTTTCTCACATAAAGTCATAGATTACTCATTTATGGATGACTGCTCAAATCAGATGCTTGTTATGTTTGTCAGCAGGAAAGTTCTGGAGTGCCCTTTGGTAGACAATCTATTTAACATCGACACTAATAGCATGGTTAAAGGGTGTTGATCCTATCTCTTCTGTATTATTTCATTTATTGGCTGTTTTAAGTGCAAATACTGATATATTGGCAATTAGCCAATATCAGCCAGTATATCAGGTCTGCCAATGTATTAGACTTGCTGTAATTTTCAGTGGGTTTTTGTCCTTCACACATCTTCAAACGTCACCATGAGAATTTCAGAAGCACTGCTAAAATCTGCACTGTGTATTTTGTTGTGAAAATTGGCTGGATTTTCTGTGTCTGTGGCACATCTGGAGGAATATCAACCATTGTGTGGTGTGGGTGTGTTGAGCTGACACAGCCAGACTATAAGGTGGCTCTACAGATCCCCACACTGAATGTTGAAATTCATCCAGAATTAAAGATTTAGGGCTTCAAATGATGACCTTGACAGTAAAGGTCACACGTTTTAACAGGGAGTCAGTTATTTGCAGGAATTTCTTGAGCATGATTATGATGAACAAAATGTTTGACTTAATTTATGTTACTTGGGATGATGATACTTTAATGCCCTAGTAATCAAGATTTTATATCAGTAAAAAGAATTTCTCTGTTTGCTAATTTTATGTTATTTATGCTAGGAGCCCAGCATTACTGATGAACACCCACATACCTAATCAACAATAGAATTTTAGCTGATGAAAGCGGTCACTTGTAGTGACAGAGTGACAAAGACTAATCACTGGCTCTACAGCTCTTACTTTTTTAGTTTCTTTTACCTTGTCAGCTTCAACACTCTCATCAACCATGTTTCCTGCTGCCCCTGGCAGTTGTTTTCAGCAGAAAACCAGTGGCTCGAGGCGACAAGTTCAAACGTGTTCTGCTGTCATTTTGGTGGAGAAAGCTGATACAGCCAAAATCAAATTGATTGTTTAAAAAAATAGGTGGAATTTAAAAGTTATCTGCATGTACTCAAAAGCAATCAAAATTAATAATAGAGCATAAAAAATACCTGTAAAAAAGTATAGTGTTGGGAGAAAATAAACAAAAATGGGTTGTTCGTTGCTCATATCTAAACAATAGTAGTATTGGTAGTTTAGTTAGTTACGGTCTTGGAACCGTGACCACATAATTTCCTCTGGGATTAATAAAGTATTCTGATTCCGATTGATTATACTGTTGTCTAGTAAATATACAAAATGCTAATTTTGCTTCAATGGCATGTGTCTTTATGCATTCATCTTAACATGATACATTTGATGTTCACGTTTCTTGAAGATAAATTGAAAGCATTTTCATGTTTTCAGTGCATATATTTCTTTTTGTTGCCCCCCTCCCAAACCTTCCACGTTTCAGTGTATGAGCTCTGTAGCTGGAGCAGAGCACAGCTAAGTGAGGCTATCTGATTTCTTCTCCTGTTTACAGGAGAGATGGGGCGGAACAACAATGGAAGAGTGAATCCTCCTGCTCTGCTTTGCAGCATTCCCCACATTTCTACCACACTTTGCTACAGTTTCTTATGTGCAACGAGAAAGATACAAGAAAAGAGAGAACGGATGATGGACATTTTGATACAAATGATTCACAGAAAGTGGATGAGTACTAAGCACTGTTTACACCATGATGCTTTTGTCAGTCTCAACAAACAACCTAAGTATTTTCAACATAATACTAAATGGTATTATTATTAATTTCAGTCTGCTAGTCACGTACAATTAGGACCACAAGTTTTTGCACATTTTTTTTTTAAATTGTGTGATTGTGTTGTATTAACTGCTTCGTGGCCAGGTGAAGCCTGTTTTCTCCTTTAACACGAAAGATTAAGAAGAGCAAAGATCACTAGTTGTAAAATAGATGGCAAAAATGTGGAGTGACAAACTGACTGATGAAACCAAGATCAACTTCAGCCAGAACAATAAAATGAGGAAAGAGAAACACCACAGGAACAAATACATACAATGGTTATGAGGCAAGGTTATGGTATTTATGGAGCAGGGTCACCAGTGTTTATTGATGATGTGACTTTCATGACTCTCTTGAAGAAAGTGTTCGTGTTAGTGTGAACTTAATTTCACACTTTCCCTCAACTTATATTTGGCTATATTTGAAATAGTATTTCATTGGTTTCCTGACACATCCAATATGTGAGGTGGACACTGGCATCCATATGTTTTGATTGTATTGCATGTTCCATTATAGAGAAATAAATAACCAAATGTCAGTAACATTAAGGCTTTCTTAGTCATAGAAAATTAGATGACATGGCAAACACCTACTTGCATCAACAAACCCAGTGACAAGATACATTTATAAAATACATTAAAGGGTTGATTTGCTTGTCATGAGCAACAAACGTGGAGGGCCACGTCGGGTGGAAACACAGCTGCAGTTCTTGTTACCCAGAGTCTGAGTGCCAGAGCTGTCAGCTGTGGGGTAAAACAAATCCTGGTGCTGAGCGCACCCTGACTGACTTTTATTGAGGTGTTTACCTCCCACATGCATGATTTCCATTGATTCAGAAGTGGAAACTGTAACGCTGAAACGCACAAATGTCAAAAGTCAAACTTATACTAAAACTACGGTGTTGCCACACATTAAAGTCCTACACACTAGTGAGGTACAGTATTATCCTGTGCTAAGAAGCATGAGATTAATAGTGCATCCTGATTCTGTTGGGTTCCACTTAATGTTTAGGAAAGGTACATTGCTAAAAAACAAAACTGTTTGATTCATCTAAAAGCCAGAAAAAATGTACACTTCTTTATGGCCATTCGACTCTGTTAATCAAGTTCTTCAATGCTGAAATAAGCTCCACTTGATACAAACATCACAACTGTGACACATAAGCCCCTTTTCCATTAGTACCTACGACATAGTTCACCACGGTTTTCAGGGTTTTCCATTAGGTCATAGTACTTGGTACCAGGTACTTTTTTAGTACCCAAGCAATCCGAGCATGATACTAAAAAGTGATGTTGTCAGACTGCATGCCACTGATTGGCTGATCAGTAGCGTCACTCGATAAGTCATGAGAGCATCTCGTTCAACAAAATTTAAGCCGCCATTTTTGAAACCTGGCAGGGGGGGAAAGAACAAAAAACAACAGGTGATACCTGAATCTGATGAAAAGCCACAGACCGATCAGCAGGCATATTCTTGTGTCGACGTCCACCTTTTTTGTAATGTTTGTGTTGCATATTAATTACGTCTCAGGACACATGTTAGGTAGAACTGGATTGTAATGGAAAACCAGTCGATCTGTGGCGAGTCAATACAAGTAGGTAGTAAGAGAAAAAGTGCTTTAGGCTTCTGATGACAGTGCTGAGACGGTGCATATTGCGTGACACAGTAAAATGAATCTTGGACGGCAAACTGCTCTCTCCCACTGGGGCATGGATGTGGGACATGAAGGGGTGTCCTCTGGTCATGGGTTATGGGTTAGAGCATATGCTTATAGGATTGGGATCTGGGGAGTGTGTGCACAGTTTTTGCAGCATGGTAGAGCACATGTTCTGTGGAAAGGCACTGCCTCCATCAACACTGTTGTGTTGATGTGTGGTACCTATTTAAGTAACATCCACCTGAATGGCAGCATCCAAGATTTCCCAAAACACCTTGCAGCCAGTATTTTCAAGGTTGTCTTCCCCGAACAATAGGATGAAAAACACTGCCATGGAAAAAAGGCAGTGGTAGAAGAATTATTTCTTTTATCCTGCCCTTTTTCACTGAAAAAAATTCTCTGTCATCAAGTCACTCGCAGAGCATGCCAGCTCTTCACATGATGCTATTTAATATGTATCTGTTGAATTCATCTTGTTTCCATGCTCGATGAATTATGCCATGGCATGCCACTTAAATCCAAAGACTTCAACCTCTTACTGTGAACAAAAATAATCACATACTCAATTATTTTTACACATTTTATTTGCAACAGTTGACTCTCAGGCTTTCATTGGGTGAGATTTATATAACTTGACAGCACCACTAATCGTCCACACAGAATTTTAGGAAAGTCTTTAAACAAAAACCAGTCCAGGTCCAGTAAGTGCTTTTATTTTTATGATGGCATCTATAATCTCCTGATTGTCACTCCCTTCACTGCAAAGAGTGAATTTATACCAAGTTAGACCTGATGGATTCTGCTGTAAAAGTTGGGAACAGATAATTACAGCTATAAAAGTCTTCTTGTACTCCTCTGTGCTTATCAGAGAGCAGCCCAACAGAGATATGGTTTTGTGCTGGATGAACTTAGAAAGATTATCGTTCCAAGTTCATCTCGCCAGGCCGTCATCACCCGCTTCAGCTGGCTGTATATTTCTCTGAGGCAGTGAGAGCTTGGCCTTGGCTGCGCCTAAACCTCTGCCAACGTTACTTTGACAAGTTCTTTCTGGGGCGATAGATGGTTCCCATCAGTGGCTATAATTCTTTTTAAGAAGATAGCTGACGTGTAAGACAAGAGCCGAGGTCTGTGTTTGAGAGGCAGTCAGAGAGGAGGAGGAGGGTCTTCCACAACAGTCGGATTAGGTGTCACCTCTTTCAAATGTCAACATAGCTTCACACACTAAAACCAGGAGCACACACAGAGAGCACTCCATGTCTCAGCACGGACCTCCAGAATACTACAGAGGTACCACTAAACAAACAGACTTACCTGGACAGGTAACCTGAGAAGACCCACCTTGAGCCCCTTCTTCCCTAAACCTCCACCCCCACCAACACCCAACACCTCCCCATTTCCTGCCCGAGTCTTACAAGCATTAGCAAGCACTACAGGGCCTCGGGGGTTTGTGTGTGTGTGTGTGTGTGTGTGTGTGTGTGTGTGTGTGTGTGTGTGTGTGTGTGTGTGTGTGTGTGTGTGTGTGTGTGTTTAATGGAGCTGAGGACCAGACAGGTAGAGAAGAGGAGGACAGGGAAAGGTGGGAAAGGGGTGGAGATGAAGAGTGATTGGTGAGGTGTGAAGAGAAGCAAGTCTGGTTGGACAGGTGATCTATGACCATGGTGAAAAGGGAAAAAAAGTTCAATAAAGAGGGAGTTAAAAAGGATTTGGTCTCTATTGTGTCAAGGATTTTTAACTGAGATGCGGGGCAGCAAAAGCCTAAAGGTTAGATCACAGGTTCAAATCCCACAACCTGCAAGGAATGTTTGAGTTTGGATTTAAAGAACTTTAATCTTTTAAGAAATGTCAGCTGCAGACAGTTGAAGATTTAAAAGTGCGAAGATATAAACTGATTCTGGCTGATTCCAGCTGTAATTTCTGAAAAAAAAAGAAAAAGACCCATGACTGAAACTTTTTTGTGCACTGAAATGCATAGACTGTATATAACAGTTCCAGGTTTGAAAAATGAAGCAAATAGAGTGTCTTAAATAGTCATGCTTCCTAATGGCCAACAGGGGGACACTTCCCTGTTCTCAGTAAATGCTTTCCTGATGACTAAATGGTCTTAATTGATTTTTTCAAGTTTAATACAACTAATTTGTACCATATATTGTGTTTTAGAAGCAAACAAAACTTCATTTTTAAAAGGAAATTCCAGGTTTTTCATTTCCTCATCGAGTTATCTGAGAAATTAACTAAATCAAGTATGTTTCTTTAGTCTGTGTTCTCTGACATTTTCTTTTTCCAGTCTGACTACTCTTGTAGTACAATATGTTATATTTATGCCATCACAATATTTGGGGTTAATGGTGGGGCAAATGTTTGTCTGGTTTAATAATAGGTCAACATGCTTATTTACATTTAATCAAAATCAAAAGTGGTTTTGCATCTCCATCATCCACCGCAACCACGCATAAGTATGGTCCTCCTTTCCAGCGCTACACTGAGAGGACAAGAGATGACAGCCATACACCAAACAGACAGTCTTAGAGAAAACTTCACAAAATCCTTTTCACAGTTTTTCTTTGATCCCAGTCACACATATGAAAAAAATGTGCAACATAAACAAATAAGTGCCTTTTGCATCTTAGTTTGAAGACAACTCTAAATCGATGGAACAGTAAAAGTCCACCAGTTTCTTATTAAAGAAATAGCAGTGATTGATTGTCTTATATAAACCAATAAATCTACTGCAAATGTTAGAACCATTTAGCATTCCTCAGGCTGCTGGGCTGAGAAACGTTTGTGTGGCACCGCCTAGGCATGACAAAACACACTGAGAGTCTGTGTGAAGTAACCTGAAACCTTCTGTCTTAAAACGCTGCAGCAGTTGAAGTGCAGCAGCAAATACATAGATACAGCAGATTTTAATTAATGCTGTTTTAAAATACTTCCATGCCAATGCAAAAATTTGCATTTAATAGCAAAAATCAATCAAACCTTGCACCCCACTTTATGTGGAAATATAAGGAATGTTTATGCCTTGTTTTCCCACATATTGAAACAATGTCCCACATTTTTGTTAGCTGCAGTTTATAGAAGTGAACATGTGGCACATATGAAAAATGTGGCTGAAACAGACATGTGGTGATCTATGGATGCATCCCTGCTGAAACCCTGCAATGATTAGCAGGCAGAGCAGCAGCTGAAACAACAGTTAAAAGATTAAACTGTAATTACATTTAAAAGCAGACATACAGGAGTGTATGAATACTATCACCTCAGATCTAAAAACTAAAACTAAATAAGAACGTTACCTACCATTTATCTTATAAGGAGGTTTAAACTCCATTCAAATAACATGCAGCATATTTGTCCATCACATGATTGATGCCTAACTTGTAACATAAGTTACAGATAGTTGTCGCACACAAAAAAGACTATTTCTCTCATATTTAGACTGTTGGATTCAGGTTAATGTGTTCCCCAGGAAAGTACGGTGGGAATGTTAAAGAATGAGTGAGAGCATCACTAACAAAGACCCCCTACCTAAAAATAAGACTGAACTCCACCTTGATGTATTTTTTCCAGCTGCTGCCAGTGTGGGAGTGGTGTAAGAAGCACTGAAATCTGTGTAATGTGAAAAGGGTCACTTGAAGTGATGGACCCAGAGAAAAATAAAGCAAAATGCTACAGCCAGCCCATTGTAGTGTCTTCCAGCTTGTTGTTTTCATTTTGCTTTACTTTTCTAAACTCTATTTTACGAGGCGGGAGGTTTTAGAAAAAAACATTAGAGCCCAACATGTATGTGTCAGAAGACCCTGAAACCTTGCAGCTGATGTTTTTATCATTCATCATATTATGTCCGTTAGTAGACACGTTGAGGCCGAACACAGTAAACTGGCCTCCATCAAGCCAAACCTGAAGCCCAAAGTCACACGTTTGTCTTCAGTCTCTGAGCGTGTGTGTGTGGACTGTGGGAGAACAGGTGGGCATAGTTTCTGTCAAATGGAGAGAGATTGATGGAGTGGGCTAGAGCGCTGGCCGGGGGTATTCTCTTACAGTAATGGCAAAGAAGGAGACAGCTGGCCTCAGTACATTGGGCTCTGTGTGTGCATGTGTGCATATTTTTGCAGCACTGTATATATGACTGTCTTCCTGGAGATGCATTGCATTGTTCCTGAAACAACAGAAGACGTGAGGCCACGAGGAGCTTGGGAGGCTGCAGGAAAATATTGCTTATCAGTTAACATTTTGGGCTGTCATTAAACATTAAGAACAGGACCCATCATGTTTTATGTTTTTCATAACTGAAGCTCCCAGTAGAAAAAAGATTAGACTTTTTGAATGTTTCACACAGACCAATTGAATCCCTTTAATTTGATGTTTTTGCTGAGCTGTCCTATTATCACTAATCAGGGTGATAAGAGTGTAACAAACCCAGCTTGTGTGGAAGAGTGTTGTATGGCACATATTCATGCATTATAACATTTTCATATATAAGGAAAACACATGAAAACTTTAGCATTTAGCATGTGAAGATAGTCTTCTTATACTCTTTTATTCCCTTGTATTGTCAAAAGATTTGTTATTTCTGGCCACTGCTTTGTCCCGTAATCATCTTAGGGTTTTAGAGGGGATGCACTCATAGACTGGCACATTGTTTCTGAACTACACCGCAAAATTCTCCCAATTTTGAGCCAGTTATGAGACTCACATAATGACAGACTGGCCATTGAGAGCACAAGGGCATTTCCTGGAGGCCTGAGGTTCGTTTTGTCCTGCTGTAGTTTTGATCAGCAATATAGCAAACACTAATGAGCGCAAAGATTTCTACCACCTTACATGAAATGAAGCTCTATCACCTTCTCCTATCACACACAGTCAGCTTCAGGCATAATGGAAAATGTGGTGAAAAATAAAAAAAAAGAGAGGAAGAAGATAAAAAAAAAGCTAAATGCAGCTAAATTCACACGGCTAGCCTGTTCCTATAGACTGTGTGTGAAATGTTCTGCTTGATGCTTGAATTCAAATAGAAAGTTTAACATCACTGCAGATCTCAATCTTTATTTTAAAAGTTGTTTTCATTTTATGTCAGTACCACCTTAAGTATATTAGCACATGCTTTGATTGGTGCATTGCTGCTGTGTTTTGACAATGAAGGTTTAGACACATTGAAAACTCAGATGGGAGAGCTTCACAAGGCGTGGACTGAATGATGTCAGTGCATCGGGAGCTACTTTACAAAGACGTCTTAAGAAAAGGTGCCACAGTTGTCACATTGCTAATATCAAGCCAATCCCGAACCAGGGAAAATGTCAGAAGCATTTTATCTAATGCTAACTAACTAACTAACTAACTAACTAACTAACTAACTAACTAACCAACCAACCAACCAACCAACCAACCAACTAACTAACTAACAACAACAACAACAACAACAGCAATAATAATAATAATTTGCATGCAAAGAATACAAAAAGAAAAAAGCTTTAATCTTTTCATTTAAACACATTCCTTATCTCAAAATTACTTCAATCATTGCTGGACATATTCTAATTTTGGTGCATGCAATGTATGCATTTCATGAATACACATTTGTTTTTTGCACAAACAAGTATGGATGTTTCCACACAGATACTGGCAAATGAGAGCCACTGTGTTGGATCAAGTCCAAGTCAACACAGCTGTCTACCATCAGGTACTTTCAATCTGCTGACAAGCATTATTGAGACGTTGATTTCCTTTTCCAGCAGGACTTAGCACAGCCTACAGTATTAAAACTCCTACAAACCAACCTTCTCACCCAAAAATACAGAAGAGCCTGAGCAACCTGGGATTCACTTTATGACAAATTACTGCATCAACACCTCCTTTACCACAAATTACATTTACCTCCTTTGACACATTTATAATTTGTGGTACAGGAGGCCCAACCAAGCTCTGAGTGGAAAATGAGCTCTTTAAAACTAATAATTTTTAGAAGTTGGGCATTTTATGCATTTATCTATTACAGTTTTTGCCCGTTGCCTGAACACATTTTGCAAAACTTTGCTCATTGTGCCAAAACCCTAAACACAAGTAAACATGACACAACACTGGGAAATATACCATTCACATCTGCACCAAATTGAAACTCTACTCTCAAAACCTAAACTCTGCTATCAAAACCTAACATTCCTTTGTCAAAATGTAACTCTGTTGACAAAATGACACATACTTGCATCATATGCAAACACTTACAGAGCAGGAGGAACACACTAGTCTACTTTATATAAAGCACTGCAGTCTTTGATTTCCATTGTTCATTCAGAAGGCATTTTTTCAGGAGACACATTTGCAAACAACCAAAAAAGCAAATAGACCTACTCAATATTGTACATTGCAGTACCATGAATTCAGATAAAGCAAAAAAAACCAAAACAAAAAAACCATAATACAGTAATAGAAAAAACACTATACTGTAAACAAAAAATCATGACAATTGTGCATACGTGGGCTCATGGATCCCGCCGTCTGTTGGGGTCTGGCCACAGGACCTCATCAACATCGCAAGCAATGTCCTCTCCCGCTGGGCACCGGGGAAAATATCCTCTTCCATGTCAAAACCATCCATGGATTGCTGTCACCTGAATGTCGCCGCAGGCCTGTTCCATTGCCTGCAGAAGAGGCATGCGGGCATGTGGTTGGCGGTCATATACACGCCATCTCCAAGCCGAAAAAAATTCCTCTATAGGGTTTAAAAATGGTGAGTAAGGGGGCAAGCATACCACTTCAAGTTGACTTTGGTTGGAGAACCAGGCCTGGACCAGAGCAGCCCGATGGAAACTGACATTATCCCATATCACCACAAACCTGGGCTGATCTGGTCTGTTCTGTACAACTATATCATGGAGAGCATCTAGAAATGTGAGTATGTGTTGGCTATTGTATGGACCTAGTTTTGCATGATGATGCAGAAGTCCTCGAAGGCTTATGGCGGCACATAATGTGATGTTTCCCCCGCGCTGCCCTGGGACGTGCACAATTGCCCTTTGGCCAATTACATTACGACCCCGTCGTCTTGTTTTGCTCAGGTCGAATCCAGCTTCATCAATGAAAATGAATTCATGAGGCTGTGCAACTCCATCCATGGCCAAGAGAACATATTACTGTACTACAGTGCTACACATACAGAACCCCATCACACAGGTACCTGTGTAGCTCTCAGAATGGATCCATGTGGTACTGATATGGTACATATTCAGCTGCTACTGGATTTCACCAATACTGTATTGTACATGTAAAGGACAGTTACACTTACCCGTACATATTCAGCTCGAAGTCCTTTGACCCTGTCACTGTTCCTCTCGAATGGGACTCTGTAGAGCTGCTTCATGGTGATGCTGTGTTTACCCAAGATGCGTCTGATGGTGGTGATGCTCACATGGTCTATGTTGCTGAACACTCGCCTGTCTGCAAGTATTTTCCGTCGTAGCTGGTGGAGACGGATGGCATTGTCTGCCCTCACTAGGTCCACAACAGCAAGTTCCTGCCGTTGTGTGAACAGGCGTTGGCGTCCTCCCCCAGAAGGTCTTCGAGTCATTCTAGAGAAATACAACCACATATTGTCATCGGTTTGCTTATTTTTCTTACAGTACTTCACTGTATGTACTGTGTCATCCACTGTACTTCAATATAAGTAATCATGCTATGTTTCACAGAAACTACCACTTTGGCTGCAAAAGGAGCCTTAGCACCCTGCAATACCCTGTACACTTGATATGGTAACTGTAGAACAGTACTATGAAAACCATCTGAGTAGAGTAGAAGGCAGTGAGATGAAGACAGACCTGTTTTCTAGTCGGAATTTTCTTATTACAGATGCCACTGTGAAGCGGCTTAGATGTGGGTGGACTCTCTGCCCAGCTTCCCTCATAGTCAGGCCGTGGTTGATGACATGGTCCACCAAAGTTGCTCTTATATCATCAGAAATATGGGTCCGTGCATGGCCTCTTTGACCTCCTCCTCCTCTTCCTCTTGCTCTCCCTCCATCCATGCTTGCAAAGTTCTTGAATTGGCTAAACTGAGGGCTTTTTGTAGTTGGCTAATTGGTGTTCAGTTTTGCAAGTAAGTGCCTTCAGGTGTGTATTTGAGTGGTTGCAATTACCCGATGTGTTTTGTATTTTGGATACATGTGTTTTCCAAATGGCACCCTGAAATTTCATTTTTGAACGAAGTGTCTTATGTATGAAATAGAGTGTAGCATGCAGTACCATGTGTGTTGCATAATTGCAACTAGGGTGCAAAGCAGCGCTTTTGTTTAAGGTAGGGGTACATGTGTTTGAGGTATGGTAACAAAAGCTTCAAGTTGTGTTACTTTAGTCTAAGCATGGGTTTATAGTGTTCAAGCAACGAGCAAAAACTGTAATAGATCTTTGGTTTCTGATTTTCACAGAAATCTAAATTAACAGAAATAAAGCTTGAACTATTTTGCTTTATGTGTTATGACTATAGCCCTGAATATGAAATTTTACATTTTTTGAAGTAGTTTGCAGAAAAAAAGAGCTTTCAAAATAAAACAATTTTTGTGAGATGCGCTAGTATTTATCACTAATCAAAAGAAAAGAAAACTAGTAAAATGAAATTAAGAAATGCATCTTTACCCTTGTGATTTGGGTACCCTTTCAAAACACATAAAATTGATAATTAAATAAAGTATATTAGGTGGGAAAAAATAAGATGTGCAGCTGATTGTTTGTATGTGTGTGTGTGTGTGTGTGTGTGTGTGTGTGTGTGTGTGTGTGTGTGTGTGTGTGTGTGTCTGTCTGTGTGTATGTGTGTGTGTGTGTGTCTGTCTGTGTGTGTGTGTGTGTGTCTGTCTGTGTGTATGTGTGTGTGTCTGTGTGTGTATGTGTGTGTGTGTGTGTGTCTGTGTGTGTATGTGTGTGTATGTGTGTGTATGTGTGTGTGTGTGTCTGTGTGTGTGTGTGTGTATGTGTATGTGTGTGTGTGTCTGTCTGTCTGTCTACGTAAAGAGACATTAAAGCCAAGACTGGATAAAATACCAGCTTTCAGGACTAAATGTTCTGTGAGACTTTTGTGCAGCCACTTAAAAAGCTAAATTTAAAGTGATCTGCTGTCTTTTAAAATTCAGGCAATTTTAAGATGAAATCTAAAATTAATAAGGTTTGGCCATATTTAAGGTTATAAGGTTTCTGTCTAAAGCTGTCAATCTCAGAATCTCTTATTTCTCTGGCATGACAGCAAACGCTGACAACCTCCAGCACAGACAAAGAGGTTTCTATAACAAGCACTCACCCAAAGTGGAAATATTTTTCCTTTTCAGTCAAGAGGAGAGAGGGTTGCCTTTCCCATCTGATAATAACAAGGGTTTGACACAATGATGCTAACCAGGTTAGCATTTCTATCCAACAATTTCACTTTTGTATCTGGCAGACAAAAGCAGTGAAGACTTGAACCATATGTGCAATGTGGATGGTCCAAAGCACGCTTTCACTCTTTTTTTGTATGTCCATGTACAACAGTTGTAAAATCCATGGGCACACAGAGCACAAGATACCTGTACTGTGAGGTGTGCAGAGTGTTTAATCCCACATCCTTCAAAACCACAGTGCTCTACAATGGTTCAGTCAAGGACAAGTCACTTAAGCAATGCTTTAATCAAAGGAAAAATGCACTCAATTTAAGGAACAATGTGTGTGTGTTTTTTTTTACTTTTTTTTAAAATACGCAGTTTTAATGTATCATCGTTCTGTGTCCATCTGTCGAGACCTTCTGTTCGATGAGGTTGTAATTGAAAACACACAAAGCGATGATATTTTGAAGTGACAAAGTGACCCTGATAGGTTTCTGGGGTTTAATTGGGTTTACAGTCAGGAGGAAAAACTCAAACTGATTATGCGTTGCAATCACATGGATTATTATGATAATCCAGATGCAAGCTATTGTTTTTGGGCAAGAATAATATAATGCATGATGTTGTCAGATTGCAGCATGAGAAAAAAAAAAAAGCAAAGGTCACATGAGGACGAAATACATCACTTTGATAGGACATGGGAAGCCTACACTCACCAGGGACTTTATTAGGTATATTGCTCGTTAACTAAGATAATCATATAACAGAAACTTAATGCATTGTGGAATGTAAATATGGTCAAATACACCTGCTGTAGTTCAAACTGAGCACCACAATAGCAAAGAAAAGTTTTGTAGTGATTTTGAACACAGCACAGTTTTTAGTGCCAGGCGTGCTTGGTCGGAGTATTTCAGAAACTGTCCAAAAAAGGACAGTGGCAGTTCACTGGTTTTTGTTGGAGAATGGCCATACTGCTTCCAGCTGATAGTAAGGCAACAGTAATTCAAATAACGATTCATTACTTCAAAAGTATGCAGAAATTAATCTCTGAATGCAAAACCCTGAAGTACAGCTGAAGCAGCAGACGACCACACCAGGTGCCACCTTTGTCAGCTAAGGACCAGAAACTAAAGCTACAGTTCAAACAGGTTCACTGAAATTGAATGATAAATGTTTGTCTGGTATGATGAGTCTTTATTTCTGCATCAGAAGGTGGGATCAGAATTTGGCATAAACAAAAAGAAAGCATGGATCCATCCTGCTTTCCATCAGCGGTTCAGGTTGGTAGTGGCAGTATAATCATGTAAGGGATATTTTCATGGCACACTTTGAAAGCTTTAGTACCTGCTGAGTCACACTCTACCCGAGGTTCGTAGCTGACCATGTCCATCCCTTAAGACCACTGTTAATGGGGTGACTGTCGCTCAGCTGGTAGATCTGATCAGAAGGTTGAGGTTTGATCCCTGGCTCCCCCAGTCTATATACTTGCTCTCCAGTGCATCCATCGGAGTATGATTGTGTGCGAATGTTAGTTAGAAAGCCTTTAAAATCATAGAAGAAAGTGCTTGTGTGAATGGTTTAATGTGGCATGTTGTATAAAGTGCTTTGTGTGCTCCAGGAGAGTAGAAAAGCGTTATATGAGAATCATCATCATGACGGCTGCAGCACCGTGTCACAAAGCTTACCGGCAACAACCACTGCTGGAACATTATCTTTTCAGGTTTTTTGTCCCATTCCTGTGAGCACGATATCTGCTGACCATCTCGAGACAATTTGTTCAGATTTGTTCACAGAGACTTGACAGTGAAGCAGATTTTTGTTGGTGAAAGGTTAATGTCACACCAAACTAGAAAATGATATAGTAGTAATGATGTAGTGACCTTTTGTCTATGATGGGTTATGACTGTTGTACCTGTCTTTACAAATCAACCACTTCAAGACAATTTTGGTAAGAATTCCCTATTTAAAGCACAGCGGCTTTAGAAAATATTAACGCAGATGAAACTTTGAAAGCACAGAAAAACAATGCTTTTTCAGTCATAAATGGACAGAGTAAACAAAAGAAAGGAAAAATGTATCAGAAAGACGAACATTTGTAGATTTAGTTTAGTTTGAATTCATTCACACACACAAAAAGAGAGAGAGAAATGAAGGAGAAGCAGAACAAATTATATTCTGATTGGTGCAGCTGTAGAAGGAAGGCATTCTTCCCTTGTTAAGGAGAGGGACATTTCTAAATTGAGGTCTGATAGTTGGATATTGATTGAGCAGCAAACCTTGGACACTGCACCCACAGCTCTCACTTGCTATCTTCTGCTTGAAGTGTTGTCATCCCACTTTATGGAGGAACCTGACCTTCAACTTGCAGAAACATGTAACAAAACCACTGCACTTAGTGAAACAATATGGTGAGTTATTATAGCTGAAAGTAGGAACCTCATAGAAAAATGGGCTGATTCTTTCTCTGAATGTATCCCTTGCTCCTGTGCACAAAAATGAGAACAAGAGTCCATTGAAAGTACATTTGATGGATTTTACATTGAGTATAATGGTCTAATCTGAGTTAAAAGCCATTATGAACCAACTCAACAGACCATTTCAAAACAGGTGGCCAAGGTCAGGCCACAAGTGCATTTACACACAAATACTGTAGTTTTAAATAAAATACTTTTTGAGAACAGCCTTGCTAAAAAGTAATGCTACATCTACTATTATCAAATAGGATCAAGCATTCAAGTGAAGACTTTTCTTAAGTTCATGAGACCCTGAAAAAGATTCTTAAGAGGTAAATTTAATAATTTATGGCATAGTCTAAGGTGTTTGCACAGGACTGCATTATGCATTATTTGAAAAGCTTTCTAATATTTGTAGATTTATTGCCTTATTCCTGTCTGTTAATGGGTGACATCATTATTAAACACTTGGTAGAATTGCAACCTTGAAGCTTAACAGACGTTTTCTGAATTTTCATTCCATGAAATTAGCTGGAAATTCTCAGTGAGTTAGCAATGAACTAATACATTTACAGTTTTTTCTGATTGCTTAAGCACATTTTTTGTAACTATTGGCTAATTTTGCAAAACTCTTCACACAAATAAGAAAACCTGTCACCTAATAATCAAACATTGTAGTTCTCTTGCAAAAGCAAACACAGCCAGATTAACTCTTCACACCTTCGTAAAAATGGTGTTTCCGTATCAAACAGTACACACAAGCCATCATCTACTAAGCACACAATGCGCCAACTGCACACTGATGGTATGAATACAAAACACATCTGGCTTTTGCTTTCTCTGTGCACAAGGTAGGCTATGTCAGTTTGAGCTCATACTTCTGTCATAGATCCATAAGCATAGAGGGATCCAAACTTCAAGTACATCAAAACAAACACAAGTGTTCATTTCCAAGTATAGGATTATTTGCAATCGCCATAATGACTATATGGGTTACTTGGTCTGCAGTGAACATGCTTCCTCTGCCCCCAGCATCTGGTCATCTAGCAATTCTGTAAAGTAACAATTTCAGTATTTTTACATCAATGGTATTGGTGTGTTTCTCATTGGCATATGGCAGTGCTACAAATCTTTGTGCGAAGTGACTGTACTAACCGATTCTCATTTCAAGATGTCCTTATGGTACTTGCTACAGTGTAGCGGCTCGAGTTAGGCTGGACCCGTTGGCCAGCTTCCCTCAGGGTCATTCCACAGTTGATTACATGGTCCACTATTGTAGCTCTGATGTCATCAGCAATTCTATTTCTTACTCTTCCTACCCTTCCTCTCCCCCCTCCTCATCTTCCTCTCCCTCCTCCTCGTCTTCCTCTTGCTCCTCCTTGTCCTTGTCGTCCTCTTCATCCTACTTCTTCACCTCCACGTCCTCTTCCTCGGCCTCCTCTACTTCTCACTCTTTCTGCTCCCTCCATTGTACTCCGCACACACAGCTTACCTGTATTATAGTGCTTAGGCTGATTGCAAAGTGAACTAATTATCTAAAAAAGTTTTGACATGTGAAAGTGTGCCAGACAGTTGGCAAGTTGGCAAGTTAGTGTTAATGATAGCCATACATGTGTATACTTTTGCTAGGAGTGTGTTGGAAATTTGGTAATTGAGTGTTGTGCAGTGAATTGTGCCTACAGTTTTGCAAAATGTGTGTTACAAAATTGCAAACTGAGTGCAAAGCAGTTTTTGTGCTTTTAGTTTTGCAAACTCAGTGAGTGGTTTTGCTATAAGTCTGAATAGTTTTAGAGATTGTGCTACAGGAATCACAGTTAGGGTTTAAGCATTCAGAAAAAACTGTAACACATTCTAGTTTTAGTATCATTGAATATGCTCAAATCTGAGACTCTCTGTTGGCTCTCCTTGTTAATCTTTTTCTTTTATTTATTTATCTTATTTTATTTTATTATTCGTGTTATCATGCGTGTGGATATTATGCTGGAGTGGACAGGAATGGGAGATGGGAGAAGAAAGCGGAGGAATAGAACATGAAAAGGGACAGAAAGAAAGAGAGAAAAGAAGAGGGGCGATGGGAAAAAGTCAACGATGAAGCAAACAGACGTGCTGGGCCTCCAACTGCTGCATCTGTAACAAAACACACTCAAAGGATGCAAAGCACCTGAAAGACAAAACAAAGTGAGGTACACAAGCAAACATACGATTTTTCTGTTTGAACGTGTAAGAGAGAAAGCGAGAGAGAGGATGTGAGTTTCTGCGTATGAGCATTTGTCATTAAATATGGTTGAAAATGAAGGTGATAGACTGCAACAACAATGCGCCCGCAAGAGCCAAGGACGGACGGTTAAGATCCAGGAGAAGCCAGTCGACCATGGCGCCCCAAAAGTGCTGAAGACCCGAGGTCACACATCCCAATCACAGCTGTGCGTCCAGCCTAGCCGAGGCAAGAGGGAGGGCCAGATGGGAGTGCTCACAGCCAAGGGCGGGAGTGCCAGGGGAGCACGCAGCCACTCCAACACGAGCTGAGGACGGGACCCCAGACCACAGCGCCATAAGAACCGCCTGACACCTGGTGGAGCCCCCATCACGTGACAAGGAGGTCAAAGCCACCACAAACCCCAAGGGAGCAAAATGCGGTTTTTAAATGATGATTTAGTTTATTAAAGAAAAATATTATTCTAATCTACCTGTGATAAGTAATTTTCCCCTAAGCTTGCTAACAGGGGTTAATAACTTAATCCTTGTTAGAAATACCATCAAGTTTTTGTGAGAACTGCCAATGAATCTTTCACTGTGGAGGAATTTTGTCTCCCTCTTCTTTGCAGAATCACTTTAATTCAGCCACATTAGAGACTTTTCAAGCCTGAACAGCCTGTTTAAGGCAATGCCAAAGTATTTCAATCAGCTTTGACTCCAGACTTTCAAAAAAGGTGAGCAGAGCAGAAATGTATGGCTTGGCATTCTCCGAATTCATAGTTCATCAAGTACAGCAAGTCATCCTGAAACAGCAAGGCAGCCCGAGATTATTACTGTTACATTGTGTTCTTTTTGTGAAATGCTGTGTTAGTTGTATGCCAGATGTAATGGGACCCAAACCTTCAAAATCTTCAACTCTCATCAGTTCACAATATGTTTTTTGGCAAATGTAAGACAAGCCCTTTTGTTCTTTATGGTCAGCTGAGGTTTTCACCTTGAAACGCTCTCATGGAAACCATTTTTATCCAGTGTAATTTTTATTGCTGAATTATAAACACTAACCCCGAGACATGAGGCCCACACATCTTTAGATTTTGTCCTGGGTTATTTCGTGACGTACTGGATGAATTGTTGATCATTTTGGAGTAATTTTGGTAGGCTTGCCTCTGCTGGGAACATTCACTACTGTTCCAAATTTGCTCCACTTGTGGGTAATGGCTCTCACCGTTTTTTGGTGGAGTCCCAAAGCCTTGGAAATCGCTTTGTAATCCTTTTAAGACTGAGAGATGTCAATTACATTTTCACATAGGGTTTAGAAAGCAATTTTGCTTTAATAAAGTAAATCCTTATTTTAAAACTGCATTTTGTTTAGTTTGATTGGCTTAATTGTAGGCTTAATTTAGAATAATTTCAGCAATAAATCAGAGGATCTCATCTGGACGACCAACTGGTCAAGAAGGCTCACCAGCGCCTCTTCTTCTTGAGGACTCTGAGGAAGAACCACCTGTCCTCAGACATCCTGGTGAACTTCTATCGCTGCACCATTGAGAGCATCCTGACCAACTGTATAACAGTCTGGTACGGGAACTGCTCTGCCTCGGACCGGAAGGCGTTGCAGAGGGTTGTGAAAACTGCCCAATGCATCGCCGGAGCACCACTTCCTGCCATAAAGGACATCTACAGGAAGTGGTGTCTGAAAAGGGCTGGGAAAATCATCAGAGACCCCAGTCACCCATCACATGGACTCTTCACCCTCCTGCCCTCTGGGAGGCGCTACAGGAGCCTCCGGACTAAGACCACCAGGTACTGGAACAGCTTCTTCCCCACAGCTGTCAGACTCCTGAACGCTGCCTCCTGACATCTGACCCACGTTAACACATGGACTGGACATACACACACCCACAACCACCTACACACACACACAATGGACAACTGTACCCTCAAACACACAATAATAACATGGACTGAACCACCACTCACAACCACTAGCACTTTATATAGCCTCTTAACTGCACTACTGTATAGTTCTGTGTAAATAATCATACGATAATTTTTAATTCTATAACTGTTTACAACTTGCATAGTTCCCATTTCTGTATAGCTGTATATCTCATATTTCTGTAAAGTTATTTATTTCATATTCTGTATAGTTTTTCATATTTATATCCTGTTCATAGCCTGTACTCACTACAGCCTGTACATACTTATAGTTATAGCATATTCATAACATACTTCATACCGTGTACATTATAACATACCATAATAGACCAATTTCTGTAATATACTTACATATCTATATTATTGCTAATATATATTGTAATATATCTATATCATGGCTAAAGAAACTGCATTTTGTTGCCCCGTACCTGTGACATGTGCAATGACAATAAAGTTGAATTCTATTCTATTCTATTCTAAATACAATGTAGTGATTTTATGATTCAAATTTTAAAGTATTTAAATTCCATGAAAACACGTTTGAAACAGTCTGACTTATTGTGCAGAATAGAATTGCAACCACTGATCATAATGAGAGGAATAAAAGCTCATTCTGCAGTACAAGTGTCTCAAAGTACCTGCTAGTGTCTCATAAATTCTATACTTGTTTGAGTGGGGTTTTCAGTTGTATCATTTTATTACCCATCAAGGCTAACTATGCAAATACTTGGAATGTTTTAGGCCAATGTCAAGCTCTATCACGTATAAAAAATTGTTTTCATTTTCCTTGCATGTGTGCATTCAATTAAATTATAATTTCTTCTCAATAGATTGTTAGTACCTGACCTTTGGAGAAGGCAAAACAAATATGAGTGTAAAAACATGACTTTACTCTCTCAATAGTAATACTGAGAACTGTAGAGGTGCTCCTCATTCCCATGAACCATTTGCCCCATTAGAATTACTCAAATTGTATCATGATATGTGTTGGTCATTCATTATATGGGCTATTCAATGTGAATCAGCCACAAACACGGAGCAGTTTATTATATTTGTAGATGTCATCATCTGGGGCTCTATTTTAGTTCACGTCCTTGACACGGACATATTGGCTTCAACCTTTCATCCATTTCTCCTCACTTTCTTTTCACATGCAGCACAAACGCCGTCCTTTGTCTGTGATATCCGCTCCCATTGTTGGCTCAGGTGAAATTGGAGAGACGAGGCAGTTTGTTTTAAGGGTAACGCTTCCTGAGGTTGATGATCAACACCACTCTCTTCAGGCCATTAATAGGTACTACACTGACTGCCAATTGCTCTGATTTGGGGGTTCTTTTTCTTCAAGACAACTAAAGTCCAGACAAAAGAAAACACTTATTACAGTTTTTTCTGAATGCTTAAACCCTAACTGTGATTCCTGTAGCACAATCTCTAAAACTATTCAGACTTATAGCAAAACCACTCACTGAGTGTGCAAAACTAAAAGCACAAAAACTGCTTTGCACTCAGTTTGCAATTTTGTAACACACACTTTGCAAAACTGTAGGCACAATTCACTGCACAACACTCAATTACCAAATTTCCAACACACTCCTAGCAAAAGTATACACATGTATGGCTATCATTAACACTAATTTGCCAACTGTCTGGCACACTTTCACATGTGAAAACTTTTTTAGATAATTAGTTCACTTTGCAATCAGCCTAAGCACTATAATACAGGTAAGCTGTGTGTGCGGAGTACAATGGAGGGAGCAGAAAGAGTGAGAAGTAGAGGAGGCCGAGGAAGAGGACGTGGAGGTGAAGAAGTAGAATGAAGAGGACGACAAGGACAAGGAGGAGCAAGAGGAAGACGAGGAGGGGGGAGAGGAAGATGAGGAGAGGGGGAGAGGAAGGGTAGGAAGAGTAAGAAATAGAATTGCTGATGACATCAGAGCTACAATAGTGGACCATGTAATCAACCGTGGAATGACCCTGAGGGTAGCTGGCCAACGGGTCCAGCCTAACTCGAGCCGCTACACTGTAGCAAGTACCATAAGGACATCTTGAAATGAGAGTCGGTTAGTACAGTCACTTCGCACAAAGATTTGTAGCACTGCCATATGCCAATGAGAAACACACCAATACCATTGATGTAAAAATACTGAAATTGTTACTTTACAGAATTGCTAGATGACCAGATGCTGGGGGCAGAGGAAGCATGTTCACTGCAGACCAAGTAACCCATATAGTCATTACAGTTTTTTACAGTCGCTAACAAGCGCCTACCCATACTTCAGATACTTTTGCTAAACTCTTAACACAGACCCACACCTACAAAACACAATTGGCCAAATGGATAATATCCTTCCCAAAAATACACTTTGTTAAATATATACTAACTCCTCATTTCAAAATTAGAACACATCTTTCTCTGCACACACTAACTGTACAAAAACACTATAAATCTGACTCAAAATCAAATTAGTCTGTCAAAGAATAACACTTGTTTTCACCTCACAAGGTACATGCAGTCAATCAAAGTACACCAGGTTTCAAAATACTGGCTATTATTGACATTACAAAAACTGCATAGACTTTTATGTTTCAGTGTCACAGGTATTTGCATGCAAAACATGCAATCCACCATATTGACACCAGAAATGTCTTGGTTGGTAACTGTATGTCCACATGTACAGTAATGTTCACATTCAAAAGCATTCCAGTAAAAAGCAAACAAGTTTTTGTTTCTTTACTGTTTACTACAGGAGGTACAGTAGAAACACGGTATGATAGGACAGAGAAAGTTTTACAGTATTGCTTACAGTGAACAAAATATCCATGAAACACACAAGAGCATTCTGAACAAAAAAACAACAGCAAAAAGCCAAGATAAAAAAAAAGGGGGGGGGGCTAAAAAAAGGCAAAAAAATTTGCATCTAATCTCTGCGATCTTCAGGGTTAGGCCACATGTTTTCATCAACATCACATCTGATGTTATCCAAGTCGATACACCTGGGATAAAACCGCCTGGTATGTCGGATCCACCCTTGGCAATCGTCAACTGTGATGTCCCTGGAGCCAGCATCCATGGCTTCAAGGAGGGACATCTGGTCATGTGGCTGATGGTCATAAACCTTCCACCTCCATGCAGAAAAGAACTCCTCTATGGGGTTGAGGAAAGGTGAATAGGGTGGAAGGAAGAGACTTACCAGTCTTGGGTGGACTTCAAACCATGTTGTTATTGCTTGCAAGTGATGGAAAGCCACATTGTCCCAGGTAATTACAAAGGTCCTCATGTTTTCACCCTCCGGACCCTGCTCTGGAACCAGGCGCTGGTGGAGATCATTGAGAAAGGCAAGCAAGCGCTCTGTATTATAGGGTCCAACCTGACATCTGTGAAGGAGTAATCCTGCATTTGCAATTGCTGCACACATGGTAATGTTTGCCCCTCTCTGTCCTGGCACATCAACTGTGGCCCTTTTTCCAATTACATTTCGTCCACGTCGACGCCTTTTGGCCAGATTGAATCCTGCCTCATCGATGTATATGAATTCATGAGGGGCCTGGTTGGCCTCCAATTCCATAACTCTCTGAAACAAAGTTTATGTAAGTCATGTTATTACTGTATACCATACTGTACTGTAACCTAGTATTGTGTAGGTTACCTACTTGCAAAGTGCAAAGCTTATAGAACTGGACATTGGATTGAATATACACTGTACCTGGACATATTGTCATCGTAGCTCCTTGACCCTCTCACTGTTCCTCTCAAAGGGAACAGTGTAGAGCTGCTTCATCCGCACTCTGTGTTTGGACAATGTCCGCGTAATGGTTGTGAGGCTGATTCTATCGATATTGTCAAATATCTCATGGTCCGCCACAATTCTAGTTTGAATTTCACGCAGTTTTATTGCATTATTTGCAGTAACCATTTCTACAATGGCAAGCTCCTGATCATTACTGAGGAGCTTTCCTCTTCCCCCAGAGGGTGGAAGACGTTGCATTCTTTAGAAAGACAAAAAATTCAACATATGCATTACTGTATGACCATATTGACATGTCAAGTGAGAATAGAAACAATCCATGTAAAATGCAATACTTACCTGTTGGTTTGTTGAAAGATGCGTATAATGGAGGCAACCGTTGACCGCCTCAAATTGGGCTGCACTCTTTCACCAGCCTCTCTTAGTGAAAGACCATGGTTGATTACATGGTCAATGATAGTGGCACGAATTTCATCACTGACTACTGTTCTTGCAGCCCTTGGAATGCCACCACCACGCATTCTTACACCTCTACCTTGCCCTCTCCTTGGGCCTGCTCTTCTCCCTGGGCCCCTTGCTCTTACTCTTCCTCGACCAGACATTACAGTGTTTGTCTTTTTTTTGTTTCCAAAAACATCACTCCTCAAGGTCTTGCCTTATAAACCCCACTGAGTCTAAGCCAGAATGGAAGAAGCTGTGGTTGGCCCAATTTACCCAACATAAATAAGCTGTGTCTCAATTATTCAGTTGTTTGTTTATTATCAGCTGAGATATATTTTTGATATTGATATTGTTTTTGTACTGATATCATTGCAGAAGCAGAGGCTTTTATACTGTATCTAAGGTTTTGAATATTGTTTTTGCTATTGTGGGATGTTGTGTGTTAACATTCGTAGATACTACAAAAACAGTCCATAATTTTGTTGGGAGGTATAGCTTGTCTGTTAAGAAAATGTAAGCATTGTGGAAATGTGTTCACTGACTGCATATTGGGTGAACACGACATGAAATGTGTGAATGGTATGGCCACAACAGACCGATGCTGTGCTAATTGTGTTTAGAGTTTTGCAAATGTGACAACTGTTTGGACAAACGCTTGTTAGCGACTGTAAAAAACTGTATAGCGATTGCAAATAATCCTATACTTGGAAATAAACACTTGTGTTTGTTTTGATGTGTTTGAATAAACACCAGGGCCCTGTTTCAGGAAGCCGGTTTAGTGGAAAAACTGAGTAAGTATACCCTGAGTTAACGAAAACTCTGGGTTTTCGGTTTCACAAAGCGAGTTCAGCTGCAGCCTGAGTGAGTCACTATGACGACACACGCCGTGAAGCTAACCTGCCCCCTAGCAGGTTTACCACAACTAACCCTGACTGTCTCCGCCCCTTTGTCGGAAACCTGACAGTAGGAAGTCTCAGACATGGCGTGTCCCTTCCTTGAAGAGCCGGTAGATATCGAAGCCCAAATTCTCCGCAGAGCTCTCCGCCGGGAGAGAGTGATTCGAGCGCGTCTGGACATCTTACCTGATGATTTCCTGTGCGAACGTTACCGTTTCTCAGCACAATCTATAATTTATTTGGATAACATCCTCAGGCCATATATTACGCATGTGACACATCGCGGACATGCTCTCAGTTCTGTACATATTATTTGTATTGCACTTCGGTTTCTTGCAAACGGGAGCTTTCTGTATAATATTGGTTACGCTGAGCACGTTTCCAAGGCTACCGTCTGTCGGGCAGTCAGGAATGTTACAGTTGCACTGAAACGTCTCCTGTACTCGTGTGTGGTGTTCCCCGGTCATAGACCCACAAGATTTATCAAAGAGGGATGCCACAAAATTGCAGGTATCAGGATGAACAAAACTTAATTTATGATGTGGTGATACTTGAACTACTACTTAAATTTTACATTTATTTTCAGGGTTCCCAGGCGTGATTGGCTGTATAGATGGTACTCACATTCCAATTATTGCTCCTTCAGTAAATGAAGGAGACTATGTGAACAGGAAGTCTTTCCACAGCATTAATGTACAGGTACATAGTTCCCTGTAGCATTTCAAACTAACAAATTATTTCATCATAGTAATGGATGCTAATTTGTGTTCTCTGCACTGTGAAGATCATATGTGATGCTGCCAACATTATCACAAATGTGGAAGCCAAGTGGCCAGGCTCTGTCCATGACTCACAAATATTCCGTGAATGTACACTGAGCACAAAATTTGGACATGGTGAGTTGAAAATACTTTAAAATATATAAAGACCAATTGCTTCAGGGACATTTGAACTGAAGTGTATCCTTCTGTCTTAGGAGAGTTCACTGGCTACTTGCTTGGTGATAGGGGGTATCCATGTTTACCCTATTTGCTTACCCCTTACTCTGACCCTGAACCGGGCCCACAGCAGCGATATAATCTGGCTAATTGCAGGACAAGAGCCAGAGTTGAAATGACTATCGGAATGCTTAAGGCCCGGTTCCAGTGCCTGCAAAGACTCAGGGTCACCCCAGAAAGGGCATGTGACATTATTGTGGCATGTGTGATTCTTCACAACATTGCCACAATTAGAGGAGAACACTGTCCTTCTGAACCAAACATCAGCAGTGATCCAAACCATGAACATCCTGACCCTCCCACGGACATACAAGATGGAAGCGCAGTCAGAGACACCATATGTCACAATCATTTCCTTTGACCCATCACCTCAACATGTTGAAAGAAGAATAAACAGATTTTTTGTTCAACTGGCTTTATTGGTCGCCTGTATTTCCTGTACACAAAGTATTAAAAGATGTAAACCTCATAAAGTGTCTCTGTTGCTTCCTCCTCTGTAACAGCTGTCAATGTTTCTTCATTATTTTCCTGTAGTAAAGAAATAAACAACATTGCTGTTCTACTGTAAACTCATATAATCTGTGGAGTATTACTCACAACTGCATGTTGGTCTGGCTCAACAGGAGGCTGCACCAGATGCAGTACACCATCAACTGATAGAATATGAGGTTTATACAGGTCACTTATAACTTACAAGGGACCAAATGGCAATTAACAAACATACCAAGCACCTTACACTTCATTGTCATTATGCTCTCAAAGACAACCAAGACTGAGGCAAGGCAAAATCAGTAGGAAAATAACTTCACTACAAAATAATCCATTATGGTAAAGAGTTTATCAAATGAATGAGTAGCACTGCGAAGGTGACTGTGAAGAAAGGATGTATGCACATCATGTATTATTTTGAATTTACCCCCTATGTAGGCACTTGTGTCTTGCGGGGTTATTGACTCAGAGGATGTCCCCGCAGAGATGCCTTCGGCCACAGGGCGCCCACTGTTTTGGCTGAGGGCCAACTGCTCAGCCTCTGTGAGTGGTGGTGGTGGAGGACCCCCATCTGTTTTTCGGGCCTCCGCTTTTTTTCTGTTGGCTATAACGGGTCACATTTGAGCATACAGAGTAAGCAAATATGTACTTGTAATGTGCTCAGATAATTTCAATAAGTGCTTACAGACAGAAAATTAATGTAGCCTCTAACTGCAATTGATTTACATCGGACAAACAGACCAAGCACTATGGCTCATAATACAATTACACCTTACCTGTTTGGACTATATTTTTATATTTCATTTTTACTTGCTGCCAGGCACGTTTGGGGCCTGTTGGGTTGCACCTGCGCTCACATCACGTCACAAAATAAAATGTATAAAATAACAAATAAAATAACATATGATAAAATAACGTGTTAAATGGGTGGAAATCCCTCGATCAATGTTTAAATTAACACTCACGCATTGACTCTGTCGGCTATGTTTTGCCATGCATGCTCACTTTCTTTTGCAGCTGTCGCTGTGTTACTTTTTTCCGCGGAATTTGCATGTTATCGGCATATGCTGCCATCAGAATTTCGGCCTCAAGCGCTGTAAAATACATTGACCGCGCCTTCTTTCCCTCCGTCTCCATGGTGACTCGCTTAATCTGTGCTCCGCTTATCAGGGCTTTATGTATCCTCGTCCGCGCGCTTCACTTGGGGTTAAAGCAACTCCGCCTTGATTGAACTAATTGTTATCAGCCTTTCTGAAACGGAATATTCCGAGTTGGACAGTTCGGGGTTACTCAACCGTGAGTGTCGTTTTTCACTCTGAGTTTTCCAAACCGGCTTCCTGAAACAGGGCCCAGTACTTGAAGTTTGGCTCCCTCTATGCTTATGGATCTATGACAGAAGTATGAGCTCAAACTGACATAGCCTACCTTGTGCACAGAGGAAGCAAAAGCCAGATGTGTTTTGTATTCATACCATCAGTGTGCAGTTGGCGCATTGTGTGCTTAGTAGATGATGGCTTGTGTGTACTGTTTGATACGGAAACACCATTTTTACGAAGGTGTGAAGAGTTAATCTAGCTGTGTTTGCTTTTGCAAGAGAACTACAATGTTTTGATTATTGGGTGACAGGTTTTCTTATTTGTGTGAAGAGTTTTGCAAAATTAGCCAATAGTTACAAAAAATGTGCTTAAGCAATCAGAAAAAACTGTAATGCAGCCAGATATAAGATCTATGCCATGAAACAGGCTCTGCATTACAAAGATATGATGGGCAGTGATTAAATAAGCACTGAGGGACATATGCAAAAATAAAAATACAATAATTCAAATATAAACTTTAAAAATATTTGCAAAATGTATTTAGTATAATATATCCCATAATGTAAGGACATTTAGTGCTTTTAATGTAGGGAATTTTTACATACTTATTTGTTACTGAAAATGTTGATGATTAAAATTATACTATGTTTTTTCAATTGTTTTATCAGTGGTGGAGTAAAAAGACCTATTATTTTGCTGAAATGCTATGAGGCAGAAATATAAAGAAGTGTGGTAATCCTATAGATTTACACATTTAATAAATCTAAAATTAATACGGTGGTTTAACCTAATATGCACTGTTTAATCAGGATTTGATTGCTTTTTCCTCTATACTGTTGCATGCTGGGGCAACAGGTTCAAGGTCTCAACAGATTCAATAAACTGATCCGCAAGGCCAGTAATGTTGTAGGGATGGAGCTGGACTCTCTTAAGGTAATGTCAAAAGGGCGAATGTTGTCCAAGAGCTGTACAATAACTCCCACCCATGACATGCATGGTAGTCACAGGCGAACGCTCAGTGAGAGACTGAGATTACCCAAATATTACTGAACGACACAGGAAATCATTCCTGCCTTTGGATATGTCCCTATAAATGTCCTCCATCTAATGCACAGTACATCCTGCAATAGTTGTACAGTGTGACAGGCAGATGGAGCATGCCGATTCAAAAAACAATTTACAAAATGATGAAAAAAATACTCCATATTTATTAGATTATCTTCTGGAGTGTGTAAATGGGAAAGGAATAGATTACAGAGGAACAAAGTCCATTACAAGATCAGGAAAGGTCTGTCAGAGATGGGATTCAGACTACCCACATGATGTACTGTATGTAATCACAGGCTTTTGTTTGATTTTATATCATTCCTTCATATTTTTATAATCTTTTTTAATTTTTTCTGAATTTTTCTGCTGCAGCTTTGCACCAGACAACAACCAAGTCCAAGTCTGGAGTCCAACTTCTGCAGAAACCCTGATGAGTTAAGTGATGGACCCTGGTGTTACACCACTGACCCCAACACCCGCTGGGAGTACTGTGACATATCCAGCTGCACTGGTAGCATTCATAAATCCTTTATCCTTTACTTAATTTTGTTTTATTTCATTTTTATTTAGTCCTAAATTCATGTCTAATTATCCTCTGGCAACTCTTTCACTTTCCACCATCCTCATTTACTGTCTAAAACATTTAAAGTGGCTAATCAGTAAAATGTAGACACTATACAGTATTCTGAAAATGTTTTGGTTCTGGAACAACATTAGATATTTTGTATGTCATGACATATCAGAGACATCAGTGTCTTTTCATAGAGGACTGTATGTATGGACTCCAAGGAACCTCACAGCCATAGCTACCATCCCAGCAGGTAAGTGCAAAATCTTTGTGAGATATATTGAGCCTGTTCTGGATCTTCAAGACATTTTCCAGAAGTTAAGCTAAAGTGTAAATACTTCTTGTGATATTCTTGGTTAGACTCTTAGAAATTATCAGGGAGGAAGGATGTGGGTACGTATTGAACTGTAAACAGCAGAACATAAAAACCTCAAACTGTTTTTCCCTTACTTGTGTACATGTTTTCTTGTTATAGGCTGGTCAACCATGAACTAGCCCTGTAACAGGCACGTCTGTATTTTTACCACTGGGGGGGCAACAGTTTACTCTATTAAACTTCTGTATATGGTTATTTACAGTTTTAATTATCTTGAGGAGAACTCCTGCAGAAACTCAGATAGAGAACCCCGACCATGGTGCTACACCACCAGCCCATCCAAACGATGGGAGTACTGCTCCAAACCGCGCTGCAGTGAGTCACTTTGTTCTTCATTCTGATGCTTGGTATGAGCATTACAAGGTTGTCTAGTCCATGTGTACATGCCTAAATGAGCTGAGTTGCTGCCATGTGATTTGCTCATCTTATTAGCTTTTTGTCTTAATGAAAAGTCGAACAGGCCTACAGTATATATCCGTTTGCTTTTTTTTTTAACCCATAAATCTTTGTGTTGACATGAAGAGAGAAAGTGCTCTCAATTATGGAGACAGCCAAAGGGTTTATTTATGTTTGATGTGTGTTTTACATGTGTGTGGCTGTTAATAAAGTTGGCGCTCTCTAGGGGGCGTGAGCGTTCATCCAAATTGGCCTAAGGCTGATGTGTGTTTATTCCTCCCGAAGTATCGTCTGTGAAGTTTGCCATGCACGTCAGATTTTCCTGCGCATTTTCATATCTCTGCTAACACTTTGGTTAAGTTTCTTATGTTGAGAATCCAAATTTCAACTATTTAACAGTTGCAGTTTTAGGGGACTTCCCTTTACCTCTAGAGGATCAATAAATGCTGGCCCTGCATCACAATCTGTGGAATTGACGCTTTGGGGTCCTTAGGGACTAGTAAAGCGCTATACAAATACAGGCCATTTACCATATTAAAGGTCAATTAAATGAAACTGAATATAGTTTATATATATATAAAAACACCCAGCACGCCCCTGTGGACGGTTTATCCTTCAAGCTCGGGTCCTCTACCAGAGGCCTGGGAGCTTGAGGGTCCTGCGCAGTATCTTAGCTGTTCCCAGGACTACACTCTTCTGGACAGAGATCTCCGATGTTATTCCCGGGATCTGCTGGAGCCACTCGCCTAGCTTGGGATTCACCGCACCTAGTGCTCCGATTACCACGGGCACCACCGTTACCTTCACCCTCCACATCCTCTCGAGCTCTTCTCTGAGCCCTTGGTATTTCTCCAGCTTCTCGTGTTCCTTCTTCCTGATATTGCTGTCATTCGGAACCGCTACATCGATCACTACAGCCGTCTTCTTCTGTTTGTCTACCACCACTATGTCCGGTTGGTTAGCCACCACCATTTTGTCCGTCTGTATCTGGAAGTCCCACAGGATCTTAGCTCGGTCATTCTCCACCACCCTTGGGGGCATCTCCCATTTTGACCTCGGGACTTCCAGATTATACTCGGCACAGATGTTCCTGTACACTATGCCGGCCACTTGGTTATGGCGTTCCATGTATGCCTTGCCTGCTAGCATCTTGCACCCTGCTGTTATGTGCTGGATTGTCTCTGGGGCATCTTTACACAGCCTGCACCTGGGGTCTTGCCTGGTGTGATAGACCCCAGCCTCTATGGATCTTGTCCTCAGAGCTTGTTCTTGTGCTGTCATGATTAGTGCCTCTGTGCTGTCTTTCAGTCCAGCTTTGTCCAGCCACTGGTAGGATTTCTGGATATCAGCCACCTCCTCTATCTGCCGGTGGTACATACCGTGCAGGGGCCTGTCCTTCCATGATGGCTCCTCGTCTCCCTCCTCTTTCTTGGGTTTCTGCTGCCTGAGGTATTCACTGAGCACTCGGTCAGTTGGGGCCATCTTCCCAATGTATTCTTGGATGTTCTTTGTCTCATCCTGGACTGTGGTGCTGACACTCACCAGTCCCCGGCCCCCTTCCTTCCGCTTAGCGTACAGCCTCAGGGTGCTGGACTTGGGGTGAAACCCTCCATGCATGGTCAGGAGCTTTCTTGTCTTTATGTCAGTGGCTTCTATCTTCTCCTTTGGCCAGCCTATTACCCCAGCAGGGTACCTGATCACGGGCAGGGCATACGTGTTGATGGCCTGGATCTTGTTCTTACCATTCAGCTGACTCCTCAGGACTTGCCTGACCCTCTGCAGGTACTTGGTGGTTGCAGCTTTTCTAGCGGCCTCTTCATGGTTCCCATTTGCCTGCGGGATCCCCAGGTACTTGTAACTGTCCTCTATGTCTGCAATGTTGCCTTCTGGTAGTTCAATCCCCTCAGTTCTGACTACCTTCCCTCTCTTTGTTACCATCAGACTACACTTCTCCAGTCCGAACGACATTCCAATGTCATTGCTGTATAGCCTGGTAGTGTGGATCAGTGAATCGATGTCTCGTTCACTCTTGGCATACAGCTTGATGTCATCCATGTACAGGAGGTGGCTGACAACTGCTCCGTTCCGTAGTCGGTATCCGTAGCCAGTCTTGTTAATGATCTCACTGAGGGGGTTCAGGCCTATGCAGAACAGCAGTGGGGACAGAGCATCTCCTTGGTAGATCCCGCACTTGATGGTGACTTGTGCTATGGGCTTGGAGTTGGCCTCTAATGTTGTACGCCACATCCCCATTGAGTTCCTGATGAAGGCTCTTAGGGTCCCATTGATCTTGTACAATTCTAGGCATTCCAGTATCCAGCTGTGGGGCATTGAGTCATAGGCCTTCTTGTAATCAATCCAGGCAGTGCACAGGTTGGTCAGTCTGGTCTTGCAGTCTCGGCTGACTGTTCTGTCTACCAGTAGTTGGTGTTTTGCACCTCTGGTATTCTTGCCAATTCCTTTCTGTGTCCCGCTCATGTATTGACCCATGTGCCTGTTCATCTTAGCCGATATGATGCCTGACAGGAGCTTCCATGTAGTACTGAGGCAGGTTATTGGTCGGTAGTTGGAGGGGACTGGTCCCTTCTTGGGGTCCTTGGGGATCAGGACCGTCCGACCTTCGGTTAGCCATTCCGGGTGTCTCTCGTTAACTAGCAGCTGGTTCATTTGTGCTGCCAGACGCTCGTGGAGTGCAGTCAGCTTCTTTCTTTCTTTTTTTTTTTGTTTTTTTGCCTGTCCCGTTTGGCTCTTTTGCCATCAGAATTGTTGTCTAAAGGCAAAGAAAGATGCCCAACGGATTTACTTTACCAAATTGACCATCCCAGCCTTGCCGTAATGGTCCATTTGATTCACCTTTTATTGTTTATTTTATTTTCACTTACTGAATACGGGACAGACTTGACTGGGGGAAAGAAGGGGAGAAAGAAAGAGGGAAAGAGAAACAGCTGAGAAGAGGGACGGGGGAGAAGGGCAAAAAACAAAAACCAACAGAATGAGCAGGGAAAAAAAAAGAAATAAAAAATGCAGTCTGTGATGGTTACTGGACCCTGTTCAGGGAGGTCGCTGTGGTCTGCCCTCAGATCCACTAGCCACTGAGCATTGCCGTTATCGGTTGCGTCCTTCTCCCATATGCTCTTCCAGTATTGCTCCGTCTCCAGCCTTGGTGGTGCTGTTCTCTTATTATTATTGTTCCCTTGCCACTGAGAGTACACCTTTGCTGGTTCTGTGGAGAACAGCTGGTTTATTCTCCTGCCTTCTATCTCTCTGGTGTACCTCCTCAAGCGGCTGGCCAAGGCTGTGAGTCTTTGCTTGGCAGTTTCCAGTCCTGTATGGACAGCTTGCTGTATTTCTTATGCACCTTCTTTGTCGCACCTTTCTGCAACTCCGTTAGTTGGCTAACCTCCCTCCGTGCTACTTTGATCTTGCCCTCTAGCCTCCTTCTCCATGGAGGGTACTGCCCCTTGTGGCTGTTCAACTTGTAGCCAAGCATCTCACTGATCACTGCTGCCGTATTGTAGATCAGCTTGTTAGTGTCGGTGATCGTGGTTGTAGGTATTGTCCGTAGTGCTGTATTAAACTTTAAATAGGGTTTAATGGTCCATAAATATACATCCTTATATGTTTTACACACACACACACACACACACACACACACACACACACACACACACACACACACACATATATATATATATATATATATATATATATATATATATTTGGGGTGCAACGATATTCGTATCGATATTGAACCGTTCGATACAGTGCTTTCGGTTCGGTACGCATATGTATCGAACAATACAACATTTGTAATTTATTTTATCAATTTTCCTTCTGACGATGCTGTCTGTGTTGAGCGCTCAGTGAATCTGTGTTCGACTACTCCGCCTAGGCTGCACTGTCGAGCGCAGATCCACTGAGCGCTCAACACAGACAGCATAGTCAGAAGGAAGAGCGCAGGGCAAGCTAGCGAGACAGAAGTTAAGCTCTACTTGCAACAGGCAAATTGAACCTCATTCAGATCTGGCGTTTGGAATTATTTTGGTTTTCATGTGACGTATGACCCTGAAGGTAAGCGAGTCATGGACTAAAGTAAAACAGTATGTTGGATGTGCCACGCAATGCTCAATTACATTGGTGTGAACTAGTGTGTTAGCGCAGTTAGCTCGTAAACGTGTTGGCCGTCTAGCCCCATGCACGGAGCAATCGGCGGTAGCTCGTTAACGGAGATTTGCCGTGTTGTGGCGTTAAGGTCATTTCAACGAGATTAACCTGAAAGCACTAGTGGGAACACAACGAATATGACTGCACATTTACGCCGACATCATCCTAGTGCAAAGACAAGTGGAAGCAGACAAAAAAAAGCAAGCATGCTACTAACTTTAGCCGAGTCATTTAGACAGCTGTTAGCACATGATTCTCCTCATGCTGCTGAGAATATAGCCCAGAAGAAGCGGATAGTATAGCTTTTATTTTGGAAAGAGCCGTTTCTCTGTAATAAACTCTCTTTTCCAAAGATGAGTGATTCCTCAATCAGATACAGGGCTTGCAATATCGCTAGCCCGACGTCCCGGAGCTAGCGATTTTTTCAGTCGGGCTACCAAAATCTATCTCTTCCCTGCCCGTCGGGCTATTGTAGGAAAAATATATGTCAATGCTTTTGCATTCTTTCAGAAATGTAGCTGGGTAATTATGTCATTGGCATCGGTGAGCCACTGTCAATATGTGACATATTGAAGTCGCGTTTGAATTTGCGCTTGTTTTTTTGCTTTCACTTTGCAATCGTGCGAACTGTGTATAGAGAGCGACAGCACTGATCTGTGAGTGATGATAATTTGTGCACCAATTTCTCTGACATCGTCTTATTAATCGTTAGCTTACTATGCAAACATGACAAGTGAAATCTCCCGCAGCAAGCTTAAACATGTGAGAGGTTGATCGCGCAGAGAATCGCTGAGCTTATGCGAGTGCATGTGTAAAAGCATTTCAGTTCTGCTGAGCCAAATAAGACAGGTCAGGGTGAAGAAGTGACAGCCAAAGAAAAGCTTACCACAAAACGGAGAAGTTATGACAAATCAGACTATAAGGCAAAAAGAAAGTGCAGCTTTATGGTTTCATGGACAAAAGAATTTCTGTGGCTGCAATATGATGAGCTAAATAACCAGGGCTGCACATAAGTGGTCCGCAGGTGCGCATTCGCTGTCAAAATAAAAAACACGCACAAGGGTTAGGGTTAAATTTAAAAACTGTACTTTTGAGTTAAAATATATATTTATAATTTTAATAAATGACAAATTAAAAATGCATGAACATTTTTTTGTATCGAAAACCAAAGTATCGAACTGAACCGAACCGTGAATTTTGTGTATCGTTGCACCCCTATATGTATATATATATATATATATATATATATATATATATATATATATATATATATATATATATATGAAAAGGATCCACCATAAAAAAAAATTCCTACCATAAAAAGGAATTTACCATAAATTCCTTTTTATGGTAAAACCTGGTAAAATGGTAAGGGTGAAATATGCAGCTTGTAGCCAAAATGCAAGAACCAAGTTAAATGAATATCACCATCTTCCAGCACCTGCTACCTTTGAAAGGCATAAGTAAAAGGAAGTGTAACAATAAGCAATATATTTTATTTCTCTCACCCCAACCGGTCCCTGAGCCTGGTTCTGCCGGAGATTTCTTCCTGTTAAAAGGGAGTTTTTCCTTCCCACTGTCACCAAAGTCCTTGCTCATAGGGGGTCATTTGGGTTTTCCTCTGTATTTGTTATTGTAGTGTCTACCTTACAATATGAAGCACCTTGAGGCGACTGTTGTTGTGATTTGGCGCTGTATAAATAAAATTGAACAAAATGTTTGTAATAGGGTTTAATGGTCCATAAATATACATCCTTATATGTTTTACATAATATAATAAATATATGTTTGACTTGTTTTTTGTCCTCAGCTACTGAGCCTCCCACCTTCATCCCAGAGATGGATATAGGTGATATAGGCATCACTGATATAGGTGTAGCATACCGGGGAACAATTGCTGTAACTGTGACTAGCAAAACGTGCCAGAGATGGTCATCTCAGACGCCACATAAACACCACCAAATCCCAGAAAACTGCCCTTACAAGTAAGAGTTGTAACCAGACATCAGTGTCCACTCTCTGTGATATTAATGTTGTGAAGAAAATATTAGTGGGTATTTTCAATTTGTAGGTTTGATTAATAGTTTTCAGCTGCAACATGGGAATCACAGGAGAAAAACAAAGATATGATAATAAACCACAAGATTTAGAAACTGTTTTTTCCCATAATGAACTCTGTCTATAGTGTTTAAGCCATTAGAAAGCAATGTCAAAGCAAAATCCCTGTAAGAGTTTGACATGAGAAACGTGAAGAATCGCTAAGAGTTATCTCTTGTTAAATGGTAGAACTAAAATAATCCATGAGTTGTTGTTTCAGGGTCTATCCAGTTTATACAAGAGAAGATGTAAAAATTGAGTCAGTACCTTTAAGGTTATGAGGAGTGACTTCATCAGCAGTGGTGTCCTCTATCAGCCTGATATACATTTGTAAAGTCTCTTTTCACCATGTAGTCAACATTTTGGGGAAGTAATTTGTACAACTTAATTTCAATTTAAATAATCCATCAGGTTACTGTAGATTACTAAAACTTCATTAACATGTCTGCATTAAGTTTGTTTTCATGGCCTCATTGCTATGTTTTTCCATGCTCATCTTTGTCAGAGGTCTGGCTGCTAACTACTGTCGTAACCCTGACAATAAGTTGTTCCCCTGATGCTACACAACTGACCCTGACACTGATTGGAAGTTTTGCAACGTGCCACTGTGTGGGGAAGCACCTACTCCAGGTATAATATCAGTCAGCTTGTTTCCTCTTTCTTTTTCACACAAAAATGCATCCAGGAATTTTTTTTCTTTCCTTATCTCCTGCTGCGGATCCTCCAGTGACCCCCGCAGATGAGAAAGATTGCTATGAGGGGAACGGTTCCAGTTATTGGAGTATAACATCAGAGACCATCAGTGCTCCATTGGAAATGAGAACAGCGGGTATTGGAGAAGGGGGCATTTATAGTCTGAGGTCGTAAGGGGCGTGAACGAGGTGTGGTCCCGCTCCTGAAATTCAGATGATATTTTCCACAGAATGATAGATGTACATCTTAACTTGTTATACCAGAAATTAATATTACATTTTAAAAAAACTGTTTAGTAGGTGGATGTTCTGAAGTATCAGGTCTTTTTTTGCAACAGGGACCTCAGAGAGAATCTAAAAAAACATACTAGAAGACAACGTTAGAATAATAGCCACTAATGATTCCCTGATTCCATGATCCCATTCTGCTTTTTAAATATCCTAGGAACCACCGCCAGCAGTCTGAGAGTGAAGTGGTCTGTTGGGGTGATAGAACTAAAGAAGTTACTGAGATGAAAGGTGAAACATCTACAAGAAAAACTTAAAAGAAGTCCAGTCGCACCATCAAATATTCTCGAGAGAATGAATAGCTGTTCCATAAAAGGACGAATATTGCATCGTTCCTTCTGCATCTGATGTTTGACAAATGGATGAATTCCCCTTTCCACTACCCTGGCATAGATTTGGCCTGGGAGGCCCAGGAGTGGGATCTCCCTGTAGTTGGTTTGTTTCAGTTCCTGAAAGCAGACATTTTATCAGCCATTTGGGTTCTTTGTACTGTTTTTTGTTTTGTTTTGGCTATTTACTTTGTTGTTTTCTGTGTTATTTGCTGTGTTATTCTATGTTATTTGTGTTAATGCTTTCAGGAACAGAATTTTTTGATTGCGCCAATGGTTTAAAAGTTATGGTAATTTGACCTAAAAGTTTGACTGACAAACGATGGAATGGGGTTTTAACAGGTTAATCATCCCAGTTATCTTGCTCCAGGTGATGAGCGAGTCATCACCGTTGTTTCCAGACTCTGCATCCTCTACAGAAAGCTTATCAGTGGGCTTCCAAAGGTACTTGAAGTATTCCTTCCAGGAAACGATTATATCCTCAGTTGAAGTCAGCTAGCACCTTACCTGCAACTTATAAATAGAACACCACTTTCCCTGCCTGAGTTGCTTTGCTTGACGGTTTGCCAGGATCACTACGAGGCAGACTGAAAGTCTTTTCCCATTGTTTAACCAAACTTACACCCAAGATTTTGCTTAAGCTCCCCCCAGAGCTCTGCTCCACTCAGCCCACAGACTAACCAACCGTGATAGGACTCAGCTTTATGGCTCCATTCACCTCCGATGTCCAATCGGGGACTTCCACCACGACAAGCACCAACCATATCGTAGCTAAAGCTCCTTAGAGCACCCTCAGCAATGGAGGTGCAAAATATGGTCCTCAATAATGATGGCGTGATGAAGCTCCATGAATGTGTTGAATCTTTCCGGCAAATTGCTTCCCCAAAAGGCAGATCACACGATGCCCTGTTTAACAGCTCATCTGGAAGTAATGTCATCTGCTGGTCATTCGATGTACAGCAGGCCTGCTGTGATAATACATGTGGGCTACATACCAGTGGATATGCAAACGTAATTATGTATCAATTACAGAATATCCCAGTGAGATCCTATATAATATAAATATATAAACACATACACACACACCCCTAATTAACCATCCTCTCTGAGACTGATTTAAGATCTTTGTTATTATTGGGCAATAGTATGTCAATTTATTTGCATTTCTGGTAGCTTCATAATGTCCTTAAAATCTCCATTCATGCTCTAGATGATCCTCAGAATCACCTCAGATCCAGGTCGTGCAAAAAACTTATTTCCAGTTTGATTCTGTGAATCAAATAAATAATAAACAAAGAGATGATAGATAAATGAATAAATTGAGTTACGTCTCAAAATAAGAGAATCTAATTTGGTCAATCCAACAATTTTTCTTGTGGCTTACAAGGCTGTAAAATCTTCTCTTTTATTAATTAACACCAATCCAAACTAACTTTCGTGCTTCACTCTTTTTGTGAGAATTCATGATAATAATAATGACTACTTTGCAGTTGAACTGAATTGTGGAACACCAGCTATCAAACCAAAACGCTGCCTTCGTAGTATGGTGGTCAGTGGCTGTGTGTCAAAGCCTCACTCGTGGCCCTGGCAAACTGCCCTCCAGACCAAGTGAGTATATATGTTCAAAGACAACTTTCATTTGTAAAGGACTTTCAATTTCCTCAACAAAATGTGCAGATATTGAGAAATAAAATACTGTAACATGTCACTGCTGATAAACAGTTAATTTAAGTATTTTATTTAAGTGTTTATAGCTTTTACATTCAAACCTATTTACATGTCAATTGTCTGATTTTTCTTTATTTGTCAATTCACTTTTTGCCGATTTTCCCTTTTGTATATGCTGCACATCTTCTGAAATAAATCTCTGTTTCTCTTTCTACCAGTGAAAGAATCGACTGTGGAGGAACTCTGATCCACCCTCAGTGGGTCTTAACGTCTGCTTTGTGCTTGAGGTTAGAATAAAGTCATCGTTAACACCTGAAAATCAAATTCTGCAATTACTCAAAAATTGATTAATTACTCCCTTTGTTTCTACATATTATACACTGCAGCTCCAGTCAGCCTTCAGCCTTGAGGGTAGTGCTGGGTATGCACTCACTTAGAGCCACTGTGCCATCGAGACAAGTGAGGATGCTTGAGAAAATCATGACTGGACCAGATGGATCGAATATTGCTCTGCTCAAACTAGCAACGTCTGTATGGGCCTAATTATCCTAGGTGAAATCAGATTACACACACACCATTGATTTTGTGTGTGTGTGTGTGTGTGTTTTCAGACCTGCGGTGATAAACAACCAAGTGCAGCTGGCTTGTCTGCCAAAAAAGGACTATATAGTTCCTGGTGGAACAATGTGTTATGTTACTGGATGGGGTAGGACTCAAGGTACATTTGTGTGTGCTCTTGTGCGTCTTTGTAAAAATTCAGAGTTTCAGAGTGAGAAGAAATAAATCAGACTTTTTAGATATACAGTCAGGGAAAAATGATTTGAACCCCAGGCTATTTGGACTGGACTGGTTCCCCACCGTTCTCATTATCCTTGAAACTCCATGAGGTGAGATCTTGCGTGGAGATCCAGACGGAGGGAGATAGGCAGTTATTTTATGGTTCTTCCATTTCCGAATAAATGCACCAACTGTTGTCGCCTTCTCATTCACCTGCTTGGCGATGGTCTTCTAGCCCATCTTTCACTTAACATTGCAACAGTTTAATCAGTTTAATCATTTGCAGAACATTTTTTTGTTAAACAGGTCTTTTTTTCTGACAAAATGTACTTTTGAGAGGCTCAAAAAATACCAGCATGCATTAGATATAAAACACAAAGAGCTGATAACAGCATTATTCATTACGCAAACAATTCCCACAGTAAAGATATCACAATACATTTTATCTAGATGATGAGGAGAATAATTGCAGAGGGCTGTGTCGACAGGTATTGGAGGTGGACGCGTCCTGGAAGAAACTGGTTTCCCTGTGATCGACAACAAGATCTGTAATCGCGACACTGATATAGTTGCAGACCACGAAATATGTCCTGGAAATACAGAGGGAGGAAAAGCAAGCTGCCAGGTATGACAAAGTAAAAGATATAAAAACTGGGCAAAGTTCTATAAAACTGTTTGTGCACTGTTGTCTGCCTCAGTGTGTACTCTGTTTTGATAACAGTTTAGTGACCTGATATTTTTAATAGTTTTCTAGAAAATAGATTTTTTTTTCTGTTATAGATTTTAAATAGATTTTACTATATATACACCAGTAGAAAATAGAAAATAGATTTTTTTTCTGTTATAGATTTTAAATAGATTTTACTATATATACACCAGTTTTGAAAAAAAAAAAATCCTCGGTGAAATTTAACTCAGTTGTCTCAAATATTACATTTCAGTCAAAATTCAAGGTATATATTTTATTTCATTTCATTTATAACTTGTGACTGTCTAACAGACAAATATTAATATACAGTGACCTCTGGCTGAAAGCTTTAGTTATATTTATGGAAAATATCCCAAAAATAAACTGAAAAGATTAGATCCTTTTCAGATAAAATGGGAGTCAAACTGATGCAGTAAATATTCTTTTATTGGAGAGAAAACTGTGCAGTATAATTTACTTAAGATGTTGAAGATATCAGAATATTAAACAGGCTATTGTTTGGATAAGAGGCTGTAACAGGAGAGAGATGATACAGAAACATGACATTCTTATAAAATCAGCTTCGTCAGAAACTAACCAAAGCACATGTTTTAAATGTTTGAAATAAAAATGAACTGAACTGAACTGAACATATGACCCGAGCCACGTTAAGTGGCGATATCACTAACGTCACGTAACTTAGCTGAAGGTTAGCTAAATTTAACTTTTTAAGACTTTTCACTATGCTAACATTTGTTCCGCTCAATATATTTATTGAGATAAAAACTCGGTACTTACTTTTAAAAGTTTGTTTCCACTTTGCTTCGACCGTCCGCCATTTTTTACACAAAATTTCCTTCAACCTTTGACTTGCAAAGAATCCTGGGATATGGTCAGCCACGGAGGATACACCCAACTCGTCCTTCACATCTGGAGAAAAGGTAGGGCCCCATTTGGAGGAGGCTTCGAATTTTGACAGCCTTTGTTGCGTCGCTGTGACATAATTGGCCTACAAATGCGGACTCCGAAGGATGCTGCCCCTGAATTTGGACACATACTTTGTCTGTCTTCGTATCACTCTCGCTCCCTCACTCTTTCGTGTCCCCGCTGTCAGGTCATCTGTTGTGTTCACGCCCTGTTTCCAGGTATCCACCCATCCATACCAGGATTTCATTTTCATGTTTAGTTTTTCCACTTTAGGTTTGTTTTGCACCTTTCTAACAGCCACAATGAACAGCTCCCTTTTCGTTAAAATCTAGTTATGTTCCACGCTTCATTTTGTCTGCGTTTGGGTCCGCTCTCCTCTCTCCACACGCAGACTCTGACACTTTCTTAGCTTGCTTTTAGCATCAGTTAACCTAAACACCATCAAAAAGATCTGTGTGAGTAAAATAGTAAAGTATCCACTATCTAATATCTATTTTGTGTTTCCTCCCTGTAGGGTGACAGAGGTGGTCCTCTGGTTTGTTATGAGCAGAACAGATTTGTCCTTCAGGGTGTCACAACATGGGCTGAGTGATGTACGTTGGGCAGGATGCCCAGTGTCTACGCTCGAGTTTCTAAGTTTGTGGACTGGATCGATGCAACCAAAGCCAACTAAAAGCTATCATCTGTAATGTGGTTGTTGAGGATGTCTTAACATCTATACTGTGTTCTGTAACAGCATGGCTCCAGTAAAACTGTGATTCTTCTTCCCTGATTAGCTGTTAACTCCTCCTATATTTAATGTTTTAGCAACTTTGATTTGCATTTTCTGTTAACACTAGAGGGCCATTTCTTTGATGTCCATCAGCGTAAATATTCTCCTCTGCCAAAACCTTTGCTGCAATCTTCTGCCATCTTCCCCGTCCATATCTGACAGAGAATGCTGACTGTTGTGTTGAGCTTCTTTGTTCAATCAAAATTAACCCACTACTTTCTGTAAGATGTAGATATCTACTCCTCTCTGTCCTGTAGCTCTGTTAAATGTGAGCACTGTTTGTAGTCAGTCCTGGAACTGTCATTAAAAAACGTGATGACTGATTTTGAGTTATGTACAATTCCAGTGACGGGTGGATGAAAACTGAATTTCACTGACTTTCGATGTCCAAAGTTAATAATATTTTGTATGAATGGCATAGTCTATTCTTTACTGTAACACCATATAACACCACCTGGCATTATTTTAGTAATAATAAAAATGTATTCAAAACAGTCATTGTTTCACTTTGGAGCAATCACTACTCAATGCCAGAAATGTGTACTTGATTAGACCTTTCACTCTTCTATCCATAGTACTGGGGACCTTGGCAATTGTGTAGTGGAGTGTAGTATTAGTAATTTGTATTGTTTCACAGTTGCATTTGGAGACTTAAGGTCACCTAATGCTTGCATACCAACCTTTGTGGTTCTCTCTGTCCACAGGTTTCATCAAAATGTCAACAAGATCTGATGGTTAGTTTGTTAGTTTACTATTATTACAAAAGAGTATCAAGGTCTTGTATGAGTTGCATTTCAGTGCAGGTACAAACGCTATACATGTTCATTTACACTGGAGGACTAAATAACCAGGAACCGAGGAGACCAGATGCTAGGACACAGAGCCATTGCTAGGGGGTCTCCCAAAGTTCATTCTATTCATCTAAAAACTTGGTCCAGACGGACAGAATGAACTTTTGGAGATTTACTTACCTGGATGATTGAGCATGCATCAAGACATAGCTAGGGGGTGTGCAATATGAATAAAAAAAGAATGCTTGGACACTGCTAGCATAATGGACAGGTTTTTGACAGGGCTCCCACACAAACGCAAAGCAGAAGATGAAGCATCGCCAAATATGTTTCCAAACCAACTTCCTTCCAAGCCAAAGACTAGAAAATATAATGAAACGTATCTTGCACAACGGTGAGGCCAAGGTAGGCATCCCCAACAGAATTTGTTTCGCGTTGGGAGCACGCACAGTTGCTTCACAGTCCTGGGTCTCTTTGTTGTAGTTTTTATTTCATGATGTCCCAAATGTTTTCAACTGCTAAAAGCACTGCACTGGAGTCAGGCCAGTTCAGCAACTGGACTTTTCTACTCGACGGCTATGCTGTTGGAACAGCTGCAGTATGCTGCTTAGCATTGTCTCTCAGAAAAATGCAAGGCCAAGGTATGTTGCTGTAAAATCAGTATAAACCTTTCATCACTGATGGTGCTTTTCCAGATGTGCATACTCATAAGCACAGATGCACCTCCATACGATCAGAGATGCAGACTTTTGAAAGTACCAGTACTAAGCCAGATGGTCCGTCTCTGCTTAATTCCAGATGACACAGCATCCATGTTTTCCACTGTGCTTGAGTGGATTTTAATGAGCTTTGACCCAGAGAATTCAATTCAATTCAGTTTTATTTCTATAATACCAAATTACAACAATAGTTTCATTGGGGCACTTTATGCATAAAGTAATAGTGATAAGTGATTATGCATAAAGGTAAAGGCCCTATCTTACAATTTAAAGCTGCAGTGATTGCAGCATTTCCAGATGTGTCGACTTTTGCATGACTCTGCCAGTACTGTAAACTGTAATTGTGGATGGTGTGATGAACTGTGCTCACAGACAATGATTTCTACAAGTGTTTGATAACCAGTGGAGTGATTTCAATGACAGAATCGTGCCTGTTTTGAATGCAGTGCTGCCTGGTAGCATTCTGATGCCACGATCCTATATGATGTTTTGCTTTGTCCCTTGCTCACAGAGATTTGTGCAGATTCTTGGACTCTTTTGATGATGCTATGTACAGTAGATGACGAGATATAAAGTAGACTGGCAATCAATTGCCCATCTTTACTTTAGAGGAACTCTAACTCTTTTTATACCCAACCATGTTACTGAGCTGTTACTTAACTAGTTACAAAATGTTCTTCCAGCTGCTTCTTTTACTTTTCCAGCATGGGTTCGGAGTTTATTTTAATAGTTATTGCTCATGAAACAGTAAAAGGACTCAGTTTAAACATTTGATATGTTTTTTTATACTCTGGATGTTAAGAAATTATGGGTCAATTTAATGATTTGAAATCGTTGAGTTCTGTTTTCACTTACAGTTTCCCAACCTTTTTGGAGTTAGGTTGGGAAACTGCACAGCAAATCCAGCATGTCCAAATTAACACTGTCGGATTTGATTTCAACACTATTAAAGTGTCTATATGGGTCCACACCAGAGAGTGTTAATTTAACTCTTTTTGGAGAGTTGGTACGTTAACTCTGATTTAGTGTTAAACACCAAATCTGTCTGGAGTTGATAATTTAACACTTGGTGTTAAGAGTTTATATATTAACTCTCAAAGAGTATTTTAGTTTAACTACGTAAGAGTTATCTTCTAATTCATTCTAAAAAGCGGGAATTTTACTGTTCTGAACTTCTAGAAATTTCTTTTGGAAATAAACATTTACTAAAAAGATGCAATGGTTTTTGAAAAACATTTATTCTGAACTGTGTACCACAATTTCAAAACATTTTCTGAAAGATGTAACAGTGTACATGTTCTCACTTTCATTAGAATGTTGTTTATCAAAAGGTCTGACATGGTAAATGCAAATAACAGCATTCTCAACACTTATTTCTTCAATACAATATGCATGTCCTTCATTCATCCCTTTGTGGAACTTCAACGCACTTCTGCTCTCCCCCATATTCCATCTTCACAAGCATATCCTGTGTGGAGATTGAATAAAAATTAGTTGACACTAATTAACGGCACAAATAATCCAGTAAACAATTGCAGCACAGTAAAAAAAAAAAAAGGAATCCTCTTTGAGCCATTACTTGTGTAAAGTATTTTCCCAAAAGACAAGGACACAGGCAACAGGTAATACTGAACTAAATGTAAAACCTCAACTTTTTTCATTTTTACCTAAACCGTGTGCACAAAACTCTGGAGGGATCTAAATGCTACCGTAGAATCGAGTCAGGACGTCAGCTACTGCTGTTTGCTCGTTTGTTTGTTTGTTTTTTTTTTTATGGGCGATCGTTTTCAGGCTTCAAGTAGCACCATTATACCAACATTTCACATTCTAGACATTGTTTTAGGTGTATTTGACCAAAAGTTTGACTGAAAATTCACATGCAAGCTTTTTTTCAAGGCTGTGGTATTTGCCCGCAAACAATACCTTTCAGCTAGCTAAAACAGAATATTATGCTATCAGCGAGCAACATGGCTAATGCCTTTCACACAGCTTTGTCTCAACTCCAAAGAGCCACAGAAGTAAAAGCTAATAACAATTGAAACAATCTTTGAAAAAATGACTTACCAAGCATGGCAAACAACTCAAATATGTAGAGCAAAATGTTCTGAAACGGCTTCACTTCAGCTTCGATTGGAGCCGTGCTGGGGGCGGAGTCTGTGAATTTACTCTATTGGTGTCATAGCCCCTCTAGGAGTTCAGAGTTAAGAGGTCAAGAGTTAATGTTTCCATTGTAACACCTCCAGATTTGAAATAGAAACACTCATTTTTAACACTCGATTTTAACTACTATCATTTTACACCTCAGAGTTACATTAAAAGAATGTGACTCTGCTTAGAGTAAAATTAACTCTACTTTTGCAAGGAGACTATTAACACCAAAAAATTTAACACTTTTGAATTTGCTGTGTGTAAGGTTGTGTGATTGCAGAAGTATCTCAATTCCAGATGTTTATGTATGTATTTGTTTTTTTTACTTGTTCTCGGAACCATACCTAGAATTTGACTAAAATGCTCTAAAATATAACAATAATTATATTTTTTATCTTAATGAAGAAAAGTGAAAATTTAACACTATGGACTTGTCACTAGGGACTAAGATATCACAGAAGCGGGTCTGGATTCAGGCACAGGACCTCAGAAAAACATTTAACAGTTTATTTACAAGAGAAAAACACACCAAGGGCTATCTACAAAAATGTGGGGAGGGAGAAATCCAGGGGTCCTTTAGGGTGGAAAAATCACACATTAATCCTCTTCAGTCATACACAAGGATGTCCTCTTCAGCCACACACCACTCGAAACACTCACATCAAAACTTCTGGAAAAACACGGGCTGGGACAGGTCCAGGGGAATTTATAAACCAAAGGAGAGAACAAATCAATAGCCAGAAACAACAACTAGAAAAGGATAACTTAGCGAGAGTTGTGTTCTAAAGCCTAAGTTTGAGTATATTGCTAATCTAACCACATGTATGTCATGTATGCATAGGATAACCTATTACATGAATATATCTTTGTCTTTTGTGGCTAGCCTTGTATATCCTGACTCCCGTATTCTTTTGAATGAAGTTTGGCTGGCTGCTGAATTGTGTACCGACGCACACACACAAGAAGAGCAGTACGATAATTATAGATGACTTTAATTATTCAACTAAAAGTTATTACAGTAAGCCAAAGAGTAAAACTCAAATAGGGGAACAAAAGGGTAGTATTGTTGAGTAAATTAAAAATTGAAGTATAATTTCAAAAAATAAAAAATAACTTTGGCAATATTGTTTACTCATTAAACTAAAATAAATGTATTACAAATAATAATAATGGATTGCATTTATATAGCGCTTTTCGAGAACCTCAAAGCGCTTTACAATTCCACTATTCATTCACTCTCACATTCACACACTGGTGGAGGCAAGCTACAGTTGTAGCCACAACTGCCCTGGGGCAGACTGACAGAAGCAAGGCTGCCATATCGCGCCATCGGCCCCTCTGGCCAACACCAGTAGGCAAGTAGGGTAAAGTGCCCAAGGACACAACGACCCAGACAGAGAGCCCAGGGATCGAACCGGCGACCTTCCGGTTACAGATGCGATTCCCAACCCCCTGAGCCACGGTCGCCCTAATGTCTATGTTCTTCAATTGGCAAACACATCAAGCATGACATGGTAGTGAAGCTTAATTTAGAATGTGATGTCTAGTTATGTGTGAATGAAGGGCCTTCAGAAGGTGTTTAATTTTGCTCCTGACAAATACTTATTGATATTAACTTCATAAAAACATACAGATGAACTCAAACTAATACAAATGGAGATAAAAGTAAAAAAAATAAGCAAAAATAAAAGTAAAAATTCTAAACCATTACAACTAAAATCCACTCTGTGAACTAATTGAAATTAAACTGAATTAAAACTGAATCTTTTGCTCAGATTCAAAGCTTAAATAATGATATGCTTAAAACAAAGAGCATAATGGAATACAATAGAAGGCACAAACTCTCACATGATATCTAAAGAAGTCAGAGTTTAGGGGTAGTTTTTTAAACCTGATGTGATTGGCAGAAGGCTGATCATTACATCCAACAACAGATAAACCCTCCAAGTTCTCTCTCCACTCTCTAACCGATGTTGTTTAATAACTAAATAAAACTGGGAATTAAACAACACTTGGTACTGTCACGGCTGCCGAGGTGAGCCGTGTGGAGTTGGAAGAAGGACCCAAGATGCAGGCAGTGGATGAGATACCGGTGGTTTTATTTACAGAGGTGTAGTGGCAAACAAACAGTGGGGCATAACAAATAACTAAAGACACCTAAACTGGGAGAACTAAAAATAACAGACCTGAGAGCATATGACAACGGGATGAGAAGCAGAGAGACGCAGACGAGGAACAGGACACCGTGGAACACAGGGTAACAGACTGACACAGCGTTACACAGATGAACCGGCAACAGGCAGGAGAACACACAGGGCTTAAATACACACACCAGTAATCAGGGGATGAGAGGCAGGAGGGCAACACAGCTGGGAGGAATCTGAGCTGACGGGACAGGGGAAACGTAAACTGAGCACACTCACATATGACACAGACCTTCACAATAAAACAGGAAACTCAGACACATGGAACCAGACAAGACATTGAACTAAACAGACAGATTCACAAACAGATGGGGTGACACCATAGACAGACAGATACAGACGCGGACTCAGAGGCAGACTGAATATAACACATAGAACTTCAACAATCATCATCAAGAAAATGATAACAAACAAAAAGCGCTGGGTCACCAACCCAGGACCATGACAGTACCCCCCCCTCAAGGGCTGGCACCAGACAGCCCAGCAGAAACACAAACCAAAACAAAACAGAAAACGACCCGACCAGGGCGGGCGGAGGGGGCCCAGGACGGAGGGACAAAGTCCAAAAAGGCCCAGATGGTCAAGTTCAGGAGGCCGACCATGCGAACAGCAGCGGGGCAGGTCCGGATACCGGCCACGCAGTAGGCAGTGGCGTGGAAACAAGTCTGTGGGCCGACCGTGCGGATGGCAACAGCGGCGTGGAAACAAGTCCGGGGGCCGACCGTGCAGACGGCAACAGCGGCGTGGAAACAAGTCCGGGGGCCGACTGTGCGGACGGCAACAGCGGCGTGGAAACAAGTCCGGGGGCCGGCAACAGCGGCGACAATGCAAGTCCGGAGGCCGGCCACGGTGGCAATGACGCCCAACATGCGGCCTGGCAGATGACCGACGATGTCGAGGCGGCAGCTGGGGACCAGAAGGCTGCGCAGTACCAGGCGAGGCTGAAGCAGCAGTGGAGGCTGGACCAGGCGAGGCTGAAGCAGAAGCGGAGGCTGGACCAGGCGAGGCTGAAGCAGAAGCGGAGGCTGGACCGGGCGAAGCAGCTGATGAGGATGCTGAAGCTGGACCAGGCGAAGCAGCTGATGAGGATGCTGAAGCTGGACCAGGCGATGCAGCTGATGAGGATGCTGAAGCTGGACCAGGCGATGCAGCTGATGAGGATGCTGAAGCTGAGGCCGGACCAGGCGATGCTGATGAGGACACGGAGGCTGGACCAGACGAGGATGAAGACACGGAGGCTGGACCAGACGAGGATGAAGCAGTGGCTGGACCAGGCGAAGCGGATGAAGCCAAAGCAGACGCTGGACCAGGCGAGGAGGATGCTGAAGCAGATGCTGAAACCGGACCAGGCGAGGCCGAAGACACGGGGGCTGGACCAGGCGAGGCCGAAGACTCTGAGGCCGCAGCAGGCGAGGACGATGAAGCTGCAGCAGGCGTGGATGATGAAGCTGCAGCAGGTGAGGATGATGAAGCTGCAGCGGGTGATGAAGCTGCAGCAGGTGATGAGACTGCAGCTGATGGCTGGACGGGCTCCTCGGGCCCCTCCAGCTGACGAGGCAGAAGGCTGGACGGGCTCCTCGGGCCCCCCAGCTGACGAGGCAGGATGCTGGACGGGCTCCTCGGGCCCCCCAGCTGACGAGGCAGAAGGCTGGACGGGCTCCTCGGGCCCCCCAGCTGACGAGGCAGGACGCTGGACGGGCTGCTCGGGCCCCCCAGCAAAAACAGTCTCAGAACCAGTGGGCACTGGAGCCCCTGGCACACACAGAACAGAACCAGCAGGTGCGGAGACCTCTGGCAGGAACACATCAGAACCAGCAGGCACACGGGCCTCTGGCAGGAACGCAACAGAACCAGCAGGACCACGGGCCTCTGGCAGGAACGCAACAGAACCAGCAGGCACACGGGCCTCTGGCAGGGACAGAAGACCAGCAGGCACACGGGCCTCTGGCAGGGACAGAACAGAACCAGCAGGTGCGGAGACCTCTGGCAGGAACGCAACAGGACCAGCAGGCACACGGGCCTCTGGCAGGGACAGAACAGGACCAGCAGGCACACGGGCCTCTGGCAGGGACAGAACAGGACCAGCAGGCACACAGGCCTCTGGCAAACACATAGCGGCCTGCAGCTGCGCAGAGCATTGACCCTGCTCAGGCAGCGACAGCCGGGTGCAGTCCTCAGCTGGCTTCTTAAACTCCAGGGGTCCAGAGTCTTTTTTTTTTTTTTTTTTTGCCTGTCCCGTTTGGCTCTTTTGCCATCAGAATTGTTGTCTAAAGGCAAAGAAAGATGCCCAACGGATTTACTTTACCAAATTGACCATCCCAGCCTTGCCATAATGGTCCATTTGATTCACCTTTTATTGTTTATTTTATTTTCACTTACTGAACATGGGACAGACTTGACTGGGGGAAAGAAGGGGAGAAAGAAAGAGGGAAAGAGAAACAGCTGAGAAGAGGGACGGGGGAGAAGGGCAAAAACCAAAAACCAACAGAATGAGCAGAAAAAGAAAAAAAAGAAGAAAAAAAGAAAAAAAATGCACATATCAATCACCTGGGTCACCTGCTGAGAAAGAAAAAAGAAAACAAGCAGAAGAGAACAAGAGTAATAGAATAAACAACATCACAATGATATATGGGAATATGACAGTAAATACTAAATATTAAACATTATTGTGCAGCACATAAGATCAACAGAACACAGTGTGAGCATGTGACGCGCTTGTTTTTTGTTTTTTAAAAGGTTCCTTCATGTAATGATCTGCTAGAGGGTGTGGGGGGGCCACAGCCCCGTCCTCCAGGGCATGAAGCAGGTATGGAGGAGATCAAAACTCCAGACATCCAGAGGCCCCCAGAACACAAGAGACCAAGGAAGACCAACAGAGGGGCAGCCGCGCCACTGTCCCAGAAAGAGCTGAGGAGAGTCCCAGATGAGGGCTCACTCAGCAGCCGCGGAGCAGAAGCCAGGGGGAGTTGCAGTGACGCGCCCGTGAGCTCCGCCGGCAGCCAGCCGTGCCTGAGTGACCGAGCCCCAGGCCGAGAGGCCGGGGGCACCCCACCTCCGAAGTGGCCCGAGCAAGCCCCAGGCTCCAGGCCCCGATAAGCGGCCGCCAAGGAGTGAGCCGGTGTGTACCTTGACGCCCATCCCTGGACACAAAGAACCACCAACGCACCGACGTCTGAGGGAGTCCGCCACTGGCAGGGGAAGTGGTGGTAGGGGGAGATAGGCCTCCATACCTTGGAGGGCCTAAGATGTCCCCAGAGAAGTGGCGCCTGACACCCAACCTGACATATAGACACAGAAATACAGGCACACACATATACAAACATCCATTCCCACCCTCATGCTCTCATATACACTTACTCCACACTCAACCAACGTGGAGACAGACATAAAGAGACGCTGTACACACGATCACACTCCCCAAGCGTACTCTACGAACCGGGTCTAGGTACCCTTGCCCCTGGAGGGGGGGAACTGCACCCAGACCCAGGTGGTGTTACCCTTTTCCCTGCGGTGAGGGGAGGCAGACCGCCCCGACTCCGCAGCAGCAGGGAGGCCCCACACTCCAGACCGCAGTCGGACGGCCAACTCCTCCTCCTAGCCCCCCCGCTCCAGCAGGTCGCAGAGAATGGGGGTGAGAGAAGACTCCAAACCTCCCTCCACCCGCTCATTGTAGTGTTGATGCATGTGTGTTCTAAGGTGCATTTAAAACCCAGGAGGGCATGGAGCTACCTGCCAGAGAGCAGCAGGTAAGCGCATGGTCCCTCCTGCTGGCCCTCAATGTCTACGTGTATTTATCATTGAGAGGTGGGCAACGACGCCAGGGGTGGGGTGTACACCCTGATGGTACTTTGGATTCCGTGTATCGTGCCCACCCCCAAGATCCTATATGTATGTGTAATGAGAGTGTGAGTAGGAACGCAACAGAACCAGCAGGCACACGGGCCTCTGGCAGGGAGTTGGAGACTGAACGGAGGATAAAGCTGATGATTCTTCTGCCAACTGAGCTACAGTTGCTATGGATTGTAGCATGGTTTGTAATAAGTCCGCTGTGACTGTAATTGAGCTATGGACTGTGAGACTGAACGTGGTGGAGGTGGCGACTGAGCTTGAGGCCGGGCGGCTAACTGAGCTTGAGGCCGGGCGGCCAACTGAGCTTGAGGCCGGGCGGCTAACTGAGCTTGAGGCCGGGCGGCTAACTGAGCTTGAGGCCGGGCGGCTAACTGAATAAACACAGCCCCGGAATTAACAGTCCTAAAGTCTGGTGAAACAGAAAGAATGTCTTTTTCACTCACCACAGCCGGCGGTTCTGAAGTCCCACCACCCGGCTGTGGGGTGAGACGCCTATGATGCGAACGTTGCTTCCTCCTCGGAGAACGCTCCGACAGGCCGGGTAACTTCACATCCGGCAGTTCGGACTGCATATCCTCCGGTGGGCTGAGCAGACGAATGGTAGGGGGGTGAAGGTGCAGCTCGTTCAGAAAGAAATTCTGAACAAGTGGGTGGAGTGAGCCGAACAGCCAGGGGAGACCGGAAACCAGTCGCTCCAATCGATTAGCTATGGCTTGGCGGAATCCCTTCTCCTCATGCCCCAGCCATAAATTAATTAAACAGTCCACAGAATAAATAATATCCTCCCGGAGCTCCTCGGGCGGGTTGGATGCTGCTGGGTCCATTGTGGCCGGTTCGTACTGTCACGGCTGCCGAGGCGAGCCGTGTGGAGTTGGAAGAAGGACCCAAGATGCAGGCAGTGGATGAGATACCGGTGGTTTTATTTACAGAGGTGTAGTGGCAAACAAACAGTGGGGCATAACAAATAACTAAAGACACCTAAACTGGGAGAACTAAAAATAACAGACCTGGGAGCATATGACAACGGGATGAGAAGCAGAGAGACGCAGACGAGGAACAGGACACCGTGGAACACAGGGTAACAGACTGACACGGCATTACACAGACGAACCGGCAACAGGCAGGAGAACACACAGGGCTTAAATACACACACCAGTAATCAGGGGATGAGAGGCAGGAGGGCAACACAGCTGGGAGGAATCTGAGCTGACGGGACAGGGGAAACGTAAACTGAGCACACTCACATATGACACAGACCTTCACAATAAAACAGGAAACTCAGACACATGGAACCAGACAAGACATTGAACTAAACAGACAGATTCACAAACAGATGGGGTGACACCATAGACAGACAGATACAGACGCGGACACAGAGGCAGACTGAATATAACACATAGAACTTCAACAATCATCATCAAGAAAATGATAACGAACAAAAAGCGCTGGGTCACCGACCCAGGACCATGACAGGTACAGCTGAAAATATTTAACAATATGTCACACATAATTGAGAATGAAACGCTGTGCTTTTTTTTTGTGATGCAATGATTTTGCTGGCGCTCATAAACAAGGATTTTGATTGGCAGTGCTTTTGCTGTCCTTGTTGGGACAATGATTAACACGTAAGTGAATTGCCCTATTTGTCCCCCCAACATGCTAAAAGAAGCCCAATAATATACCACAAGGTGTCTCTTTGAGTAAGTCGATGATGAACTGCTAGTTTTAGGGTCTCACCATGGGCCTGCACACAGCAGCTTTCATCCTGGGAGCCTTGATCTCCACTGGTAAGTAGTACAACTACTATAGGGCATGTAAAGATGATTTTTCTTCTTATTTGTTCAGCTCTGTTTTCTTACATTTAAAAAAGCAAACAAGGTGTGTGTGTGTGTGTGTGTGGGGGGGGGGGGGGGGGGTTGGCTTCTTTTTTTTAGCATTTAGTTTAAATGGTAATAATGGATGCGTTTCAAGTGCTAAATTCTTATAATGCAGAATACAACAATAACACTAACACTTTTTTTTTTTTTTTACATTACATATGCTAGAAATAACTCAACAAAATAAGAAGCACAGAGACACATTTTTTCTCACAGTCTCAGGTCTAAATGGGTCATGACAGACCACATCAGCACATTCAAAGCTATACCTTTAGTCTAGATTTGAATAATTAATGGAATTTGATAAATGTAAGCTTACGTTAAAGTAATTTAGGATAATTCTGTGTAGTGTAGTTTATAAAGACCTAAAACAGTGTGTTGGATGATTTGGTAACCATGTTGGAGCCCGTATACTGGTTCCTTTTAGTCAGATGACGTAAAATGGATTGTTTGGCTACACGATTTCCCGATAAACCCTCTAATCAGCAACCTTGACTGACTGGACAAAACCTGCTTATTGACAAAGAATATATACTGTCTTTAAAAATGTAACATTTGGGTACATAACAAAAAGGACAGCTACAATATCTCCTCTGCTTTTAATAACTACTTTTACACACCGGCCTGTTGGGTTAAAACAAGTCGAAATTCTAATTACTTCCTTGAATATACATTGATATGCCTTCATATTGGATAACTGTTCAGTAAAATATTTTATTTACCTGCTGTCTTAACTTCTGTGCAAGGTGGCAAAGGAAAAAAAATCTTGATGGAAAAATAAGTCTTGACAGCATTTGTGTTTTGCTCTTATGAGAACTGCTAGACTTGTAATGAAATGTATCTAATAACAACAGATGAGAAATCCAACAGCACTCTTGATGTGGGAGTCTAAAAGTGTTTTATCTTGATCTAAAAAATAAGAATCTTTGAGCTTTTGAGGTGCTGGTTGTGATCCCTTCCACCCTTATGTTTCCCTGTGATACTGTTAATCCCCCAAATTTAGCAGTAGCAGATTTCTTAAAATATGTCCTGGAATTCCCTCCTGGATTGCCTAGACCTATACAAGATCAACAGGGCCCTAGGAGCCTTCATCAGGAACTCAATGGGAATGTAGAGGACAACACTAGAGGCCAACTACAAGCCCATAGCATAGGCCTGAACCCCCTCAGTGAGATCATTAACAAGACTGGCTACGGATACCGACTACAGAATGGAGCAGTTGTCAGCCATCTCCTGTACATGGATGACATCAAGCTGTATGTCAAGAGCGAAAGAGACATCGATTCACTGATCCACACCACCAGGATATACAGCAATGACATCGGAATGTCAGTCGGAATGGAGAAGTGTAGTCAGATGATAACGAAGAGAGGGAAGGTAGTCAGAACTGAGGGGATCAAACTACCAGAAGGCAACTTTGCAGATTTAGAGGACAGTTACAAGTACCTGGGGATCCCGCAGGCAAATGGGAACCATGAAGAGGCCGCTAGGAAAACTGCAACCACCAAGTACCTGCAGAGAAGTCAGCTCAATGGTAAGAACAAGATCCGCGTGTTCACTGAATACCTTGAGCACCAAAACCCAAGAAAGAAGAGGAAGAGAAGGGACCATAATGGAAGGACAGGCTCTTGCACTGTATGTACCACCAGCAGATAGAGGAGGTGGCTGACATCCAGAAATCCTACCAGTGGCTGGACAAAGAAAGACAGCACAGAGGCACTAATCATGGCTACGGATGGGTACCGGTGTTCTGACATAAACGGTAGTAACCAGACCGACAAGCAACGCACATTTCGGTGCTTTATTTCGGTGCTTTTTTTCCAGTCCTAGAAACAGCTAAGATACTGCGCAGGACTCTCAAGCTCCCAGGCTCTGATGGAGGACCTGAGCTTGAAGGATAGACCGTCCACAGGGGCGAAGGGGGAATTTTTATATAAATATATATATTTCAGACAAAATTCCTCCATATTATAAAAAAACAAAGACAAAACTCACAAATATAAGGACACTTATTGCAATGTTCATAAAAACTTGAACTACAGTTGTGTCGCCATGTGTTATAACTGTCACAGCTCTTACTATTGAATTTCTTGACTCATTCAAACAGCACATAAATTTGTACATATAGTTCCTCAGTAAGGCACGAAAAGCTGGGACGTTACTCACGACAAACACTTGACTTGCAGATGTCCATCTTGGAAGTTTAAGGAAAATTTTAAATGCATCCTGAAAAGCCACCAGCGGTTTTTTTTTTCATTATGACTTTGATATAATTACACCACAAATGAGCCATAGGCACAATAGGCTTGAAAATGGCTCTTTTAACATGTAAAATTTAGGTGGCCTTATATTAGCTTGCATGTGCAACTTACAATGCTGGGGTTTCGCATCATCATCATCATCATCATCACAGAGATCATTTTTTAAGATATGACCTAAGTATTTCACTTTACTCCTCATATCCAATACTTGGTCTGCTAAATAAAAGATTAGAAAATTTAGCTTTTGGGTTCCCATTCATTTCCTATGGCAGTCACTTCTGACCAGGAAATACATGAAGTAATTGTTTTTTTTTGGATGTGACTGATTGCAGTTGGTGGCAATGACGTGGAGGGCTACTCCAAAACTGAAGGTGCATGGATTCTCTCACTGAACAAACGAACGTATTCAGTTAATACTGTGGCTGACTGTGCCACCAAATGTAACACCGAAACATCTTTCACATGCAAGTAAGTTCACATCTCACATTACGTTCTGTGAATCAAAATGTTGCATGTATATACAAACGGTATGTATATACAAATAAAAATGTTTCCATTTATAGCTCCTAGTCCTGCCATTATCCATAGGGCCGCATTTTACCCTCCACATCTGCTCCAGTTGTTCCTTTAGCTCCTGGTAGTTTTCTGTTTCCTTGTGCTCGTTCTTCCTGATGTTGCTCTGCACTGGGATTGCCACATCTATCACAATTGTTCCTTATCATCATCTATCTTCAGCTGTTTTTGTCGATGCTCCATGATTCAAATTGTGGCTCTGACACTAACTAACCCATACACTCTTTCCTTTCTTTCTTTATTGTTCACACTGGGAATCTGATGACCAGTAAGGCTTATGTATCAATAAGTGGGATCTTATTCCTACCATTATGCCTTGTATAGTCCAGGCACTCTAATATGGATGTGTGAAGAATTGAATTGTAGGTTGTCAAGGTGGTGCTCAGCGTGGTCTGCGTAGTTGTAAAGTCCTGTGTTGCAGCTCTATAAACAAGGAGCTGATGCTTTTGCTGTCTGTTGTATTTCCAATGCCTTTCTGAGCTATTCTTGTGTATTGACGCATGTTTCTACTCAGTATAGTTGCTATGCCACAGCAACCTTCCATAGAAAGTTGCTGTGGTCTGGTCTTATTCTAAGTCCACCAGCCACTTGGTATTGGTGTGGTGTGACACCTCTTTCTCACAGATGTTCTTTCAGTATTGTTCAGTTGTTTACATCTGCAAGCATCTCCTCTGATGGGACTGTTAGCCAGGAGACTCGTGCGTTTGCTTGGGTGGCTACCTTAGTTACATATTTTCTCAATTCAGTAGATGCATCTGCCATTGCAGGTGGCTGGGCAACATTTAGTTAGGATTCACTGCTCTCTTCTACGAGGGTTAGCTAAATATTTCCATACTGCTCACTGCTGTTCCCATTGTACTTTAGACTCTTGATCTCGAGCTTTGATAATAGCTTCTCTTGATGTTATTAACCCTTTAAAACCAGTCGGAACTGGCACGCTCCGTTTTGCGTAACTATTTTTAAATCCCTGTAGAACCGGAACCGCGTAAGCTAGCGCAATAATTTTTTTTGCATATGAAACCGGACGAGTTGTACTTACATCTTGTGCCATCAGCTTGTCGTAGGTCACGGTTTCCTTCCACATATAACTTTGCAAAAATTGCTTAAAAAGGGCTTGCAGGAACAAAAACATAATATTCCAGAAACACGCTTTGCTGATCCGATCAGCTGTTCGTAACACTTCTCACATCGAAACAGACGTCAGCGCGAACGATCGCATGTCCGTAATTTCCTGCTCGAAACCGGAAGTGATGTCATTTTCGCGGAAAATTTAGTTTTTATTTGTAGGCCTTAAAAGCCTATACTGGAGTTATGTTTTATGCTTTTCTGAATAGTTTCTGGGATGCTTAGAACTCGAATTGCACTGCTGGAAATAGTTTGTTTTGATGCACATGCTGTTTTCTTTGCAAATTTGCATCATAGGATTGTTTTTCGTTTTTCCTGCAGTATATAAAAATTGGTGTATCTCAAAAATAAAACTATGAAAACACTCAAAATAAATTTCCTGTTGTTGTAAACTATTTTTTGCAACTTTTTTGTATTTAAAGTTTTAAGCGATAAACCTCTTAAATTTCTTCAAGTAGAAATTTATGTAAAAAAAACAAAAACGATTTTCAATTTTTTTGGTTTATTGCACTTTTTTGCAATTAATGTAGTTACTATGGACTTAATGCATACATATTATTAAAATATGGGATATAACAGTTGTATTAATGTATAGCAACTTGAAATGCTCCCAAAAATGGCACTACAGCATGTAAAAATATAAAGTAAGCTCTGGCGGACCTGGTTCTATTGGAGGTCTTAAAGGGTTAAACTGAACAACTAGGTGCTTCTTGGTAACTGTGAATGTTGGCTTTCTCCTCATCTATAGTTCCCACATGAGCTGTATAATCCTGATGAGTACTTGATCATTAAGTGCCAGCCATTCTGGCTACCGAGGGAATTTACAGCAGTCATTATTACGGCTGTTTACATTCCCCCACAAACCGAGGCTGACTGGCCAATGATGGGACTGTACAGTGCGATTAGCAGCCAGAAAACCATGCACCCAGAGATGGCATTTATCACAACCGGGGACTTTAACAAAGAAAACCTGAAGAAAGTTTTACCAAAACTCCACCAACACATTTACTTCATAACACGAGGAGAGCGGCTGCTTGACCACTGTTACACCTCCTTCCTGGATGCGTACAAAGCCCTCCTACGCACCCCATTCGGCCAGTCGGGGTGTGTACTAAGCCCTCGCCTGTACTCACACTACACCTACAACTGCACGGCCACTAGCAAATGGTAAATGGCCTGCATTTGTATAGCGCTTTTCTAGTCCCTAAGGACCCCAAAGCGCTTCACACTACATTCAGTCATTCACCCATTCACACACACATTCACACACTGGCGATGGCAAGCTACATTGTAGCCACAGCTGCTCTGGGGCGCACTGACAGAGGCGAGGCTGCCAGACACTGGCGCCACCAGGCCCTCTGGCCACCACCAGTAGGCAAACATGGGGTTAGTATCTTGCCCAAGGATATTTGGCATGCAGCCAGGAGACGGCCTGGGATCGAACCACCGACCTTCTGATTAGTGGCTGATCTGCTCTACCACCTGAGCTACAGCCACCCTCACCATACAGCAACTCCAACATCATTGTGAAATTTGTGGACGACACAACAGTGGTGGGTCTTATCACCAGAGGTGATGAGACGGCTTAGAGGAAGGAGATCAGCGCCCTGACACACTGGTGCCAAGACAAAGGAGTTGATAGTGGACTTCCTGAGGTGTAGAGAAGCACACACCCCCATCACCATCAACGGTGCAGCTGTGGAGAGAGTGAGCGGCTTCCGTTTCTTAGGTGTATATCTGGTGGAGGATCTCACATGGGCTGTTCACGTGAAAAAAATGTTGACATTTACGCACTCCATATTGTACATATATGCACTCCATATTGTACATACATGCCATTTCTTTTGCACAATATTCATACATATATATATATATACTTATATATATACAGTATATATATATATATATTTTTTCTTTTTCTTTTTTTTTCTTTTTTTTTTTTAAATATATAACACCCAGCACGCCCCTGCGGGCGGTTTATCCTTCAAGCTCGGGTCCTCTACCAGAGGCCTGGGAGCTTGAGGGTCCTGCGCAGTATCTTAGCTGTTCCCAGGACTGCGCTCTTCTGGACAGAGATCTCCGATGTTGTTCCCGGGATCTGCTGGAGCCTAGCTTGGGAGTCACCGCACCTAGTGCTCCGATTACCACGGGGACCACCGTTACCTTCACCCTCCACATCCTCTCGAGCTCTTCTCTGAGCCCTTGGTATTTCTCCAGCTTCTCGTGTTCCTTCTTCCTGATATTGCTGTCATTCGGAACCGCTACATCGATCACTACGGCCGTCTTCTTCTGTTTGTCTACCACCACTATGTCCGGTTGGTTAGCCACCACCATTTTGTCCGTCTGTATCTGGAAGTCCCACAGGATCTTAGCTCGGTCATTCTCCACCACCCTTGGGGGCATCTCCCATTTTGACCTCGGGACTTCCAGGTTATACTCGGCACAGATGTTCCTGTACACTATGCCGGCCACTTGGTTATGGCGTTCCATGTATGCCTTGCCTGCTAGCATCTTTCACCCTGCTGTTATGTGCTGGATTGTCTCTCTCTCTCTCTCTCTCTCTCTCTCTCTCTCTCTCTCTCTCTATATATATATATATATATATATATATATATATATATATCTTATAAAGTTTGTATCTGCCTTGTGTGAAACTTGTATGAAAAGCATATAAGAGTGAAAACAGATATAAGATCCCTTGAAAAATTATATAATGAAACTTGTATGTTTTGGATACTTACTAAAACAATATATGAAAGTAATGAGAAAGTGGCCACTTTCATGAGTAAATCACGTAAGCCTTATATGATTTACTCATGAAAGTGTAATCACATATAAGTTTTTACTATTTCTTTTCCATATGGGCGGGTCACAGTCGCAGCACCCCATCCATGTCTGATCTTCCTTCGGCAGATCCAGCAACACTGAACCTGGCCCCACCTTATCATGCGAATATCATTTCGCATGATAAGGTGGGGCCAGGTTTCACAATGAACACACCCGAAACTCTGGCTGATTGGGACCCACGCCCAGTTTCCCACCTTGGCTCAGGCGATTAGAGGATCATCAGGGGGTCCGTTTGTCCCTCTGTGGGGGGGTACTCCCACTAGGTTTATATCTGGGACTCTCCACCATTTGACCTTAGAACTGAAGAAGCTTCTCGGATGAGAGGTGAAACGTCTTCAAGCAACTTAAAGAAGTCCAGACGCTTTTCTTTGCAAGCTCCTTTGACAGACTGATTTACAACACAACATGGGGACATGAACAGAGCACCAAGGACAGACACAGGTAGGGCTGACAATACACCAAACTACAGGTTCAACCCTAAACTAATACAAACCAGAATAAACACAAAACGGTGGGTCAACGACCCAGGACCATGACACTATGTGCCATCTTTGTGTACGCTTTCCCACCCAGACTTCTAGACTTCTGATTGGCCAACATTTCTACACGGTTAGGAATATATCGCCATTTGTTGCTTTGGCATGTTCCTAGCAGTGTTTTCCTTCAATTTTGCGTTTACATGTGGACGGGATTATTTTTTAAAACGAAAACGGAAAATCTCAGTTTTCAAAAATACCTGTGTACGTGTGCACGTAGCCCCAGTCTCCAAGTGTTTTAAGTCGATAAATATGTACTTAAAAAAATAATGACAAATAGAAAATCTGTCCATGTGTACCAAAAACATACATCAAATGCTTAGGTAAACTACTGTGCAACAGTTGAACTACAAAGTAGAGAAGAATGCAAATATACAGTTACAGCAATTCCTTAACTTACAAATTTCAAACCATACATAAAATGCATATTTATCACGACATGCTGCTTCTGTGATAGATCCCAACTAGCTTATGTGCAGAGGTTAAATTATGAACACTATATATATTTGAATTAGCTATGTCTTTCATTTTAGGCTATCATGCTTGTGTTAGCTAGCATGTGCTAACTAACACAGCTTGTGTTAGCATTGTGCTATATTGTTGCACTAACAAGCTAGCAAGCGTGGCTTAAACAGCCAGATTCACAACAAAAAAAAACCCCAAACATGAATAATTATCACTGAAAAGAATTAACAGACTAATGATACCTGTTCACACAAAGTATTTTCATCGAGATGGTTGAAGACAGATTCACTCTTTGTCACGTCCTGCGGAGCAGACCGAGTGGAGTGAGTGAGGTGGACCCAGGTGCATACTGACCTTAACCTCCTAAGACCCGAACTTATCCACGGCATGCATTTTAAATTTCTCTTTGATATTTGGGCTCATTGGGACCCGATGAATGTAAAAATAAAGAATTACCAGATTTTTTTTTTTTTACCTAATTTTTGTTTCTAAGAAAAATGAGAGCCACATATGAGGATATCTGTTTACATTTTCCATAAAACAGTAGCAGTATAATGTCCTTGTAAGTGGATATCAGGCCCTTGTAGAGCAAAATTCAGTATTTTGGTCTAAATAACCCAAAATGTGATGTCCACGTATGTGGACGCCAGGTCCTAGGAGGTTAATGAAAAACAAGCCTTTATTTTGGGGCTAACACTCACAGACAAGAAGCAAGGCAAAATGAGGGAACATCTTTCTTTCTTTATTTTGTCTTTGCCTGTCCCGTTCGGTACTTTAGCAATCACGCTTGTTGTCTGAAGGACAGGAAAGAGCCCAACGAATTTATTTTTTCAAGTGGAGAAAATATGCCAATGCCATGTTGTTCCACTTGATTAGTCTGTATTATCATTCTTTATTTATGTTATTTTTTTAAGTTATTACAAATTGGACAGACATATGGAAAGGGAGAAAGGAAGCAAAGGGGTAGGGGAGACGGTAAAAGAAGACACTGCGAAAATCCGTTTGATCACCCGTCAAAAGAAGAAAAGAGAAAACAAACAGCACAACATGATAGAGACAACAACCTAGATACATGTAAGTAACAGTAAATACTAAATATTGAATGTTACTAAGTGGCACGGAGGACCGACAGTGCACAATATGCTTTAAGTTAGCAGCCAAGGAAGATAGGTTTGTGTATGTGAGCGCCTGTGTGTACACCTGTATGTGTGAGCGCGTTTAAGTTTAAAAGGTTTCTCCATCTGGGGGTGTGAGGGAAAATCTAAACTTAAACTAGGAAACTATAAATAAGACTTTCTCGTGTTCCTTCTTCCTGATATTGCTGTCATTCGGAACCGCTACATCGATCACTACGGCCGTCTTCTTCTGTTTGTCTACCACCACTATGTCTGGTTGATTAGCCACCACCATTTTGTCCGTCTGTATCTGGAAGTCCCACAGGATCTTAGCTCGGTCATTCTCCACCACCCTTGGGGGCATCTCCCATTTTGACCTCGGGACTTCCAGATTATACTCGGTACAGATGTTCCTGTACACTATGCCGGCCACTTGGTTATGGCGTTCCATGTATGCCTTGCCTGCTAGCCTGTCTTCCACCCTGCTGTTATGTGCTGGATTGTCTCTGGGGCATCTATACATACATATATATATATATATATATATATATATATATATATATATATACATATATATATATATATATATATATATATATATATACATATACATATATATATATATATATATATATATATGCATGCATACATATACATATACATATATATATATCACAGCTAGAGATTGACGAGGTACAACACTAATTCTACGGCAAGGAGGAGTCAGGACGCCAGGTCAGGGGGGAGATATCATCACCCCCACCCGAGATTGGGTACATAGCCCCAAGTGCGATAGGAGAAGGATCGTTGAGTGCGAGAGGAACTGACCTGAAAAATAGGATCATGGCCAAGCTTGAAACCTGGATCCCCCGTAGCCGGTTACCAAGATTACGTAAAGTACCCTCAGAAGGTCTGCTAGATGATGTTAATCCAGCACTATGGACAATACCTACAACCACGATTACCGACACTAACAAGCTGATCTACAATACGGCAGCAGTGATCAGTGAGATGCTTGGCTACAAGTTGAACAGCCTCAAGGGGCAGTACCCTCCATGGAGGAGGCTAGAGGGCAAGATCAAAGTAGCACGGAGGGAGGTTAGCAAACTAACGGAGTTGCAGAAAGGTGCGACAAAGAAGGTGCATAAGAAATACAGCAAGCTGTCCATACCTGAGGCCTTGGAAACTGCCAAGCAAAGACTCACAGCCTTGGCCAGCCGCTTGAGGAGGTACACCAGAGAGATAGAAGGCAGGAGAATAAACCAGCTGTTCTCCACAGAACCAGCAAAGGTGTACTCTCAGTGGCAAGGGAACAATAATAATAAGAGAACAGCACCACCAAGGCTGGAGACGGAGCAATACTGGAAGAGCATATAGGAGAAGGACGCAACCCATAACGGCAATGCTCAGTGGCTAGTTGATCTGAGGGCAGACCACAACAACCTCCCTCAACAGGGTCCAGTAACCATCACAGTGGCAGATATCCAAGAAAGGGTCTCCAGTATGAAGAGTTGGACAGCACCAGGGCCCGACATGGTTCACCCTGTGGAGCAGGGAAATTATTTTACTGCTATTGTTAAATAATCATCATCATTACCATTGCATTAATAATATAATCTGCAGCATCGATATTGTATTCAGAGGTTTAAACAGTGTGTGTGTCTTTCAGAAAGACTAAGTTGCAGGAGTTGACCGGAAGTTGCAGAGAGTTTGCAGAAGTGAAAGCAGAGTCTAAGTTATTCTGAGGAGCAGGTTAGACGAGGCTATTTGAATTACTAGGTTATTCAAATTGTCTGTTATATTTTTATATTCTTTTACTAAGCTCTTAGTAGAGGTTCTTGATTAAAACATTTATTCAACATAGTACATGTAGTTTCAGTTAGGTTATTACACATAAGGATGAGCCTCTGGTCTGGTAAAAGGTCAGAAGTGCAACGGGTGAATTGAGAGAGCATTTGAGGACGACATAGACACACACACACTCAGTTAGAGAGAATCATTTATAGGTGGAAGTTTAATCATGTTTTGCTTGGGGTTGCAAAAGAGCAGTTTGTCGCAGAACTGCTGCTGAGGTGTCAAGATGACAAGAGAGCATCCGGCAGTGACAGGAAGTACCGGCCATGAAGATAGAAGACAACGTTCTTTTAAACTGTGTTAAAAGTCATTGTGGTTTTGATTTGACGTATGTATATATTCTGTCTGTGACGTATGAAGGGGCGTCATTAATTCAAACCCTGATGCTATAAAAATCTGTGTATGCTTTGATTAAGTCGAAGATTAATTCCTGTCTGCGTACAGTGGTCTTCCCACGCGTGTATTCATTAAAATCAATTGTTTGACCAAGATCTTCTGGACCTGGTTGTTTGTACTCTCCTTCCTCAATTATGTGAACCTTAACAACGCCTACTGGCTAAAGAAGCTGACTGCACTCCACGAGCGTCTGGCAGCACAAATGAACCAGCTGCTAGTTAACGAGAGACACCCGGAATGACTAACCGAAGGTCGGACGGTCCTGATCCCCAAGGACCCCAAGAAGGGACCGGTCCCCTCCAACTACCGACCAATAACCTGCCTCAGTACTACATGGAAGTAGGGCTGGGCAAAACGATTATTTTCCTAATCGATGAATCTAGCGATTAATTTTTCGATGCATCGATTAATCTAACGATTCATTTTTCAATCCAATTCGATTTCGATTCGATTAACGATTTTTTTCCCCATTATTTGACTTGTATAGCAATTTCACATTTACTAATTTATGTATATAAATGAAAAACACAAATTTATTCATTTGAAGACCTTTTAATAAAAAAAAAATTGCAAAATAAAGTTGTAGAGGTCGTACAATCAATACAATAGAGATAGCATTTAACAAGAAATGAAATGTGCAAACATATATAAAATTAAGGAAAAGTTAACAAAACATTTCAAATAAATAGCAACAATGGTGTCTTTAAACAAACAAAATGTAACATTCACTTTGCTTTCTGCCAAAAAGTGCTCTTCATTCACAAAACAAAATCCACAATAACATTGTACTACAATCTTCTGTTTTTAACAAAAAATTTTATGTTTTGCAAAACAAATATAACAAAGGAAATCATAGCAAAAAATTAATAATATACAAACAGCAGCAATGGCGTCTTTGAACAAATAATGAAATGACAAGTTACCCCTAAGTAGGACTCTGTGACCAGACTTGTCCAAGCATCAGTGGTAAGGGAGATTTTGGATGTGGCTTTTTTTAGTTCATTCCTTAGTTTCTCCACTGAAGTTTCATACTTTCTCTCCATCATGCTTGTAAAATGACGCTTAGACGGCAGAGTGTAACCTGGTTGGAAAGTGGTCAGCATTTCTTTGAATCCCTCACCCACAGCAAGTGGTCTCTTGTCTTTTAAAATCATAGATAAGACGCTCTCAGTAAGTACAGCCACCTCCTGGGGGGTGCATGGTGTACTTCTTCTCTGACAGTAGTCCTCCAGACTTTTCTGTTTGTTCCTGAAATCATAAATCACACACAGCACACAGATGAATTCGAATAATTACTAAATAATTATATGGAAAGCATAATAGCAAAATAATTTGATATGGATCTGGTTGAGATAGATAGATATATACACACACACTGTTATGCCATGTGCTTTCATAGCATAACAGTAAGAGGTTAATAATAATCCCCAATGTTGAACATATGATATGCAGTAATCATGATGGCTGGAAAAGATAACGTTTAAACAGCCATAGCTGATGGCACCTTTACTGGTGCACTGCTTTCTAGTCATTAGATGGCATAACTTTGACCTATAAGATCAAGCTGGAGAAGCATTATGTATAAAAACAGCGTTCAAATAGGATGAAACACATTAAATTTGACAAATCAAGAGTTCATTGTCATTTTGCTTTTGCAAGCACTTTAACAATGTTGTAATAGTGTCCACGATGGCTACGTTTAGCAGATGGTGCATTATCCTTGTTAACATTTCTCCTGCGGCCAATTCGCTGTCTCACATTTTTGTCTTTCGCCGATTCTGATAATCAGCCTGCATGCATTCCGACTCATTTTGCCAGCATGGGCCACAAACCAAAAAAACAATAACTTAAGGTTATGTATATAACCCCGGTTCTCTGAGTAGCATGAGTGAGTGTCTCACTATGGGAACGCCTCCTGCGTGACCTCATCAGAAGCTCAAATACCATTACGCCAGCCCTTACAGGCTGGCTAGGTGACGCCCATGTCAGGAGGGGCCAGTGCCTCCCTATATAATAGGCTGACATAGCGTCAGATGTCATTCAAAACAAGCCCACCACTTCCTCGCTTCCATAGCAAGGAGGGCGGTCTGGTGAGACACTCACTCATGCTACTCAGAGAACCGGGGTTATATACATAACCTTAAGTTCTCTTTCATAGCATTTGTTTCGTGTCTCACTATGGGAGAAATACTGACTCCCGGATTGCCAGACATGCCTGTTAAGAAGACAACTGTCCCCAACAGCACTTCACAGGGGAGAGGCCCCCACCTGGGAAGAACCTGCACTGAGGACTGAATGTGCTAGGTTAGGTGCTGTCACATCTAACCTGTAAAACCTAGCAAATGTATGAGGTGAGGTCCAGCATGCAGCTGCACACACCTCCTGAATAGAAACTCCCCTAAAGAGAGCCCATGAGGTTGCCAGACCTCTAGTGGAATGCGCACGTAAGCCAGCAGGGGGCTCAAGGCCCCTGCTAGTATAGGCCAGGGCAATTGCTCCTACTATCCAATGGGAGAGGCGCTGTTTAGACACAGAACTGAATGCATGACTGATGCACTGAGAGAGCGTGTATCTCTCCCACACGTTTAGCAGAAGCTAAAGCAATTAAAAGAGCCGTCTTCAAGGACAGAAATTTCAACTCAACCTGTTCCAGGGGTTCAAATGGGCAACAGGAGAGCGCAGCCAATACTGTGGGAAGGTCCCACGATGGAGCCAATGGCCTAGACGTAGGCAATTTACGCCGTGCACCCTTCATGAAACGGCATATTAAGGGATGCTGGCCAACAGTCTTTCCCTCAAAACCAATATGGCAGGCTGAAATTGCTGCCACATACACCTTGATGGTGGAGAAGGCTTTACCCGTATCAATCAGGGCCTGAAGAAATGACAGAATCACAGCCACAGAGCACTGAAAAGGGATGGCCTGTGATTCTAAGCACCAGCTTTCAAACACACGCCACTTATGCTCATATAGCGTCCGAGTAGACGATGCTCTAGAACACTGAATAGTGTCGATAACACTATGAGGGAGCCCCACCGTGTTCAGGTTAACCCACTCACGGGCCAAGCCCACAGAGCCAGCCTCTCTGGGTGGGGGTGGAATATTTCCCCCCGTGCCTGAGACAGGAGGTCTCTGCGTAGTGGTAACAGCCAAGGTGGGCCGCACAGCTGCTGAAAAATCTCCGCCAGCCAGTGTTTCCCTGGCCAGTGCGGGGCTATCAGGATCATATAGTGACTTCTCTCCCTCACTCTGGCCAGAGTTGGAGAAATGAGGGCCACTGGGGGAAAAGCATAGAGGAGGGTTCTCGGCCACTCGTGAGCTAGAGCATCCACCCCGAGTGGAGCTCTCTGATCGTTCAGCGAGTAAAACAGGGGACACTGAGCATTCTCCCTGGATGCATAAACGTCCACGGTCGCCAGACCGAATCGCAGCCAGATCTGCTTCACCACCTCCGGGTGAAGCTTCCAGTCCCCATACAGCGGGTTGCCCCTGGAGAGAAGATCTGCTCCAAAGTTCAAGATCCCCGGCACGTGAGTTGCTCTCAGTGACAGCAAGTGAACACTGCTCCAGACTATCAGTCTGTGTGCCAGCGTGTGTAACTTGGGGGACCCCTGTATGAGAGCATTTGTGTGACAAGTTGCTCCCTGGCGGGTTGGGGCTGCCACCAGCCAATCGTCGATGTACGTGGCCACCCGAATGCCCTTTTTCCTGAGCGGGGCCACTGCTGCCTCGGTGCATTTCACAAACACCCTTGGGCTCAGTGAGAGACCAAAAGGCAGGACTACAAACTCGTATGCCATCCCCTGGAAAGCAAATCTCAGATACTTTCGGTGTGGGGGATATATGGGGATGTGGAAATAAGCATCCCTCAGGTCGATTGATGTGAACCAGTCGCCCGCTCGTACAAACCGTAGCAGCGATGCGTGCGTCGTGAACTTGTATGTCCTCAAATGCCGGTTCAGGGCACGGAGATCCAGAATGGCTCTCATCCCCCTCCCCCCTTTCTTTGGCACAAGGAAATACCTCGAATAAAATCCGCTGTGCATTTCCTCGGGAGGGACAATTCTTATAGCTCCTTTGTCTCTCAAGGTGGAAATTTCCTCCAGGAGAAAACTGGCAGACTCGCCCGGAGCACGAGAGTAAACAATTTCTTTGAATTGTGGTGGAGCGACACTGAATTGCAGCCTGTAGCCCTTTTTCAATGTCCTCAGCACCCATGCTGACTGAGTGCAGGTGGCCCAGTTCTTCATGTGGAGAGACAGAGGGCTCACTGGCCACTCCACCGAATATGGCGTTTTGGCGCCCCCTTGTGGTCGCAGCGCGAAACATACGCCATTTCGGCGTCCCGTCACCTCTGTCACAGGCGAGCGAGGTGACGGGCCCATCTGCATCATCACAGCCGTGGAAACGCGAGTCTCCACGGGCTGCGTTATGGCAGACAGTGCTCCGTTTTTCAGCATGTTTGATTTTCTCATGTGTTTTGCAACACTCGACAGCGCCCTCGGCAAACTGCCTGGATGCGCGTGTCGGGGCTTTTTTAATACAGAATGCATGAGAGAAGTGCTCGTGAAACAACACTGCGAACTTTGGCTCTCTTACCCTCTGGCGGGTCCGGTGACAGGAACGCCGGCCCGAGTCAAGCACTCTGTGTGGAACATGTCCCGTTGAACTTGCTCTGGAACGGAGCTGGGAGGCGGGAGGGTGGCCCATGAAAGGGGGAAACTGGGTTCGCTCCCGCCTAGAGGAGAGGCTGTCAGGCCGGCCGCTTCTTCCTCCTCACGATCGCGGCAGCGGGGGGAGGAGGAGGGGCCGCTTGAGGTCTGGCCTGGGGAGACTGCTTCCAAGTCCATGGATTCTTAGGGGCCCCGGCAGCCTGGGGGGCTGCTTGCGTCTTAGGCACTTTGGGAATCCTGAAAGCGGGGACCGGGCGAGACGCTGCCTGCGCGAATGACTGGCGCTGCTAGGGTGGCGTGCTGGGCCCTCCTCGGCAGGCAGAGTTTCAGAGCCTCATCATCTCTCTTTTTCTCCTCACATCTCTTCTGCATGGATGTAACAGCCGCACCGAAGAGACCGTGAGGGACGACAGGGGTGTCGAGGAGTTCCTCTTTTTCCTTAGTCGTCAGGTTGGTGAGCCCGAGCCAGCGTGCTCGCTCCTGAAGAACCATGAGGCCCATGGCTCTCCCAGTAGCCTGTATGGCTACCTTGTAGAGGCGGAGGACGTGTTCAGTTATAACGCAGATTTCTTCGCACACTGTGGTATCTGTGTTAGCTGTCATGTCCTCTTCTAGCTCAGCTTGGTAAGCCATTAGCATAGAAGAGGCATTGTGGGCTCTTACTGTCACTGCCTTGTAGCACTTATCTGTAAGGCTAGACTGGAAGCGGTCTGCTTTGGAGGGGAGAGATGGGGCCGATGAGGACAGAGACGTCTTCGGGTGAAGATGGCTCGCCACCAACGGCTCCACTTGTGGCATTCGGCGGAGGCCGATAGACTCCATCCCCTCACAATCCAGCAGGGAGCTCCCCACGATGGGGTGTTTCTCGCTGCAAGGTTTTGCTTTCCACGTCACCGCTATCTCATCGAGTAGCTCAGGGAAAACAGGCAACACATGCTTCCCCGTCTTTTTCGCCTTCGGCAATTTCTTAGCTTCTGATGAGGTCACGCAGGAGGCGTTCCCATAGTGAGACACGAAACGAATGCTATGAAAGAGAACAACTAAACAGCAGCTGCTATATGTTACTGCTAAGCAGCTTAAATGAGTTTTGCATTTACGGAGGTTGGGTGTTTATCTCTGTGTCTATAAGTGAGTGTACGTCTACGTGGGGGGGTGTCTGGATGAATTAACGGGTAAAAACTAGCGTTAGTAAAAAAGTTGAAAACTTACGGTGGTTTGTCCTTTGCAGAAGCTGCTCCTGGATGCAGTCGTTTGAGGTGCTGGTGCATAGCCGTCGTGCTTTTATGATAGGCCATTTCCACCTCACAAAGCCGGCAAACGACTGAATCACTTCCTTTTCTGTTAAAATATCCCCATACTGTAGAACTGCGTGTTCAGGTGGAGTGATTTAAGTTGACTGCAACTGCCTCACTCATGATTCCGCTACTCGCTGCCGCCATGTCTTTTTTTGAAAGTCACGACGCATCGACGCAGATTTTTTTACGTCGACGTATTTTTTGCGTCGACGTAATCGATTACGTCGACGCGTTGTCCCAGCCCTACATGGAAGCTCCTGTCAGGCATCATATCGGCTAAGATGAACAGGCACATGGGTCAATACATGAGCGGGACACAGAAAGGAATTGGCAAGAATACCAGAGGTGCAAAACACCAACTACTGGTAGACAGAACAGTCAGCCGAGACTGCAAGACCAGACTGACCAACCTGTGCACTGCCTGGATTGATTACAAGAAGGCCTATGACTCAATGCCCCACAGCTGGATACTGGAATGCCTAGAATTGTACAAGATCAATGGGACCCTAAGAGCCTTCATCAGGAACTCAATGGGGATGTGGCGTACAACATTAGAGGCCAACTCCAAGCCCATAGCACAAGTCACCATCAAGTGCGGGATCTACCAAGGAGATGCTCTGTCCCCACTGCTGTTCTGCATAGGCCTGAACCCCCTCAGTGAGATCATTAACAAGACTGGCTACGGATACCGACTACGGAACGGAGCAGTTGTCAGCCACCTCCTGTACATGGATGACATCAAGCTGTATGCCAAGAGTGAACGAGACATCGATTCACTGATCCACACTACCAGGCTATACAGCAATGACATTGGAATGTCGTTCGGACTGGAGAAGTGTAGTCGGATGGTAACAAAGAGAGGGAAGGTAGTCAGAACTGAGGGGATTGAACTACCAGAAGGCAACATTGCAGACATAGAGGACAGTTACAAGTACTTGGGGATCCCGCAGGCGAATGGGAACCATGAAGAGGCTGCTAGAAAAGCTGCAACCACCAAGTACCTGCAGAGGGTCAGGCAAGTCCTGAGGAGTCAGCTGAATGGTAAGAACAAGATCTGGGCCATCAACACGTACGCCCTGCCCGTGATCAGGTACCCTGCTGGGGTAATAGGCTGGCCAAAGGAGGAGATAGAAGCCACTGACATAAAGACAAGAAAGCTCCTTACCATGCATGGAGAGTTTCACCCCAAGTCCAGCACCCTGAGGCTGTATGCTAAGCGGAAGGAAGGGGGCCGGGGACTGGTGAGTGTCAGCATCACAGTCCAGGATGAGACAACGAACATCCAAGAATACATTGGGAAGATGGCCCCAACTGACCGAGTGCTCAGTGAATACCTCAGGCAGCAGAAACCCAAGAAAGAGGAGGGAGACGAGGAACCATCATGGAAGGACAGGCCCCTGCACGGTATGTACCACCGGCAGATAGAGGAGGTGGCTGATATCCAGAAATCCTACCAGTGGCTGGACAAAGCTTCACTGAAAGACAGCACAGAGGCACTAATCATGGCAGCACAAGAACAAGCTCTGAGGACAAGATCCATAGAGGCTGGGGTCTATCACACCAGGCAAGACCCCAGGTGCAGGCTGTGTAAAGATGCCCCAGAGACAATCCAGCACATAACAGCAGGGTGAAAGATGCTAGCAGGCAAGGCATACATGGAACGCCATAACCAAGTGGCCGGCATAGTGTACAGGAACATCTGTGCCGAGTATAACCTGGAAGTCCCGAGGTCAAAATGGGAGATGCCCCCAAGGGTGGTGGAGAATGACCGAGCTAAGATCCTGTGGGACTTCCAGATACAGACGGACAAAATGGTGGTGGCTAACCAACCGGACATAGTGGTGGTAGACAAACAGAAGAAGACGGCTGTAGTGATCGATGTAGCGGTTCCGAATGACAGCAATATGAGGAAGAAGGAACACGAGAAGCTGGAGAAATACCAAGGGCTCAGAGAAGAGCTCGAGAGGATGTGGAGGGTGAAGGTAACGGTGGTGCCCGTGGTAATCGGAGCACTAGGTGCGGTGAATCCCAAGCTAGGCGAGTGGCTCCAGCAGATCCCGGGAATAACATCGGAGATCTCTGTCCAAAAGAGCGCAGTCCTGGGAACAGCTAAGATACTGCGCAGGACCCTCAAGCTCCCAGGCCTCTGGTAGAGGACCCGAGCTTGAAGGATAAACTGCCCGCAGGGGCGTGCTGGGTGTTTATATATATATATATATATATATATATATATATATATATATATATATATATATATATATATATATATATATATATATATTAGGGGTACAACGATACACAAAAGTCACGGTTCGGTTCGATACTTTGGTGACAAGGTTCGATATTTTTTCGATACAAAAAAATGTTCATGCCTTTTTAATTTATCATTTATTACAATTATAAATATATATTTTAACTCAAAAGTACAGTTTTCAAATTTAATGTTGCCGAAACAACAAAATAAAAAAAATAAATCTATCTGATCGAGGAATCACTCATCTTTGGAAAAAAGAGTTTATTACAGAGAAATGGCTCTTTCCAAAATAAAAGCTATACTATACGCTTCTTCTGGGCTATATTCTCAGCAGCATATTAAACATATCAGGTCCCCATAAGGAGAATCATGTGCTAACGGCTGTCTAAATGATAAAGTTTGTAGCATGCGTGCTTGTTGTTTTTGTCTGCTTCTACTTGTCTTTGCACTAGGATGATGTCAGCATAAATGTGCAGTCGTTGTGTTCGTTGTCCATTCGTTGTGATCCCACTAGTGCTGTCAGTGTTAATCTCGTTAAAATTACATTAACGCCATAACGCGGCAAATCTCTGTTAACGAGTTACTGCGGATCGCCCCGTGCTTGGGGCTGGACGGCGTCAACACGTTAACAAGCTAACTGCGCTAACGCACTAGTTCCCACCAATGTAATTGAGCATTGCGTGGCACATCCAACATACTGTTTTACTTTTGTCCATCAGGGTCATGCTTCACATGAAAACCAAGATAGTTCCAAACGCCAGATCTGAATGAGGGTGGGGGAGGTTCAATTTCAGGTAGCGTTGAGGGAGTTGCCATGTTGCAACGAGCTTTGCTTCTGTCTTGCTAGCTTGCGCTGCGCTCAGTGGATCTGCACTCGACAGTGCAGCCTAGGCGGAGTAGTCGAACGCAGATCCACTGAGCGCTCAACACAGACAGCATCGTCAGAAAAAAAGTTGATAAAATAAATAAAAAATGTTGTATTTTTCGATACATATGCGTACCGAGCACTGTACTGTACTGTAAGCACCGTATCGAACGGTTCAATATCGATACTAGTATTGTTGCACCCCTAATACACACACACACACACATATATATATATATATATATATATATATATATGTGGTATAAATATTAATTAATGTGCATACATTCTTATATTTATACATATATTTATTCTCATAATTTTCACATTCCTGTTATATTTGGCTTGCATCCTGTCTCTTGTATTTTGCACACTACTGTTGTTTGTTAAACTTGCACACATGTGTTATAACAATAAAAGTGATTTGATTTTATCTCTTTTAGTGGGTTAGCTGGCATAGTAGCTTTCTATTAATACCAAATTATCAACCCTTGTCCATGTATGCGTTGTTCCATTGGCCACCTCAAAACCTAATGTGTAGATAACTTAGATTTGTATAGCACCTTTCAAGAAAGGAATCAACAATTTTTTAATTTTTCTTTTCTTTTTTTTTTTACACACAGGTCTTTTATCTATAATGAAAAGGACCAAGAGTGTTGGACAGCAGCGGTAAACTCCAAAACAGACAGTGTCTTTCGCAGAAGCACCATAGCTTTATATGAAAGAAATGGTAACGATCCTCATTTTTCTCTATGAATAATACAAACACTAAAGCCTATGTTTTCATGCTGTCCTTTCTGTCGGCTACAGTGGCCAGTCTTTTCTAGTTTACATGTTTTTTGTTTCCAATGTTTTTTGTTGACATTGTAGTTAATGTTTAGCATATGTGTCATGATGAGTGAGGTACTGTGTCTATAAACAGCTTAATTTAGTTTTGTAAAACATCACAGAACTCGGATCAGATAAATTATTTACTATAGGAAATGTGTGATAAACATCAATAAATCTATTTCTAGTCTTTTCTTTCCTTTTCTTTTAGCATATCTTCTGGAGTGTTTAAATGGAATAGGAAGAGATTACAGGGGAACAAAGTCCAGAACAAACTCAGGAAAGATCTGTCAAAGATGGGACTCAAGCTACCCACACAGGCCAAAGTATGTGTTTGCATTTGATTTTGCATCATCATTTCATATCCTTTTATGTCTTAGTGAAAGTTTTTCGAAATGTTTCTGCTGCAGTTTCAAGCCGCAGAGCCACCCACAAGCAGAGCTTTACTCCAACTTCTGCAGAAACCCTGATGGGGACAGCAATGGACCGTGGTGTTACACTACTGATCCTAACACCCGCTGGGAGTACTGCAACGTACCCAGCTGCTTTGGTAAGTTATAATGCATGGCCATGATATTTGAGATAAATCAGTGTTTTCCTTCACAGAGGAATGGCTGGTCTGAAATAATGAGAATTACAGAGGAAAAATCTCCACCACTGAAAACAGCTTCACCTGAAAGTTAAACACTGCTGTAATTTAATTTAGTTTCATAAAACATCACAGAACTCGCACCGGATAAATAATTTATATTATGAAATTTGTGATAAACATCAATAAATCTATTTCTAGTGATTTTCTTTTCTTTTCTTTTCTAGCATATCTTCTGGAGTGTGTAAATGGAATAGGAAGAGATTACAGAGGAACAAAGTCCAGAACAAACTCAGGAAAGATCTGTCAAAGATGGGACTCAAGCTACCCACACAGGCCAAAGTATGTGTTTGCCTTTGATTTTACATCATCACTTCATATCCTTTTATGCCTTTGTTAAAACGTTTCATAATGTTTCTGCTGCAGTTTCATGCCGCAGAGCCACCCACAAGCAGATCTAGAGTCCAACTTCTGCAGAAACCCTGATGGGGACAGAAATGGACCGTGGTGTTACACTACTGATGCTAACACCCGCTGGGAGCACTGCAACGTACCCAGCTGCTTTGGTAAGATTCATACATGTTATTGTGTTTGTTTTGTTTTGTTCAGCTGACATACATGTCTAATTGTCCTCTAGCAGCCATTTCTCTTTCAACAATTGCCATTTGGTTTGGTATTTAATGTAGCTAATATGTGAAATATAGGCACTACACAATGTTCTGAAAAACTGAACTTAAAAGGCTGCAAGGCCAGATACCACTGGGTAATCTGGGCGTTGGCATCCTTCATGCACTGCAGCAGGGCATGGTCTGAGCAGAGGGTGAATGGGCATCCCGGGAGCTGGTAATGAAGGGAGTCAACCGCCCACCCGATCGCTAGGCACTCCCTTCCCACAGTGCTGTACCAGGTTTCTCGGTCCATTAGCTTCCAGCTGATGTACCAACCGGTCGGTCGACTCCCCCGACCTGCTGGGACAAAACGGCCCCCAGCCCTCTGTTTGAGGCATCTGTCTGAAGGAGAAAAGGGAGAGAGAAATTAAGTGTGTATAGCAGCAGCTCATCACAGAGAGCCTGTTTCACCCACACAAATGCTGCCTGGCACTGCCCTGTCCACTGGACCAGATCTGAGGCACTCTTTCGATCAAGGGGCTGGTCAGGTCCGCAAACCCTGGCACAAATTGGCCATAATAGCCAGCCCCAGGAACCGTCTCACCTCCATTTTGGTCTAGGGGCGCAGGCAGGATGCAATCGCTGCTGTCTTCTCCACCTGAGGACGAACCTGCCCGCCCCCCAAGTGGTACCCCACATACTTCTACCTCCTTCTGTCCAACCGCACTCTTCTTCGGGTTGGCTGTGAGCCCCGCATGTCTCAGGAACTCCAGGACCGCGGCCACCCACTGCACATGCTTCGTCCAGGTGTCCCTGAAGATGATAACATCATCCAAGTGGGCGGCAGCATTCGCAGTGTGTGGTCTCAGCACCCAGTCCATGAGGAGCTGGAAGGTACTGGTACAACCCGTATGGAGTAGAGAAAGCCGTCTTTTCCCTGGACTCTCCAGAAAAGGGAATTTGCCAGTAGCCCTCAGTCAAATCCAGCGTCGTGAAGAAACAGGCATTGCCTAACCGGTCCAGGAGCTCGTCGACCCGGGGCATGGGGTAAGCATCAAACTGTGACACCTCATTCACCTTGCGATAGTCAACACAGAACCATATAGACCCATCTTTTGTCACCACAAGAACGATGGGGCTATATCATAATTCTTCTATTACTCCCAGCTTTAGCATCTAAGCCAATTACCTCTGAACAATTTTTATGTTCGGGTAGCCTGTAGGGCCATGAACACACCATATGCCAGGCTGCACCAGGCTGTTGCAATGCAGCATCAACTGCTCTCTGGGCCTGTGTGAGATAGTTATCACAATGAAGGGAGGCAGGAGTAGTGGAATTTGGTACCTCCGGCCTCAACTCATCTCTTTCCTTAACCAGGCTCACCGGAGAAGCGGTTTTAGCAGTCCAGCACGTACTGAATTTCATTTTTTGCGGGGCTCGGACTTTTCTCCTGCCTGCGGCTTCCTGCCGTACAGTAATTCAAAGGTAAAAAATCCCGTGGAGGCCTGGGGAACTCCCCGCACTGCAAACAACAGAGGGTCTAACTAGCGATCCCAATTGTGTTCAACCTCATGAATGAACTTACGAATCATGGACTTCAAAGTCTTATTCAGCCGCTCCACGTCAGTCTGAGGGTGGTAGATGCTGGTCCAAACGGATTTAATGCCCTGTAATTCATACAGCTCTTTGAGTATGCGAGACAAGAACGACGTGCCCTGGTCAGTCAGTATTTCTTTCGGAATACCAACTCGGGAGATGACCTGAAACAGTGCCTGAGCCAGGCTCTTTACAGAAATGGTGCGCAGCGGCACTGCTTCCGGGTATCACGTTTCATAGTCCACCAGAGCTAATACAAAGTGATAGCCGCGTGCACTCTGGTGGAATGGCCCAATGAGGTCCACACCAATGCGTTCGAATGGGACCTCCATTAAGGGTAATGGATGCAAAAGCGCTTTTGGAACAGCTGGCTGGCTCACCAACTGGCAATCCGGGCATGACACGCACCATCGGCGCACGTCTGCCCAGCCAATAAAATCGGGCCATTACTTGTTCCTGAGTTTTCTTGCATCCCATGTGCCCTGCCATGGGGTTGCAATAAGCCGCCCGGGAAATCATTTTCAGCCGGCTCCGTGGCACCAACAACTGGGTGTGTATTTCGTTAGTGTGAGTGTCGCAACTCACTCAATACAGCCTACTGTTCCGCAATTGGAAGTGCGGGTAAGTCTGCATGGCTTCAGGGCACACCAGGTGACCATCAATATCTATCACTTGGTCATAGGCTGAGTGTAGGGTGTCATCACAAGACTGCTCCAGTGGAAAATCTTCCATAGGGCGTGACACAGAAGACAGAAGGACCTCCGTAGAAGGACCCACTTCTTCTTCCCCACAAAAGTCAGCATTGGACGACCCCGCGTCACCACTGAGCACCATGCAGACATTACACGCATCTACCAGTCATAATCGCATCCCCATGTACTGCTCCAACAAGCTATGAAACCCCAGCCAATTTGTACCCAAAATCAGGGGACGCGACAGGCGCGGGCTAACCGCAGCCTTTCCCCTATGCATTTTGCCCCGGAATTTTAGCAGCAGCGGTACTATGGAATACCTGTGAACATCCCCATGCACACATTTTACCTCCACCCACTCCGCCTCCAACAATGAGCCGGGGCAAACCAAGCTTCAGTGGACGAGGGTCTGGGTGCAGCCCCCAAGGCCGGAGCCCCAGCGAAGCGGAACACCTGGCCCACCTCCATCAACGGACACTCCCGCCGTAGGTGCCCCAGCCACCCGCACTTTCAGCACTCTGGCCCCAGGGTCTGTTCAGCCGCCCATGGCTCAGAGGCGGCGACGAACATTTCTGGGTCTCTGGCAGGAAGCAGGGGTGCAAACAGGTTCTTGGGGCTCCACACCGGTGCTCACTCCGTCCTGTCCATGCTGAGGTCCCTTCTTCAATGTCGCCGGCATCCTGTAGGCTGGCTGCTCAGATGCGTGTACTCCTGGCCAGTGGCCAGATGGTCCTCCACCAGTTTGACTGCCACGTTCTGATCGATGGGGCTGTGGTAGCGATCCCAATGTGTGGTGGCGTCGGGCAACCCCTTCACAAATTGCTCCATGACCACCAAGTCCAGCATACGGGCGTCTTCCTACATGCGCCCTGGACACAGCCACCTCGCCTCGTCTTCGAGCTGCCTTGCCCATGCTATCAGCCGCTCCCCTCCCGGCATCTGACCAGCGTGGAACTGCTGCCGGTAATCCTCCGGGGAAAGACCAAGGTGATCCAATTCCGCCTGACAGACATCTTAATACACTCCATGGGACGCCGGAGGCAGGCTCAGGGCAGCTGTCTGGGCTTCACCCAACAACAGAGGCAACAGCCTTGGTGCCCACTCTTCCTCCGGACAGCAGCACCCCAGCATTGTGGCGTGAAAAGTCTCTATAAATACCAACGGTAGAATTGAGATCACGATTCTCTCACGATTTTCTTTTCCAGTATAAATATTTATTGCACTTATTAACTGCACATCAACTTCGTAACAGTTGAGACTGAACATAAAAACAATAAATAAACATAAAAACAACAAATGTCTCACGTTTTGTTGTTGCTGCAAAATGTTGTACTGCTTGAAATTCCGTCTCCACCGTTGCTCGACACTGCGTGTATAGAGCAGGTAGTGCAACAATAGAAAAAATAGTTGCGGGACGGCACTGTGTAGCATTTGTCTAGGGTGTTGATCATTTTCCTAAATCCCTCGTTTTGCACAGTGTTGATGGGAGCCATATCTTTAGTCAGGTTATAAGTGATAGCCTCCGTAATTTCTTTGTGCCTGCGGGAGTTCGACGTGTATAGGGAAGCGCTGTATAAGGTTCCCGTTATTGATGTTTGGGTGGTTGACCGGGATGGATTTTCTACTGTCACTTTCTCATCATCCCTGACGTGCTCTCCGTTGTTTTTTTCCCTGCTAATTTTAGCATCACACGGCACAGCTTCTGTATCACGTGGTATAAGGCTCCGCCCTTGTCATTTGTTGAGCAGGAAGAGAGAGCGCTTGTTTTCATGCAGATTACGTCCTGGACCAAAATGGGGTACAATCGTCGTCGTCGTCTTTTTAAAAAAATCTTTTAAATCGTTGTCATTTGGAAATGAGATCGCACATAAGTATGAATCGAGATCGCGATTTTCTAATGATTAATCGTGCAGCCCTAACCAACGGTACCATCCGGTGAAGTGCCACTGACAGCGTGGGGGCGGGGGGGATGACACGCTGGCACAGCTGCAGCCCCCATCAGCCGCTCCAGTACAGCGGTGTCCCACTCCAAGTGGTCCCGCAATACCCCCAGCTGCTCCTCCTGCGCAGCCGCCTGCTGTGCAGACATCACCTGGCCCACAATCTGGAGCGGGCAGAGTGACTGGGGGTCCGACATAGCACCAAGATTTCAGCACCACTGTGGTAAGGACCCCACGCACACACACAGTTGGCAGTTTACTCTGTTATCTTTTATTATCTGTGGGCAGCAGATGCTGTTGTTTCGGTGCTCTGCACGCTGGAACAGTCTCTCCAAGGCTGCTGCCACACACACGTCCTTCTGCTCCACTGTCACTGGAAAACCCCCAAAAGATAGCAGTGTCATTTAACCTGACCCAGCATACCTGTTTCAAACACACCCCCGTGCCGCTCCTGCGAGCTCACTGTGCTACCCCTCCTCTACAGCAGGCCAGAGACCACTGTATGGTCTGCAGTGGTGAGAATTACAGAGGAAGAATCTCCACCACTGAAAACAGCTTCACCTGAAAGTTAAACACTGCTGTAATTTAATTTAGTTTCATAAAACATCACAGAACTCAGATCAGATAAGAAATTTGTGATAAACATCAGTCAATCTATTTCTTTTCTTTTCTTTTCTAGACTATCTTCTTGAGTGTGTAAATGGAATAGGAAGAGATTATAGAGGAACAAAGTCCAGAACAAACTCAGGAAAGATCTGTCAAAGATGGGACTCAAGCTACCCACACAGGCCAAAGTATGTGTTTGCATTTGATTTTACATCATCATTTCATATCCTTTTATGCCTTTGTGAGATTTGTTCTTAATGTTTCTGCTGCAGTTTCACGCCGCAGAGCCACCCACAAGCAGAGCTTTACTCCAACTTCTGCAGAAACCCTGATGGGGACAGCAATGGACCGTGGTGTTACACTACGGATCCTAATGCCCGCTGGGAGCACTGCAACGTACCTAGTTGCTCTGGTAGGATTCATAATTCATTTAATTATGGCCGTTGTCAACAACCCATATACATACATTTCTTTTCTCTTTACTACTCTTGTGTTTTTCTGAACCAATGGCCAAACAATCCCTCTCTTTCTTCTCCAAAGTTTAACCGTTTCTATCCTTGTAAATAATCTCAAAAGAAATATAGCTCGCATCGTTCACGTCAAAGAACCGGCTCTAAGAGCCATTTCGTTCGCGACCGACCCACCACTATTCCTCATTATGATGATTGTAATTTCATGTCTTTAGTGTGGGAGTCTGTCATGTCCCCTGTGTTTAAGTCCCCGTCGCCCTTTGTGCGTCTCTGTGATGCCTTTGTCTCCCTTTGCGTTGCTCTCGTTCCCTCTCTTTCCCGTGTGCCCAGTCTTGTCTCCTCCTCGTTTACGTTTCCCCTTGTATCTCATTCCTTGTCTCCCCCTCGCTGTCATGTTCTGTATTTGTTTCTTATACCCGTGTCCCATCTCCTGTTTCCTGATGTCATGTCAAGGTCGTGTGTCTTAAGTCTGCACCTCTGTATTTTCTATTTTGACAGTCTAATTTGTTTAATTTTTCTTCCCCTGTGGCGTCATGTTCATCTGTTTCAGCTGTGTTCCCCGTGTGTTTCCATTTGCCTTGTCACCCTTGTGTGTATTTATTAGGGGTACAACGATATTCGTATCGATATTGAACCGTTCGATACAGCGCTTTTGGTTCGGTACGCATATGTATCGAACAATACAACATTTGTAATTTATTTTATCAACTTTCCTTCTGACGATGCTGTCTGTGTGGAGCGCTCAGTGAATCTGCGTTCGACTACTCCGCCTAGGCTGCACTGTCGAGCGCAGATCCACTGAGCGCTCCACAAAGACAGCATAGTCAGAAGGAAGAGCGCAGGGCAAGCTAGCGAGACAGAAGTTAAGCTCTCCTTGCAACATGGCAAATTGAACCTCCCCCACCCTCATTCAGATCTGGCGTTTGGAATTATTTTGGTTTTCATGTGACGTATGACCCTGAAGGTAAGCGCGTCATGGACTAAAGTAAAACAGTATGTTGGATGTGCCACGCAATGCTCAATTACATGGGTGGGAGCTAGTGTGTTAGCGCAGTTAGCTCGTTAACGTGTTGGCCGTCTAGCCCCATGCACGGGGCTATCAGGGGTAGCTCGTTAACGGAGATTTGCCGTGTTGTGGCGTTAAGGTCATTTTAACGAGGTTAACCTGAAAGCACTAGTGGGAACACAACGAATATGACTGCACATTTACGCCGACATCATCCTAGTGCAAAGACAAAAACAACAAGCATGCATGCTACAAACTTTACCCGAGTCATTTAGACAGCCGTTAGCACATGAGTCTCCTTATGGGGACCTGATATGTTTAATATGCTGCTGAGAATATAGCCCAGAAGAAGCGGATAGTATAGCTTTTATTTTGGAAAGAGCCATTTCTCTGTAATAAACTCTCTTTTCCAAAGATGAGTGATTTCTCAATCAGATACAGGGCTCGCAAAATCGCTAGCCCGACGTCCCGTGGCTAGCGATTTTTCCAGTCGGGCTACCAAAATCTATCTCTGCCCTGCCCGTCCGGCTATTGTAGGAAGGAAAAATATATGTCAATGCTTTTGCATTCTTTCGGAAATGTAGCTGGGTAATTATGTCATTGGCATCGGTGAGCCACTGTCAATATGTGACATATTGAAATCGCGTTTGAATTTGCGCTTGTTTTTTTGCTTTCACTTTGCAATCGCGTGAACTGTGTATAGAGAGCGACAGTACTGATTAGTGAGTGATGATAATTTGTGCACCAATTCCTCTGACATCGTCTTATCAATCGTTAGCTTACTATGCAAACATGACAAGTGAAATCTCCCGCAGCAAGCTTAAACATGTGAGAGGTTGATCGCGCAGAGAATCGCTGAGCTTATGTGAGTGCGTCTGTAAAAGCAGCAGGATATATATTTCAGTTCTGCTGAGCCAAATAAGACAGGTCAGGGTGAAGAAGTGACAGCCAAAGAAAAGCTTACCGCAAAACGGAAAAGTTATGACAAATCAGACTATAAGGCAAAAAGAAAGTGCAGCTTTATGGTTTCATGGACAAAAGAATTTCTGTGGCTGCAATATGACGAGCTAAATAACCAGGGGTGCACATAAGTGGTCCACAGGTGCGCATTCGCTGTCAAAATAAAAAACACGCACAAGGGTTAGGGTTAAATTTAAAAACTGTACTTTTGAGTTAAAATATATATATTTATAATTTTAATAAATGACAAATTAAAAAGGCATGAACATTTTATTTTGTATTGAAAAAATATCGAACCGTGACACCAAAGTATCGAACCGAACCGGGAATTTTGTGTATTTATGTGATCTGTTGTCATGCATCCATTGTTAGGTTGTCTGTTGTGTTCACGCCCTGTTTCCAGGTATCCACCCTTCCACACCAGGTTTTCATGTTTATGTTTAGTTTTTCCACTTTAGGTTTGTTTTGCACCTTTCTAACAGCCACAATGAACAGCTCCCTTTTTGTTAAAATCTAGTTATGTTCCACGCTTCATTTTGTCTGCATTTGGGTCCGCTCTCCTCTCTCCACACGCAGACTCTGACACTTTCTTAGCTTGGTTTTAGCATCAGTCAAAAACAGCTGTGTGAGTAAAATAGTAAAGTATCCACTATCTAATATCTATTTTGTGTTTCCTACCTGTAGGGTGACAGAGGTGGTCCTCCGGTTTGTTATGAGCAGAACAGAGTTGTCCTTCAGGGTGTCGCAACATGGACTGAGTGATGTACGTTGGGCAGGACGGCCAGTGTTTACACTCAAGTTTCTAAGTTTGTGGACTGGATCAATGCAACCATCAAAGCCAACTAAAAGCTATCATCCGTAATGCGGTTGTTGAGGATGTCTTAACATGTATACGTTGTTCTGCTCTGACATGAACGTTTTTATAAAGTATTTTTTATTAAGTATGGATACACATTAAGTAGTGCATGAAAATCACAAATTCTGCCAGAGAAGAAAAATACAAGTTAAACAAAATCAGAAAATCACACTTTATACAAGATGTTCTGATTTAAAAAATATTCTATTTATTATGTTATATTATAATATTTGGTGATTGACAAAAACTGAGTTTTGAAGAGAAATGTAGGAAAAGTGTTCCTAAGAAAATGAATAAGAACGAGCACGTTGAAATGGATGTTCATGTGGGATTGAACTAATGACAAATGTATGTGAACTAAAATAGCAAAAACTTAATGTTAACTTAAAGTGTATTCATATGTGGCTGAATGTTTATCTGTGTTGGAATTAGTGACAAATTAAGTACAAGATAGAAGAGAAGAAAATGTAATGTAAGTCAATTTAAAGTGTAAACTTTGTTTTACATTATGAAAAAGCCCGAGAAAGGAATGATGATATGATGTTACTGGACATCAGGTGATGGTATGTCAACAATGGAGACTGCTTTCTTTGCAAAAGAAAACAGCATGTGCATCAAAATAAACTATTTAAAGCAGTGAATTTTGAGTTCTAAGCATCCCAGCAACTATTCAGAAGAGCATTTCTATTTTCAATAAAATTGAAATGGTTACAGATTTTTCTTCTTTTCTTGGTGTCACTCATTTTCTTTAACATAACTTTCTAATGTAATGATGTTGTCTCTTGTTGTTTCTGTCATTCTCTCTCTCTCCCTCCTGGTCTTTTCGTGTGCTACTGCTGTTGCGATGTAACTACCGCCCCTGTCCCCTCGGGCACAAACACAAGGCTCTGTTTGTGTCTCCCGTCTCTGCTCAGCCCAAACACAAGGCTAACGTGCAGCATGAAGCAAAAAAAAAAAGTGAGAGAGCGAGAGAGCAAGAGAAAGAGGAAAAAACCCATGGCTCCTAATAAGGACCCGGCTCTAAAAGCCATTTCATTCACGACCGACCCATCACTAACCTGTACACTCAGATTTACATATGAGACAACATTACGACAACAGTCGTAACAAAGTCCTCCGTCTCCCTTTGTTCATTGTTGCATCGTCTGTGTTACCTACCCCACATCCAGTTTAATTTTGTCAAGTCATAGTGAAAGTCTTATTTATAGTTTCCTAGTTTAAGTTTAGATTTTCCCTCACACCCCCAGATGGAGAAACCTTTTAAACTTAAACGCGCTCACGCATACAGGTGTACACACAGGCGCTCACATACACAAACCTATCTTCCTTGGCTGCTAACTTAAAGCATATTGTGCACTGTCGGTCCTCCGTGCCACTTAGTAACATTCAATATTTAGTATTTACTGTTACTTACATGTATCTAGGTTGTTGTCTCTATCATGTTGTGCTGTTTGTTTTCTCTTTTCTTCTTTTGACGGGTGATCAAACGGATTTTCGCAGTGTCTTCTTTTACCGTCTCCCCTACCCCTTTGCTTCCTTTCTCCCTTTCCATATGTCTGTCCAATTTGTAATAACTTAAAAAAATAACATAAATAAAGAATGATAATACAGACTAATCAAGTGGAACAACATGGCATTGGCATATTTTCTCCACTTGAAAAAATAAATTCGTTGGGCTCTTTCCTGTCCTTCAGACAACAAGCGTGATTGCTAAAGTACCGAACGGGACAGGCAAAGACAAAATAAAGAAAGAAAGATGTTCCCTCATTTTGCCTTGCTTCTTGTCTGTGAGTGTTAGCCCCAAAATAAAGGCTTGTTTTTCATTAACCTCTTAGGACCTGGCGTCCACATATGTGGACATCACATTTTGGGTTATTTAGACCAAAATACTGAATTTTGCTCTACAAGGGCCTGATATCCACTTACAAGGACATTATACTGCTACTGTTTTATGGAAAATGTAAACAGATATCCTCATATGTGGCTCTCATTTTTCTTAGAAACAAAAATTAGGTAAAAAAAAAAAATCTGGTAATTCTTTATTTTTACATTCATCGGGTCCCAATGAGCCCAAATATCAAAGAGAAATTTAAAATGCATGCCGTGGATAAGTTCGGGTCTTAGGAGGTTAAGGTCAGTATGCACCTGGGTCCACCTCACTCACTCCACTCGGTCTGCTCCGCAGGACGTGACAAAGAGTGAATCTGTCTTCAACCATCTCGATGAAAATACTTTGTGTGAACAGGTATCATTAGTCTGTTAATTCTTTTCAGTGTTAATTATTCATGTTTGGGGTTTTTTTGTTGTTGTGAATCTGGCTGTTTAAGCCACGCTTGCTAGCTTGTTAGTGCAACAATATAGCACAATGCTAACACAAGCTGTGTTAGTTAGCACATGCTAGCTAACACAAGCATGATAGCCTAAAATGAAAGACATAGCTAATTCAAATATATATAGTGTTCATAATTTAACCTCTGCACATAAGCTAGTTGGGATCTATCACAGAAACAGCATGTCGTGATAAATATGCATTTTATGTATGGTTTGAAATTTGTAAGTTAAGGAATTGCTGTAACTGTATATTTGCATTCTTCTCTACTTTGTAGTTCAACTGTTGCACAGTAGTTTACCTAAGCATTTGATGTATGTTTTTGGTAGACATGGACAGATTTTCTATTTGTCATTATTTTTTTAAGTACATATTTATCGACTTAAAACACTTGGAGACTGGGGCTACGTGCACACGTACACAGGTATTTTTGAAAACTGAGATTTTCCGTTTTCGTTTTAAAAAATAATCCCGTCCACATGTAAACGCAAAATTGAAGGAAAACACTGCTAGGAACATGCCAAAGCAACAAATGGCGATATATTCCTAACCGTGTAGAAATGTTGGCCAATCAGAAGTCTAGAAGTCTGGGTGGGAAAGCGTACACAAAGATGGCACATAATGTCATGGTCCTGGGTCGTTGACCCACCGTTTTGTGTTTATTCTGGTTTGTATTAGTTTAGGGTTGAACCTGTAGTTTGGTGTATTGTCAGCCCTACCTGTGTCTGTCCTTGGTGCTCTGTTCATGTCCCCATGTTGTGTTGTAAATCAGTCTGTCAAAGGAGCTTGCAAAGAAAAGCGTCTGGACTTCTTTAAGTTGCTTGAAGACGTTTCACCTCTCATCCGAGAAGCTTCTTCAGTTCTAAGGTCAAATGGTGGAGAGTCCCAGATATAAACCTAGTGGGAGTGCCCCCCCACAGAGGGACAAAAGGACCCCCTGATGATCCTCTAATCGCCTGAGCCAAGGTGGGAAACTGGGCGTGGGTCCCAATCAGCCAGAGTTTCGGGTGTGTTCATTGTGAAACCTGGCCCCACCTTATCATGCGAAATGATATTCGCATGATAAGGTGGGGCCAGGTTCAGTGTTGCTGGATCTGCCGAAGGAAGATCAGACATGGATGGGGTGCTGCGACTGTGACCCGCCCATATGGAAAAGAAATAGTAAAAACTTATATGTGATTACACTTTCATGAGTAAATCATATAAGGCTTACGTGATTTACTCATGAAAGTGGCCACTTTCTCATTACTTTCATATATTGTTTTAGTAAGTATCCAAAACATACAAGTTTCATTATATAATTTTTCAAGGGATCTTATATCTGTTTTCACTCTTATATGCTTTTCATACAAGTTTCACACAAGGCAGATACAAACTTTATTATATATATATATATATATATATATATATATATATATATATAGAGAGAGAGAGAGAGAGAGAGAGAGAGAGAGAGAGAGAGAGAGAGAGAGAGAGACAATCCAGCACATAACAGCAGGGTGCAAGATGCTAGCAGGCAAGGCATACATGGAACGCCATAACCAAGTGGCCGGCATAGTGTACAGGAACATCTGTGCCGAGTATAACCTGGAAGTCCCGAGGTCAAAATGGGAGATGCCCCCAAGGGTGGTGGAGAATGACCGAGCTAAGATCCTGTGGGACTTCCAGATACAGACGGAAAAAATGGTGGTGGCTAACCAACCGGACATAGTGGTGGTAGACAAACAGAAGAAGACGGCCGTAGTGATCGATGTAGCGGTTCCGAATGACAGCAATATCAGGAAGAAGGAACACGAGAAGCTGGAGAAATACCAAGGGCTCAGAGAAGAGCTCAAGAGGATGTGGAGGGTGAAGGTAACGGTGGTCCCCGTGGTAATCGGAGCACTAGGTGCGGTGACTCCCAAGCTAGGCGAGTGGCTCCAGCAGATCCCGGGAACAACATCGGAGATCTCTGTCCAGAAGAGCGCAGTCCTGGGAACAGCTAAGATACTGCGCAGGACCCTCAAGCTCCCAGGCCTCTGGTAGAGGACCCGAGCTTGAAGGATAAACCGCCTGCAGGGGCGTGCTGGGTGTTTTTTATATATATATATATATATATATATATATATATATATATGTATATATATATATATATATATACCTACAACCACGATTACCGACACTAACAAGCTGATCTACAATACGGCAGCAGTGATCAGTGAGATGCTTGGCTACAAGTTGAACAGCCACAAGGGGCAGTACCCTCCATGGAGAAGGAGGCTAGAGGGCAAGATCAAAGTAGCACGGAGGGAGGTTAGCCAACTAACGGAGTTGCAGAAAGGTGCGACAAAGAAGGTGCATAAGAAATACAGCAAGCTGTCCATACCTGAGGCCTTAGAAACTGCCAAGCAAAGACTCACAGCCTTGGCCAGCCGCTTGAGAAGGTACACCAGAGAGATAGAAGGCAGGAGAATAAACCAGCTGTTCTCCACAGAACCAGCAAAGGTGTACTCTCAGTGGCAAGGGAACAATAAGAGAACAGCACCACCAAGGCTGGAGACCGAGCAATACTGGAAGAGCATATGGGAGAAGGACGCAACCCATAACGGCAATGCTCAGTGGCTAGTGGATCTGAGGGCAGACCACAGCAACCTCCCCGAACAGGATCCAGTAACCATCACAGTGGCAGATATCCAAGAAAGGGTCTCCAGTATGAAGAGTTGGACAGCACCAGGGCCCGACATGGTTCACGCCTACTGGCTAAAGAAGCTGACTGCACTCCACGAGCGTCTAGCAGCACAAATGAACCAGCTGCTAGTTAACGAGAGACACCCGGAATGGCTAACCGAAGGTCGGACGGTCCTGATCCCCAAGAAGGGACCGGTCCCCTCCAACTACCGACCAATAACCTGCCTCAGTACTACATGGAAGCTCCTGTCAGGCATCATATCGGCTAAGATGAACAGGCACATGGGTCAATACATGAGCGGGACACAGAAAGGAATTGGCAAGAATACCAGAGGCGCAAAACACCAGCTACTGGTAGACAGAACAGTCAGCCGAGACTGCAAGACCAGACTGACCAACCTGTGCACTGCCTGGATTGATTACAAGAAGGCCTATGACTCAATGCCCCACAGCTGGATACTGGAATGCCTAGAATTGTACAAGATCAATGGGACCCTAAGAGCCTTCATCAGGAACTCAATGGGGATGTGGCGTACAACACTAGAGGCCAACTCCAAGCCCATAGCACAAGTCACCATCAAGTGCGGGATCTACCAAGGAGATGCTCTGTCCCCACTGCTGTTCTGCATAGGCCTGAACCCCCTCAGTGAGATCATTAACAAGACTGGCTACGGATACCGACTACGGAACGGAGCAGTTGTCAGCCACCTCCTGTACATGGATGACATCAAGCTGTATGCCAAGAGTGAACGAGACATCGATTCACTGATCCACACTACCAGGCTATACAGCAATGACATTGGAATGTCGTTCGGACTGGAGAAGTGTAGTCGGATGGTAACAAAGAGAGGGAAGGTAGTCAGAACTGAGGGGATTGAACTACCAGAAGGCAACATTGCAGACATAGAGGACAGTTACAAGTACCTGGGGATCCCGCAGGCGAATGGGAACCATGAAGAGGCCGCTAGAAAAGCTGCAACCACCAAGTACCTGCAGAGGGTCAGGCAAGTCCTGAGGAGTCAGCTGAATGGTAAGAACAAGATCCGGGCCATCAACACCTATGCCCTGCCCGTGATCAGGTACCCTGCTGGGGTAATAGGCTGGCCAAAGGAGGAGATAGAAGCCACTGACATAAAGACAAGAAAGCTCCTTACCATGCATGGAGGGTTTCACCCCAAGTCCAGCACCCTGAGGCTGTACGCTAAGCGGAAGGAAGGGGGCCGGGGACTGGTGAGTGTCAGCACCACAGTCCAGGATGAGACAACGAACATCCAAGAATACATTGGGAAGATGGCCCCAACTGACCGAGTGCTCAGTGAATACCTCAGGCAGCAGAAACCCAAGAAAGAGGAGGGAGACGAGGAACCATCATGGAAGGACAGGCCCCTGCACGGTATGTACCACCGGCAGATAGAGGAGGTGGCTGATATCCAGAAATCCTACCAGTGGCTGGACAAAGCTGGACTGAAAGACAGCACAGAGGCACTAATCATGGCAGCACAAGAACAAGCTCTGAGCACAAGATCCATAGAGGCTGGGGTCTATCACACCAGGCAAGACCCCAGGTGCAGGCTGTGTAAAGATGCCCCAGAGACAATCCAGCACATAACAGCAGGGTGCAAGATGCTAGCAGGCAAGGCATACATGGAACGCCATAACCAAGTGGCCGGCATAGTGTACAGGAACATCTGTGCCGAGTACAACCTGGAAGTCCCGAGGTCAAAATGGGAGATGCCCCCAAGGGTGGTGGAGAATGACCGAGCTAAGATCCTGTGGGACTTCCAGATACAGACGGACAAAATGGTGGTGGCTAACCAACCGGACATAGTGGTGGTAGATAAACAGAAGAAGACGGCCGTAGTGATCGATGTAGCGGTTCCGAATGACAGCAATATCAGGAAGAAGGAACACGAGAAGCTGGAGAAATACCAAGGGCTCAGAGAAGAGCTCGAGAGGATGTGGAGGGTGAAGGTAACGGTGGTCCCCGTGGTAATCGGAGCACTAGGTGCGGTGACTCCCAAGCTAGGCGAGTGGCTCCAGCAGATCCCGGGAACAACATCGGAGATCTCTGTCCAGAAGAGCGCAGTCCTGGGAACAGCTAAGATACTGCGCAGGACCCTCAAGCTCCCAGGCCTCTGGTAGAGGACCCGAGCTTGAAGGATAAACCGCCCGCAGGGGCGTGCTGGGTGTTTTTTTTTTTTTTATATATATATATATATATATATCTTTTCCATATGGGCGTGGTTTGTCTTTTGTGGTCGGAGAGTGGAGAATCACACAAGGTGGTCTGCAAAGAGAGTTTTAGGATGCTTCCTCCCTCTGTCCGCTGCATAGTCCATCCACGGGTTTGCAAGGCTGGCTCAATTGACGGCTGCCACACCACTAAGAGGTTTTTCAGAAATATGCAAACCGTAGAAAGTGGATTCTATGTTACTACTAGTATAATACTTGTGACTCTGTAGCAGACAACAGTTTGAAAAAGTGCTATTAAAAAAGATCCCTAGCCCTCATGTCATACTGGGACCTTTTTGTGCCACTTTTTTGTTTTAAATGCATGCCATTTCCACTGTGTTCAGTGGAATATAACCAAACTTGCCAAAGGATTATTTTTTTAAAAGATTTTTAAAATTTCAGTGTGAATTTCTTAAAACAGCCTGGCTGAGCAGCAAAAATCCCCACACCCATTACCTTAGGGACCGTTTTGTGCCCCATTGACTTCCATTATAAACGCTATTGTTGTAACTTTATTGCAGTTTTGTTTGATAACAGCATTTTGATTATTTTGTAAGTGATTTAAGTGTTAGTCACATGTTTAGTGAGGGCTGTTAATTATAGATTTAATTTTATGCTAAAAGGGAGCATTTAACAGGTATTTTCATTAGAAAACTGGGTTTCCCAGAATCCTTTGTAGTAGACGAAAGTTACTCTGGGGTTTTTTAGCTAGAAAAGAAAGTTTGGGAAGCCATTGTATGTTGCTCTGATGTCGAGCAGTTTATTTGTTGTACATTCTCCTTTTGAAGCCTTATATAAAACTATCGTTTCTACAATTGATGTCCGATCCATTTTTTGGCTAGTGGATTCGCCACAACAGCTATTTTTCATCCCAAAATTATTATTATATGATTTTATTTATTTATTTTGCTTGGATGTCAATGAGGACTCAGGGCCTTGAAGTTTTACTTTTTATATTTGTCCACCAGGTGGCGCCATTTTTTCACTTTTGGGCAAGTGAAGGAAATGAAGTAACTCTCGTATTTATTCCATAGACTTTCTGCTCAAATAAATGATAATTCTGTGTCACTAACAGTCTTAGACAATGGTGTGTATGTTTAAAAAATGTAAAATAAAGGTCTTTATGCCTAAAAAAATTTAAAAAGGAAAGAGAAAAATAAGTGTGTCTGTGTCTAACTTCAAAAGTCTTTCCTCTGTTAGAAGGCCACGCTGCAATATAAACAAAATAAACATAAAAGCAGGGGCCGAAACCAAATTAGACTGGGTTTTGTCTGCGGGCTCAAATTGTTTATGCAGATGCAATGCAGCAGAGGTTATAAGAATGAGCAGTAGAGCGGGAGTAGTCATTTTCAGGATGGCAAGATATTATAGCACAGATGAAGTGTTGGAAATGGTCCTGGACTCAGAGTGCCAGGATAACTCCTCATCCTCCTCCGAGGATTCTGGAGAGGAAACGGATAATTCTGTGGAACTAGAGCAGCTGGAGTCCAGTTCCCACGAAGAAACATCTGACGCTGAGAGCGAAGGGGAGATGGAGGAAGCAGCTTCGGAATGGACTGCAAAAAATGGCAAAATCGTTTGGTCCCCCACTCATACGGAGACCCTCCGCTATTTTCCTGCAGCTACAAATGTCACCCCAGGACCGACACACTACGCCGCCGCCCGAATCAGGGACCCGGCATCCAGCTTTGCACTCCTCTTCACGGATGAAATTGTGCAGCACACGGTGGCCATGACTAATCCGCACGGGAGACGCGCAGTCGCCGGCTGGCGTGACATGGACTGTGATGAATTGCGTGCTTATGTTGGGCTGCTCATCTTGGCCGGTGTTTACCGGTCAAGACACGAATCGTCTCGCAGCCTCTGGGGTGATAAATGCGGACGGGATATTTTTCGAGCCACCATGTCCCACAAGCGTTTCCATCAAATCGGCGGGGCGCTCTGTTTTGATGATAAGCTTTCCCGACCCCGTCAGGACAAGTTGGCTGCCTTCCCCAAGGTGTGGGATTTGTGGACACATCGCCTGGAGCTGCTCTTCAACCCAGGTAGAGACATTTGTGTTGATGAACAGCTCGTCCCGTTCCGGGGAAGGTGCAAGTTCAAGCAATATATACCAACGAAGCCAGCAAGGTACGGTCTAAAAATATGGGCTGTATGCGACGTGGAAACTTCCTACGCCTGGAGACTCCAGGTATACACCGGCAAAGCTGGCGATTGCGCGGAGGTGAACCAGGGGATGCGGGTGGCCCTGGAGCTAATGGAGGGGCTCCAGGGAAACGTGGTGACATGTGACAATTTTTTCACGTCCTTTGCCCTGGCAGAAGAGCTGCTGAAGAGGAAAGTGGCCCTAGTTGGAACGATTAGGAAAAATAAGCCGGAGCTTCCGCCTCGATTGCTCCAGACAAGAGGGAGAGCGGTCCTGTCGTCTGCGTTCGCCTTCACGCTCACCCACACTCTCGTCTCCTATGTCCCCCGACGTGGCAAAAATGTGCTCTTGATGAGCACAAAACACCGCACTCCGGATGTGAGCGGGGAAGGGAAGCGAAAGCCAGTAATCATCCAAGATTACAATCGGTGCAAAGGTGGCGTCGACAACCTTGACAAGGTAGGTGTCATCACGCATCAGTTACGCACAGATTTATTCATTCTTGCTCATATATTCTTGTGTAAAATATACATAGGTTTGAAATTTTCTGTTTTGTGTGTGTGTGGTTTTTTTAGGTTGTTGGCACCTATTCCTCTAGGAGGAAAACAAATCGCTGGCCAGTGGCACTCTTCCACAACCTGCTGGACGTGTCACTGTACAACTCCTACGTGCTGTGGACCGCTATTGGCCCATCCTGGAAACAGCAGAAAAATTACAAACGGAGGCTGTATGTTGAAGAAGTGGGTGAAGCTTTAGTAAACCCACACATACTGAAGCGAGGACGCCTTCCCCGCTCATCAGGTGCTGCAGACATCGTGACGAGTGGGCAGAGTGCTGCTGCAGGCCCCGCCCTGATCCCTAGTTCCAAGGGCAGGAGACAGTGCGACTTCTGCGATGAGAAAAGGAGACGCGTCGTCGGCACCTGCTGCAAATGCGGGAAGTCCACATGTAAGGACCACATTGTGTTCATTTGCAAAGACTGCGTCAACTGAGGACTCTGACACACCTCCACATACACACCACACCTCCACATATGCTTTTCCCCTCTCCCTCCCTTTTTCTTACTTATATCTTTCCCGTTCCCAAAAACATAAATGTTCATGTTCATTGTTCTAAATAAAAGTTTTTTTCTGGTTCAAACTGATCTTGTATTTTCATTTACATATTTTTTTTCATTTTATTTTAGAACACAACAAGGTAAAAAGCATTGGGGAAAAAGTGAAAAATCATAATATACCATTATATTGAATTTCCTGTGCCCCTGCATTAAAAATAATGCTGGATCAAAACGAATGTTGGTGCGAATCTTTGGACCATCCAAAGGCCTAATTATAATAAAAGTGAAATATTACTTCAAATGTATTTTATGGAAAATATTAAGGTTTTTTTGGGGGGCTAAAAAAACGGTGCGCTCATGTAATTAAACTGCGATTTAAAGGGCTAAAACCCCCGAAATATAATTAAAACTTTATATGAGAAGTAGTTTTAAAAGATTGGCTAATTTAAAGTGGAAAAAAATATGAATATATAATCTTTTTATAGCACTTTTGGGGCGTGGCAGAAAACGGTTCCTAGGGCAATGAACGTAAGTTTTTTTTTTAAATTTGCCCCTGCATTAAAAATAATGCTGGATCAAAACAAATGTTGGTGCGAATCTTTGGACCAAGGTCCTGCACCCATCCGTCGGTAAACTGTACCTGGGCTTGTTGCAGTGACCTGAAGTTACTAAACTTCATGAGTGTATGCACTCACTCCAAGAACCGTATAATTATAAATCTGAGCGTGGTGAAAGTTGGGCAGCACGCTAATGTCTTTTGTCCACTCTGTGTGCTCGTAAGGGTCTAACCCTTTCACTTCTTTGATTTTTTCCTCGTATCTTTTCTCTGTCTTTTCGTCGAGTCTGTCTTTGTACGGCATTGTTCTCCTTTTGTTTTGTACATTCCTTTTTTGTGCGTCAAAGAAAAAACAAGAAGGTATTGGAACCGGAGAATGAACGTTTTGCGGTGCTGCAAATGCTTGCATTTGATGCGGTACTTGGATTGTTTTGCCACGAGTTCCCGGCATGCAATGCGCGAAAATCACGTGATTGCTAAACAAGGGGGAGGGTGCATCCGGCCTCCTCGGCTGTAATTGGTCCAGCCCAGAGTCGATCATGACCAATTGGCCAATCCAACACCTTTCATTATATATATACCCTTCCTAAAAATAAAAAATAAAATAAAAAAAAATCCATCGGCCCATAAAAACATAAAAATCGCCAGCGGCCCACCGGGCAAATGCCCGGTATGCCCGATGGCCAGTCCAGCTATGCCCCTAATATATATATAGATGTGTGTGTACACACAATTAATTTGACATTGAGTGGTGGGGTTTAAAGGTGTGTTGCACCTCCAGCACTTGCAGGAAGATGGCCCTTAACCTCGTTTTCATCATTCCAAAAGCACGCTCTATGATGGTGCGTGCCCTGGAATGATGGCTGTTAAAGCGCTGGGCTTACACACCTTGGACTGGCCTCTTGTAGGGTGTGCTGAAAGGGAGTGGACGCTGGAGGCATGGGTACTCTCCATCTGCGGGGATGAAATGCCCTGGAGGAGGGTAGACTGACTGACTGTACAGTGGGCTGTGGCGGAGCACCCTGGAATCATGCACCGACCCAGGCCAGCCCACGTATGTGTCGATAAAGCGGCCCCGATGGTCACAAACCGCCTGCAAGATGATGGATAGAAACAGTTTTCTGTTCCTATAGGACTGACCATCAGGGCCACTTGGACACTTGATGCGTACGTGGCAGCCGTCGATTCCACCCACCGCTTTCATAAAGGCTCTGTGGTGTGCCAGCCCTGCAAACCCACGGGACACTACCTCCAGGTCCTCTGGAGTTGTTGGGAGGTGGATGACCTGGTAGCAAATGGCCAACACCTGTTTTGTGACTCGGTGGACGATGTAGTGGACAGTAGAACGAGGCATCCCAAACACTCTTGAGACCACCCTGTAGGATGCTCCACTTGCCAACCAGAAAAGATACACCAGTATCTCAATTGTGGCACCCCATCCATGCTGCCGATCCTGGTTCAGGAGATTTAGCAACACTGCCAGAGATGCCCTGCTTAGCCGAAAATCAGGCCTTGGATCCTCCTGGTTAAAAAAACGGTCCAGGACTGGTACACCTTGGTTAATCCTGCAGTACCTTGTCTGGTTAAGGAAAAGGTGGAGAACAGCATAAACAGTTTTAATAGAAAGGTATGACTTCATTTATTTTATGACATATATATTATGGCATATATTGATTACTAACCTTGAGTGAAATACTGATAACACTGATAAATAACAGTTTAAACATTTCATCTGTGTAGCTAAGCTTTTTTATGAACTAAAAATTAACCGTTTTCAGCTTTCTGACAATTTTACTGCCATTTTATGTACACAAATAAGTAACAGGATCATATGAATAATTGAAAATAAATTGAAACTTATAGAAGAACATTTTCTAAGAGATTTTGTTCATATATTTTGAATGACCGCTGTCATTCAGTCACCAAAATTATCCATAAAACTAGCTAAGTAATTCCTAAATGCATCTAGATTAATAGTTTTACCTGGATATGATTTTCTCTGATGAGCCTGCAGTTCGAAGCATGCCGGCGATGACGACCGCAACACAGTTTTTTTTAGCTTGTCGATAATTAAAAATGTACACAAAAAACAGAGCAAGATTTCGGGGCGCTGACGACCGGAAATATTCTTAATTAAGGGCGGGAGTAGATCAGGCTAGACCGTCCAATTTCACAGCCGTTTACTTCTGGCCTACCCGACCTTCTGAGGACCTGGCCCACGTAGACTGCGATGGCCGGGTCCTTAATGTGTGTTTTGTTTGGGCAAAAATAGAGAGGGCACAGCCTTATGAAACAGGAAAATATCGCTGTGTAATCCATTCATTTCAACAAAGTAACTGTATTTTGAATACCACCTTTTAATAGGGTAACTGTAAAGGAATACAGTTACGCATATTTTGTATTTTATATACGTAACAGCATAGAGGATGTATTCCATTACTCCACAACACTGTTTATGTTGAGGTAACTTGTTAATGAGTATCTGGTAGAATTGAATGTATTCCTTGTTCACATGTGGCTATATACTCTACTGAGAATATACATATTTAATAATAATGTGAGTGGATCTTCAAAGTATACATCAAAATAGCTCATGGAGAACATGAGTAGGAAAAGCTAAGAGTTTATCAGCAATAATCCTTTTTGAATCCTTTCATAACCACCATAAGCATACCATCTCAACATGTATTTGCTCAAAAATGTATTTATTACTACAAACACATCTTTAATCATCGAGACAAGGAAAAGCAACAGTAGATAAATGGAAGTATCTCTTCTTTGGAAAGTGTGCAATTTCATCAGGTGGGCGCGGTGAATCCTCAAGAGCAGTTGCACCAGGAGGCTTTTCTGAGAATGTTGAATTTAGGTGTTTTCTGTAGTTACTAGAAACTCCAATAGGTGGAGGACTTGGGCGCAGTGGGACTTCAGGAGGAGGTAGAATGGGACACTGGTCAGTGTCATTTGTCAGGCACCGAGGTGCACGTACACCAAAAGGATCCAAAAGCACACTCAAATGCGAGCAGCAAAAAACTACTATATTAACAAAAGGTGACCCAGGATAACCAGAGAAGCAAGCGAGGAACTGAAAAACCCGGGGAAATAGATGATGCGGGGAAGCCGAAATCGGGACCGTGAGAGGCTGCAACAGAAAGGGGAGAAAATTAATAGTGAGCTGGGAAAACAGGTAAACGCAACAAGACAGGGTTTGTGTAGTTGGCTTATGATCGGAGTGGGACCGTGGGACTCGGGAAGGGAGTGTGAAATTCTGTGGAAACGGTATCCGTAGAGTCAGTGATGAGGCCAGGTGGTCCAAGCCAGCAGGCAGGTGGCAGATGCAGGACGCCAGATCGAAATCTAGACACATGAAGGCAGAGTTAACGCAGTTCAAATGATACATCAGTACAACGCTTTCGCGGGAGGCAAGTTACCACAGAGAGGTGATTAACGGACTGGCATGGGGAATCCGTCTGCACGGGGTTAAATATTAGTGATGGGTCGTTCGCGAACGAAATGGCTCTTAGAGCCGGCTCTTTGACGTGAACGACGCGAGCCGGCTCCTTATCGCGAGCCATCACGTGTGTTTTGTTTTGTTTTTTTTCTCTCACCCTCTCTCTCGCACTTTTTTTCTGCTTCACTCAGCATGCGAGCCTTGTGCTTTACGCTGGGCAGAGGGGGGAGGGGCAGTAGTTACACTCAGTAGCACAGGAACAGATCCAGAGGGGGAGAGAGAGAAAGAGAGCCAGGGACAACAACGTCACATTAGAAAGGTATAGTAATCATCCACAACTATTTTCAGTTGCAGATGATAAAGGATTCAGAAAGTTTATTCATGCAGGTCCATTTGACAGAGAATGTGCATGTTTCTTTTTGTTTTCATATTTTAATTTATATTTAATTGTGTTGTGGTTTGCAGTGTTTTGTGTTGTTTCACTTTAAATTTGTAAAAGGAAAAAGCTGAAAATTTAAATAGTTAAAAGTTGAAATGTGAATAGTTGATTTTTGTATTATATGATTTATTTATTACATTTTATGTGGAGTGAATAAATAAAAGTATATTTACGGTGGCCCCTAGAGATAAAGCACATACAAACTTCAAATCACGTACGAACTCGGAAGCATGTACAAACTCCAAAACACGTAAAAACTCTAAAACACGTAAAAACACGTACAAACTCCAAAACACGTAAAAACTCCAAAACACGTAAAAACACATACAAACTCCAAAACACGTAAAAACTCAGAAGCACATAAAAACTCAAAACACGTACAAAAGACAACAGAAGTGCTCCAGGATGCTGGGGGCAGTGTTGAACTTTTGTTACCGAGTGGCTACACAAGCCAGCAAGTACCAATGACTGGATTTGTTGTGTGGTAGTAACAGGTAAATGAACATTTTTTTTAAAATTATTTGAATATATATGAGTGCCTGTGTATAAATACACAAACAATACACACATGCTTTCAATTGTGTAATTTAAGTGATCTAGTAGCTCTGCTTTGGAAGTTCAGTTCATGCTAGAAATGTGTCTTGGAGTTTGTACGTGTTTTGTCTCTAGGGACCACCGCATATATTTATATATAAACATATATAAATAAAACCACTTTTTTTACGTTAGTAATTCCTTTTGTGCATAATTTTATAATACTGTTAATAATAAATTAATTAAAGCAACAAAACAACCTGAAGAGCCGGTTCGGAGCCGAAAGAGCCGGCTCTTTTTAGTGAGCCGAACCGAAAGAGCCGGTTCTCTAAAAAGAGCCGGAAATCCCATCACTAACACATTCACACACTGGCAATGGCAAGCTACATTGTAGCCACAGCTGCCTTGGGGCGCACTGACAGAGGGGAGGCTGCCGGACACTGGCGCCACCGGGCCCTCTGACCACCACCAGTAGGCAAACATGGGGTTAGTATCTTGCCCAAGGATATTTGGCATGCAGCCAGGAGGCAGCCCTGGATCGAACCACTGACCTTCTGATTAGTGGCTGACCTGCTCTGCCACCTGAGCTACAGCCACCCCAAATAGGTGGCTTTTCCCCCTTTCTTTACTGTTTTTGCGCTGTCCTCAGAAAATGCTTTGGAAAAAAACCCCTAAAAAGTGATATAGAAAAAAGCATGGCTCATATATACTTATATATATGAGCGAGACAGAAGCTAAGCTCGATCAGATAGATTTACTTTTTATTACTTTGTTGTTTCAACAACATTAAATTTCAAAACTGTACTTTTGAGTTAAAATATATATTTATAATTTTAATAAATGACAAATTAAAAAGGCATGAACATTTTTTTGTATCGAAAAAATATCGAACCGAACTGTGAATTTTGTGTATCGTTTCACCCCTAATATGTTTATATATATATATATATATATATAACTCTGGATTTACTGGCCTATAATTAAAATTTAAAAAACGGTGTATACTTTGAAGTCCGATCTTTCAGCACGGGCTGAAAGACTCAGCGTGGCAGCTTGTTGCTATGTCAGCTTAAATCAGTCATGTGATTTGGGGGTGCAGCGAGTCCGTGGAACCCAGAGGGTTAATAATACTCACCCTTATTCCATTTCCAGAGTGCATCAACCAACCACCTGTGTGAAATCTGAATTCACAATTCACAATCATAACCATCACTTGCTACTGAAAACAAGAAAAAAGCCAGTCTGCGCTATGGGCTGAACCATTTGTTATTTGTGGAGGGAGGTAACACTATGCAATATATTCAGTTTTAGCATTTATATTCACTGTTAACTGTAACTACGCTCAAAGTGTTAATGGTATCTTATTTTAATAAACAACACTGTCATATGCAAACCTAGGGTGGCACTTCGGGTGGCAAGAGATCATTTTAGGGTAGCACCTACCACCCCATGCCACCCTTCTAGAGCTGCCCCTGAATGAAACATTATAAGTCATCAGCCTAATGCTTAGGCATCAGTTGTTCCTCTTCATTATCCACAGAAGAAATACTTAAATATCTGTGCTTTCTAGAGTGACCTAACTCTGCAATGGGTGGAGGTCTTGGAGGCAGAGGAACATCACAAGGAGACATGAAAAAGGCCACTTCATCATCCAATGAAGAACATTCATTTTTAAAATCAGGGTGCATGACCTTATTAGCAGGGGCGGATCTACAGAAAATTTTTGGGGGTGGCATGGAGATCAGATAGGGTGACAAAGTTGAAGCCATTTCTTTACACATTTGCAGGTGCTACATTTTCTAATACATGCCATATATAGTCAAAATACATCAATTTTTTTTTAAAAATATAACGTAGCCTAACATTCTTTTTGGCATTAGCCGATATAACTAAATATTTCAGTTACATTAAAAAATATTTTGGATTTTATGTACTGTATAGCCTATACAACAAATAAGCATATATCCCAATAAGTACAAAATCCAGAAACCTACACAATACAAGGTGGATTAAGTTGGACTTGTATTTTTAATTAAGTTTCACACTCTTTTTATGTTGGAAATACATTCAAAAGTGTATTACATCCTTACATTTACAGCAAAAGGTCAGAAATCTGCACTTTACAAAAAACACTGAACAAAATAATATAAAAAAACATTTTTCACCATCAAAATTCACTAGTCAAGTACTTAAAGTTTATTTTTCATTACATTAGGCCACGTTGAAGAATATTGTGTCTACAACAGCTGAATGCGGCGATTTCCATGTTGATGAGCAAACCGTCTGACAAACTCATCCAAATCCAATGTTTTTGTGCGTTTGGACTCAATACTGAGTATAGACAGATTGGACAGTCTTTCCTCTGTCATAGTTGATCGTAAATAGTTTTTAATTATCCTCAAAGCAAAAAAGGTCCTTTCACAAGATGCACTGCTGACAGGCAACACTACAGCTATTTTGCACAGCCGAAACAGTTCAAAAAACACATCATTATACGACTCCAAGAAACTCACAAATTTTAGGAGAGTGGTAGGAACTGTTTCATCACTCTTTGCAAGTCTTTCTAAGACTCGCCTAATCTGAGGTACTTCATGCTTCAGATCATCAGTATTGGAGTCATAAGCACGGGCAAGAAATAGTACATCCTCCTCTCTCAAAAATGTGCCACTTGATGGATTTAATGCCTGAATACCTTTCATAATATTACAGTTCAGCCTAGAAAAGCGTCTTTCCATTTCTCCCATCATACAATCTATAACTGGATAGAATACTTGGATTCTGAACATTTGTTTGCTGTCTGGGTCTACATGCTGTCCAAGGGTAGAATTAACAAGAGAATCATGAAGTTTTCTTGCTTTCTGTATTGATCGTTTTGGGATGTGTTGGGTTGAAATGCCACTTTTTTCACATGTTTATACAATATCAGTCCGCAGGTCATCAAAAAAGGATTCAGTTTGGTAATAAACCATTGTCTTCTTAAGCGATTCAACTAGGTTTATAGCCTTAGAAAGGTCAACAGTTTTGGACTGAAGCATTTCTGATAACATATTAGAATCACTCAATACTTTTCTGAAGAGTGCAAGGCATCCAACAAAATTCAGATCCATTTGAACCAGAATGCCCTTTGCTTCTACAGCTCTCTGTGCATTGTTCTCTGATGATATCTCTTCTAGTACACGCAAAATTGCAGGCAACCTGTCCATGATATTGCGACATGCTATATGTCTAGAAGACCAACGTGTATCACTAAGGCGCTGCAGTTCTCTTGGTACCCCATGAAACATTTCCTGCTGCACTGTCAGCCATTTCTGATGGACGTAAGATCCAGATATGAATGTGTACAATCGTTCTAGCAAAGAAAAGAAATTTCCTGCATCAGGCACCCTTTGCACTGCATCTACTATGACAAGGTTTAAGCAGTGGGCACTACAGTGAATGTAGAAAGCATACTTTGCCACCTCCTTTATCCTAGCTTGTACACCAGAATGTGACCCACTCATCACAGATGCTCCATCATACCCTTGGCCAACAAGGTTCTGTCTGTAGTCCAGCCCATGTTTTTCTAAACAGCCAATAATCTTGCTGGTCAGCCCAACAGCATCCAGTCTGTCTGCCTCTTGAAACCCTAAGAAACTCTCGTGTATTGCACCATTATAGTAGTATCTAACTATAAAAGAAATTTGCTCTGATTGACATCTTTAGTCTCATCTGCAATGACTGAAAATTGTGCACTGTCTTTAACTTCTCGCATGATCTCCTCAGCAACCATTTCAGCCAAACATGAAACAATTTCATTCTGGATGGTTTTACTGGTGTACAAAGCATTTTTGGCTTGTTGTTCCAGTCTCCTTTTAACCACAAGATCATGATTGCCTACCATGTTCAACATTTCTAGGAAAATGCCCCTTTTATTTGAGTCAGCAGACTCCCTGTGTCCACGTTGAGCTATATTTTCTGTAGCAGTCAAGATTAGAATTTCTGCTATAGACTTAATGTAAGTCTGGTTTTCAAGCACTTGTTTCTGGCGATGGTCATCCATTGCCGTCATCAGAGTTTCATTTTTTTCACTCATTTTGTTATTCGCTGCCCAAGCAATCATTGCAGCAAAACAGTAACAAGAGTCTCTACTCTGGGAATATTCCAACCAAGGGTGTATTTTGTACCATTCTGGTAGATTCAGATAGACATCTTACCATGGGGATCGCTTTGAATAAACACAGAGAACTCAGGCTGTCTCTCCTTCCCTCTGCTGTCTGACCCCATCACCTTCTCTGCTTTGGACCATATTTCTTCTTCCTCTGCTGCTGCTTGCCCTGGTTCAGCTTCTTGCCCTTAAAATTATTTTTCAGACTCGCCTCCTAACGCAGGCGTTCCGCCCCGACCGTGTTATTTCACTGGACGAATTTGTGCATATAATTCAAACCGATTTTTCAGATGTTTCGGATCCGAATACACAAATCAGACTAATCAGATCAATGCATTTGGCAACAATGCATTAGGAAGCCGTGATACAGCTTCAACACCAGGATCAAACGATAATATTATCCCTGCTTTTGTCTTCTCTGAGAAACGGATGAACCACAATCTTCATTTCCCACTTTTCTCGTTTACGAACATCAGCACCAGCTCGTCAAGGCTTCATATCAACTTCATTTTTCTATTTTTTTAGACAGTTATATGAGGATAAATTATCTGCAAAAGCGCAACACGTTCGATGTGCATATATAGGTTATACATCAACTTTTCATGATCTATCTTTTTATTTTTCGTTTTTGTCTACATTATATTGAAATGTTTCATTATTGGAAACATTTTAAGATATACTTATTATTCTTAACATCTTAACAGATACTCTAACCCACAACTATCGTAAAACGCTACGACCGGAAGTGGACACCTTTCGCGCATGTAGGGTACCGATCGGGTTTCCGGTACGGATCAGGTAGCGACAAGGACCAATGACTGTAGAAAACATGGACGACGTGACAGCGCCTCCTCCCATTGTGCAAAAATGAAGTCAAAATACAAAACAACAACAACAACCTTTATTTATAGAGCACATTAAAAGCCTAGGCATACCAAAGTGCTTTACATAAAAGAAAAAAATTAAAAAAAATAAATAAATAAAATAATACAGTTAAGAGCATTAATATCAAATTAATAAGAACAGCAGACAATGCTCACAGATAAGAGCCACTAATAGAATAGACTGCAGCACATAGGTTAAACAGACTCTATGCCGCCATGATAGAGAACAACAAGAAAGAAAGAAATAATAAAAATAAATGCAATGAATCGCAGCTAACAAGTCAACATTTAACAAGTAGTGAAGGCAAGTTTAAAGAGATAAGTTTTAAGCCGTGCTTTAAAGGAGTAAATGGAATCAGACTCCCGGATGCCAATCGGGAGGCTGTTCCATAACACAGGTGCAGCAACAGCAAACGATCGATCGCCTCTAGATTTCAATCGAGATCTAGACTGAACTAAGAATGACTGCGAGGATGACCTTAAAGTCCTAGCAGGGGCATAGGGGGTTAAAAGTTCCTTAAGATAAATTGGTGCTGTATTATTGATAATTTTAAAAGTAAACAGCAGAATTTTAAATTGAATACGGTATTTGATAGGTAACCAATGCAGTTCAGCAAGAACAGGAGTAATATGGTCAAACTTCTTGGTTTTAGTTAGAATACGTGCCGCAGCATTCTGAACTATCTGTAGTCTATGTAGAAGGGTAACATGGAGACCAGTATAAAGTGAGTTACAATAATCTAATTTCGACGTTACAAAAGCATGGATAAGCTTTTCTAAGTCATTATACGGGATATAGTGTCTGGCCCTGGAGATAAGGCGAAGCTGATAAAAGCTAGATCTGACAACAGCAGATACCTGTTTATCAAGTTTAAGGGAGCTGTCAAACATGACACCCAGATTCCTAACAGTATCAGAAAAAGAGCTAGTAAGAAAGCCAAAGGCATCTTGAAGTTTGGCGCGAAGAGCATTACTGCCAAAAATCATAATTTCAGTCTTTTTTTTTCATTGAGGATAAGAGTATTTGCCAACAGCCATTTCTTGACCTCACTCATGCATTCACAAAAGTTATTTAAAGACAAAGCAAGATCGTCAGATAACTCAAAATAAATCTGGATGTCATCCGCATAGTAGTGAAAAGCAATGTGGTATTTCTCAAAGATAGCGCTTAAGGGAAGCATATACAGAGAGAAAAGGGTCGGGCCCAACACAGAGCCCTGAGGAACACCACAGCAAACAGGTACAGGGGAAGAAGAAGATGAGGCCAGATGTACCGAAGAGAGCCGATTGGAGAGGTAAGATTTGAACCAGTCCAAGGCAATGCCCTTAATGCCAACAGTCTGCTCCAATCTAGCAACTAAGATATTATGGTCAACCATATCAAATGCAGATGAAAGATCCAATAAAACTAACACGGACGGACGACCATTATCAGCCATAAGTAAAAGATCATTAAAAACACGAAGCAGCGCTGATTCAGTGCTGTGATGTTGTTTAAAGGCTGATTGGAATTTATCGTTTATACCATTCTCGTCCAGGTAGGTCTGCAGTTGAAGCAGAACAACCTTCTCTAAAATTTTAGCCAAGAAAGGAAGCTTGGAAATCGGTCTATAGTTGGCAAAATCACCATGATCAAGGTTACTCTTCTTTAAAACAGGTTGAATAAAGGCATGTTTAAGAACTGACGGTACATAACCAGAGAGCAAGGAAAGGTTCAATATGGACAATATACAGGGTCCAATTACATCAAAACAATCCTTGACTATACGAGATGGAAGAGCATCATGTACACAATAAGTATTATTTAATTTCCCAATTATACGCTTCAGAGTGGGAAGTGAAATTAATTCAAATTGATGTAAAGCAGCAGAACGATCAGGATTAGACGTACTGTCAGTCACCAGAGGAAGAGTAGATTTAAGAGATAAAACTTTATCAGAAAAATATTTTGAAAATTTTTCACAAAGACCTGAGGAGCACAAAAGTGGCGTAGAGGGGCAAGGATTCACCAGAGAGTTAAAAATTTTAAATAAGATGCGAGGATTGTCACTATTAGAGGTAATAATCTTAGAAAAGAAAGCCGCTTTAGCCATTTTGGCAGCAGATTGGAACTTCGAGCGGCTAATACGTAAAGAATCATATGATGACTGAAGTCTGTCATTCCTCCACCTCCTCTCATCACGCCTACACAAACGCCGTAGAGCACGGACAGAGTCGTTTAACCAGCATTGCGAGTAGGTTCTAGGGCGTTTGTGTTTAATAGGTGCAACGGTGTTAAGAATAGAGGAGCATGTAGTTAAAAAAGTATTGGTAAAATTCTCAAGTGTGTGTGGGAAAAAACAGTCCGACATATTAAATGAAGAATTCATAAAAGACGTAGAAAAGTTGACCACAGTGTCGGCGTTAATAGTACGAGTGGGGTGGAGAGGAACCTCCAAGTGGTCAATATTACCCAGGTCAACATCAAAGATGACCGTGGAATGATCAGAAAGTCCAGTATTTCTAATTTCCTTAATGCATAGTTCCACATTAAATGAAAAAACCAAATCAAGGGTATGACCTTTAACATGAGTAGGTTCCTTTACCCACTGAGTAAGATTAAAAGAGTCAGTCAGTGCAGAGAAATCTTTCGCCAGGAGGTCATCCATACAACAGATATGAATATTAAAATCACCAGAAATAACCACAGAATCATATTTAAAAAGAATAGAACCCAAAAAATCAGCAAATTCAGAGATGAACATCTTATGATATTTAGGCGGTCGATAAACCACAACACACAGAGTAGTTCGAGAACCAGTCAATTCACATAGCTGAGCTTCAAAGCTAGGATAGGTTGGGGAGGGTAGCAGCCGTGCCTCAAGTTTATTTTTAAAAACCGAGGCTAAGCCACCACCTCTACCAGTAGGCCTTGATGAGCTAAAAAAGGCACAGTCAGAAGGGAGAAGTTCAGAAAAGGGGATGAACTCACCCGGAGAGGTCCATGTCTCCGTCAAAAATAAAACATCCAGTCCCGAGGAAAGAAAAAAATCATTTAAGAGGAAGGCCTTATTAGAAAGAGACCTAACATTAAATAAGGCCATCCGAGTCCGAGGAATCCTGTCCTTAGTAGTAGCCCGTTTAAGGGTACAGAGGTTGTCATGTTGAACACCACGGCCAGGCAGTGTTATCCAAGAACGAGCAAAGTGGAAGGCAACTGGGCAGGCAGGATAGGGTTGAGGGCCGACGGGACATATCCAACGGTGGTTGAGCAGTTTAGCCGCAAAGCGGCTACCAAGATTGTGGATAGGGCGAGAAGAATCCCAGCTAGTAGAGGGGTAATCCGTAGCCATGGCTCTGATATAAGCCCTGAAGCGGACACGGACACCACTCCTTCTACCCCGTCTCCTGGGACGTTTCCTACGAGGCATGGGAAGAGGTAGGTAGGTCAGATGAGTGGGGGAAAAAGGCATCAAGGGAATGGCATCACCCGCGGTCTCAAAGCAGTTCAGTCGTTGGGAACAGGGAAAACGAAGATTCAGTAGCGTGTTTCTATCATAGGTTATTAGCGTACAGTCACCTAGTGAACATAAAGCTAAGGATAAAAGGACAAAAAATACAACGCAGAGGCGCAGACGGAGTCGAAGACGGCCAGCCATGCACACCGGCGCCATCTTGGAACCACCCTTGGAAAAACTCCTAATCAGACAAAATAGGGCTTCAGAGCGTGATGTCACGGGGGTGGGCGTGGAAAGGATTTTGGCCTGATGCACCATTTTCGGGGTCAAAACAAAGCGCAAAAAGGAGCAAAGGCACACACAACAGCCATGGTTCGTATTTGCTGTGTGGTCGGCTGCAATGTTCAATCGCACGACCGGCAAGAGAATAAGCTTGAAATGGTTTATCTTTTCATTCTTTCCCAACCTGGAAGCAACATGAGGCAGCTCCTGTATCAGATGTTACCAATCGAAGGCGTTGCTTCTACATTAAACAGAAGAGCAGTGACGTGGGTGCAGGTCTCTCCGACTCCGGCCTTACAGGTGCAGTGGGCGGCTTCAACCTTCCCTGTGATGCTCACAGTGACCTATGGCTGCAATGCTGGTTCATTCAGTCTTAGAGTGCAGTACCTGAAACACACACAAAGTTCATTTAAAGACAAGAACTATGAGCCAAGGCCGACACAAATGTGTTTTATCTACTTTATCATAAATGTAGATAAGTGTTTAGAAAGTTAGCACATACATGTAATTTTTCATTTTTTTATGTGTCCATCTATAGAACGCTGCATGTTATAGTGTAAATCTGCCTGTTCTCTCTCAGAAACCTGCCTGCAGAAAATGAACCTAAAGTATGTAATGCAAGGATGTAATCACTTTCAAGATGGAGAAAGCATAAAGTGACAATTATGAATCACTTAATATGATAAGGAGATTCTGCAGGTCATTAATCAATGTATAAAACTAAAAAACAAAATGTATTTTTAGTGACACAAGATACAAATATGGAAGCAAGATGTATAATTAGAATTATTTATAATAAATATGAATAAATTATTGCAATTTCTTTAACCATAAAGAATAACTAAATCCTTCAGGACAATGTCACATCAATGCACTGAACTCACTATGTTATCCCTCTAACAGCCTCCACATGTTCTCACTGTAATTTCCCCCTCATGAATGAATTTATGCTGCACTAATCTGAATGTTTGCAGGGAAATCAAACGCATTTCACACGCAGTACTCGAGCTGACTTACCTTTGTTTGAATGATGACTTGTACGCGCTGACTCCACAGACAAGGTACGAAAATATGTCAGGCTACGTCAATAGCGGTTGGTCTTCAGGGTTTCTACTCCACCGCCGTATTTCATTTCCAATGCACGCTATTTTCTGTAAGTACCGCTGTTTCGCTTCTGAACGCAATCGGTCTCTATACAGTCCATTCTCTTTTGAGCTGCTTTTAATTATCTTTCTTGTAGTCATCGTTCCAACACAGTGTGTTCGTTTTGATTTGTAGACCCCGAAAATGGCGCCGCGCTCCCACAATGCATTGCGGCATGACGTCAACTCCATTTAAGAAACAACAGGAAGACTGAAGCTCATGGCATTGATCAAGCAGGACTCATGATCTTGACCAGCAGCTCCCTCACAGGGAAATCTTCAGACCTCCACCGCAGACATAAATACACAGAGGGTTAACGAGGGAAGTGGGAGCACACGGGGAACACAGGTGACACTGATAATCATAACAAGACACTGCAGGAGTGAACGCAACACTGACGGGAGACGGGCAAAGTAAAACAGGAAGTACAGCGGTTCCGACAGGAGGAGAGAGAGCACGGGGAAAACACAGACATAAGGGCTGGGGAAAACATAGAATAAAACACAAGGAGAGACGAGGGCTCACAGATACACAGGGGCACACAGGAGGTAACCAAATAGGGAACATTTTAACTAAATAATCCTAGGAACCAAGGCATAACTAGGGAATAAAGTACAAAACACACAAAAACTGAGAATACTGGGCCCACATGGCCCAGGACCATGACATGAGTAGCTGAATCACTTTATGGTAAATGACACACTATCTGCAAAAAACTCTAAAGGAATTCCAGATGACAAGTTTATAGTTAAACATACAAGTGACGACCTTTGACCTTCATCAAGTTTTATTTTATTGTGTCAGAGAAACTCAAACGTGCTCTTCATGCAGCTGAGTATATCAAGTGTTTACAATGGAAGCTGTGCAGGTCTGAGATCAGCAGCTTTCGGAAACACCAAACTGAGGTCCTGGTAATGCTGATATACAGTGACACAGTTACAGGGGTGATTAATACTTTTGACTTTTTGTCTTTAACCTTATCAATAAAACAGCTGCAGCTTTCACTGACAGCACATGTGGTACTTTAACCTTTGTACTGTTTTCATCAGTTATTTTTGCAGTTAACATGTGAACATGTTGGATGATCTGTCTGCTGTCACTCGGTGGTGCTGAGGTCTGAATCTGAGGGCAGCTCCTGTAATCACAAAGAGAACAGAATCATCACAAACTGAAATATAATGTTTATCTCTCAAATCTGAAATAAAGCTGATCCTTCTCTGTCCCACACACTCAGGATCTTACATTTTGTCAATTCTACAGTTTAATCCATAGTTACAGATTAATGAGGAGTTACTGAAGTACAAGCTTAAAAAAATAGTGTTACTGTCTTTACACATGTGGAGACTGAAAACATGCTGGTCTTTGCACATATTTAATAATCAGCTCTGCACAGGAGCTGAAGCAGAGTGCAGCCTGTTGCCTTTACAGTATAATACTTGTAATGAAAGTACAGTAACGATAATTAGTGACTGAGCACCCCGGGGCGTTTCTCTTGATTTCTTTAGTCGGTGTAAATTCATTTACCTGCACGGATTAGCTAAACAAACTTTACAAAGCAAGTTTCCCCGACAGCTGAGTGTTCATCTTAGCTAGCGAGGTCTCAGGACCTAGCTAAGCACAGTAGTTACGGATTAGCTTGCAAACACGTTTAACTAATGCCGGGCTTACACTTTGCGATCTTTGGCCTATTTTGAGCCGATTTTTGAGTCGTGTGACCGTTTTGTTGGTCGGCCCGAGGTTGGCCTTCATCGTGCGTGGTGCATCGTGTAGTATACGTGGTGTAACGAGAAGCAATTAACACCTCCCGATCAGAAATTGCTTGGTCGGGAGTATTTCAAACATGTTTGAAATCCTCACGACCGTTGTGAGGGTGTCACCGCAGCCGCTCACACTGCGCACGCACAAACACATAAACGTCGGTGAAAAAGACAGAGTAGCACAGCAGTGCAGCGTTATCTGGACACAAGCGATGGAGGCACAACTTGTAGAACTTTGGAAAGCTCATCCGAGCCTTTTCGATGTGGCCTCACAAAATTATCACGACCACAACAACCGTGAAAATAGTTGGATTTACATTGCTGCTCAAACACAGCTGCCTGGTCAATGTTTTTCATTAGCAATGTAGCAAAGTTGATGGTGGTGCTGTGTGAGTAAAAGACAGCGAGGGAGAGCAAGCGACAGATTTTCTGTTATAACCTTCATTTTATGGACGCACAGTGTGAGCACTCGGGTCACATCAGAGCATCGGGCCGTATAGTGTGAGACCCTGCATCGTGACCTACGAACTTATAACCTCTGCGAGTCAATCGTGCAGTTTGAGCAGAAGCTGATTAACGCGACTGAAAAAAATCGCACAGTGCGTGGTGCATCGTGTAGTACCAAAGCTTTACCAAAAAAGTGCAGCGGGTCCTTTTGTCGGGTAGTCCAGTTTACCGAAGAACACCTCAGGCTGTCAGGGTAAAACAGTCAGGCGTGTTTCCGAAAAGTAAACGCTGGCCCTCCTCTCAGAGCCTACGCTCTATCTGTATTCCCGAACAGAGGTACTCTGTTTCTCTGTGACTGCAGCTGTCAGTCAAAGTTGCTATGATGACGTTTCACCCCAATTTAACATCACCGCGGCAGGAATTAGAATCAAATTCATGGGAAAGGAGACCTCCTCCTTGAATCGCTACCTTATCGTGGTGGAGGGGTTTGTGTGTCCCAGGGATCCCAGGGGCTATGTTGTCTGGGGGCTTTTGCCCCCTGGTAGGGTCTCCCATGGCAAATTGGTCCTGGGTGAGGGACCAGACAAAGAGCGATTCAGAAGACCCTTATGAAAAGAATATCGAGGGAACAGTTTACCCTGCCCGGGATAGGGTTACCGGGGCCCCGCCCTGGAGCCAGGCCCGGGGAGGGTGCCCGAGGGCGAGCGTCTGGTGGCCTTAGTCCATGGGGCCCGGCCGGGCACAACCCGAAGAGGAGACATGGGCCCATCCTCCCGCAGGCCCACCACCCGCAGGATGCGCCATAGGGGTCGGGTGCATTGTGTGCCGGGTGGCGGCCAGGAGCGGAGGCCATGGCGGACTGACCCCCGGCTGCCAAGACTGGCAATAGGGACATGGAATGTCACCTCTCTGGTGGGGAAGGAGCCTGAGTTAGTGCGTGAGGTTGAGAGGTACCGGCTAGATATAGTCGGGCTCACCTCTACGCATGGCTTGGGCTCTGGAACCAGTCTCCTGGAGAGGGGCTGGACTCTGTCTCAGTCTGGAGTTGCCCCTGGTGAGAGGCGGCGGGCTGGGGTGGGTATTCTAATATCCCCTCGGCTTGCTGCCGGTACGTTGGGGTTTTTCCCGGTGGACGAGAGGGTTTGTTCCCTGCGCCTTAGGGTCGGGGAACGGGTCCTGACTGTCATCTGCGCTTATGCGCCGAGTGGCAGTTCGGAATACCCAGCCTTCTTAGAGTCCCTGGGGGGGTGCTGGAAGGTGCTCCACCTGGAGACTCTGTTTTCCTGCTGGGAGACTTCAATGCTCACGTGGGTAACGACAGCGAGACCTGTGCTAATCACAGTTTGGCCATAACGAACACCCTGTTTGAACATAAGAGTGTCCATAAGTGCACGTGGCACCAGGACGCTCTAGGCCGTAGGTCGATGATCGATTTTGTAATCGTATCACCAGACCTGCGACCATATGTTCTGGACACTCGGGTAAAGAGAGGGGCTGAGCTGTCAACTGATCACCACCTGGTGGTGAGTTGGATCAGGTGGCGGGGGAGGACGCTGGACAGACCTGGTGCACCTAAACGCGTAGTGAGGGTGTGCTGGGAACGTCTAGCAGAGGCCCCAGTCCGCGAGATCTTCAACGCACACCTCCGGCAGAGCTTCAACAGCATTCCGAGGGAGACTGGGGACATTGAGTCCGAATGGACCATGTTCAGCGTCTCCATTGCCGAAGCTGCTGCATTGAGCTGCGGCCGCAAGGTGGTTGGTGCCTGCCGTGGTGGTAATCCCCGAACCAAAAGGTGGACACCAGAGGTGAAGGGAGCCACCAGGCTGAAGAAGGAGTCCTATCGGGCTTGGTTAGGCTGTGCGACTCCGGAGGCAGCCGACAGGTATCGACAGGCCAAGCGGAATGCAGCTCGGGCAGTGGCTGAAGCAAAAACTCGGGTGTGGGAGGAGTTCGGAGAGGCCATGGAAAAAGACTTTCGGACTGCCTCGAAGAGATTCTGGCAAACCGTCAGGCGTCTCAGGAGGGGAAAGCGGTGCTCTACCTGCACTGTGTATAGTGCTGGCGGAGCACTGCTGACGTCGACTGAGAAAATTGTCAGGCGGTGGAAGGAATACTTCGAGGACCTCCTTAATCCCACTGACACGTCTTCCGAGGAGGAAGCAGAGTCTGGGGATGAGGGGAATGACCCGCCAATTTCCGGGGGCGAGGTCACTGAGGCAGTTAAACAACTCCTTGGTGGCAGAGCCCCTGGTGTTGATGAGGTCCGCCCCGAGTTCCTGAAGGCTCTGGACGTTGTAGGGCTGTCCTGGTTGACACGCCTCTGCAATGTTGCGTGGTGATCAGGGGCAGTACCTGTGGACTGGCAGACCGGGGTGGTGGTCCCCATCTTTAAGAAGGGGGACCGGAGGGTGTGTTCCAACTACAGGGGGATCACACTCCTCAGCCTCCCTGGGAAAGTCTATGCCAGGGTGCTGGAAAGGAGAGTTCGTCCGCTAGTCGAACCTCGGATACAGGAGGAACAATGCGGTTTTCGTCCTGGTTGCGGAACACTGGACCAGCTCTTTATCCTCTCGAGGATACTTGAGGGTGCATGGGAGTTTGCCCAACCAGTCTACATGTGTTTTGTGGACTTGGAGAAGGCATTTGACCGTGTCCCTCGGGGTGTCCTGTGGGGAGGTGTTGCGGGAGTATGGGTCTGTCCCATTGCTACGGGATTCGATCCCTATACAACCGTTGCAAGAGCTTGCTTCGCATTGCCAGCAATAAGTCGGACTCGTTCCCGGTGGGTGATGGGCTCCGCCAGGGCTGCCCTTTGTCTCCGGTTCTGTTCATAATTTTTATGGACAGGATTTCTAGGCGCAGCCAAGTGGCGGACGGCTTTCGCTTTGGTGGCCTCAGAATCTCATCTCTGATTTTTGCGGATGATGTGGTTTTGTTGGCTTCATCGGGTGAGGGCCTCCAGCTCGCACTGGAACGGTTCGCAGCCGAGTGTGAAGCAGCGGGAATGAGGATCAGCACCTCCAAATCTGAGGCCATGGTTCTCAGCCGGAAAAGGGTGGAGTGCCCACTCCGGGTCGGGGATGAGTTCCTGCCCCAAGTGGAGGAGTTCAAGTATCTCGGGGTCTTGTTCGCGAGTGATGGGAGAAGGGAGCCGGAGATCGACAGACGGATTGGGGCTGCAGCTGCAGTAATGCAGACGCTGCACCAGTCCGTCGTGGTGAAGAGGGAGCTGAGTGTAAAAGCGAAGCTCTCGATTTACTGGTCGATCTACGTCCCTACCCTCACCTATGGCCACGAGCTGTGGGTAGTGACCGAAAGAACGAGATCGCAGATACAAGCGGCAGAAATGAGCTTCCTCCGAAGGGTGGCTGGCCTCTCCCTTAGAGATAGGGTGAGAAGTTCAGCCATCCGGGAGGGGCTCAGAGTAGAGCAGCTGCTGCTCCACATCGAAAGGAGCCAGCTGAGGTGGTTCGGGCATCTGACAAGGATGCCCCCTGGGCGCCTCCTGGGTGAGGTGTTCCAGGCATGTCCCACCGGGAGGAGGCCCCGGGGCAGACCCAGGACACGCTGGAGAGATTATATCTCTCGGCTGGCCTGGGAACGCCTTGGTGTTCCCCCGGATAAGCTGGAGGAGGTGGCTGGGGAGAGAGAGGTCTGGGCCTCTTTGCTTAGGCTGCTGCCCCCGCGACCCGGCCTCGGATAAAGCGGATGAAGATGGATGGATGGATGGGAAAGGAGACTCCTTGGACATAAAGCACCATCATGAGAACTATTGATAACAAAAGAAAGAATCTTTGGGAAAAAAAATTATCTGAGGAGAATTAATTTATTTTAGTCTGACCCCAGTCCCATCCACTAACATGGAGGAGGCAGGGTTTATGACCTATACTGTAGCCAGACACTAGGGAGCAATAGAGACGTTTTGGCTTCATTTTTGGGGAGCTGTCGCATCGTCCATGTTTTCTACATTCCTTGCTCAGGACTCACCCCCCCCCCCCCCCCCTCCCTTCCTGTTATAAAGCATAGCAGGAACGAATCTCGTCCCCTCCCTACTGGCTCACAGGTTCTTCTTCTTGGTTGGCAACCAATGTTAAGGCGCTTTACCGCCCCCTGGCTCACAGCTCAGTGGACATATATCAAAAAAATAAAATATAAAACAGTTGTTTTTCTTTTGCAGTCACTCATCTTAGCAGTAGGATATACATGAAAAGAGAAACAAATTAAGTTTGAGTGAAAATGTACATTTTTTGCACTCTCTGGGCAACTGACTCAGTGACTCAAATGACTCAAAAAACACGATTCACTTTGGTGAGTGACTCATTCAAACTATATTCAGTCAAAAGAATCAAACTTACCATCACTAATCAATTGCCCATCTTTACTTTAGGGGAACTCTGCCTCTTTACTGTGAGCTTTTTATACCCAACCATGTTACTGAGCTGTTACTTAACTAGTTACAAAATAACTAGTAACAAAATGTTCTACAGCTGTTTCTTTTTAGTAACACTTAGTTTTACAGCAACTTCCAGTCCAACGTTTTTTTAAATAGTTATTGTTCATGAAACAGTACAAGGACTCAGTTTAAACGTTTGATATGTTTTTTTATACCCTGAATGTTAATACTCTGCACAGGAGGTGAAGCAGAGTACAGCCTGTTGCCTTTACAGTATAACACTTGTAATAAAAGTACAGTAACAGTTAATACATTATGGGTTCATTCAGTGATTTAAAATTATTAAGTTCTGTTTTCATTTACAGTTTTCACAGCTTTTTGGAACTGGATTGTATTTTAGTTCAATCGTTTTTGCTCAAATGAGATTTAGATGAAGATCCGATCACATTTTAAGGAGTTATTTACTTGTTCTTGCAACCATATTCCGAATTTGACTAAAAATGCTCTAAAATACAAGAATAATTATATTTCTTAATGAAGTAAAATTGAACACGTGTTCTTGTCGTACACTGATCTGTCTAGAGTAGGTTGTTTGGTAATCCAGTGTTTGCAGTGGAGGGGCATTGGTCCATTTTAGCTGAAGATTAACCACTGATATTGATTTCATTGTATCTAGATCACATATTATTTACCTGTAGAATGAACATTCTGCTATCTTTTTTCATTAACAAACACAAACAGGATTTATAATTTTAGATGACTTTCATTATTCAACTAAAACCTATTGCAGAAAACCAAAAAGGAAGTATTGCTGAGTGAATTAAAAATTGAAGGATAATTTTAAAAATGAGAGATAATTTTAGTAATATTGTTTGATTATGAAACTATAATAAATGTGTCACAAATGTCTTTGTTCCTCAGTTTGCAAACACATGAAGAATTACTTGGTACTGATGCTTCATTTAGACTGGGTTATCTAGTTAAGTGTGAACGACCTGCCTTCAGAAAGTGATTAGTTTTGCTCCTGACAACTCGTTATTAATATTAACTTAATAAAAACATATAGATTAACTCAAACTACTAAAGACTAAACCAAAAATAAAAGTAAACATTCTCAATAATGAAAACTAAACTGCAATGAGCAAATCCACTCTGTGAACTAACTGAATTAAACTGAATTAAAATTGTTATTGCTCTAATTCAAAGCTTAAGTAATGCTATGCTTAAAACAAAGAGCATAATTGGAATACAAAAGAAGACACAAACCCTCACATGATATCTAAATAAGTCAGAGTTTAGGGGTAGTTTTTTTAAACATTATGTGATTGGCAGAAGGCTGATCATTCCATCCAACAACAGATAAACCTTCAAAGTTCTCTCTCCACTCTCTAATTGATGTGGTTTAATAATTAAATAAAACTGGAAATTAATTGCAGCTAAAAAAAATTAACAATATGCAACATAATTGAGAATGAAATGCTGTGCTTTTCTTTGTGATGCAATGATTTTGCTTGTGCTCATAAACAAGGATTTTGACCAGCAGCTCTTTTGCTGTCCTTGTTGGGACAATGATTAACAAGTAATTGAATTGCCCTATTTTTCCCCCCGACATGCTAAAAGAAGCCCAATAATATACCACAAGGTGTCTCTTTGAGTTAGTCGATGATGAACTGCTAGTTTTTGGGTCTCACCATGGGCCTGTACACAGCAGCTTTCCTCCTGGGAGCCTTGATCTCCACTGGTAAGTAGTACAACTACTATAGGGCATGTAAAGATGATTTTTCTTGTTATTTGTTTAGCTCTGTTTTCTTACATTTAAAAGATAAACAAGGGTTTGAGGTCTAAACCCTTACAGCACAGGACAATGACTGACTAGCACTTTTTCCTCTTTCAGATGACGAAGAATAAAAATAACTCAGCCAAAGTAGAAAAATATATCCTCATTAGTTAAAGCAGGTCTAATCCAAATTAATACAGAATTTGTTTAAATGTGGGTTTTTGGAATAAGATCAGGCAGTGCAATGAAGTTGTTGTTTTTTACATTTACATTTTGGTTTACATTTAGTTTAAATAATGGAAAACTTGTTGGTCTAAACAGGTCGTGACAGACCACGTCAGCACATTCAAAGCTATACTGTTGTTCAAGACTTGAATAATTAATTGAATTTGATAAATGTAAGTTTACATTAAAGTAATTGCAGGTAATTCTGTGTAATTTAGTTTATAAAGACTCAAAAAGTTGTGTAATTAGTGTCAAGGATGACTTTGTAATAATTTTGTAGCCTGTACACTGGTTCCTTTTAGTCAGATGACGTAAAATGGATTGTTTGGCTACACGATTTCCCGATAAACCCTCTAATCAGCAACCTTGACTGACTGACTGGACAAAACCTGCTTATTGACAATGAATATATACTCTCTTTTAAAATATAACATTTGGGTACATAACAAAAAGGACAGTTAGTCATGTTAGATCACTGTTTAGTATTAATATTATTTAGCTGCTGCGCAAGGTGGAAAAAAAAAACCAAAACCTTTATCTAAAATTAAGTCTGACAGCATTTGTATTTTGCTGTTATGAGAACTGCTAGATTTGTAATGAAATGTATCTAATAGCAACAGACGATAAGTCCAATAGCACTCTTGATGTGGGAGTCTAAAGGTGACTTGCACTTTGGGTTTTATATTGATCTAACAAATAAGAAATGTTGAGCTTTCGAGATGCTGGTTTTGTTCTCTTCCACCCTTATGTTTCCTTGTGTTATTGCTAATTTCCCAAATTTAGCAGATTTCCTAAAATGTGTTCCTAAGTGTACTGCATTCATTTTTATGTTAGTTTAATGAGTTAATAGGCAAAGATTTAATTTATGTGTCCAACAGAATGATTATATTTTTTCCTTTTACTCCTTTATACATGTAAGTCTAGCTAACATTTCTATGACTCCAGAGTCCACTGCCTACAGCCTATGACAGTGAAAAAGCTTAAATCCCAAAGACCTGACTGAATAATAACTGAATACACAAAAAGGTTTTTTATATTATTTTGTTGTATCTTAATAATAATAATAATAATAGTTGTTGTTATTATTAGCTTACATGTGCAACTTAAAACACTGTTTTAAGTTCACATCATCATCACAGACGGTGTTGTAGCAATCACAATAACTCACTCTTTTTAGGGTTAAAAGCAGTATTATACTGGGGACTATAACTAGCACACACTCTAAGTCCCTGCTTCAAACCTGTCACGATCTGGTTACAGGGACTCAAACGCAGAGCGGTTAGATGTCTCCAAGGTGTAGTTTATTTACAGTGCCAGTGCAATATATGTACAGTGAAGGGATCCAAAACTCTGGGGAATCACAGGGTAGCTCTCTCACACTCGCTCACGTCTTCTTTGCTCACACTCACACACGTTCACACGGCAGGGAGGTCGCAGGTCCGGGGGGGGGGGGGGGGGGAGATCTGAGGCAGAAGAGAAGGAAAGTCACCAACTAATCACAAATCACGAATTATGAATTATGAAGCACAAGTCCACAGGAGCTGTGAGAACACTAACGTCAGTAGTACAATCATCCAGCGACGAGAGGATCTGTGTTCCAGCCTCAAATAGTGCTCCCGGTGATGACAGGTGATTGTTGTCAGGTGTGTGTGCCAAGGGCAGGAGCCCACAGTGAGCTCCGCCCAGGCAGAGAGGGAGAGAACAGAAACAGCAAATGTAGCCTTGTGGGGCCGACCGGGCAGGCACGAAGACCATGACAAAACCAGCACTGTAGGGAAACAAAATGGGCCAAATCATCAGTATACATTAAATGATTAATAAGAAGGTTACCCACCATACATGCAGTCTTACATTCATTTTACACAACAGAAAGATCATCGAGATACAAATTGAATATAATATAATAGATAGATTCTTTTGTTTTATATTTTAAAAAACGAAATGTGAAGTCAAGTTTTACTCATCTTTGAGCCACACAACAAAGAAAACATTGATAAATGATGTAACTGATTTTTTGGGGGGGGGTTTGGATGTGATTGATTGCAGTTGGTGGCAATGACGTGGAAGGCTACTCCAAAACTGAAGGTGCATGGATTATCTCACTGAATAAACGAGCGTATTCAGTTAACACTGTGGCTGAGTGTGCCACCAAATGTGACACCGAAACATCTTTCACATGCAAGTAAGTTCACATCTCATTTCGTTCTGTGGATCAAAATGCTGCACATATATAGAATGTTATGTATATGCAAATAAATTTTTTTTTCCAGTTTTAGCTCCTACTCCTGCCATTATCCATAGGGCCGCATTTTACCCTCCACATCTGCTCCAGTTGTTCCTTTAGCTCCTGGTGGTTTTCAGTTTTCTTGTGCTTCTTCTTCCTGATGTTGCTCTGCACTGGTATTGCCACATCTATCACAACTGTTCCTCATCATCATCTATCTTCAGCTGTATTTGTGGATGCTCCATGATTCAGGTTGTGGCTCTGAAACTCATTGATCCTTACACTCTTTCCACTGCTTGTAGAACCTGAAGGTGCCTCACAATGCAAGGTGGACACCCCCATGCACTGCGTGGAGTTTTTGTTTCTCGACATCAGCTGCATCTATTGCCTTGTGTGGCCAGTGTATTTTTCACACTGGGGATCTGATGACCAGTAAGCCGTATGTGTTTTTGACTGGGATCTTATTCCTACCATTATGCCTTGTACAGTGCAGGCACTCTAATATGGTTGTGTGAAGAATTGAGTTTGTAGGTTGTCAATCCAGGCGGCGTTCAGGGTGGTCTGCGTAGTTGTAAAGTCCTGTGTTGCAGCTCTATAGACCAGGAGCTGATGCTTCTGCTGTCTGTTGTATTTCCAATGCCTTTCTGAGCTATTCTTGTGTATTGACTCATGTTTCTACTCAGTTTAGTTGCTATGATGCTTGAGAGGAGCTTCCGTATGTCTGTGGAAAGTTGCTGTGGTCTGGTGTTACTGTAGGTCCACCAGCCACTTGGCATTGGTGTGGTGTGGCACCTCTTTCTCACAGATGTTTTTTCAGTATTGTTCAGTTTCAACTCTGGGTGGGTCTGGCCCATGTTGTTATTCTCTTGTAGTTGGGAGTACGTCCTGGATTGGCTTCTTTTTTTTCTCCACTGGAGACTTCCTCTACTTGCATCCTTGATCTTTTATGCAGGTGCTTCTAAGATTACTGTGGCAGTGTATATGAGCTCATCATCCCCATAATCAGTGATGCTGATGGTGGGGATGGGGTATAAAGCAATGTCATAACATCACATCTGCAAGCATCTTCTCTGATGGGACTGTTAACCAGGAGACTCGTGCTTTTGCTTGGGTGGCTACCTTGGCTACATATTTTCTCATTTCAGTAGATGCATCTGCCGTTGCAGGTGGCTGGGCAACATTTAGTTTGGATTCACTGCTCTCTTCTACGAGGGTTGGCTCAATATTTCCATACTGCTCACTGCTTTTCCCATTGTACTGTAGACTCTGGATCTCAAGCTTTGATAACAGCTTCTCTTGTAGTAATATAGCTTTAATAGCATGGTATTAATAGCTTTCTATTAATACCATGTTATCAATCCTTGTCCATGTATGTTCCAGTGGCCACCTCAACTCCTAATGTGTACTTAACTTAGATTTGTATAGCAACTTGCAAGAAATCAAACAACACCTCATTTTTTTCCTCACAGGTCTTTTGTCTATAATGAAAAGGACCAAGAGTGTTTGACAACAGCAGCAAACTCTAAAACAGACAGTGTCTTTCGCAGAAGCAGCACAGCTTTATATGAAAAAAATGGTAATGATCCAAATTTTTCTCTATGACTAAAACTAACACTAAAGCTTCTGTTTTCATGTTGTCCTTTCTGTCAGCTACAGTGACTAGTCTATTCTAGTTTACATGTTTTTTGTTTCCAATTCTTTTTGTTGACATTGTAGTTAATGTTATAAACACAGTAGAGGACTGAAAGTTAAACACTGCTGTAATTTAATTTAGTTTCATAAAACATCACAGAACTCAGATCAGATACATTTTTTACTATAGATAATGCGTGATAAACATCAATAAATCTATTTCTAGTCTTTTCTTTTCTTTTCTTTTCTAGCATATCTTCTGGAGTGTGTAAATGGAATAGGAAGAGATTACAGAGGAACAAAGTCCAGAACAAACTCAGGAAAGATCTGTCAAAGATGGGACTCAAACTACCCACACAGGCCAAAGTGTGTGTTTGCGTTTGATTTTGCATCATCATTTCATATCCTTTTATGCCTTTGTTAAAACGTTTCATAATGTTTCTGCTGCAGTTTCATGCCGCAGAGCAACCCACTAGCAGATCTGGACTCCAATTTCTGCAGAAACCCTGATGGGGACAGCAATGGACCGTGGTGTTACACTACTGATGCTAACACCCGCTGGGAGCACTGCAACGTACCCAGCTGCTCTGGTAAGATTAATAAATCTCTGTGTTTGTTTTGTTTTGTTTTATTTCGCCAACATACATGTCTAATTGTCCTCTAGCAGCCATTTCTCTTTCAACAATCGCCATTTGGTTTTTAAATTATCTAATGTAGCTAATATGTGCAATCTAGGCACTACACAATGTTCTGAAATACTGATATGCAATATGGAAGAACGGTAATTATCATGCTATGATATTTCAGATAAATCAGTGTTTTTCCTTCACAGAGGAATGTATGGTCTGCAATGGTGAGAATTACAGAGGAAAAATCTCCACCACTGAAAATGGCTTCACCTGCCAACGCTGGGACTCCCAGAAACCTCACAACCATGGCTACAATCCTAGCACGTAAGACAACATGAGCAACACTTCAGTGAGCTTGTTGTGGACATTGAAAACATTTTCCAGAAGCTACGCTAAAGCTTAAATACTTCTATTTATGCTTTGTTGAGTCTTCCACTAAAGTATCTGGAGGAGAACTACTGCAGAAACCCAGATGGAGATCCCCGACCATGGTGCTTCACCACTAGCTCATCCAAACGGTGGGACTTCTGCTCCATACCGCGCTGCAGTAAGTCCTCACGTTTAATGAGGATAAGAATTTCACAATATTGGAAAATTTGGTGCACCACTGATGTTTGTTGCCAGACCCCACAGGTCTCTATTGCATTGACATTTGATAGCTGTTGAGGCCATTTATGTAGCTAACTCCTTATTAGCTTTAAGAAACCAGTCTGTAATTATTTGAGCTTTGTAACATGGTGTGTTATCTTGCTGGAAGCAACCATGATAAGAAGTGTACACTGTGATCATAAGGAGATCGACATGTTCAGAAAAAAAAAAGTTTGATCATTAGTTTGAACTTCAGTAGGTCACACTGATCATATCTGTATGCTTAAATGCTTTGTGTTGCTGCCATGTGATTGAAAAATTTTTTCTCTTAACAATCAACATAATGCACTGTTGTATACCTAGGGGACTGCCTGTTTAATCCCATTTCCTGTACAGAACCAATCAAAACTGGCTCAATATTAATTTCATATTCGTTTCATTTATTTCAGAAAATCAATTTAAATACAACTGAAATTTCCACCATTTAATAGGGGTTTCCTTCTTTGATGTAAACCTCAAATGCACCTGCAGTTTCTAGACAACAATGTAAACAAAGCATTCAGAAATCCATGTTGAATGAATATTTCTGCTCAAAGCAACATCACCCACTGCAAGAACCCACCAGCTTTAAAAGTACAAGTCAGTGGAAATATAACAGAAAAAGAATTTAAATATGTAAAAACAATAAACAGTTTTTATAGCATCTTTCAGAATCGAGTTTAAAACATGCTTTTTACAGATAATAAAGAGAGTGCAGATGTTTGACATCTTTTTTTATGACTTCTCTATACAATCCATCTTGTCTTCTTTTCTCAGCTACTGAACCTCCCACCATCATCCCAGAGGTGGACTGTGTCACCAATGAAGGTTTAGCATACCGAGGAACAATTGCTGTTACGGAGACTGGCAAAACGTGCCAGAGCTGGTCGGCTCAGACGCCACAAATACACAACCGAACTCCACAAAACTATCCCTGCAAGTAAGAGCTAAACCTGAAACCAGTGTCAGCCTTTAGTGATTTAATATGGTAAACAAAATATTAGTGGCACAGTTCAACTTTTTCATTAATAGCTTTTAGATCTATTGTAGAACTTCATGATCCACATGATAAAGGTAGAAAATGAGAGAGAAGAGGGCAGTAAGTGAATAAGGAAGTGCAGAGAAATAGAAACAAAGAAATGAAGGCAGCTATGAAAGAGGATAAAGAGTGGAAAGGCATTTAGTCCAGATATCTATTGAGGTATGGAGAGGCCTAGGGTGAGAAGGCAGATTAGTTTTTAACCAGATTGTTTAACTCAAATGATCGAGGGTAAAATGATGCCTGAGGAATGAAGATGTTTACTGGTACTAATTTTTAAGAACAAGGACTATGGGCAGAGCTGTAGCAGCTGGAGTGGTGCAAGGTTGATCAGCCATTTCATGAAGCTATGGGAAAGTGCTAGGTTAAGAAAAGAGAGTCGAGGATCAGTCAGCAGCAGTATGGCTTCATGCTGTGAAAGAGCACTGTAAATGGGATGTTGCTACAGAAAGCATGCTGCTGAGAGAGGAACAGTCATCCTGTATATCAAATACTCAGCACTCAGCACAATACTCAGAACTATGGAGTATGACCACTGTGCTTGTACTAAAAAGAAAAAAAAGAAGAATGTCTATTGTTGACTCTTACTCAATAACCTGTTTTTGGTTTAAGGACCCTGGTAAAAGTATCACATGAAATCTGAAAGATGATCACGCATTTTTGTGTTTTTCTATGTTTATCTTTGTCAGAGGTCTAGACAATAACTACTGTCGCAACCCTGACAATGAAAGGAGGCCCTGGTGCTACACAACTGACCCTGACACTCGCTGGGAGTACTGCAATGTGACACGGTGTGGGAATGAAGCTGCACCAGGTATAATATTAGTCAACTTATTCCTTCTTTTAAAGTCAGCTTCATCTTCTCAAAATGTAGCCAGGAATGTTCTTCCTTTCTTTACCTTTTGCTGCAGATGATCCAGTGATCCCCCCAGATGCAGAAAACTGCTATGAAGGGAATGGTTTCAGTTATCGGGGCATAACATCAGAGACCATCAGTGGGAAAAAATGTCAGAGATGGAGCTCCATGACTCCTCACAGACATGAAAAAACTCCAGAGGCCTTCCCAAATGCGTAAGGATCAAATACATTTTATACACAGCAGAATTCTATACATGCAGAAGAGCGTCCTAACATTTTTGAGAAGCCTACTGCATAATGACAAAACAATCCACAATTTGTCTAGAGATTAATTATTGTACTTTACTTGGACTTTTGGGAGAGGAATGCTAAGGATTCTAGCTACTCAATAGCCCTGGGTCTTCTTTGGCAAAGTCTTCATTTCTTGATGCACAAAATGTTGGTGAAATCTCTCCTTTCCAGATGTGCAAGGTGCCAATTCCATAGGCACTGATTTACCCCGACACCATCAGAAATGCAGGCCTTTGAACTGAGTGCTGATAACAAGCCAGGAGGTCCCTTATCTGGCCTTGCCTTTTATAAACAGGGATTCTCCAGATTCTCTAAATATTTTGATAATGTTATCTACTATAGATGATGAAATATTGAAAGTCTTCACAATTTTACTCAAGGAATATTATCCTTAAGTTGTGCCACAATTTCTACCACTTGCTTTTCCATGTTGGTCCTGATACATTTGAAGTGAGTTGTTTTGTTTCACGAAATAGAAAAATGTCTCAGTTTAAATATTCAGTGTGTTTTCTATGTCCTATTATAAATAAAATATTGAACTTATCTGGATTGGGATTCATTTTTGCAAATCATTTTGTTCTGTTTATCTTTAATTTTATAACTTTTTTCTTCAACTTACTTAAGAACCATAGACAAAACTGTTCTGAACACCTACGGTGTTGTAGGTCAAAATATACTGATGACAAATACTCGTAAAAAAAAAGTAGCAGCTAGAAAGGCTACAAAGGCTAATATTTGTTCTAAGCATGATGTGCCAGTTGATTTGTTATATGATAAATGAGCCAGCAGAGATTTATAGTCCTCCTGAGGTTTGACTCCAGGAGAAAAAAAGTATGTTGTTTTGTGGGTCGATATCCTAATGTTCCAGATCTACCTTTCAACAGAGACCTCCGTAGAAATTGGTGCAGGAACCCTGATGGAGATCAAGCTCCTTGGTGTTACACTACAGACCCCACAGTTCGCTGGGAGTACTGCAACTTGGAGAAATGCCCTACAAAACCTTCAGGAACCACTCGTCCTCAACCACAGGAGCCCTCCACTAACACCCAGACACCAGCAGAAAGAGGTAAATCAACTTTTTTAAAAATGTGGATTTGCCAACATTTTGCTTGCTTGTCAGTTTTTTTGTCAGTTCTTTCACTTTTCCTGGTTCTCTGCTGCTGTTTTAGACTGCAAGACTGGAAATGGAGAAACATACCGAGGTCCAACTTCTGTTACTGTGCTGGGTGTGACCTGCCAGGCGTGGAGCGCTCAGACTCCTCACGAACACAGCAGCTTCACTCCAGAGACTCACGCCAACAAAGGTCTGGAAGGCAATGTAAGTGTGTGGGTGTTGCTATATAAACACTTTGGGGAAAGGGCAGAACTCTTTGTTTTTTTCTCTAGCCATCTAACTCTCCCCCTCTGTCCACTCTCAGAGCTGCAGAAACCCAGACGGTGATGTGAATGGACCATGGTGCTACACTACAGACAGAAACAAAAAATGGGATTACTGCCAGATCTCCGACTGTGGTTTGTATATTCAGTATATTTTATTTGTATTCGCAATAATACTCCATCACTGTGACTCTACAGTTGCTCAGTCACAACTGCAGACTGCAGTGATAACCAGTGTTGGCCAAGTTAGAATAGAATAGCTTTTTATTGTCACTGTTACAAGAACAATGAAAAGCAGTTTGGCATCTCTCCATGTGTGTGGAGTACACAATAGCGTAAGTATTTACACAATAACAGACAAATTTACATTTACATAAGAAAGATATGTACAAGTTATACATGCACCTGCAAACATACACGCACATACAGTGGCTTTCAAAAGTATTCGGCCCCCTTGAACTTCTCCACATTTTGTCACATTACAGCCACAAACATGAATCAATTTGATTGGAATTCCACGTGAAAGACCAACACAAAGTGGTGTACACGTGAGAAGTGGAACGAAAATCATACATGATTCCAAACATTTTTTACAAATAAATAACTGCAAAGTGGGGTGTGTGTAATTATTCAGCCCCCTGAGTCAATACTTTGTAGAACCACCTTTTGCTGCAATTACAGCTGCCAGTCTTTTAGGGTTTGTCTCTACCAGCTTTGCACATCTAGAGGCTGAAATCCTTGCCCATTCTTCTTTGCAAAACAGCTCCAGCTCAGTCAGATTAGATGGACAGCGTTTGTGAACAGCAGTTTTCAGATCTTGCCATAGATTCTCGATTGGATTTAGATCTGGACTTTGACTGGGCCATTCTAACACATGGATATGTTTTGTTTTAAACCTTTCCATTGTTGCCCTGGCTTTATGTTTAGGGTCGTTGTCCTGCTGGAAGGTGAACCTCCGCCCCAGTCTCAAGTCTTTTGCAGACTCCAAGAGGTTTTCTTCCAAGATTGCCCTGTATTTGGCTCCATCCATCTTCCCATCAACTCTGACCAGCTTCCCTGTCCCTGCTGAAGAGAAGCACCCCAGAGCATGATGTTGCCACCACCATATTTGACAGTGGGGATGGTGTGTTCAGAGTGATGTGCAGTGTTAGTTTTCCTCCACACATAGCGTTTTGCATTTTGGCCAAAAAGTTACATTTTGGTCTCATCTGACCAGAGCACCTTCTTCCACATGTTTGCTGTGTCCCCCACATGGCTTGTGGCAAACTGCAAACAGGACTTCTTGTGGTTTTCTGTTAACAATGGCTTTCTTCTTGCCACTCTTCCATAAAGGCCAACTTTGTGCAGTGCACGACTAATAGTTGTCCTATGGACAGATTCCCCCACCTGAGCTGTAGATCTCTGCAGCTCGTCCAGAGTCACCATGGGCCTCTTGGCTGCATTTCCGATCAGCGCTCTCCTTGTTCGGCCTGTGAGCTTAGGTGGACGGCCTTGTCTTGGTAGGTTTACAGTTGTGCCATACTCCTTCCATTTCTGAATGATCGCTTGAACAGTGCTGTTCAAGGCTTGGGAAATCTTTTTGTAGCCTAAGCTTTAAATTTCTCAATAACTTTATCCCTGATCTGTCTGGTGTGTTCTTTGGACTTCATGGTGTTGTTGCTCCCAATATTCTCTTAGACAACCTCTGAGGCCGTCACAGTTTCCTGTCCTGCAGTGGTACTTCTGAGTAAAAAAACTCATAAAATATGTATGTGGGGTAATCAGGTTGTTAGGTCTTAACTGTTGCAAATCTGCAACGTCTGCCTGGAGAGGGTTAACACAAACCACAAGTTATTTGCAGCCATTTAGCTTTTACCCTCTTTTTTATAACCATTTCAAACTATTTACAGAACAATCAGGCGTTCTGCATTCAATAAGATACCACACAAATTATTTGTGCCACTCCTAAAAAGTAAATTCTGTCCACTATAAAGGAGAACATCACAGCCTGACACCTGCAGACAGCAGTCACCTCATTGTTCTGACACACAACACAAATCTATCCACAACACTACACACTAACTACACAAGACAACACATTAACTACACACTCCAAACACGCTAAATGTCACAAATCTCTCACATCTCAAAACTCGCTCTCTCTCTTTTTCTACTTTCTTTCTCTCTCTCTCTCTCTCTCTCTCTCGCCGTCACTCCTAAAATGCCCCGTCTTCCTAAACAACCAAATGTCATGTTGCCATATCATTTTTTGATTGGTCGATCAACACAAAAGGGCAGGGTTTTTTTTGTTTTTTTGTTTTGTTTTGGTCATAAGCACAGAGTGCTTGCTAGCTCTGTGCTTAGAGAGTAAATGTGACGAAACTATTCAGGAAAAACGCCGAGTATATATTATTTATCATGACTCTGGTTTTACATGGCCTATCAATATAATTAAAAACAGGTATATATCACCTTGTTGCTTTGTCATCTTGAAGTGGTCATGTGATTGGCTTACCACGACTACTTTATTCTTCCTCAGTCAAACACCTGCTTAGCTCCAGGTGTACCAAAAAGTGATCGTCGAGCAGAAAGTGATTGCTGTCCGCAGGAGCGCGCAGTTGCTTAAAGCTGTAGCGCCCAGATTGCTACTTCCGTGCAACTGATATAAGATGCGGTAAGCTGAACACAGCTTCAACCGTCTGTTTGTTGAAAAATAGTAACGCGACCGCACTGCATTTTGTTGTTAGTAACGGTAACAGTGTTGTAACGATAGAAATAGTAATTCGTTAGATTACTCGTTGCTGAAAAAAGTAATGCTGTTAGTAACGTCGTTATTCCCATCACTGGTAATAACTCTTGTCAACTCTTTCAGTTTCAACAGAATTTTTTTTTTGTCCGTTCAATTTTCCTGTGGCTGACAAGGGTGTTAAGACTTCTGTCTATTAATTAATTCCTCAAAACTTGAAGCTAACTTTGTCTTTTTTTGCTTCACTGGGCTTGTGAGAATTCATGACAATAAATCATTACCTTGCAGCTGGACTGGAATGTGGAACGCCAGTTGTCAAACCAAAACGCTGTTTTGGTCGTATTGTCGGCGGCTGTGTATCGAAGCCTCACTCGTGGCCCTGGCAAATCAGTCTCCGGACCATGTAAGGATATAACACCAAAGAGTTACATTTTTAAAATACTCTGAATTTCCCTAACAGATATGTAGAGTTATCCAGAAATTTAAATTATTTTGATCGAAAAATATACACAAGTTTTTTTTTGTTCACTTGTTTTTTGTTTAGTTGATTTTGTTTTTACTGAGGTATTAGGTCTGACTAATAATAAAAATGAATTATTAAAATTCAGACTAAAAGTATTATATACATGAACTAGTTTTTTACCATCATTCTGAGACAAGATATTTCTAATTTTAGAGATATTGTGTAAATGCAGGAAGGCAGTCCTACGTATTTGTTTAATGAGTGTGTCAAAAATGACTCCAAGATTCTTCACAGTGTTACTGATGGACAAGGTAACAAGATGAAATGTGGTGTCTAACCAAACATGGTGTACCTTGCATGATGAATACAATAACCTTAGATTTAGAAGCAGAAAATTAGAGATGATTTATATCAGTTGTCTGATAATTTTTTTTATTTGTCAGTTCACTGTTTTACCATTGTTGCCTCTTAATATCTGTATTTTTTGAAGCAAGCTGTTACAGTTCATCTGTACATTTTGAACTAAATGTCTGTTTTTCTACCAGTACGGGAATCCATTTTTGTGGAGGAACACTGATCCATCCTCAGTGGGTCGTGACTGCTACTCACTGCCTTGAGAGGTCAGAAGAGAGCCACCATTGAAACCTAAAATCAAATTCTGCAAACTCAAATCCTAAATAATTAGTGCCTATGTTTCTACATGTTATACAATACAGGTCAAGCCGCCCTTCATCCTATAAGGTACTCCTGGGTGTCCACACAGAACTCGCCAATGAGGTATCAAAGCAAGAGAGGAGACTTGAGAAAATAGTGAAGGAACCAAATGGAGCGGACATTGCTTTGCTCAAACTAGAGAGGTCAGTATAGGTCTAATTATCCCTGATCAACTACAAATAGAAATTGTGTTAAATACTACAGCAATTGGAAAACTGGATCAGTCAAATTCATCCATAAATTTGGTCACTGGACACAACATATATAACTGTAAGCATGTAAGCATAACTGTAGAAACAGACTAGTCCAAGATTATTTAATGATTAAATGTCATAATGTGACATGTGCAATATCTCAGTCTTTCCTTATTCTGTGCAATATTTTTTTGTCTTAGTGGAATTACCATCCCACATTACAGCCACAAACATGAATCAATTTGATTGGAATTCCACGTGAAAGACCAATACAAAGTGGTGTACACGTGAGAAGAGGAACGAAAATCATACATGATTCCAAACATTTTTTACAAATAAATAACTGCAAAGTGGGGTGTGTGTAATTATTCAGCCCCCTGAGTGAATACTTTGTAGAACCACCTTTTGCTGCAATTACAGCTGCCAGTCTTTTAGGGTATGTCTCTACCAGCTTTGCACATCTACAGACTGAAATTCTTGCCCATTCTTCTTTGCAAAACAGCTCCAGCTCAGTCAGATTAGATGGACAGCGTTCGTGAACAGCAGTTTTTAGATCTTGCCACAGATTCTTGATTGGATTTAGATCTGGACTTTTCCTGGGCCATTCTAACACATGGATATGTTTTGTTTTAAACCTTTCCATTGTTGCCCTGGCTTTATGTTTAGGGTCGTTGTCCTGCTGGAAGGTGAACCTCCGCCCCAGTCTCAAGTCTTTTGCAGACTCCAAGAGGTTTTCTTCCAAGATTGCCCTGTATTTGGCTCCATCCATCTTCCCATCAACTCTGACCAGCTTCCCTGTCCCTGCTGAAGAGAAGCACCCCAGAGCATGATGTTGCCACCACCATATTTGACAGTGGGGATGGTGTGTTCAGAGTGATGTGCAGTGTTAGTTTTCCTCCACACATAGCGTTTTGCATTTTGGCCAAAAAGTTCCATTTTGGTCTCATCTGACCAGAGCACCTTCTTCCACATGTTTGCTGTGTCCCCCACATGGCTTGAGGCAAACTGCAAACGAGACTTCTTGTGGTTTTCTGTTAACAATGGCTTTCTTCTTGCCACTCTTCCATAAAGGCCAACTTTGTGCAGTGCACGACTAATAGTTGTCCTATGGACAGATTCCCCCACCTGAGCTGTAGATCTCTGCAGCTCGTCCAGAGTCACCATGGGCCTCTTGGCTGCATTTCCGATCAGCGCTCTCCTTGTTCGGCCTGTGAGTTTAGGTGGACGGCCTTGTCTTGGTAGGTTTACAGTTGTGCCATACGCCTTCCATTTCTGAATGATCGCTTGAATAGTGCTCCGTGGGATGTTCAAGGCTTGGGAAATCTTTTTGTAGCCTAAGCCTGCTTTAAATTTCTCAACAACTTTATCCCTGACCTGTCTGGTGTGTTCTTTGGACTTCATGGTGTTGCTGCTCCCAATATTCTCTTAGACAACCTCTGAGGCTGTCACAGAGCAGCTGTATTTGTACTGACATTAGATTACACACAGGTGCACTCTATTTAGTCATTAGCATACATCAGGCAATGTCTATGGGCAACTGACTGCACTCAGAAACAAGGCCAAAAAAACCCAAAACAAAACGTCCATCAAAATCACAGGAGCGCAGGGAACAGTTCATGACTCCTCAGGGGGCCGACCCGGAGGGTGACGGTCCAGAAAATCATAGTTCATGTGATCAGGGGGCCGGCCCGGAGGCCGACGGTCCAGAAAATCATAGTTCATGTGATCAGGGGGCCGGCCCGGAGGCCGACGGCACAGAAGTCCATGGTCGAACAGTTCCGGGGGCCGTCCGTGCGGACGGCAATGGTGGCGACATGGAAACTGTTCAGGGGGCCGACCGTGCGGACGGCAACGGCGTAGAAACAGTTCAGGCGGCCGACCGTGCGGACGGCAACGGCGTAGAAACAGTTCAGGCGGCCGACCGTGCGGAAGGCGGCGGCGGCGCCCAAGTGTCAGGCGTACCGGCCGAGGCTTGGAGGGCACAGGACCAGGTGACGCTAAAGCAGAGGCTGAGGCCGGACCGGGCGTAGCAGAAGCACAGGCAGAGGCCGGACCGGGCGAGGCCGAAGACTCTGACGAGGACGGACCGGGCGAGGCCGAAGACTCTGACGAGGACGGACCGGGCGAGGCCGAAGACTCTGAGGCTGAAGCCGGAGCCGGACCAGGTGGAGCAGGAGCAGCTGATGCAGAAGCCGGACCAGGCGAGGACGAAGACTCTGAGGCTGAAGCCGGAGCCGGACCAGGTGGAGCAGGAGCAGCTGATGCAGAAGCCGGACCAGGCGAGGACGAAGACTCTGAGGCTGAAGCCGGACCAGGCGAGGACGAAGACTCTGAGGCTGCGGCTGACGAAGCACAGGCTGGAGCTGCGGCTGACGAAGCACAGGCTGGAGCTGCGGCTGACGAAGCACAGGCTGGAGCTGGTCCTGGCGTAGCAGAGGCAGAACCAGGTGACAGTGAGGCAGCCACAGGTGGTGAAGCAGAAGGCCCTCCAGCTGACGAAGCGTGAGGCTGAACGGGCTCCTCGGGCCCGCCAGCAGACGTGGCGTGAGGCTGGACGGGCTCCTCGGGCCCGCCAGCAGACGTGGCGTGAGGCTGGACATGGCGAGGCTGATGTGGTTCTCCTGAACCTTCAGCAGACGAAACATGAAGCTGGCTGGGTTCTCCCGAACCTTCAGCAGACGAAACATGAAGCTGGCTGGGTTCTCCCGAACCTCCAGCAGACGAGACATGAAGCTGGCTGGGTTCTCCCGAACCTCCAGCAGACGAGACATGAAGCTGGCTGGGTTCTCCCGAACCTTCAGCAGACGAAACATGAAGCTGGCTGGGTTCTCCCGAACCTCCAGCAGACGAAGCATGAGGCTGGCTGGGTTCTCCTGAACCTCCAGCAAACGAAACATGAGGCTGGCTGGGTTCTCCTGAACCTCCAGCAGATGAAGCATGAGGCTGGCTGGGTTCTCCCGAACCTCCAGCAGACGAGACATGAAGCTGGCTGGGTTCTCCCGAACCTCCAGCAGACGAGACATGAAGCTGGCTGGGTTCTCCTGAACCTCCAGCAAATGAAGCATGAAGCTGGCTGGATTCTTCTGAACCTCCAGCAGACGAAGCATGAGGCTGGCTGGGTTCTCCTGAACCTCCAGCAAACGAAACATGAGGCTGGCTGGATTCTCCTGAACCTCCAGCAGATGAAGCATGAGGCCGGACGGGCTCCCCGGGCCCTCCGGCTGACACTGAAATTGGCCGCACCAGCTGTACCCCCGTCTCTGGCTCCAGACCGGCCTGGATAGCAGTACCACAGCAGCTTAGCTGAGCCTGATGGCTAGCTTTTCCAGGGCAAACAGTCTCTGTATAGCCGGGCTCATTAACCGGAAAAGTAGTGTCAATTTCAACAACTTCCTGAGAGAAAACATGAGGAGCCAAAATGTAATCACTCACTTGCGTTTGTGATACGGAGCGTCGGTGGCGCGCACGCCGCTTTTTCTTAGGAGTGGAAGACGGCGGAGCGATGGGTGGAAGTCCCTGGTAACTCCGAGGTCCCCCGAGAGCCAGTCGAGTTCCCCGGAAAGAGTGCTCGTGCTCCGGAATGAGCCACGGCTTCCACCGGAGCTCCTCCTCCAAGAGAGCGCAGAATATAGACTGGCGCTCGTCGTCGTCCAAGTCTATGGTGTGCGGCGCTTCCTCGCGCTGAACTGTGACAGGAGTATGGCGAGACTGTGATGAGGGCGTGGAAACTGGTGAGCTGAGAGGTGGTGACGCTGCGGCGAATCTCAGCGAACCGACACGAACACACTCAGGTTCCGGAGGCAGCAATGGAGATGACTGATTGTGGGGTTGTTGTGACTGGTGGGTGCTGGAAGCCATTTCCTGACTCGACAGTCCCTGGGCCTGCAGCATCTCCTTTATCCTCGTAAAGGCATCAACGATGGCAGGTGAGTCCGGGAGCTGGAGAAGGCGGGGATCCCTCTCCATAATAGCTTCAGCAGCGTTGATCATTACTAGCTTGCTCTTCAAATCGGGCGCTGTAAAGAAGCGGTCGAGGATCGCTTGGATCCGAGCAGTCTCCTCCAGACACTCGGTGAGAGCAGAATCCGCTGGGTCCATGACTGGTCAGTTCGTTCTGTCACGGCGGGGTGCGCCGATGTGTGCGGAAACAGGACCCAAAAGCAGATGATGACGAGGAATAGTAATGATTAACAGAAAAGTGAACCTTTATTGCGATGACGGCAGGAAATGAACCAAGAGACCAAAGCAAACAAGCAAAACACTGAACTGACAAAACACTAAGAAACAAAACACTAAAGGTACTAAGACCAAAAACTATAACTATGCCCGAGGTGGAAAAATAAACAGACTATGACTCTGGTGAGAATAAACAGACGAACTGACAATGGCATGAAGAAAACAAAAGGCTTAAATACAGACATGAGGTGATCAGGGGAAGTGGCGACACATGAGGAAACAGCTGACTGACATGAATCTAATGACAGGACCAGGAGGAGTGAAACTAAATACAATGACCAAAGAACACATGACACTGTCAGAATAAAACAGGAAACACTAAAACTAGACATGACAATACAAACTTAACATACCAAATACGTGATGAATAATGCAAGAACTCAAACAGAAAACCCAGGAACAATAACTGCCTAAACTAAAGGCAAATAGGAAATACCACAAAACTAACAACATCTCAAAAAATGAGAACAATACAAAGAAAGCTCAAAGTGCTGGGTCGGAGACCCAGCCTGTGACACAAGGGGGCCGAATACTTTTGAAAGCCACTTTATATATATACATATTGCTTTTTCTTCTTTGTGTATTGTTTTCTTTACTTTTGCAACTTAGTGGACCTGCTACCCATTCCCAGTTTGGAATGGGAACTGTGGGTCTCTGTATCTTCTCCTTCTCTTCATACTTTGGAGATATCCCATCACTGGCTGCTTTATTTTTTGGATTTGCACAGAATTCGTGCAATTTTGTATGTAGGACCACATTGCCCATTCACTTGGAAGCTCAGGTGGTTGGACAGCCTTCCCAGGGTAGACTTCAAAGCTGTGAATGCCGTCTAATATTGTTGTGACTTAGAAGAGGGCCAAATCTTGTCTCACCACCCATATCCTCTGTGGCTTGGCAGCTGTTGTCCCTGAAATAGAGAAAATATTTGATGGTCTCTCACTGCGCAAGAGGCATCACATCAGCAACATGTGAAATGTGTACAAATCTTTGCACAAATACATGAAATAAAATTTAATTACACATAAACACACTGTCAGCAAAGTCTTCCTCAAGAGTACCCCTTACAGCACAACATTGTGCTGAGGCAATGAAAAGAAAAAGTGGATTTCTATGTACGCAAAATTTTAAAAACTTCATAAAATCTAGCAAAAACACTGTCTACATCTTTTACACTTACACGTGTTCATGTGTTTTTGATTTGCTCTTTATGTCACAGTAAATATTATAACTAGGACACTCTTACCTTCGTATGTCCACCATTTGGTCCTATTGCTATGTGTCAGAGAAGAATACCCCATCTTCATGCTTCATAGTGGCCCCCATATGTTATTGGACTGAAATTTGATGCTTCTCAATGTATGAATATATGTTGTGTGTGCGTTTTTAGGCCTGTGCTAATAAACGACAAAGTACAGCCTGCTTGTCTGCCAGAAAAGGACTACATAGTGCCCAGTGGAACAGAGTGTTATGTTACTGGATGGGGAGAGACTCAAGGTAGGTCACATTTATGTGTGCTATTGTTGTTATTTGTGAGAATTATCTGAATTCCTCGTCAATTTGTATAAATTTGTATAAATAAATACATAAATACAATGCAAAGTGTCTGGTTAAGTTGTTTAAACCAATTTTGATCACATATTTTTGCTTACTAACTCACAATGCATTATAGATAATAAACTTAAAAAACTAATTTACAAGCTTTAGAAATTCAGCACTGAGCAGATTAATATGAAATACAATCAGGTCTTGTTTTGTAAAATCCTCTGCAAGATGTAATGAAAGCTTTTCACCACAAAGTGGCACTGTTTAATCAGAGCGTTTTTACTTAGCCCAACCAGCACTTTAATCTTCTGATTGAAATAATTGTGTACTCCTACCTTACAGGACAACTTATAAACAATTCTTCTATGTTTAGTTTTAAAAATAAGTTTGTGATCTTTTAACTATACCCCACATCATTATTATGTACAAATGTTGAGTAAACTCTGGCTTGAATGGTGCTGATACTGTATGTCGCTTTGAAATACAATGCACAGGTGCCTTGGACATAACATTGTAGCTGTTTAATCATTTATAGAATGTTTTCCACTTTGTTCAAACAAAGTAGCTTTTTTAAGACAAAAATTACCTTTAAGGAGACATAAAGACCAGTGCAATAGAACCAACATACAAGAAGTTGATAATAGTATTTATTTATTTTTTTATGCAAACAACAGCCACTGGTTTAAACATGTCTTATCATAATGACAAGGAGGATAACCGCTGAGAATTGTGTCTGCAGGTACGGGAGGTGACGGCACCCTTAAGGAAGCTGGTTTCCCTGTGATTGAGAATAGGGTCTGCAATCGCCCAGCATACCTGAACGGCAGAGTCAAAGATCATGAGATGTGTGCTGGAAATATCGAAGGAGGAACAGACAGCTGCCAGGTACAATTTTTTTTAAAATATGTTTACAGTAGAACAGTTCACCATACATGAGAAAAGATTTCATAAAGTTAGAGTACTTTGGATTTAGAAGTTCTTTCAACAATCAACTATTAAACTCACAACACATTAAAAGTCATTAAAATTGCAGACTGATAAATTAAAGCTACCAAAATCAAATCAAATCAAACATTCAAACCAGGAAAAATTTGATTTTACAAACATGTTAAAGTTTTTTGAGTCCTCTGTTATCACACACACAAAAAAAATCTAATCAACACTAGACAGATGTTTGAACTTCTTTTATCTGTTATGCATGTAAATTTTCCATATTAACAGTAAATATTTAGATGGTTATTTAGATGATTTAAATCGAGATATAAAGAACTGTGCTGACAATGATTACCTGATGGTTGTTTTAGTAACTGGAATATTGACTAAACATTTCTCTGATACTTGTTTGAATTAAACCTCCACTTATTTGTAGCATTGATTAAACATGGAAAAAGTGACCCAATTTTAAAATTATATTAACATGAATGTGTTTTATGGCACACTCATGTTATCAGTGATCTTTAGTTCTGGGGTGTCAAACATAAGGCACGGGGGCCAGGATAGTCCTGAAGAAGACTCAAACCCAACCCACTGGACAATGATAGAAAATGTGAACGAGTGTATCAATTCTGAACTTCTGTAATTTAATCAGACTGCTCACCCCCATTGCCATTCATAGTACACCAACATAATTTACTAACAGGAACAAGTAAATAAGAGGAAAGTTCCTGTTTTGGGGTCTAGAGTAAATTCTGTAATTTTACTAATTTATTATTTTTTTATTTTTTTATTTTGTTTTATTGTCTGGCCTGCCTAAAAGGTAAAAGGACTCAAGTCAAATGTGTTAAATAAATCTTAGTATCCCACTTTTTCAATGTATATAGTCAACAACAAATACAGTAGATGTGCTATTTCCAATGCCTTAATTAGTCTTCTGTTATATTTTTTAAATGAGCCACTGTCCAAACAATTCCTCTGTTTCTTCTCTGTTAGTTTTGCCAGCAGTTAACCTCAATGGCATCAAAAGCAGCTAGTGTGTGAATTGAACAGTAAAATATATGTATATGTGTGTGTTTTCTCCTTGTAGGGTGACAGCGGTGGTCCTCTAGTGTGTTATTCGCAAAACAGGTTTGTCTTGCAGGGTGTCACATCCTGGGGTCTGGGCTGTGCTAATGCCATGAAACCTGGCGTCTACGCTCGAGTGTCTAAGTTTGTGGACTGGATAGATAGAACCATCAAAACCAACTAAACTGCAATGTGGTTATTGAGGATCTTAACATATGTACACTGTTCTGCTCTGATATTACAAGCACTGCTGACTGATGTGGATACACTATAAACAGCGCATGTTACTGGTTTAAAAAAAAGAAGGACAATGAACAATGAATGAAATTTGGAAAAACAATACTTAAATGAAACAAGGAAATTATACAAATATTAAAAACGTACTTCCTTGTGTTTGGGTGAAATAAAATGTAATCATTCAGTAGTCGTTTCCCTGTTTTTCATCTGATCTTCAGACTTCAGAAGATTCTTCATTTGATGATTTTCTTCATGGCTCTGCTTTTTCCTGAGAGAGAGAAAACATTTTGACACTACACCCACAAATAATGCATAGTAAATGTCTATTGAGATAAGTTTCCTTATCAGTTACAATGAAACTTTAGTACAGACTTTCTTTGAATTTTACGTAAGTTTTACAAAAAGAAGTGATGAAAAACAAATGCTAATTGTAATGCCTTTAAAAAGTAATATGAACTCAGAAGAAGGATTACTTTACTCATTAATATAACAAGTTATACACAGTGCTCTTCATATGGACCTCTGGACTAATACTTTAGCTGTACTCAGTAAACGGGATTCTGAATGTGTTATGACTGAAAAAACTGGGACATTTTACCAATTAGGGAACTCAATATCATCAATGGTTTCAGGGAGAGGTACTCCTTTGGTTTCAGGAAGTAACAGCACCAAACCTCCAGCTATGATTGCCACAGCGCCTGTACCAAAACAAGATGCAGATAATGTCAGTGTAATTGCAAAATTATTTTAATTATTTCCTACAAAAAAAGCTAAAGACTTTTCAATTTCAGATATTGTTCTGTTTTTTAAATTTAGTGTGTCATAATCACACTTAGGCTAGTAAAAATATATATTTCTGACTCAAATTGTTGTTGATTAAAAACTAAATAAAAAGCTTTTAACATCTTTGTAATAAATAAAATATCGAATGAATAAACAATTATCACTTTTTAAAACACTCATGAGCTCCTACAAAAGCATTAAAGGAACTGGTATCAGTATAAAACATTCTCTGAGCATTAGCTAAAAATATTGCATTTAATGAATTACTTGAATTATTCACTCCAAAGAATAGTTACACAGGCAGTTAGTAACATTGTATTATACTGTGTGGATGGCTCAAACTCTGGACAGTGGGCTCTATAAAATGAACTGAAACTTGTAATTTAACAGATTACTTCCTTTGAATAACCTATAAGATGTTAAATTCTAGTTTACTGCTTCAGGAAACATCCTGAAGTTGTTGTCGAAAAAATACTGGCTAAAGTCGGGTGACAAAAAAGGACCATTCACAGTCAGCAGCCAGTACAACCATTACTCAAACCTGCAAGAACATTATTCTATAACTGATGTAATTCAACAACACTGTGAGTGCCAAAATATTTTTTGTAATTTCTTTGTAGTTTTACATAAGTAAAAATTCACATTAAGTGATGAAGGGGTTTTACAGCAGCAGTAGACTTTTTAAAAAAAGTTTTAAATGTTTTTAAGGACAAATATGGCAAATCGAAACATAGTGATGCTATATTACTACTAGATTACTACTTACTACTTTATTCCATAAATAGTGTCACTGCTTTGTGAAATTATATCTGATCCATTTGTTTTTCCTTGTTAGGATCTGTTATTAAGAGTACATTATTAACATTTTATGGATGTTTTTGAAAAGGTAAATCTATGAACTTGATTTGTTACCTTTTAAAACCCAGTTACTAGTTTTTTTTTTTCATATACATGCTTACTGGTAAACATTATAAACCCACCAAAGATGATGAGTGGCAGTTCCAGCCAGATAGCAGCCAGTCTGTACAGCAGGAATGAGGACACAATGCCTCCAACATCACACAGAGTAGAACAAACAGACACTGCCAGGTTCCTGTATTCAGTCAAAATGATGGAGAGATAAACACAATTTCCTGGTTATAACTTCAGCAGGTTATAATTAGTTTCCTCACCTGACAAATGTGGGGTAGAGCTCTGTGTTAACAAACACCACCATCTCAAAGGCCATGGTGATCCCCAACCGACCGATACAGGCAACCGCTGTCTTTAACCAGAACAAGCCTGAGATACACACAGGAAGTCAATAACCAATGGGTACCAGGGTGGTGACCATGTCTGTGTTTTCTGTACAGTCTATGCATAAAACTCACTGTCAGGAATGAAAGCAGCAATGAAGCACGAAGCTCCAGCTACGATATTCGCAGTGGCGAATGGGAGACGCCGGCCAATACGTTCAATGGTGAAGAGGATAAGGAAGGCGGCAGGAAATTCCACCAAGCCAGAAATGAGAAAGTCAATGTAGACGTTTCCTCCTGCTATCCCCAAGCGCATGACGAGGCCTTGATAAACCACAGCACTGGTGAACCTGTGCACAACAAACACAGAGGTTCAGCATCAACTGCATGTAGGCAAAAAAAACGTGTGTGATTTCAGGCAAGTCTCACCAGTTGAACATGAGGATGAAGGTGTGCTTTCTCATGTTTGGAGTTCTGATTAGGTCCAGCAAAGAGGCAGAGGTAGACTCACCTTCACCATCAGTCAGTGACTGGGAAATAAAAACATGGAAATGTGAGATTAAAGCAGGATTAAAAAGTGTCATAAAATAATGGTAGAAATAAGGAGTTAATAGGTCTTAATGTTTCCTGTTAGTGGAAATGAAATGTTAGAGAATAGTTTTGGTGATTTTCTTTATCTTTGTCAACAAATTCCATTAAATACTAAAATCAGCAGTAAACTGATAAACATATTTGGTGAATATATTGTTCCTTTAGTCATTGCTATCTATAAACTCTTAAATTGTTCTGTAAGTGAACTATTTAATCGGCCTACCTCCGTATTCTTGAACAGTGTCCTGTGGTTCTCTCTGGCCACAGCTTCAGTGATCTTCAAAGCTTTGGAGGAACGGTTCTGAGAGATGAGCCACCTCGGAGACTCTGGGATAAACCTGAGAAACAAAGAAGTGTCTAAAGGTGCAAGTCTGTAGATAAAAATCTTAACTGAAAAGATTTATACATTATTTAGGAGATGAGGAGCTTTTTAACTCCCTGGAAAGTGACTATGGTAAATATGCAAGGTGAAAATGGTTATTATTATGGAACAAGTAATTAAACCAGCATATTAAGCTCATAGCTCTTTTGCACATAAATCTATTTAATACTTAAATTTTTTTGTCTCCGTGTATTTATTCATGATATTTTTATTTTATCTATTTGTACATGTTAACCGGCATCTGCGTGTGGACAGCAGAGAAAGAATTTCATTGTACAGAGAGAAGCTTTTTCTTTGCACACATGACAATAAACACTTTGAATCTTGACTCTGAAACCACAGCAGGAGAGGAAGAAGTACTACATCTCCGTCCACCTTGCTGACTTCCATAACCTTACTTCTTGCTTTACTATTTAAAGGCCAGAGTGCTTCCTGCATCAGCACAGAACAAAAGCAATGAGATACATCATATATAAACCATAGTCCCAAAGATAATGGGCAGTTTTTGTTTTCCTTTTACTATAATAAATTTAGTGGGAAAATCTATTTTGATCTAAAAGGGAAGCACCATCTCATGCTAGAAGTACTGTAAGTCTTGTTTCCTGATCCAAACTCACATACCACTTTATTACGTAACCTGCATATATGCCTATTTGTGCAATTATCCAAACAACTTGCAGTAGTGCACAAAATCCTTGATTAGTATCCAATTGATTAGTATCCAAATGTGTGTGCAAGGAAAGCCAAAAACAGGTTTGAGGGTCTTTTCGAGACAGAGGCGAGGCTGCCATCTCGCGCCATCGGCCCCTCTGGCCAATGGACAATATTGATAACACTATTATGTGAAAAAATGACATAGAGTGTTGGACATTTCTGAACAAGTACAGATCTAAAATTTTACATAAGAGTGATGAAAAAGTGACTAGTAGTTCATTTCAAGTGAGCATTTTTTTCTGGATGATCACGCCATGTGGACTGTCATGTCCACATGGCGTGATTGGTAGTCCAATGCCTTGCCCCCGACTCCCTAACCCTTACTGTGATGCAATGATTGCCTCAGAGATCAGGCGATCAGCATGCTGAACACTGGAATATTCATATATACATATATATATATATGAAGGTGACGCACTGTCATAAATGCCACTGGTCATTTATGAGCGCAAAGGCAGGCACAGACAGATGTCTGTTTTTGTTTGACATTGTCATGTGTACACGATGACAATGTCAAACAACATTGAGATTTTTTTTTTCTTTTTTGTTTGTTTGGTTTTTTACCAGTAATAACACACGAAGAGCACGTAGGGCACAGTGAAGGTGACCTGGAGCCAGCGCCAGTCTGTGATAAAGTAGGCGAGCAAAGGAAGGATGAGGAGACCCACACTGAAGAACATCTGGTACAAGATACCCACTGTTCTCCTGTACTTCACACCAACAATCTCTGTGACTAACAGAGGGACAGGAATGGTATTAAAAGTAAGACAATTTTGTTAGAAACAAAACAATGTGACATGCAAAAATAACACAAGTATATAAATTCCACAAATGTAAGAAAATTCTTGCATTATTCACCTAAAAATAATTTGAAAATGTATGATCAAAAGTTAGGTCGTGTCATTTCTACACAGTTAGCTATGAAAATGCCTCAGAGAAAAAATCTGTTTCAGAAAACATGGAGATGATTACGCAGCACATATGAGGTCATCCAGCCTCCTTTGACACTGAAGCCAAGGATGGTCCTGAACACAAGGATGGAGATGTAGTTTGGCGCTATAGCCACTGCGATTCCTGCTACTGCATTCAAAATGTTGGACACCAAGAAACTGATCTGCCTGCCAAACCTGCAGAGTGAAATGGAAAATACATCAGGTGGGGATTCGTTGAATGAATATTATTTTGAAAATAATATATTCACTCCAGGACACATCAGAGCCACAAGTCTAGCCACAAGAGGCCTGCAGGAGTGTGCCTATTCATACCACACAAACATGCCTTCATGTGTTTCAGGGGTGTTATAGTTATATATTTCTATAAAACACAGTTGTAATTATACAGGGTGGGCCATTTATATGGATACACCGTAATAACATGGGAGTGGTTACTGATATTAAAGTCCTGTTTGTGGCACATTAGTATATGTGAGGGGGCAAACTCCTCAAGATGGGTGGTGACCATGGTGGCCATTTAGAAGTCGGCCATCTTGGATACAACTTTTGTTTTTTCAATAGGAAGAGGGCCATGTGACACATCAAACTTATTGGTAATGTCACAAGAAAAACAATGGTGTGCTTGGTTTCAACGTAACTTTATTCTTTCATGAGTTATTTACAAGTTTCTGACCACTTATAAAATGTGTTCAATGTGCTGCCCCATTGTGTTGGATTGTCAATGCAACCCTCTTCTCCCACTTTTTACACACTGATAGCAACACCGCAGGAGAAATGCCAGCACAGGCATCAAGTGTCCGTAGTTTCAGGTGCTGCACATCTCGTATCTTCACACCATAGACAATTGCCTTCAGATGACACCAAAGATAAAAGTCTAAGGGGGTCAGATCGGGAGACCTTGGGGGCCATTCAACTGGCCCATGACAACCAATCCACTTTCCAGGAAACTGTTCATCTAGGAATGCTCGGACCTGGCACCCATAATGTGGTGGTGCACCATCCTGCTGGAAAAGGGTGTCTTGCATTGAAATCTGCTGCAATGACCCGGTTACTGCGTTCACCAGATATCAACACAATTTCAATCCGCTCCTCACGTGTTAACCTCGACATGTCAATGGCTGTGAACAAAGAGAAACTTGTAAATAACTCATGAAAGAATAAAGTTACGTTAAAACCAAGCACACCGTTGTTTTTCTTGTGACATTACCAATACGTTTGATGTGTCACATGGCCCTCTTCCTATTGAAAAAACAAAAGTTGTATCCAAGATGACCGACTTCTAAATGGCCACCATGGTCACCACCCATCTTGAGGAGTTTGCCCCCTCACATATACTAATGTGCCACAAACAGGACTTAAGTATCACCAACCATTCCCATTTTGTATCCATATAAATGGCCCACCCTGTATATGTTACCTGGCCAGCACAGTAAACTTGATGGTTGTTGGAGCCTCACCTGTCAGCAAAGTATCCAAAAGCGAAACTGCCAACCAAGAAGCCCACATTGAGAGTAGACTGGAACATGTCCACCAACCATCCATCTGAACACACCAGATTGAACTGAAAAAGGAACAAAGACATTTTTTCATGTCTATATGAAAACTTCCAATTTCACTTACATACCTGCACAGTTTAGTCAATTAATACAGAGAAATTTTAGGGAATTCTCTTAAATCTAAATCAACTTTGTTAAGTTTACGCAAACTGTCTTCTCACCTCTGTGACGAAGGATTTCCTGCCTTCATACTGATACTCCCAGCTTTCCTGAAAGACAAAAAAAGTAAACATTTAATCCAATACGGACAGTTTAAACACTTCACACAAAGCTTTTCAGTTGTATTTTGCTCAAAGAAGTCCTGCCATTAATTAATTCTTCGATCTTAAATATGATCAACCTATCTCTAATGATCGGCTATGTACCACAGGCCTTCAAGCTGGCTGTAGTTAAACCTTTACTCAAAAAGCCATCTCTAGACCCAGCAGTCTTAGCTAATTATAGGCCAATCTCCAACCTTCCTTTCATATCAAAAATCCTTGAAAGAGTAGTTGTCAAACAGCTAACAGATCATCTGCAGAGGAATGGTTTATTTGAAGAGTTTCAGTCAGGTTTCAGAGCTCATCACAGCACAGAAACAGCTTTAGTGAAGGTTACAAATGATCTTCTTATGGCCTCTGACAGTGGACTCATCTCTGTGCTTGTCCTGCTAGACCTTAGTGCAGCATTCGATACTGTCGACCATAATATCCTATTAGAGCGATTAGAACATGCTGTAGGTATTACAGGTACTGCACTGCAGTGGTTTGTATCATATCTATCTAATAGACTCCAATTTGTTCATGTAAATGGAGAGTCCTCTTCACACACTGAGGTTAATTATGGAGTTCCACAGGGTTCAGTGCTAGGACCAATTCTGTTTACATTATACATGCTTCCCTTAGGCAGTATCATTAGAAGACATAGCATACATTTTCACTGCTATGCTGATGACACCCAGCTCTATCTGTCCATGAAGCCAGATAACACACACCAATTAGTTAAACTGCAGGAATGTCTTAAAGACATAAAGACCTGGATGGCCGCTAACTTTCTGCTTCTTAATTCAGATAAAACTGAGGTTATTGTACTCGGTCCTGAAAAGCCTAGAAATATGGTATCTAACCAGATTCTTACTCTGGATGGCATTACCTTGGCCTCCAGTAACACTGTGAGGAACCTTGGAGTCATTTTTGACCAGGACATGTCCTTCAATGCACATATTAAACAAATATGTAAGACTGCGTTCTTCCATTTGCGCAACATCTCTAAAATTAGAAATATCCTGTCTCAGAGTGACACTGAAAAACAAGTTCATGCATTTATTACTTCCAGGCTGGACTACTGTAATTCATTATTATCAGGATGTCCAAAAAACTCACTGAAAAGCCTTCGGCTAATCCAAAATGCTGCAGCAAGAGTACTGACAGGGACTAGAAAGAGAGAGCATATTTCTCCTGTTTTGGCTTCCCTTCATTGGCTTCCTGTTAAATCCAGAATTGGATTAAAAATCCTGCTCCTCACATACAAGGTCTTGAATAATCAGGCCCCATCTTATCTTAATGACCTTGTAGTACCATATCACCCTATTAGAGCACTTCGCTCTCGCTCCGCAGGCCTACTTGTTGTTCCTAGAGTATTTAATAAAAGTAGAATGGGAGGCAGAGCCTTCAGTTTTCAGGCCCCTCTTCTGTGGAACCAGCTTCCAGTTTGGATTCGGGAGACAGACACTATCTCTACTTTTAAGATTAGGCTTAAAACTTTCCTTTTTGCTAAAGCATATAGTTAGGGCTGGACCAGGTGACCCTGAATCCTCCCTTAGTTATGCTGCAATAGACGTAGGCTGCCGGGGATTCCCATGATGCATTGAGTTTTTCCTTTCCAGTCACCTTTCTCATTCACTTTGTATTAACAGACCTCTCTGCATTGAATCATATCTGTTATTAATCTCTGTCTCTCTTCCACAGCATGTCTTTTATCCTGTCTTCCTTCTCTCACCCCAACCGGTCGCAGCAGATGGTCGCTCCTCCCTGAGCCTGGTTCTGCCGGAGGTTTCTTCCTGTTAAAAGGGAGTTTTTCCTTCCCACTGTTGCCAAAGTGCTTGGTCATAGGGGGTCAAATGATTGTTGGGTTTTTCTCTGTATCTATGAAGCGCCTTGAGGCGACTTATGTTGTGATTTGGCGCTATATAAATAAAATTGAATTGAATTGAATTGTTTTTCGGACATTTGTCTTCCCCAATGGGAACAGGCTCCAACTAACAAGTAACTCTGTAAACTGTAAGGTTTCGCACTTTTAGAAGCCTTGTGTTGCTTACAACACAGTGTCTTACCTTTTTCTTGTTGATCCGTACTGAATACAGTGAGGCAAAAAAGTATTTAGTCAGCCACCAATTGTACAAGTTCTCCCACTTAAAAAGATGAGAGAGGTCTGTAATTTTCATCATAGGTATATTTCAAATATGAGAGACAAAATCCAGAAAATCACATTGTCTGATTTTTAAAAAATTTATTTGCAAATTATGGTGGAAAATAAGTATTTGGTCAATAACAAAAGGTCATCTCAATACTTTTTAATATACCCTTTGTTGGTAATGAAAGAGGTCAAATGTTTTCTGTAAGTCTTCACAAGATTTTCAGACACTGTTGCTGGTATTTTGTCCCATGCCTCCATGCAGATCTCCTCTAGAGCAGTGATGTTTTGGGGATGTCGCTGGGCAACACAGACTTTCAACTCCCTCCTGTCACGGCTGGGCAGCAGTCGTGTGGTGAATTGAGAAAAGGATCCAAAATGCAGGCACTGGCTGGGGTGCGAGTGAGTGTTTATTTACAGAGGTGATAAGGTGACAAAAACAGGAAGAGCAGAGCAGGGAGTAAACAAACCTAAACTGGGGAAAACTAAAGAACTAAACTTAAACCAAACACGCACGGGAGGAGGAACAAAATGCACAAAGAAAGATGGCGGAGAGACGCAGAATGAACACCGGGTTACACAGAGTAATGCAGACAGACATGGCGTTAGACAGACAACGCAACAGAGAGCACAGGAAAACACAGGGCTTAAATACACAGGGAGTAATCAGGGAATGGGCCACAGGAGGGAGACACAGCTGGGAGCAATTAGGCTAACGAGACAGGGGAGCGGTAAAACTGAACACACTGACATGAGACATGAACTTTCAGAATAAAACAGGAAACTAAGAGACACAGAGAACCAGACAGGACACTGAACTTGACAGGCAGACTCATGAGCAGACACAATAACACCATGGACAGACAGAGAGAACACAGGCAGGCATGAAACAAAAACACTAACACATAGCAAACCTAAACAAAAGACAAAACAGAATAACCGAGAACAAAGAATAATATAAAGAAACACAAAACACAGAGTCCTCAGACTCAGGACCATGACACCTCCAAAGATTTTCTATGGGTTAAGGTCTGGAGACTGGTTAGGCCACTGCAGAACCTTGAAATGCTTCTTACGAAACCACTTTTTCGTTACTCGGGCGCTGTGTTTGGGATCATTGTCATGCTGAAAGACCCAGGCACGCATCATCTGGAATGCTCTTGCCTCCTTGGGAGGTTTTCAGTCAAAACCTCATGAAACATGGCCCCATTCATTGTTTTGTTTACATGTTTCAGTCTTCCTGGTCCCTTTGGAGAAAAACAGCCCCAAAGCATGATGTTTCCACCCCCTGCTTCACAGTAGGTATGGTGTTCTTTGGGTGAAACTCAGCATTCTTTCTCCTCCAGACATGACAAGTAGAGTTTTTACCAAAAAGTTCAATTTTGGTTTCATCTGACCATATAACAATCTCCCAATCCTCTTCTGGATCATCCAAATGCTCTCTAACAAACTTCAGACGGGACATTTACTGGCTTAAGCAGAGGGACACGTCTGGCACTACAGGATTTGATTGATTTCTTCACACTAAGCTGCTTACCTTTTGCAGATTCAGTCTTCCCAGCCTGGTGCAGGTCTACAATTTTGTTTCTGGTGTCCTTTGACAGCTATTTGGTCTTGGCAATAGTGGAGTTTGGAGTGAGTCTTTTATGCTGATAAGTTCATACAGGTAACGAGTGGAGGGCAGAGGAACCACTTACAGAAGAAGTTACAGATCTGTAAGAGCCAGAAATCTTGCTTGTTTGTAGGTGACCAAATACTTATTTTCCACCATAATTTGCAAATAAATTATTTAAAAATTAGACAATGTGATTTTCCGTTTTTTTCATCATTTTGTCTCTCATAGTTGAGGTACACCTATGATAAAAATTACAGGCCTCTCTCATCTTTTTAAGTGGTAGAACTTGCACAATTGGTGGCTGACTAAATACTTTTTTGCCCCAGTGTATATGGACAAGGAAAATTGTTTTCTTTGGTTGTATTCTTAATAACTTATTATCTACCCATTATTAAACATTGCCAACTCAGGTGCTACTGAGTAGAATGAATTAAAATATATGAAGATTAACAGAACGCAAGAGATATTCATTCATACTCATAGTGGCATTTTGGAGCCAGCCTCAAGTGTCCATTAGAGGAACTTTAGTATTTGGCACTTTGTTTTCTTCATGGATGACTTTTCTTCAGTCACCAGTGGCTGAAAACTAAAAGAAGTGCACTGGGGGTAGAGTAGGCCCTGAGCACAGAACAAGCAAGAACAATGTGTAGAATCTAAAACCATAGTAAATGTCTGTTGCGCTGATTCAAATTATTTTAACGCAGTGCTCAGGGAGATATCTGGTCTCTGACTCATCCGCAGAAGGAAAGCGACGAGTCCTAACATCCAGTCAGTCTCATAAGTAAAAATAGTGTAAACTATCTTCAGCCACAAGGGGTTCTACAACAGATGGTCTGTCCCCCACAGAGTCGTATTATCAACATCATGGAGTCTGTGTGGGACTGATTACATCAAAAGCGGCTGAGAGAGCAGAACACAGAACAGCTCTGTGAATTTCTCTAACATGCTGGAACAATCTACCAACCAAAAAACTGTACCTTGAACACTTTATCTTGTGTAAAAGTAGTTAAAGGCTGTTTTGTTTTGTTTTGTTTTGGGGTTTTTTGGCCTTTCCATAACGTCACTGATGAACAAAAACATTAAAAAAAACATTTTCAGTCTTCTTTTTGTTTCTACTACCTATAACAGCACTGAATCCATTATTTAATGCTCAAGACTGACATTATTAAACTATAAAACTATAGTTAAATTATAAAACATCACCCATTTATCTACGTAAACTGTGCATATGAAACTATACATGAAACTATATGAAAATTATACATAAACACTGTGAAAAACAGTCATATAGGAACTGACCTTGCATGCTGTAAGTGGGACTCCACTCAGGTCCAGTTCCTGTGTGTCACAGGTCAGCTCTGTGGCATTCCAGTCCACCTCATACTGCTCGCAGGTGCTGTGCTGCACCAGTCCAGAGTTATTGACCAGAGGCACCGTCAGTCTGCGACTGTCTGTCAGGTTCCAGCCGCATGCATGCCTCCTCTCCACCACTGCAGGGTCCCGACACCAATGATCAGGGGTGAAACCCTGGAATACGATGCCGACGTATACCCCTGCAAAGGGCAACGACAAGAGGCAGAGCAGGGCAAAGATTCGCCTCTGACAGCGGCCAAATGACCCGGCTTCTTCCAAGAGGTCATCAAAGGTCATCCTTACTGTCGCAAAGTTTAAGAAATCAAGTCAAATCTTGTTCTGTTCAGCAAACCATGGATCAGTGCAAACTATCAGAGTCCCTTCAGGGGTGCTTAGACCTCGTGCACCTCACACTGGTCGATCCACAAGTCCAAAGGGGCCAGATGAAACACAGCTGGGTAACAGCGTGTTACTGTTTAATAAAGTCAAACACAGGAAGAAAGCAGGATTATGCAATCATTAAATGTATGTCTTCTTAAGGAATGCTTGAATGGCCTTAGCTTCAATATTTATGCACGATCATCACATCACATGACACGGATGGTCAGCTGTCTTTTATTTTTCTAAGAAAATGGTGTGACGTGTATTAACTACACAATAAAAATGACTGTGTTTGAATCACTCTGCCTCCATCCACTGTATTCCTGGAATTTGTAAAAAAAAAAAAAAAATGTATATATAGAACAGTGTTACATTAAACAGTACATATTTATTTTCTTAACCGAAATCAAAGAAGTTTATAGAATTTAGAAAAAAATTAACTTGATTAAAAGAAGTTGAGCAAATCAGAGAAATCTCTGTCTGGCCTTCTTCACCTTGGAGCAGCTGCTCTGTGCCCGACTCTGTGTTTAGGCCCAGGGACCGTGGATAAATACACAGACATGTTTGTGGATATTGTTGTAAGTGCATTTATTGACTTCAAGGCATTCACAACCCGCTAACCCCAAAGTTTAACCTTCACAAGTAAGTGCCAAACCCTAACACTAATGTAAAATGAATTCTATCTTACATTATAAAACTAATTCTTCAAAGAGAGACATTTAAATGACAGCCAAAATATTTTGACTTCTAAAAGACTGACACCTGAAAAAATTTTATGAATACTTAAAAAATGTATTTTCTTCCTTCTATAATTGTTGCATCTTTGTAGTGTGCAGTGTGTGTTATTCAAACTTGACATTGTTACTAACACATCCTCACCATCATTTTCATTTTCTATGTAGTGATTTTGATCAAAACCACCTTTGAATGGTCTTCATATTAATAAAGGTTATGAGCATTTTCTAAGTCCTTCAGAAAAACCAGGGTTCAGTTAAAGACATGTACATTTCATGTCCTTAAAAATGTTACTATTGTGCAGTGATCTGTCAGTGCATTTATATTAAGCAACTTCTCATCTATTTTCATTGTAAATGGCAGTGTCTGCTATTCCTGCACCACAGTAGAAAGAAACAATGACACACAGTTGATTGTTGACTTTTATGATACAATTAGACTGAAGCTGGAAGCTGCGTGGAGAACCCTGATTTTACTGAAATATCATTATTATTATGAGGGTTTTGATAGGATGTGTTTTTCTTACTTTAACCTTTCTTAGGATCATCATATGATCATATGGTCTCATGAGTTGTCCTCTGTTACATGCTTTGTTTTTCAGAAACATTACTACCATTGTCTTGTGTATGTCACATGTAAGGTCAGCTGTTTGTTGTGCTCATGTAAGATTTCTCAACTCTTACTTCTATCATATTTGTAAATTGCTTATATCACAGATTTGAACAAAATTAAATTAAGCCAGATTAATTCCAAAGACTAGGCTGTGTTTCTTTGGTTATAATAAGAAATCGTCTCATCTTCCTAAGTTTTTAATAAAACAGATTTCAAACATCCAGCCAGTTTTAGAAAGATTGCCTCTTCCTGTTTTTGCCTCCACGCCATTATAGACTGTATAGAAAAGATGGACATAGCCAGGAAACAGAAAGTGTTGGGTTTTTTCCACAGTCTCGAATTCATTATTTGCTGCACAGCAACATCTTGTCAATGATAAAGTAGTCACACCCTATCACTCAATTAATAAAAACTAAACTAAAATGAATAAATAAACACTGCAACCAAACAGAATTCAAAACAAAAAATAATAAAGACACAAAACTATTCTTGCTTTGACTCAAACCTTTAGCCTATATTTTGTTATACAAAAGAGATGAAAGTGAAATATAAAAAGAAGATAATAAACCTTTATTAAGATAATAAACCTTTATTATCTTCTTCACGTGCTACCTGAAGAGTCAAAGTTTCCAAAACTTTACAGGATTGGCCGAAGAATAATTAGTTCAAAAGGCCAGTCGTTACATCTGAGAACAGATAAATTCTTGAGGTGTTACATGCACTCCAGCTGTGTTTCATAACGATGCAGCAGAAAATAATTAAATTGCTGTGTTTTTAATCACATTTTTTTCTTCTGTTTTGCTCCAAAATCTCTCATAAACAAGGATTTCGACCTGCTGCCCTTTTGCTGTCCTTGTCAGGACAATGATTAACTAATAACTGAGCTGTCCTATTGGTCCTCCCAACATGCTAAAAGAAGTCCAACAATAAACCAGGAGGTATCTGATCATATTAGGGTCTCACCATGGACCTGAACACAGCAGCTTTCCTCCTTGGAGCTTTGCTCTGCAGTGGTAAGATATTCATCTTTGAATGATAATTATTAATAAATGTATCATAGCCATTGAAGAGGCAGTTGTTGGATTCACTGTGAGAGTGCCTCATCGATATGTATTAGGATCTTAAATGCAGAGTTTTTGTTCACACAGCCACATAAATGTAATGGAAACAGGTCAGAACAGACAGCATTGAATAATCAATTTAAAGCTAAACCTCATGTCTACAACTGATAGATGATGTTAACTGTGGGCTCAAAGCAAAGATGTTTTATATAATGGATGTAATGGATGGAATTTCTCTCAGCCCATCTATGGTCTAAAACGACCTTCTTTAGCTGTCTTTTATCTGATTGACTATCTCTTGCAAACAGAAGGTTTGAGTGGAGGTAGGAGGGGCTTCTATGCTAATAGACACACCTGTGTGGCTGTGATGACCAAAATAGAGATATCAACTCTCAATGCCATCATACAGAATGAAAAAATAGAAAAAAGAAAAAAAATCCTGAAACCTAGTGTTTAGAGGAATCGGAAGCGTGAATTTTTCCTTAGTAGGATCATTTGTAAATACATTGACATCCCCATTTGAAAATTTCGACATGCTTAATAAGAGTATCCACCAGTGTAACTAATAATGTAGACTTTCTGATTCAAGATTAGGTCAAATCAACAAAAGAAAGTGATTTCTCTTACATTTTTTATCCTATCTACCTTAATTACATCCCAGTAATGTAACAGAAGCTTAAATAATTTTGGAAATGTTCAGGCAAACAGCAAAGAATAAGCTAACAAATCAATCAGTTAATAAATAAAGCTTTGGGGGATTTTTTTTTTGTGTGTGTGTATGATTGCAGTTGGTGCTACTGAGATAGAGGGCTACTCCAGAACTGAAGGGGCATGGATCCTCTCACTGAATAAACGAATGTATTCAGTCAGCACTTTGGCCGAATGTGCTACCAAATGCAACACTGAAACCCTCTTCACATGCAGGTAAGTTCATACCTCACACTCCCAATTGTTTTCATCTTGGGTATTAAACAGTGCGCACACACACTACATTTATATACATATGTACTTTTTTTAAAAACAGGACTTTTATGTATGATGAAAACGACAGCGAGTGCTGGACAGCAGCTGCAAACTCTAAAACAGAGAATATCATGCGCAGAAGAAACACAGCTTTATATGAAAAAAACGGTAATGATCTTCAAATTCCTGATATAAGTGATATAAGACTGAGATGTCTGTTTTTGCATTTTATTTTCTTTGTCTCTGGTGACTGTTCTACTCTGGTTTGTGTGATCTTTTTAGTTTTCCTAACATTGTGGTTAATTTTTAGCCAATGTGTCATGATCAATGATGTTTGGACTGTGTCTGCAAACACAGTGGAGCTGGATTGCAAGTTAAACACTACTGTGGTTCAATCTGATTGAATACAACACAATAGTAGAGTCCTGTTGTTTCTTTTTTCTTTTCTTTTCTTTTCTAGAATATCTCTTAGAATGCGCAAATGGGATAGGAACAGATTACAGAGGAACAAAGTCCAGAACAAAATCAGAACAGGTCTGTCAGAGATGGGACGCAAGCTACCCACACAGGCCAAAGTATGTATTCAACTGATTTAACTTAACCATTTCTTATCTTTTTATTATTATTTTATTTCTATAGAACATTTAATAACAACAAAATGTTGGCCAAAGTGCTGTGCAAACATAAAAATTGCACAGTAACAAATGACATCAATAACAAACGACATCAATAACAAATAACGAATACCAGGTAACAGATGAGTAAGTAGATAGATAGTAACTCTCATGCAGTGTTGAAAGCCAATGAGTAAAAATGTGTTTTAAGATTGGATTTGAAAAGATTGACGGTCGGGGCCTTTCTAATGTGGAGAGGTAAATCATTCCACAATTTCAGTGCCACAACTGCAAACGTCCGGTCACCTCTGTGAACCAGTCTCGACTTAGATGTGACCAAGATCAAGAGATCGCTTGATCTAAGAGCTCTAAAGGGCATATAACGCTGCAGTAAGTCAGACAGATATTCTGGAGCCTGTCCATTCAGTGCTTTATAAGTCATCAATAAAATTTTGTATTTTATTGATTACATTAATTTTTGTTAATGTTTCTGCTGCAGTTTCACGCCACAGAGCCACCCACGAGCAGATCTGGAGTCCAACTTCTGCAGAAACCCTGATGGGGACAAAGGGGGACCCTGGTGTTACACCACTGACCCCCAGAAACGCTGGGAGCACTGCAACGTACCCAGCTGCTCTGGTAACACACACACACACACACACACACACACACACACACACACACACACACACACACACACATATCTAATTATACTCTAGCAGCTATTTTACATTCAATGGTCTTCATTTGGTTTAATACTAATATATAATTTGGGACAACATTATCTGCTATCCATGGCCCAGCATATCAGATACATCAGGGATTTTCCTTCCCAGAGGAATGTATAGTCTGCAATGGTGAGGACTACAAAGGAAAAATCTCCACCACTGAAAACGGCTTCACCTGCCAACGCTGGGACTCTCAGAAACCTCACAACCATGACTACCATCCCAGCAGGTAAGTGCAAAACCTTTGTGAGTTTAACAAGCCTTTTCTGGATTACTTTCTGGATACTTCTTCTTATACTCTGTGCAGTCTACCACAAAAATATCTTGAGGAGAACTACTGCAGAAATCCAGATGGAGATCCCCGACCATGGTGCTTCACCACTAACCCATCCAAACGGTGGGACTACTGCGCCATACCGCGCTGCAGTAAGTCTCCATTTTAAAATGTTTCCTCATTAATGAACCACAAAAAGGCTTTCACAGCTGTTGTTTGTTGCCCAGCGTGTTCTTCTGCAACACAATTAGCATGATGGTCATAAATTAAGAATGTCATGTGCAAGAGTTGTTGCAGACAAACAAATATATTCATGTTCCAATGAAACCAGACATTCAAACTTCATAGTTTTTGTTGCTCAATCTATTTACAGGCAGCAAAGTATTTAAATTCAGTTTATTCAAGTTCAACTAATGTTATAGTGACCTGCTATTTTAAGTACCATGATTAAATCCAATCAAGGTGCAGAGTTAAGCAGGCAACATTTATTTCAGGTGTTCTTTATTGATGGCAAAATCCCAATTCAGCAGCTTGTAGACAAAACACAACAGCCCATTCAGAAATCCATGTTGAATAAACATTGAAATATATATATTTAGATAAACTCAAGCTACCATCATCCACTGCCAGAAACTACTTAAAAGTATAAGTAAAATGAATAACAGAAAAGGAAGAATAGAACTAAAGGAGACTTTATGTAAATGAAGTTGTAAGAAAGTATAAAAGACAACAAAATACAGACAATATGCTTCACTTCTTTTTTTGCTGGATTGTACATGAAATACATCTTTTCTTCCGTCTTCAGCTGCTGAACCTTCCACCATTGTCCCAGAGGTCGACTGTGTCACCGGGGAAGGTGTAGCATACCGAGGAACAATTGCTGTAACTGAGTCTGGCAAAACGTGCCAGAGCTGGTCGGCTCAGGTGCCACATAAACACAACCAGTCCCCAGAAAACTACCCTTGCAAGTAAGAGCTGTATCCAGGAATTAATGTCCATCCTAACGTGGTGAACCAAATATTAGTGGGAGTTTTTGTCAATAGTTTTCAGCTCTAGTGTGTGTAGCACCTACGTGGAGTCATTACCTTGGTTATTAGGGTAATCGTGGCTCAAGAGTTGGCAGTTCGTCTTGTAAAATGAATAGTGGAATTGTAAAGCGCTTTGAGGGTCTTGAAAAGTGCTATATAAATGCAATCCATTATTATTATCCATTGGTACTGTATATGAGTAATTTTGGGCTAGTATCAGAAGATTAAGAACGACCCTTAGAGCTCTGGTACATGAACAGCAGAGGAACCAGACAAACACTGTTGTGTGGCTTAAAAGTACTTCAGTGATGTTAAGCCTTTTAAAAGAAATTTGTGAACAACACAGGATTACAACAGGTTTTAACAGAACTTCAAGTATAAAAATTTCCCCCAAAGTAGCAAAAAAATAGAATAAAAGTAAATTTGTGAACAAGTAAAAGATTAGTCTTTTTAAGTTCAAATGTTACCGGTGGGGTCCATGACAAACGGATGTATTGCAACAGAGTCCGTCCGATGAGGAGTGTGTGTGTGTGTGATTGTCTGTAAACCACCGCCTCTGTTCAAAGATGGTCGCTCACAGTGGACATAGATGGCTTCTTTCACTCCTCTTTCAAACCATCTGTCCTCTCTGTCCAAAATGTGAACATTGGCATTTTCACAATGAGCTCACCCGAAACTCTGGCTGATTGGGACCCACACCCAGTTTCACACCTTGGCTCAGGCGATTAGAGGATCATCAGGGGTCCTTTTGTCCCTCTGTGGGGGGAAACTCCCACTAGGTTTATATCTGGGACTCTCCACCATTTGACCTTAGAACTGAAGAAGCTTCTCGGATGAGAGGTGAAACGTCTTCAAGCAACTTAAAGAAGTCCAGATGCTTTTCTTTGCAAGCTCCTTTGACTTATTTTTATATTAAGTAAACACTGCATACTTTTTATTTAAAAAGAACTGTAAAAAGAACAAAAAAGAAAATGTTTAATATTACTTTACATTAGATGGTTTGAAATGTTCATTGAATTTATTCAGTAACATTTATGAGAAAAATATGAGAAAAGAAAGAAGAAATCTCTTCAAAATTATTTTTTCAGTGCAAATATGTTTTCATCTTCTTTGTCAGAGGTCTGGATAATAACTACTGTCGTAACCCCAACAATGAACTGATGCCCTGGTGCTACACAACTGACCCCAGCAAACGCTGGGAGTACTGCAACGTGCCACGGTGTGGGGTTGCACGCACACAAGGTATAGTGTTAGTTAATCTATCTCGTCCTTGTGTTTCAAAAATGAGTGAATCTCCCCCCTTTCAATATCCCTTGCTGCAGGTGATCCAGTGATCCCCCCAAATGAGGAAGACTGCTATGAAGGGAACGGTTTCAGTTATCGGGGCATAACATCAGAGACCATCAGTGGAAAAGAATGTCAAAGTTGGAGCTCCATGACTCCTCACAGACATTACAAAACTCCAGAAGCCTACCCTGATGCGTAAGTATTAAACACATTCAGTTTTTATGGCTAACACAACAGGATGACACAAGAGGATAAGACAGCTGACCTTGAGAGGGGGAAAAAAATTATAAAAAAAAAACTATATTCTAACACAAACATGAACTAGGAATTCATCACTACATACAAGAAGAATGTTAGTATGCTGAAGATGTACCTTAAACCTATGTGGTAAAATCCATGAATTTTAATTTTTGAAAATTTTTAGCAGTCAGAATTCTGACTGGCAAAAAACCAAAAAACAAATTTTCCAACCCCAATTAGATCCATCTATTTATTAAGCCCCCTCTCTGGGCTTAACTCTATATGTAACTCTATAACTCTATAAAAATATCTTGTTTAATAGGTTGATGTCTTAAAGTTTCAGGGGCTTTTTTTTTTTTACAACAGGGACCTCAGAGGGAATCTGTGCAGGAACCCTGACGGGGACCAAGCTCCCTGGTGTTTCACTACAGACCCCGCAGTCCGCTGGGAGCACTGCAACTTGAAGAGATGCTCTGTCAGACCTTCAGAAGTCAGTTCTCCTCGGCCACACATCACCTCCATTGCCATCCAGACTCCACCGGAAAAAGGTGAATCAGCTTTAAGTGTCACATGTTGTGCTTCCTTGCCAGCTTGTTTGACCTTTCATTTACTTCCCCTGTTTCGCTGCGGCTGTTTTAGACTGCAAGATCGGAAATGGAGCGACATACCGAGGTCCAACCTCTGTTACTGCGAATGGTGTGACATGCCAGGCGTGGAGTTCTCAGACTCCTCACAGTCACATCAGCTTCACCCCAGAGACTCACCCCACCAAGGGTCTGGACGGCAATGTAAGTGCGTGGGTGTTGCAATAAAAACTCTTTGTGGTAAGAACAGATTTTTTTTCTAGCTTCTAACTTCTCTGTCCACTATCAGAGCTGCAGAAATCCAGACAACGATATAATTGGACCGTGGTGCTACACTACTGATAGGGACAGGATATGGGAACACTGCCAGATCCCTGACTGTGGTATATGAACATTGTTTGTGTTGGCATTCAGATTCAGTGTGTTTTATTTTAATTTGTTACCATCTACCAACCTTTTTAACCACTCTATCAGCATGAATGATGCTCAGTCTGAACTGCAGACTGTAGTAACCCTTGCTTTCTATTCACTCATCTCAACCTGGGTCTGATTCTATCCACATGTGTTCTGGTATTCTAACCATGTTAACAACAGTGAATATCTCACTTAGTTCAATGAGATTAGCAACTATCAAACAAATATTGTTTTGGTCAGAGAAATTCACACATTGTCTCAACAATAAAAAATCTCTGTCTCTATCTATGCTGCACCGCTCTATCATGCTACTATAAATCCCATTATTTAGAAGTGGAAATAGGACTAATACCTATTTGCAGCTAGTAGGTGCCAGTGATGATAATAAATATTTTTTTCTCTTTGGACTTCAGATAATTAAAGATAAAGACAAATGGCAGTAAGTGAATGTGAAGAGCTGACTTGTTTGGGAGAGCCAAATCCTGTTCAGCTCTGCTGAGAATCCAGGCAGAGTTGGAACTTTATTTTGATCGGCACACTATGTGCAAAGACACACAATCATACCATCATGGGAAAGATGGTAGTGGGCAGACTTTCTAAAGCCAGTGAGTGCAGTGATACAGGCCAGGTACACATGTGAAAATATCCATCAGAGCAGGATCAACAACAAACCTAAAAATACTTCTCAGAACTGTTCAACAGTCTGTGCAGCTGTACTTCTGCTGCAGGTGTACCATGGCTTTTTGCAATTCAAACCAAAACAAATCACCCCAGACAAACAGATTAGGACTTGACTGAGATGATACCCACTGACCTCTAGCTATTTTCCACTCTGGAAAACAAAACACTTCTGTCCAGGCCTCAAACCCCATGTTTGTTCTCCCCAGTAGTGGTAAATACACAAAAGTAAAACTTAATTTAACAGTAAAAAATTGCTTACAAAAACACAAACCATTCGTATTTGTTAAATTATACCTAAATAGAAGGCATAGAGTGATGCTAAATGAGGCCATAAGAGCCAAAGCCAAACCAAAAGAGCAGAATCTCTTGATCTCAATAATGTGTGGAGACTGGAGCCTGTCCCAGATTTCAGAGGGTAAAAAGTGCAGGATTACCACATAGAGATGTCCAGTCTTTTTAATCTACAGTAACCTAAAATGCAATGGAACATGTTCACACAGCCAGCTGATGGATCCCAGCACATGACTTTGACACTGTGAGGCAATACATGGTGCTGCTGAATTATTGTCCAGCTAACCAAGACATGCTAGAGATACCAGATAAAATCCATTTAGTGAGTAAAATGGATTAATAAACCTATTTTTGTGCAAACTTTTCCATTGGCTTGTTGCTAATGAGACTATAAAGTTTAAAGTTTAAACTAATTCAGTGTTTTTGTTTCACTCATCTTCTGAGAATTCATGACAATGAACTACTGCTTTATAGTTGAAATGAAGTGCGGAACACCAGTAATCAAACCAAAACGTTGTTTTAGTCGTCTTGTCGGCGGCTGCGTGTCGAATCCTCACTCATGGCCCTGGCAAATCAGCCTCCGAACCAGGTGAGAAAATAACACCAAAAGGACTTACATTCATAATATAACATGTACAGAGTAATTTAAATACTTTTGACTGTTAACTGTAAATACTGTAAAGACTTGTTCTTGTAGTTATAGAAATAAATACATTGAATGTTAATAGTGATATGTTACAGTATTTTATATTGATTTTGGCCTGGGTTTTGTTTGTCTGTTCACTTTTTAGTTCATTTGTTTTTGAAAGCAAGCTGCTGCTGCATCTCGTCTGTATTGTGAAAGAAACACCTGTTTCTATTTCTACTAGTATAGGAAAACATGTCTGCGGAGGAACTCTGATCGACCCTCAGTGGGTCCTTTCTGCTGCTCACTGCTTCAAGAGGTAGGAACAGGACCACCATTAACAATTAAAATCAAATTCTGCAATAACTCAAACAGTGATTGATTATTCCACCAGCTCCATTTGGCCTTCAGCCTACAAGGTATTCCTGGGTATCCACACGGAGAGAGGCAATGAGCCATCGAAACAAGAGAGGAGACTTGAGAAAATAGTAATGGGACCAAACAGAGCAGATATTGCTCTGCTTAAACTAGAGAGGTCAGTATGGCTCTAATCATCCTGGGTCAGCTATTAATGATATTACACAAACAACTTGGTGCAGATCTGAACTTTGATCTTAGCTAACCTGAAGGACTGAAGCATGGATGAAATATGTGTTTTTGAAAGTATTAACACTGAGACTCAGCTACCAGACTTGTTAGAAAACAGGCTCTCATACTTTAATCCAGCATACAGATACTGTCTATTAATTATTTAGTTATCCATCTGATATTACAATTATCACAATATCTATGAAAAGAAAGTGTGAAAAAAAAAACCAATAGTGCTATCAGTCAAATTCATCTATAATTAGCCGTGAATGGGTAGCACCGTCTATTACAGCTTGCTTATACTATCATAATAGTGGGGTAATAAGGTGGAAACGAGTAGCCAATAATGTGGAAGTAATGTATAAGTGTTATGTTGTATGAAGAGTAATCATACTGGAATAATATTACATTAAAATGTATGTAATTGTGTAATAATATAGGAGCAAAAGTATCCCCATGAGTTAAACCAATTAGCAATAGCTTAGTGACAAACTGGTAACAATATGATACATACTAGCAATAAAATGGTAACACCCATGCATTAAAATTGTTATATTATATTATGTGATATTAACTTATTTACATTTGGCTCAGTGTCCCAACCTTTTTGGAACGGAGTATGCAGAAAAATAAGTAACTTGTTGACACGAGTTTAATCTTGTGAATGCCATTAAAGATATTTGCATTTCTTTCAGCCCTGCTATAATAAATGATAACGTGCAGCCAGCTTGTCTCCCAGAAAAGGACTATATAGTTTCCAGTACAGCAGAGTGTTTTGTAACTGGATGGGGTGAGACTCAAGGTACGTCACATAGATGTGTGCTTTTTTTTTTAATGTCTGTGGATCTTATTGTAATGACAGAGTAAAAACTGACTGATACAAACTGATACAAATCACACGTTTATGTGCTTTTAATCAAAGTTTGTTTGAAGCCACATCTGGTCCTCATAAACATAGGTGGGACATCAAGTAGGCAGGATTTTCTTGTTGATAATAGCCACTGTTTCACAAGTTTTATTTTCTTCTGTTTCATTTGAAGTTAGTTTTTTCCTAACAAAGATGTATTAGTGCTATAGTGATACCCATTCACATCTTTTTCTAGCATTTTTGTTCTTGATTAAAGAAAATGTTTAAAACAAATGTTTGAAATGTTTTCACAGTTGCTTTACAACTCATGATACACTGTAAGCTGAAAAACTCATTCGCACACTTTAGAAATGCCAATGTAGAGATGATTGACACAGAAGGAAAATCATTGAGTGCAATGAAAACCTTTCACCAGCAAGTGGCAGGATTTGAACAATAAGCTTTACTGTGGCTCTATATCGACCAGCAATAATTACTATTTTTGAACATAATTTCTAATTAATGATTCTTTGTTAATTAAACACATTACATCTTGGACAGGGAGGTTTAGCAGTTTGGTCAACTCCACTGTACATGTATTGCTACACATCTTATGATGATGGCCATGAGGAGGAGGAAGGTAATTGCACACAGGTGTGTTGGCAGGTACAGGAGGCGATGGTGTCCTGAAAGAAGAGGGTTTTCCGATTATCGAGAACAAGGTGTGTAATCTACCAGAATACCTGAATGGCAGAGTTCAAAACAACGAGATGTGTGCCGGATATATCGAGGGAGGAGCGGACAGCTGCCGGGTATGAAAAACACAAACCTACGAAAACTGGGGAATGTTTATAAAATGTGTGTGTTTTACTTCATCTTACTGACCTGACATATTTTAATAGATTTCCAGAAACTAATGACTGAAAAAATCAGATATATAAATGTTTCATTTGTTTACAACAGTTCAACATAGAATTTAGTAATAGTAATAATGTTTCTATAGTAAATTCAAACAGTTAATTATTCTCCACCCATCCATCCATCCATCCATCCATCTTCATCCGCTTTGTCCGAGGCCGGGTCGCGGGGGCAGCAGCCTAAGCAAAGAGGCCCAGACCTCCCTCTCCCCAGCCACCTCCTCCAGCTTATCCGGGGGAACACCAAGGCGTTCCCAGGCCAGCCGAGAGATATAATCTCTCCAGCGTGTCCTGGGTCTGCCCCGGGGCCTCCTCCCGGTGGGACATGCCTGGAACACCTCACCCAGGAGGTGCCCAGGGGGCATCCTTGTCAGATGCCCGAACCACCTCAGCTGGCTCCTTTCGATGTGGAGCAGCAGCTGCTCTACTCTGAGCCCCTCCCGGATGGTCGAACTTCTCACCCTATCTCTAAGGGAGAGGCCAGCCACCCTTCGGAGGAAGCTCATTTCCGCCGCTTGTATTCATGATCTCGTTCTTTCGGTCACTACCCACAGCTCGTGGCCATAGGTGAGGGTAGGGACGTAGATCGACCGGTAAATCGAGAGCTTCGCTTTTACACTCAGCTCCCTCTTCACCACGATGGACCGGTGCAGCGTCCGCATTACTGCAGCTGCAGCCCCAATCCGTCTGTCGATCTCCGGCTCCCTTCTCCCATCACTCGCGAACAAGATCCCAAGATACTTGAACTCCTCCACTTGGGGCAGGAACTCATCCCCGACCCGGAGTGGACACTCCACCCTTTTCCGGCTGAGAACCATGGCCTCAGATTTGGAGGTGCTGATCCTCATTCCCGCTGCTTCACACTCGGCTGCGAACCGTTCCAGTGCGAGCTGGAGGCCCTCACCCGATGAAGCCAACAGAACCACATCATCTGCAAAAATCAGAGATGAGATTCTGAGGCCACCAAAGCGAAAGCCCTCCGCCACTTGGCTGCGCCTAGAAATCCTGTCCATAAAAATTATGAACAGAACCGGAGACAAAGGGCAGCCCTGGCGGAGCCCATCACCCACCGGGAACGAGTCCGACTTATTGCCGGCAATGCGAAGCAAGCTCTTGCAACGGTTGTATAGGGATCGAATGGCCCGTTAATGTAATTTAATATAAACTCAAAGATGCTTTGACATTTGTGAAATTTACAGATAAAATGACCAAAATCAAATAACTTGCATGTGGAACTGTACAATAATCCAATACTTGGAAAAATCTGATTGTATAACAGGTAATTTATGCTTTTGATACGAATGTTTAATTATATTAAATAAAACCTGTTAGTCCAGCTAAAACTACACATACTTGTTTTAACTTTTTACATCCGTTCTTCCATATGTGGTTTATACAGTAAGGATTTTCTGAGTACATTAACATTCCAAGTCGTAGCTTTAATATGAATAGGTTTACATCAACATAGAAAGAACTGTGTGGGAAAAATGGCAGTTTTAACATGGCGTACCCAGTTGCAAGGGTTTGTTGCAGGGATATGTTGTCCTTGAAAAAGAAAATTAAAAAGAGCTCACTCATAGTTTGACATCTTTCAAGCTGAAGTTGTCAAACAGTATGAGGAGTAATGATGTGGCTATGCAAATGAAAAATATAAGAATCAAATATTATGAATTTGCTTTCTTACACATGCATTTGGGGAAAACCGGCTTGGGCTATATTTCACAGCTGTCCTTTCTTACATGTAGCACTCAACAGGCAAGCAGTTTCAAATACTGAAAATTCTTCAAGTGTGTGAGGTGAAAGAGCTGCTTTGATGGAGCATACAGAAAGTAGTAAACTCACTTTGGTGAATGCAGTGGTCAGCTGTTTGTGTCATTCAAACATCAATTTCACTCGAGCAACAAACAGACTTTTCACTATTTAGCTGGGAGGTTAAAGATCAGACATTTTTTGTCAGGTGATTCTGCAAAAGTTCACAGAGGAAGTTCTTTGGTTTGCCAGAGTTATTGGGGTTCTTTCCAGAAAATTATTATAGAAATGTTGGAGAATTTCAGTCAACCCGAGTAGCACAATTTAAAGACAAAGATCAAAGGTTATTTGCATGGCTGCAAAGAGTGTCATCAACACTCTTGAGGATTTAAGTAAACACTTGACTTTGTCTATTGTGTGTTAAAAAGGCTAAACAGCACACATCACTTTCAGTATTGGCACAAACATATTTTGATTAAACATACACATTCATTAGACATGGAAACATGGAAAAACAAGCCCAAATATTTACAGTGTGGACTGTAGACATAGAAAATTTGTGTTGCTTCTAAAATGGATGGGAAATAACTAAATACGAATGTTTTGTTTTTGTAGTTTCAGGTATTTGGCTTATTTCCTGAGCCATTCTCACTTTTACCCCCATCATTTTAACACAAATATGTTTACTTTCTAAGAAAGAGATTTTTAATATTCCAAATAGTTTGTTTATTTGGCAAATATGCACTAGTTTATTGCTTACACAATAATGCAGAAAAAACCCAACTTCCTTCGTGTTTCCTGCTCTTTTTTAGGCTGGTTTCAGCAGCTGTTAACTTAAACATAATCAAAAACTGTAGTTATTTCTACACATGTGTTCTCCTCCTGTAGGGTGACAGCGGTGGTCCTCTGGTGTGCTATGAGCAGAACAAGTTCGTCGTGCAGGGTGTCACATCGTGGGGTCTGGGCTGCGCCAATGCCATGAAACCTGGTGTCTACGCTCGAGTGTCTAAGTTTAAGGACTGGATAGACACAACCATCAAAGCCAACTAAAAGCTATCATCTGCAGTGTGTTTACTGAGGATGTCTTAACCTGTATATATTGTTCTGCTCTGGCAATGATTGACTTCATGACATGGAGTTTTTCGGTTTTCTATTCTCTCCTGAAGTGGATAGACTAAAAGCAGAGCAGCTTACTGGTTTCAAAAGCAATGAAAATGTTTCTGTAACAGGTTAAACTTTTTTTTTTTTTTTTAGAAGCCATGCTTTTCAGAAAATGCATTACAAATCTACTTCTTTGTGGTTACATTGAGTGAAATACAAGATAAAGATTCAGTTGTTGTTTCCTACTTGATTGTGTGTGACTTAATTTAGTTTTAAGACATTCCTACAGTTTAACCAATTGGTGTGTGTTATCTGTCTTCATAGATAAAGCTGGGTGTCATCAGCATAGCAGTTAAAATGTATACTATGCCTTCTGATGATACTGCCCAAGGGAAGCATGTATAAGCAGAATTGCTCCTAGCACAGAATCCTGTGGAAATCCATAATTAACCTTAGTGTGTGTGAAGAGGACTCACCATTAGAATGTAAAATATGTGTTGTGTGTTCTTTCCATAGCTCAACATCCCTTACACCACGTATTGTCTGATCATAGCGCCAAAGTTCACGACCTTCAACTACCTGACTGAGCTTCAACTCTTTAAATAAGCACAGAAATGCAAAGTGTATATAAAATGATTACAACTACACCTGTAATGAAAAGGTTAGTACGTGATTATGATAACACCAGTAATACAAATTATAACATAATACCAACAGCGTCAATCAATGTTTTTGATGAGAATAAGAATTAATGCAATGGTTAATGATAATGGTTATGAATAGTAGCAGTAAAATATTTCCCTGATCTCCACAACATGAACAAATTGGAGTCTATTAGACCACTGCAGCACAGTACCTGTAATACAAATAGCACGCTCTAATTGATGTAATAAAATATTATGATCAACAGTATTGAAAGCTGCACTGAGGTCTAACAGGACAAGCACAGAGATGAGTCCACTGTCAGAGGCCATGAGAAGATCATTTGTAACTTTCACTAAAACGGTTTCTGTACCGTGGAAAACTCTGAAACCTAAATGCAAAAGGTTAACATCAGCTTACAAAAGAGTTGAAAGAGACAACTGAAAACATAAACTCATATGAAAAGTGTTTACTGAGGTTATTAATTAAGTGAAGGCACAGATGATGGCGCACTTTAAATCTTATAACAGTAAATGTTTTAAATGAAAATACTTGAAGCTTGGTTGCATTAAAGATAACTTTAATAACTGTATGACGTGGTTCCATAAAAAGACACAAGTTAGTCTAAACACTAAACACTGTGCACAAAGAAAAACTGAGAAATTGTTAAAATTGGCTCCTAAAATAAAAATCAAGGAAGTAACTAATATATCCACAAGCAGCACTGTTAAACAGCATAAATAAATACTTTGGTGTGCAAAGGAGCTTAAACAGTTGCCCAATCTTTGTTGGACGCTGTATTTTGGTAGTTGGGCAGCAGGTTCACCATCTGCTGGTTCTTCAGTCCGATTTTCTCCTTTGCTCTGAAAACACAAAGTCGCGTTATGCACATCAACTACAAAGCTACGAGTCTAAAACACCCATGCATTATTATTCATAAATCTGATTGTCAATCAGAACATAAATCAACAGCTTTTCTGATAACTGATTATATGTTTTAGTCAGTTTAAGCAAAAATACTAAATGTGCTGTGTTGGGGAAAAAAAAGTCTCTCAATCTGTACTTACTATAGATACAATAACAGAGATATGACGGGATTTAAAGGGGCTTAATTTTCTTGCTGCACTAACTACTCACTTTTCTGGGAACTCAATGTCGTCGATGGTATCGGGCAGCGGTACGCCTCTGGTCTCAGGGAGCAGCAGCACCAAACCTCCAGCCAGGAAAGCCAGAAACCCTACACAACACAATTCAATAATGCATTTAAGCTTTGATAGTCACATTTATCTGACTTTTACTCTCAGAAAACCCACCAAAGATGATGAGTGGCAGCTCCAGCCAGATCACAGCCAGTCTGTAGAGCAGGAATGGAGCCACAATGCCTCCAACATCACACAGAGTGGAACAAACAGACACTCCCAGGTTCCTAAAGACATAAAAACAGCATTTCTTTTAATCTACTAAAATAAAGTATATTTACTTTTTAAACTTTTGATGCGAAGACATGTTTGAAAGGCTAAATATCCACAGTTACATTAGTTATCTACATACAAATACAAAAACAGCTGGATTTGGACAGGTTCTGAAACTGTGACATAAAAGAAAAGGATAAAAGTTCATATTTTGATCAGTTTCACACTTATATTACCAGGTACAGCTTCAAACGGATTTGGCAGCAGTCTAAGCTTTCTGTGAGCACAGTTCTATCAATAGTGATTTGTGATGTTCTTTTGTTATACTGTACACAGAATTTACTGTTGTTTACTGATTACCTTAGTTGATGTATAAATTATACCTGTTCATCCCAAACACAATACATTTTCTGTATTATACCTGACAAACGTCGGGTAGAGCTCAGTGTTAACAAACACCACCATCTCAAAGGTCATCGTGATCCCCAATCGGCCGATGCATGCCACTGCCGTCTTAAACCAAAACATGCCTGCAAGAACAGACAGAACCATTAAAAGAAAACTTGGAAATCAACGTTCAAGAGCACCAAATAAAATCACTCACTGTCAGGAATAAAGGCAGTGATGAAACAGGAGACTCCAGCTACAAAATTGGCCGTGGCGAAGGGGAGGCGTCGGCCGATGCGCTCAATGGTGAACAGGATGAGGAAGGCGGCAGGAAACTCCACCAAGCCAGAGATGAGGAAGTCGATATAGACATTTCCTCCCAGAATGCCCAGCCTCATGATCAAACCCTGGTAGACGACAGCACTGGTGAACCTGGGAGAAAAAACATCTCATTAACTTCGAATCTTTATCCTAAATTCCATCCATCCATTTTCTTCCGCTTATCTGGAGCCAGGTCGCGGGGGCAGCAGCCCAAGCAGAGAAGCCCAGACCTACCTCTCCCCAGCCACCTCCTCCAGCTTATCCGGGGGAACACCAAGGCGTTCCCAGGCCAGCCGAGAGATATAATCTCTCCAGCGTGTCCTGGGTCTGCCCCGGGGCCTCCTCCCAGTGGGACATGCCCGGAAAACCTTGCCCAGGAGGTGCCCAGGGGGGCATCCTTGTCAGATGCCCGAACCACCTCAGCTGGCTCCTTTCGATGTGGAGGAGCAGTGGCTCTACTCTGAGCCCCTCCCGAATGGCCGAACTTCTCACCCTATCTCTAAGGGAGAGGCCAGCCACCCTTCGGAGGAAGCCCATTTCCGCCACTTGTATTCGCGATCTCGTTCTTTCGGTCACTGCCCACAGCTCGTGGCCATAGGGGCACAGCTCAACCGGTAAATTGAGAGCTTCGCTTTTACACTCAGCTCTCCGTGAATCGCTACCTTATCGTGGTGGAGAGGTTTGTCTGTCCAAGGGATCCCAGGGGCTATGTTGTCTGGGGGCTTTTGCCCCCTGGTAGGGTTTCCCATGGCAAATTGGTCCTGGGTGAGGGACCAGACAAAGAGCGATTCAGAAGACCCTTGTGAGGAAAACATCAAGGGAACAGTTTACCCTGCCCAGGATAGGGTTACAGGGGCCTGGGGAGGGTGCCCAAGGCCAAGCGTCTTGTGGCCGGGCCTTAGTCCATGGGGCCTGACCGGGCACAGCCCGAAAAAGGGACATGGGCCCATCTTCCTGCAGTCCCACCACCCGCAGGAGACACACGTAGGGGTCGGGTGCAATGTGCGTCAGGCGGAGGTCCTGGCGGACCGATTCCCGGCTACCAAGACTGGCAATTGGGAGACTTTATCCTAAATAGATTTTTTTTTTTTTTTGATAAAGAAGAGTCATTTATAATAACAGTTGTGTCCTGCTTTAATTGAATCCTTACCAGTTATAGCTGAGGATAAAAGTGTGTTTTCGCATGTTTGGCGTTCTGATCAGGTCCATGAAGGAAGCGGTGGTTGAGTCTGCGTTATCATCTTTCAGGGTCTGCAGGATCATTTATATAACATCACATAGTAAAAGTATTTCTGGTTGTTTTTATGCCTTAGCTTCAGCCTGTTTTACTATGTTTCTCTATGAAAAAAAATCTCACAAAAAATAATGCAGTCTAATCCAATCCAGATCGTGTCTTTTTCATGGAAGGCTTGAAACCGCTTATTGCACCTTTTAAAACAGCATGGCTTCAAAGTAGAAGAGTTCAGCTACTGAACTGGCTTGCCTGGAGTCCAGACCTTTCACCAACCAAAAACATCTCGTGTATCATGACATGAAAAACACAACAAGCAAGACCCAGAACTGTTGAGGAGCTTCATCAGACACAAATGGGACAACATTTCTCTCTCCAAAGTCCACAAACTGGTATTTTCAGTTCTCACACATTTACAGGAATGTAAATCTATTTCTATTTCCTAAAATGTAAGTTTTATCTCACTTAATAAGTCACAATGAATTAGACTTCAAATTGTCATGTTATATGCTGATAGATTTTGATTCCAGGCAACAGATGCAGAGATTTTGTGTCCAATGGCTACCTCGATGTTCTTGGAAAGAGTCATCTTGTTTTCTTTGGCTATGTCCTCTGTGATCTTCACTGCTTTGGAGTTTTGGTTTTGAGAGAGAAGCCATCTCGGAGACTCTGGGATGAACCTGGAAATGTAAAATGTCAACAACAAATCTGTTGTTAAATACAAAACTATTTAAAGGTACAAATTCTTTCTTTTTTTAATTGATAATGACAAATTATCAGTAGGTGCGTGTATTTTTTCACTAAGACAAAGAGATTTTTGGGTTTTATTTTAAGGTTTAATGGGTCGTACAAAGAAAGAACAGGCAAAACAGACAACCCACGTAAGGGTAGCATCTGATAAAATATAGTGCTAAAGGTGCACAGGTTGACATAGCGGCAAAAAACTAAAGGTAATAATATCTTTTCTCCACAGTACCTCTGGTGTAATATACCCTCATTGGCTCTACAAAAGAAAACATTTATTCTAAACCTGCATTTAAAATGTATTAATATGTATATAATAACTGGATAATGTTTTTTTTAGCATAAGTGAGAAGACTACTCACTTTTATAAAACATTTGGAAATGACTACAAGACAGATTTCTAACATTTTAAAATCACCTACATGTCACTGAAATTGGCTACAGCCCAAATAAATATGTTAAATAAAAGTTGAAAGATGGGTTAATAAAACTTCATTCATACTGCTGTATGTGGTTGTGGTGACTCTTACCAGTAGTAGGACAGGAACAGGATGTAGGGAATGGTGATGACGACCTGCAGCCAGCGCCAGTCTGTTATATAGTAGGCGAGCAGAGGGAGGATGAGGATGCCGATACTGAAGAACATCTGGTAAATTACTCCGACTGTACGTCTGAACTCCACGCCCACGATCTCTGTGACTGAGATGAATAGAGGAAGGTGTGTGTTGGAGTCACATTGTTAAATGTTGTCACTGTTTTACTTAAATTTGTAAGTCTTAGTTCAAGCAGCAGGATCAAAGACATGCCTTTGTCTCTGACCACCTCTCCAGCCTGTTGGACGGTGGGGGAGGCTGCATTGTTTTATTTAATGGAACATCCTGTGTGAGGGTTCTGTTTTGTTGTTTAGTAACCTTCCTGCTTTTATGACCCTGCACGCACGCACGCACGCACACACGCACACGCGCACGCACACACGCACACGCACACGCACACCCTTTTGTAACCATAGGGGGGTTTACTATGGGAGGTGCTTGTGTGTACTGTAACTGTTTTCAATAAAAGGCGTTCAGCTCCAAAACCCTGGTTCTGACCAGTCTCCCTTGCTAGCAAGTAAAAGCTGTTCAGGGAATGACTATCCTTGATTGACTGTGGTGAAAAGCAAAGGTAAAGGTTATAAGGTGGTCTTACTCAGCACATATCCAGCTACCCAGCCTCCTTTCACTCCAAACCCATAGAGAGTCCTGAAAACCAGTAAAGATATGTAGTTTGGAGCCACGGCCACCAGGATCCCTGCAACCCCATTCAGCAAGTTGGATATGAGGAAGCTCATTTTCCTGCCAAACCTGAAGTCAGACATCAACAATCATCACATTGCTGTAAGTCCGTCTCACATAATGTCAATTATTTGGTCATGTAAGTGCTAAAAACAACAAGAAAAAAATATAAATAGATAGTAATTTAATGTATTTTGAGTCAATTTTCAATCACTGTCACAATCATAGCCTAACCTGTCAGCCAGGTAGCCAATGGCAATACTTCCAACCAGGAACCCCACGTTCAGAGTGGCCTGAAACATGTCCACCAACCATGCATCCGAGCACACCAGGTCAAACTGGGAAAACACAAAGTGAAAAATGTCCTGAATCTGTCAAAACAAATTGTATGGCATGCTGCCCATGTTTTTGTTCATTTTATGAACAACACAAAATTACCATATTAGTCATTAATAAATCTTTGCTTGGGATATGGACATATTTAGGTTTTACCAAAGTAGTCAGATTCTCTGAGCAACACAGTTCTCTTTTTATTTATGTATTTATTTATGTGTACACACACACACACACACACACACACACACACGTGTACAAAAACAAATTCCCTCTCGCCCCTGCGGGCGGTCAATCCTTCAAGCTCGGGTCCTCTACCAGAGGCCTGGGGGCTTGAGAGGCTTGCGCAGTATCTCAGCTGTATCTGAGCTCTTAGCTGGACAGAGACCTCCGATGTCGTTCCTGGGATCTGCTGGAGCCACTGGTAGGATTTCTGGATATCAGCCACCTTCTCTATCTGCCGGTGGTACATACCGTGCAGGGGCCTGTCCTTCCATGATGGTTCCTCCTCTTCCTCGTCATTCTAGGGTTTCTGTTGCCTGAGGTATTCACTGAGCACGCTGTCAGTTGGGGTCATCTTCCTGATGTATTCCTGGATGTTTTCTGCGTCCTCCTGGTCTGGGGTACTGACACTCATTAGTCCCCAGCCTCCTTCCTTCCGCTTAGTGTACAGCCTCAGGGTGCATGACTTGGGGTGAAACCCTCCATGCATGGTCAGGGGTTTCCTGATGTTGAGGTCAGTGGCTTCTATCTCCTCCTTTGGCCCACTTATTATCCCAGCAGGGTAGCTGATCACGGGCAGGGCGTAGGTGCTGATAGCCCGGATCATGTTCTTACCATTCAGCTGACTCCTCAGGACTTGCCTGACCCTCTGCAGGAAGTTGGTGGTTGCAGCTTTCCTAGCGGCCTCTTCATGGTTCCCATTCATCTGTGGAATCCCCAGGTACTTGTAACTGTCCTCTATGTCTGCAATGTTACCTTCTTGTACTTTGTTATCATCCAACTACATTTCTCCAGTCCGACTGACATTCCAATGTCATTGCTGTATATTCTGGGGGTGTGGATCAGTAAAACAATGCCTCATTCATTCTTGGCATATAGCTTGATGTCATCCATGTACAGGAGATGGCTGACAACTGTATCGGTATCCGTAGCCAGTCTTGTTAATGATCTCAGGGGTTCAGGCCTGTGCAGAACAGCAGTGGGAACAGAGCATCTCCTTGGTAGATCCCGCACCATCCCTTGATGGTGACTTGTGCTATGGGCTTGAAGTTGGCCTCTAGTGTTGCCCCCTGAGAGCCTTCCTTTGATCTTGTATAGATCTAGGCATCCCAGGATCCAGGATCCAGGCCTTCTCGTAATCAATCCAGGTCTTCTCATAACCAATTAGTGGATTCCCATTCATTTCCTATACCGGTCCCATAGGTCATACATATATATACAGTGGGGCAAAAAAGTATTTAGTCAGCTACTGATTGTGCAAGTTCCCCCACTTAAAATGATGACAGAGGTCAGTAATTTGCACCAGAGGTACACTTCAACTGTGAGAGACAGAATGTGAAAAAAAAATGCATGAATCCACATGGTAGGATTTGTAAAGAATTGATTCGTAAATTAGGGTGGAAAATAAGTATTTGGTCACCTCAAACAAGGAAAATCTCTGGCTCTCACAGACCTGTAACGTCTTCTGTAAGAAGCTTTTCTGTCTCCCACTCGTTACCTGTATGAATGGCACCTGTTTGAACTCATCATCTGTATAAAAGACACCTGTCCACAGCCTCAAACAGCCAGACTCCAAACTCCGCCATGGCCAAGACCAAAGAGCTTTCGAAGGACACCAGGAAAAGTATTGTAGACCTGCACCAGACTGGGAAGAGTGAATCTACAATAGGCAAGCAGCTTGGTGTGAAAAAATCAACTGTGGGAGCAATCATCAGAAAATGGAAGACATACAAGACCACTGATAATCTCCCTCCATCTGGGGCTCCACGCAAGATCTCATCCCGTGGGGTCAAAATGATCATGAAAACGGTGAGCAAAGATCCCAGAACCACACGGGGGGACCTGGTGAATGACCTGCAGAGAGCTGGGACCAAAGTAACAGAGGTCACCATCAGTAACACACTACAACGGCAGGGAATCAAATCCCGCAGTGCCAGACGTGTTCCGCTGCTGAAGCCAGTGCATGTCCAGGCCCGTCTGAAGTTTGCCAGAGAGCACATGGATGATACAGCAGAGGATTGGGAGAATGTCATGTGGTCAGATGAAACCAAAGTAGAACTTTTTGGTATAAACTCAACTCGTCGTGTTTGGAGGAAGAAGAATACTGAGTTGCATCCCAAGAACACCATACCTGCTGTGAAGCATGGGGGTGGAAACATCATGCTATGGGGCTGTTTTTCTGCCAAGGGGACAGGACGACTGATCTGTGTTAAGGACAGAATGAATGGGGCCATGTATCGTGAGATTTTGAGCCAAAACCTCCTTCCATCAGTGAGAACTTTGAAGATGAAACGAGGCTGGGTCTTCCAACATGACAATGATCCAAAACACACCGCCCGGGCAACAAAGGAGTGGCTCCGTAAGAAGCATTTGAAAGTCCTGGAGTGGCCTAGCCAGTCTCCAGACCTCAACCCCATAGAAAATCTGTGGCGGGAGTTGAAAGTCCGTGTTGCTCGGCGACAGCCCCAAAACATCACTGCTCTCGAGAAGATCTGCATGGAGGAATGGGCCAAAATACCAGCTACTGTGTGTGCAAACCTGGTAAAGACCTATAGTAAACGTTTGACCTCTGTTATTGCCAACAAAGGTTATGTTACAAAGTATTGAGTTGTTGTTGTTGTTGTTTTGTTATTGACCAAATACTTATTTTCCACCCTGATTTACAAATAAATTCTTTACAAATCCTACCATGTGGATTCATGGATTTTTTTTTCACATTCTGTCTCTCACAGTTGAAGTGTACCTCTGGTGCAAATTACTGACCTCTGTCATCATTTTAGGCGGGGGAACTTGCACAATCGGTGGCTGACTAAATACTTTTTTGCCCCACTGTATGCATAACAATTTTATTACAGGAAAAGTAGAACACTTACAATGATTGCTGTAAAATGTTATCTGCACATACAAGATAGATGGATATGTATATATATACCCACTTTTTCCCTTCACACATTAAAATCTATTAAATAGAAAAGCCTGAACATTTTTCTGTAAAATCTTTGAGCACCCAATTAAAAAAACACTTCACATTGCCAGAGAATGCTTTCTGAATGATATATAGTTACATTTCATTATAATGCAAAAATAAAGCATGCAGAATCTTTTTAAGAAATTCTTTCTCAAAAATAAAGAAAATGCAATTTTCATTCAACTTTCATGTTGGATTGAGCAAATATGACAAGCTGCCCCACAAAAGCAACAATAGCAGTAGACTTAATCTAAATTTTACCAATTATAAATCAATAAAATAACTAAAAAAACAAAATAAATATATTTAAATATAGACAAATATAAATATGTGGGACTTTACAGGTTGGCTTGAATTGTTTTTGCATATTTTAATTAGCCAACACAGACCTTTTTTGCATTTGCCCCAAATTACAGTTCCAGGCTTTTACCTTTAATATTATTTGAGATATTCATGTTCAGACACTGCCGCAGATTTCAAGGTGCAAAAGCAGCAAAAAATTATTTTAAGTCGAGACTGAATGACCCCTTTTTTAAAAAACAAATCATTATTTCTGTTTTCTATATTCCAAGCTGCGTCATGTTGTTGAATTCAGTTTTTTTACTCAAAAAATATTTTGTCTATGTTTTGTTTTTTGGTCTGTGTGTGTTGGCTGTGACCTCTTGTTCCCCACCTCAGTAACAAAAGACCGTCTTCCCTCGTAGTCGTACTCCCAGCCATGTTTGCAGCTGATTGTGGGAGTTCTGCTGAGGTCCTCCAGCTCCTGTTTGTCACAGGTGAGCTCAGTGGCATTCCAGTCCACCTCGTACTGCTCACAGCTGCTCTGCTGACCAGAGCTGTTGTCCAGAGGTAAGGTGAGCCTGCGACTCTCTGCCAGGTTCCAACCGCATGCCTCTCTCCTCTCCACCACTGCAGGGTCTCGACACCAGTGATCAGGGGTGAAACCCTGGAAGACTATCCCGACATACACACCTGCCCATGGCATGGACACCATACACAGCAGGATGAAGATACGCTTCTGGCAGCGGCCAAACTTCCCAGCTTCTTCTAAGATATCATCAAAAGTGGTCATGATTGTAGAAGGGTTTCTTTACTTTAACCAGCTGCAAAAAACACTCAGCCGGAGTCTAATTTGTATGCTGAGCTTCCCTTTGCAGAGTGCCCATTGAAATGCACATGCACTGGGTTTTTAAACAGCACAAGGAGCAAAGGTCCATAGAAATGCGTTGGTACTGCACCGCCTGTTCCCATAGAGCATTAAAAGACGTTTGCTATCCAATTTACTGACGTCAGAGCCCAGCAGAACGTCTGCTTTGGGGATTAATTTACATAAATTCATCAGCGTGGACACATTGGCCTGGACGGTGACACAGTGATGATGTTTAATCAGTTAACATTTAAGAGGTACTTCATTGGAATCTGTTAGACATTAAGAACTGAGAAAGATAAGATCAGCTGAAAGAAAGTTGAGTTTCTTGAGTCTTTTCAGACAAGTCTAAAGAACTTGGACTGACACTAAACGTGCCTTAAAGTTAAGTCAGTCAAGTTAAGCCTGAATCTTGACTTAACAGGATCAAGATTTAATCTTCAAGACAAGCTCGTGTGTTGCTGGAAATCCTTTTGAAGACAGATCAAACTAAGACTCAAGTCTTAACTAGTGTGAAATCATTTTTAAGCAACTTGAAGCCCGAGACAGGATCAAGTTATTGAAAACAAGAGCAAAGGATTCTCCCCCCCACCCAAAATTCTCCTACCACATTGTACCTGAAATATTTTAATATTTGCATAGGTTTTAGTCTCAGCTTCTTTGAGACAAATTTTAAAGACCTAAGACCTATTCTTGGATAAAACCTCATTTTACCCAAGAATAGATGTTAGGAAGTCTCATTCAAGACAAGTTCATTTCATTCAACGTTCAAGGCTCGTTCTTCTTTCATACGGTAAGTCAGTCCAGACAAGATGAGATGACAAAAATAAGTTTCAAATTATTGAGCACAAGCCAGATGTCAGGACGTCTTCAGGTCAAATCTCAAGTTCGTCCAAATAAGAACTTAATTGCAATGTTGCCAAAGATGACTTTTAAATAATTTCTTTCTTTTAGAAATTTTGTCAGACATAAAATGAGATTACACCACAAAAGTAATAAACAGCAGATCTCTTATTTATTCAAATAATGCAATATTTTACATATTTTTTATTTTAAATAGGAAAACAGGCAAAGAGCTGAAAACATCAAACATAACCTTACATCAACTAAAACATAATGATGATATCCCATCGTACCAAATCATTGAAGAAAGTTTCTTGTGCTTTTTTTCCCCTCTTTTTTCAGTTGGTTTGTGTGCTGCTTGATGTCAGTCTCACATACTAAATTTGTTTCATCATACCCAAATGTTTCCACGACTGTGGACAAAAACAAACAAACAAAAAAAGCACAAGAATGTCCAGTAATAACTTCAAGAAAGAGATGGTTCAGTACAGTACCATGCAGATGAGCCACGGGAACTTTGGTGCAAAGCAGAAACAAATTTAATGCAACAATGAACAAATAACTTCACAAACTTTACCTCCTGCTACTCTGAAATGAGGAGTGCTACAATGTTGAGACTCGGGAGAGATGACTACAAAGTGCCAAACACAGACACTTTCAATTCACCTCTCAGACTAACAGGGTCAGGATTCTGGTAAAAAAAACTTTAAGAAGAACAGCTCAAGTTCATATAGCAAAACCACACGCTGAATGAACGAACACGTAAAAGGAAAGTTTATAAAAAGTCTTCGTTACAATCATATTTTATGATAAATACTGATCATAAATATTTCACCTGTTACCAATGTCATTGTCATGTTTCTGGAAACCTGACCATGTGCCGTGTACTCTCATTCTTTAAGCTGTTAAAGGTAGATACACTTGCACTGTTCAGAATTTCAGATCAGTAGCACAATAATATGATTATATGATAAGAGAGTTTATTAAGAGAGTTTTAAAATGTCAAAAGCTGCTTTGGAAATGTTCAGTTTGTAATCAGAGAGAAACAGAAAAAGTAAAAGGAGGAGTGCGATCTGTTTCTACTCTTTGCTATCACAACACTCCTCGAACCCCTTTCTGTGAAACACTGAAGTTTACAGTGCAAATGACAATTATTTTATTAAATGCTGTTTCTTGTTATTTTATCAGTATTTTTTGGGCACGTGGCATCGTACAAAAACACGCTTAACAATTATGTGTACAAAGCTTTAGAAATACCCTGAATGGCAAATCTTTGTTATTGAGGTTTTAGCAACAAACTCACATTTGAATACTGAGAAAACACAAATATTAATCTACACCAGCAATGCAACGGCAACTAATGTGATGAATATACGATCAAGGGCACGTTTTTTTATGGTAGTAAATGTCTGGCTATGGATCAACAAATGCACTGCAAAGTGATTTAATTAAGCTCAGGATTGTTCACCTCCTTTCCCCAGTTGGAGAAAATGAGAAGTTATTACTGATGTACAGAGATAAAGATTTATGCTACCAAGGGCTGCAGCTCACCCCTTCCTGGTTATACAAGCAGCAACACAGTTTTCAGATATATTTTTTGTTCCAATTACAAGGCTGAAACTCAAAACTTATTATTGCCAGTGAAAGCAAACAGTTGTTTATAGTAGAGGAGTCAAAACCAAAGAATAGTACAGATTATTTTAATTAAAAAATCGTTTTAGCTTTAAATGTGCCTCCCTGTTAGCAGTAATTAGGCTAAATCTTTAGACTTGATGTCTTCAGGGAGTTTGCAAAGTTTTAAACTGACATTTCAGTCAATTTGACCAACCAACCAAATCTGATTAATTAGTGGAAACCTACCAAATAGACTTTCAGTTTGTTTGTTTGTTTGTTTTTTAAACGATTTTCAAAAAGTCCACCTTCCTTTATGAGGGTGTGCTACTTTTCTCTAAACCAATTAACTGGAAAAAATTGAGCTATTTTATTGGTTTTCAGCTGCTCTGCACATCAGAAAGAAGAGTGAAGTGAAAACAGAATAATCCAACCTAATTGTTTTTTGTGATGATCATGTGTCCATAAAATCACCGTATTTGAGGTGTGTTTGTTTTGTAAAATCACCCGGTCTGAGCTCTAACTGTTGTAGAAAAATCAATCTCAATCACGCTGTGTTTACACTGTGCAAGCTTACAGATTTAATTACTCTCATGTGGAAATATGGCATAAAGTAGGTTTCCATTATTACTGACATCCTCTGTGAAAAAGCAAAACAGCCTGCATTTTAGTTTCACTACCATCTTTTGCATCATGCATTTGGCTGAACAGGGCGGATTTCAGCACTACGAAAAGTTGGCTTCACTTTTCACGCAGCAATCAGATCTGAGTACAACAACCGAGCCTGTAAAGTACAAGAGCACACGAGCATGAAAAGGGAAAAAAAATAAAAATCGATTTCCCTACATTAGTGCCAAGGGTGGCAGTAGAAATATGGCTTTAACAGGACGGGAGGGGACCAAATCAATCCAAAGGAACGCCTCCAGTTTCACTTTCAACTTTCTTCAACCATCCATTCATACTTAAGGCCATCTCCATTTTCACACAGAACAGAGAAACAAACGTAATCAGCTCGGACGAGCCGTTAAATAATCACCAAAACAAACGTGTGAACAATTCACCGGTGAAGACTAAACGAAACGTCCATATTATAGAACATTATCATCTATTTACAACGTCTCTGATCAAATCAAGACAATCAAAGAAATTCAATCCGTTGCTGGACATGATTCATAGATGAAAATGCAAAGTAAATTCATCAGTATGAAGGCATCGTGCTTTCTTTTCGAGGGCAAAGAAGGGGAAAACGGGTCTGCTATAAAAGCAACTGTAAACAGCACGAAAACAAACTGGTGTCTTCATTCCCTTTTTAGAAAGAAGCTGGCACCTTCACTGCCTAAGCTATGGGAATAAATATCATGACAGTTTTTTCATAAAGTACCTGCGGGCCAATGGAGAGCAAAGAAACAACTCCAAACAGGAAAAAAAAAAAGTCTTCCTTATTAAGTACCTTCACACAGTCCACAAGCAGACACACAGCCAGTGTTAGTACCATTAATCAAGGTAGGAAAACAGCTTCAGTTCAAAACACCAGAAGAAAATAGAAGATACATATACAACTTAATTTTCATTCACATCTTATCATGCCTCATTTCAGTGATGATATCAGATTTTCCCTTCTTGTAATGATAGTGTTGTGGTATCATTGTTTACTGTTTGGTGCATATGGTTATGGTGACATGTCTAGTTGACACATCAAGCTGGAAATCACATTAGAAAGAAGCTTTGTGTGCTCCCAGAGTCGATTTTAAGAGCTGGCCTGTTCGTTCTTCATCAGACAAATGTGGCAAGGCTGAAGTATCGGGATTATGAAAGACAATATGGTGGAGTTCAAAAGAACCTTAAGAACACTTTAAATGAGCTGTCAAATAAAAATTATATGTGGACGGTGAACTGGACTGAGTCGGTGTAAGCCGAATGAAGGTGCAGCCCAATAAAAATATATCCCTAAAGAAAGGAAAGGTTTCTGTCTTCGGTGTGTTGTTGGCATTTCACTGTTGCTATTATGGAGACATTCACTGAGAGAGAAGAGTTCGGATTGGATGGAGAGAACCAGGAAGGACAGAGTGACATCACACCCTGAGGAGGTCCTCGTCACTGTCGTCTTCTTCCCGTTTCTTGTTCGCTGCCGTGTTGTTACCGTGGTTAAGGCCAGAAGAGCGAGGTTTGCTGCTCTTCCTTTTCCTATCTGACTCGTCCAGGAGGCCCACCAGGTCCTCGTCGCTCTCCTCCTGAAATGAAAGACTTCTGTGAGCTTTTGAGAGCAATGGGTGCAATCATTGCTACCATGAACGACTGAGAGGATACCAGAGAAAAAGACAAAGAACTGACTTGCAAGAAGGCGCTGCGATGAGCCGTAGAGTGCTTAGCGAGTCCTGACGATTTTATCACACGTACCCCGGGGACACTCAACACCTCGTCCTCGCTGTCGTCATCCTGATCGTCCAGCGAGAACGACCGCAGACCCTCTGTATTCACAGGCTTGGTCGTGATGTGACCGTTGCTTTGGTTATTCTTGCCACGGTGCGAAGACGATGAAGATGTGGGAGGAGCATCGATCTCCTCCATCAGCCATTCCATCTCCTCCTCTCCTCCTTCTTCATCTGTGCTGACCTGAGTATTTAAAAGGCACAAACAATAAGATGCATATTAAGTTTTTACTCATCTACATGGTTGTTTAAAAAAAGCTTCACTAGAGTATCTGTTTTTTTAGCATGCTATGGCTTTTTGAATATTCGCTAAGCTATAAAAATAACCTTAGTGTTTAATCATTAGTGATGTAACATGTAATCCTTAAGTTGTCCTTTTTTATTTATTAATATGATTACTTTATCACTTTATATTATTACCTTAAGAAAAACTTAAGTCCAAGTTCAGGTACAGCTAGAATATGACACGGCTACCACAGCTTCATACAGCCATTTCAAAGTGGGCGTGGCTGCACCAGTGAATACTCAGATGTCTTTGCTGAAATTGGAATAGTGTATTCTCGCACAAATTTAGTTGTAAACGCAGACTCGACTCCGCTGGTTACCAACTGGTTGTACTCTGGTTAGATTTCTATATAAAACCAAAGTTGCCACAAAAATAAAGCTGCTTTGTCATTTGGCAATTTGTATTTAAATCCATGTCCTGCAGCTGCTTCATTTGTGCAGGCATTTGTTAATTTTTCTTCTGGCTGGACTCTGACTCTTTAAGGAGTTGATGTGAATTTCTGAGTATGTAGACAGCAACAGATTTGTGATTTTCGCTGATTTATCACCGTTTATCATTGTCAGAGTCCAGGCATTTGCTAGCTTTCCCCCATTCAATCACAAGCAGATAGCCTTGATGCACCAACGTTGCTTTGAATGCAGAAACTAACTGCGAGTGGTAGCACAACTGGTTCCCATCTTTGAAGCAACCATTTCAAAGGCAACAAGACTGACAGTTAATTGCTCCAAGTTGAACTCATTTGGGTTGTGCTGCTTTCTCCAGCCATTATTAGCCTAGGAGTGGCTGCAGCATAACATGTTCCTTCTCTAGTTACAAGTTACAGAAACCCTTTAAATAACATGAGGGATCATGTTGGAGTCGGAGTTTTGAATTATTTTGTTTGTTTTGTTTTATTGTGCCATTTGTTATTTTGGCCTTGGCTTCACCCTGAGCAGCAGCTTTATTCCCTGTCAGTGCCAGTAACCCACTCGTGACTCTTCCTTGCGTTATGCTTTCTGATCTTTAGACCGGGGAAAATACAAAGTAACTTTGAAACTCGTTCATTCATTAGCTCAACCAACCTTGGAATATTTATAGGAGACTTGGTTTCCTCTCCTACAACAACCAGCGATCTTCTGCCTCACCAGTTCCCTGGACACAGACAGGTGAGATTATGAAAGAGGCTTTCATACAAAATATATATTTTTAAAAATATATATATATATATTTATATGTACCAAAAATGGATACTCATGGTCTCACCTCCTCTCTCTCTTGTGCAGCAGAAGCCCCATCAGACACACAATTAGAACCACCAACAGGAGGCTCAGCACCACCCCCATTGCTTGGCTCCGCCTAGACAGAGACGGAGTGTCTTCACCGTCATCATTTATCTGCCTGTCAACAGTCCTGAAATTCAATCCAGAGAGGAGACTTCAACATATTTATCTAGTGTTTTGTGCTCTTGGGATTAAAGTCAGATTGTAAAAAAAAAAAAAAAAAAAAAAAAAAAAGACTCACATCAGATCGCACACAGCGTTTGTGTGCCACACAAACAGATACTGGCAATTGTCCGTCTCCAGCATAAACTCCGGGATGCCGACACCTGCTGACGGGTTACAGTGAAACCTTATTGTGGATGAAACCGTTTTGTTCTTCGCGCGGCCACACTCTGACTCAGAAGGCACTATCACATCCACATTTCCTCCTGATGGAAAAACAAAAACATGTTAAGATGCTGTGACCTCCAAATGGAAGGACTCACGCTAAAATGAAATGGCACTTTGTTTCTTATGCAGGTGTGGGTTTTTTGTTTTTTTTTGCACTGATGTCATTGTCAATCACATGCTTTGCAAAGGGTTTTGAATGATAGATCAAAATCCTCTTCTGTTTACCTTTTATGTAGTACTTGGCTTTGTTGGATGAGCCAATCTTGCGGCTGTAGGTGTCATTCTGTTTCACCTGGCAGATGTTGGCACCAAGACATTTAGGCAGGGATTTATTGGTGATACCAGACAACTGGATGTGGTAGATGTAGCGGTCGCCGTTGTTACGAATGTCTCCAGACGCCTGATGGTGGCTAAAAGGCAGAAAAAACCCCAAATGAAACTTTTATGACAGAAAGAATTTTAAAAGTGCGTTTTTTTGCTTGCTGATTGAAACTGAAATTTATATGAGGTGAAGTGTAATGAGTGGATGACACAGGTGAACTCTGTTACCTGAAGTAGAGTGCTCCCAGACTGAAGCTGACTCCAGTTTTAGGAACCTTTATGGTTCCATTTACCATCTGTACCTCCGTTGGTTTCACTGCACAAGCTTCCAGAGTCTCCCAGCCTATCAAGAACTCACATGAACCCTCATCAACCCTGCACAGACAAGAGAATATAGGATATTCAAATAAGAATAAAGCATAACAGGTCTACTTTAAGATGCAGAGGACCAGTTCAAATAACAAAATAACAAAAACAAAACAAGGGCACTGAGACTTGTGGGAAAAAAGACAAATGAAACAAGTTAAAATTGTTTTAAAATAGGCAATGTAAACACAACTTTTATGTGAATATACACAGAGATACAGATCAGGAAAAACAACACGTGACAATTTAACAGGAAACATTTGTTGCATTAATTTCAGACAATGTGATGCAACTGAACAACATTTAGTCTGCTGAGAAATGTTATGTTACTCAATTAACTAAAACTAAAGTTTATGAAATAAAGCAAGAAAAAAAAGAAAAAAATAGCTAAAAAAAATTTGCTATAATCTTAAAACAAATAAACAGGATAATAAATGATTCAAAGTTTAAACATTCTGTTAATTTGATACAGTAATTTAATACCAATGTTGTATTAAATGAATTAATCAAATTTCTACTGAAGGGAAACATTAAAAAAAATCTCTAAAAGAGGTTTTGTTACCTGATAACTTTGGGGTGTCCCACTGTGGAGCCGCAGCTCAGCTGGATTATGGTCTTGGCTTTCTGGCGTTTAGGGCATAATTCATCTCCTGCTGAATAGTTCACAAAAATCTTCCCACCTGTAGAGGAAGGGAAATCTCTTGAGACTGTCGGGATAAAGTTCTCTAACATCAAAAACACTCCTGTGAGAGAAGAAAACAAGACCTAAAGGCAAACAAATGTCTAATCAGTGATCCTTGCTTACACATTTAACTCTTAGTCTACACTGTTTTCAGTTTATTTTTTATAATAATGGTAGTAAAAAACATTTATATAAAATATCCTTTACACAAACTGACACCAATAAATGTAAAGTATTTGCAATGGTTTGCACACCACTGGACTCCATTTTCTGCGTGTAAACTCGGCCCAGGACTTCGGTTTTTCCTGCTGCTGTGCGGCGGCATACGGCTGCATCTTCAGGACAGCCTGGCAGCCCACCACGGATACCCTGACACAGGTTGATGAAATACCTGAAGCCACAGAAACAAAGATGCCAAATTTTAAAGAGTGAGGAATCATAAGACCACAGCATGAGTTTAGAAATTCTTTTTAAGAAAGGGCTAATGCATTGTGACAAAGTGGAGAAGCAGTTGTAATTCTCTCCATTTGTCCCATATGTGTTTACCTTTTTTTTTGCACATTGTACACATTATTCTGTTTCTATGTATTTGCTATGATTTGCTATTTGTCAAGTAACATTGCTTCACTCACTATCCCGGGTTTGTTTGTGTAAGCGTTTTGTTGCCGGCAAATCAAACATTCTGCAAATTAAGACAAATACTAAGTTATGTTTCTTTATACTTTATTATGTTACAGATTAAGTCATTTGTTCATACTTACTCTGTTTGACTTTTCAGTCATCATGAGTGTCAGGTGTGGGGAAACGCCCGCTTGGCATTTCCTCATTTTAAAGTCCTGATCATGTCACACATGACATCATCAGGTCAAACCATGTGGAGGGGTTTCTTTTTCCAGAGAGATGCTTCCTTTTGTTTGTGTTAATGTTTAAAGGGATTTGTTGAATGTTTTTCCTTTTGTTAATACTGCCATTTAGTTGTGTAAATGTGCATATTAGAAGTGTGTAGAGGTTTTGTGTTTTTAGATAACCTGAGTAGAGTTTTAGATCCCTCAGTTGAGTGAGTGGTACTGGCTGGGCAATTGGAGGGAAATTGATGGCCCTATTTAAAGCCAGTCTCTACCAGATGCAGGAGAGAGGAGAGGTGAGCTGTGTCACCAGAGCCATGTTATGTTGAGTTTTGTTAAATGAATTGATTTGGGGAAAGTTTTGTTAAGTTATACATTAAATTAAGTTCACTGCAAATAAATTGCTCACCTTGGAAACCCAAAATGTCTGCATAGTCTGCTTCCCTACCACCTTCCTTGATGTTCGAGTGTGACTACTTCACAAATGGTGGCAGCAGTGGCTCCAGGCCAGTAGGTAGCAGCAATGCAGAAAGGGGCCAGACCAAAAAAGCACCAAGTGCCAATGGACTCTGCAAGTGAGGAGCCTCCAGTGCTCAATCAGCTAGAGGAAGCAGAGCAAGAGCAAGGTACTGAACTGCATAACCTTGCTGAACTTTCAAACCTCCTGCATGGTTTTATGAGGCAACAAAGCGACAGAGAGGCCCAATGGGAACTGGAGAAGCAGCGGCAGGAAGATCGCTGGCGGAAAATTCAGCACCAGTTCACTCAGCTCCAGCAGGAAGTGCAATCAGAACGTCGAGAGCATCAGCTGTTGGTGGAAGGTGCAACAGCAGATTCAGAGACACGTTTGAGGCCTACTGCGGAGCATCCAGCAATGCCTCAGTTACAATCTAACTCAGCATGAGCGCACCACATGCGTTTTTATTGAGGAAAAGCCATGTGTGGCTCTTCTGGATTCAGGAAGCAGCCGTACCTTGGTTAGGCAGGAATGTCTTCCTAGGGATGCTACATTTTGTGGCAAGGTAAAAGTTTGGTGTGTTCACGGTAATGATGTGGATTACCCAATTGCCAACATTAATATTCAGATTGACGGCAAGCTGTATTTACTTTCCGTGGGAGTTATGAGTAAACTGCCATATCAGGTTGTGTTGGGCCGTGATCTTCCCATTTTGCGAGATCTGATAGCCAGGGGAGAGGAAATCAACCCAAGTGTTACAGCTGAGTCTATGGTAGCAGTCACCAGGTCAAAATATAAGCATCACGCGGAAGAAGGTTTAGGTTGGGGTGAATTTCCTTTCGCTAACAGTGATGTTCCTGATTTTGAAGGATTAAGTCAGGGTCGCATAAGAAAGAGCAGAGCCCAGAGACAACAGGCTAAGCTGAGGGGGACAAAGTTCACTGAACCAGTTCCAGTGCCACAATGTGATGAATTACTAGTCGTACCTGATGAAATAGCTCAGCTTCAAAGAGAGGATCCATCTCTAGCTCCCCTGTTTTTAAAGAGTGTCACAAACGCAACAGAGGTCACTGAGAGAGGCAGAGAGCTATTTTTCCTAAAGGGCGAGCTATTATATCGCCGTAGTAGGGTTGGAGACCAGTTGGTTGTGCCTAAGAGTTTAAGATCCACAGTACTGCAGTTAGCTCACTCAGTCCCTTGGGCAGGACACCTGGGTCAAGCCAAAACCTTCTCTCGTATGTCAACTAGATTTTACTGGCCACAGCAGTTTACGGACACTGTGCAGTTTTGCAAGTCTTGTCCCGAGTGTCAGTTAACAGCACCCGGAAGGAAAGGTGACAGGGCTCCCCTGATCCCTATGCCAGTCATAGACACCCCGTTCTCTCGTGTTGCGATGGACATCATAGGCCCATTAGAGAGGAGCAGTGCAGGGCACAGGTATATTTTGGTAGTGTGTGACTACGCTACAAGATATCCCGAGGCTTTCCCCTTAAAAAAGGTTAAAGCTCGTCAGATTGCCAACTGCTTAATACAAATGTTCTCGAGGGTAGGCATCCCAAAAGAAATCATTACTGATCAAGGGTCCAACTTTACATCTAACTTCATGAGAGAAGTCTATAGATTGCTGGGGATCAAAGGTATTAAGACAACTCCCTACCACCCACAAACAGATGGCCTTGTTGAACGTTTCAACAAAACCCTTAAAGCTATGTTGAGGAAGTTTGTGAAAGATACAGGAGCGGATTGGGACCAGTGGCTTCCTTTCTTGCTCTTTGCCTACAGAGAGGTACCTCAAGCTTCCACAGGGTTTTCTCCTTTCCAGCTCTTGTATGGCCACGCTGTCCGGGGTCCCCTTGATGTGTTGAAAGAAGCTTGGGAGGCTCCAAATCCCAGAAAACAATGCAATGTTCTTTCATATGTACTGAAAATGAGAGATAAGCTTGAGGAGCTCCAAGAGCTGGCCAATACTCATCTGGTTGGTGTCCAACAACGTCAGAAGCAGAGTTATGACAAAGCAGCTCGTAGGAGGATTTTTCAAGAGGGACAAAAGGTTTTGCTGCTTCTTCCATCATCTGAGAACAGTCTCCTTGCCAAGTGGCAGGGACCATATGTGATCAGTAGGAAAGTGGGTCCAGTTACCTATGAACTGTACATGCCTGAGCGTCGCAAGAAGCATCAGATATTTCATGTCAATTTGTTGAAAGAATGGTGTGATCGGCCAGCATCTTCACTAGAGTGTTGGGCTCGTGCCGTGGTCGAAGAGGAGGAACCACGGGAGCTGTTCTTTCCTTCTCCAGCAGGTCAACAACTAGTTCCTGATGTGAGTCATCTTACTTCCAAACAACAGACAGAGGTGAAAGCAATTATGCCTGCTGATCTTTTTAGCACCAAACCAGGTTGCACCAATCTCATCCAACATGAGATACATCTCCACTGTCCCAATCAAAAACCTATTAGGGACACCACCTCACGGGTTCCTGCGAAGCTGATGCCAGCATTAAAACAAGAGGTGGAAGACATGCTTGACATGGGGGTCATTGAGCCATCTAGAGGTGAGTGGTGTAGTCCAGTGGTTCTAGTGCCAAAGAAAAATGACCCTAAACAGAGATTTTGTGTGGATTTCTCTAAACTCAATGCTGTTTCTGCTTTTGATGCTTATCCGATGCCAAGAGTAGAGGAACTGATTGAGCGTTTGGGGAACGCTAAGTATCTTACGACATTAGACCTTTGCAAGGGCTACTGGCAAGTACCTTTGACTGAGTCTTCGAAAGATTTGACAACTTTTAGAGTTCCCAGTGGACTTTATCGCTTCAGAACAATGCCTTTTGGTCTGCACGGTGCACCAGCCACATTTCAGAGGTTGGTGGACGAGGTTTTGAGAGGTGCAGATGGGTATGCTGCAGCATACATTGATGACATTGTGGTGTTTAGCGAGACCTGGGAGGATCATGTTCAGCATCTTTCTGATGTCTTTCAACGGATTAAGAGAGGCGGGCTTGTCATAAATGCACACGAATGTCACATTGCTAAGTCTGAGGTGGAGTACTTGGGTTACGTACGTCATTGGGGGTGGGGTCATCCGCCCTCAGGTGTCAAAGATTGAAGCCCTACCCACCTCCTACGACCAAACGGAAAGTGAAATCGTTTTTGGGTCTGGCTGGGTGGTATCGCCGCTTCATTCCCAACTTCTCTGCTAGAGCAGCAGTCCTTAGTGACCTTACTCGCAAATCTAGCCCCACAAAGGTTAAATGGACTGCCGAGTGTGATGCAGCTTTTGTTGATCTTAAAAACTGTTTGTGTAGTGAACCTGTTTTGCAGTGCCCGGATTTTACCCGGCCATTCACTTTGCAGACGGACGCTTCCGGAGAAGGACTTGGAGCAGTGTTGCTGCAGGGTGAGGGTGAGGATAAACGACCAGTGGTGTATATAAGCCGTAAGCTCTTTCCTAGGGAAATGAAATATTCCACTATTGAGAAAGAGGCACTGGCAATAAAATGGGCTCTGGATACATTGAAGTACTATCTAATGGGTGATGAGTTTGTTTTGGAAACTGACCATCGTGCATTACAATGGATGAACAGAATGAAAGACTCTAATGCCAGAATCACTAGATGGTATCTGTCCCTACAGCCATTTCGCTTCAGGATCCAGTATAGACCAGGGCACAAGAATGTGGTGGCCGATTTTCTGTCCCGTTCCATGGAGGAGTGAGTGCCTTAAGGGGGGGGGGGGGGGGGGGAAGAGTGTGACAAAGTGGAGAAGCAGTTGTAATTCTCTCCATTTGTTCCATATGTGTTTACCTTTTTTTTTGCACATTGTACACATTATTCTGTTTCTATGTATTTGCTATGATTTGCTATTTGTCAAGTAACATTGCTTCACTCACTATCCCGGGTTTGTTTGTGTAAGCGTGTTGTTGCCGGCAAATCAAACATTCTGCAAATTAAGACAAATACTAAGTTATGTTTCTTTATACTTTATTATGTTAGGACTTACAGATTAAGTCATTTGTTCATACTTACTCTGTTTGTCTTTTCAGTCATCATGAGTGTCAGGTGTGGGGAAACGCCCGCTTGGCATTTCCTCATTTTAAAGTCCTGATCATGTCACACATGACATCATCAGGTCAAACCATGTGGAGGGGTTTCTTTTTCCAGAGAGATGCTTCCTTTTGTTTGTGTTAATGTTTAAAGGGATTTGTTGAATGTTTTTCCTTTTGTTAATACTGCCATTTAGTTGTGTAAATGTGCATATTAGAAGTGTGTAGAGGTTTTGTGTTTTTAGATAACCTGAGTAGAGTTTTAGATCCCTCAGTTGAGTGAGTGGTACTGGCTGGGCAATTGGAGGGAAATTGATGGCCCTATTTAAAGCCAGTCTCTACCAGATGCAGGAGAGAGGAGAGGTGAGCTGTGTCACCAGAGCCATGTTATGTTGAGTTTTGTTAAATGAATTGATTTGGGGAAAGTTTTGTTAAGTTACACATTAAATTAAGTTCACTGCAAATAAATTGCTCACCTTGGAAACCCAAAATGTCTGCATAGTCTGCTTCCCTACCACCTTCCTTGACGTTCGAGTGTGACTACTTCACATGCATCTTATATGAGGCATATGCATTGCTAAATATAAATAGATCTAATAAATAGTGAAAAGTTGGAAAAGCATCAAAAGTGTGTGCAGAACGACTGCCGAGCTCCAGAATCGAACTGTGGATTTACTGCCTTCGATTAAGGAATCAAAACCACACTTACGAATCTCGTTTGTAGCTGAACTTCCACGGCTCAGTGAGGGAGGAAAGTGCTCGGAGGTCAAAGGTCTTATGCTGGCTGACGAGCTTACACTCCATCTTCCTTGGGGTACAAACTGCATTGGTGCGCCACTGGAAAGTGACTGTACAACCTGCTGTCTCTGAGAGCAGCTCTGGAGAACCACTTCCTACAGAATGGTCGCATGTAAACAATATGGAGGACTGATGCTTAGCCGAGGCTGGGAGAGAGAGAGGGAAATAAAAAGAAAAACAAAAGATTTTCAGTTTTGGAAGTGAAGACAACACAGCATTAGGATAAGTATGTTAAACTATCAGGAAGGAGTTAATGCCTTTATTTAGACAGAAGAAGAAGACAACGAGAAGCCCACCCCCATCCTAAGTTGCCCAAAAATGAGCATTTACAGCTTGATAAAAAAATTGTTTTGTTTTCCTCATTCATAACAGGTGTAAGGACTGGGACTTTAGTTTTACCCTTTATAATAAACTGGTTCAGGTGTGTTGTTAAGGGCAGCTCTCCTCTGGCCTCACCTCCAATAATTTCGAGTTTAAACAGGTATCATCAAAGAGGCGACATCCATCTTTTATATACAGTTCTTAGTTTTGTATTTTTTCCCACGTCAACATGAAGCCACAATTGATTATAAGTCATTTCTCTAAAAGTAAACAAACTAAATCTGACTGCTAAAACACATAAAAATGTTTTCGCCATGCATGAAGAAAGAAAGAGTTTAATCTTTTCAGAAGTGCATCTAAGCATTGCTCTAATCAGAAATATTGCACCTATACAAAATTTATCATTACTTTCCTTCATGTGTGTTGCACTGCTGACACAACACAAGATTAGCTATTCTGTAAAACTTTTATCTGTGCTTTGGACCACTGATAGTGACAACTGCAGTTAGAAGTTAAAATAAAAAAATACCAACGTTAAAGTTCATATTTTATAGTAGCCATCATATTTTTTTGTGTGCTTATTTTCTTATTACCCAGCTTTCGTGTTGCCATGTCCCAGCTTATGTCTAAAAGAAACAAACCTCTCACATCAACTCCTCAAAATACTCAGCAACTGAAGGAAGGAAGCTGGACTACCCACAGAGAACACATGCAAACGTAGGGAGAACATGCAGGGAAAACTTCCTTAATTTGTTTCTTCTGATAAATGCTGCTATTTGCAAGCTGCGGTGACCAATAAAAATGCTGTTCAGTCATTTTTCTTAAATAAATACTAATATCATTATTGCGAATTTGTATGACATATTGTGTATATTTTGAGGCTGTGAACAATAAAACGTCATTTTCTTTCAGTTTTTTCTTTTGAAGCATTTTTCCCATTAACATCATACCTTGTTTTTGAGCTAGCTATAAGAGTTTTACTAATTACAGAAGACTTTACCTAGTGCGCAGGGATATCCTCCACCATACTGCATCAGCACAGCCTGCTCTTCGTGTTTGAAGTCCATTGTCATGGCTTTACTGATGCCAAATGATAACCCCAACTTGTCTGAACCAGAAACGTGGCACACTGCACTCTGCTCACAGGCCGGTACTTCCACTGAGCCGCAGACTTTGATGTGATACGTACCCGAGTTCCCGTTTACCTAGACATACACACAGAGCTCTGACCTTCCTATGCTTCTAAACAAAGAATATTTCTGTTACAGTGAAACTTTTGAATCAAATAGACTTCCTTTGGTTAGAAAGTGTTCAGTATATCATCAGCTCACCTGGACTTCCTTGGAGAGGTTTGACAGGTCAAATGTAAACTGGAGCTGAGAGTCAGTAAGCTGGCAGCCGCTGATGTTAGTGGCATCTGAACAGACTATCGGGGTTGCCCACTCAAAGAAATAGACGCAGCCCTGCAGCCTCAGCATTTGCGGAGAGCCCTGTTTAGAGATAGAAAGTAGTTAAAAAATAACCAGGATAAAGAGAACAGGCAAAAAGTAAATACTCTTATTATATAGCTCTGCTGACCAGCTCGAGGCCTCTCCGGCAGGTAAAGACAATGGTTGAAGTGTAGTTCTGTAGAGGGTCCAAAGCACACTTTGTTGAGCTGTTGTAGGTGATGGATACCTCCCTTGTTAATTTGTTGAGCTCTGGACCACGGGTGGTGCGACCAATTTCCTTCAAGAGACAATAATGAAAATTATTATTTTATTAACATTAAGTCCTTGTGATGTCACTGCCTTGGTAAGGCAGATCAAAGCAATTAAACTTTTTTTTTTTTTTTTTAAATAGTGTAAAGGACAGCATTTGTCAAAGAACTCACCACAGGTGGTCCGTCATTTGGATCCATGCAGACAGCGGCTCCAGGTGGGCAGTTGACCCCAGGGATGGGGTTTAGAGGCTGGCAGATGTTGACGTAGAAGTCTGGGTTATCCGGGTCAATGTCATCATCTATTCTCAAAGGAGGAACATGCAGACTGTTAAGGACTGACACAGTGCATATTGTTGTACAGGGACTCGTCATTTTAACTCAAAATGATGCAACTCTGCTATATCTATAGGTGTGAGAGGTGAACCTGTGTCTCACTGACCTGTTGCTGTGTAGTATCCGCTGACATGAATCAGAGGAGTCAGGTCTATGAGAGCAGAGCCGTTCTGGACTGAACAAGTTACCTTTTTATTAAAGGAAAAGCAGAAAAGAAAAATCCCTTTTTAGAGCACAAAACTGTACTGCAAGTCATGAGCCATCAAACAATTACAACTTTAGAGTCCAGGAGTTCAACCATGTTTATTTTCTAATGTTACCAAACTTTTAGAGACTACACAAAAGCTTCAGGGACATCTGCTTATCATTGGACATTCCCCGCTCCTTTGATGACTAAGAAGCTGACTTCAGGTGACCTGTCTGCCTCTGTTAACTTAAGTTTGCTTCTCTCTGGGAAATTATGTGCCATATTAGGAAAGAGCACACCCTGTTTTCCAACTGAACTGCAGTATGTCAAAACAGCTTTTCAACATAAAGGAAGCACTGCAACAACAGGCTGTATTGACTGTATGCAGTCTTTCTGTCTAAACAATTTTCTCCCTCATCTGTGCAGTGAACAGTAAGCAGCTGGTTATATCACAGCAAACACAAACACGCTATAATCATTTATGATTTTTCATCAGCTGTGAGGCTGTAGCTCAGGCCGTAGAGCAGGTCGTCTACTAATCTGAAGGTTGGGGTCTGCATGTGTGCAGGTAGTGACACCAAGGTTCATTCTGTTGCATCCATTGGTGTGCTAATTGTTAGCTAGAAAGCACTTAAGGTGCTTGTATGAATGGGTGAATGAGACAAGCGCTTTGAGTACTCATGGGAGCTGGAGTAGTTTTTATACAGCACTTTTCTACTTAATTTACTACAAGGGAAAACACTAACTTTATTTATTTTTAAATCTTATTACAAAAGTACATTCCTTTTCCACCTGTGATGGACTGGTGAGTCTTCTCTCACACAAACATACTTACAGGCTGCTCACAAACCAACGGTGTGTGGAAAGCGAAGAAGTGCGTGCACGTTTCAGTGTTTGAGCCAATCAGCACTGGCTCTGAGGGGGCTGAGCTCATGCTAGCTGGCCTGCACAAACACAAAACATTCAAACAAACAAACAACATTCACTCGTTTATTCTAAATAAATATATTAAAATCACCAAGGTTGCATTAAAAAGGCGTTTAACAAATCTGTAAATACTTGTAGTGAGTTTACTCTTATTTAAAAGATGAAGCACTACTTCATCAATAAAGCTCTCACACTAGCTTTTCCATCACTACCAGATTCTGAAATAAAGGATTAATTCAAGTTAGTTTTATATTTAGGAAAATTGGAGGAAACAAATGACACACAGTATCACGATGTATACAGGTATGAATTTTCTCTTAAGGGGCACTTTAAATCTCAGTTTGCTATTCCTGAACAACGCAGGTTTGAGAAAATGTGATTCCTGAGAATGCTCTATGCTTGACGTAGTTATAGATGAAAATTAAGATGCAAATGGAGGAAAATGTACCTGCAGATGAAGCTGATGACGGTGCTGTGGGTGAGGCTACGGTTTGCAGGGCATGGACTTCCTTCTTCATAGGTGAGCTCCAGAACATGGTCCTTGTATGAGAGCTTATTGCTCACCTTACCACCACTGACCACATCACTGCCTTCCTTAATGCACACAGCTATAACACATATTCATGGAGATCATTCAGAAAGCTTTAAATGTAAAACACAAAAATATAAATATTCCATAGATCTGTTCTACCAGCTGGAAATCTGCAGAACGCTCAAAGTTTTTTGGGAAATATTTATATTTCTTAGCGAGTGAGTGATCAAATTCAGCTCAGACTCTGGGATTCATTTTTATTATTACCTTTTAATTAATAGTATTTTTTTCAGGACTGCAAATATATCCCATTGTTGAGCATTCGAACCATGACCTTACTGCACTTGTATTGCCACATATTATTCTCTCCCACTGTGTATCTGATGCTGATTAAACATTCTTAGCATAGCCATCATAAGTTACAAATCCAGACCATTTTTTAACTCTCTGGTAAGCGAGCGGTCAATAATTTGAGAGAACCTGGAAATTCAAGTGTCTGTTTGGGTTTCAGTCGTTGCTTGTGTTGCAGACAAACAGTTATGACGTTCTTGGCGTTTCATAAAGTTTCTGAATATCTATCAAGACTAAACAGTAACCAGATTAAAGTTGAAGGAAGCAATCTCTCCTAACTACAGAGGCACTTTGTTTTCTTTATAAAGTAACTGACTGGTTAAAAGCAGAACCGATTGCCTGAAAGTGACTCCTGTATACACTCTGATTCAATGATGACATAACAGAGACCTCTGATCGTCTCAGTGACTGAAGAGAAATGATCTGCTAGACTTCCATCGACATGATTGCACAACAGAGTCAAATTTATCTGCTGCGCCAAATTGTATAATATTCAACTGAGAGAGGCCCTAGACCAGAGAAATATGTGAAGCAGCATACCAAATAAAAGCTACCACCACTGCTGATTTTTCACAATTCATAGAATTAAAATAATCCAAGTATACTTCTCAACTTGGTAGATCTTTCATTTTTTGTAATGAGAAATTGTCTAATATAATCCAGAAATGTGGTGCGGCTAAATTAACAACTTGCCGATTGCAGTGACGTACCAGTGTCAGGGCTGCAACCAGTGTTGGCCACAGATCCACAGATGTTCATGCGGAACACCATCTTCTGGTCCTTATGATGGTGCACAGTGTAACCCTCATCCTTCTTCAAGGGGTTCAGGTCAAATAAATGACCTATGGAAGATGTCATGGTTTAGCACTGCGGCTATTTAGAAATAGATATTTAACTTGTGCACATCTTTACACACTCTTAAGAGAATACCAGAGATCAGCAGACATAAAGAGGAATAAAAAGGGAAAGCAGATGCTTTTTGAGAACTTAAATTTAAATGCATATTACCATAACATTCTCCTTTTATTACTCCAGCAGGTATATCAAAATAAACAAAGATGATATGAGGAGAAAGTGTGTGTTTCTGACCTGTAGCAGGGTTGGTGACTCTGCAGTTGTCATGCTGGACACTATTTAGAGGGCAGGCAGCAGCTGTTTTCCACATGAAGGTGTACACACAGTCTTCAATGTCAGAGATCAGAGTAGGCCGAGAGTTCTATGTGGGGCATATAAATACATGTTTTTTATTTTTTTTTTATATTTTAAAATAACTCAAATTTGGACCCTACGGGGGAAAAGCAGTGAGCCTCTTCTACATGGATCCTACATTCCACCTCACGTGTGGTTTAGAAAGCCATTTGATGCTCAACAAACTGTTTACTGCATGTTTTACAGCCTGACTGCCATCAAACATTTTAGCTGACCATCTTTTGAGTACAGTTCTTACCACTTTGTTTTTGTCACACTGGAAGCGGATGATACTGATCCTGTTGCGGCTTCCATTTGAACAAGCCTGGCCGCTGGTGTACTGCAGCATTAGGACATTTCCGTCCCACGTAGGACCAGAATGGACCTGACCCAGACTCCAATATTCATCTCCAACCTTCAGGCATGACGCTGCAGTGGAGGGACACTTCCATGGGTCTGTAGCAAGGAGAAGGATTTTCAGTGGATTTCAAGACATAGAAATTTGGGCCAGAATTATATTTAAACTCTAAACCAGAGGTAGATGTAATGACATTACTGTATCCTTTACACCAACCTTTCTGCTTCACCAGCGACCTACAGACGTTAATGTAATACTGTTTATTCGTGTCCCCAGTGGGAAGTTCCGCCTCCCAGTTCCCAGAGTCCATAGCCAGAGGTGAGAGGTCGTACGAGCGACCCTGATCATCACTGACAAGAGAAAAGGAAAAAAGGAGAAAATTCTGGACTGTGGTCCTTTCTGTAAATGATAATTAAATTCTACTAAGTTACACAAACTACATACACTATAAGAAAAAAAGAAGTCCGTGTGTTGGAGTCAAATTGTTAAATGTTGTCATTGTGTTACTTAAATTTGTAAGTCTTAGTTCAAACTGTAGGATCAAAGATGTTCCTTTGTCACCTCTCCAGCCAGTTTGTTGCTGGGGGAGGCTGAAGTGTTTTATTGTAGGCATCTATGTGAGGGTTCTGTTTGTTGCTTAGTAATCTTCCTGCTTTTATGATCCTTTTGGTGAGCAGGAGGTCACAAACACACACCCCCAAACACACACACACACACACACACACACACACACACTTATCTTTTAGAACATAAAATTGGAAGGCAATAATGACACGAGGACGACTTACTTGTAAGAGCAGCTGGTGGTCTTGACTGGGACACAGGCCAGTGCAGTGGGCCAGTTGAACAAATAGGTGCAGTCTGGAGTCTCCCTAATATACTCCGGTTCTCCCTGAAAAAGTGAAGTAGCATTAGACACAATTGCTTAAGAGCTTAGAAGACCTCTGTGTGTTGTGAAAAATAACGGCCCAACATTATGTGTTAAAAAAAAAAAAAAAAAAAAAGGAATCAGAGAGATGTTAATTTTTTTTTTATTTCGTATACATCTTGTTTATATTTTTTTATCTATTCAGAGATCAATTCTGCAACTAACAGTAATGTGTGCAGAAGGCAGGCCCTGAAACACAGTGGTCATTTATGTGGAGACAAACCACAGGATGATTCTTTCAACCACAAATCTCCAAGTGCAAAACTGTCACTCAGTCACCAGTCAGTCTTACAGATATCTGATCTGTTGCTCTCTGTTAACAACCCCTTCAAAGCTACATAGGAGGAGCAGAATTTCTGTGTGTGTTAAACTTACAGGATTCCTGTCAGGGTTGCAGGAGAAGTAGATATTGGTAGACCTCTCATAAACTTTATGGCAGATCTCTCCACTGGTGTAGTTCAGGATGATCTGGTCTCCAACATAAGTTAGCACCTGGTTTGCCATTCCTGTGTTCACACGAGCGAAAATTTAAAAACACGAGTACTGTAAAAATGACAGAGTTTCTTATACAGTGTAATGTTTAATCTGTCTTTTCATACCTGCGATCTTATGTTTTCCTCCGGCAACTTGGCAGGAGGAGACAGTTTCACCTTCGGTCTTTTTGTGGGTGCAAACATCTTTTTGGAGTCCGCCGCAAATTGAAAGATAGTAAGTGTACTTGGCAGCATTTAGGAAGTAATCTCTACCCTTCAGAGAGCTCAGATCAAATTCATAGCCACTCTTAGGGTCACGAACTCGACAGTCAGTACCTATGAGGGAAAGTTCGGATAATTTATTGTCCATTTCCATGGTGGATCAAATGCTAAAATGTACAGATTTTGTCTCTATGTTTAACCTTAAGGAACAGTTTCTGTCCACTGTCACAGACGTTTTTACCTTGTGACTTCCTGATAGGGCAGGCCTCGGACGTCCGCCAGATGAAGACATATTCACAACCATCTATACGGTCAAACATGGGAGAGCCCTTGAAGTAATTACAAATGGACACAAATAATCAAAATTTAGATTAAAAGAAATTGCTACTGGAGTTGAACATGCAACATTTAAAAGACAAAAATGAATTTTTATTTGTGATTTGCCTAAAACAGACAAGACCAGAAAAAGCTACAAAAGGTATTCAGAGATTAATTCGGTACACATCTCAAACAAATAAAATGAAGGTATGCCTCTATCATGAAATCCATTTGCAAATACCTCAAGGGGAACTTATTTTATGTATTTTTGGTAACAAAGTAACCATAAAATGTAGCTTTCAGTTAGTGAGTTAAAGTCTAACAGTGCTACTGAAGAAAGCACTAAAATAAACAGTACACGTTTTCTCACTTAGCCTCTATTGCAGTTAGAAACTAGAAAATAAACATCACATTTTTCCTACCAAATCTGATCCACACAACTAAAACATTTATATTATAATAATATCAAATAGTCATCTTGTGAACATTATGACTGGGTTAGTTCAAGAGTCTAAAAACACTCACCGGGTTTTCATCACACTGAAAGATGATGCGAGTTGAGTACTGGGACGAAGACCCGCATTTGTCTCCATTCTGGTACACCACGCTGATGGAGCCATCTTCTGCTGCCTGTGGGCTGGACTGGATGTATCCCAGGTTGTATCCTTTGCCATCAATGACAACGCAGGATCCCAAAAAGCCCACTGCAGACAATACAAAATGTTATACTCTAACTATTTGCCTGCATTTTTCCAGTAATATCCCGTGCCATCCTTACAGTCTAGCATTTAGGAAAATGCCTTTCCAAAAAACAAAAACAAAAAAAAGTCATTCATATTTTTATTTAGCTTTGATGACAACATGCATTTGCTATGAGATCATTTTTATAAACATCACAACATTTATTTACATCCAGAACTGAATTAAATGTTAAGAACTTGTATTGATGATGGAAAAGTCAGACAGCTGCATAAAGCTTTTTCCATTTGTGGAAAAACTTGGTCATTGACTTTGTAAGTAGAATTGCTCTCTGAATGTTAAACATAGCTGTGATTTCAAATGTTGATTTCTATTAATTATTTGGGGTTTTTCTTTTTTTTAAAATTGGACCGCATCAGTTCCTCAGATTCCATTTCCCCACCTTGGTTACAGATTTTCATAAATGCATTGCACAGTTTCTAAACGAGTTTCTGTAGTTTCATATTCTTCGTTTTTTCTTTGCTTGATGCAGGCCAATAATTTGACCCTTGTGAAACGGAGAAAAATCTCTTCTACGCCCACAGAATGGCAACGTGGTTGTTTACAAAGAGAGAAGCTACTCACTGCATCAGTTAGGGTTCATTAACCCGTTCCACTCAAAGCAATATTAATCACCGATCTCCAATGGAAGACTCTTCTTATTCTCTGCTCTGCTTATTTACACCAAGTAAATGAAGTAAGACTATCAAAAAACATATGTCAGACTTAACTGGGTGTATTTTATAACAATAAATTGTAAATGAAGGCAAATCAGTTAACCAGCAACCTGTACAGTTTAAATGTGGTATCAGACTAGGTTAACAGTTCATCTGCATATTTTAATACAACTTCTGGAGGCTTACTGCTGATTTTTCGCTGTTTAAAACAAATGGCTGTGGAAGGAGCAGATACAAAGTTTGCTTGTCTTCTTCACATTGGAGTTTGCTGATCAGGGGCTTTGGTAAAAGTAAAAGTTTAAATGGTGGTCACCAGAACACCAGCTTTTTTGGGCGCTAGAAACACGTGTTCTTTAACTCTACCTGCGCTCATCTTCTCAGCACTGGCTCAGTCTCTTTGCAGTGTGTAAACAGACTCTGGTTTCACATTAAACTGTGCCAACGTCATAGTCTCCGCTGCTGTTGTTGGTGTTTCTGTTTAAAACTGCACCCTGTGTGGGCTTAATGTTGTCAGAATTTTTATTCACTAGCTGCTCTAAACATGTTTGCATTGCACGTCTGCTTTAGTCGCAAATGTGGGTGAAACGCTCACATTAGCATTTCCATGGTGACAATGGCGAGCTACGGAGCCGTGCCTCAAACAAAGCATCGAAGACTTCGTATCGAGAATTTTTTATAAACAAATTATTCAAAAATAATCAATGAATAGTTGCAGCCCTAGTTGTGTCAAATCCTCGTCAACGTCAAATCCTCTTATGTCTATCTAAACCTGTTAATTTCTCACCTGGACACTCATCTACACGTGGGAGGGGTTTGCAGACGTTGATATAAAACCTCCTTGATGTGCCTGAATCTGTGTTTATGGGATTCCACGGGTAGTCATCTTCATCCCGGATCAGGTGACTCAGGTCATACTCATTACCATGCAAATCTAGAAGTGAAAAAAATAAATCAGATTTATTCATTAATTAATGAAGACATGTTCAAGTTAGTAAACTTTTTTGTAATCTAACAAATTCTAAAAAAAAGGGACACCTGAAAAAAAAGAAGCCATGATAATTTGTGTGTGTGTGTGCCCAAACCTGTGATCCTGCAGTCAACTGGAGCAGGCATGCAGGCCAAAGCGGTGGAGAACTCAAAGAGGACGTCATGGACCACATGCTTAGGGGAAGTACTCATGTCCTCTCGCACCAGTTTTAAGGATCCAGGGTAAGACTTTGGATCACACACAAAATTAATCCGGAAGGTGTCCCGAGTTGCTGATGAAAAAGCAAAAAAAAAATAAAAAAAAAATAAAAAAAATGGAGGAAAGTCACAAAAAGTGCACCACTGTAACGTAAAAATAGCATCAGTATTTTTGTTTATAACCATAGTGTTGTTTGATCAAAATACAAAATGAATGGACACTTGGCCATGTCCATCATCAGATCTCACTGTGTGACACATTTCAAGATCCAGCGTGAACTGCTTTATTCTGTACGTTTTCTATTGTGCTTTTGCTACCTGTTGGAACGTCAACAGGTCCCCTGTATGTTAGTTGGAGGATGCCGTCAGTTGAATACTGGAGGGTCTTCTCCTCCCCCACAGGGCTGATGGGGTGCTCGTTCTCCAGCTCACAGCCGGCCATTCCCTGACCACATTCAGCTACATCTGAGCAGATGTTTACCTGCAGGTAGGTGGGATACCACTGAGTTTGTGTGCTTTATGCGATATTTCATACCATATAATAAGTAAACATCTTAACGACAAAGTCTGTGAATACACAATCGAATGATGTAGTCCAGCATCACACATCCAATTCAAAAACTAAAAAGAATACAAAACAACAACAGGTAAATCAGCAGTATAAAGACAATATTTTGGATCATTTTAGTCACTTGCCTGCCAAAGCTTATAAATGTTGGTGTTTACGTTTTATAGTTTTAATGTTTTTTTGTTTGTTTTTTTATAGGTTATATTTTTATTTAAAATGTTAAATTCAATTTTATTTATATAGCACCAAATCATTTTATATTGTAAAGGCCCTGCAATAATACAGAAAAACCCCCAACAGTTAGACAACCTCTAATGAGCAAGCACTTTGGCGACAGAGAGAAAGAAAACGTCCCTTTCAACAGGAAGAAACCTCTGCAGAGGTTAAAAAATTAAAAGAAGAAAAAAGTGCTAGTTACACCCAAAGTTAAATGATGTGCAATCATTTTAAAGCTGAAACTGTTCTTTCATCAGTCTGCATTCATAAGGTTTATCCGTTAATATAATTCATTACCCTTTTTAGTAGCATTTAAAAGAAAAACATTGTTTCATACTTTCACATTTTTTAAAATAAACTAAATAAGGACAATAAACATTTTTCATCTTATTCTGAAGTTTCATGAACTACAATCAGAAAGCTTCATCTGCCATGTTTTAGTGCTACGTAATGCGCTATATAGCTCTAATCGTTACCCTACACGGCTGGCAATTAAATTCCCTCCTCACAATGCTTTATTTGATTAGAATTTAATACAACCATTTGGAAAATATCACTTGAAATGCAAAAATGTAATGTTTTCCATAGCACTGCGACACTTCTATGCAACACTTGAGAGCTATAATTTGCAGAAATTATGTATGCTGGCAGAATATTGTTGAAGTGTCTTACCAGGAATTTCTTGCCATTCCCACTTGTATTGTATCCGGTCTTGGAAGCCAAGGGCGTTAGGTTGTACTCAAAGCCAGTGTTGGGGTCCACCACAGCACATGTCTGATATGCCAAAAAAAACAACAACCCAAAAACCCCACACAGATTACAACCATTTCAAGTATTTTGTTAAGTTTACCACAGTGTATCAATTACAATTAAGTCAAATTAAGACTTAAGATCCATGCAAGTACACTTACATTGTTTGTGATGGTTCTGATGGCACAGGCTGCATTGGTCTCCCACATAAAGGTGGCAGTGCAGTTCTGGTACATCAGGAATCGCGGTCCCTTAACCTGAATAGTGCGGAGTGCAAACATTGTTACACTCAAACCACCACTGTAGACAGCCAACAAGCCATTCTCTTCTCAAAACTGCATTTACTCACGAGAGTCCCTCTGGAGCAGACCAGGTGAATGCGCGTTGTATACGAGAGTTTCTGACCGTCCGAATCACAGGCAGAGCCATCTGTGAACTCCAGCATAAGGCGGTCCCGTGCTTCGATGATCGGCCCTCGCTTTGAAATGCCCATGTTACTGACTGACACCTCCTCCTCTACAGAGCCCTGAGGGGAGGCAGGAGGGAAGAGGTGAATAATTGAGTATCAGACACCAGTTACACTCTGCAGTTACTTTGAGATTCTTATTCAAATGTTCACCCTGAGCATGTTATTATAAAATGGGTGGAAGCAATATTAAAAAATAAAAAAAGAGCAGCAACAACACAGAAAAAACATTTGCCGAATGACTTTGTTTACAAAAATATAGCAAATCATATTTTGTGTCACTTTCTTCTGGGTTATTAAATGTTTGGTACGCCTATATTCATGTCCAGATCTTTCCATCTCTAAAGGCACACTAGACTAATCAATAAATATTAACATATTAAAAATAGTGTAGCAAAATAAGTATTATCGTTTCTGTCAACTGTAATATAAATTATATGATGGAAAAAGAGGAATTTGTTGTTGCCAGCTCTGTTGTCAGAGTTGACTGTAACTGTCAATTACACATGTAGGGATGGTAGTTAGAGACAAAGCCAGACAAATTTAAAGTTCAAATCAGTCCACTCTGCAAACTGCTTCTTGGTTGAATTCCTTTAACCAGTGGTAAAGTCATACCTCTCACTGTTCTCTTTGCAAATACAGATAGTTCTTTTTTCATGAGCAATACATTAGTAAATCTGGCCCATAGTGGTATAGTCACAATTCTCTAAAACCAGCAAGAAAAATTAACACAATCAATCATAAACCCGAAGTGGATTTACAACAAGGCCCCCTTTCAAGTCAGTTTCACAGTCCTTCTGGTCAGGCTATATATACACAAGATTTCAATGCAATGAGAAAAGATTCAAAGTCAAATTTGCCTCAAGACCTTTGAAAAACGCATCCCATCCAGGCCTCGACTACCCAATCAGAGTTGGCAAAGGGGTGTATGGCTGGACTCACTGGTGTCCAGATTCTGATTTTGACAAGGTGTTTTGAGGATGATACTCAAGCTATGCTTTGTGTTACTGCAGTTCACCGTCTGGTCTCCACCAGGGAAAGTTTGGTATTCACCAGAAGACTGACATGAGCTGTGTGTTCTTCCTCAGTAATGTCGCATCTCTCTGATTCAGTGGAGGTGTTTAATGTTACAGACCTGTTTGGTTACATATTTCATCTCGCAGATGGATGCATCGCGGTCGCAGCCATGTACAGGGCTGATGGGGCGGCATACGTTGATGTAATACTTCTTCAGATTATTGCTGTCGGATAAGTCCATCACCTGCCAGTTGGAGGTGGTGTGTGACAGGCTGAAATTGAAGAAGAAAAGCTTGACGAGGAGGACAGCAGATTGGCAACAATTCAGTGCTGGACTGGATGTACTTATTTTCATGGCCTTGGATTTAGACACTGGTAAAGCAGTTGCTGCACAATGCTTTTTAAAAGCATTACCTGGATAAGTCATACTGTTCCAGTGTGTCTGGATCGGTCACCAAACACTCATGGGGTCTTTCAGGGCACGCGTAGGAGGTATACCAGCGGAAGTTGTACGTGTACTTGTCTTCTATCTGAACGAAGATTTTAACAAACAGATGTTTATATACAAATCATACAGGAGACACAAAATACATCAAACACTGTTTAAACAATCTGACAAAGAGGTAGGGAGGATTTTACCTGGAATTCTGGGTTTCCTGGTCCAATTTGTGGGTCACAGAGGAAAGAGATGAGCGTAGATCTGGGAGTGTGCTCTTCGTTGTTGTATGGGGTGCCGTTACTGTAGTTCAGCTGAATCAGCCCATCGTAGTACGACAGGCGGGAGTTCTGTTCCCCAAGACTCCAAAAACTAAAGAAAAAATATGATGTAATTTATTCATGTTTCTTCATTGCTGAGTGTATTTAAATCACTCGGTTTCAGGATCTTTAATTTAATAATGAGTGTGTTATTCAATATTGACCTAAACTTTTTACACACAATGTTGTGTGTTGGGATGTAAAATGACCAGTATAATGTACAAAATGCAGATTGATAGAAGGAATGCTTAACTTAGGCTTCCAAAAAAAATATAGATCCTAAACTAAATACATTGTTGCACAACGCGTGACGCTCATTTATCCCTCTTCTTTCCACTACACCTTCAATACAGCAGGAATTTGCAGTGCAATCAGATGGAGGCAGATTATTATTGAATTCTTGATCCAATTGGTATTAAAATTAGCAAACTAAGGCAACACAGCAAAAGCACACTACGAATACTTCAGGGATAATTTACATTGATTTCTCAGATTTGTGAGAAAATTCACGTCACTTCATTTTTTTAAGCACGGTTGTTTTTAAAAGTGCTTAAAAGTGGAGTGAAAGTTGAGAAAGTGGGGCAGAACAGAATAAAGAAGTGCGATTCTTCTTGCATGTTTGTAGCCTGTAGTCTTACTTCTTTTCCACCTGGCATGCGCCGGCCTTCTCAGGACACGACGAAACACTGACTGGACCACAGACGTTGATGTAATACTGATAGATGCCTTTAGTCAGGTTGTAAAAACCACCATGAGGCTTGGAGAGAGGCGACAAGTCGAAAGAGAAGCCTGTGGAGAAGCTAAGGTTAGTTAGAGGTTAACAAGAGGATTTAAAGTAAAGAGACAAGAAAAAGGCAACCACAGGTTTTTTTCTTCCTGGTTTGCCATCATGAAAGTAACATGTGAGAGGGCACACGTGTAACCTACCATGATACAGGTGTTACATTCTCCACTAGGTGGCAGTATCGAGCAAGAGTAGTGAAACCATGGTGGTATCAGATAACTTTTTATTAATTAACTTTTTCAAGATTATTATTTTGTCATTCCTGGCGTGTGCACACACATGCACAGACAGATGCACACAGCTGGAATTAATTGCTAAGAAAACATAATTCATTTTGGATTTGGAAGTATCAATTTTTAAAACGATCACATATTAAATGGAGCAAGATCCACTTTTCTATCCCCTTTTTGTATTTATATATACAGTGGGGCAAAAAAGTATTTAGTCAGCCACCGATTGTGCAAGTTCCCCCACCTAAAATGATGACAGAGGTCAGTAATTTGCACCAGAGGTACACTTCAACTGTGAGAGACAGAATGTGAAAAAAAAATCCATGAATCCACATGGTAGGATTTGTAAAGAATTTATTCGTAAATCAGGGTGGAAAATAAGTATTTGGTCAATAACAAAAATACAACTCAATACTTTGTAACATAACCTTTGTTGGCAATAACAGAGGTCAAACGTTTACTATAGGTCTTTACCAGGTTTGCACACACAGTAGCTGGTATTTTGGCCCATTCCTCCATGCAGATCTTCTCGAGAGCAGTGATGTTTTGGGGCTGTCGCCGAGCAACACGGACTTTCAACTCCCGCCACAGATTTTCTATGGGGTTGAGGTCTGGAGACTGGCTAGGCCACTCCAGGACTTTCAAATGCTTCTTACGGAGCCACTCCTTTGTTGCCCGGGCGGTGTGTTTTGGATCATTGTCATGTTGGAAGACCCAGCCTCGTTTCATCTTCAAAGTTCTCACTGATGGAAGGAGGTTTTGGCTCAAAATCTCACGATACATGGCCCCATTCATTCTGTCCTTAACACGGATCAGTCGTCCTGTCCCCTTGGCAGAAAAACAGCCCCATAGCATGATGTTTCCACCCCCATGCTTCACAGTAGGTATGGTGTTCTTGGGATGCAACTCAGTATTCTTCTTCCTCCAAACACGACAAGTTGAGTTTATACCAAAAAGTTCTACTTTGGTTTCATCTGACCACATGACATTCTCCCAATCCTCTGCTGTATCATCCATGTGCTCTCTGGCAAACTTCAGACGGGCCTGGACATGCACTGGCTTCAGCAGCGGAACACGTCTGGCACTGCGGGATTTGATTCCCTGCCGTTGTAGTGTGTTACTGATGGTGACCTTTGTTACTTTGGTCCCAGCTCTCTGCAGGTCATTCACCAGGTCCCCCCGTGTGGTTCTGGGATCTTTGCTCACCGTTCTCATGATCATTTTGACCCCACGGGATGAGATCTTGCGTGGAGCCCCAGATCGAGGGAGATTATCAGTGGTCTTGTATGTCTTCCATTTTCTGATGATTGCTCCCACAGTTGATTTTTTCACACCAAGCTGCTTGCCTATTGTAGATTCACTCTTCCCAGTCTGGTGCAGGTCTACAATACTTTTCCTGGTGTCCTTCGAAAGCTCTTTGGTCTTGGCCATGGCGGAGTTTGGAGTCTGACTGTTTGAGGCTGTGGACAGGTGTCTTTTATACAGATGATGAGTTCAAACAGGTGCCATTCATACAGGTAACGAGTGGGGGACAGAAAAGCTTCTTACAGAAGACGTTACAGGTCTGTGAGAGCCAGAGATTTTCCTTGTTTGAGGTGACCAAATACTTATTTTCCACCCTAATTTACGAATAAATTCTTTACAAATCCTACCATGTGGATTCATGGATTTTTTTTTTCACATTCTGTCTCTCACAGTTGAAGTGTACCTCTGGTGCAAATTACTGACCTCTGTCATCATTTTAAGTGGGGGAACTTGCACAATCGGTGGCTGACTAAATACTTTTTTGCCCCACTGTATCAGAAGACAACAGGTGTTTTCTTTATTTTCTTTTATAACAGTTCATTTAAACTGCATAAAAACTACAAGATATGCAATGAGCTCTAAACTGAATTGTCTGGAAGATGATGAAAAAAAAAAAACAGATTTAAAAAAAAAAAAAAAAAAAAAAATTGTAAATCAAGAAATACTTAAAACTTTGAATTGTGATTTTTTTGCCTGTCCTTCATTTCTTCCACATGTAAAGTATATTTGACAGCAAAGCACAATCAGCTGTATTTGACACAGACTGTCAGATTGTGTTGAGAATGTTGACGCTGGCAGACAAATACAGAGTAGGTGCGCCCCACTGAAGGCAACAGTGTTAATTAGAGCTAAAATCAGTAGTCAGTTAATCTCAATTCACTGCTGTTAAATTTAAACTTAACTGAATTCAGTGCGAGACATTAACGTCAGCATTAAGTCATCTTATCGACTGACAGAGGTTTACCCCGACTTTTACAAACAGCAGTGTTTTTCAAATACAACACTATGTTCTCCTGCTTGGAAAGGACAACTGGGTGAAACAAATGTGATCAATGCATTCACTGTCTACTGAGGTAAAGCAGACTAGCCCAGAGTTGCTTTGCAAATCTTTAAAGAGCTTTACTGTGTGAATCAGTGAAGAAAATTACAACTTAGTCTGCAGTCAGTTAGTGTTTATTATAATCTGTAACTCTACAGAGATGTTGACAGTCAACTGATTTATGGGTCTGATTTTTGCACTTTTACAAATGTGTTTCTGTTTGTTATCATTTTTTAAATTCAATATAAGTGCGGGATTAATTGTACCATTTTCTAGCAGTTCACAGCCAAAACAAACTATATCATGACTGTAGCCAGTGGAAATAAATTTTAAGAGCTCAGAAAGATATACGATCAGATTTCCAAGTGAGACGTGAAGGATCATGATTACCCTCTTTTATCTTTCAAGGAAAAACTTACACAGAAACTTATTTATGGATTTGTGGCTGAGAAATACCATTTTCTCCTTCCTAAAAGCCTCTATTAACCCTGTTGCTACCTTGTTTTCTTCCATCCCTTTTCTTGCTCAAATTAAAAACGAATGAGGAAAAGCCCACACATATTTTATAGTTGTCTGAGCGTGTCATACCAGCTTGAGGGTCCTCCACCTTGCAGTTGTCTCCCTGCGTCTTCGAGAGGACGCAGGCGGCGGCTGTGTACCACTCCAACTCATAAATACACTCATCAGATGAGACGCCAAGAAGGACAGGAGCACTATCGAGATCTCCTGCAGGAGTACAGGAAAAAGAAACGCAAAAGAGTCAAAAGTAGCAGAAACATAACTAAGAAAACAGAGGAGAAGAGGGTTTAAAAAAAAAAAAAAAACCTGGTTTGCACTTGAGAGTCAGGATAGTTTTGATCCTTGTCTTGTTTTGGGTGCAAAAACTTCCATCAGTATACACCAGCCTGATGTCGTTTCCAGTTTTGGTTTTCTGGGGAGAAGAGAGGAAGCTTCCCAGGCTGATAGTTCTGTTATTCTTATCTGAATAAGAGACAATACATAAAGCACAATGGTCATATTCACTGCAAGAAAAATACGGTTTGTCTCATACTTATTGGGGGAAGTATGCATGAGGACCAAAATACTATAACTTGTCAACAAATCTATTAAAGTACTCAGATTCAACCAGATTAATCTTTAAGAACGCCCTCCTTGTGGACATTCTTACCCACGGCACACATGGCGGCATCCACTGGACAACCAGCTGCCCTTCCTGTAGGGATGACTTTGTGGCAAACATTCAGGTAGTAACGCGAGTCTGCCTTTGACGATTTATCATCCACCACCTCCCAGTTCTCACTGCCCTCTGACTCTGAATCAAGAAAGAAAAAACAAACATACAAAAAAAAAAAAAGTTGTTTTTTCCCCCTAATTTTTCAGTCACACCTGAAAGCATGGTACTGAACAGGTGCTACGATGAGAAGCTATGAGCACAACCAAGTGAATTAACAGTAATTATAATAAAAGCAACAGGGAAAACAGAGTAATATAATTTTAATTAGAACCACATAGTAAATTATTGTGTGTAAACCTAAAGAGACAAAACACGCTAGATCGACAGTTTTCAAAGTGAAATACAGAAATTCTTTATGCTGAGTAAATAAACTTAAGCATATGGTATTTGTAGTTAGGTATATACATGTATTTATGTAGCTATGTACCCCATTTCCTCCTTAACAGGTCGGCCAATCTGAACCAAACTTAATACCAACATCACTGCACGACAACGACATGAAAAATTCTAATAAATCCCAATACTTTTAATTTTCCAAGATATATTATGTCATTTCATCATCATCATCATCATCCCGTGTCACTCATATGTAACCTAACAGTCACCAAAAGTTGCACCAGGGAAGAAATTGTGCTCAAGTCACCGCTAAACACTAAATTAAGAATTTAAAAAGGCACCACCTGCCAAAAACTAGGCTTTTGGTGGAAAAGCAAAACCATTAGTGGAAGAGAAATTTAACTGATCTGTTAAAACTCACCTGGGTATCTTGTGAGGGGTGAAAGGTCATAACGCTTGTTGCCATCTGTGACCCGACATAACAGATCCTCCTTCTCTTTGACGCAGGCAAACGCCGTATCCCAGTTAAAATAATAAGTGCAGTCGGTTTCCCCAGCAAACACTGGATTCCCTCGCCCGCCGTGGGCTGCAAGAATTAAAGGCAAATAATATAGAAGTAGTTAATAAAGACTGAACTTCACCTGAAACTCCATATTTATACATTAAAGGAACAATGTGCAAATTATACAAGGTGAGCCTTACAATCATTTCTTATTTATTTAAATGGAAATTGTGCATTTATTTTATGAATGTGAATTTTATTAGAGTTGTCTTAGAGATCAACTCCAACGATGCTCATGAAAACTAAATATTATTTCGATTTCCCTTTTTGGAGTTTGACCTCCTATTTGCCTTGTCTGTGCAATTTGCTTTGTTTTACAAGGCAGAACACCGTGTAACTCTTTTACTATACAGATATGTCCGCTCCGTTTTTTATTCTACTGCCAGGTGGTGCCAAGAATTTCAGCATCTGTGAGAAAGCAGAAACAAGTTGACTCACAAGCAGTCTTGTTGCACTGAAAGTTGATGATGGTCATTCTCTCAAAGCCAGAGGAGCATTTGAGGCCATCTGGATAGATCAGAGTCAGATCTCCATCTGAATAACTGAAGAGGAGGAAAAACAATGGAAAGGGGAAGTAAGGGGGTTGGAAAAGCAAGATTTGCTCTACAGTTCCATGCTCATGGATCAATGTCAGGATATCATTTTGACAATTTACACATCTCAACAAGCAAGTTTATTAAATCAAATTAGAAAACTTATTTTCAAAACCATTTACAACTTTAATAATAAAACCATCTTTGATCCTTTTGTATTTCGTGATTCTCTGACGAATAGTGATCACACACACTTCACAAACACACAGAAATTACCGTAATGTCTGGTTCTGATATTGTCCAGCCACAATCTTCCTTCCTTCGCCATTCTTCACCTGGCAGGATGATATGAACGGCCCGTCACCACATTCCTGAGTGGGAACCCTACCACATATGTTCAGGTAGTAGATGTAGCTGTCAGGTGTGCCACTGGGCCCAGACTGTGTATAGTATGGATGATCCGAAGCTAAAAACACAAGAAAGCATTTGAAAGTTTCAGTCAACATGTTACTGATTTTTATCTTACTGCACATTACCTATTAGGAATATCAACAGAACCAATAACTACTTTTCAATATCAAAAATCTGACAACATGATAACTACACATATATGTATGTGTATAATGTTTGTTTATACATATATAATACATATAGCTAGATGATAGTTAGCTTAGCTAAGGCTGGAGGCAGCTCTTCTAAAACTCTTATTAAACTGTACAAACTGTTGCTTAATATGTGGAAGATCAAAACAGGACATAATGTAAGAATTTGCGAACACCTGGTATATGTGTTTTGTTTTTAAATAACCGTCGAATAAAACCTGTGTTTGAATTTCCTGGACCCTGAAAATGTTGAAGAATATCAAAGCCTCTTAAGGTTTTTCCACTTTTTCTATTAAGCTAAAAATGAAGGAAGCATACTGGCTGCATCTCAGCACAGCGCTCAAAAAAGAAAAGAATGCATTCAAAACTCATCAGATCACACTCCAGTGACCTGCTGGAGGTCATTTTGTAAGGCTCTAGTAGAGCTCATCCTATTCTACCCTTGCACAAAGGAGCAGATACTCATCCTGCTGATCGGTTAAGGACTTTCTATGGCTTTGTCCAGCTCTCCTGGAGTAACTGTCTATATCCTGGAATCTCTATTATGCTCTTGAAACTGTGCTGGGAAACACAATAAACCTAGTGGCAATGGTACATATTGATGTGCCATCATTGAGGAGGCTGAACTAGTGAAAAAACAGTCAGAAAAGATGAGGGGAGAAAAATGTCAGTGGGCTCCACCTATATAACCATTCCTGTTTTGGGGGTTGTCACCGTATTGCCCCCAGCACACCTATTCTTAATTTCATGACATCAAATATGATTAGCAACCCCCTCTGCTACTTATTTGAGTAGGTCAATATTCCAGACATTTAATAGGCTTCCTTTAATTTTTTGAGCAGTGTACAAAAGAAAATGTGATGCCTTTTTATCTTATCCATAAAAAAAGGGGGGGGGGGAAAGAAAATCACTGATGGCCATTGATTTGAAATAAGCAGTTTGTCAATTTAAAGAACAAGAAAAATGTTTATACAGTCACACCAAAAAATGAAGCAGGCCGAGATCTGAAAACAAATATGAGAAAAACATCTTTTTCCTTAAGTTTTTCACTTGAAACTATCCTTTTGTCCCGAACTGCAGACTGCATCGTGGCACACAGACTTCAAATGGACTGTGGCAGTGAGTGGAAAAACCTTTCACATTTCTAACAAAACCAGGAGGTTCATACACCATTTAGTCATAAAGTCACTTCCTCTAAATGGGCCTAAAAAAAGCAGCAACATGAGACAGTTAAATATGTAAAACAAGTTTTGTGTAACTGCCAAAAAACTAAATACAATGTTTGAGCTTTATTTTGCTTTTACACTACACTTCTTCAATTTAATTCAGTTTTATTTATATAAACAACAGCTGCCTTAAGGCAACTGACAGTTTTGTTTTTACTAGCAGCCCTTTGATAGTTACAACCTTATTTTTCTAATTGTAGAAACCAGTTTGAGGAACAAGGATGTATTTGTCACATGGCAGCATTTGTAAAGCTAATAACTCGTCATGTTAATCTGACATCAGCTGAGTGTGGTTTACTACTACTTTATTTTTATTTGCATTTGATTTTAATAGTTCCCCCATTGACATTTCATTCTTCATACAACTATAAGGAATAACTTATAAAAGGTTGTTTAAGCTGTTTAAGATGTTTTAGAGGAACAAAAACTTACAGGCTAAAGTGAGAGGAGTTAGGTCTATGGAGATGTCATGCTGTTCGCTGGTCAGTTTGCAGGTATGGCTCTCCAGATAGTCTCTGTGACAAGCGTATTCAGTGACCCACTCCACCTCGTAATGGCAGTTTGGCTTAGCTATCATCGTAGGAGGGCTGCTCTGTGAATGTGAAAATTAAGTAAAGTTAGGGGTTATGGTTCATTCTGCTAGCTGTGCAAAAAAACAAAAACAAAACACCCCCCCTCCCAAAAAAACAACAATAATAACAATGATAACAATGAGTATGAATACATTTTAAGCAGTGAAACAAACAATTCATCATGAAGACTGTAGCGTAACCTACCAAATGCCTGCTTGATGGGCATCTGAAGGTGATGTTGACTGCTGGTTTGCTTGATCCACAGATTGCTGGAGGATTCGAGTCGTCACTTAAAGAATACTGTAAACTCAAGCTGGAGACGAAAAAGTGCAAGAAGTATGAAAAACTACTAAGAAAAGGTCTTCTTTTCATGTTTATTTTTTCATATAACCAATCTGTGCTGACTTAACCTGTGTTCAAACTTACCAAAGGTTATGTCAACACATACATGTATTTAAAAACATGACTATAGCACATCTGCACATTCTTGACCTTCTGATAATCTTTTATTCCTGCATATACTGCCTCTTAGACTGCCAAGATTAGAATTTAACTTCAAGTTTCAACTCTAAACCTGAAGCACCAGACTTAGAAGACAGCTCCAAAAACAAGCTTCAGGAGAGCCATACCTGCAAACTTCACTGTCATAAACAAACATGAAGAAAGTACCTGTCATCAGTCATTAGCTCTAGCTGCTGGGTAGGAAAACCCATGTTGTATGAGCCATCTTGTGTGACGAGGCAGGCTGCAGAGCCCTCTGTACAGCCTTTGTCTGGAAGGTCTGAGAGACGATTGAGGAGAACATGAGATTTAAAAAAAAGATTCTTAAATTTCTTCTTGTTAGAAAACTAATTCAGTGTGATGACGATATGCAGGACAGCATGTAAACAGTCACAAGTCCCTGCCCCTTTGTTTACAGCTGCTTAACGGGTGTTAAACAGCACTGAGCTTGGTGTTCCTCCGAGCAACATTTTTTCACATCACTACTGGTGTCATTTGGTGAACACAATTCTTTGGTTCACCCTCACCAATGTGTTAGTGTTTTGTTTTTTGACTGAAGCAAACAGCTTGATCTCAGTGGGAAAAAAGAAAAAAAAGCCTCAAAAGAGTATTTTACACCATCTGCTCCGCACCAAACAGCATAAACGTAAAAACAGTGACTATGTCGTGGAAAATTTGGCAACAGTGTGTGCTATGCAATGCAGTGAGCAATGCTGCAACTTTTACACAACAGAACCCAAGCAACCACTCAGTAGGATGCATTGTGATTGGCCTGTTTAGCACTGTCAATTCTGTGAATGTCAGTTTTTAAATTCAACAGTGAGAGACTTAGAATCATCTCTTCAATAGAACTCTGGCCCCAGTGAGAATAATCACCTATGCCTTTGCACACCTTAGCTTATTTGACAACTTATAGTGGGTTAACCACCTTCAAGACAATCAAGGGGACAGCCCTCCCCTATTAGTGGTTAAATACCCGGCAGTCTCCATCAGTCGTCTTAGAACTGAACCGGGCTCTTAATGAGAGAAAAAACATCTTATTAACACCAGAAGTTTTGTCCAGCTGCCTTCTTTTCAAGCCCTCAAAGCCAAACACAGAGCTAAAACCATGTAAATAGTGGAATCTGGAATCCATGTAAATGAAATGACAGAAACATGAAAACTACAAGTAATTATATATTTAATTTTAACACCTTGATTTTTTTTATTTTACATTTAAATTGAAAATTTTAATTTGCAAAAGCACCACTATTGCTTCTATTTCTATTGCTTTCCAGTAATTGCTTTGTTTAACATACAATGTGGCGACGCTATGCAATATTTTATTGTGCCACGTTATAGTAATGACCATCTATAGACCTTCAAGGAATGGACCTAGATTTAGGGAATACATGAAAACAAAGAAGAAGGGCCTTTAAACAGGCTCCCTTTCTGCTCTGTGCACACTTTGGCAATGTAGTGTTCCTCAAAACAAAAAAAACCCTCATTATTACAGAATCCAATCACTTCCTTTCCTTCAAGTACTCACTGAGACTGCGGCAGATGTTGATGTAGAAGTCTATGCTGTCTTCGCCGTCGTCCACTAGATAGCCATCTTTCAGTTTTATCAGAGGACTGAGGTCATGCTTCCTCCCATCAGAGTCAAACACGTAGCAGGGCACCTGGGCAAAGAAGAGCTGGATTAACTCTACAATACAGATGTATTCGTGCACCACTTTATGCTGCATTCACAAAAAAGCCCCCCCTCAACAGTTTTACTATTGTGTTACCACAAACTTTGCACGTGTGTTTATAGCTATCTGATAATACACAACTTAGTAACTGTGATCATGGATATATCATACTCTTTGGTTTATTTTGTTGCTTTTAACATTTTCCTGAACAAATTTATTTCACACATTTTTTCAAATGTTTCCACATTAACAGGATCACTGTCACAACATGTGACCCATTTTCTGCACAGATAAACGCTGTAAACATCTTCGCAGTGATGGAATATGGTTATACAGCTTTCCATTTCCTCTTCAGCTCATTGTGTTTAATCACAGTGAAGATTTCATTCCTTCTTTCTTCTAAATGTAAAAGTCTGTTGAATGAGTCAGCGACCCCATCAGATGCTCCACCGCACCTCTTTATGTGGCTTGAATTTGTCTTTCTTGCAGGCAGCGTAGGTCTTCCACTCAAAGTAATGCACGCACTGAGACACGGTCACAAACTCTGGAGTCCCCTGCAGAACAAAGACAGGAACATGAGTAAGAAAGGTAGTTTCATGTTGACACAGGTGATGAATGCATGCTAAAGTATACGGCACATCATCGTCCATGACATCAAAGATTTAAGCATTTAAGATGCTGAATGTGTCATTGTTTCCATTATCACAGAGAAATACAGAGTATTAACCTTTGTTGTAGTTATATTGTGGGGAGGAACTTCTAAGTAAGTGTTGAGCCTCAAACAAACACAACCACAGCCTGCTGCTGCTTCTGGATTTGCTGATGGTTCAGTGCTTCATTCAGAGTTTCTCAAAAACTCTTTGACAGCAGCATTGTTTTTTAAATTCCAGGTATTCTCCACATTTTAGCTGCTGTTTTACAGAGTCAAAAACAACAACATTTTCTCCCATTAATCCCTTTTACTTTACTGTTATAATTGTGTATTCTAATATTACAAATGCTTAAAATTTCAAATGACGACATAAAAGATCAGTGCATGTACAAATAATGCCAGCCTATAGCTGTGTGACATGAGAGCAGATATTCTTAATAGGGCCACCTTAGGCGAGCTGATACCCCCACACAGGCACTGTTTGGTTGGTTCGAAGAAAGGTAAAGAGTTAAAATTGTTGGAGACAATGGATGAATTAACGGGTGTGAACTAAGTATTGGATAAACCAGGATTATTTTGAGCTGTGAATCGTGCAGTGCTACTCTAGCAGTCCTTTTTAGTGGACTGAAAGGACATCTCTGAATGCTTCACAAGACGTCACTCCATTTCACTGATCCTCAAGCCAATGCTGAACATTGCAACCTTAACCTTTATTAAACAGGTAATCCCATTGAGACTCAGCTTCTCATTTACAGGAGAGACCTGTTCAGACAGCAATAAATAACAATAAAAAAAAAGTAGTAAAAAAAGAGGTAAAATTAAAAACTTAAAGACATATATATTGGGCATATGACAGTAAAGGGAAACAGGAACATAATTTGTTTGCTAGAAAATTCCAAAAGTGATTAATAATAAACACATCAAGGATTAACTTCTAGCCCAATAACCTTTATTTATTTTCCTAAATGTACTGATAAAAATAGAGATAGAGGATTTAACTATAACATCTATAACATTACCATTTAGACCGGACTTAAAAAGGAGGGGTAAACTACAACAACAAAGTAAATATAGGAATAACGTTAAAGCGCTCGGTTTTTTAAAACTCTTTTGCAACATGTCTGAAACAAGGCACAGTTCTGTTAAGATAACGTCTACTATAATCTGCATTTTGCTGTCATCACTTCTTTTCAGCATTTAGTGATTTGCCCTAAAAATTGTGGAAGCCACTTTTATTTCTCCCCGTCGTACACTCTGAAACAGAAAACTCCTCTTTGTTTCTCGACAGGAAATGATACTTCAACCCACCACTCACCCACCCCATCAAAACCACAGATACACACAACGCAGCGAGCAGGATCACGCTATGAGGTATCAGTCATTATTCTACATCATTTCCAGTCACAGATTCACTGACAAGCAGCGACAGGAATCCAACAATCATCATCTTAGAGTTGTTACGTTTCGTTTTAGCAAAAGCGACTTCCAAATGTTTGTTTCACTTTCAATCAATTAACTTAGTGTTTTAGTTTTTTGTCTTTTGCACATTTCTCCACACAGACACAAATACCTGATGAAACAACAGAGCGCCATTTAACTTCCTGTGTTGAAAAACAGGATGTTTAATACTTTGTATCCAAAAGACATCGAAAGTGTCAGCAAAAACACGCAATAAACTTGACCTTCTGTGCATCTTAATTTTAGAATAAATAAGGTAATTAACCTCAAATTCATTTGTGGATTGTACTTGTCTTCCTGTTATAAACTTAACATATTTCTAAAGTCTGTTTGAATAGGTGAGCTGCACTGTTTGTAAAATACAGATAATCTTCCAAAACATTTTTCCCTCTCTCTGTGTCAACTGACAAAATCTGCCTTTAGGAACAATTACGTAAAATCAAATATCACAATATCACAAATGTCCTACCTCCTCTAATGGATTACCCATCATTTGTGCAATCACTCTGCACAGCAGCAACCTTTGGGGGCTAAATAATGATGTCAATGTCAAGTGCTAACTCCACAGACTCCCCTGCTGAAAGCCCTTGAACATATGAGCTGAAAATGACATGTGTAAAACCTGATTCAAATACAGAGTCTGGACAGATCATTTCCACTTGCCACCTTCCTATGCATCACACAGCTATTAAAGATTAATGTTATGTTTTACTAATGATGTTTGGATTAAAAGAGCAACAACAGAATGCCAACACACAATGTCTTTTGATCCATCCATCCATGTATTTAGCTTACTTGTATGTTATTTCCATGCACTAATCAGCATTGTGTATGGAAGTGTATGGATAAACTCTGCACACCAAGCTAGTGTTATAGCTAAAACTTAACACTCAACTTGTCCAAATATGGTGAATTCTCTCTCCTAAAAAAGGAGCATGTGCCAAGGTGGCAGTGTGATTAGCAATGCATGGTTGCATGTAGCTTTCCTTACACAGGGAGCTCTGCTTTCTCCCTTCATCGTTCATAAAGGTTAAAAAGAGAGCGAGAGATGAAAAAAGAAAAGGTGTCCATAAAGATGAAGCCAAGGCTTCAAAATAGTAGTTCACATGCTAATTGGTGGACACCATGATTCATGCTGCAAGTAAGATTTATTATTCAGAACCTGTTTACTATGCCATGCTTCCATTCTGACCCATGTATATAACACACAATGTGACTAAACTATGTCAAAAGTTTACATCTAATGTTACTGCAGCACATCAGTGGCTGAACGATTGCAGAGACTGCTGCTGCACAACACGTCAGCACACACCAGGTGTTAGTGGACAAAGGAAATTCATGTAGAACATCGAACAGTTAGTTTGATATTTTCTGTGCATTCCCATTAACGCAGCTATTGAACAACAGGTAATCATCCATCTAAGAATATTTGGTATATTCTTCTGAATGTCAGTCTTACCATGGTTTTCCCACACTGGAAGCTGATGCTGGTCTGAATCTTGTTGTTGCTTCCAGGACAAGTTTGCGTGCTGTTGAAATCCAGCACAGTGTCAGAGAGCTTCTGCAGCGAAAGGTCACCTGTACATTTGGCAAAGACAAAGAAAACAGTCATTACAAAATAATAACATGCATGTAAAGAGTTAAATGACTGAAAATCATTAAACCCTAAATTACATAATATAACAACAGGTCAGAGAAACCTTGAAGTGGTGATTCATTTTAACATCAGAAATGGTAGCTTTCCTTTAGATCAATGTAAATTCATTTAACTTGATGTGGACAGATCACATAGATCACTGAGCTTGCCAGCACGAAAACATTTATCTAATAAAGGTATGACAAAGATCGTTCAGTTGGTACAACAAACATACATACACAGGCTCTCGTTCTCAGACCATTCATCCCAAACAGTCACTGAGACAGTTTGGCAGAATAATGTTGTTGCCCTCCAACATCCACTGACCCAGCAGGTCAATGTAAACTCTGCATCGCATTTCCAAATCACCAGACGGCTCTGTACCTTAACATTTTGACCCTGGTGTCTGTACACTGTCATTAATCATTTCAAAGCACTACAAAACAGAAAACTGGCAGCAGTGGGAAGTCTTGTGCATGTTAAGAATTTGACTTGATTTAAGACTCAGCCTGTTAAATAAACTCACCGCAAGTCAGGCAGACGAAAAGCTAAGATAATAAAATGTTACAAGCTGAAAAATGCTGTGTAGCTTCAAAAAACAAATCTGGATCAAACATCCAAAGACCTCAGTGATGAGCTGTGTGTGTTTAATTGATCATTTGAGTTTAGGGCAATCAATCTAATTTTGAAAATTTAGCAACACTTGTAGCTTCCATCGATTACTAAAATAAAACAATCAAGATATAATGCTTATTGATCCTCATTTTTGCCTTCCGGGACTTCTGTTTCCTTTACTTCCTCTGGTTTAATTAGTTGTTTTACACTTTTTTATTGGTTTAGTTTAGCTGGTTTACAGGTTTTCATTAGATGCGACATATTAAAGCGTGATCTCTGAACGCTCTGATAAGACTACTATCACGAGAACACAATAAAGGAGTGTAACTAAACAACCATGTGACCTACTAACACTGACAGCTACTGCAGGTCTTCAAACTACTGAACTTGGCTGAAACACGGCTCACGTCCCTGCCTGTAATATTCAGTTACAGTGGTCATCTGTTGTTCTTTAGCAGCTGGCACAACATAGATAAGAAGCAATGAAATTCAGTATGCAGCATGTATGGATTTAACAGAAATGTATCTACATAATTTGATTAGATGAGCTCAGATGCTGCTTAGAAGCTGGCTGTAAGAAAATTAATGTTCACATATTTTGAAAAGCAACAAAATTAGCAATGCTTTCTCCTTGTAGTTTACTGTAATAAACAGATTTATTTATTTTTATTATTATTTGTCCACGGTCTACCTCTCTGCAAAGTATCAGGAAATTTCTCTTGGCAGTCTTTTAGATGACATTGAACACATAGAAGCTGAAAGCCTTGCAAACACAATAGTAAAAGACAGTGAAACCCTAGGATCAGCCTAAGAGCTACTTTCCTCTTATAGAGTGGAGGAAGCGTTCATTGCTCCAAAGATTTTGACTTCAGGAAGTACAGGAGACGAGAATGTCAAAGTGTGTGAGAGAACAGTGTGTGGTTTCTGAGCACAGTCACTAGACAGCATGGATAAAGGCTCGAGCAGGCAGTAAACAGCACAAGAGAGAAGGAGGGGGAGAGGAAGCCTGAGTCATGTCTGTGTTAGTCAGCGTGAATGCCTGATGATGTGTTCCCGGGTCATGTGATAAATCAGCTGATGTGACTGAACTTCAGCTCAGCTGATCAGCACTTCATGTTGTCCATGCTTGTCTTTTTTCACTTTACACGTGGGCGCTTCCTCATAAGAAAAATAACTAAAGCTTAATGAAGACAATCTAATGAAATAAGCTGGAAATGCAGGCCACAGATGCACTCAGGAGTCAGACGAGCAGTACCATACACCACTTTGTCACCAGAGGAAGGTCATGACCTCAAGCTGCAGGATAAGTTGTTGTTGTGGGACTGAAATAAATCTGTCTGGCAGCCAGACAAAAAACAAAGGCAGGGATATAACTGAGGTTGAGAAAAATCCTCAAACAATCACCGCGAGCTTATGTCATCATATCAGCGACAGTGGCTATAAAGATGCGATTTATTAAATAAATATCTCTTTAAATATTTCAGTGAAAACTGGTTTTAAATACCATGTGTTAATTAACCCTTTATTAAAGGTGCAAATGCAACACAAACGTGTCTGTTAATGAACGATGATGGAAGCAGCACATTGGTCACCTGGTCCAAACAAACCCTTTTATTAGTGGTTTCTAAACAGTTGGGCATTCCTCCTCCCAGACGGCCCAATGCTTTGGGCTGTTTGCACTCACAGGGAGAGAAAAAAAAAAATGTGGAGCACAACCAAAGCTGAATGAATCTGATTGATGTGGGAACAATAAAGAAGAAAGAGAGCATTCACGCCTGTTTGCAAGATTCATTGAGATGGCATAAACAGCAGTTTATGCCATCTCAATCCTCTCATCAATTAGAGGATTTTTAAGAAGGAAAGAAGTGACACTCGTCAAACATGAAGTGAGGATATTAAGACAAAACACATCTTGTCTGAGATTTACTTTCACATATCTGCTGAGTTGCTTTTTTTTATAACTTTACTTCCTGATGAAGTTAAAACTAATTGCTTATTGTTTTTTATACAAAGGTGAAATGGAAATCCTTTGTTTTGTAAGTCATATAAAAGTTGAGTATTAGGAGTATGCTTATGCTAATTTTTTCCTCATGTTCTTGGCAATGGAGTCTCTTTACTATTCCCCGAAGAGCTACAAATCAAATCAAATCAAATCACTTTTTATTGTCACATCACATGTGCAGGCACACTGGCACAGCACATGCGAGTGAAATTCTTGTGTGCGAGCCCCACAAGCAACAGAGATGTGCAAACACAACAACACAAACGAGCGAAATACAAGAATGGCCAACCTGAAACTAATAAATATATGTACAATATATAATAGTGTATGTGTGATGGCCAAACCCGTGGCCACACTCTAAATTGCTGGACAAAAGATGGTAGCCAGGGTTTGAAACCATTAAATACAAGGGAAGATAATTGGACCACACCACCACTTCCTGCTGAAGGGGGGGAATGTGTGTTTTCTTTACTTTAAAAACAAAGTATTTGTATTTAATTAAATATTTGAGTTTAGGGTTTAATGGGGTTTTTGGTTTTCTTCTTTAGTGTTTAGTTTATTAACAAACTAGATTGTACTGCATCGTTTGTGATTTATGATTGTGTTTTGTTTGTTACCCCTCATGTGTCACAATGGTCTGATCAGCCATTATATATACCCTTGTATGTCATTTCATGTTTAGGTCAATTATGTACGTTTGGGCAGTCATTTGGTTTGTTAAGGTTGCAGTCTTTGCCTGAGTTCAGTTTTGTTTCTTTGACCTCTTTTATGAGCTCAACATTTATTAGTCTTGTAAATATAATTTTTGGGGGTTAAATAAATGGAAATTATATTTTTCTAATAACTCCTGGGCTCCTCCTGTTTTTCAACTCGGTCCATCACATGTGGTGTCAGAAGTGGGACCCTTCAGTCGAGGAGACAGGATTTTTTTTTGCATTGTTCTGCCCTTTTTCCTCCCCTGACAAACTTTTTGAGCCATGCAGAATGCTGTGCGCCCAAAGAGAGGAAATAAAATGGAGGCCAGAGAGGCCTTGCAGCAGCCAGAGAGGGAGAAGGAGATGGAAGAAGGAATTTCAGTTGTGGCTGGAGACACTGAAGGAGAGGATACCAGGGAGCCAACTCTCCTTGATATTGCTGGGATTCTTCAGGCTTTCATGGGACAACAGGAAGTTCGAGATAAAAAGCAGAGAGAGGATGCTATACTGCAAGAACAGCGTTTTAAGAGTTTGCAACACCAGTTTCGGCTTTTGCAAATGGAAGTGCAGGCCAGAACCACCCCACTTCCAGAGCCCACATCAACTGATCCAGAGTCTGTTGAAACTCCAGCTGATTATCAGACACAAGCAACATCTCAGCATGAGGGTTCTGGCTCAGCCTCCATATTAACAGGTCAGTCTGTGCATATTCATCATCCTAAACTGGAGAAACTAGCTGTTGAAGATGATGTTGAACATTTTCTGACCACTTTTGAGAGAATTGCAGCTGCTTGTCGTTGGCCAGAGTCAGACTGGATTTTTCACCTCATTCCTCTTCTCACTGGTAAGGCTCGAAGTGCCTATGTTAATATGGATGTGGACGATTCACTGCAATATGAGAAGGTAAAAGCTGCCATTTTGCAAAAATACGATATAAACCCAGAAACATACAGGCAAAGATTTCGCTGTCTTGAAGTTTTTGATGAGAGTCCCAAGGAACTGTATGCGAGACTGAAAGAACTTTATGAAAAATGGATTCAGCCGAAAAACAGAACTGTAAAAGAAGTTGGTGAAATTATCATCTTGGAGCAGTTTTTAAGAATGCTGTGTCCTGAGCTTCAGGTCTGGATTAAGGAGCATAATCCAAAGTCTGCTGCAGAGGCCGCCACCCTGGCTGATGTGTTTGTAGCTGCCCGAAGTAAGAGTCAGCCATGGAGCAACAGTGCATGGAAGGCTGCCAGAGATTCACGTCGGTCGCAACCCCCTCAGCATCCTCAGAGGTCAGCGACGGGTGTGGGTAAGCCCTTTACAAGGGAAACGCAGCCTTTGAATACCTCGAAGCCAGGTAAAAGGCCACCAGTGTGCTACCTTTGTGGACAGGAAGGTCACACTAAGCCCATGTGTCCTAATAATCAAAGCAAATTATCTCAGATGTGTTTTGTGCCTCACCGGAATGTGGATATTAAATCTGAGAGAAAGCAGTCAAATAAAATCACCACAGTTAAGATTAATGGACAAGAAATTAATGCTTTAATAGACACTGGCAGCACACAGACTCTGGTACACAGGAAATATGTGTCAAAAGACTACACATGCCCCTCTGAAACCATATCAGTTTGCTGTATACATGGTGATGAAAGACCATACCCTACTGCTGATCTGTTTATTGAAGTGCAGGGGACACCCTATCTGTTAAAGGTTGGTGTAGCTGATAATCTGCCCTATCCTGTAGTTCTTGGGGAGGATCTGCCAGTCATCTATGATTTGTTGAGAGAAGTGCAAGAGTGCAATGTTGCTATAACAAGGGCTCAAACTAAAAATCAGGATGAGCATCATGCAACCCTCAGTGCTTTACCCTTCTTTGAGGCTGAACTAGAGACAGATCCCGGGAAGTCTCGGAAGCCACGCAGTCAAAGAAGACGTGAAAAATTTCAACACACTGTTGGAAAGACATCAGTTCAGGCTGCTCCAGATATGCCTTTAGGTTTTTCAGTACCTACGAACATCAGACAAATGCAGCAGGCTGATCCAACTTTGTCTGCCATGTTGCTGAGGGCTAAGGAAAAGGACTCTGTTGAATCTGACACAAATAAAGAGCTGTACATTCTGCAAGATGGCATTTTATACCACCAGCACGGCCAGGTTAAACAGTTAGTGGTCCCTAAAGTAGCCCGTGAAACAGTGCTTACTTTGGGGCACTCCATTCCCTGGGCTGGCCACCTGGGGAAGCATAAGACCACCGCTCGCATCAAGCGATACTTTTTCTGGCCTGGTTTACGCTCAGATGTTGCTATGTTTTGCAGGAGTTGTCCTCAATGTCAGAAGACTTCAATTAGAGTCCCCACCAAAGCACCACTCCAACCTCTCCCAATCATTGGTATACCATTTCAGCGTCTTGGCATGGACGTAGTTGGTCCTGTAGAAAAAAGTAAATCTGGAAATCGCTTTATGCTAGTCATTACAGACTATGCTACGAGGTATCCTGAAGTCTTTCCATTAAAAACTGTTAAAGCAAAAACTGTAGCTTCCTCATTGATTCAACTGTTCTCAAGGGTTGGATTCCCACAGGAGATTTTAACTGACCAGGGCACTAATTTTATGTCCACACTGTTGAAAGAGGTCTATAAGCTGTTAGGTATCAGGAGTATGCGGACAACCCCTTATCACCCACAGACAGATGGACTGACGGAGCGCTTCAACCAAACTCTCAAACAAATGCTCCGAAAGTTTGTCAATGATACAGGGTCTGATTGGGACCAGTGGCTGCCATACCTCCTTTTTGCCTACAGGGAAGTTCCTCAAGCCTCCACTGGCTTCTCCCCGTTTGAGCTTCTTTATGGCCATGAGGTGAGAGGCCCATTGACCCTGCTAAAGGACTCATGGGAGGGAGAGCAAGGTAAAGAGGAATCGGTCAATGTTATTTCATATGTCATTCATATGAGAGAAAAGCTTCAGCAGATGAGTGAACTGGCTCAGAGTCATATGGAAGCTGCTCAGAGGCAACAAAAGACTTTGTTTGATAAAAAAGCTCGCCACAGGAGTTTTGTCCCTGGCCAGAAGGTTTTGGTAATGTTGCCAACTTCTGACAGCAAGTTGCTGGCAAAGTGGCAGGGACCCTTTGAAGTACAGAAGAAACTTGGACCTACTACCTACAAAGTTTCTACACCAGGTCTTCAGCGAGGGAATAGAGTGCTCCATGTTAACCTTCTTAAGGAATGGATTCCACGCACTGAGAATAAAACAGAGGGTTTGCTTATTCACAGCGTGGATGAGGAGGAAGAAGTTAATGACTACTTGCCTTCAGTAACAGTCTCTGTCCTGGACCTGAGCCATCTCACCAGTGAGCAACAGTCTCAGGTAACACCTCTGATTAATTCAGACATATTTCAAAAGTACCCAGGTCGCACGAGTCTGGTGGAGCATGACATTGTTTTAAAACCTGATGCAGCTGTGAAGCGTATGAGTTACAGGATACCGGAACGCTTCCTGGTGGAGTTAAAGGAGGAGGTGGACCTCATGCTGTCTCTGGGAATCATCCAACCTTCAACAAGTGAGTGGTGCAACCCTGTTGTGTTGGCTCCGAAAAAGGATAGCTCGATACGTTTTTGCATCGACTTCAGGTATCTCAATTCCATATCAAAATTTGACTCTTACCCGATGCCACGCATTGACGATCTCATTGAGCGTTTGGGGAAGGCAAAATATCTAACGACCATTGATCTCTCCAAGGGATACTGGCAAGTACCTCTCACTAAACGGTCTCAAGAGTTGACAGCATTCCGTACTCCGTGGGGATTGTTCGAGTTCACAGTCTTACCATTTGGTCTGCATGGGGCCCCAGCAACATTTCAAAGGCTAATGGATAAGGTACTCTGTGGGCTCTCAGCATTCACTTGTGCGTACCTTGATGATGTTGTTGTTTTCAGTGGAACTTGGGAAGAGCATGTGGATCACCTAAGGATCGTGCTGGATCGGCTGTGTTCCGCAGGCCTTACCATCAATCCAGCAAAGTGTGCTCTTGCTAGGACTGAAGTCCAGTACCTCGGGTTTACTGTTGGAGGTGGGACAATTAAACCACAGGTTGACAAAATTAATGCAATTGCATCATGTCCTCTTCCACAAACCAGGAAACAGCTGCGATCCTTCCTCGGCATGGCTGCGTTCTACAACAGATTCATTCCCAACTTCTCAGCTAGAGCAGCCCCACTGACGGACAGGATTGGCTCAAGATGTCCCAATAAGATTCGGTGGACAGCTGAAGCTGTTGCAGCTTTCAAAGACCTTCGCCAGTCCCTGAGTAAGGACCCCGTTCTGCACTCACCAGATTTCACAAAAGACTTTACATTGCAGACTGATGCTTCTGAAAGGGGTTTGGGAGCAGTGCTTCTGCAGGGACCACCAGAGGATCGACATCCTGTCGCCTACATCAGCCGTAAGCTGCTACCAAGGGAGAGCCGCTACGCAACGGTTGAGAAGGAAACCTTGGCCATTAAATGGGCACTTGACTCTTTCAAGTATTATTTGCTGGGAAGAGAATTCATCCTTCAAACTGACCACAAAGCCCTGCAGTGGCTGGAGAGAATGAAAGACACTAATGGGAGAATCACCAGGTGGTATCTGGCTATGCAGCCATACCGGTTTAAGATTCACTATATCCCTGGTAAAGACAACACCATTGCTGATTACCTCTCTCGCTGCCTGATGGAAGATCCAGAAGTGGGGGGGTGTGTGATGGCCAAACCCGTGGCCACACTCTAAATTGCTGGACAAAAGATGGTAGCCAGGGTTTGAAACCATTAAATACAAGGGAAGATAATTGGACCACACCACCACTTCCTGCTGAAGGGGGGGAATGTGTGTTTTCTTTACTTTAAAAACAAAGTATTTGTATTTAATTAAATATTTGAGTTTAGGGTTTAATGGGGTTTTTGGTTTTCTTCTTTAGTGTTTAGTTTATTAACAAACTAGATTGTACTGCATCGTTTGTGATTTATGATTGTGTTTTGTTTGTTACCCCTCATGTGTCACAATGGTCTGATCAGCCATTATATATACCCTTGTATGTCATTTCATGTTTAGGTCAATTATGTACGTTTGGGCAGTCATTTGGTTTGTTAAGGTTGCAGTCTTTGCCTGAGTTCAGTTTTGTTTCTTTGACCTCTTTTATGAGCTCAACATTTATTAGTCTTGTAAATATAATTTTTGGGGGTTAAATAAATGGAAATTATATTTTTCTAATAACTCCTGGGCTCCTCCTGTTTTTCAACTCGGTCCATCACAGTATGCATTTCTGGATGATACTCAGCCAATGACGGGGTTTCGATGCTAGACAAGTTTCAGTGATCATCATGGGGAATATGAGGCATCTCTCAGGGTGCTTATTAAGCCTTAAACAGCACTGTGAGTCCAGTTTGATGCATTTTGTTGAGCATTGCAAAGAGGCAATGCTACACTCATACAGTGTAACGAAACATGGCTTCGGGGCTTCTCCGGTGGACTGGGACATTAATCTGAGCGGTAAGAAGGAATGTGGCAAGACTGCACTAGCTGTGATTGAAACGTGGTGCCATCCTGGATATGTTACTGCAAAGAAACGTTTGTGGCCTGAATACTGAAGCTGAAGAAATGCATCCATGTGACTCGCTGAGGGAATTTGTCATTGCTGCTGCTGCTGTTTGAATCAACACACCGTTTGGATTCCTCTGTCAGCTGATGCAAGGCTCATCCCAACAACTGTGGCTGTGTGAATGGATGAGGATAATAAATGGGTCCAGATGATCCACAACACCACTTAATGACCATACAACTGAACACTCTCTCCAAAATCTTAGTCGCAGATACAGGAAATCGTTACCACCTCAGCCTGTAATATTTACATTCATTTTAGATTCAAGCTTTTGTATCATATTAGATTTTGAGATCTTCACTTTTTCTACAACTTCACAATTTTTAAGATAAATTGTCTCATCTCACATCATCGTTATCATCTTGAATCAAAATAGCTGATGTGTTGGGCCAGAAAACAGAAAACAAATTCAACTCCTTGAGCTTGACTTTGGAATCAATTCTAAGGAGTACCAAACCATTTTCCCCCTCTCAACAGAAGGACAGAATGAATACTTCTTGGACTGTAAAAGGAACAATAGACTTGTTCTGTAAACAGGAAAAAAAAGTAACGGAGTGGAGTAGAACAGAAAAGCAAAGCAGACCAGAGCATAACACAGACAATGGTCGACAAGGTCTGTGATGAATTCTAGTGGCTCATGATTTACTCTGGTGAAGTGTTTTATTTTGGCCAAGAACTACTCTAAACAAACATATTTAGTTCATTATCAAGTAATAGAAAAAAAGAAAGTCAAATTCTGGCATTTTAAAAGACTAAAAACATTTTTAGCTAAAAAGAGGTGTTGTTCTGCTAAATGTCTACTTTATGAGATCTAATAGTTCTCATAACACTTCTTTTTGTTTTGATTTATCACCTTACAAGTTCTGAGAGCCCAACGTCACTTTTTAAATGGTTAGAAGAACCAACAAAGAACCACATTTAAAAGACCTGACAGGCACTTTTGGTTAATAAAGCCATCAATCATCAGATTGATTCCAAAGTAATTCTTATTTGACTAGTTTATAGATTTGATGTCTTCATTTGATTACACCAGTTCTATTTAACTTAATTAATTTTGCAGGTCCTGAGACAAAGCGTTTTCTTTGTTTCCAAAAACAAACCATGACAGAAAAAGTTGGAGAGCCACTCGCTCGGCTGAATTGCAAAAAGACGATGGACCCCTCAAACAATTTGGGGGACGATGAATAAAGACACTGAGACACAAGAGGCCTTTAAAGACAGATGCTGTTTGTGGATGTTGCTGACACACAGCATCGGCAGCATCAGCAGACCGATCAGCACAGAGACGGGATCTCTGATGAAGCTCTGAAAGACAATTAGCACTGTAACCCCTGCTGTCAGCAACAACACTGAAATTTTCCAGAAGAAAAACAGTACTAATGTTCTCACTTGTCATCCTACGAAACAGGAAAGTGCAATAATATATGCACCTTCTAAACCAAATAAGGTCTCTCTTCCAAAAGTATTAAAAATTTATACTCAAAATTATGTAATTATGAGCCTTTTTTCTTTTTTAATACTTTGACACGATCAACAGAAAAGTAATTATTATACGTGATTTGAATATATTCAAACACAATACTGCACATTTTAAAGAGCATTTATAAACCGTTTTGTGACATCTTGTAGGGAAAAAATGAAATGAAAATGAAAAATGAAAATGAATGAAATGAAAAAAAAAATGATTGAAAGGAAAATCCAAAGTATATTCAAGCATGTTGTGATTTCATTTTGGGGGGGGGGGGGGGGTTGTGGTCTTCAAAAACTAAAAATAAATCTGAAATTAACTTTCTCCATCAGTGCTCCTGCGACAATAGAGGCAACACCATGCAGAATACGCTGTAGCTGCCCGTTTATGCATTAATTTATTCGCTTCACAGCGTGATGAACTATTGCATTTTCAGTTTATGGAAGTTAAATGTCACAGATGAGCAAACGGCACTATGTGAAAGGAGGGTTTCATTCTGGCATTTTAATATGTAAACAGTATTTAACCTTTGGCGTTGCTCTGTTTGATAGCATCCTCTCGTGTCCCTCTTATCTAATTTTTTTAAACAGACTCATATATTCTTACAAAGTGCAGGCTTTGACTGTACTGCAGATGGATCATGAGACATTATTAGCAATAAGTAGACTTTCATAACTACTTTTAACATTCAAGTTTAATTAACATGAAATGTTGACATTTAAAATTGAAGCAGAATGAAAAAAGTAATAATTATAATAATTTCTCCACTTTCAAGTATTTTTTGTTCCTGAACTTTTCTTACATCTTTCATTAGCAGTGAAATGGCACAGTGCTGAGGCTAGAAGTAAAGTGATGGAAACCATTAAATCTTTAGAGGATCGAAGGGAATCAGTGAAGTTTCTGTAACGATTGTTTAGTGACTAAATGTTTAGGTAGGCCACAGCAAGTTTTCAGACTTTGAAATGAGCCACTGCAGTCTCACATTTGGGAACAGCTGGCATCAACATTACAATGACACCGACAATAAATAATAATAAATCATAAGCACATTAACAGGCTACCTACAGTGGGGCAAAAAAGTATTTAGTCAGCCACCGATTGTGCACGTTCCCCCACTTAAAATGATGACAGAGGTCAGTAATTTGCACCAGAGGTACACTTCAACTGTGAGAGACAGAATGTGAAAAAAAAAAATCCATGAATCCACATGGTAGGATTTGTAAAGAATTTATTCGTAAATCAGGGTGGAAAATAAGTATTTGGTCACCTCAAACAAGGAAAATCTCTGGCTCTCACAGACCTGTAACTTCTTCTGTAAGAAGCTTTTCTGTCCCCCACTCGTTACAGATTATAATAAACACTAACTGACTGCAGACTAAGTTGTAATTTTCTTCACTGATTCACACAGTAAAGCTCTTTAAAGATTTGCAAAGCAACTCTGGGCTAGTCTGCTTTACCTCAGTAGACAGTGAATGCATTGATCACATTTGTTTCACCCAGTTGTCCTTTCCAAGCAGGAGAACATAGTGTTGTATTTGAAAAACACTGCTGTTTGTAAAAGTCGGGGTAAACCTCTGTCAGTCGATAAGATGACTTAATGCTGACGTTAATGTCTCGCACTGAATTCAGTTAAGTTTAAATTTAACAGCAGTGAATTGAGATTAACTGACTACTGATTTTAGCTCTAATTAACACTGTTGCCTTCAGTGGGGCGCACCTACTCTGTATTTGTCTGCCAGCGTCAACATTCTCAACACAATCTGACAGTCTGTGTCAAATACAGCTGATTGTGCTTTGCTGTCAAATATACTTTACATGTGGAAGAAATGAAGGACAGGCAAAAAAATCACAATTCAAAGTTTTAAGTATTTCTTGATTTACAATTTTTTTTTTTTTTTTTTTTTTTTTTAAATCTGTTTTTTTTTCATCATCTTCCAGACAATTCAGTTTAGAGCTCACTGCATATCTTGTAGTTTTTATGCAGTTTAAATGAACTGTTATAAAAGAAAATAAAGAGAAAACACCTGTTGTCTTCTGATACAGTGGGGCAAAAAAGTATTTAGTCAGCCACCGACTGTGCAAGTTCCCCCACTTAAAATGATGACAGAGGTCAGTAATTTGCACCAGAGGTACACTTCAACTGTGAGAGACAGAATGTGAAAAAAAAAATCCATGAATTCACATGGTAGGATTTGTAAAGAATTTATTCGTAAATCAGGGTGGAAAATAAGTATTTGGTCACCTCAAACAAGGAAAATCTCTGGCTCTCACAGACCTGTAACGTCTTCTGTAAGAAGCTTTTCTGTCCCCCACTCGTTACCTGTATGAATGGCACCTGTTTGAACTCATCATCTGTATAAAAGACACCTGTCCACAGCCTCAAACAGTCAGACTCCAAACTCCGCCATGGCCAAGACCAAAGAGCTTTCGAAGGACACCAGGAAAAGTATTGTAGACCTGCACCAGACTGGGAAGAGTGAATCTACAATAGGCAAGCAGCTTGGTGTGAAAAAACCAACTGTGGGAGCAATCATCAGAAAATGGAAGACATACAAGACCACTGATAATCTCCCTCGATCTGGGGCTCCACGCAAGATCTCATCCCGTGGGGTCAAAATGATCATGAGAACGGTGAGCAAAGATCCCAGAACCACACGGGGGGACCTGGTGAATGACCTGCAGAGAGCTGGGACCAAAGTAACAAAGGTCACCATCAGTAACACACTACAACGGCAGGGAATCAAATCCCGCAGTGCCAGACGTGTTCCGCTGCTGAAGCCAGTGCATGTCCAGGCCCGTCTGAAGTTTGCCAGAGAGCACATGGATGATACAGCAGAGGATTGGGAGAATGTCATGTGGTCAGATGAAACCAAAGTAGAACTTTTTGGTATAAACTCAACTCGTCGTGTTTGGAGGAAGAAGAATACTGAGTTGCATCCCAAGAACACCATACCTACTGTGAACCATGGTGGTGGAAACATCATGCTATGGGGCTGTTTTTCTGCCAAGGGGACAGGACGACTGATCCGTGTTAAGGACAGAATGAATGGGGCCATGTATCGTGAGATTCTGAGCCAAAACCTCCTTCCATCAGTGAGAACTTTGAAGATGAAACAAGGCTGGGTCTTCCAACATGACAATGATCCAAAACACACACCCCGGGCAACAAAGGAGTGGCTCCGTAAGAAGCATTTGAAAGTCCTGGAGTGGCCTAGCCAGTCTCCAGACCTCAACCCCATAGAAAATCTGTGGCGGGAGTTGAAAGTCCGTGTTGCTCGGCGACAGCCCCAAAACATCACTGCTCTCGAGAAGATCTGCATGGAGGAATGGGCCAAAATACCAGCTACTGTGTGTGCAAACCTGGTAAAGACCTATAGTAAACGTTTGACCTCTGTTATTGCCAACAAAGGTTATGTTACAAAGTATTGAGTTGTATTTTTGTTATTGACCAAATACTTATTTTCCACCCTGATTTACGAATAAATTCTTTACAAATCCTACCATGTGGATTCATGGATTTTTTTTTCACATTCTGTCTCTCACAGTTGAAGTGTACCTCTGGTGCAAATTACTGACCTCTGTCATCATTTTAGGTGGGGGAACTTGCACAATCGGTGGCTGACTAAATACTTTTTTGCCCCACTGTATATAGGCAAGCTGTAGTTAGCAAATAATTTGTATGAGGAAAAGTTTTTTAAATAAGTACATAAATAAAACACTTTCCTTCCCTCTGACTTTTCACAATTTTGACCCTGTAAAGACGTTATATTAGGATTCTAGACCAAAAAAACAAAACAAAGATCAGTTCTACAGAAGACACACTTTTCTCTACAAAACATTTGCCTTTTAGCAGGACTTCAAGGTTCAAGACAAAGTCCAGTTTCATGCGTCATTCAGACACAAAATGAAGAGTGCACATATTACCAAATTGTGCGTAAAATATAATATTTAGCATCCACAGGATGTACATGTTTTCAACACATCCCCATTAACGATCTGTAAAGCACTCTGCCGCGTGACTGTCATGAGACACAGCTAACAGCATGCTTGCAAACAGACCAAAATGATTGTAAGATAAAATCCTTTTTACAGCAATAAGATGCTTGAATGTGCACAGGACACCAACTAATGAGGATTTTCAGTCAGCAGTAACCTGTTTGTTTTTCCATACAAGCCTAAAGCTAACGCCTAAAACTCAACTCTCAAATTAGCAGGAATTAGATTACCGGTAACTCATTTCCTTTAACTCTTAGCCAAACACACACACGCGCTCTATCACTGGCCACACAATAAACATCGCTCTCAGAACAGCGAAAGTTACTTAACGTAGCGTCTTGCTGTAGTACTATCATGGAAATTGCACTGTATTCACGCTGAAGACAACATACTGAGTTTCTATATTACTAGCACTATACTACTATAATGAGCCATCTGGATGCTGCCATGCCTGGCTGATTTGTGATTCAAGACGCTGTCCTACTGACATCAATTCAGTGCTGTTTATATAGAGCCAAATAATAAGATCAGTCATCCCAGGGCACTTTACACTATTGTTGAAAGGATCCCAAATAAAACCAGACCAGTGGTGGGCGGATGTCTGTCTCAGTAGGTTGTAGTGAGAACAGTCTGACTCAAGAAGTAGACTGTTTGTGTTAGCTTTCTACTACATGAAGCATCTTCCACCCTTTTTGCTGTTGAGAGTTTTCAAAATCCTTTGGACAAAAACCTCAAAGCCAACAGCCATCAAGCTGTATACCCAACCTAACGGCACTAAAAAGCATCTTTACGGTCTATCCGTATATATATAGGGAATAACTTCTCCATTTGGATCTTCTTAAAGCTTTAAAGCCATGGCTGCTGTGGCTGACAGGTGTCCTGATACATGCACGTAGGTCTCATCTTCTCTACTTTAAATTAGTTAACTGCATCGCTCCAGCACATTTGTGCTTCTAGGGGCATTTCTGGAGCATATCTTAATGTATGGTAGAGGTCATCCATTTTTTTGATGAGCAACATATGCAGGATTATGCATTTCAGGCTTTAAATCAGCATCTCTCATCCACTTTCAATGGGGATGACATCGTGCATCACCCAAACTGAATTGTGAATTTGTTGTTTTGCTTAGTTTGCAGTGTTTGGCATGAAAAACTTTTCAAGTGCCAGCTAATCAGCTAAAGTCATGAAAATAACCCGAGAGAGTGAGATGACTGCCTGTCCATTCAACAAGAAAATCAAAGAGAAGTTGATCGCTGTGGTTAGTCTGCTGTGTATGTAGAAAGTTAGTAACACGAAGCCAGCCTGCTATGATGATTGTGTTTTGTATGGATACTAATACTGGATCTCAGGCTTAAGATGATAGTGACAGGTTTAAAAAACAAAACAAAACACTGAACTGAGCATTTTACCCCCTGCACCAGAATCATGATTTGTGCAGAACAGTCATTCTTCAGCATGATGGGACAGCAAGAGGAGGAACAGCTAACAAACAGTGGGCAGGTTGGTGGGCACTATAACCCACATAAAGAACAAGGCAGACAGAAAACTCACCAACAGACTGCTCTTTGTTGGTTGTGAGGTTTCGTAAACACATGGCAGTGTCAGCTCCACAGCTGGTTGGTGGTGAAGAGTCACAGAGCTTTAGTGTATATCTCACTTTATTATCTTGATCTATTGCCTCCCATTTATATCTGCAAGACAAGGAATAGAAGACAATAAGCAAATAGATACCCAGGAAATGAGCTTGTTGGCCCCGACCCCACAAAATTACAGTCTGGGACAACAAATGACTATCATTTCCACTGCTACTATAAAGATAAGTCATTGTTTTGGGCTGTAAATTTTTTTGAAAATTGTTAAAATAGTTACAATGAACAAATGGGAAATGAATCTTTAAAAATTTATACTGTGACTCGTGTTCTTTTACTTATTTCTCCTATAAAATAAATCACACTCATCTGTATAGCAAAAACACACTGACATATAAATGACAGTTTAAAATATCTAGTGGTTCACAGAAGTACAGCATTTATGTAAAAATTACGGTTCGTGCTTTGCAAATGTACGTTTTTCAGCTTTTTCCATCACGCAACCTTTGAGGAAATTTGAAGCTTTGACTTCTGATTTGACAAAACAAGAAATACAAACGTGCCTTCGAGTTTTAAATTATCTTCTTCTAAATTTACCACTTCAATCCTTGGCAGAAAATAACTGATGCCTTTCTCTAAATACCTAAAACTTAAATTTAAGGCATTCTTTTCTTTAACAAACAAATGTAACAATAACAATAAACAAAATGGACTAATCTGAGTTAAGTGAGATTAAACCAACTGGGATTAAAAACAGAGATAAGAAAGGAGGAGGTCATAAAATAATTTTTAAAAGCCCCATGCTTCCATTTCAGTGAGTGTGGAAAACACATGTGCAAGTCTTACACACACACACACACACACACACACACACACACACACACACACACACACACACGGTTTCACTTCTGATTTTTAACTAATATTGAAGTAATCTTTTTATGACACAGAAGTGAGGACAGTATTTAATGGTTGTATACTAAAAATTCCAACAGTTCAGAAATGCTCTTGTCATTTTCACTTTTATTAAAATATGAATTGATCATTAGCATCATTATTTCCCCCCTGTTGGGTATAACGTGATATGGTATTGTGTGATATTATGTTTTTCCTAATAAAACAGGTGCTGTAAAACCTAAAAAATACACAAATACACCGTGTTCTCTGAACGTAAGGAGTAATCCCACACATCAATACGGATATTGACCTAAACCAGACTGTAAAGGAACAGACGAGGAACAGAAACTAAGGGAGAAGTTAACTGTAAGCCATGTGTGTTTCTAACCAAGGTCCTCGGAAGCTGCCAAATCGAGGAAGTAATATTAACCCAGGCTGAACCTAAGCGTTGAGTCACCGGGTTATCATTTGCGCTTTATTGCTGAGTCAATATTTGAACAGCAGCTACTGAGACAACGCTGACTTTATTTTAACTCCCATATTTATGTTGTTATTCTCTTCCGGTGCGTTTATTTATATAAATACGCCGCTGCTCTGTGAGAAAAACGCAATGTTGTTAAGGTTTAACATTCCCCAATTAAGCACGGCAGTTTTGTGCACGTTTCGGCATTTATAGCTAAGCTTCACTTATTTCCTCGATGAACAAGAAAAACTAACTAGCACCGACGGTATGTGAGTTTCAGGGGTAGTCTGATTCAGCTGTACTGGTTTGCTAGCTGAATCAAACTTATTTAGGCTGTTTGCTAAATAAGAAATAAAACTACCTATGACTGGAAATAAGCATTAGTAGACATATTTCTCAATTCAGTTTATTTAGACGATGTGTGTACACGAGAGGACAACGGCTGCACCTTTAACGCTGTTAATCTGTCAGCAGCTGCAGTGTTTGTACCCCCAGAAGGTGTGTATGTGTGTGTTGTTACCTGCAGAGGTCCTGGTACCACGGGCTGTTGTTCTCCGTCGTTCCGGACCGAACCAACAAACAGCCTAGAAAGGCCGCGAACCACAGAGCCAGCTTCAGAGGCTCGAAGCGAGAACATTTATACCCAAACATGATGGTTACTGTACCGGGTAACGTCTGTGGAGCCTAACTAAGACGACATGATACAGCAGAGTGTCTCTGCTCCTCACCAAATCAGTAGGAAGTGACTTCATCACATGACAGGACATCACATGACTCTCATGATGTTGACTGAAGGGGCGTTCGCTGTCTGTGAGAAAAATCTGACATCTGAAAACGCGTGAAAAAGTGTAAAGTGTCAAGTGTGACGTAAGTAATAGCCAGGGGTAATAAAACAATTTTGCCTACTTCTTCACAACAGGTGGCCACAGAAGGAATTTGTGTCTCCTCCCGGATATCTGCTGCTTGTTAGGTAAACATGCAAGCCAATACACAAGCGAACCATTAGGAAAGGTTACAAATGAAAAAAAAACCAAAAAAAAACCCCACACACCAAACAAATCAAACAAACCAACAAACAATAGAAACAAAAGCAATGTGTCAAACAGAAAAGGACAAACAAAATAACGAGAAAATGATCATACGTGAGGACATATAGCAAGAAAGTAATTGTAAATTTACATTTATGAATGTGGAAACTAGCAACAAGTAGCATTAACAGTAACAACAGTCACATCAACTCTTCTTCTTTCATTTTCATGATTTTTTGTGTTAAAGGGTAAGACATTATATGGATTTTTAAAAATTGTAATTTTTTTAAAGTGTTGAAATATTTTTATTGATGTCCAACAAATCCTAAAAATGACGTGTCTTACTGGTGTTGTTTTATTGATATATTTTTTTAATCCCACATGCAATAAACCACTTTAAACTAAAAATCACACATATTTTTTTAACCATTTGTTATTATTGTAACTGTTTTGCGCTGTGCTGAACCAGATTCTTTTCCAAGTCATCACTTCAAACTTCACAAACTCTAAACCGTAGTTAATTGCTAATATTTGCATTTGATGACTTGAGACGACTGTTGGGCTGTAGTTTTAGATAAACAAACTGTAATTGGGCTGAATTAGATTTAATCATTTTTTCAGTTAATCAAGAAAATACACAACAGAACAAATTTACAACACAGTGCTACTCACTAACAAAAAACCCATGTCACACAATCATGACTTGAGCTATTGTAACTGTCAAACGTATGTACCTATCAAACCTACTTATCACCCCAATGCATCACTATTGATTAAAAAATGAATTAACAACAAGAAAAGATTTTATCACTCTTGTGATTCTCCAAGTGACAGAATAAACAAGTTGAATTTTTCTAGTTACAAATACGTCACTGTATGTCCGACGTTACATGAATGCGACATTTCTCATGACACATAGCCAAGAGGTTGACTCGAAGTATTTAGCCCTGAAGTTTGTCTTACAGGTCAATCCTGTTCTGAAGTCGCTTCATTGACTTCTAACCTTCCACTCGTGAAACATTGACAACATTTATTAGAGGATTCTACTGTGAGACATCCTTCAGTCTGATAGCGAACATAGCTGTGACTAAACTGCAGTTCAGGACCAAATTACATTAAATACAATTAAATAAGCTTCTCTAGGTTTTCATTTTGCGCCATCTTGTGGTCATGCTCGAGCAACGAAACTGGGAAAGGTGTCAGACTTACTTGTTTACAAAGTAATAAACTTTCAGTTTATTACATTTAATCTGTTATTTGTTAGTTTAGTATACCAGGCTGTGGGTACTGCCTCTGTCAGTAATAAGGCTATAAAATTAGCAATAATTCAGGCCTGTGATTTGGATGAAATTAACAGTGAAGATATAATGAAATCCAAAAAATATTCACCTTTGCAAAAATATCCAGATTACATTTGTTTGCAAGCTGGTTCAGGTCCCTGTGTTTGACAACCTTGGTTCAGAGCCAGCTAAGCAATCTGAGGTATTTACTGCTGTTATTGTTACAGCAACCTAACCTAGGCACATCGTTGCATTATGGGAGGAAGTGGAGAGACGCCACACAAACATGAAATACTTTAGCCAGTGTATTCATACCCAGGACCTTCTTGCTGTGAGCCAACAGTGCTAACCACGCCACCACTGCTGCACAGCAGTCATTTATTTAAAAGTACTTTCTCTTCCAGTATTCATTAAAAAAAAATTTAATTTAAGCAGTCATAGATCTCCAGAATATATATGAAGAAGAGTTGAAGAGGTATGAGGGTCCTTTAAAAGTAGTTCTTGTTTATTTGGATTTTATTGGACAGCAGATTTACAGGTGAGTCACAGGTGGACAAAAAGGTGAACACATATATTTTGCAACCACATTAGAGTCCCATGACCTCCACAAAGCAAGGGCATTAGAGAACAAATACATAATATGACACATTAAAAAAAGGCATGATATCCAGCTCAAATGCATAATAAATGACATTTTGCTGTCTCTCCCATAATCTCAATTCAAGATTGTTTGAGTGTTATATCGCCTCCTTGTGAAATGTCTCTTCCTACACTGCCAACCAAAAATAATGTAGCACCATCTAGTGGTTTAATTTTAGTTTGGACCGTTGTAATCAGTGGAAGTGATGACACCTGTGGAGACAGTAACATGTCTATATCAGAGAGACAACACCTGTTACAGCTTTTCTCTTTGCCAAAAGATGTCTTGCTGCATTATGTGGCTGCTGGCTGCCTTCTGCCTGTCAACAGGTACAGCCTAAAAACATATGTACTGCAAAGTATGGATTTTTAGCTTAATAGTGATAATGTTTTTGTGTGTATGTAGTTGGCAGTGTTCCCATCAGTCCCGCCGGTCCTTTCGCAGGTTGGTGCTCATTAAATTCATTTGCATGTTTGATTTGCATATGCTGCAACATATCAAATCTGAGGATTCTACATTTTTGTAGGTAATGTTTCTTTAAATGCCACTACCACGGGTGGGTATGAGAGCACCACTGCAGCGACTCCAAGAGGTAAGCTCCAGAGTTTGTTTGTTTTTTAATTCATAATCAATAACATTTCCAAATGTAGTTAAGATATTGAAAGTGTCACTTTCAGTTAGTGCCTATTTTTGTGTGGGTGTGGGGGTGTGTGTGGATTTCAGAGTGGATGCAGTGTGAGATGTGCAGCAGTTCCCCTTACTTGTGACATGATAGATTTTTGATGTGATGTTTGTTTTTAATTACGCCCACAATGCCACCAGCTCTGCTCCAGACTTGTGATCAGTTTATGCACTTGCACTGTTTTTAGATTTGCTAGAATACAATGATGACTTAAAGATTTTCTAACACTTGATACAATAGAAGTTTCTACAGACAGAATATTTTTTGCTTCATTTGTGTCATATGGTGAAAGTTCTTTACACCCTTAAAAATAAGTGGAAACATCATTGATATTAGCTGTATTTTTATTTCAGATTATGCCTTTTCTCTAAAACCCACCATGAATACCACCAGCTCTGCTCCAGGTTGGTGCTCACTGAATCACTCAGAATATTTTTCATTTGCTAGATCATGAATCCAGTCCACTTAACTGTCTCCAGGGTGGTTGTTGTGCATCTGGTATTATTTAGTGTGGACCACTGCATACAATGGCTGTCCAGTAACCCAGAATATTTGATTCTGGTATCGTTACGGTCATTTATATGAAATATATGTACTGGATTTTCATTTCAGTGGGTGCAACTCCTTTAAATGATGCTCTGAATGCCAGCAGTCTTGCTGAAGGTTGGTTCGGAATTATTTTAGAGTTATGTCTTTGGAAAGCCATTATTGTCCAATATATTTTGTACATGCTTAAAAGTGGAAATTGTCAATACTGGTCTTTGCCTTTCAGATCATATTTTTTTAGAAAACACTCTGAACGCTACGAGCTCTGTTCCAGGTTGGCATCTGGTTAATTCACTAGCACCCTTATACATTTGTTACTTTCTCTAATTAAGAAAATTGTTTTGGGAATTGTACCATTTCTATGGTTATGTATAACCAAAGAACAGATTTAGTATTTTGTTTCGTGCGCTTTATAAACACTGCTTCCATTTCGGTTGGCACAGCTCCTTTAAATGATGCCCTGAATGCAAGCAGTCTTGCTGAACGTTTGTGCTAATGTGTTTCTGTGGGTTATGTCATTGGAAAGTCATCAGTGTTAATATAACTCTGCCTGTTCAAAAAGCGAAACTTGATGTTTGTTTCAGACAATGCCATCACCTTCAATACCATCAGCTCTGCTCCAGGTTGGTGGTCACTGAGTGACTCAGATTATTTTCCATTGGTAGAATATGAATTCCATCATTATTCTTAACTCCCTTGTAAATCCCAGGATGGTTGGTGTGTGAAATTCTTTGATTATTATTATTTTTGTATTGTTACGGTCATTTATATGGAATCTGTACTGCACAATGTAAACCCTGGATGTGCTTTATATTTCAGGTGGTGCAACTCCTTTAAATTATGCTCTGAATATCACCAGTCTTGCTGAAGGTTGGTGCAAATAATTGCTTTGTCATTGGAAGGCCATTAGTGTTAGTTTACTGTGTACATGCTTAAAAATTGGAAAGATGGTCAATATTGGATGTTTGTTTCAGATTATCCCTTAAATTTGAATGACACCCACAATAATACAGACTCTGCTACAGTTTTGTGTTGGCTTGACTCACTTGCACTAGTCTACTGTTCTAAGATTAGACATTGACAGACAGCTCCTGCAGATTAATTGTATCCTTGATTTAAAAACATTGTGCGTACTTGTAGTTGGTTTAGTTGGTCCACGATTTTTAACTGATGCCCTGAATGCCACCAGTCCTGCTGCAGGTTGGTCATTATTTTTGTGGTTTACATCTTCACAATTAGTTTTTAGATTAGTATTTTGTACATGCTTAAAAGTGTAAACATGATGGACGTTGAATGCGTTTCTGTTTCAGACTACGCCACATCTTTCAATGACACCCACATTACTTCAAATACAACTGGCTCTGCTCCAGGTCTGTTTTCACAAGACTTCAGACTGTCAGGTTTTATGTTTGAGGTGTTCTAAATATGTGGCTGTCTGCAGGTGCTGCAGCTCCAGAACCTGAATCTTCAAAGAACAAGAGTGCAGAAACTTTGAAAGGTAAAACTTGAGCATAGCATGAGATTAGACTGGCCACAATCCTGGCAGATTAGCTAGTGTTAGCACTTATACACATCCTATTATAGACAGTATTTAAGATGCTTTAGCCAGCCCAGATGAGATAGTCAGATCCCATCAAGCACTATTTCAGTTAATCGATGTCCAATCAGCTGGCTCTGTTGTGGGATCTTTCTTATCTCGCTGCCTCTTGCCTTGCACATATGGCCATGGAACAGCCAATCACAAAATTGAGCCTTACTCCAGATGGAAAAACCAGCCTCTTGATTAGTGGACCACACTAAACCACTTAATTTTCATGTCCAATGACTACTTTTTCTGATTTTTAAATCCTGCACTTTGTCAGAGTTTGATCAAGACATGCCAGTCCAGGAGGGGGACATTCTAATTCCGGTAAGATGGAGGGGTTTTATATTTATTTATGTTTTGTGTGGTACTGCTGATTGCTGTATGTTTAAACTTGCAGGAGAGCAGAAATGCTGTACACACTCTGTGGCCGGATGCCACCACCTCTTACATCATCACTGATGAACTGGGTAGGTTGTTGTCCCTCAAATAGGACCAGATATTTGATTACTGAATGATAACGGATTTGGTTTTGACTCCAACAGTTTCCCGAGAGGCAGAAATTAAAGCTGCCTTTAAGATGATATCGGATGTCACATGTATTCGTTTTAAGAAACGAGACACCGAGTCGAGCTATTTGAAGCTTGTGACTGGCAATGGGTAAGAAGTCAACTATCTCTGGGTAGGTTCGTTATTTTTGTTAAAGATGAAGCAGTACAGGAAATTGCCATAACAAATTGTTTCCTTGGAAACAATTTGTTATGGCAAAGCAACAGTAAGGAAAATCAGAAACTTCCAGCATTTGCAGGCCTGCCCTTTGCCACTCCTGTTTTTATTACAGGTCTGTCTCTAAAGGCTTCAATCATTCAATCCCATTTTATACTGTGGTGGTTTCACTAGAGACTTGAACACTGGATACTAGAAAGGGATGGGGAAGAAAAGCTTTAATGAAAGATTAATAGATGGGGAAACGACATGCTTGGCAGCAAAAGGGAAAGCCCATAAAGTAGGCACTCATTAAAGCCTACCCAACAATTATTTAATCTTATTACTAGTTTGTGACACAAATTGAGGCCTGTTCCATTCAATTTGGTACATTTTGGCTTCAGCCTCCATTATCCATATATTCAGACATTAAGGGAGAATCTCAGGTCAGAACTGAGTGGTTGAACTCTAACATTTATTTATTTTGCACCTAGCTGTGCCTCATTCGTTGGTTGTCAAGGAGGAGCCCAGCGGCTCTTCTTTGCTTCAGAGTGCACCGTGGGGAACCTTTGCCATGAACTGCTCCATGCTCTGGGACTGTATCATGAACACACTCGTGAAGACCGGGATAAATATGTCACAGTCAACTGGCAGAATATTGTGGCAGGTACACAAGCTTGTTTGCTTTTTGCATTAGTTGTAATGCAGTTAAAAACAAGTTGTATCCAGATTGTTCACTCAGCCCAGTTCCTTTGGATGCAATTGAAGTCTTTGGTCAGTAAAAGTGAGACCTCTTGGTTTGTATAATGGAAAATATGCCCCCAGTGGTGTCGATGGAATGTAAAGTATGACTTTGTGCACATGAATGTTAAGATCCTCTCCTGCCAGCTCAGTCCCTCCTTGTCAAAGCCTTCATCTTCTTGAAACAAGAACTATAACTGTCTCTTGTAATGCACATCAAAAAAGGAACATTAACTTGAGTATGAAGAAATTACTTTGGCTATTATTGTGATACAGTAGGTGCATCATGTTCAACTATGCCATTTTGGATTTCTTTTTCCTTAAAGGTAAAGAAAATAACTTCAAGGTGAAGCATGGAAACACTCAAAACCTACCATATGATCTCGCGTCCATAATGCACTACGGGCGGTAAGTTGACGACTTCCTCATTTTATTTTCTAATTTTAAAGTACTTGAAACAGACTCCAGATAAGTTTACCCTCCCCCCTGGTCTTGCAGGGATTTCTTCAGTACAAATGGAAATCCAACTGTGTTGCCTAAGCAGAGTGGTGTGGAGATAGGTCAGAGGAAACATCTGAGCCAGCTGGACATAGAAAGATTGAATAAACTCTACAGCTGTGGTAAATTGTGAAACTAAACAATTGCGTGTTTCATTTTATAACCATTACATGTTGAATTGACAGTAAATGTGGCACAGACAAAAGCAACCCTGAAATTTCTTTCAGGTCTTATCTTAGGTCTGATACTGCAGTACCTCCTGCCTGACAGGAGTAGTTTGTCTTAACACTGTTGTTATTGTTACCCAGGCAAATCTTTGCATCATGGGAGGAAGTGGAGACACCACACAAATATGAAATCCTTCAGCTAGTGTATTCAACCCAACACCTTGCTGTGAGCCAACAGTGTTAATCACTACATCACTACGCTGCACAGCAGTCATTTTAAAATACTTTTCCAGTAATCATTCAAATATTCATTTAAGCAGTCATATCTCCAGAATACATATGAAGAGTTCGAGGTAGTTGTTTATTTGGATTTTACTGGACAGATTCACAGGTGATGGGGGGGAGAGAGAATACACATCTTTTGCAAGCACATTAGATTCCCATGACTTCCACATAGGAAGGGCATTAGAGAACAAATACATGACATAACATGTTTTCATTAAAAAAATAAAAAGACACTTTCACAAAAAATTCTATACCCAGCGTATTTTATAGATTGGTTCAGAAGGGTAAAGAAAACAAATCAATTATTAATCTCAGGAGTTTCCCCTTCAGCTCAAATGCATAATAAATGACATTTTGCTGTCTCTCCCATAATATCAGTTCAAGATTAAGTGTATGTCGCCTCCCTGTAAAATGTCTCTTCTATCACAGCCAAACAGGAATAATGTAGCGTCATCTTGTGGTTTAATTGTAATTTGCAACGCTGTAATCAGTGGAGGTGATGACACCTGTGGAGATGGTAACATGTATATATCTGAGAGACAAAAGCTTTTACAACTTTTCTTTCTCAAAAGATTCCTTGCTGCCTTCTGCGGCTGCTGGCTGCCTTCTGCATGTCAACAGGTACAGCATAAAAACATACGTTCTACAAAGTGTGGATTTTTAGCTGAATATTAATAATTAGTGATGGCCAAATGAAGCTTTCTGAAGCTTGTATTGAAAAAACGGTTCATTACTCGAAGCTTTTCAGCAGTCCTCTCTGGTGACATCTGCTGGCCAAAAATATGAAGAGCAGCTTGAATCCACAAAAGAGAACCAACTGCTTCATAATGATTGCTCACTCTGCTGAGTGGAATTCTGTCTGATATTGGGCTGCCGTTGTTGCTTTGAACGTGTATTTGTTGGTTTAAAAAAAAAAGTGGTTTATTTGTTTAATAAATAATTTTGACCAGTAAACTCTCCTTTTTTAAACATGCACCATTGTGTGGTCTTTCTTTGCTTATGTCTTCTTGATGTTGGTAAATACAATAATTGAAAAATACCACAGTACATATAATGTACAACACATTATGGAGTATGCTTCTGCTGTGAGGTCCTGCCTCCATGCAATTAACCGCTAGACGGGTGTATTTATAAATAATATATTAGGGACATTTTCCCAGACCTATTTCTGATCTGGGGGTAGAATTGATTGTGAAATGGAAAGGGAAAATGCTTATGAACTTGCAAATTAAAAACATGATGCATTTAAAGTAGCCCTTTCTCATTTTTATTTAAGAGTCTTTGTTCTAGTGTGCGATGGCCAAACCTGCTGATTTAAATTTAGCCATTTAAATCAGCTGTAATGGATCAAGAACACCTCTAAAACCTGCAGGACACCAGCCCTCGAGGCCTGGGTTTGGACACCACTGCTCTAGAGGTTATTTTTATTTATAATCAGTAACATTTAAAGTGTATTTATGTTTAAAGTTTAACTTTCAGTTGGTGTCCTTTTATTTATTTATTTTTTTCTAAAGATACTCATCAGGTTGGATGTTGGTGCAGACTACATGCATGTAGATTTCAGAGTGGATGCAGTGTGAAATGTGCAGCAATTCCCCTTATTGTAAGAGTTCTAATATGATATGATAGATTTTTGGACGTGTCTCTTTCAGATTATGCTTTTATTTTTCTTTTTAAAATTGCACCCACAATGCCACCAGCTCTGCTCCAGACTGGTGATCAGTTAATGCACTTGCACTATTTTTAGATTTGCTAGAACACAATGATGACTTAAAGAATTTCTAACACTTCTATTGTGATACAATAGAACCGTGAATACCACCAGCTCAGCTGCAGGTTGGTGTTCATTGAGTGACTTGGATTACTTTACATTAGTAGAATATGAATTCCTTTACTAATTTAATTTTCTTTACTCCTTTGTAAATCCCAGGATGGTTGGTATTGCAGCTCCTCTAAAACAAACGGCCAGAGCAGGCTAAATATCGGGATACTGACGCGCAGCAATAAACAAAAAAATGCACTTCTGAGCCATTTGTTCTGTTTATTCAACCATTACTGTCTTTTTCCTTAAAGGGAAAGAAAATAACCTCAAGGTGAAGCATGGAAACACTCAAAACCTAAAATATGATCCCAGCTCTATAATGCACTACCCGCTGTAAGTTGAAGTCATCCTTATTTCATGATTTCCAATTTTTTTTTAAGTACTTGAAACAGACTCTGGACCCCCACCCCATCTGTCTTGCAGGTCTCGCTTCAGTACAAATGGAAATCCAACTGTTGCCTAAGCAGAGTAGTCAAATTTATCTGTGTTGCAATAACTTTTGTTGCCACCATGGTCGTCTTCTTATGAACAACAGAAACACTACAGTAGCATCATGCCACATGCAAGAATCAAAAGATGAAATTTGTAAAAGCAGAAGGGGCAAACAAAAAAGTTTAGAGCGATTCAGGCTCAATATTGACATTTGAAAAGCTGTATATGATGATCAGTCATGACTCGACATCGAGTGATGGAGGTATTGTGGGGAAGTTTGTCCAGTCTGAAAAGGAGACTGTGTAATATGAACATAGACATCCAGTGCTGTATTCTAAATGTACTTCATATATCCACAACGATCAACAGTAGCAGGCTGAGAGTCTAGTTTGGTCTGTAGGAGGAGCTAAGAGAACAGGAAGCCTGTCGGTATTAAGCTGTGGGTAACGTGATCAGAGAAGAAAGACTTTTGCATCCTACCTTTCATTTATCTGTCAGGAAACAACGGCTTTTAAAGTCAACTCAGTTTAAAGGTAAGCTCAGTAAATTTGACATTTATATTCAATTTTCATCCATTAGTGCATTTTCTTTAAGCAGTGCAGATGAAGACTTTCTTGCATTTTGTCCTTTGCTGCAAACATTGTGAGGAAATATCCTTGCCACTGTTTTTGTTTTGTGTGAGAAGAAGCAATCATATGTTCAAATGTTTTTAAGAGGTTTTCAAAGTCTGGAATGCAGCATAGTCCCCCTTTTAAATAGGAGCCTATTGGTAAGCTGGCATACTGAAGCTCCAGTCTGATCCCTCTTTCTTGGCAGACGGTGGACAAAGTGTCGGTTTTGTTTGGGCGTCTCAGATTTAGCGTGTAAATGCTTTGGATTACACACAAGGTGCTGAGTGTCCAGCCAAGAGATAAACTGTTAAGTGGCAGCTCAACGTTGTTTGAAACCTTTGAACTGTAGTTGAATTTTGCCTAGAAGATACAAAAAGGATGTGGAAATTTTCCCACTCAAAATCTAGTAATTTTGCTCACAAACTCACTGGTGTGCCTGTGATCAACATGCCAAGCAAATGGATGCTTATATTTTGACGCAGATTTGAGTTGGCACATCTGGCAGCTCTGTGTAATCAAACCTGTTCGATATATATGCTCTTTTTTCCATGGTGCCATTTACTGTGATTAGGGTTCCTGGTCCATCAAAACACCCCCAAAGCATTAAGTTCCCACATGACAGTGGGGATGGTCTCCTTAAGGTGGAAGGCTTCTCATTTTTCACACTAAATGAAGGAAACATCATTGTGGACAAACAATTACATTTTTGTTTCATCTGACCATAACACAGAAGACCAGAAGTCGTCTTCTTTGTCCAGATGACCCTTTACAAAGGCCAGGCGGGCTTTTGTGTGCCTTATCTGGAGAAGTGGCGTCCTCCTTGGTCTGCATTCATGGAACCAAGCAGTGTCAGAGTCCGTTGGAGTGCCTGCCTAGAGACATTGTCACCAGCAGAGCACAGATTCACCAGGATGGCCTTGGTGGTGATTCATTTTCACCTCTCTCACTATCCTCCTCGCCAACACAGGTGTTATTTTTGGCTTCCAACCACGTCCTCTGCAATTTTCCACAGCGTGGAACACCTTGTATTTTTTAATAATACTTTGCACTGTAGCCACTGGAACTTGAAAACATTTAGATATGGCCTTGTAGCCCCTTCCTGACTTGTGAACAGCCACAATGCAAAGCCGCAGGTCCTCCCTGAGCTTCTTTGTCCCAGCCATGACTGTCCACAAGCCAACTGCAGAGAACTGCTCTTTTTCACCTGTTGAGCTGATTAAAACAGCTATTCCCAATTAATCAGGGTATTTAGGATGCTTTAGAACATCTTGGATTTTTTGGAATAATATAGAACTTTGGATTTTCCCAGAGACTGTGAAAGTTTGTAAAGGGTATGAATAATTTTGGACATGACACCTTTTGATCAAATGTAAATAAAACTTTCTGGAAAGCTTAAACTGTTAGTGTTTTAGGAAAACAGCTCTATTTTTTTTAGGTTCTCTTATGTTTTTGCGATGCATTTGGATGTTGGTTTTTTTTGGATGATATCCGTGCACGTTTTATGGTCTGCCAATATTTGATAAAGTGATGACTATTTCTCCTATATGGCACTTTATCATGCTAAATTTCCTTTTATATCACACCACATCCTCCAATTTTATAAATGCTAAAATGCTAATGTAAGGTTATTAAATTAAGTTACAATAAAATTCTGACGTTATTCTGTTGTATCTATAGTGGGTGATGCTGCATGGCTGCATCCTTGGTGTTCAGACTGCACGACAGAGGCCCCGAGCTGGTGAGGGAGGTGCTTCTGGAGCGAGGCTGGGAGGAGTATAATGAAGGAGAGCGTGAGGAGGAAGACTGGAACCTTTACTGGAGAGGCTCTTTATTTCAGACCTCACAATATCACAACCTGCTGCCGTGGCAACGCCTCAACCACCATCCTAAAACTGTTGGCATCACACGCAAGGTGCACGTCTACATAGATTTTTTTTTTTTTAACTTCATGTCATGACAGATGTATTACCAGAAAAAGAAACTGTTCATTTGAATCTCATTCCTACGTCGAGAAATGTAAACGACTCTCGTACAACAAAACTCAGCTCTTGAGCTGTTTAAAATTTTTTGTGTCAGTGCTTGAAATGTTGGAAAAGCACAAAGCATAACTTCTGGGATTCACACATCTGCAACCAGTTCAACTAACAAGCATGATTTTGGGCCAGGAAATTCAAACCTAGAACCTTCCTGCAGTGAGGGTCCGTGGTAATTACTCTACCACTGTGCCATCTGGGCAGGAATGCAAAATATTAAAGAAAAAAAATTGTAAATGGATGATTAGTAGACTCTGACTACTTGTACATACGCTCACTTCATCTGAAACTTCAACCAAGTGTAATAGTATGTACATGAGAACAACAAGGAAGAGCATAATAGGTCCGTTTGAAATGTACTTTTTGTCGTTACCCTCTGCTGATTAAACTTTTATCACCAGGGGTCAGCATTATACCAGTGTTTGAGTTTCAGACGTGCTGTTCTCTTTGATATTTCTTATTTTCCCTGCCCTTATTTCCTGAACAGGCTTCGTCTTTTCTGGTGGAAAATGCAATTAACAACATTCTTAATGACTTTCCTTGTTAAATACAGGTTGTATTGATTCACTTTCTCATGATCCTGTGGTGCAAAGTGGTAATCTACTGCCCTTTGACTTCAACTTCTGAAATATCTTCAGCACACCACATAAATGTTTGTGATATAAAGTCAGTGGTTGTCTCTTCACATTCTGTTGATAGTTTTAGTTAATTTGGGAAGATTTTACATCATTTTCAACAAAGTAATTTTTAAAAAGAAAACCTGAATTTATACCAAATGAATTATTTGCATTTCTTTCGGATTTCTTTAGGATTGCTTGGCACGCAACCTGAGGAGAATGAAAGCAACATTTGGTTCAGCTCTCTATGACTTCAGTCCCACCACTTTCATCCTCCCCAATGACTACACCTGCTTCCTGGCTGAGTACAACAGACTGCGTCTGGCCAGAGGAACATCGGTCTACTGGATAGTTAAGCCTGTGGATCTCTCCAGAGGCCGAGGGATCTTCATCTTCGAGGATATTAAAGACTTGGTTTATGATTGCTCTGTTGTCATTCAGAGGTACATTAGCAGCTCTCTGCTGATCTCCGGCTACAAGTTTGACTTGAGGATTTATGTGTGTGTGAAGAGCTTTCATCCACTGACTGTGTACATTCATCAAGAAGGCCTGGTGCGTTTTGCCACTGAGAAGTTCAACCTGTCATCTCTGCATAACCTGTATGCTCACCTCACTAACACCAGCATCAACAAGTTCGGTCCCTTCTACAAAACTGAAAAAGGAAGAGTGGGCCGGGGATGTAAGTGGACCATGAGCAAATTCAGACACTTTCTCCACAGTCAACAGATCAACGAGCTGCTTCTGTGGCAGAGGATCAACAACATCGTCACTCTGACGCTCCTCGCCATTGCTACATCAGTGCCCTCCTGTCCTAACTGTGTGGAGTTGTTTGGATTTGACATCCTCATAGATGCCAAGTTTAAGCCCTGGCTGCTGGAGGTCAACTACAGCCCTGCACTCACACTGGACTGCCAAGCTGATATTTCAGTGAAGAAAAAGCTAGTCAGTGATGTCATTGATATGATGAACTACACATCGACCGACAGCTTAAGAGACAGAGCTTATCGGAAACATAGGTACAAGCAACCTTGTTTTAAGGCGAACCACCCGTCTGAACCTGTGCTCTCAACGTTAAACCATCAGAAGAAAAAGAGAGGTAACAAGGGCTCACACACTCAAATTCTCCCTCTGCTAAAAACGTCTCATCAGCCTGAAAAGACAAAACGGGGTAAGCTTAAACAGCGTGACCTTGAAGCCAACTACCAAAGATGCCTTCCGCCTTTTGAATTATCGAAGATACGTGAAGCTAGATGCAGAATAATTAACACCAGTGCTATCAAACTCCACACCAACCAGACCCAAAACCCGATACTGGGCCAGGATTCAAGGACAAATGAGTCAGCGTTGAACAGACAGTCTCGTCAGCCTCTTGTATCGTACCTCATGAACAACGGGTCTCTTTACAGGTCTGATGTTACAAACCATGACAACTCTGAAACTGAAGCTGAGAGGCAGCGCTCAGGAGAGACAGACATTTCCTCTTTGACACCTGACACCCAGGAGAGTGAGGAAGCGTTCACACGGCCTGCTGCGTCCTGGAAGCTCCCAAACATTTACAGGTACTGTAAATTTGCAAAATGTCAAACGAAGAACAAATCGTTGGTTTTAAAAGTGGAAAGTTTGACCTATTACTATTGCTTAAATTACTTCTGACTTGGAATATTTTACAATTTTGGTGAAAATTGCATTTTTATGCCTTGAAATTCATAAAACTGAAGCCAGTTTGAGAACCTTTAAATTTTTTTAAAAAGGGATGACAATTGACTCTTTTCAAACGTTCACAGCACAAAGCCAGTTCGGATCACTGCGGAGAAAACCACAGGGAATGGACAAAATATTCCACCAGTGAAGGTTGGAGACTTCATAAGGACGTTTCCATTTAACAGGGCTACTCTGAAAGCCTCGCAGCACGAACTGGACATAAGGACAGTCCTACAGGAGATTCAGAGCCTAACTGGACAGTTGGTTTCAGGCAAAGGACACAAGATGAAGAGCAGGAGAGAAGAGAAGGTGACAGCAGATAAGGATGCTGATACTGACTTTGATTCGCTGTTGTGGGGACCAAAAGATCCTCCATTGATCAGCCAATTCTTCAAATCAACTTAACCTGTGGCATACTCTAGCTGGTGTAAATGAATACTCACTTATACTGCATGGTGCTTTTCTACTGTTTTCTTTAGGGTTGGAGGCTCTGATAGGCTGTTTTTTTCTGGGTTGGTTTGTTTATTTGACCTAACACATCATTAGTGAGGATCCTACAGCCCTTTGTGTAGCTTGCATCAGAACATATTTCATTTATATGTTAAATATGATCAAATTTGCTGGTAAATTGAGTTTCTTTATATGCTGTAGTCACGGGAACAAGATTAGCTTTTATGTTAGAACACACGACCCACACGAAAACCTGTGGTTGTTAAAGAAACTTTTAGACAAACGTATCTGTGATTGATTGTTTTTATGATTATAAAAAAGCGTTATTGGTTAGTAGTGGACTTTGACAGACTCACACGTGAACACATATTTTAATGGGCTGTGAGACAGTGACTCTTTTCTAATTAAAGTAGTTAATGTACACATTTTTGTCGTGTGGCTCTGAAATGTACTGTGGCTCTTTAAGTTGTTTGAAACTTTGAAAACATCTATTAGAAAGAGGGGATTTGCCATGAACTCTGCTGCTCTCACGCATCTGATCTGGTTCTGCACAAAACTGGTGAAAATGTGGACTTCAAAGTTGCCTGAAGGACAGGTATATAGCATTAAAGCTGAGTGGAACAGTGGTTAGCACTATTGCCTCACAGCAAGAAGGACCTGAGTTTGACTCTACCATAGGGCTGGGCCATGTCATACTGTTCACGATAATACCGGTATAATTTCATGCAACGATAAGAAAATGAAATATCACGATAGAATATGGGTAAAACGTGCATGCGCAGTGCCTTTGTTTTCATATGCACATGGCGAAAAAGGCACGGCGGCGTATTGTGTGTGTATAACCTCTTTTTAAGTTTTGTGGATATTATACATGGTTATGCTGAGGATATGTCGGCCAATTTCCACCGGAAATGCCTTTTGGTTAACTGTCAGCAAGGAATTTGCATTTGCACTGTTAAATTTTTATATAACTTTAATGCAAAAAACAGCTGCTTGTTTAAGTGAAAATACATTGATGGGTTCTTTTTTTTTTTTTTGCACTAATAAAATTGTGGAGTTGTGAAGTATTTTGTGTCAATTATATCGTCAGTTATATCGTTATCGCAAACTTTCAAATGTATATCGTGATAAATATTTTTGGTCATATCGCCCTGCTCTACTCAACCATCTGGCTGGGAACTTTCTGTGTAGAGTTTGCTTGTTGTCATAATAATGAGTTACAACTCAGTGCAAAGCTTCAAATATCAGAAGGAAACTGTATGTGTAGGTGATATTTCTCTGGTTTACGCTATAAAGCAGAAAACAATAAATGTTAAGGCCCAGATATGACCCACATCTGCCTTGACTCGCCACGTGACTAACAGTGTGTCTGGTTGCCACAGCTCCACCTTACATATGCTAGCTGTTACATGTGTGTCATGATCAGCTCTACACACAGACTGTATATAAAAGACAGATGCAGCCATCGTGAGGTCAATCACTGGGTTAGTTAAACCCCATTTATGAAGCCTTCGGCTGGGTTTTTCACAATCAACTAGGTTTGATTTTTGAATGCAAACATAATGGACACGGGAGGGGAGGATCTGATGTATTAGTTTGAAACGTTAGCTTAAATGTTAGTCAACTGACTTATTTACACTATGCTGCTGCAATTTAAAAAAAATTTTAAATCATGTTTTTATGCTCCATGTGAGGAACTAATGCACTTTGGGAAGTAAAAATCAAGTTTGTGCAGCGACTGAACTGACACAGGGAACATATCAGTTTGCACCACATGAACTTATAATGAGGTCAGTCAGTGCTTTGACATCATCTTTTGTCCTTTCACATAAATTATTGCCGGGGTGCTTAATAACCACTTAACAGTCCTTTATATACCTGGATAATTTGATACTGACAAGATTTGCACTGCAGACACAAAGGTGGACTCTAGAATTTCTGTACAATAGAAACAAGTTGTAAAGGGGGGGAAAAAACATTAAAACAAGCATATTCAGCAACGTGATACACACTTGGAATCTATTATTGCGTATCTCAGTCCATTTCCTGTCTTCCATGGCATGTTAGGCATACTTACTCAAATAATAAATGCTTAATATATTTCTGAGATGTAAAATTGTCTTTCCAGTAAATCTCTCTTTATCAGAGAAAGTGGCATCAGCAGAGGGCAGCGTGGAGAATAGTCATAATAACACAAGTGAGTCCTTCTCTGTCTCTGTAGAGTACATGAATGTCTGAAAGGCACCAGGAAAACAGTACCACAGAAGCCACAATGTCATTTGTTCAGTTAATAGCTGGTTAAGAAAAAAGTGACCTCAAAGCACAGCTTGTCTGAGTGGCTATCTACTGTTTTGGTGTTGAGTTTTAGGGTTTGCAATGCCAGGAATAAAAACCACTTGTATGAACTTTCATTTCTTATCTGACATTTAAATACGATTAATACTATGAATTCTTAAATTGTTCCATTTGTTGTTGGGAACACATGTAAAATGCCTCAGTATGCATGAATTTTACACAAGACACAGACATCAACAAAGATATCTGAACTACAGTCATTTCTCTCTGAAAAAGCACTTGGCGAAGGTGAGAACAGGCACAAAAGCACAATATATAAGCAGAGAGATGTTACAGCACTGATAATCCCATCATCCTTTTGCTTGCTGAGATCAGAAACTATTTAAAGCCCTGTAGTGTGAGATTCTTTTTAATCTCCTTTTTTGTGAGATGAACGCCTCACAAATGGAGCAGAAAGGTCAGCCTTATATGAGTTTGTTGCGGTGCTGATTGTGCAAATGAGTGAATGTGCATGAGCTTTTGATCAGGTGGCTCTAATCAGGTTCAACAATCTGAAGAGGTGAATCTAAAGGTGATTATTGCTTGTGGCCGCTTGTCCATGAAATTCTTTCAGCTCTATGGATAATTCTGACATGCTGCAGATTGTTGCAAATGGTGCTGTTGCACTCGTGCACAGTAGATTCAGACCAGTTTAAACTGTGTGGTAACATAAATATCTGTGGTCCAGCAGCCTGCTACGTACTACTCTGCTAATTACTTGTGGTTGTCTGTATATAGTTTCTCTTTCCTGCTTGCTCGACATTCACAATGTGCTGTAATGGGCTCAACCAGATATGTTGATCATGCTGCTGAAGCCTTAATGTGGAATTTTGCCATCCAAAGGAAATCTTTTGAGGCTAATTTATCAAACTTTGAGTGGTTTTTAAAAATTATTTTTTCAAACTGATGCTCTCCGGTCAGCAAGGCATGCTTTTAGAAGGACTTTTGGTTAAATTCATAGTGAGCAGTGAGGATGAGACACAGTTGACAGGTGAAAAATTAAAGAAAGAAACTGAACTTTTGGCCTGTATACTGAGCTTTGTATTGCTATAGTTTATGACACTATTTTGTCAGGAAATATTTTATTTCAGATAAGCAACAATAGTTCACAGTTCTGGATACTCAAAAACTGTTTCGAATGTGATACATTTACATCAGACAAAGTCACAGACTGTATTTTACTTTACAGTCTGCTGTATGCCAGTCTGCATTCAGTAGTTGATGGGGCAGTACATAATCTGACCACTAGTCAGCAGTGTGGCATAACAGAGTTTTCTAATTAGGGCAGTTTTCACTCAGCAGCTGCCATTTGATTACAAACTGTCTCTCTGTTTAAACTGCTGCTGAAGAGCCTCCACCTGCTGCCTGTGGACCTGCGCACCCACACACGCACACACACACACACACACACACACACACACACACACACACACACACAGAAATACATGCACAGTCACAAGACAAACATACAGTGTAAACTTGTTAAAACATGTACAGGAGCACTGTGTGTGACTCATATGTGGACTTCAAGAAGTACAAGCGTATTTGTAAATGTTTGTGCAGATTTACGCCATGCTGTGTCTAACTGCCGCTTTACGTCACACCGTGAGTACCAGTTTGAATTGCTACAAGGCTGCTGCATCATTTCTTCACTCAGATTTTTGGTGGGTTTTTGAGGTCAGGCCTCTGCAGGCTGCTAATTTTTATTTTCAATCAATAAATGAAATGAAAATTTTATCAAACAATTTTTATCAAACAATCAAATTGTTTTCTTCTTTTTGTTTCTAAAACCTTACCCATTTCATATCAGTATGGACACCCAACATGATTTTATTTTTCTCATTTAGATCTCATGTGTTTTCAGAGTGTTCCTTTAATTTCTTTGGGGAAGTATGTATTGAGCCAAGATTTAAACCTGTGCCTCCAGCTGTTTAGGGTGGATACCAAACCATATCCAAGCCAAACGTCGATCTGTCCAACGTGTTCAGTATCCTGCCTGATGTCTCCTCTCAGTAGGAGGAACACTTGTCAGAAAACTGAATCAGACTGGCTGGCTCTTTTTAACAAAAAGGGTAGTGGTTTTATGCTGAGCCCCTCCTCAATATTACCATTTGGCCAGTGAGTGGTGTCACTTGATGAGTCATGAGAGCGACTCCTTTACAAAAATCAAGACCGTCATTTTTTTAAACTCTCCAACAAGGGAAATGACTGCACAAGAACCAAAACTGTGGTTGTCTTCATGCATGCTCAGTCATCCAACTAAATAAATTCTAAAAGGTTGATTCTGTTCATCTGGACGTAGCGTTTTCAATGGGAGAAAATTTTCATCAGTCATCCAAGGACTTCTTCAGCCTCAGCTGACTGCAGGTTTCCTCAACCTCATAAACAGTAAATTGCACAATAACTGAAACTAGCTCAGTGAATGAACAGTGGGCTGAGAGGTCAGTTCCTTGATCATTAATATGCAAATTGTTATGACCATTGATCAACAGTCACTGATAAAAGCCCATCAATCAATGGCCATTGATCAAGGACCACTGATCAAGGGCCATGAGTACCATTCACAGAGAGTTGGGGAATAGCTGCTATCACAGCATTGTAAGATGGCAAAAGATGTACCCTTAGGCCCCCCTTGATTCAGAGATGGTCTTTCCCTTTTCACGTAAATGGCCTTCTTGACTTAAATCAGTGTTCCTCCCTGTCCAGGATGTCTACAATTCAATTGGCCTGTAAGTGTAAATAGACTGCAGAGTCCTGGCCTGACGAGGTAGCTCTTCTGTGTTGTGCCATAGGCTTCACCAGAGGTTGTTTGGTTTCCCCGATGTATAAATCCTGGCAATCCTCCTGACACTTAACAGCGTACACTATGTTACTCTGTTTGTGTCGGGGGACCCGATCCTTGGGGTGGACAAATTTTTGACGCAGCGTGTTTTGGGGTTTAAAAGCCACAGAGACCTGGTGTTTAGAAAAAATGTGTCACGACTGTTCCGATACTCCTGACACATACAAGATCACTACAGGTTTTCGCTTAGGCAGCGGTTGTCCTTCTCTCCTGGATCGGCTAGAGCTTTCTTTAGGTGCCTATTTGAAGTTTACACGGTTACTTTCTCGTCTGAAAATATATTTAAAATTTTATTTTGTGACCCAGAAAGATTAATAATAGTAATATTAAAATTAGTAGCGGCCGCCATTGTTAGAAAATGGAATTGGCTGGGCCATGCTATGAATTCTGGGATATGGTGGGCCATCCTTCAAATCTGGGGAAAAGGAGGACGCATGTGTCTACCGGATTCGGAGGAGTCGACGGATTGGGACAGCCTTCGTCGCGTCGCTGTGACGTAATCGGCCTTCAAATGCGGCCACAGGAGGATGCAGCCTACGTTTTGGGACATAGCTAGTCTATCACCCTCTTCCTGTAACCACTTCCTGGGTCTTGTTTCAGGGGCTCATAAGTATTTTTGTCACTGAGCAGTGAAACTTTTTTCTCAATATAGTCTTTTTGGTTTAGCAAAAACCATGTGCCTACCCTTGTCTACCGGAAGGATGATAATGTTATTGTCATTACTAAGTGATGTGAGTGCCTTCCTCTCCTCCATACTTATGTTGGATACTGGGGGCTTTGCATTGGTGAGACAGGCAGAAAACTTTGTCTGTAGTTGCTCTGCTTCCATGTCTGCAATGTTGGTGTTTCAAATTGTTGTTTCTGTAGCTGTGATCAGTTCCAGTTGCATCACAGCAAAGTTCAACCCTTTTGCAAGAATATTTTCTCTGCTTGGGTGAGCTGTCTGTCAGACATATTTTTCACCCACTGGTCCACATCCTCATTGTGGCATCCTTCTTCTCCTCTGGCCACTGAGGACACTGTGTTTGTATCTTCCTGTGGTTTCTGACGCACAACAAGTAAGTCAAACTTCCTTCGTTGCCTGGTCTTAGACTTCTCATTAGGGATGGGTATCGAAAACCGGTTCTTGTTGAGAACCGGTTCCCACTGTTTCAATTCCTTGGAATCGTTTGCCACTTTTAAAAACGATTCCCTTATCGATTCCAGTCGCCCCGAATGACGTCATCACGTTGAGTAGCGTCTTTTACCCAGTAGGAAACACGGCGCCTGAGCGGCACAAACGCTCAAAAGTTTGGTTACACTTTATGAGAAAGGATGACAACAGGGCAACGTGCAATACTTGCAAAGTAGAGATTTCATCAAAGGGAGGAAACACTACGAATATGCAAAAACATTTGCTCAAAAAACACGCGATTGCTTTCAACGAATGTCGTGTTTTTGATCCGCTCCGGACTAGCGAAGCTCAACCCAGCAGCAGCGGTAGCGTTTCCACGTCCTCTCCCGTTAATACTGCAGGTAACTAATCAATTAGCATTGCATATTATGTTAGCGCGATTTACCTTATTACAAAACCTGCTATTACTGTGCGTTGCATTTAGATAACCATGATGAGAGAGACAGAGTCTGGCTGGCTCAGATGCTGGCAGTTCTCGCTGCAGTCTACCGGTAGCGTATCCTTTCAGGCCAGGATAGACAAATGTCACCGAGCAGTGACTAAGTTTGTGGTCAAAGGCTTGCACCCATTTGCCACAGCAGATGCCCCCGATTTCACTTTGGTAAGTGAATGTGTTTAATTGTAGGCAGGGACATTACTGGATATTCTTGTGTAATTGCTACAGAATAATTTATGTTATAATGGATTGGATTTATATAGCTCTTTTCAAGGCACCCAAAGCGCTTTACAATGCCACTATTCATTCACTCTCACATTCATACACTGGTGGAGGCAAGCTACGGTTGTAGCCACAGCTGCCCTGGGGCAGACTGACAGAAGCGAGGCTGCCATTTCGCGCCATCGGCCCCTCTGGCCAGCACCAGTAGGCAAGTAGGGTAAAGTGTCTTGCCCAAGGACACAACGACCAGGACAGAGAGCCCAGGGATCGAACCGGCGACCTTCCGGTTACAGATACGCTTCCCAACCCCCTGAGCCACGGTCGCCCTTATATACTTTGTTATTGCTACAGGAGAATATTTATTTTATTATTTTACATATACATTTTTTTTCCTGGGGACCCTGTGACACCCCATTGAAGAGCCGTAGGCTGTGGATCTCTTAAGATCTCACTGTTGGGTTTGTAAGGCCATGTTACTCCTAAATTTCTATCTTGTTCAAAGAGAAGATATAAAACACAGTTCTAAGCTAATCGACTTTAGTGTTCTCCTTTAAAAAAAAAAAGAATCGATAAGAGAATCGATAAGGAATCGAATCGTTAAACAGAATCGAAAATGGAATCGGAATCGTTAAAATCTTATCAATACCCATCCCTACTTCTCATGCTGTGCTAGACGAGTCTTCTCAATGAATCCAAACACCTTTTTAAGAATATTCTCATCTAGAAGCATTGCAAGTCTCTGTCGAATCCACTCCACTTTAAATTTTAGCAAGTCAATGGTAAAATCTGAGCAGCTGGTGCTGTGCCTTATGTAGGCTTTTGGTTGCTCGGTGGCCCTTAACTGAAGAGCTCATTTGCAAACTTTTAGGAGTAACCTTGTTTATGTCTGCATCTGAAGGCTGAATCTCAGGTTTTTCCTGTAGTCCGCCATCTTACGTGTTGTTTGCTCATACTGACGTACAAGCTTTAGCCAGTCCTTGCCAAAGTGGGTTGAAATGGCTTGATGCATGCTAAGTCATCCAGGTAAGGAAATCCCAAAAGGTTGATTCTGTTTATCTGGACATAGCGTTTTCAGTGGGAGACACGTTTCGTCAGTCATCCAAGTGACTTCATCAGTCACTTTGATCAGTGGTTGTTGATCAATGGTCATGACAATTTGCATATTTATGATCAAGGAACTGACTTCATATCCCATTGTTCATTCAGTGGGCTAGTTTCAGTTATTATGCAAATGTACTCTTTATAAGATTGGGGAAACCTGGAGTCAAGCCATAGCGGCAGATGCACCATTGCCTCGACATCTTTCTTTGTTGACTTTCAGCTGCATTGTTATATCAACACCCCCCCATTGTGCTGGTGATCCACCGACAGGTAGCTGGTGATACGCTGTGCTGGGAGAGTTTGAAGGAGAGAAGTTCAGGCACAGTGGTATTAAATGCCAAACTAAAGTCCACAAACAGGACCCTGGCACAAGTTCCCTGGGCGGTCAAGATGTTGCAGGATGTAATGCAGTCCCATGTTCACCGCATCGTCCACCGACCTGTTTGCCTGGTAGGCAAACTCTTTCAGCTTCTGGGAGTAGATCCTTTTAGCCGCTTTGATTTCCCTGGTCAGTGTGCTCCTGGCTTGCTCTTACAGGGCCCTGTAACCGCTTCTGTAGGCGTCCTCCTTGGCCTTGGTTCCTGCTTTGCTGCGTTAGTCCACTTCTTCACAGTTTTGACTATAGACTTGGCACGTTTTAGTTATTGCCTATAAACTGGAATAAGATGGACCAGGCAGTGATCAGAATGTCCCAAAGCTGCCTGGGGGACAGAGCAATAGGCATCTTTTACAGTTTTTTGCAGTCGCTAACAAGCGTTTGTCCAAACAGTTGTCACATTTGCAAAACTCTAAACACAATTAGCACAGCATCGGTCTGTTGTGGCCATACCATTCACACATTTCATGTCGTGTTCACCCAATATGCAGTCAGTGAACACATTTCCACAATGCTTACATTTTCTTAACAGTCAATCTATACCTCCCAACAAAATTATGGACTGTTTTTGTAGTATCTACAAATGTTAACAAACAACATCCCACAATAGCAAAAACAATATTCCAAACCTTAGATACAGTATAAAAACCTCTGCTTCTGCAATGATATCAGTACAAAAACAATATCAATATCAAAAATATATCTCAGCTGATAATAAACAAACAATTGAATAATTGACACACAGCTGATTTATGTTGGGTAAATTGGGCCAACGACAGCTTCTTCCATTCTGGCTTAGACTCAGTGGGGTTTATAAGGCAAGACCTTGAGGAGTGATGTTTTTGGAAACAAAAAAAAGACAAACACTGTAATGTCTGGTCGAGGAAGAGTAAGAGCAAGGGGCCCAGGGAGAAGAGCAGGCTCAAGGAGAGGGCAAGGTAGAGGTGTAAGAATGCGTGGTGGTGGCATTCCAAGGGCTGCAAGAACAGTAGTCAGTGATGAAATTCGTGCCACTATCATTGACCATGTAATCAACCATGGTCTTTCACTAAGAGAGGCTGGTGAAAGAGTGCAGCCCAATTTGAGGCGGTCAACGGTTGCCTCCATTATACGCATCTTTCAACAAACCAACAGGTAAGTATTGCATTTTACATGGATTGTTTCTATTCTCACTTGACATGTCAATATGGTCATACAGTAATGCATATGTTGAATTGTCTGTCTTTCTAAAGAATGCAACGTCTTCCACCCTCTGGGGGAAGAGGAAAGCTCCACAGTAATGATCAGGAGCTTGCCATTGTAGAAATGGTTACTGCAAATAATGCAATAAAACTACGTGAAATTCAAACTAGAATTGTGGCGGACCATAAGATATTTGACAATATCGATAGAATCAGCCTCACAACCATTACGCGGACATTGTCCAAACACAGAGTGCGGATGAAGCAGCTCTACACTGTTCCCTTTGAGAGGAACAGTGAGAGGGTCAAGGAGCTACGACGACAATATGTCCAGGTACAGTGTATATTCAATCCAATGTCCAGTTCTATAAGCTTTGCACTTTGCAAGTAGGTAACCTACACAATACTAGGTTACAGTACAGTATGGTATACAGTAATAACATGACTTACATAAACTTTGTTTCAGAGAGTTATGGAATTGGAGGCCAACCAGGCCCCTCATGAATTCATATACATCGATGAGGCAGGATTCAATCTGGCCAAAAGGCGTCGACGTGGACGAAATTTAATTGGAAAAAGGGCCACAGTTGATGTGCCAGGACAGAGAGGGGCAAACATTACCATGTGTGCAGCAATTGCAAATGCAGGATTACTCCTTCACAGATGTCAGGTTGGACCCTATAATACAGAGCGCTTGCTTGCCTTTCTCAATGATCTCCACCAGCGCCTGGTTCCAGAGCAGGGTCAGGAGGGTGAAAACATGAGGACCTTTGTAATTACCTGGGACAATGTGGCTTTCCATCACTCGCAAGCAATAACAACATGGTTTGAAGTCCACCCAAGACTGGTAAGTCTCTTCCTTCCACCCTATTCACCTTTCCTCAACCCCATAGAGGAGTTTTTTTCTGCATGGAGGTGGAAGGTTTATGACCATCAGCCACATGACCAGATGTCCCTCCTTGAAGCCATGGATGCTGGCTCCAGGGACATCACAGTTGACGATTGCCAAGGGTGGATCCGACATACCAGGCGGTTTTATCCCAGGTGCATCGACTTGGCTGACATCAGATGTGATGTTGATGAAAACATGTGGCCTAACCCTGAAGATCGCAGAGATTAGATGCAACTTTTTTGCCTTTTATTAGCCCCCCTCCCCCCTTTTTATCTTGGCTTTTTGCTGTTGTTTTTTTGTTCAGAATGCTCTTGTGTGTTTCATGGATATTTTGTTCACTGTAAGCAATACTGTAAAACGTTCTCTGTCCTATCATACCGTGTTTCTACTGTACCTCCTGTAGTAAACAGTAAAGAAACAAAAACTTGTTTGCTTTTTACTGGAATGCTTTTGAATGTGAACATTACTGTACATGTGGACATACAGTTACCAACCAAGACATTTCTGGTGTCAAAATGGTGGATTGCATGTTTCGCATGCAAATACCTGTAAAACTGAAACATAAAAGTCTATGCAGTTTTTGTAATGTCAATAATAGCCAGTATTTTGAAACAAGGTGTACTTTGATTGACTGCATGTACCTTGTGAGGTGAAAACAAGTGTTATTCTTTGACAGACTAATTTCATTTTGAGTCAGATTTATAGTGTTTTTGTACAGTTAGTGTGTGCAGAGAAAGATGTGTTCTATTTTGAAATGAAGAGTTAGTATATATTTAACAAAATGTATTTTTGAGAAGAAAATTATCCATTTGGCCAATTGTGTTTTGTAGGTGTGAGTCTGTGTTAAGAGTTTAGAAAAAGTATCTGAAGTATGGGTAGGCGCTTGTTAGCGATTGAAAAAAACTGTAATGTAGTGTAACAGTGGTCCAGTGTCATGTTGTCCCTGGTGGGGCAGTCTATATGCTGTCTATATTTAGGAAGTTCGTGGTTTAGATTTGCTCTGTTAAAATCCCCAAGGACAATTGTAAAGGAATTGGGGGATTTTCTTTCCAGGGTGGTAATCTGGTCAGCCAGCTCGCACAGTGCGTTGTTCGGGTTGGCCTGAGGAGGGATGTAAACTCCAACAAGCATGAAGGAAGAAAACTCCTACGGTGAATAAAGTGGTTTGCAGTTGATGAAAAAAGTTTTCAGGTTTGGGCCGGAGTATTTCTGTAACACTGTGACAGCAGTACACCAACCTTCGTTAATCTAGAAGCAGACTTCACCACCCCTTGTTTTCCCTGAGAGCTCCGTTTTGCGGTCTGCCCGGTGAAGTTGGAAGCCTGGCACATTTGAGACAGCGTCTGGGATTCGTTCATTGAGCCAGGTTTCAGTAAAGCACAGGGCAGCAGAGCGTGCAAAGTCCTTGTTAGCCCGGTTTAAAAGCAGTAATTCCTCCACTTTGTTTGGAAGAGAGCAGAGATTCGCAAGATGAATGGAGGGGAGTGCCGTGCGGAATGCCAACGTGATTTCACCAGTGCACCAGCGCGGGTCCTCCGTCTGCGTCTCCTTCAAGCGCCACAGAGAGCTGCTGTGCCTTGACTAAAATCTCCAAAAAACTTTCCAGGTTTATGAAAAAAGGATAAAAACTATTTTGAGATGACTGTCTGATGTTTAGCAGTTGATCTCTGGAAAAAAAAGTGATGTGGTCTGAGTGACCAAATGTACGGAATATAAACAAAACGAAGGAAAGTGCAAGAGAGCGCAGTACCAAGGCTGACAGGCAGCAACTTGTCCAGCTAAGTACCAACAGCTGAAAACGCACAAAGTAATCATCAGTAGATGAGACTGCAGACTAATGCCAGAATGTAATTTAATCTCAATACTCAATTATTTCAAATAAATACAGAAAACCAATTACAAACAGATGGTCTTTGACAGGTAAAATGAGGATTAGTCATCAGTGGTAATTTCCCAAATGAAAGGAAGTGAACTATCAGCTTCCACATTATTGTCATATTTTTAACTCTTGCACTGAAAAACTAAATTTAATGTGAAAGAACTGTTGAGGTACAGAGATCCTTAATGCAATCGACCATGTAACATCAGTGGTACCAATTCTCCAACCCACACACTGAAGGAGTGAGCAGGGTTCACTGCTCAAAGAATACTAAAATTAGCTTTTCATCAATGCAGGATAGTAAATAATTATTGAAGTATGCCTCAGATATACTGCAGTTTCACAAGGTTCCCCTCTGTTATGCATCAAAAGGCCATACAAGGTGTTTCAAAAGCCAAGCGGGAGAGTTGGTGTTGTGAAACATGTTTCTTTAACCAATGTGAAGCAGTTTGTTAAGCAATGCTGCAGAATAGCTGTCAAATCAATAGTTTGTGGCGTAAAGAATGTACAGGTGTGGTTTCATTCATTTAACCAAGAATTTTACATGCCAATAAAAACTAATAATTGCAGCATTGTTAAAAGCTACTTAAGTGTATAATAATGTTTTTATGTTTATATATATATATAACACCCAGCACGCCCCTGTTTATCCTTCAAGCTCGGGTCCTCTACCAGAGGCCTGGGAGCTTGAGGGTCCTGCGCAGTATCTTAGCTGTTCCCAGGACTGCGCTCTTCTGGACAGAGATCTCCGATGTTATTCCCGGGATCTGCTGGAGCCACTCGCCCAGCTTGGGAGTCACCGCACCTAGTGCTCCGATTACCACGGGGACCACCGTTACCTTCACCCTCCACATCCTCTCGAGCTCTTCTCTGAGCCCTTGGTATTTCTCCAGCTTCTCGTGTTCCTTCTTCCTGATATTGCTGTCATTCGGAACCGCTACATCGATCACTACGGCCATCTACTGCAACCGTAGTGCTGCATTAACATCATCTAGCAGACCTTCTGAGGGTACTTCACGTAATCTTGGTAACCGGCTACGGGGGATCCAGGTTTCAAGCTTGGCCATGATCCTATTTTTCAGGTCAGTTCCCCTCGCACTCAACGATCCTTCTCCTATCGCACTTGGGGCTATGTACCCAATCTACACAATATTTTCACGGACCGGCCTTTAAGGTGTCGCGGATAAATACAACAAAATAAAATGATACGACCAAGACAAAAAGTGTGGTATTTTGTAAATATAATAATAAATGCAAATTTACTGTGTTATTGTGTAACTTTATTAGCAGCGTCCTCCTGAAATGCACCAACAACATTGACAGTAACATCCTCCTCTCTGCCCCTTAATGCTCTCTGGACGCTATGGTAATGCATAAATATTTCTTTCAAAATAAGATACACAACTACAACACGGGAAAAGACCCAGGGAAACCAAGTTAACGATAAAAACCTTGGAAACCAGTACCCCGGTACCGCTGCTCTATTGAACTTGACTGCATGCTGAGGTGGCAATTCAGCCATTTGATTCATGTTACAGCAGCTCATGAGTAAATGAAAATGGTGCAATAAAAGTACTTTTAGAAGTACATTTTTCCAAGCATTAACATTTACTTAAATTTACTGGAGTAGAGTTAGGGGTTGCCACTTCAGCATGCAGGGTTAACTCTGGTTTTACTGTTCTGAAAAAGGCCTTTTTCAGGGAACACAAAATGGTTAACAAATTAAAGCTGTTCTGCAGCAATTGTGGTTGACCAAGCCTTAAAAGCTGGTGCTACTAATTCCTACAGGTGTTTCAAATTGCCTGGATTACTCTGCCTGGATAAAAGTAGTGTTGGAACACACCTTGGTACCATATGTTCGTGAGCACCAGTAGAACAGTATTGTACTGCAGAAAGTAGTGTGATGCTACAAAAATGGTGAGAAAAAGGCAATTAACAATGGAAGAAAGAAAGACCCTCATAACATTAAAAAATTTAGGTATTTCTTCCACAGAAATTGCAAAGAAAGTCAAGGTGTCACTGAGTAGAGTTTCCTTCACAATCAAAAGCACTCAGAAACTGGGGCAAACTGTGACAGGAACAGGTCTGGCAGACCCAAAGCCACAGTTGAATCAGAGGACAGGTTTCTGAGAGTTAACGGCTTACGTGATAGGCGGCTCACAGGACAACCATTTCAAGCACAGCCTTGATAGTGGTCGTGGTAAGCAAGTCTCAGTTTCAACTGTGAGGAGAAGACTTTGAGCTGCAGGTTTGACAGGACGAGTTGCAGCAAGAAAGCCATTGCTAAGATGTCAGAATAAGACAAAGAGGCTTGCCTGGGCCATGAAACACTGTCATTGGACTACTGAAGACTAGAAGAAGGTATTCTGGACCGATGAATCATAATTTGAAATCTTCGGTTCACCACGCAGGATCTTTGAATGCCATCGAGTATCAAAGGGATGGTTCCACAGTGTTGGCATCAACTGTCAAACATGGAGGAAGAAGTTTGATGGTCTGGGGCTGTTTTGCTAAATCCAAGGTCGGTGACTTGTACAGTGTGAGAGGCACCCTGAATCCTACCTTAGTTATGTTGTAATAGGTGTAGGCTGCTGGGGGATTCCCATCATGCACTGAGTATTTCTTCTTTAGTCACCTTTCTCACTATCTATGTGTTAATAGACCTTTCTGCATTGAATCATACTTGCTATTAATCTCTGACTCTCTTCCACAGCTCATCTTTTGTCCTCTCTTCCTTCTCTCACACCAACTGGTTGCAGCAGATGGCCCCGCCCCTCCCTGAGCCTGGTTTTGCCGGAGGTTTCTTCCTGTTAAAAGGACGTTTTTCCTTCCCACTGTCGCCAAAGTGCTTACTCATAGGGGGTCATATGATTGTTGGGGTTTTCTCAATATATATTATTGTAGGGTTTACCTTACAATATAAAGTACCCTGAGGCGACTGTTGTTGTAATTTGGCGCTGTATAAATAAAATTCAATTGAATTGAATATAATCAAACTAATCAACGTTAGTTAGTTTAAGTACAACGTTACAACTGAATGCTAGTGGACTCAAAAGTGGGCTTGAAAATCTGGAAACAGCAGGTTAACGTCTGACAGGCTACAAATATTGATTAAAAAACATTGATCACGTGGTTTTACAGTATTGCTCTTAATATTTTATAAAAGCAGAAGCATCTACATCTAAGTTCTCTATTGACAGTGTTCTCTCTTTCAAGATACTTTTATCATAAGAACATTATGCCTTAATTTTTTATATGTTTTTAAACAAAAAGAAAAATTAAAGATAGCAAAAGAAAGTTAAAAGACTATTTAAAACTGTCTTTCAGCCAGTCTTGTTAAAATCATGAATAGTATTGTTTTCACAATGACCCTGGAGGGAGAATCTAACTCTTTAGAGATGCTTGGACTTGCTGAAGCAGTGAAGGCATGCAGAGCAAAGTGAGGCCTAAGGCCAATACACCCCCCACCCACCCCCACCCCGTGTTTTTCCCCAAACATCCCCAAGTAGCATTTTTAGCATCTGCATAAGAGGCCTGCACTTTTAAAAGTGATACAAACGCAAAAATCTCTGAGCTGAGATGCTTGACAGCTGTCATTCTAGATAAACTAAGTGACACAGTAGCTTAGCAAAGGCAAGATGGTTAATTCTTTCTCAAAAACCTGAAATGTTCCCACAATGTTTCCCCATACCGCTGTCACGCTGTCAAAAGTCAAGCTGGTGCTATCAGTGCTTGTTTTAACTTGGTTACACAGACCTTGTCAGGGCTTAACGAGGCTACACAGAAAGTTTGTTTACATGCCATGATTAAAAAACAAAGGTGCTTTTGCTTCGTAGTTAGATGTTTGAATTGTTTGTATTCTATATTCTATATCTATTTTACAAGTGAGTTTTGGTCTATGTAAGTCCCGTTGGTCTAACAGTGCAATAACAGCTGGTGACTCACCCCCTCATGCAATAAGGAGGAGCTACAAACTGGGGGCAGAGCAGCAGTACAAAAGAGATGCCTACTGTACCTGCACACTGACTTACTTCCAGATTTAACTGGAACTGGTACTGACTTTCGCCTGAAAGGACATAAAGTAGCAATGACTCAAGGACTGAAAGAAGAAACCTAAAGTTTTAAAAAGGACCAAAACTAAAGACACCGAGGAAACCTGTTTGACAGGATTTCTTCTGTTTTGATTGCAGGATGGAACTCGATCTTTGAAGTGATTTCCTCTTCACTTTAGAGACAATGCTTTGCTCTATGCTTCCAGGGTAGAATCTGTTTCTGTTTTCAAGCTTGGAATTAATATTTGCTGACCCCCAGGCAATTTGTTTTTTGACTGCTAAAATGGAAAGCACCAATGGAACTGAACAACCTCTTGAAGACGATGAAGCTGCCGAGATACAAGTGTACAAGTTCTATGCAGCCGCAATAATTGTGATTTTTATCTTGGCTTTGCCTCTGAATGCATCTGTCATCCACCTCTTTATTTTCAAGCTAAGGTTTTGGAAATCCAGCACAAATAATATCTTCCTCTTCAACCTGGTTTTGGCTGACATCCTCCTGCTGATCTGCTTGCCCATAAAGGCCTATACCTTCATCCAGGGAGTTAGAAATAGTAACAATGACGCTGTCTGCAAAGCCATGCTTTTCATGTTGTTTTTAAACCGTGGAGCTAGCATCGCCTTCCTAACAGCGACTTCCATCCATCGGTATTTTCATGTGGTGCACCCTGGTCGAAAAAGTCCCCTAAAAGCGCTTAAGAAGTCTCCACAGATCTCTGTCCTCATCTGGGTGCTGCTTCTGCCTCTCACCATCCCCACCATGCTCAAAAACTTTGACTGCTCTTACAGCCTCATTAAAGAAAATGCTACCGTGATCAAGGTAATGCTTACTTGTTTCATGCCTTATTCTCTCTTACTGTAGACAACACGTGCATAAATTAAGGTCATTGTGTCTTAATACTTATAACAGTTTAATAAGAGTTTAATTTTGTTTTAAATCTAGGAATCCTCCACAGCAGTCATGCAAAGTGATTTTTAAACAGAGGTTAGACTGCTGACATTCCCTTTTATTTTTATCCCCCTATCTAAGGATGTGGTGGATGGCATCAGAGAGACTGTAATCTTTACTCAGATCCTGATCCCGTTTGTCATCCTGCTCTACTGCACTGTGCGCATCGTCAACCGACTCAGGAAAAAAACAGTCGGGGATAGGACCAAGCTGAAGAGAGCGGTATTTCTGGTCACTGCTGTCATGGTGCTCTTTTCATTCTGTTTCCTCCCCTGCACCATAGCCAGGATGGTTCTGCTTACCATTCGGGTCAAAGATATGCCTGATTACATCGAGCACAAAGCTGTAGTGGCCTTTGATGGCCTCGTGGTCCTCTCCTACATAGACTGTCTGCTCGACCCACTTGTCTACTGCTTCTCTAGCACCAAGTTCAAAGCACTTTATCTATCCAATTACTTCCCATTTTTAGTAAAAGAAACTCCACAGGTCAGCTCAACAGGAAAGTCAAACAGAACTACAAATGCTACTGTCATTTCATGTTTATGAAAACAAAGAAGGGAGAGTTCCCATACAGAGTGTGGTTTCACTCTATAGTAGCCGCAGGTTGAAAAAAATGGTTCAATGGTTAAAATGTGTTATGAGGACAAGGCATATATATATTTGAATTCCTACTTTCTTAAGATTTTCAAATATACAGAAGTAAAAAATGAAAAAATATATTAGTTTATCAGCTCTATGGATATAGCACAGGGGTCAAAGTTTGAAATTTCTCTAAGAGAATGCCTCCCAGCCAAAGTATGCACATCTGTTCTTCTGTCAAATTATACCAACACAGCTTTTATCTAAGCCACAACAGTGAAACAAGTTTTTGTTTTTCACACCATCTGTTAGATAACATTTAGGGGATCCTCAGTCTGCAGGTGATTAATACGTCATTTTAAAAGTACATACAGGGAAATTATCATGACATGATCATTTCCAGCTCATAACAGTTCAATATAATAATTATTTTTTATATTCATATTTATTTTGTCTTATACTGGGCCATGTAGCAGACATTCAGGTTATCCACAGTCAGAAGTAAGTCTCGCTCTCAGTCATGTGTCTTCTGATTGGCTTCACATCATCAAATGGTGGAATGGGAAGGATCTACACAATTTTAGGCAGGTGGCTTTAACATTGTGGCTGGTCGGTACTGAACTGTTTGTGACGTGTGAATAGAGATATGTATATATATTCATCCTGAGATTATTTCTAGTAAATGGATTACGGTATGTTGGGAACACCTTGATGATACCACCTTGAAAGCTCTGCTCACAAAGTGCCACGCCCACAAACGACTCTTACAATGTAACACGTGAGTCATACACTCAACCTGAACTAATCTTCACCCTGACTTAGTCCCAGAAATCCCAGCATTTCTATATAAGTCACATGGGTGAAATTACTCACCTTAATGACACCATCAGTAGATGTAGCGCGCCGAGTGAGGGTATGTCTGGTGTAACTGTCTGTCAGTAAATAGACACCTCCCTGATTTAAGTAGTCAATAAGCTGGAATCTGGTGAGTCTATGCTCCCTGCTTTCATCTACAATTTAAATCGTCTGTGGGTTAACAATGAGTCACTGCAAGGTACAAACACTTATGCACTTATTTGGAATAGCAGTATTTGTTATAGTTCTTTGTCGTAAGAAAATAATGAATAACTACAAGTGTAATAACTGAGTTAAATAATTCTTTTGAGTTATGGGTAAAAAACAAACTGAGGACATTGATACATAAGCTAAGGCAAAAATGTAAATAATAAGGAGACAGAGTTAGAAGCAATAAATATTAGCACCCTGCAGTGATTACTTTGTTTACTTGTCTGAAAGTTGTGTAAATGTGACATTTTGAAAATATTATTTGTTTATCTGTGACCCTAATGAATTCAGCTGCAAAGTCAATATGCTTCATTCTTGTGTTACCATATCATTCAATCTGCATTTTACATTTAAAAAGTACATTTAGAAATCCACACTAAAAAAATGGCCTTTTGATGGATGACTACACACTCTGGACATAAAGAAAAGAGAGTAAAAGAGTAGGAGGGAGTCCTTACCTTCCTTGAAAGGAATCTTTGCAGAGTCCTTATTATTTATTTCTGGCCTTTTGAACCAGATGGTTAAAAAACATTATTACCACCCTGCTAGCTTTCCTTTTGGGGCTGCCAATATTTGGGTTTTTTGGTATGCAGGAAAAAACAACAACATAATTCTCCCCATCAGCACAAATATGAATACAACCGTGCCTTTTTTGTGGATAAGAATTACATTATATTATTCAGACTTAAATCACTTCACAAAAAGTGACACTTATTGTTTTCTTAGAAATTCCGAATGTTTTCATACCCTAGATATATTGTAGCAGTAAATTAAGTTGTGAAAAAGACTAACACAAGTTGGCATTTTATATTTTTGTTTGCATGAGGCATTTTGTAAATATTTTGTGTATTTTTACTTCTGCACCAACATGTTAATCTTCATTTTCTGCTGATGGCACATCAGAAATTTTGGTGTACATGTATATGTGGATATATGTTAATATATTTGCATACAACAGCTAATTAAATTAACAAAAAGAAAACATTTCCATGATGTTCAGATGTGGGTGAAAACACATTCAGGCCAAAATACAGCTCCTCTATGGGGTTATGAGTGAATGTCACTGTTGTGACAAGTGGCTCTATTAATTAATTAATGAGGTAAAAAGTGTCAAAAAATTGCTGGTTCCACTCTTAACGGAGAGCTAAAAGCCTTTCAGTGTATATTTGTGACTGAAAATGATGGCACGGATGGAAAACTTCTGGAAGGCTTTAGGAACCACAAAAGACGACTGTAATGTATCTAATGGTGAACTTTAAACTCAATCTGCCAAAATGATTCATAATTATTACCATTAAAACTTTTTCTTGGCCGTTTTGTCTCTTCTTGCACAAATACGTTTGAATTTAGACTCAAGAAAAGAAGAGAGACAGATCAAGGGTTGCTGGGATACAAGCAGTCAAACATGTGGTTATGGCGTGTTGACACATGTAAAAAGACCAGTTCTGACAAGTTTTGGCAGACATCAAATTAGAACACATTACGTAGCTTTTACTGACAGAGATGACACTGGGATTTCTAAAGAATGTGAGACCATGTAAAGAAATAAGATAAGAAGAGACTGTATCTGAGGGAAAAACATGACATTGAGATTTTAGACAGAAAAGGGAGAAATATGCCATTTACTGTTTACTGTATATAACTACATACATTAATATTTTTTCAAATATAAATTTTGTTTTAAAAAAATAGTTCATTTTTTCCTTTCATGTGACATGAAAACACTTTTTTTTATTTTTGCGGCCAACATGTTGTCAAACTAATGACTGAGAGGGAAAAGAAGTTGTCTCATTTTAACTGTTAGCAGTAGTTTGCACACCACGGCAGGTACTCCTGAATGTAAGTAGCCTCTCAGTAGGTCAGTGCACTCAGCTTAGCCACAAAAAATGCTCGTTATTGATTCATGGAACATGATTAAAATCTAACCCAACAAGGTTTCTTCCCAGTCCCAAAATCTACTGAAAGAAGCTCGACCCACAGTGACATCGTTCAACATCCCACACAAGCCACAGAATTGCTGCCAACGCCTTGGTGCCAAAGAACAGAGAAAACCCTCTGGGATCCCACATGCATGTCCATACCCAGATCTGTTACAGTTGTTTTGGCAGTAGGATAGGGACCTAAAAAGTGTCAGGCTGCTGGTATTAACATTGTGTTTGATTTATAATTTAGATGTTGCCTGGTTAAGTAATACTGTTTGTTGCATTATCTGTACTCTATGAGATTTATAAAACTAAATCTTTTTTTTTTTTTAAATTAGCTTAAAATACAGACAGACTGAGATGTAGGAATCATTGCACAGCATAGATAATTCACAAGCAGACAGTCAACCGGTGGCTATGTTAGCAGCAGGCCTCTGGGTCCGGGCTTGTCCAAATATTTCTCTGTGCTCCTTTAACCGCAGTTTGTTACAGCTGTTTTGGATTCTTGTACACATGCTCTTCGAAGTTATTTAGTTTATGTCTTGATGTAAGATGTTTACTTTGTTACGCCTCATTTTATTTTGGCAGTCTTTTGTTCCCTGTGTTTTGCATTTAGTTTTACTTCATTTATCTTGTTATCCTGTGATTGTTTGGACCTGTTTGTTTTCCCTGTTCCACATTCTCTTGGGGTCCAGGGTATAGTTGGCCGTTTTTGACTGCTTTGGATTTTACCTTTATATTTCCCCTTAAAAAATTGTTTTCTTTGCATTGTTTGTGGTATCGTTGCTTTCAGTACAACCTCACGTCTAAATTTACAGTTATTTTTTCATGTTAACATAGTGTATTTATACAATTGGCCTAAAATAACACAAAAAACCTAAAATTCAAGCAAGTAAGTATTTTTTATTGTGAGAACCACAAACATGTTAAATGAATCATTTTCATAACTTCATCAGGTAGTGGCCTCCAGCTCACACTGGAGCATCTCGCAGCCGAGGGTGACATGACAGGAAAGAGAATCAGCACCTCCAAGTCTGAGGTCATGGTCCTCACCCGGTCAAGTGCCCACTCCAGCTTGGGGATGAATTACTGCCCCAAGTGTGGAGTTTAAGAATCTTTTGTCTTGTTCACTTTTGAGGAGAGAAGGGAGCTCGGATGAGAGATGAGATTTGCTCATTCAAATCAAATTTTACCGTAGTTTAGTTTTATTTCACGATAATAAATCAATACAAGATATGAACTCTTATTTATTCTCCTTTCTTTTAGCAGCTGCTCTGGAGAGTATAGTGATGGTGGTTTTGATATGAGTCATGTCTGTACGGAAGAAGCATGTTTTTTATTAAAATATTACAAAATATTACTGATTGTCTATTTAACTTGAGTAATGCTGTTGCAAAATACTCACAACTTGCTGTAACACTAAAACATATTTATTTTTAAACTGCTCTCACATTATCTTGGTAAGAACTTATAAATAACATAGCAAAGAACAGGGAAACAGTCAGAACCCATCTCCGATCTGAAGGTGCAGGGAAGCAATCCAGAGCAAAATTAACCTGGTCATTTACATGGTAATTTCTACGATGCAAATGAATTACACTGTAAGACAATATGAATTAATTTCCCCATACCAAACAATAGTTTTCCCATAGGTATGGGAGTCGAGAACCGGTACTTGCAGAAAATCGGTTCCCAGTAGTCCAATTCCTGCTTCCTGCTCCAATTGTCTGCTTGATCTCAGTCCCGCTTATCGGTTCTTGCACTCACACTCACAGTGGGATGTAAAAGTTTGGCCAACCTTGTTAACACTTATTTTCCTGTATAAATCGTTGGTTGTTACAATAAAAAACGTCAGTTAAATATATCATATAGGACAGCAGTCCCCAACCTTTTTTGCACCACGGACCGATTTATGCCCGACAATATTTTCACGGACCGGCCTTTAAGGTGTCGCGGATAAATACAACAAAATAAAACTATTACCGGTACCGAAAAAAGAAGATTTATTCATAACACATGTGAAAAGACCCAGGAAAACAGAGTTAACGATAACAAAATAACGCTGAAAACCGATAAAAACCCTGAAAACCATACATTTCACACCTGAGCCTCAACTCTCGCGGCCCGGTACCAAACGACTCACGGACCGGTACCTGTCCGAGGCCCGGGGGTTGGGGACCGCTGATATAGGAGACACACACAGTGATATTTGAGAAGTGAAATGAAGTTTTTTGAATTTACAGAAAGTTTGCAATAATTGGTTAACCCTTGTATGGTGTTCGGGTCTGTGATACCCGTGTTCAGTTTTTTTCAAAAGAAAAATTAAACAATTAATTATTTTTTCACGTGTAAATGTGTTGTGTCTTTCCACTCACTCCATTTGATTATAACTGATTTATTTATAACATTTTATATAAAAGAAAAACGAGAAGCACATTAATTCATAAATGTGATCTAACAAAGGTAAAGGGAAAAAATTAACCATGTTTGCTGTTCATATGTCTTGTAATTGGGATGAAGTAAACATCTGTTGAGTAATTTAACATAAAATTGTTTGATAGTGTTAATTTGGAAAGCCAAAACTCTAGCGGGTCCACCAGACCCATGAACACTGGCTGAGTAACAAAAATACGAACACCACACAAGGGTTAAACAAATTCAGGCAGGTGCATAAATTTGGGCACTGTTGTCATTTTATTGATACCAAAACCGTTAGAACTAATTATTGGAACTCAAATTGACTTGGTAAGCTCAGTGACCCCTGACCTACATACACAGGTGAATCCAGTAATGAGAAAGAGTATTTAAGGGGGTCAATTGTAAGTTTCCCTCCTCTTTTAATTTTCTCTGAAGAGTAGCAACATGGGGTCTCAAAACAACTCTCAAATGACCTGATTGTCACCATCATGGTTTAGGGGCAGGATACAGAAAGCTGTCTCAGAGATTTAAGCTGTCTGTTTCCACAGTTAGGAACATGCTGAGAAAATGGAAAACCACAGGCTCAGTTCAAGTTAAGGCTCAAAGTGACAGACCAAGAAAAATCTCGGATAAGCAGAAGCAATGAATGGTGAGAACAGTCAGAGTCAACCCACAGACCAGCACCGAAGACTTACAACATCATCTTGCAGCAGATGGAGTCGCTGTGCATCGTTCAACCATTCGGCGCACTTTACACAAGGAGATGCTGTATGCGAGAGTGATGCAGAGGAAGCCTTTTCTCCGCCCACAGCACAAACAGAGCCGCCAAAGCACATTTGGACAAGCCAGCTTCATTCTGGAAACACTGCTCAAAATCCACTAAGGCATTCATGCAGAGGAACAAGTACAACGTTCTGGAACCGCCATCTCAGCCCAGACCTGAATATTATTGAAAATCTGTGGTGTGAGTTAAAGAGAGCTGTCCATGCTCGGAAGCCATCAAACCTGAATGAACTAGAGATGTTTTGTAAAGAGGAATGGTCCAAAATACCTTCAACCACAATCCAGACTCTCATTGGAACCTACAGGAAGCGGTTGCCCAAACTTTTGCATCCCACTGTAAATCACCTGATTTGTGTTCATGTCTAAGAAGCGAAAAATAATGGCGCAGTCTAGAGTGGAAGTGTAAAACTGCACCCAGGACAGAAACAGCTGCATTATGCTGCTAAGATAACTTCAGTTTCTTTACAAGCATCTGCCAAGATGCATGCTAACGCTAAGCTAGCCAAGAACCCAGAGTGAAAATTGAGTGAATGCCGACCCCAGGGGCCAGACCCTCAACTTCAACAGGTAACAAAGCAGATGAGCAGTCAGGTTGCAGCCTCCCTCTCTTCCTGTTCACGTTTCCAAAGCAGAATCCCTGGCGATCGCTTTTTTGTTCTGGTTTTCATCTTTGCTTTGTCCAGTCAGCTTTGTATTCCACTACGAAAACGATTTTAAAGATGTGTCACCTCATTAAGCAATTGTTGTAGTCTGTGGGGTTGTAGCCTCAGGTTTATGTTTTTAAATAGTGATTATGGCAAACTGTGCTTGAGCTATTTTACAGAGTAACATAAAAGTAACGTAACAAATAGTATAACAAATTACTTTTCCCTGGTAGTAATTATGCAATTAAATAAAGTACTATATTAAATAAAAGTACTGTATTACTATATTCAGTAATACGTCACACTTAATCCTCTATAGCCACACACCGTGATCTGCCAGACACACCAACCCATCCCTGTTTTACGGGTAAAACAGGGATGGGTCCAGGAGGTCTATTTGGAAAGAGAGCACAGGTTGGATCGTTGGCAAAATGCCGGGGCAACACTAACGCAAGTCGCACAACTATCCAGTGACGAGTAGCACAGCTTCATTGTCTTAAGTAGTGACAGGAACACAGAGGTAATTGGGCGCAGGTAGGTACTGTAGATGTCCTGCAGGTGCGTGAGCCAAAGGTGGGAACCCATAATGAGTCCCGCCCTGGGAGGAGCGAAAGAGAGAGAGTAACAACAACAAAAACACTGTCACAGCTGACCATCCTCAGGCAGGCCTGCTGGGCCATGACATACACTCATATTATTGGTATAGAAAAGTCACGTTGCAATGGCTGTAATGGGTTAAAATTCGCACTGTTACAGTCAGACGTGCAACAAGCCATAAAGCACAAAACGTACTCAACTGTGTTCATGTGTCTGTTGCAGAAACCATGTGGCATAGCTCATTTGTGCAACATTGTGTCAGACAATGACACAGCAGTACAGTTAAGTAAAGTGAAGTAAAGATGTCAGTGCATGGCTTAATAGGATTCAAATTTATATTGAAGTTTGAAATGATTAGTTTTCTTGTATTTTACAGCAGAGGGCAGCTTTAGAGAGGAGGAGGAATGGTTACTTTAACGGTTAACATGAACAGAGCAAAGTATGTTGACTTTGACAAGATTGCATGGTTGACTTAGTTACCAAAAACGCTGTTATGCATTTTCAGGTTGATTTTTGCAAGGAGTATTTTGTAAGAATGACCAAAGTGTTTGTCTATGATTTCCTCTGAGTTTTCATAGTTGTAGAAGACTCTTTATGCTCATCCTAAGGCATAGACATGACTTTTCCACTGCTTGCAATTCGCTAGTATGTTCAAACAAAGGTGTACTTGAAGATGAACTCCTGTCTGTATTAGAAAGCTGTAATATTTCTTAAAGAATCCTCTTATATACTGTAACAAAATGTATGCAGTGTAAACTCATCAGATCTTCAGACAAACTTGTATTCTGGCTCAACCTCACCCCATGAATCATACAACTATTTCTTTGAAAAGTATTCACAACCCTTCACTTTTTTGTTGTATCTTTCATGTTGTACAGTTTTCCTATATGTATGCTCAACAACACTTAACCAAACATGCATGAATTCATGATGATACCATTCCTGTAGAGTGTCATTTGGGTCTGGAGAATATCCCAGCTGGAACTGAGGAAGAATACAGCCTGGAAAAATCCCTCCTCTATGACAAAGCTAATCCAAAAACACAATATTCATGCCTGTGGATACCATTTAACCCGCTGTGTGCCAGCACACCAGCACAGACAACATTTAGAATATTAGCAGGTCAGAATGCAGAACCTTTCAAAACCTTTCAGTATCACAGAAGCACAATGGTCTTAATCATTTTGAAACGGAAAAAAAAGCTTGAAATCATAAACAAATGTGGAATTCCAACATTAGATTGCACAAAGTAAGAGGTGATTTCATTTGAAGATAATTATCACGTGCACACTTTCCAAGCTATGAAGCTGATCCTTCACTCATTATTTCTGTGGCACCGGTGACATATTGATAAAATAGAGGTATAGGTTGGCACTGCCCGTAATCCTTCAACCAAATAACAAAAACACCTGATTCTGACCCTGGCAAACTCTCACTTTGACATAACCAAAGTAGGTTTAATCAAGAAAACTGATAAGTATTAATCCAACTTAGATTAGCTGGCATGGAGCTGAAATACAGACTCTGCCAGCGACTATAAAGTAGCAGCTCAGTCAGACTGGCTTTCCATGCAATGCAAGAAAAGATGTGTCAGGAAGAGTGGAACAAACAGCCTGAATCCAGATGTGCAAAGATTGAAAACCCTTGAACATAGAAGGCTGTAGCTGCTGCCAAATGAGGCTTTGACAAACAAATGTATCTGTCAATAAGACACAGGTTTATGATTTTTTTTTAACATTTAAAAAAGATTCATAAACAATGTTATTACTTTGTCATAACAGATTATTGAACGTAGGAAAAATCTCAAATCTAAAACTGTGTACCTAAAGACACTGATCTGTCACTTTATAGCAATGTAAAACTTATATGTGTTTGCATGTTTTTTCCATGAATGTCTCCAAACATAATATTGCAAATGTGCAAGCATGATTTTGTCATATTGACAGTCCCCTGAATGTCACAAGGAGTTTAGCCAGTCTGCTGATAAAACCACCTTGAACTACCAGTTTCCAAATAGCTCTCTCTCTCTGTAACATCGAAATTACTGTCAGATTCCTTTTTTGCAGTAATAATTTAGAGTTTGCAGATTGAAAGATTCATAAATGTAACTCTCATGCTTAGTTTCTCAGTCAGTTGAGTAGAGCTCCCTAAACCACACCTCCAGCACCTCCTGAATGTAAATACTTCTTCGCAAGTAACCAGCGTGGTAGCATCACATAAACAGAGGCTAAGAGAGGGCATTTTCTCCTTTCTCCTTCACTGCATTGAGAGTGTGCTTCCTCCGTATCTTTTGCCATGGAAAAACCAGCCTTGACAGAGGTCCACAATCACTGCAAGGCTCTCTTAAGGGGACTGTTCAATTTAAGGAACTAGAAGGAGAGTGAGAAGGAGCATCTGTCCCTGAGGGGTGAAGATTCGAGATCATAGGAACCTACAACAACCTCCAGGATAAAGGATTTAACTGCAATGCTTGCTTTCTCAATATACGACATATTAATTTGACCGTAGCTTTATCTGCTATAGAAGGTGGACATTTTTTGCCATTTATATGATGATTCAACAAAACATGTCTGTAAATCGATCAGTTGACCACTGCAAAACACCCAGTGACATTACATACCAAGTCCTCTCCTGGGTAATGGTGGGAGAATTTACACTGGGTCTGCCTCTCAACCTGTCCGTTCTCTACATCTTCATCTTCAGGTACGGGAAATCTTTTTACTCGTTTACATTTATTCTCGTTTTAGTAAAAACCAAGAGGAAAGCTGTGCTGGATTCTGGTTACTGGGGGCAAAGTTTGCTAAATGAAGTGTAAACCAACTGCGCTACTGATGTGGCGAAGAAAGCGGTTTTAAGTTTATCTTTAAAAGACTGTGACCACTCTGATGCAACCAATTCAGATGCCATGAAAATAACAAGACCTACCAAAACTCTATTAAACCTTTGAAATGGACAGATGAATCCAATTTTGTTCTTGAAAAGTTAAAATAGAAAGTGTAGAACAAAAAAGCTAAGCTGTAAGTGTTACACTGAAGTGCAAACAAAATAAAAAAGCAGACCTTGCAAGTCGCTACAAAGTAAAATCTACATATGTTCCCACGCTGGTCTATGAGTTTTGAAGAGTTTATCTGACATGAGTCTGAGTGCGACTGTCCAACATTTTACTCAGCTCTCCGAGGAGAGGACGAGGTCGTGTAGATGGCAGAAACAGCATCATAAGCTTAGGTTTATTTTTTTCCTGTTCCTCTTCATTCGCTCTTGATACAAAGCAAACTCGCTGGCTGTGAAACAATTAACTGTTATATGACTGTGGAATACACCAGGCACAGACACACGCACACACAGGTATGTACTGCCAACTTCCACATTTATTGAAGCTTTGAGTTTTGAGTTTTGACAGCTGACTCAGTCGTACAGTCTGACAGCTCACGAGCCCAGCTGATCTCTCCTCTGGCCGCCCCTCCCCGTCTCACTATAAAAACAGCGGAGGGAAACCATCATCAGTACATAAACACCATCAGCTGTTCTTACCGGCCTCGCAGCGCCGCCCTGTTGAGCCTTCTGCTGCACTCCTCCCCTGCAGCTGCGCCCGGGGCCACGCCTCCGCCACACACCCCCACCGCCCGTTCGAGGCCGGGGAGCCGTCCGGCCGAGCCAACTCCCCCCCGCGAGCGAGAGAGAAAATCGGCCACCGCCATCTGCGCCCCCGGCCTATGGATCACCTTGAACTTAAAGGGCTGCAACGCCAGATACCACCGGGTGATCCGGGCGTTGGCATCCTTCATGCGGTGGAGCCACTGCAGCGGGGCGTGGTCCGAACAGAGGGTGAATGAGCGTCCCAGGAGGTAATAGCGCAGGGAGCCGACCGCCCACCGGATGGCCAGGCACTCCTTCTCCACGGTGCTGTACCGGCGCTCGCGCTCCGCTAGCTTCCGGCTGATGTACAGGACAGGGCGGTCAGCCCCCCTCACCTGCTGGGACAAAACGGCTCCCAGCCCTCTGTCCGAGGCGTCAGTCTGCAGAACAAAAGGGAGGGAAAAGTTAGGAGTGTGAAGCAGCGGCTCCCCACAGAGAGCCTTTTTCACCTGCACAAACGCCGCCTGGCACGGCCCCGTCCACTGGACCAGATCCGGGGCACCCTTTCGAGTGAGATCGGTCAGGGGGCTGGTTAGCTGCGCAAACCCCGGCACAAAGCGACGATAGTAACCCGCCAACCCCAAGAACCGTCTCACCTCCTTTTTCGTCCTGGGGCGCGGGCAGGATGCGATAGCCGCCGTCTTCTCCACCTGTGGACGCACCTGCCCGCCCCCCAGGTGGTACCCCAGATACTGCACCTCCCTCCGTCCAACCGCGCACTTCTTCGGATTGGCCGTGAGCCCCGCCCCCCTCAGGGACTCCAGGACCGCGGCCACCCGCAGCACATGCTCCGCCCAGGTGTCGCTGTGGATGATCACGTCATCCAGGTAGGCGGCAGCATACGCTGCGTGCGGACGCAGTACCCGGTCCATGAGACGCTGGAAAGTGGCCGGGGCCCCGAACAGGCCGAACGGAAGTGTCACGAACTGGTACAAACCGTACGGAGTGGAGAAGGCCGTTTTCTCCCTGGCCTCGGCAGACAAGGGAATCTGCCAATAGCCCTTGGTTAAGTCCAGTGTCGTGAAAAAGCGGGCCGTGCCTAACCGGTCCAGGAGCTCGTCGACCCGAGGCATGGGGTAGGCATCAAAGCGTGACACTTCGTTCACCCTGCGATAGTCGACACAGAACCGTATAGACCCATCCTTCTTCGCCACCAGAACGATGGGGCTACACCAGGCGCTGTGCGACTCTTCTATTACTCCCATCCTCAGCATTTCCGCCAATTCCCTCTGCACGATTTTTCGCTTGTGCTCCGGGAGCCTGTAGGGCCGTGAACGCACCGTCACGCCAGGCTGCGTCACGAAATGGTGCTCGATGAGGGACGTCCGGCCGGGCAGGGGGGAGAACACGTCCGCAAAACGCTGTTGCAACGCGACAACATCCGCTCTCTGGGCCTGTGTGAGATGGTCATCACAAGGGAGGGAGGCGGGAATGATAGAATTTGGCACCTCAGGCCCCAACTCATCTCTCTCCTTCACCAGGCTCACCAGAGAAGCGGTTTCAGCCTCTCTCCACTGTTTGAGGAGATTGAGGTGATAAATCTGCGTGGCTCCTCCCCTGTCCGACCGAGCGACCTCATAGTCCACGTCCCCGACTCGCCGTGTGACCACAAAGGGTCCTTGCCACTTGGCGAGCAACTTCGAGCTGGAAGTAGGGAGTAACACAAGCACTTTATCTCCCGGTGAGAATTGCCTGAGTCTAGCCCCTCTGTCATACAGGCGTTGCTGACGCTGCTGAGCCTGGAGCAAATTCTCCCGTGACAACCTCCCCAAAGTGTGGAGTTTTGCTCTCAGGTCCAACACGTACTGAATCTCATTTTTGGCGGGGCTCGGACCGTCCTCCCAGCTTTCTTTAATCAGGTCGAGCACCCCACGTGGCCTCCTGCCGAACAGCAGTTCAAAGGGAGAAAATCCCGTGGAGGCCTGGGGCACCTCCCGCACTGCGAATAACAGAGGGTCTAGCCAGTGATCCCAATTGCGTTCATCCTCGTTAATGAACTTCCGAATCATGGACTTTAAAGTCTTATTCAGCCGCTCCACCAGCCCGTCAGTCTGAGGGTGGTAGACGCTGGTCCGAATAGATTTAATGCCCAGTAATTCGTACAGTTCCCGCAGTGTACGAGACATAAACGACGTGCCCTGGTCAGTCAGTATCTCTTTCGGGATTCCGACTCGGGAGATGACCTGAAACAGTGCCTGCGCCACACTCTTTGCAGAGATGGTGCGCAGCGGAACTGCTTCCGGGTACCGCGTTGCGTAATCCACCAGGACTAACACAAAGCGGTAGCCGCGTGCACTCCGGTGAAACGGCCCGATGAGGTCCATGCCGATGCGCTCAAACGGGACCTCAATGAGGGGGAGAGGGCGCAGCGGCGCCTTCGGTATGGCCGGCTGGTTAACAAGTTGGCAGTCCGGGCAGGACGCGCACCAGCGGCGCACATCCGCTCGGATGCCCGGCCAATAAAATCGGGCCGTTATTCGCTCCAGAGTTTTCTCGTAGCCCATATGCCCTGCCATGGGGTTATAGTGGGCCGCCTGGAAAAGCGTTTCCCGGCGGCCCTGCGGCACCAACAACTGGGTGTGTGTTTCCTCGGTCTGAGTGTCACGACTCACTCGATATAACCGGTCGTTTAATAAGACGAAACGCGGGTAGGTCTGCGCGGCCTCAGGGCGCACCACGTGACCATCAATAGCCATCACTTGGTCAAAGGCTGAGCGTAGGGTGCCGTCACGAGACTGCTCCAGTGGGAAATCACCCATGGGGGACACTTCCGGGGCCGGCGGGACGTCCCGTGAGGGACCCGCCGGCTCCTCCCCCCCGGAGTCGGTGTCGGACGACCCCGCGTCACCGCTGAATGCCGCGCACACGCTACACCCCGCTTCCGGTCGTGATCGCACCCCCGCGTACTGCCCCAATAGCTGATGAAACCCCGGCCAATTGGTACCCAGAATCAGGGGGTGCGACAGGCGCGGGCTAACCGCCGCCGTTACTCTATGCATGTTGCCCTTATACTTTAATAACAGCGGCACTATGGGATACCTGTGAACGTCACCATGCACACACCTCACCTCCACCCATTCTGCCTCCAGCAATGCCCCGGGGCGAACCAAGCTTTGGTGTACGAGGGTCTGCGTGCAGCCCGTGTCCACCAACGCCTGGCGTATACCCCCTCGAGTCCTTACCGGAATACTGTATGTCCCTCCTGGACCGGGGGAGGGTGCTGGGGCGCCAGCAACGCGGAACACCTGCCCCACTTCCATAAGCGGACAATCCCTCCTCAGGTGCCCCGGCTGCCCGCACTTCCAACACTCCGGCCCCGGCGTCTGTGCTGCTCTCCGTGGCTCGGGGGCGGCTCCACTTGGCTCGGCTCCCCTGGACGGCATCAACGCCGCGAAAGGGTTAGTGGGGCTCAGCGCCGGCAGCCGCTCGGCCTGCCCTGGTGCCGGCACACGGCGCCTCGGGGCCGGCACTGGGGCCTGTTTGTTCGGCCTCCGTCCGGCGTCCCCGGGTTCCCCTGCTCCAGCGGCAAGGTGGTCCTCCGCCAGCGTCACTGCTACCTCCAAGCTGGCGGGCCGGTGGCACCGGACCCATCTCGCCGTCTCCGCTGGCAACCCCTCCGTGAACTGCTCCAGCACCACCTTGTCCACCAGCTTCGTCTCGCCCTCCGATGCCCCCGGTTGCAGCCAGCGCACCGCCGCGTCGCGCAGCTGCCGGGCCCAGGCGAATGGTCGGTCCGTTGTAGCCAGCCGACAGGCCCGGAACCGCCGGCGATGGTCTTCGGCGGTGAGCCCCAGCCTGTCCACCACCGCCCGGCTCACGTCCGGGAAGCTGCTCCTCGACGCCGGAGGCAGACTCAGGGCCGCTGTTTGTGCCTCCCCAGACAGCAGGGGGAGCAGCCGCGGAGCCCACTCCTCCCGCGGCCATTGGCAAGCCTCCGCCGTGGCCCGGAAGGTCTCCAAAAAAATTTGTGGGTCGTCCCCGTCCCCCATCCGGGGCACCGCCACCGACAGTGGCGAGGGCTTCGGCGTGGCAGCGGCCCCGACCAGCCGTTCCAGAATTTGCGTCTGTCGGTCCGTCTGCTCCTGCAGCGCGGCCAGGTGGGCACGCTGGTCGGCCGCCTGATCCCGGCTCATCGTCGCCATCTCCGCTAGCATCTGCGCCAAGAATTGCAGAGGCTGGGCGGGTGGCGCGGCCTGTGGGTCGGACATTCCCCCACCGGCACTTTCCTGGGTTTCGGCACCACTTGTGGAATACACCAGGCACAGACACACGCACACACAGGTATGTACTGCCAACTTCCACATTTATTGAAGCTTTGAGTTTTGAGTTTTGACAGCTGACTCAGTCGTACAGTCTGACAGCTCACGAGCCCAGCTGATCTCTCCTCTGGCCGCCCCTCCCCGTCTCACTATAAAAACAGCGGAGGGAAACCATCATCAGTACATAAACACCATCAGCTGTTCTTACCGGCCTCGCAGCGCCGCCCTGTTGAGCCTTCTGCTGCACTCCTCCCCTGCAGCTGCGCCCGGGGCCACGCCTCCGCCACAATGACCTTTTTAGATACAAGTTCTGGAAGAACAAAGCGATCTTCTTGTTCAATATTGTGGTTGCTGATTTCTTGCTGGTGGGCTGCCTTCCTTTCAAGATCCATCATTACCAGCACAACTTGAGGCGCAGTGAGGACACTGTGCTTTGTAAGATAATGCTCTTCATGCTGTTTCTCAATCGAGGAGCCAGCATCGCCTTCCTCATCACAATGTCCCTCGATCGCTACTTCAATGTGGTCCATCTTGGAAGGAGAAATTTTGTCAACGTGTTTAAGAAATCTCCTCAGATTTCTGTCGTCATCTGGATCCTCTTGCTTCCCCTCACCACTCCTACTATGGTCACAACCTTTGAGTGCTGCAACAGCCACGGACGGGAAAAGGAGACATTCTTACATGATGTGACGGACACCTTTAGAGAGGTACGGTTTCAGTGTATTTGTTTGGATTTAGTGTTGTTTTATGTTACCTAACAATATATACTGATGACAACTGACTAAAAACAGGTTGTTCGCTGCCTCGCTCTGACAGATCAGATGGCCTCCAGCCTCCACAAAGAAAACGGGTGGATTTGGATTCAAAAAAACTTTAATATTTATATTTGAACATTTAAGAAGAACAGCAGAGATTAACACAACTGCTTCAACTTCCTATAAAGCTGGCATTACAGTCAATATCCAGTTCAGTTCCCTAACTGGCAGTTCCTTTCCACAAGACATAGATACACTCACCCAGGCGTGGCAGAACCGAATTAGAGTTTTTCTGAAGTAAAAATTGGAGACAGCGTATAAACAAAAGTTTTCATGAATCATTTACATTTATTATTAAGCACGTTTTTTTTCTCTTTGTCCTAATTATTAATATTCCTTTGTTTATGTAACTTTTGAAATAAACACAGGATTTTCAGGGTCTGGACCAGTGATGGGATGAGATGTGGAACGTGTGCAGATAAAGATAAACGCTTCTATAGACACTTTTCACAATATTTGGAAATCTTAGAGACCAGACAACTGTTAACTAATGTTAGAAAAACAAAAATCAACAGATAATCACCAGTTATTCTTGAAAGAAAGAATTAATTTGAATCGTTTACATTTCTAACTTAACATCATAACTTAAGTAAAAGGCAGGGGGTTAGCTGGAGAAGCTAAGGAGGGGTTTAAAGGGGTCAAAATATTAGTCCATGATTGAAGACAGAGTGTTTAAGTTAGGAGTGTACATGATAAACTTTCCCATGTCTGTATAGAAATCCAAGTTGACTGTGTGACACATAGGGCTATTGTAACGAGTCATACCTAATAGTGGGGTTTTTGTTTATTTTGTTTTTGTAAGATTGTTTTCTTCTCCCAAATCATCATCCCCTACATCATCCTCGTCTACTGCACGGTCCGCATTGTCAGCCGGCTGAGGAAGAAGACGGTTGGGGAGAAGACTAAGCTGAGGAGGGCTGTGTGCTTAGTCACATCTGTTGTCGTTGTCTTCTCCTTCTGCTTCCTTCCCTGCACTATAACTAGAGCAGCACTGCTGTTTGTGCGGCTGAAGAACTGGCAGGATGCAGAAAACATAGCTGTCCAGGTGTACGACGCCCTCATGGTTTTGTCTTACAGCGACTGCCTGCTGGACCCGTTGATTTACTGTTTCTGTAACTCAGGGTTTAAAGATGTTTACATATCTACCTTTTGCCCTGTATTTATCCAGAAGAGACTGACAAATTCTGACTCTGGCACCCCAAACACAACAACATGTACTAGTACTACTACTACTGCTGGCGCTAGAATGATTTTTTTGCCTATAATGGAGAAATAATCTGTCTCTGTGATACTTGACTCACTCACCCACTCATCCACCCACATAGGTGTTTTTAGCTGGGGAAGAAGTGCTGACAATTTGAAGTCATCAGATGACATTTACTAGGTAGTAAACACACAGCACTCAGTAAACACCACAGTTACTAAACAGAGTTAGTGAGTAGCTGACATGCAGTTCAAAGATTTTTACATTTTCTTCCTTGTTAAAAGATGATTAGTTTACAGATTGGGGCACTAATGTAGGCGGGAGGTTGCTTATTAAATGTAAATATTTTTCTTGTGTGCATGTATAGTTATTTCTTGGGTTATTTTCCACAGGACGCCAGGTGATACTGCTAAATGAGTGTTTATTAAGGTTTTCAGGTGCCTCTTGTTTGATACTATTACTGAAGGATGGTTTTTATCTTTCCAGTTATAGAGGGCTGTTTTTGTAGCCACTGTTAAAGGTTGGTGTGTATTTGTTCATACTCATGCCAGACCTCTTTTATGTAATTGATCCTGTTATATGAGCTCTGTGTATGATTTTATATTAGATTAGAGAAGAGGCACAGAGAACATGTCCAGTGATTGTTTTTACCTTACAGTTATGGGCATTTATTGTTGGTTTTTATTCGAAGATTAAGACACTTAAATTGTAACGACCTTTTTGTTCCTGCAATGTTTCAGTGAAGGTGCTTTTCCTTTTTTATTTTTTTTATACTACAAGGTCAGCTCAGAGTTTTTAAACAACCTTCTATTGAAAATAGAGACTTCCTTTTAAGGATGTCTTGCACTGCATATGAGTATATCCTCAGTAATCTGTTGTGAGGAACTGCCTTCACATGTACATACAGTCCTATGAAGACAATAGCTTGGTTAAAGTAATACTAACCAGCGTGACCATATAGGGCATTTCAGTGGATTAATAGGGAAGTGTATAAAATTAAAGATCCTGTCTGAGTAGTCCACTCATAAAAGTTAATATACAGTTTTTAAAATTATTTGTGCTAGGTGGAAATTTACACTTCAACTGCATGTTTTAAATAGTAAAATGTATATGCATGTTGTATGTCAATATTTACTTAAATATAAATATTAAAGCATTTTTAGTTATTAGGGTTATTATTAAACCAGACATGATGACATGATATGTTAGTACTTCCTGTAATAAACCAAAGCACTTAGCATTAGTGATATCTATTTTAACTCTCTTTTATTCATCCTACTAGGAGTAGGCCTTCTTAAGGCTGACCTAAATATGCACAGGTGTCATTTATCACTCAGGAATCTCTATAATGCTGAATGCTGAGCATCATCTCTGTCATTAATGCCTCAAACCTGCAGGTTCACCTGCAGTGCAAAATGTTGTGAAATCTACCAAGTGTTCTGATGCTGCTCAAAAAACTGCATTTGACCTCTGAACTTTGAGCACTTGTTTCAGTTACTTGTGGAATTTTATTACTGTGGCTATTTTTACATTTCCCATCACAAAGTGTTTTTTCTTATTGTATGAATAAACTAGTGAGTGCTGGTGTTATTGATTAACTGCCACTACAAAAATGTCAATCCTTACCGGACAACATGTTACACTGTACACATTTTTTTGTAGCACTGAAAACTTAAATTATCTGCCTGTATGATGATGATGATGTGTGCATACTGCTGCTGTAACTACACATCTGACAGAGTTTTTGCAAGTGAAGAGTGTTACCTTTTCTGAGTAAAATGTTACCACAAGAAATACACAATCGTGCAATGTTTACTGTTCAGCTTTTTCTGACACGGTAAGCCTTTACCAAACATATACAAAAAGCAGAAGTAGCTGCCTTGCGACGTCCAAATATTGACACTGTTATAGAAAGATGCTCGAGTATGTTCATGAGCACAACATGAAGTAATTTTTATGTTGAAATAGCATTTCCTCACATGCGGTCAGTTATTCGTGGATGAGGCCCACACTCTGACAGATTCTCCACATTTTATGGTCTCCAGCCTTTGCGCTGTGTGGGTATTATAACAGCAGGGAGAGCAGCTGCATAGCCTTGAAGCCGAGACTAGTAACCCCTAAGCCAGGATATCATAGCAATCATAACAGCAGAGAACAGAAGTATGAAAGCAAATGCAAAGAAAGGCCTAAATGTAAAACAAACACGGAACGTTATTGAATTACTGTTCTTGCCATCGCTGCAAATTGACTTTCTGCTTCCTAAAAGCCTGTAACGACTTAATGACACACCCTCAGCCTGAAACGTTTTATGGGATTTGGGTCATTAAGGTAAGTGACAAGTGCAGCGTTGGAAGCTTGACTAATTCAAGGGGAATAAAATCCCTCCTGTCATTATGTGCACCACTTGTATTGATCCACTTGAAAAAGCTCAGAATGAGTTGTTGAAAATGTTTAATTCTTTCTCTGAAAAAGCAGATTTTTGAAACCCAGTGGACTGACAGGTTTGTGTACTGGGACTAATTTGTTCCTAAAAAAACAGGAGTCTACTATATTCAGGCCTTGTGGACCTGCTCTGCTTGCATGAAAACAAGCTCGTACGGTTCCTTTACGAATACATTTTTGGAAACAATCAACGCATAAATTTGTAAATTAGACACAACAGGAACACTAAACTCTTCCATCTGGGAAGCTTGAGAAACATTTCTGCTTTACTACACCTGCACCACAAATGTGCTGTGTGAAGAGGAGTATCTCATGGTACAAAATATGTCATTTTTGTCCTTGGCATATAATTAAAGATAAAAAAAAAAACCTGATATCATCATTTGGGAAAATACTGTGGTTCTTAACAAATAATAAGTGGACTCTCCCTGAAAACAAAAATGTGGCGACAGCTCTGATGATATTGGATTAATCCTGAGCATGCTGCCTTTAGTTTCACGGCTGAAACTTTGATTATTTATGCTATAAATCCTGCTGCTGTGTGATGTTACAGCTCTTTGGTAAAGAGCAATTATTCAGGGCTGTATGCAGCTGGCATTGCTGTAAAGGGGATAGAGCAGATTGTACTACAGCTGCAGGGTGCTCCATCCCAAATTAACCTAGTGCCATTACTGATGACATATGTGCTTGGGCTGCTGTTTTTCACTAAGACCACAGAATATAAAGTAGTTTTGAGATCTAAAAGGTTAATCCAGTGCAGCAGTTTTGTGAGCTTGCATTCTTTCTAATGGCCAGCAGGGGGCAACTCGTGTAGTTGGTTAAAAGAAAAGCAGGTTATACAGAATTTATTATTTTGACATTAATGAAAGCAACTTTTGCAAATTGCAAGACGGTCACCCAATAGCATATGCTCCAAAGACACTTACCCGGACAGAGGTTAATTATGCACAGATTGAGAAGCAACTCTTTGCAGTGTTGTTCAGATGCAGACGTTTCCACACCTACATATACTGCAAAAGAGTCGTTGTCGAGTCAGACCACAAGCCATGGAGCACATACTGAAGAAGCCAATCTCTGTAGCTCCGGCTCATCTGCAGTGCATGCTTTTACAGCTGCAGAGATATGGCATAGAGATTGTGCCAGATTTCTGGAATTTCAGAGACGAAATTTTGCACTACCATAGCATCATCTTCAAAGGTGACAAAAAAATAGTGCCAACAGCCCTGAGAAACAATATGCTGGAGAGAATCCACATTGGGCACATCGGGATCGAGTGTAGTGAGCAGGGAGCTAGGGATGCCCTCTTTTGGCCAGGCATGGGCAAAGACATTGCTACCACAGTGTAGAACTGTTCTATATGTCAGTAAAGGTGTGCAGCGAACCCTAAAGAACCTCTCATTCCACCTCTCATGCCTGAGAGACCATGGCAGGCCGTGGCCTCAGACCTCTTCACCTGGCGCGGACGAGACTACATAGTAGCTGTAGACTATTACAGCCGCTACTTTGAGCTCGAAAGGCTATTCTCCACTACTGCAGGGTCAGTCATCAAAAAGCTCAAGGCTATATTTGCCAGACATGGTATACCAGAGAGGCTTATTTCAAATAATGGCCCACAGTACAGTTCTCGAGAGTTCAAGGACTTCGCAGTCACATGGGACTTTGTCCACATAACCTCAAGCCCTTTGCATCCACAAAGCAACGGCCTCGCCGAAAGAACAGTCAGATGAACCAAATCAGTTCTGGATAAAGCTCATGCTCAGTGAAAACTACATAATAATTTCACAATCTTCTAACGTGGCATAAGATAATATAATAATCTCACAATTCCCCCTTTGACCTCTTTTTAAAGAGATCACTTACACCTCGCAATCCAGTGTTGCAGGGTTCATTTCTTCTTCAGGTGATTCTCCGCTCCTCTTCTTTCTTCGACCTCAGGGGTTAGACCACCCTTCAGTCGTTGCACAGATCAGGGGATTATTCTGCCCCGATTTTCAAACAACGATCTGTGTATTCTTGGGTCACAGCTGTGTCCCCCTTTTTACCAAGAGCCTCTCGAACCTCGTTGGTCTGGTGTTCCTTAATTTTCGCCAATCCCCTCGTGTTTATTGCTGTGCTTATGGGATCCATCCTCTTGAGGTGACTAGCCGGAGCCCAAACGCTATGACACTTCACCCCAGTTGCTGTCTTGGCAGTCTCCACGTCTATCTCTGCTGCGAAGGATCTCCGTGACCTCGTCTGGTGTCTGTTCCTTTCTCTTTAAGGCAGAAAACCAAAACACCTTTCTTCCTAGCCCTAATAATCTAATGTTGTTATCCATTGTTCCTCTAGTGATTCAAAATTGGTTTAGCATATCATGTTTGGGACTCTCTGTCCCAGAGAATTATTCTACACATAATCTATGTGTGTGTAAGCGTGTTTGCATCCTCTGCACTCAAAGTCAATACCTACAATATATCAGTCCAGACCGTCACGCCGAACGAAGCTTATGACCTTCAAAAGACTGAGTGCCAACTCTTATGAGCACATTTGCAATGTGTGTATGAAATTAATTATAGCCACTTCGTTTAGTAAAAGAAATCAAAAACAAATTAACCATTTTTAATTCTAACATTTGCCCCCCTTTTCACAAAAATCGTGTGTTTCTTTCAGCCTGCCTTCCCACAGTTTCCTCTCCAGTGCGATACTCAGCTCCTCATGGACACAGGCATTTTGTCTTCTAAACACTATTCAGTTTATTTCAATCATTAACGCTTAAACATGAAAATAATGCTTCTCACTGGCTCTCTAGAAAAAGTCTGGCAACTTTTGGGTCATTGTAAGCTTAAGTTTTACCATACCTAAATTATTAAACACACAAATAAAGTCATAAAATGTTCATACAACCATTGTTTGATGTTAAAACTCAACTTCCCCCTTTTTGACACACTCCCATGTGTCAATTCATCGGAGCTAGAAAATTAAAAGAAAAGGTTAGTGACATCATATCTCAGAAAACATCATAAACACTCCTCTCCAGTATCGTTGCTCCAGCCCTGCCATCCTGTGTTGGGGAATGAAATCAGTTTAGTTATTATGTTAAATCTGTTAAACTCCTGGCCCCGCCCTGAGCCTGCGTCTGCAGAACTGCCTAGAAACAACACCTGTATTAAGATGAACTTCACATTTGTCACTCAGTTTTTCCCCCACTGTCTTTCCCTCACTATTTTCACTCTGTTAATTAGAGTGCTTAAACATGAAGTAGACTGCGTCCACAACAAGTCAATACAGCTGTAAATGTGGCCAATTATCAATCTATTACCAATCAATAACAAAAAATAGCTTTTATTTTATGCATGCTTTAGTCAAGCACTCACCCAGAGGACCTTCAATCCCAGAAAATTCCTTCTCCTCATTTAATAAAGTCTGTCATCCTTCCATGCCCTGGTAACTGGGCCATCCAGAGCTGTATCATTTTGAAATATACATACAATAAGTCAAACCACACCTTGGTCACACCAACCCTTTCTCCACCCTGAGGATGTCCAACGCCATCCCAGTCTGGACTGTCAAAGGTGACTTTAACGCTAACTTTTCCGACAGTCCTGTTTATTGCATTACGTGGTCAGATTAGCTAATGTCTGCACATTAGAATAAACATAATTAACATAACTGGGTGTTATTTCACACACAGTTATAGATTCCAAACCTCCATCCTTATATGGTTTGCCAAATTATGGTTATCCAGAGCTCCCTTCTGTCTTTAAGTTTTGGAGAAATTTTATGTTTGGTGTGAAATTTTAAGAATTTGACCATAAGTAAAATTGATGGTGTTATCACCCCCATCGGGGCTTACCTTTCCCACTTCTGGTGATATTCCTCCCTCGAACATTTGTAATTACCCTCCTTTATGCGTGAAAACTGGTGGTGTGGTCAAGCAGGTGCTATAGAAAACAAAAGCTCAGGACAGAACAGTTATCAGTCATATGCTTCATACAGAATTGGCCTATATTTGATTTCATATTGATCCTCTGAGTGTAATCATACATTTTGATTTGAATTTATCAAAACTAAACACAATAGGTTTTTCTTTCTTTACTTTGCTCTTGTTCTTTTGCAGTAGCACATCCTAGCACATGTGCCTGTCGGTTCTATTCTACTTTTAAAATTATTGACTATTTCAAGGGAGAACCTAAACCACGTGGACCAGTGTTTGTTATTACATATCTCTATTTTGAATGTGACAAGTCTACCATTCCCCTGTTATTCATAGATGTTGTTAAAGTTTTGACTATTTTCCTCTATAAAATTTAATTGACTTTTTACAGTGGCCTGCTGGTTAATAGTAACATATTCCAGTCATGAGTGAAATCAAACCTTTTCTCCACTGTAGCATTTGGCATTCCCAACAATATAATGTGATACCTTAATCAAAACACAGCTAATAAAACACAGTTTTCTTAATGCAAACATCAGTAACTCAAAATTAGCAACCAAAGGGTTCAGTCTGCATCTCCACACTCTCATGTGAAGCTACAGTCTCCCCCTCCGGTCTCCATCTGTTGCAGGCTGGGTGAATTGTTGCTCAACATTTACTAATCCTCAGTGCAGTTTTTGTCTCAGTATCAAGTCAGTCAAAACTTTTAGTCTACATCGTCAGTCCACCACAGTCCAGTCACACACATTCATCCACACACATTCACACCAGATGTTGCTGATAACGGAGTCTCTCGCTCAACCTATTCGAGCATCCATCACCAGCAAAGTGACGTCATAATTTTAAAGGAAAACAATTCCTTGTTTTTTGCACTGGATTGACTCGTGCAATCCTTTCAGACTCAGGACTATCTCATGTGATCAGTGTCCCATATAAGTGAATTTCTCCAAAGCCCATTACAATCATGGAGAAGCGCACTTTGCAACTGTTTTCAGTAAGAATATTTCAGAGCACTTTAAATTTCAATCTTTCAGGCCTGGTTTAAAGAGCTGATTGTTAAATCATGAACTCACAAAATATCACCACCGGTGGATCACTCCTCTCAAATGTTCTTATCTCAGTGCACTGTAACAAAAGCAAAACAGACGTAACCAATAAAATACTAATAAAATAACAAATAGTCGGGACAGTTCTAGACATGTCCAAACATAAAATCATCTCTCTCTCTCTTAGAGAAAGAACACAGTCCAAACCTCACTGATAAAATCAACCTAGTGCTAAGCAAAACCCCAAAATCAACCACAGGAAAGTTTTGCTTCCTCCCGGGACAATATTGTGTGGGAATGAGAACCTCAGGTACCGTAGCACCTTTTGTTCCTCCTTGAATTAAGTCTCAATCACAGAAAATGCAGCGCTACGATATAAAACGTACACTATTAGTTCATCATTTTCACTCTGTACCACTGCTCCTCATCAGGCTGTGTGAAGCACAGTAAACAATTCAGTCAAGGCCTTGAGCCATAAACAGACATCACACTGTGATGTCTGTTTATGGCTATGAAAACATAGACATTGTTTTCATAACCAAACTGTTTTAGACCTTGTTCCTTAAATCTACATAAATGCCCTCTGGGTGACATAAAACACATTTAACCAATAAGTAATCAATGGCTTCTTATAACAAATTCTGTATTTGGATGTTTGTGTGCAGCCTTTTGCATATCAGCATAAGCATTTGTTAGCAAAGCATTCTTCCTTGCATCAGCATATGTGTGTGTGTGTGTGTGTGTGTGTGTGTGTGTGTGTGTGTGTGTGTGTGTGTGTGTGTGTGTGTGTGTGTGTGTGTGTGTGTGTGTGTGTGTGTGTGTGTGTGACTATTGGCGTCTTTCCCGTTCGTGTGTGGACCCCCGGAGCCCGAGCATGAGGGTGGGAATGGATGTTTGTATATGTGTGTGCCTGTATTTCTGTGTCTATATGTCAGGTTGGGTGTCAGGCGCCACCTCTCTGGGGACATCTTAGGCCCTCCAAGGTTTGGAGGCCTATCTCCACCCACCACCACTTCCCCTGCCAGTGGCGGACTCCCTCAGACATCGGTGCATTGGTGGTTCTTTGTGTCCGGGGATGGGCGTCCAGGTACACACCGGCTCACTCCTTGGCGGCCGCTTATCGGGGCCTGGAGCCTGGGGCTCGCTCGGGCCACTTCGGAGGTGGGGTGCCCCCGGCCTGTCGGCCTGGGGCTCGGTCACTCAGGCACGGCTGGCTGCCGGCGGAGCTCACGGGCGCGTCACTGCAACTCCCCCTGGCTTCTGCTCCGCGGCTGCTGAGTGAGCCCTCATCTGGGACTCTCCTCAGCTCTTTCTGGGTCAGTGGCGCGGCTGGAGTGTTCACGCACATCTTCAACCTTTCCCTCTCTCTGTCTGTAGTCCCAGCCTGCTTCAAAATGGCCACCATCGTCCCTGTACCCAAATCCTCCACCATCTCCTCATTGAACGACTGGCGACCTGTAGCCCTGACCCCCATCGTAAGCAAATGCTTCGAGAAGCTGGTCAGGGACTTCATCTGCTCTGCACTACCCGACTCACTGGACCCTCTACAGTTCGCATACCGCCACAACAGGTCCACTGATGATGCCATAGCCCTGACACTACACACTGCCCTGTCACACCTGGAGAAGAGAGACACGTATGTGAGGATGCTGTTTGTAGATTACAGCTCAGCATTCAATACCATCGTTCCCTCGAAGCTGGACAGGAAACTGCAGGATCTAGGACTGAGCAGCTCCCTCTGCAGCTGGATCCTTAGCTTCCTGTCTGACAGACGCCAGGTGGTCAGACTGGGCAGCATCACCTCATCCCCCATCACACTGAACACTGGTGCTCCACAGGGGTGTGTACTGAGCCCTCTCCTGTACTCACTCTACACCTACGACTGCACAGCCACTAACAGCTCCAACATCATTGTGAAGTTTGCGGACGACACTACAGTGGTGGGTCTTATCACCAACGGTGATGAGACGGCTTACAGGGAGGAGGTCAGCGCCCTGACCCACTGGTGTCAAGACAACCATCTCACCCTCAACGTCGCAAAGACAAAGGAGTTGATAGTGGACTTCCAGAGGTGCAGAGAAGTACACACCCCCATCACCATCAACGGCGCTGCTGTGGAGAGAGTGAGCAGCTTCCGGTTCCTTGGCGTACACCTGGCTGAGGATCTTACGTGGTCAGTACACACAAACAAAACAGTGAAGAAGGCGCAGCAGCGCCTCTTCTTTCTCAGGAGACTGAAAAGATTCGGCATGAGCCCCCGCATCCTCAGGACCTTCTATCGCTGTGCCATTGAGAGCATCCTCACTGGATGCATCACCACCTGGTATGGCAACAGCACCGCCTACAACTGCAAAGCTCTCCAGCGAGTAGTGCGGTGCTCTGAACGGATAATTGGAGGTGAGCTTCCCTCCCTCCAAGACATCTACAGGAAGCGGTGCCTGAGGAAAGCGGGGAGGATCATCAAGGACTCCAGTCACCCCAGCCATAAACTGTTCAGACTGCTTCCATCAGGAAGGAGGTTCTGCAGCATCCGGTCCCGTACCAGCAGACTGAGAGACAGCTTTTTCCATCAGGCCATCAGACTGCTGAACACGTCATAGACACCTCAGCTTCACTACTGGAACTTCAACATTATGCACTCCACACTGTATATAAATGCCACTTGTTTTGCACATATTCAACTCTGTATATTTTATATATTTTATTATTATTATTATTATTATTATTATTATTTTATTTTATTTTTTTACTATTTAATTTGTAAAAATGTGTATACACACACACACACACACACACACACACACACACACACACACACGTAGGAAAATATTTAGTATACACATCCAGAAATGCATACACTATTATATATTGTACATATATTTATTAGTTTCAGGTTGGCCATTCTTGTATTTTGCTCGTTTGTGTTGTTGTGTTTGCACATCTCTGTTGCTTGTGGGGCTCGCACACAAGAATTTCACTCGCATGTGCTGTGCCAGTGTGCCTGCACATGTGATGTGACAATAAAAAGTGATTTGATTTGATTTGATTTGATTTGTTGGTCTTCCTTGGTCTGTTGTGTTCTGGGGGCCTCTGGATGTCTGGAGTTTTGATCTCCTCCATACCTGCTTCATGCCCTGGAGGACGGGGCTGTGGCCCCCCCACACCCTCTAGCAGATCATTACATGAAGGAACCTTTTAAAAAAAACAAGCGCGTCCATGCTCACAGGTGTACACACGGGTGATCACACCCACAAACTACACCCTTTTTGGCTCCTACCTCAAAGCACACTGTGTTCTGTTGATCTTATGTGCTGCACAATAATGTTTAATATTTAGTATTTACTGTCATATTCCCATATATCATTGTGATGTTGTTTATTCTATTACTCTTGTTCTCTTCTGCTTTTCTTTTTTCTTTCTCAGCAGGTGATCCAGGTGATTGATATATGCTTTTTTTTCTTCTTCTTTTTTCCTCTGCTCATTCTGTTGGTTTTTGGTTTTTGCCCTTCTCCCCCGTCCCTCTTCTCAGCTGTTTCTCTTTCCCTCTTTCTTTCTCCCCTTCTTTCCCCCAGTCAAGTCTGTCCCGTATTCAGTAAGTGAAAATAAAATAAACAATAAAAGGTGAATCAAATGGACCATTACGGCAAGGCTGGGATGGTCAATTTGGTAAAGTAAATCCGTTGGGCATCTTTCTTTGCCTTTAGACAACAATTCTGATGGCAAAAGAGCCAAACGGGACAGGCAAAAAAAAAAAAAAGAAAAAAAAAGAAAAACCTGTTAATGAATCTATTATTTCTAGACTGGATTATTGTACAAACAGGATGTCCTTCGTGCATGTGCAATGCTGATAGACAGAAGGCAGAAGTTAACCACAATTACAGCACAGGTGTCACAGGCTGTGTCCCAATTAAGAGACCGCACACTTGAAGTACGCATTTTGAGTGCGATTATGTCACAGCCACGCGACGACGGCTGTCCCAATTCGAAGTGTACTTCAAATGCATACTCCAAATACAGCGTCGATTTCCCCAAATATCAAGCGTGGTCCGGTGCACGCTTCGTGGTCCCATATATCCCACAATCCATAGCGCGGCGGTGGGTGTGGATAATTTTGCTGCAAAATACGGCAGAAGGGAGCGGCCGAAGAGTGAAAGTAAGTACTGAATATGATGTCACTTATTTATGTGTGAATGTTTAATAATGAAGAACATTAAAACATTACTGTTGGCCACATGTCGGCAAAGTTATGTGACATTAGTGATGTTTGTACTTTCAGCGTTAACTTGGTTTTTAAAGCCTCTACTTCAAAATATATATATAGTTGGCCCTAAACTTACAGAGAATGTGATGGTTTTATGGATAATTAAAGTCAGTCATATATCCACAAACACAACAAGCTGAAAGTGGGTGATGCTGCTCGGTTTGCAGTCCTGAATATCACGGCACAAGCAGGATCCACTGCACTGTTAATGTTAGCTATGTTATATTGCTGCCTCTGTTCGGTGGTGTCGAGCCAAACGGACTTTAACGTGTGTTTGAATGAGCTGAAAGAAAGATGCTTTAATCACAGGAGTCACACATGTGTCCACTGTACCATCTGGGAACTCTTCTTGTTTAGCTCTCGTAATAACACAAACACTAAATCTTCCTTCTCTTGTGCTGTTTTGTAGCAGTGTCTACACCTGAGACTGTCACCTGTCTGTCTGTCCTGCACTCTCTCTCTCTCTGTTTCTTTCTCTCTGATTGTGTAATAAAAGTATGAACATGTATTTATAAGTTACACTTGTGTCCAGCTTTGTCCAGCCACTGGTAGGATTTCTGGATATCAGCCACCCCCTCTATCTGCCGGTGGTACATACCGTGCAGGGGCCTGTCCTTCCACGATGGTTCCTCGTCTCCCTCCTCTTTCTTGGGTTTCTGCTGCCTGAGGTATTCACTGAGCACTCGGTCAGTTGGGGCCATCTTCCCAGTGTATTCTTGGATGTTCGTTGTCTCATCCTGGACTGTGGTGCTGACACTCACCAGTCCCCGGCCCCCTTTCTTCCGCTTAGCGTACAGCCTCAGGGCGCTGGACTTGGGGTGAAACCCTCCATGCATGGTAAGGAGCTTTCTTGTCTTTATGTCAGTGGCTTCTATCTCCTCCTTTGGCCAGCCTATTACCCCAGCAGGGTACCTGATCACGGGCAGGGCGTACGTGTTGATGGCCCGGATCTTGTTCTTACCATTCAGCTGACTCCTCAGGACTTGCCTGACCCTCTGCAGGTACTTGGTGGTTGCAGCTTTTCTAGCGGCCTCTTCATGGTTCCCATTCGCCTGCGGGATCCCCAGGTACTTGTAACTGTCCTCTATGTCTGCAATGTTGCCTTCTGGTAGTTCAATCCCCTCAGTTCTGACTACCTTCCCTCTCTTTGTTACCATCCGACTACACTTCTCCAGTCCGAACGACATTCCAATGTCATTGCTGTATAGCCTGGTAGTGTGGATCAGTGAATCGATGTCTCGTTCACTCTTGGCATACAGCTTGATGTCATCCATGTACAGGAGGTGGCTGACAACTGCTCCGTTCCGTAGTCGGTATCCGTAGCCAGTCTTGTTAATGATCTCACTGAGGGGGTTCAGGCCTATGCAGAACAGCAGTGGGGACAGAGCATCTCCTTGGTAGATCCCGCACTTGATGGTGACTTGTGCTATGGGCTTGGAGTTGGCCTCTAGTGTTGTCCGCCACATCCCCATTGAGTTCCTGATGAAGGCTCTTAGGGTCCCATTGATCTTGTACAATTCTAGGCATTCCAGTATCCAGCTGTGGGGCATTGAGTCATAGGCCTTCTTGTAATCAATCCAGGCAGTGCACAGGTTGGTCAGTCTGGTCTTGCAGTCTCGGCTGACTGTTCTGTCTACCAGTAGCTGGTGTTTTGCGCCTCTGGTATTCTTGCCAATTCCTTTCTGTGTCCCACTCATGTATTGACCCATGTGCCTGTTCATCTTAGCCGATATGATGCCTGACAGGAGCTTCCATGTAGTACTGAGGCAGGTTATTGGTCGGTAGTTGGAGGGGACCGGTCCCTTCTTGGGGTCCTTGGGGATAAGGACCGTCCGACCTTCGGTTAGCCATTCCGGGTGTCTCTCGTTAACTAGCAGCTGGTTCATTTGTGCTGCCAGACGCTCGTGGAGTGCAGTCAGCTTCTTTAGCCAGTAGGCGTGAACCATGTCGGGCCCTGGTGCTGTCCAAGTCTTCATACTGGAGACCCTTTCTTGGATATCTGCCACTGTGATGGTTACTGGACCCTGTTCGGGGAGGTCGCTGTGGTCTGCCCTCAGATCCACTAGCCACTGAGCATTGCCGTTATGGGTTGCGTCCTTCTCCCATATGCTCTTCCAGTATTGCTCGGTCTCCAGCCTGGGTGGTGCTGTTCTCTTATTATTATTGTTCCCTTGCCACTGAGAGTACACCTTTGCTGGTTCTGTGGAGAACAGCTGGTTTATTCTCCTGCCTTCTATCTCTCTGGTATACCTCCTTCTTTGCACCTTCTTTGTCGCACCTTTCTGCAACTCCGTTAGTTGGCTAACCTCCCTCCGTGCTACTTTGATCTTGCCCTCTAGCCTCCTTCTCCATGGAGGGTACTGCCCCTTGTGGCTGTTCAACTTGTAGCCAAGCATCTCACTGATCACTGCTGCCGTATTGTAGATCAGCTTGTTAGTGTCGGTAATCGTGGTTGTAGGTATTGTCCGTAGTGCTGCATTAACATCATCTAGCAGACCTTCTGAGGGTACTTCACTTAATCTTGGTAACCGGCTATGGGGGATCCAGGTTTCAAGCTTGGCTATGATCCTATCTTTCAGGTCAGTTCCTCTCGCATTTAACGATCCTTCTCCTATTGCACTTGGGGCTATGTACCCAATCTCGGGTGGGGGTGATGATATCTCCCCCCTGACCTGGCGTCCTGACTCCTCCTTGCCGTAGCATTTGTGTTGTACCTCGTCAATCTCTAGCTGTGAGAGCAGTCCCTTCTTTCGAATGTTGGAACACTGAGCTACTACTTGTTTTGCCGTCATTGTGGATGTTGGGTATCGAAGAATCCATAGGTCCATCATCCTATTCATGTAGCCCCTTCCGCCGGGGTTACTTGCGTAGTAGCATTCCAACAACGCCCTGTTTTCGTCTCTTGCCCACCGATGCCTTGTTGTTCCAGTAGCCCACTTTTCGTCAGGGTGCCCTGGTTCCTCAACACCTGACGCGGACATTGTTGATCCGGGCGACGTCCGAGCCGGTATGCCTTCATATTTATCTGTCTCGCTCATGTGTATATATATCTATATATATCTCATATATATGTATACATGTATATATATATATATATAGATATATAGATATAGATAGATATAGATATAGATAGATATAGATATAGATAGATAGATATAGATATAGATATAGATAGATATAGATAGATATAGATAGATATCTATATCTATATGTGTGTATATATCTATATCTATATGTGTGTATATATCTATATGTGTGTGTGTGTGTATATCTATATGTGTGTGTGTGTGTGTGTATATCTATATGTGTGTGTGTGTGTGTGTGTGTGTGTATATCTATGTGTGTGTGTGTGTGTATATATCTATGTGTGTGTGTGTATATATATCTATGTGTGTGTGTGTGTGTGTATATATCTGTGTGTGTGTGTGTGTGTATATATCTATGTGTGTGTGTGTGTATCTGTGTGTGTGTGTGTGTGTGTGTGTGTATCTGTGTGTGTGTGTATTTACCAACATCGAGCAAAGAGCAACCACACCATGGTACATGTTTAACTAAAAAGAAGTTTATTGATCAAATATATTTATTAAACAAATAGAAAAAAAACCAGCCAAAAAATACATGTTCAAAGCAACACAAGGGTAGCCCATTATCAGACAGAATTGTGAAGTCCACTCTGTAAAGTGGGCAGTCATAATAATGAAGCAGTACACTTTAATTTCTACATTCAAGACGTTCTTCATATTTTTGGCCACCAGATGTCACCAGACAGGACTATCTTGAAACACTTCGATTAATGAACCGTTTTTTAACACAAGCTTCAATGCTTCAGAAAGCTTCATTTGGCCATCAATAGTTCTAGTTCAAGCTATCCAAATACAATGTTCTCCTATGGCCTATTCCATTCAATTGAGAAGACTAAACATTACCATCATAATCATTTACTTATGATGCTACTCTTTACCAGCAATAAAACACACTTCTAAGATATAGCTCTTACATTTTACAACAACACATATAACTCTCAAGCAAACAAGATACACATCCATTTGGCTTTCAGTTCTTCCCTTACTGAGTGTATGGCATTCAATCACATTTTTTTCATTAGGCCTTCATAGAACTTAATTTTCTGTTGCTGAGATAGTTGCTGGATGATGTTATACTCATAATTTCCAGGATGTACTCCAGTTCTTAACCTTTTGTTTGTGAGTATTTCCCAGTAGTGACTCCAGTTTCCATCACTGTCAGCGCCATAACCAAACACATCAACCTAGGAAGACAAAAAATGAACATATGAATGAATGGGAAACAAATGCATGAACAAAATGTCCCTTTTCTAACTAAAATCCAAACAATGGCTGCTGAAAAATGAAATGAACAGTTGGAAGCGACCTGAGCACTAAATGGAAACACTATGATTATACCATGAGTATACAATGACAAAACCTCTTATTGAGAGGTTTAGCTAAAATGCTTTCCATGAAGAAAGACAATCTTTCTTCATGACAATCTTTCTTCAAGACAATCTAGAAGACATTCCATGTCTTCTAGATTGTAGTCTAGTCAATTTAAGAAGGGGACACATCAGAAATACTTGCAACAGCTTTCACTTTCATAGGGCATGTGAACTGAAATTTAACCATTCACAGATTAAACCAGAGTTTTTTAATCAAGTGGTACTGGTGGGTAAACGTGCTCTGATCTTCACCAAAGACATTTTGAACTTTTGAAATGCACATCTATTTAGGAGAGCAATATAAGAACAAAAGAACAAATTAGCAAAGACTCAAATGGACCAGCTTGTATGACAATAAAAATCATATTTTATTTTGTACGTCTGGCACTTCAGAAACTGAAAACTTTGTACTTACCTCATCACAAATGTGAAGTGCAAGAATCAAAGCCATAAAGCCAGTGGATGGATAACGTCCCTTATTTCCAAGCCAAACCTCATGTACATATTTCATAAAAGCTGGATTTACCACCATGACCTGTTAGAAATTAGAATGAGCCTTTAAACAGCTTTTATTTTTAAATATTACCATTGCCACCAGGAAGCTTTGCCATTGACGCTACTCACCAAATCCTTGTTAGTTTTGATCTTTGATTTCACTGGCATATATGACCTGTTGGAAACAGCATGATATTGAAAAATATGAAGTAGGTGTTTAACAAAAACAAAGCTAAAAAAGGCATGGTCCGTCTTGAACATGGAGAAGGATCAGAGTAATGGTTTGATACAGAAATTCACCTTATTTCATCTCACACTACATCCATCAGCCAAATCCTTTTAATCTGCATACATGTTGAATTCATGCAGTGGCATTCTATTTTTGCATTTGATGTAAATTCTGTACTGCAAGACAATCTAGGGGAAATATTTCGAGATAATTTGCTTAGTAGCAGGTGTGGTAATTTTAGCAGCTGGGAGAGAAGAAGGTAGTGTATGCTGACTGTAACATCTAAACCTAAGAGTGTTATTTTTTCTTTTAATGGGGTGGCATTGGTGGGACCAAGAAGAAAGCTGGGCAAGCTCAAATGAAATCAGAATATTTTATCTGAAACAAAATAAAGTACAAAATGATTGTATGATTTTCATGTGCCCAAATTAGTGGCTGCACAACTGCCTAAAAATGGTTTACATAAAATAACTTTTCAACAAGCATTAAGAGTCTTTATTTAATTTTTTAATTTTTACTTTATATTAAGTCACAATCCTAAGAACAGTACAAAAGCATACGTAAATGAACTACAGTAAGATGAGTTGTTATGAGGACACTTCATCTGTCTGCATGTTGCATAAAAATGTAGTCATAGTATGATTTCAGGATAATCAGTTTGTAGAGAGCTTAAAGGTGCCGTCATTTGAAGTCTGTCTTCGTGGAATACATTACAGAAAGACTTTGAGCTCTCTCGCTTAACTGATTTTGCTTGTAGATTTAAAAGACGTCCCAGTGCTGATTTTCATCACTGGGAACTTGATCTTAATGAGGCAGATTTTGCTATTTTATTTTTTCTATTTTATTATTTTCATTTAATTATGTTGTCTAAAACAGGTCTCTCTTGTAAATGAGACACTGAGTCTCGTTAAATAAATGTCAAATACATGTGCATGTAGCCCTGAAAAAGAGAACTCACCTTCCAGTAAATCCTGTTGTAGAGGCATTAATGAGCCACTCAAAGTCCTGTATCTTAAAGGGAAACAGTACAAAATGGGTGTTGTCATCCAAATCCACAGCACTCTCTGGATACATGACATGATGAGTTGTCTTGTTTCCAACGTCTTTTTCAAAGCCTCTGGTAATACCAGTGTTCATTCTAAAAAGCACAAAGGGATATATTTCACATCAGTTTGGCTCTTTTGTGTAGGAGGGGATATTTCACTGCATTTCACTGCATATCATACTGTGTATGACTGTGTACGTGACAAATAAAATTTGAATTTGAATTTAATGGTAAAGAAAAATTGCTTTAGCTTAGAAAGTACCTTATGACAACTTCATGTAAATCTATCAGCGGTCCATAATGCGATCTCCTTAAATTACCAGAATTACCCACCACAGCACAAGTCCTGCAGTGGTCATATTTGGGTTGTATAACATCTGGATTCTTTGGGAAGATCTGAAACAAGTTGGCCACTGTTGTTTCATAAACTCTGAAGCTACGGCTTTCAGCCTGCAAATCCTGTCAGACATTTCAAATAAACTTTGTTGTTACACCAAATGAGCTGAGGGGGGGGGTGTAAAAATGTCATCCTTTCCTGGTGACTACTTACCTTCCACCAGTTGAATTCATTCTGTGAGAGGTTTAAGTTTGCAGTCAAAAATGGTTGAACACTTCTATTCGATCGATCCAGAAGCAACTGCTTATCCTCTGATAAACATTTTATGCAAGCACACAGCTTTTGGTCCACAGCATAATGAGTCAATTGGTAGCCCGTTTTGACATACACACCAATACCAGTGAAAAACAGCAGGAAAACCAGCACCTTTGATTTTGAAATCATTCTAGATGTTTGACTGGGAAACATTAACAATCTGCAGACAGAGTGTGTGGTGATATAATCAGCAAAGTATAACAAGTTATAGTTTAGAAAGTCATCATATATAAAGCAACATTACAACACACTTAGCCATGTCTCATTTCTATTCACTTATAAGATAATAAAAAAAATAACATCAGCGAAGATTAAGCTGTTTTTACCGCATCATCTGGTAAAATATGATACTTTTATAAATGACTTACCCGATCTACGAGGAAATCGCTTTCTGGTTCAGTTTCATATAATACACGTACAAACGATGCGTAGACTCTATCGGTGAGAGCTTTTTCACCGTTTCACTCACAGGTAACAAGCGTGACATACTCGTTTGCTACCAGGGAACGTGATACCGTCATCTCTGACAAAGGTGTGGAGAGGTGTGGTTTGCGCGGAGTTCCTCACGTACCCATGTTCGCGTTTGGAAACCACCCATTTCGAAATCAGTCACACCAGGACAAAGCTTGTTTATTGCATCATAGACTACAGATTACACAATTTAAGAAAACACATTTTCTCTGTGGATCCTTTGGTTTCCATACCATCGTTAAAGTGTGAGTAACCCTCGGATGAGCTATATTTAAATCATTTTTATTGAACAACGGGAGGGCTGTTAGTTCCGCTCTCTGTCACTTGTGGACATACCCCGATTATGATCTTCCCTGATTATGAATCTTTTCCTTATAAATGTGACTTACACAGTAAGCCACCAAGTTTCTGTATAGATAGAAGTAGCATGTTTGTTAAGGGAGGACAATAATCTAGCAATATTTAAATAGCTTTACAGAGCTCAGGTGATGATATTACGTCTCATAAAGACATGATCCAAATTATTTTCTGGCGTTCATCAATTTTATTCCCAATTAGCAGTATAATTCAGTAGTGAGCAGTACTAGCAGTCGTGAGCATAGCTGGACTGGCCACGGGGCATACTGGGCATTTGCCTGGTGGGCAGATGGGGATTTTTCGTTTCGTTTTGCTTTGTTTTTTGCAACGGTATAAACAATGACAGGTGGTGGCCAGATTGGCCAGATGTTGGCAGATGTGTAAAAAGAACTCAGTTGTTTTCTATGGCGGAGCTTCCACAGTTTCAGTAACATTAGCAAGTGGTGGAGGCCAGCAGGTGGATCAGGGATAAGGGAGGCAGGAGGAGGAGAGACATGAGGCGCGGCCGGTCCGAGGGGCAGGTGAGAAGTTGGTCTGAGTGGGTCAGATATAAACCAAGTTTAGTTGTAGTTTATTTTCACATTTTTATTTCCTCCCAGTTAAAATAACTTGTACTGCGTACCAGCTAGCATGACGGATTTTTTATACTGCTAGACGGGTGCTATGATATTACTGATAGTGAACTTTATTTTATTCACAAATAGTTATTAGAGTTGCCAACCGTTCTGTAAAAACGGAATCATCATGTATTGAGAGAAAATATTAATATTACTTCTCTCATTCTCTCCCCCTCCCTCTCCTTTTGATACTTCAATCATGAAACTGATAAATGATCAGCTGATCGGCTTTTCTCTCTTGTTTGTTTATTGCCCACTTTGCCCAGAAAGAGGAAACCAGCGGATAAACAACAGCAGCACGTTTAAGCTTGATCAGCTGTTGTTAGAATGTATTTAATATTAATTTCTAGTATCAACTGATGTTTGCTGGAGCCAAAGCCTTAAAAGCTGCTGGTCATGATATTGTTTGGATATCTGGAGACAGGGAAACATGAAGATGAATCCAGGAGATGTCCTTACTGAATCATCAGAGCTGAACAGGTGACGGAGAAACAGGTTTACCTTTTAGGTGACATGAATGAGTTGAAGGGAAGTTATGAACTGTTTCTGAGAGACAAATAACACAAAGATCCTTTTCTAAGTAGCTGGCAGCTGGTAACTGTGCAGGCGCGGGTCAGACAAAGTTTTGCCAGGGGGGCCAGGTAGGGCATTAATAGGGAAAGGGGGGCAGAAAATATATTTTTCTTTCTTATTCTCATTTAAACTGTTTGGCTTTTAATAAATCATTATCTGAATCTTACAACCAAAGTCATGTTATGTCACTTTTTAAAGGTTGCCATGTTAGAAAAAATATTTTGCCCTGCCATGCTGTTTATTGATGTGGTAAATGAATAGTTTATGAAAATATCACTAAATGGTCATGTCTCACCTTTAGTCTTCTCTGTCAAAGGCTACGTTCACACTGCAGGTCTTAATGCTCAATTCCAATTTTTTGATCAAATCCAATTTTTTTGTCTGCTCGTTCACACTACAAATAAAATGCGTCAGCAAACGCGCGCTAGTGTGAACGCTCAAAGCGGCCCGCATGCGCAAAAGAAGATGTCACACACAACGCGCTCTGTTTAGACCCAGAGCAAACAATATTGTTTGACTGATGGCCCTTAATAAAGACTTCGGACTTTACGTTTCCCAATTTTTGCTATAAGTTATTTTGTTATTTACATAATAATGTAAATAACCTAATAATGATCCTTATTGCTGTTTTAGAGGAGCGGTGCTTCAAATGATAGTTGCACATTTCTGTCAGAATCTGCAGATTATGCAGTCCAAATCAAATGTTAACGTTTCTCCAACGTTGTCTTCCCAGCAGTTTCACCGGATGGCCAGGAAGCGTTCGCGATGTATTATCAGGCGCTTCTCTGGCGCTGATAATTGGTGTCTGTCTTGTGTCAGTGACGTAAAAGACGGATTTAATGCGACTTGACCATTCACACAGCAGTCGCTTTCTGGAACATCGGATATGTTTCGGATTCAGTACCACATACGAAAGTGACCCAGATCGGATTTGAAAATATCGGATTTGTGCCGTTCACACTGTCATACCATGATCGGATATGGGTCGCATAGGGTCAAAAAAATCGGATTTGATGCGCTTTCGCCTGCAGTGTGAACGTAGCCTTAATGTCAGGTTTCCACCATGTGTTGTAGATAGTTTAGGAGGTTAACTCGACCAAGCAGTCTTTTGGTTTCTGCTAAGTACGATTTAGAATACCAGAATATGGAGGATGGTGTAGGTTTATTAGACTTGTGCATATATACCAACAAGACAGTGTACATCGTTGTCACAACAACGTTTGTTTTCATTCAAAGGCTTTATGGTTTTTCCTATAATGCCTGGTGGGCCGATCTCTAGTCAAAATGCCCGGGTCAATTTTTTGTCCCAGTCCAGCCCTGGCAGTGAGTAATTATCATTACTATAATTAATAGCCAAATTAACTGGATTTGAGTTTCCTGGGCAAAATTCTTCTTTTAGGCTCTTCATCTGATGCTTATGAAATAATAATAAAATACAAGTTAATTTAGCAATATCTAACACATCTATCTATGTGGACACAGATGTCACCTTAATGTATTTTAGACCATTTCAAATAGCTTCAGTAAAAATTAATGTTTCATACAGTGATTGCCTCTTTCTCTCAGTATGGCAAACAAAAAAGGTGTCATCGGTCATCTGCCAGGCCGCTTGTTGGGCATCTCCGCCACCGTGGACGCCCTCCTGAACGCCGCCACTACCTTCCACGTGGCCGGCCTCCGGACTTGTTTCCACACCGCTGTTGCCGTCCGCACGGTCGGCCCCCAGAGCTGTTTCCACGCCGCTGTTGCCGTCTGCACGGTCGGCCCCCAGAACTGTTTCCACACCACTGCCTACTGCATGGCCGGCCTCCGGACCTGCCCCACTGCCGCTGCCTTTCACACGGTCGGCCCCCGGAACTGAACTGTTTTGGCCTCCGGGTCGGCCCCCTGACCTTGTCCGTCTGGGCCTTTTCGGACTGTGAGTCTGCCTGTCAAGTTCAGTGTCCTGTCTGGTTCTCTGTCTGTTAATTTCCTGTTTTATTCTGAAGGTTCATGTCTGATGTGAGTGTGTTCAGTTTACATTTCCCCTGTCCCGTCAGCTCTGATTTCTCCCAGCTGTGTTGCCCTCCTGTCTCTTATCCCCTGATTACTGGTGTGTGTATTTAAGCCCTGTGTGTTCTCCTGCCTGTTGCCGGTTCGTCTGTATTACTCCATGTAAGGCCGCGCTTTTCTGCATTCATCTGTGTCTCTCTGCGTTTTTGTATCCTCCGTCAGTCTGCGTCTCTCTGCCTTTCACCCCGTGTCCTGTGGATTTCTAGTTGCTCTTTAGTTTTCCCAGTTTAGGTTTCCGTTAGCTTGTCTCATTATTCGTTTTCTGTTCCTGCCACTGACACCTTGTAAATAAACTCCACTAATCTTTTCATACACTGCTTGCTCTTGGGTCCTTTTTCCAACTCCACACGGCTCGCCTCGGCAGCCGTGACAAAAGGTCAGAATTATAACTAAATAAATAAAATTTATAATACGGGTCAGTGCTACTTTTTTCTCTTGTTTTGGACTGGGCTCAGACTATCTGAACACTACAATGACTCACTATCTCATTCCAAGATCCAAATTTGTATGGCAAGGTGGCTGGTGCTTTGTGGTTCCCATGCTGAGTTAATTGTAGAACTTTGTATCACTGTGTCTGTCAGGGTCCCTGTGCCTACCCGGTCGGCTCGGTATGGCTACATATGTTTTGTATTCTTTGATTTTTTTTTTTTTTTGCTGCTCTCTCCCTTCCCCTCTTTCCCTCCTCTGTCTGCCTGGGCGGAGCTCACCTGTGGGCTCCTGCCCTTGGCCCACGCACCTGTGGCTCATCACGAGTGATCCAGCTCCTTTATAAGATGGCAGCCCTGTGTTTCTCGTCGCTGGACCGTTGCCGACCCTCGTCAGTGTAACCCCAGCTCAATTACTTCTGAAGTGTTTTCACAGCGATTTACCTTACTATCCCTTCGTGTCTCTGTGTACAGATTCCCTGGACCTACCCCTGTGTTACCCGAGTGAGTGGAGTGTGAAGAGGAGTGGACGGTGTGTGTGTGTGCGCATCACTCCTCATTGCACAAGCGTGTGCATGTGTATGTGTGTGGATCACTTCTCAGTGAATCAGCATTTCGATTTAGGTATGTCTGTCATTTCTCACTCAATCAACGAGGGCACATGTGTTCAGGTGTGTGTTTCACGTCAAGCTGAATCAGTGTGTTTGTGTTCATCACTTTCCTGTTCTGGTGTTTTGGCTAAACCACAGCCTGAAGCGTGCCCTGGGGTCCTGCCCTCCTCCTCTTCAGTCTGTATGCAACCATTGCTGCTGTTCAAAGTTTAGTCCATCCTGGTTCTGGCGCCCATTGGGGCAGTCCTTTCTCCAGTGTCCATGGTCACTGCAGGTGAAACCTGCATCTTCTTCTGTGTTTTGTCCGTTCTGAGGTGCCTTTTGACCTCAGTTGCTCCTCCTGTCTCTGACACGCACTTATTTGCTGCCCGATCATCCGTGTTGGTCCATCACTACCCTGCACAGTGTTAATGCAGAGTTATCAAGGTCAGCATTATGTTGCTCGGCCTCACTTTTCATTCGGGCTTAATGGGCGTCTCGTCACAGCTCTGTCAGCTGAAGCTGTCTGGGAAATTTCCCCCGTGTAGTGAAACGGGCCTTAGGTTTAGCGTTCTCCGTCTCTGCTGCATGAGATCCTTTCCTGCAGCACTGTTGACATTTTCAGGTCGTTGTTGTGGGTCCAGCTGCTGCAGCATTTGGTCAGGGTCAAGAGAATTTTCCTTCCTTCAGTAACTCACTAGTGTTGTTCAATCAGCAGAAAACATCTCACAATTTGACTCTTAACCACTAAATTTATTGTTTCCTCACTGGTTGGTCATACCAGTCTTTCTTTGCTGAGTGTAAGCTGCTCTTCATTGCATGTGTGTGCATTTGTAGGCAGGTTAATTTTATGTGTGTTCAGTGGAGCTGCAGATCCAGCAAAGTCTCTCTCTGCCTTAGCTTTTTTTTTTTTTTTTTTTTTTTTTTTTTCAAACAAGGAGTTTCCTTAAAAGCTGCCTTTTCTCTCACATTTCTCTGCTTGTGTGTGTTTTTGTTTCACCGTTTATTGCAATGCTCTGGACGCCTTCCCAACCTCCAAGTCCATTGGCCCCAAATTTCAACCCAATTTTATGTGTTACAGCTTCTCTTAATTTCTCCTCTTCCCTCCTCACTGCTGTCGGTTCCACAGCTGCTGATTCTTGCTGATTGTGGTTCCCATTACTATCATTTAGCTTCGGCCGCTGTGCTTGTGGTGGGCGGTTGGTCCAGGGCCGTAGCCACCTGTATTAACACACTAAGAGATCTATTTGGGGCAGGGATAGCTCAGTAGGTAAAGTGGTCGCCCCATGATCGGAAGGTCGGCGGTTCGAATCCACTTAACGGCTACCCTGAGGTACCCCTGAGCAAGGTACCGTCCCTACACACTGCTCCCCGGGCGCCTGCTTAGTGGGCTGCCCACTGCTTCACTGAGTGAATGGGTCAAATGCAGAGAAAAACAAGTAATTTCCCCATGGGGATCAATAAAGTATCCATTATTATTATTATTATTATTATTATTAATATCATTTTCATCACAGGCAACACGCCCAGCTTTACAGCGCAAACTGCCTGCCAGTCTCACAACACATTCCTCTCTCTGCTTCTCAATAATTCTCCACTCTCACTTTATTTCTCCATTCTCTACATCAGATTTAAAACTCAACATATTTCACACCACTACTCACCTCTTACTGCTTTGACTCCTCTTTTTTCTTTACACCACAGAGAACGTCACCCAATTAAGCCTGTCTATCTCTATGTGGCTCCAAATTACCTTCTTTTCGCTCTTTCTTATTTAAGTTTACACACTCGTCAGGGGACAGGCACAAAGCAATCAACAATTTCTACCACTGAAACGAGTAATTCAACCTTTTTTACCTAATATAGAACTCAACCTTTGATGTCAAAATATCCTCTTGTTCGATTCCAGAATAAATGTAAACCCGTGATTACACAGCGGTTTCAGTGTTATTCTGTAGCTAATGCGGGAGCCCTCAGTTCCCAAGTCGCCACCTCAGCTAACCAAACGCCGTTGGACCGGCCTGTGCGTCCACAGACAGGGGGGTTGCCACACCATGAACAAAATCAATTTCCACAGGCCGACTGTCACCATGTTCATATTTCACACACTGAAGCACACAGAGCGTGTCGCACACAGAGCGTGTCTCACACACAGAGTGCGGTCGGTTGTTAGGTTTGGGAGTGGAAGTTTTTTTCAAAGTGTGCAGCATAGTTGTTGTAGTTAGTGTGGGTTTGGGTGTAAGGTGTGTTTGGTTGGTGGTTTGGTGCGTGAGTGAGTTAAGTAGGAGAGCCGGCCGAAGGCCTGAACAGGTCCGGTAATGGTCTCCTGCAGACTTCTTCTCATAGACCAGGGTTGGCACAGTTGGAGGGCGGAAGCAGTGAGTGGAATAGTATGGATGGTAGTGAAGAGGAAGAGATTGGCGGTCAGGGTGAAGAGAATGAGTGGGAAAAAGTTGGAAAGGGGGGAAGAGGCGCAGAGCTAGTGAAAGGAAGAGGAAAAAGAGACGTGAGGGTAGTACGGAAGGAACTGATAGTGAAGGTAATGAAGAGGGAACGAATCCAAGTATGAATGTAATTGTCAGGTTTGAGGAAGAGGGTGTGAAGAAAATAGATCCACTTAAGTTAACAAGAGCACTTAAGGCACAAGTTGGGGAAATCAAATATGCTAAGATACTCAGAGATAGAAATTTACTCTTTGGTTGTAACACAGAAGTGCAGATGGAAAAAGCACGGAAACTTGTGGGGGTGTGCAAAGTCAAAGTGAAGAATACTGTAAGAGTAGGGGAAAAGGGCAAAAGTCAGAAGTACAATAAGAAGAACAAAGAGAACATACTGGAGAGATTTCTGCAATACAATTCGTAGGAATACTCAAATAGGGGACGTGTGGGGGATGATGAGGGGAAATGATAAGAATAATCAAGTAGCTGTAACTGATAGGGAAAAAGCTGATTTCTTGGCAAGTACTTTTGTTGATATACATAGTGGGAGAAATTTATCAGAGGAAAGTAAATGAGGAAGAGAGGGGACTAAAGGAAGAAATCTTGAAGCTTTAGGGAGGAAGGAGAGTACTGAAGATGTAATGAGTTGTCCCTTTTCTATTGGAGAACTGAAAAGAGCTCTGGGTAGTACCAGGAATAGTGCTCCTGCGAAGGATGAGGTATGTTATGTTATGTTGAAACATCTAAGCGACAAAGCGTTGAACATGTGCTTATTAGTTGCAGGAAGTATCTATGTCACAGGAGGGTGATGAGGTGGTGGAATGGAACTGTGGTTAATCAGTTAAGTCATGGTGAAGGGAAAGGGGCGGTTCTTCGTTTTTTGAGAAATACTGGTCTCCTCAAGAGGATCTGAGGATTCGGAAGTGAAGTAAGAATAAAAGCCAGGAGATGGCAGTAGTGCAACATCTTTGGATCTAAGCTGCCGTTAAACATGAAAGAAGAAGAAGCGGTTTAAGAAGATGTTCTTTATAAGAGTAAGAACAGAATGTTACAGTAGAGTCATACATGGAGCTATCAGCAGATGAGGTGGAGGAAAGCCCAACATTAAGGAACGAAGATGACAGCACAGACGAGGACACCAAAGCTTCCGAGGAGCATCAGAAGGGTCAAAAGGAAGGTAAGCTAATAGTCTCAAGTTGTGGGATCTGGTTTTCAACTGTCATACAGGACACCAGCCTGTGACCTTTCCTTCCATGGCCTCGGCAGATTGAGACAGCCTCTCCGTTTTAGTGATCTCCAGATCATTTGTGACTCTGGTGGACCTCCCAATCTTGAATAATCATTATCAACTTATTGTATACTATATATAGTATACAATAACATCAAATCTGAGATGACCTGAATCATGGCATCAGGACAGCAGGACTCTCACAGGTTACACAAATGGAGCGTGACATAGAGGTCTCAGACCGCAGCAAAGAACAAAAATTAATTTGGGGCTGGCCTAAATTTACTAGGCCACCTGTCAGAAAACATAATGTCCTGCAGACGTAGGAGGCAAAATTGGATCTTAACAAAAAGTGAGCCATTTTATTGCAGCTGAATAAAGATACAAAACAAAGGCAAAAGGACGTCAAGACAACTAACCAAACTGAGTGAAACTAAACACTGATACTGACACTGATACATGCTGATGGATTAACAATTACAGAAACATAAACAATGATTATGCTCATTTGAATATTGAAAATTTTGGGCATGTGGCATAAACTTTACACTGGCTGGTGTTAGTAAATTTGTAAAACACCATGCATGTTTCACATCAAAGATTATGTTAATGCACATTAAATGCCCTTGCTCTTAATCTCGGGCTCTCTTCCACACCTGTCTTCCTTCTCTCACCCCAACCGGTCGTGACAGATGGCCCTGCCCCTCCCTGAGCCTGTTTCTGCAGGAGGTTTCTTCCTGTTAAATGGCAGGTTTTTCCTCCCCACTGTCGCCAAAGTGCTTGCTCATAGGGAGTCATATGATTGTTGGGTTTTTTTCTGTATGTGTTATTGTAGGGTCTACCTTACAATATAAAGCGCCTCGAGGCGACTGTTGTTGTGATTTGGTGCTGTATAAATAAAATCTAATTGAACTGAATTTAATTGAATTGTGCTTATCATAGACCTGAAACAGTTTTGTTTTTTTTTATGGACTGCTTATTATAGACAATGGACTGCTTATGGATTATGGATTATGGACCGCTTACTCTTCCTTAACTTCATAAATTATTTGATTTAAAAGAAAGGACACGTGAGACATTGTTTTCTTAATTCTTCATTCAATACAATAAATCATCTATAATTGCATTTTTTCATTGTGTTTGCCATGTTGTACGCATATGGTAGGAGGAAGGAGCACTGTCCACAATAAAAATCACCATAACTCACCTAATTTATAACTAATTTTCAAATAATTTGTTTTGATATTTATCTCTGATGTCATATTCTGATTTACTGGCTTCTGATCTCATCCTATTAAAAAAAAAAAGTCTGGATAAATCTCCTGTGATCTTTTATATGAAGTTTCTGTCAAATTGGACCAAATATGGGGTTTGACCGCTGGGCTTGATTCATGTGCTACACTGAACACGCCACAGGATGACAGCGTAGTCCAACAATCTAACCAGGAACATATTCTGTGGCAGAGTGTGAGCAATGGCGATTATATAAATGAAAATGATGCGTGCCAGTTCATGTAGAATATGAGATAATAATATGCTCTTTTCCCCTGTGAGATTTGAGTCACTATCAAGTCACTCACTGGATATATATATATATCTAATCTCCAATGTTGGTCAATAATAGTATGTCTAATATTAGTGAAAGTCTTACAGTTCACTTAGGGTCACATGGCTATCTCAGGTACCATGGGGCAGGGTAAACCCTGGATAGGTGTCTATCACAGCCTTTCACTACTACCATGGAATCAATTAACCTAAAATTAAGGAACAGGTGTAGGCACAGGGAGAAGATGCAAAGTGTTTTTAAAAACGTCCCACCCTGGATTCAAGACAGTACCTTCCTGCTGTGAGGCAATAGTGCTTACTAATGTATCAATGTAGCAACCCAGTTAAGAAAGCCAGCTAAAAAATTGCAGTAAGTGCACAGACCAGGAACAGAATGGGTTAAATGCTGTAGGTCTCCAGAAACGTCTGTGGCTATCATTTCTCACATCCTGAAGATCTGAATGTTACCAAATAATTTTAAGAAACATATTCCTCATAATTACAAGAAAGTGTGTCCAATTTTTAAAATAAAGGTTAATTGCTTCTTGAAAGCAAACATGATACTTTGAGTTTGTTCTTCATCAAAAAGAAACGAAGCTTTTCTTTAAAACAGTAATACGTTTAGCAGGTGATGCATTTTGTTTTTATTGGCTTTTTAAAGGTGAAGATATTAACCAATCAGATTAAAAAACAAGCTCTTTCAGTAGTTTTTAAACACCTCTGAGGATCTTTTTAAAAAAAATTTGATAAGAATTGAAGGCACACACATGAATACACGTTTTAGGTCTTACTGGACCTAATTAAACATGGTGCACATTTGAACAAAATCTCATATGATAAACTCCTCCATTCCAAAAATAGTGGTCAGATTTGGCTTTAAAAGCCGGTCGAGCTGTGGTCCTGAAGCACCATGGAGGTGATCCAACACAGCACAGATCCTCAGAGGTGGCGCTCTGCCATTTCCAAAGAGACTCATCTCTTCCATCTCTTTTGCTTTGTGATGGTGATGCCAAGTTTTGGAGTGCCTGGCACCAAAATGCATCCTCCTCCTCCTGCTGGTGTGTGTGTGTCTGTGTCCAAGCTTTACCATCAAAACACACACATTCACTGTACAAACACAAATGGTTGGAGATTAACAGTGATGACAGACAAGTCACGGTTTGCAACATCGCTTCAGGCAAAGATCAGAGTAAGGAGGTCATCCATAATCCCAAACCCGAAACACAGCAGTCACAAGCCAAACAAAAGAGCAAACCAAAGTGTTCCAATGCATTTAAAAGCATGATATCTGCTGTTTGTATCTTATAGGTTGCTGCACATTTAAGTGAGAATTTGTTTTTTTTTGTTTGTTTTTTTTAATTAAACGAAGGTCAGGCACTCGTGGTGGAAAAAATCCTCCAATCTGTGTGAACCTGTAACATTAAACACTGTCTTTGTTTCTCTCTTTCTTTTTGCAGGATCCATCGAAGTGACTGGACAATACATCTGGTTTTGATAAGGTTCTAAAAGGATTTAATTGCAACCTCAGATAGCAACAAATATTGCAGCCGGACTTGTATAACAAAAATTTAGACAAAATGCAAAAGCATTGTAAAAAAGGCAAGTACTGTACACCCCATCATTCTTTAGCAGGAATTAAGTAATAATGTCCTGAATGACTTTATCAGTCCCTCACATCCTTGTGGACACATTTTGGTCTATGATTCTTTACAGTGCTTTAATGTGTTGATGCTTACAAGCATTAATTTATGCACAACACTCTAAGGTTCTGATATAGAATTTCAATCAGTTTGAGGTCTGGACTTTAAGTGGGTCATTGCAACACCTTGATTCTTTTCTTTTTCAGTCATTCTGTTATAAATCTGTCAGTGTTTTTGGAGTCACTGTCCTCTTCCATGGCCTACTTTCAACTTAGTTTTGGCTAGCAGACATATTTGACTCTAGAATACTTTGGTATACAGAGGACTTCATGTAGCACTGCAAGGTGCACAGATCCTGTGGCAGCAAAACAAGCCCAAATCACCAGACCTTCCTTCACCACTGCGCTTGTGACAGTTGGTGTGGGGTGTTTGTGTTGGTATGCTGTGTTTGGTGGCACTGCGCATTATGGCCAAACATCTCCAATTTGATTCCAAAGGACAAAGTCTTGTCGTTTGTTCAGATTCAGCTTTGGAAACCTAAACTGTGTTGCTGCATTTTTATTTTTTTGAGAGGGAAGAGACTTTCTGATAGCAGCTCTTCCAAACAAGCCGTACTAGTTCAGCGTCCTTAACTGAGTTTGCTGAGATGTAGCTCTTGGGTTTCTCTGACCTCAACTCCTGACAAGAATGGCAACTATCTTGAATGTTTTACACGTACAGTATGAATAATCTTTCTCACTGCAGAATGGTCAACTAAATTGTTTGAAAATGACCTTATACTGTAACCCTTCTCAGACTGATGGTTAGCAACAGTTGCTTCTCTAAGGTCACTGATGTCCATCCTCTGTGGCATTGTGTTAACACACAACTGAATCCTCCAGACCAGCAAACTGTCAAAGCTTTGGCTTTTATAGAGGTGCTCACAATTAGCAGCAAATACTTACCCTGTTAGCTTCTATGGAAGCACGCTCCTGTATTCTTGGGTTAATTTCTGTTAAATAAAAGATGACACTCTGTAATATGTTTGTGTTGTTCAGACCTGTTAAGTTTCTTTCAGCTGTGGAATGGTGAGATTTCTTTACCTGTAAAGAATGACTCTTATCTAGAAAAAAAAAAAAAAAGCATGTGTAGTATACACACGGGGCAGTGTAAAAGTCATAAAACACAAAAGACGCAGCAAGTTCTCAAGCTGTTTTATTCCTTTTAGTCTTTAGACAGCAGCCCACTCTCAAATATGTTTTAAAAGGAACTTAAGCAACAAACGTATAATTTTCCCAAAGCAGTTGCAAATTATAAGAGCTGATTAAACAAACTACTACAGTGAAAAAGCACTCCACACACTAACAATTCTTAATGCTGTGCAGGATTTCACTGCTCTCTGACAAGATTTCATTTTAAACACCACCTTTTCAGGATGCATGAAATTACTCAGCATTTCATCATTGATTATGTGTCGCAGAACTTTTTTTGGACTACACCTTTTTCAAAAGATTTTTTCAAAAGACTGTGAAGAGTCTTTACTGGCTTTCAAAGTTTATGTTGTGTCAGAGGGTGACATCTGGCAGGTACTGATCCTTAAAAAAAAATCATCAGATAAATGTGGACTATAATCCGATGTAAAAAAAAAAAAAAGTCCATAAAATATGTCAAATGGTAGGAATTTAACCATCTGAAACACAAAACTTTTTGCATTAGTGAATATTCTCTTTCAAATCGATCCATTGCGGCATCCTTGCAGACAGATCAGAGATATTTCTCGGCTGTTTTTGGCTGTCTAGGCCTTCGTCTTGATTCCCATCGGACACGCGACACCTGTGCCTCCCAGTCCACAGTATCCATCGGGGTTTTTGCTCAGGTACTGTTGATGGTAGTCCTCAGCATAGTAGAACTGCTTGGCCTCAGCAATTTCTGTGGTGATGGAACCGTGACCTGCCTGTGTTAGTACCTAAAAGACAGAGGGGAAAAAAGAAAAGAAAAAAATCACAAATTACTGGACAGGTCATTATGAAATGAAAAACATGAATATATGAGCAGTCCAAGGCTAATCCACATCCTGCCCAAACTGATGGATCCAAATCAGTTTGTGATCGTTTCTTGAAAACAGCAAAGTGATCTCTGCCGGTTTTCTTTCTTTTTTTAAAAAAAAAAGACAAAACAGACAAAACAGAACCACTTGTACAACTGAGTGGTTTCCAAATCTTCCACCTTGAGGCAGCTTTTATCTGACCCAAACACTTACTTTAATTCATTACTTTTTGGTTAATTTATTTTAAATAGTATATCTATAAATCATGTTCTTACTGACACTCCTTCAAACAGACTGGGGACGTTAACTCGGCCTTCAAACTTGGTGCACCCTTTGTTGGGTGGCGTTAAACGACACTAACGTGGTACTAGGGGAGCTAAAGAGGAACTTAGAAACCAAAAGTCCTTTCTGAAAGAAACTTTGCCTGCTTCAAAAGAGCAGTGAAGACAAACAACAGGCAGAGAGACGAGGTGACGGAGAACATCCTGCAAAGGAAAAAAAAAGTTTGTAATGCTCAAGAGTGCCTTTATCTGACCATGCAAACAAAAAAGCATATCTTTCTAGCTGCTCAAGAGATTCTTTTCTGCAGATATGAAAACTTGTGTACTCAGAGACTTTGGTTTGCCCTTTTGTGTGACATGGAAACAAACAAGTTGAAATTCACTGAAATAATCTCATATTAGCAGTGCAAATCATATACAGTACATTACCCCAGAGACACAATTCAGTTCAGCAAAAACAGTTATGGTGAAAATCACACACTGACTCTAATAAATTCGACTGGATTTATAAAATAAGTTAGAGTCATCAGGTTCCTCAAACTCAGGAGGGATAGATGCTGAGACTGAGTTTCCCACCATTCATCAATAAAAATATTCTTGTTAGTCTGCACCGAACCAATTTAACTGCAAGAATGATTTGACTTTGAGCAGAACTCATCTTATCAAGGTTGTTTTCTGCAGGTACTTATTAGCATCTTGTCTCTCTCGAATGTGTTTATTCAGCTCCAGGTGGGGCGGTACCTACAAAACAGACAATGCGCTCACACGCATTCAGTGTGTAATCATTTGGTGATGACACCCTCTCCTCCTTGTGATAAAAATTACTCAACCAGATGGCGTGTGGGTTAAATAAAAGACAGAGAAACGGTAGGCATGAAGACGATGAAACTTTTGCTTCTGATGGAGGGATGTGTGTGTTTTTAGCATGTGCACAGACATCATGAGGCTTTTTATTGGATCGCACCCTACGGTAGATGTTGGGAGACATAAATTTGGCAGAACATTTACAGGTTTAGCCTTTTATCTGCAGAGCTGCTGTTATTCTTCCTGACATGAAAGCTGCTAAAAGGAATACAAACCCAGAGCCCCTGTAGCCACTGCACTAGGTTTATGCTAATTAACCTAAATAATCATAAAACAGAGCAATTTTTCATGGTTCAACTCGGGATCTTCACGAAGGCTGGATTTGGTTTATTTATGTCAAACTCCCTCCATGTTTATTTGGTTAAAATTTTATTTGAAAGCCACACAATGAGGTTAATTATTTAAGCACTCAGTGCTTCAGAACATTCTGAATGGAAACATACTATAATCCACAGTTTGATTATATGCTCCATATCCTGTGATTTTATGGCTTATGTGGCTTTTTCTACTTGATAATGTTATAAACACAGTGAAATAAAAACACAAATCTTTTAAAAAATCTGTATTTTCTGACATTTGTAATTAATGATATTCAATGAAAAAATGCGACAGTAAAATGTTTTACTCTTGATAGTTTTATTGCTAATATAACATCTAGTCCTTTTACTGAATATTATATTTCTTATTTAAGTACCATGAGCTTCACAGACATATTGATACTTATTGGAAAATAAAGCACTTTGATTCAACATCATGGTAAATGGTAAATGGCCTGTATTTATATAGCGCTTTTACTAGTCCCTAAGGACCCCAAAGCGCTTTACATATCCAGTCATCCACCCATTCACACACTGGTGATGGCAAGCTACATTGTAGCCACAGCCACCCTGGGGCGCACTGACAGAGGCGAGGCTGCCGGACACTGGCGCCACCGGGCCCTCTGACCACCACCAGTAGGCAACGGGTGAAGTGTCTTGCCCAAGGACACAACGACCAAGACTGTCCGAGCCGGGGCTCGAACCGGCAACCTTCCGATTACAAGGCGAACTCCCAACTCTTGAGCCACGATCGCCCCACGCTTCATCAGTGTTTAGCTTGGCGATTGCATCCATCGTCCTTCCCTGCTTTTATTCCCCCATGCAGTGTTTTTGTCATTAGCCAAAGACCCAAAGGCCTCAAATAGGTGACCTGGACCTGAAGCACAGCAGGGTCCTTCTGCTCTGGTCTGAATGCAGTTTCATTGATACTGGGCCTTGACAAGCAACAGCCAGAGTGTAATGGTACAAGATTGGTTTAAATGATTGGGTTACAGTTCCTGAAAGCCATCAATTTATTCTGATTCAGGTTAGTTTGGGCCTTTAAAACCAGGAATTAGAAAAAAAAAACTCATCCCAAAGAAATTCCCAATGACATTTGTGTTTGATAAATTGAAGTCTAGCCTTTAACATTTTGTCATGCGTCTCTTTTTATGTGCTTAGATGAGGAGGGTAGGTTTTCATTAGCCTTGACCCTTTACTGCCAAGTGTATTACATTTGCATACATTTTTAACCTCTTAGCTGTAAAAGGCTGGTGGGGTATTGTTGTCACCCGGCTGGTGGGTGGGCAGGAAGTGTGGACACCCAAATTTGTGAATGCAATAACTCAAGAATGAGGTGAAGGGATGTCACCTGGAATTTTCAAATTCATGTGTCCATCTAGTAGGTTGCTGACGGGTAGCCCTCAGGAATTTATACTGTTAGTACCATACAAACAAGCAATACTGCAGATAGTAATTAATGGCTATCTCCAAGGCCGTCTTACAGGGTTCTTCGGGATGATTTCCAAAGCAGCTGCCAGTTTTATATCACTTGGTAGGAGTCATGTTCCATGTTTTTGAATATGGTTCAGTAAAAAGGTTGTCCATCAACTTGATTTTCATTTTCGGGAAGAAAAAGCAAAACAGGGATAAACTGGCACTCGTGTAGCTCTTTTCTAGGCCACATCAACAGCGAGTTTAGAATCCCAATATACCCAACAAGCATGTCTTTGGGAGGAATCACCACACAGGCACAGGCAGAGCATGCAAATTCCACACTGAACTTTCCAAATAAGGGTTTAAACTCAGAATCTTCTTGCTGGAAGGCAACAGTACTACTAAACCAGATCCAGGTGGTAAGCAGACATTGTGTTGGTATAGCAAAACAAAAGCATCTACTATTTAATGTACTACGTGGTGGTATATGTGCATTAAAATACTTCTCCTTTCAAGTTTCTCCCTGCAGGATACATTCACGGTGCATTCAATTCCATGAATGCTGGAAAAACCAGCATGCTCACAGACTCTACAGCTTGAGATCTCTCATCACGACCACATGACCTTCAGGTTTGTTTGTGCAAGCGGTCAGAAAGGGATTGGCTTAAAAATAGCAGCTGCAAAGGCATCTGCCTGGACACAAGATTACTTTGAATGTGAAATCAGCCAAATTCAAATCAGGTAAGGTTTATGATTTTATGGACATAGTGTCATGACTTTTTTTTTTTATCACATATCTTATATGAGAGAAAATAAAGAAAAACACAATAGTTCATTTAATAGGTCCTTAAGGACTATTCTTTCTAGCAGCTTCTGTCTGAATGGATATATTGGTGCGCTGACATCTACCAGTCGATTACTTTGATGATATGGCAAATAGGTATAATGTGAAGCCCCTGTTTGGACTGCACTTCCAGTTTGAACACAAAGAACTCTTTGGGGAAATACTAAAAAGTTCTCACTTTATTTTTAGTACAAAAACAATCAAACTAAAGCTGCAATTTCACACATTGGTGCCTCTAATACTTAGTGAGAGGTAATTGTTTGCAAACCATTTTAACTTCATTGACGTCAGCACTCGGCAGTTGTTGAAGAAAATGTCAGCAAACATACCCAGAGGGTTTAAGCAGCTTTTATAGCAAAAAACAAAACAAAAACAAAGACACAAAAGATGTGACGCCGGCAAGTTCTGCTCTTAATGCAGTTTGCTCACTGCTGTTTGATTCATTGCTTCCTGTGAAGATTCCCCACCATGACTGCACTGACACCACAATTTAATTTGAGTAAGAAGGGTGGAGGTATAGCACAGCAGCAGTTAGTCAGAACGGGATTCTCTTTTCTGCTGCAGCCATTCGTGATTCAGGCTGGTGAGCTGGATTCACAAGTACAGTAGGCAGGTTTATTTTTAGAAGCTTGTAATTATCTTTTGAGTGTTTATAGTTATGTCATATCAAACATAACATAAGATATATAGGGGTGGGATTCACCACACGATATCGACAGATTGTCTCTGACTGTTTGCTGTCTGATGCTCTCCAGTTTATTTTCTTGCTGTGACTTTCTTCTTTTCTACAGCAAGCTAGTTCAGTTTTCTTCACATTACTGTCACTCATGTGATAAGAGTCACCACAAGGAGTCATGACACAGTCGCTCTGGTCAGTTAAACTGGTGAGATACAAACTAAAAATATCAGTATTTGCTGTCAGTGAAACCAGAGTTTTATGGATAGATTCTACATCAGTACATGCCCCAAAATACGCTTTCATTGACTCCTTTGAAAATCATTTATTTCCCAAGTAATTTGTGACAAAATAACTAGCTGCCTCTCTATCCTATCATTCATACGAACTCAAACTCCACCATCTTGAACTGCAATAAGCACTGGTAGTCCTTGTTCTGCCCTGCATGAACCAGATCTCCACCTGCTCCCGGTTCTTCCAGTTTGGAGCAGACCTCTAAAGCAGAACAAGGACTACCATTGCCAGATGAAGTCCCAGATGGTGGAGTTGGAGTACATCTGACTGCAGGACGAGAACCTCTCTGGGAGAGCAGCTGAATAAAACTGAGCAATCTGCCCAGTGAACCAGCCAGCAGAGAAAAAAACAGAAAGGAAGTGTTATCAGCATCAGAACTTTCAAAATAAGACTACTAAATGAATCGTGAATGGCGTTATTCTTTCACACAGAAGGGGAAAAAAGACTAAAAGAATAATATTAAGTAAGCTATCAAGTATACTTGGTGGGGAAAGACAGGCTCAAGTAAAACCATATTTTGTCACACCTGTACTTACATATATGGATGCATCAAGCTGCAGATTCGGGAAAGTCTGGTTCTTTTACAGTAACCCCAAATATCCTGATTTTAAATCTCAGCCACGTTCAGAAATAAAGGAATTACCTTGAATCAGCAAGTGGAGATCTTGGAATTGTTATTTTACTTACCGAGTGTGAGATTGTATCTCGGCGCCTACAGTAGAATTACAAACACCAAGTGGATTAAAAGCTCTGGCAGCTATCAGCCTCTCAAACTATGTTTTGTTTCTAACACTGCTTCTGTTCTCCACAGGAACAATGTGCACATCAATATTCATGAGTGACTTGCATTGACCATTGGTTGTGGGAGTGTAGTGGGCGGACTATGTGTGAACATTTTGAAGTTGATTGTGATCTGTAAAGGGAGCTGTGTGCTCACAGTTCCATAAATTCGATTTTTTTTTAGGTTCTGACATTTTTTTCAGGAATTCTTACCATGACTTGGCCGTGAGACATGACTGACTGCTGACCGATCACAGTCTGACGTCTTTCGTGACCTTTGTTAAGTGATTGGGAAAGTGTTGCCAGGACAAATGATTCTGTATATGAATATGCAGAATCTGTAGGCAAGAGGCAAATGTTTTGTTCCAGAAGCTTTAAGGGTTGTGTTTGTAGTGGAAGTACTATTGACCAGTTGCCTTTGAGCAGGCTTTGGTCGACTGCTGGCAAACAATCTGTGTTTAGAGAACAAGACAGATGGCATTTGCCAAGATGCATCTGACAACTATTGGCTATCGAATGACAATGATTTAGCTTTTAATTATTTATCTGCATTTGTAAACAATGACCAGTGGGTGGAAATGGAAATCTTGGCCCAGATATCTGCTGGCTACACCGGAAACTGAAAAATTGGCTTCAGCCGAGGGTGACCAGGTGTCCCACTTTATATACAGCATTTTTATTCTTTATCCAACTGCCGAAGGTAAACAAACGCCTCATTAGAAATGTGTGGCTCAAAAAGAGAAGTGTTGATATATGTGGGGATGATGAATGCATCCCTGCTGAAACCCAAACAGAACAGCACAACAAATAACAGATAACAACGTTAACAGTTACTGTGATAGAAAAAGGGATGAACAAATGTAAAAGGACAACACGACCACGTTTCCCCTGAAGTTTCATTCATTCTTGAACACATTAGGAAATTTGCAATCAGATAACTGTTGAATGGAATTGATGCAAAAGACTTTGAAGCGTCAAGTTTTAGTAATCCTCCCACATTTTACCATACAAATATACTCTTTGACAATATCTCAGCCAGCAGCACGGCCCCCCAGAGTGGGCAAGATAAACTACATGAAACAGGAGGAAAACACGGTGGGTGACAGACGGAGCATGATGCCGGCTACTTTCCAGACTTAGTTAAATGGTAACTAAGTCTGGAAAGTTCATTTTTAAGGTGCTTTTCAAAGACATGTAGTCACAAAGCACTGTGCAACAAAACAAACAAACGTCATTAAAGAACCACAAAGAGAAACAAGACAATGAAAACCACCCTGGGGTCCAGTTGGTTCATGTCCTTGCTTTTTGTTGATGTTGTTATATTAATGTTATATATTATTAATTTTGATTTTTGTACTGACACTGTGATACACTACACACTGCAAAACAATTAGCGTTCACATTTAACTCACATGGTAACAATGGTGCTTATGGCTCTTTTTCTGAGCTGGTGTAAGAGCTGTCACTCATACTCTGCTATGGAGACCAGTTGAAAAAGAGAGTCGCTGTTTGTTGTGCGAAAGCGCCGATCAACTATGGGGTTACAAGACAATCCTCCCGTGTGATCTCTGTGGTGAATCTGAACTGTTTGCGATGCAATCTTATCAATAAGTGTGTATATATTTATGTATGCATATATTTATGTGAAATCTTTTTGTAACCATGGTAACATGGTAACCATGAGTTTCAGCACGTCACAACCAGACAGTCAAAAACAGTCAAAGCTGGAGTCTGCTGTGTCTGAATTCTGCACTCAAACTGCTTTACATCATCTCCCTGGTATTATTATAACCTGTGGTTTATGTGGGGTCAAATAATACTAATAGAGCTCACAATGAATCATTTCTGTATGATTTATTTGCAAAACCAAATACATTAGGGGCTTTAAAGTGCAACGAAACCTGAAGCCAATAACCAGATTTTCATTTCTCCACATCAGGTCTTAATGATGCTCGATGACAAACTGTCTAATCAGTGCTACCTGTAAGGCTGTGTGGCTTCCTGTTTACCTCTTGCCTGCTTTGTTAAAATTAAAAATGTTTCCACACATGCACTGCAACCCTGAACTACGCAAGACATTTTCTGAAGGCGCTGTATGTCAACCTGAATCATTTTAGAATCACATTGACACACTTATGTGTGTAATATCACATTACCATGAGCAGAGTAGGAATGTAGTCAGCTGAAATAGTGAGAATTATGGGGGGGAAATGACTTGATCTTTAAGTAAATATAAAATGATAAGATAAGACAAATCTTTATTAACATAGTAGCTTTTTGAAATTTGTACAATTTCCAGCACAGTCAATCATCAAACTATCAGAGTGAACATTGACAGATTTATATGTTTATATAATTTTGTGATAACAGACCTTATCAGCCACTGAAGAATGTATGTTAAAAACATCTTCTGGAATTGTCCATCATGTTTTCAACAAATGAAGCAACAGACAGTTGCATTTTTAGACTTTTTACAGGTTTTGATTACAGTAAAACACCTTACAGTGAATATTAAGGATGCACGGCACCATGAGCTACTTTACAACTTCTGCCAGTTTCAGATGACGAATGACGAAATGAGCATCTGTGGAGAATTTCGAGCAGCCGCTAACTCTGATAGAAGTCACCATCAACCACCACAACCAGCTGTTTCTTATGCGAGCTCGGAAGTTTCTGTTGTGGTTTAACTACACTTCGAACATCTGTTTTCGTTTTCATTCGGAAATGGGTGCTATTGAGGGAATTGTAAATATCATAACTGATCAATCAGCATGCATTAGGCAGAATGCTGGTGTTTTATACGCAAAGCTGGCTTCACTGTAAGAAAAACTAAATGGGCATGAGGTTGTTTTATTTCAAATCAGAAACACTTATATTGTAATTATGAAAACTCAAATAAAATATGGGCTATTTTCTGTAGAAACATGTAAATAATTACTTTAGCCATTTAGCTCCATTTACTCCTACTCATTGAGCATGGGCTCTATAGCTCTATAGCACCCCCTGCTGAACCCCAAATGGGATTAATGGAAGTGTAATGGCTCTCCTAGAATGGCTCTGGTTAGACAAAGCAATCACCATCAGATGAGGATGAGGTCAACATGTCCTGCTTCCTGCACACTTCACGTAAACCATGGACGATATCCTTTTTGTGCTCCATGAGAGGAAGATAAACCTCATAAAGACCTAAATCTCCTTCTAAGTAACCTTCTATCATGACTCATTGTGATATGTTCTTTTCATGATCTGCTGGTTGAATTTTTTTAAAGTCGCTTTTCAAGCCAACTGTGATTATTTAACACGCACACACACAAAAAGGCAAGCTTTCATCTGAGATAATAAACACTGGTTACTGGACAAAAATATGCATGCTAACAATAACTCGAGGAGGAAACCTGTAATACCCAAAATGGCTGCATTCTCCATTATGCTGCTGTAGTGGCATCTTTAACTGTGTTTCATTGCATTTGTTTGTGCTGGTCCTGCTGCTGTTAGCAGCCTGCTATAAATGCATAATTCACATCCATTAATTTGCATGTCAGAGAAGTAGATTGCTCATTTGGAATGCAAATACCTTGACTGCTCTGGTAAAGCAGGAAAACGTGAACAACACTGATAAGCACCCATGAAACAGAGAGAGGAATGAAAAAAGGTGAAGCTGGCATGTTAAAAGAACTAGAAAGGGATTTCATAGACAAAGAAGAAATGGAAAGAAAAGGAAATAGGAAAGGGGAAAACAGCTATTTTGTGTTCAGAAGTGGATATATGAATGTTCATGAAAAGAAAATGTAGCCAGAGAGGTGCATCAAGAGAGAAAGAGGTGCCAGAACAATGAGTACAAACTGCTTTAGCACCCATGCTTGCACCCACAGTCCGAGCACACATTATTACATAAAGCGAGCATGCAAGTGTGCGCGGGTACACACACACACACACACCACTTCCACCTGCCATTTTAGACGCAGTGCACACCCTAATGATGGGTAGGAGGCAAGAAAAGAAAGGGGAGGCTCCTTTCATGCTTTCAACCACCAGCCGCCTGCAAGGTAATTTACTGCAGTGCTGTTGTACCTTACACACACATATATACACACCAAATTCCCCAATCACTCTCTGTGTGAACAATACAATCAAGCCAGGCAGCGAAGCGAAAGTAGTCAATACCCTGACACCAAATTAACCAGATTCTTTCTTCTCTTTTAACCCTCTCATCTCTCTTTATCACCAGTCCTGGCCTAAACTTTATCTCCGCATTGCTCTCCCCTCTACATTTTTTATACTTGCACGTGTAGAATAAGGCAATAAACATTCAGTTTGTGTCTGAAAGGCACGTCCTGGGAAATTCCTCAGTGCTGTGATGCAGTTTGCATTCTCGCTTTGTTTGAAAGAAGAGAGAAAAAGTAGGCGGTTGGCGTGAGCATCCACAGCCACTGTGGATGCAGAGACAAAGACTTTAACAAGATTTTTTTTTTTTTGGTGGGGGGGGCATAAATTTATAAATATTTTAAAGACAGCACTGTACCATTGCGTGCCAATTTAATGCACAGAGGTAAACACTGGAATACGATGCATCTACTATCTCAAAATGAGGAGGGGGGAAAAAGACACTAAATAATTCAAATTTAGCCTGATTTTTGGCAGGGGAATGCTTAAACTTAAAACTGTTGCAGCTTTATGTAAAACATTACATATGGAGGACTGCAGACCCAATACCTAACCTTCAGTGTATGTATACGTGTGTGTGCGTTATTTTGCAACTAAAGGGATTTTCGTGGAGGACAGATTTAAGACCCAGATGGTTTGGCATGGAGTCTGTTTGCTATAGGCCAACTGCTTGCACACACACACACACACGCACGCACACACAGATGGGAGAGGTGGGGTGGCCAATCTGGTGAGAAAAAAAATGAGAGAGGAAACAAAACCTAAAAGAGATTTTTATAGAGGAATCTATCCATCCATCAAATGTCTCTGTAATTACTCGACAATGTAAATGGAGGGAGGAAGTAAAAAATAATATAAAAATGCTATTAATAAGACATGTTATTAAAACAGGGCTTTTTGAGAGCCTAAGAAATACTTCACATAATGAAATAAAATACAGGAAACAATAACCTGAAACATATATTACAGGGCAGGTGAAGTTTAAGTTTAATATCAACATTGAGTATAGTCTTGGATGTGTAAGGAGTTCTGAAGGAATTGGGGAAAGCCATGATGAAAAGTCACAACAGGTCTTGTGCTTAGTGCTGCAGCAGAGAGAAATTTCCCACCCAGCAAAAGCGTGTCTATAAAGGACAACTTTGTTAACATCTGGTTCAAACTAAAGGGTGAAAAAACATCGTCTCCCAATGACACAGATGAAATATCTGCCTCCTCAACACTTCTGCAAAATCATGTGACAGCCAGCACGACCTAACGCACATTCTTGTTGCTGTGAAGTAACAGTGCTAACCACTGCACCACCATGCCACCTCAGCATCTGAGAACAAGAGCTTTTCAGTGTCACAGAGGCTCAAACAGGTAAGTTCACCATGCAAGACACAGAAACGTAATCCTATGAGAAACATAATTTATATCTATATATATGTAAATGGTGAAACCAAATGTTTTCTTAAAAATATATTCCTGGCTGGGATGTTGTGTGGCTGTCTGATTTTAACCATTTCACAGTCAAATAAAATGTCAATCCAAATGGTTAATTTTTTAAATCCAAAGATGTCTAAAACACATTTACATTTTTGGAAGAAGCGGGTGCTGAGAAAAAGGTCACACAGCAACAGATAAGAAAGAGCTTCTGGACATAAGTGGAGTGTGTAACACATTAATGCCGTGGCAGACGGCTACATTTTGATATATCTGTGTATTAGTGGAAGTGTTGGCATCGAGGTTTTTGTTTCCCGCCTTGCCAGGTGGGGGTTGTATTTATTCACACACAAGTTTGCAAACCTATGTTTGAGCATTCGAAACAAAGAAGTTAGCTTGGGAATAAAACAAGGAGACCTCACCATAGTTTTATCTCTTTTAACAAGGACATGCCCATTGTATTAGATCTGCAAAGAAAAATGCATCATATACATATTATCTTGAATGCAATTGTGTAATATCGAAGAGGGAGTCACATTAAATCACAGCCAACTGCATTTTCCCACTGGTTCTGCATCCCTCTGGAATCCATGAAATATTAGGATCTAAAACTTGTGTTTATAACATCTGGCATACAACAAATCTTACATGTGTGAAATATCCATAAGCTGCTCTAGTGATTCTGTTTGACTCGAGTGAATATTTGCAATAATGTGCTAAAAGCCTGCAGGCAAACAAGTCACCATCTACCTGTTTGTCACTCACCTACAATGTCTGTCCATTGTTAAAAATGGTGACTCAATTTCCACAAAATAAATAAATAAAAAGTGGGCTGGCTGGGTCTTCAGCCCATAATAAGATTTTTTTTTCTCTAGTGGAAAACCACTTGACAAAAACTTCATTTCATTTTGTTATGTGCCTCCAGCCTCACTCCAGCAAATGTTTTGATGAAAGTTGAACCATTTTCCACTCATATCTGGATCAATTTGCATCCTGCCCAGTAAAATCCTCATTTAACTGAATCTTTGCAACGACTCTGTTATCTTATTCAACACACACTGACTGTACAGAATGGTAAGGAAATACATAGTGATCACATTTTGATTTATTATTCAAATGGACACAAAAATGTTTTTATTGCACCGTCGTGTAAAAACAACACTAATTTCTGCTTTTGAAAAACTATACAGCCGGTAAGTTCACTATGTTCCTGAAGCCTTTGTTACTCACCATGTTTATTGTATACATAACTTTGGTGACTGGTTAGTGATTTCAATGTGTCCTTGGTTAACCTCGCTGGCCATAAAGCCAAAGCATTTCCAAACAACTGATGACGATCTGCTTTGAGGGACAAACTCGCCGCCTCTTGTCGTTCCAGACATTTGAGTTTTGTTGTATATCTGTTGTTTGATGTCGTGTTCCTGATTGCGGAAACTTTATGCTGCAGGATGCAGGGAACCACTGTGGTTAACACGTTAGATCTGCAGTCTATTGGCAGAGCATGCATTTTGAATATTACTCGATCGTGTTCACTTAATTGTGGAAAGCCAAAGTCTTGATCAAGATTCAAATTCAATTAATCGTACGGCCCAAGTGTGCCTGTCTCTTGCAGCCCTGTCTCGTCTTGTCCAGCTGCATTTTATCAGCCTGCTATACAAAAATCTAAATCAGTTATTAATTTATATGCAATTATTTTTTCTTTCTTATAGATCCCGTGTTTTTCAGCTAAGTGTCTGAAGATATGTGACAGCAATACTGTCAATTCTGCCCTTTTATCAGCCCTTACAGACATTAAATAGGTTTACTTTACAGTGGGGCAAAAAAGTATTTAGTCAGCCACCGATTGTGCAAGTTCCCCCACCTAAAATGATGACAGAGGTCAGTAATTTGCACCAGAGGTACACTTCAACTGTGAGAGACAGAATGTGAAAAAAAAAAAATCCATGAATCCACATGGTAGGATTTGTAAAGAATTTATTCGTAAATCAGGGTGGAAAATAAGTATTTGGTCAATGACAAAAATACAACTCAATACTTTGTAACATAACCTTTGTTGGCAATAACAGAGGTCAAACGTTTACTATAGGTCTTTACCAGGTTTGCACACACAGTAGCTGGTATTTTGGCCCATTCCTCCATGCAGATCTTCTCGAGAGCAGTGATGTTTTGGGGCTGTCGCCGAGCAACACGGACTTTCAACTCCCGCCACAGATTTTCTATGGAGTTGAGGTCTGGAGACTGGCTAGGCCACTCCAGGACTTTCAAATGCTTCTTACGGAGCCACTCCTTTGTTGCCCGGGCGGTGTGTTTTGGATCATTGTCATGTTGGAAGACCCAGCCTCGTTTCATCTTCAAAGTTCTCACTGATGGAAGGAGGTTTTGGCTCAAAATCTCACGATACATGGCCCCATTCATTCTGTCCTTAACACGGATCAGTCGTCCTGTCCCCTTGGCAGAAAAACAGCCCCATAGCATGATGTTTCCACCCCCATGCTTCACAGTAGGTATGGTGTTCTTGGGATGCAACTCAGTATTCTTCTTCCTCCAAACACGACGAGTTGAGTTTATACCAAAAAGTTCTACTTTGGTTTCATCTGACCACATGACATTCTCCCAATCCTCTGCTGTATCATCCATGTGCTCTCTGGCAAACTTCAGACGGGCCTGGACATGCACTGGCTTCAGCAGCGGAACACGTCTGGCACTGCGGGATTTGATTCCCTGCCGTTGTAGTGTGTTACTGATGGTGACCTTTGTTACTTTGGTCCCAGCTCTCTGCAGGTCATTCACCAGGTCCGCCCGTGTGGTTCTGGGATCTTTGCTCACCGTTCTCATGATCATTTTGACCCCACGGGATGAGATCTTGCGTGGAGCCCCAGATCGAGGGAGATTATCAGTGGTCTTGTATGTCTTCCATTTTCTGATGATTGCTCCCACAGTTGATTTTTTCACACCAAGCTGCTTGCCTATTGTAGATTCACTCTTCCCAGTCTGGTGCAGGTCTACAATACTTTTCCTGGTGTCCTTCGAAAGCTCTTTGGTCTTGGCCATGGCGGAGTTTGGAGTCTGACTGTTTGAGGCTGTGGACAGGTGTCTTTTATACAGATGATGAGTTCAAACAGGTGCCATTCATACAGGTAACGAGTGGGGGACAGAAAAGCTTCTTACAGAAGACGTTACAGGTCTGTGAGAGCCAGAGATTTTCCTTGTTTGAGGTGACCAAATACTTATTTTCCACCCTGATTTACGAATAAATTCTTTACAAATCCTACCATGTGGATTCATGGATTTTTTTTTCACATTCTGTCTCTCACAGTTGAAGTGTACCTCTGGTGCAAATTACTGACCTCTGTCATCATTTTAAGTGGGGGAACTTGCACAATCGGTGGCTGACTAAATACTTTTTTGCCCCACTGTACTTTGTTATGACCTCGAATTCCAGCGTTCACCTAATGGGACTCAACTCCTAACATTTAAACTCAGCGCTCTGTGAAACAAAACATTAATTTAAAAGAAAAAAAATTCTATCAGTTGACAACCTCTTACATTTGTTTTCAGCTCAGCAAGCTTCAACTATTACTCCAGTTAATGCTAAATGTCCAGTAAATATAACACAAGATACATTTTATGATTATCTTCAACTCAAGATGCTTTTGGGGAAAAGCTGCCTAAGAAAACTGGTACAAACACAATTTCTGACATGAAACAATAAAGACAATCACATTGGCCTTCTCTGTGTATGGACGAAGCTTAACTTCGGGACAATTTAGTATCATTACATGTCCATTAGTTGATGTTTTTCAGTTGTTATGGTAAGAGTAGGGTTCATCCCCCACCTCTCACCATGTTCCCAATCCACTCTGATGTCTTAGGCTCTCTACTGGGTTGTTGTTAATTAATGCTCCCACATTATTACTTCCCCCTTCTGCTGGACGAGCTGTTTTTGATATTCATGTTACACGCACAAAGCCACAGCATAACCAGAACCATTATGAAACCCCAACGACTGCACTCCATTCAGCCCATTCAAGTGCTTGATTCTGAGACAAATTCTGCTGAGAGAAAAAACAAAAGGTTTCCGAAAGAAAAGGAAGGGCAAACAGGGTGAAAAAAGGCCTTTAATGAAGACCAGACTACACTAGAATAGAATAGAGTAGAATAAAGTAACCTCTTCTTCGTCAGTTTCCATGGCAACAAGCCCTTTGGTGGGATGGTGGTGGAGAAGCCTCAGCAGGAGCGTTTGAGAGAGGCAGCGTGTGAACATCTTCTGTGTGTGCAGACTTTAAAAGCATATGGAAATATATGGAGAATGCTGCATGTACACACCGACAGGTCCATTATGTTTCAGTATTCACACACTGTAGTCAAAAGTCTCTGATACAGACGGCAAGAAAGAGGGCTGAGAAGCAGAGGGGGATGCTGGTAAATGGAAGTTAGTAACAAGGAGGAAGAAAAAAGAATCCAAATGGAGGATGAGGAGACAAAGGGTGCGCTTACATGGATGCAGGGCTTTACTGGCTTTACATCATATGCTGGAGGGTTTCTTTTAATGAATGCATAAAAAATTGAAATGTTTCTGTTTCTTCATATCTGTGCAGGAATACGAATACAAATGGTTAATCTGACTAGTTTGTGTTGATCTCAGCCACAATCCCGGCAGATCAGCTCATTTCAGTGCAAGCACACAGCAGCTGACAACTCATGGCTGATGAGATGCTTCTACACATCCAGTTATCAAATCTCACCTATACCATGTTGCTTAAGCTGTTACTATAGTTATTATGCATCTGCAATCCTCTTTGCAACCCACTTCAACAAACATTCTGACATAATCAGTGTTATATATAGCCATTGATCTGCCATTGATCTGCTCTGTCTGCCTTTGGCTTTCCATGGAAGCACATGGAAGGAGAACAAGCTAACAGAGACTTGAGACTTGAGCATTGTGGGCATGAGAAGTAGAGTAGTTTTTATATAGACAACCAGAGGAGTCACCACCTGCTGACCATAAGACCATTTAAGACTTTTACTTTTAGTTCCAGATATGCTTGAAATAAAGTCTGTTGTTTCACTTTACATATTGGGAAACGGGCCTCTAGTCACTATCTATCCCATATTTATGGGATGTCTCTCCGTGCAGCCTTTTTCATCATTTAGCATATTTGGGTTTTTTTCAAATCCAGAATAAAGGCTTCTGAAATCAGCATATGATGTTTAAAGGCAAAGAGACAAAAACAAGGCATTTAAAATCACCCAGTCATAAAAACAAATGACAGATATATTCGTGTACCTTCTGGTATTGCTCTTTGGAGGCCAGAGCTTCCTCAAGCTGCTGCTTTGTGTAGGTGTAGATGGCAGAGCGGTATGTCGTCCCAATATCGTTCCCCTGACGCATCCCTGCACAAAAACAGACACGCAAAAAAAAACAGACCAAAAAAATAAATACAAAAATCAAGATTTGACGATTTCAGCTGATGCGAGGTGCCGTTGTCCTCAGTTCTTGGCAGAGGGAACGTCACATCATCTGAAAACAACAGCTGACAACATTTCCAAAAATATGACTTGTCTGTCTTGGTGGAACTGAATGCTGTTTTTGACTGATTTGATCATCTCGCCGTGCATCCTTTCATCATTTAACTGTCATCTTGTCAGCCTGTCGACAACCGCGTCTGGTTAACTCAAAGGTTTCTAATGATGGCAATGTGTGTGGGTCAATCTGTGACGCACACGCAGGTGCAGACATTTATGTTCCAATGTGACTGAAGATATTTCATCCACCTACTGACAGCAAATATCATCAGCTTTACCTGCACCTGCGCTGCTGACATTGGCATGCATAACAAATCTAAATCAGTACATTAAATGTGTTTATCGGGAAGTTTTATGTGAAGGGATTGCCTAAACATGTTATGCCTCTCATTCAAAGCAGCAGCAGACAAAAAATGACATGTTTCAAACTAATTCAAACTAATGCTGGAGCAGCTTTTTCAGGACCCTGTGGCTCTGAAGGGTCTCGTTTATTTAGACGTGACTCACAGTTGCAGCCAGTACAAAGATAACAGATGCATTTAAAAACATATTATAGAAATTATAGAGTTACAGAAATATAAAGGAACAAGCCTGTATACATGGAAATGTGACTCCTAAAGTGCATTTACATGAGTTATTTTAACATTTAGACCCTTCTGCCAAAACGACAGGATAAAGTTAATAGTAAATAATTAAATGTGATGATCATAACAAAAAAAACAAGAGGGATGTTAGATTATCAAGGAGACTGCTGTGTCTCTATAAACAGCAACACTGAGGACCACATAAAGCAAGCATGGAAAAACACCAGCTGCAGCAGCTCCCATTTTTCTCTCAATAAGATGAGGATCATTACAGAAATATGACCTTTTACATGCTTCATTACTTTTCAGTATGTTGACATATTATAATATCTTTTTGTTGTAATGTATGTTAGATAAAATAACATTTATCCTATATGTGAATGAATGAAAACCTGTTTCTGAAAACTGTAATTTTTTTTGATACTGTGGGAAGAATTTACACTATTTTGTGGTGGGGTGATAAAAAGAGAGGACAAAAGCACTTAGCTTGCTACACATTATATCTAAAGGAGTTGCAGGGCCATGGAATTAGGGATGGGTATCGAAACCCGGTTCTTGTTGAGAACCGGTTCCCACTGTTTCAATTCCTTGGAATTGTTTGCCATTTTTGCAAACGATTCCCTTATCGATTCCAGTCGCCCCGAATGATGTCACCACGTTGCGGAGCGTCATTTACCTGGCAGGGAACACGGCGCCTAAGCGGCTCAAACGCTCAAAAGTTTGGTTATACTTTACGAGAACGGATGACAACAGGGCGACTTGCAATACTTGCAAAGTAGATATTTCCTTTAAGGGAGGAAACACTACGAATATGCAAAAACATTTGCTCACAAAACACACGATAACCTTAAATGAATGTCGTGTTTTTAATTCCGCTCTGGACTCGTGAATCTCAACCCAGCAGCAGCGGTAACGTCTGCACGTCCTCTCCCGTTAATGCGGCAGGTAAATAACCAACTAACAGTGCATATTATGTTAGCGCGATCTGCCTTATTACAAAACCTGCCATTACTATGCATTTAGGTGACCATGATGAGAGAGACAGAGTCTGGCTGGCTCAGATGCTGGCAGTTCTCGCTGCAGTCTACCGTAGCGTCTCCTTTCAGGCCAGGATAGACGAATGTCACCGAGCAGTGACTAAGTTTGTGGTAAAAGGCTTGCACCCATTTGCCACAGCAGATGCCCCCGATTTGTTATTGCTACAGAAGAATATTTATTTTATTATTTTACATTCACAATTTTTGAAGAGCCGTGGGCTGTGGATCTCTTAAGATCTCACTGCTGGGTTTGTAAGGCCATGTTACTCCTAAGTTTCTATCTTGTTCAAAGAGAAGATATAAAACAAAGTTCTAAGCTAATTGACCTTAGTGTTCTCCTTTTTAAAAAAGAATCGATAAGAGAATCGATAAAGAATCGAATCGTTAAACAGAATCGGAATCGTGAAAATCTTATCAATACCCATCCCTACATGGAATACATGCCACGAAACTCATGGTGCACGATTTTCTGCTGATGTTGTAACAACCGTAATTACAACATAGCACCACTAGGGAACTTCCCTTTATTATAGTAGGAGGGGAGACCCCTAGAGTTGTGCATGGCCCGTAGCATTACCGACAGCCAATCACATTCATCTCTTCACTGTTGTTGTAATGGACTAACCGACTCCAGGACCTGTATGACCGTAGAGTCGACAGCTATGGATTAGTGGTCTACCTACCTGACTAGCCACTAAGTTATCTGGTTAACTTCCAGACTGCACACCCGCTAGACCTGCTAGCTGCTCCTCCCTCCCCAGATTTCCATTACAATGTTAACGCCAGAGTTAGCGGAGTTACCGCAGTCAGCAAAGCATTGTCGACTTTTACACACTATGAACCTTAGCACTCGATGACCCAGCTGGTGGGTCCTAGACGCTTTCATTTTCAGTTGATAGTGGAATATCTAGGAGGGAAGAAATATCCTGAACTGGCTTGGTGCAGCTGTGGCATCCTATTACAGTACCACACACAACCCAATATTCCACAAATGTTTGTAAGGGCAGACTACACGGTTAGGCTCTTGATTTTATACACGTGTGGAAATGGGACCAAAAACAGCTGAATTCAAAGATTAAGATGTGTGCCCTGATTCTTTTGTTCGGTAGTGCAGGGTGATGTCATTTGTTGCAGAACTGAAGTGGTTCTATTGATTTGCTTTGCTTGCACTGAAAAGTCAAGAAAAGTTCAAGCGTCAGCCAATCACTTTCTTTCTCTTAGCCAAGTCAGTGTCACGGGTGGGGGGTTGGGATCTATCCCAGCTGCCACAGGGCAAGCAGTGGGATACACCCTGGACCGGTTGCCAGTCTGTCTCCGGGCTAACACACAAAATCACCAATTAATCTAACTCTACAAACTATATTTCTCGGGACTGTGAGGAAGATAGAGTACCCAGGGAATTCACAGAGAGAACATGCAAACCGGCCCAATGCTGGATTCGAAACCAGGCCCTTCTTGCAGTGAGGCAACAGTGCTAACCACTGCACTACCACAAAGGTAACCAGAACCAGAAATAGCTGCTTCTGCAGTTCACCATCAGAAAGAAGGAGAAGCCAATCACTGAAGTGAGTAATCATACTTTACTACATGAAAAGATTAGCACGTGGCAGTGAGCCTGTGTCATGTTATTTGCTCATGTAAGCTTAGTTAGGTTTCATTGTGAGTGATTGGTTGCTGTCTCTATAGTGAAAACGAAGTCCCAAGTTCGGTTAAATGGGAAGGGCATCTGGTGTAAAATCTTTGTCAAATTAAACATGTGGATGATCTTTAATTGGAAACAGACATTTTGAAGATGACACTGACACTGGAGATGAGGAGAAAGACTTTATGAAATAAACTAGCACCGTAATTGTCGGGCTATAAGCCGCTACTTTTTGCACAAGCTTTGAACCCTGCAGCTTTTAGTCAGGTGCGGCTTTTCTATGGATTGTCCATAATTTTTGTGATATCGTAAGACGATTTGTTTTGTTTGTTCCGCTGTTGTATGTACAAAACAGGATTTTCCCCTGATTTTAGCTTGTGCGGCTAATATTCAGGTGCGCTTTGTAGTCCAGGAAATACGGTATTCCTACTTTACACTTACTCGGAGGTGAATGTAAAGTAGGTTAAACCAGCTAAATGCAAAAGGGTGGATAATTTCTGGTAATGCAAATGTACTCTGTTACATTTCTCAGGAGGTAGCTGAAAATGTAATATATTATTTATACTAGAAGTAATGTAATGCAATGTAACAAGTTAAAAAATAACATTAAAACTAAGCTTTAAGAAGTTGGCAAATAGCAGCTAACAGTTGAGCCAGCCTGAAAAAACTGAGTCTGTAATTTTGAAACAATGAGCCTAAAACATGCTTTTGTTTCAAAAGGCTTTATTAGCTGTTTTTTTTCTGTTGCCATCTTTAAACCAAACACTTTTCTTTCTTTTTTTCTCATCAGTTTTATCCTCATAATAGTTCCCTAATGGTATTCTAAGATACATACGATGATAGATGATGCTTCCTGTTCTCACTCAGTTTAATAAAATCTTGAATGTATTACAAACTGATATTACTGTTAGTGCGGGTTAATAGAATTTCCTGGTGAAAATCAGAAGAAAATGAAGCATAATGGGGAAAAGGTAAGAAGAAAAATTACACTTTTCAGTATTCACTGCATTAGCCACTTTTTCATTCTGTTTATCAGTTTTTAAAAAAAAAAAAAAAAAAACTCAGTGTTTTCCTTTGGGGCCAAAGTAATGAGTTTGTTGGTGAATGATGTACCTTGAGTTGGGTTGTGGCTTTCCCAGAAGACTTTGAGGAGACTGGCAAAGCTGATCTGCTCTGGTTGGAAGACAACTCTGACCACCTCAGCGTGGCCTGTCCTGCCTGCAAAATACAACATTTGTGAGCAGATGAATGATACGGAAAGGTACAGCGTGTTCAACTGATGAATCATTCCCCCTAATTCACTGCTTATGAAAAAACATTTAGATTTTTTTTCCTTTCACATTTTCCACAGCTCCATTAAGAGCTTTTTTTGGTTTGGACCTGGGTTGTTTCATTGCATTGCTCAATGTGAATGGAGGTTAAGATGGCCCCAGTTTGGAACTGAAGCAATGTGATGCTATGGACAAGATCACCCGCAAAATTGTTTTTAGCTTTTATGTAACACATTAAATATTTTCACCATATTGACTTTCCACTAGGAAGCCCTTTCTAATGAGGGACTTGGGAGTCACTGGTCTACATCGATTTGTTGTGCATTACTGAACAAATCCAGCTACTGATGAAAATACAGTGAAAAGCTTCAGAATAACAAGTGGACTGCAGTTGATCCAATTTTATTTTAACTGCTGGTTTGCAAGCAAGCTATTACCCATAATCCAGAAGTACTAGCTAAATAAGTACTTAAGTCATGATGAGGACCAAGCGAAATAGACCAGTAAAAGGACCTTGAGTTAAGATTATTTTGTTAACTTCAGCCTGACAGCTTATCACTCTTCACTTGCCATTAACAAACCAGCCTTGAAGGTCTTCTTACTGTTTTCCTTTGGATCCTTTGCTTGCATCACATGGTCTTCGTCAGCAGCTGTAAGTGCTTAGCTGTATTTTAGGTACCTCATCCATACTGTCTCTCAATTTGAGCTTAATATTTTAATCTAGACTTCACTGTCATTGACAGAAGAATCTCAACTCAAGGTTCACCTTTTCACTGGTTCTGGAGCTTTTAACATCAAGAGTTATTGATCCCTCTAGTAGATGTGAACAAAACAGTCATGACTAAAGGGAAGCTTTTAGAAAATAAGAAAAAGCACACAAGACTTATAACTTACAGTATTCACATAATATATTTTAATATCCAAAGCTAAGGAGTTCTAAGGTAGATATTTGTATATTTTCTGAATGCCTCCAAAATGATCATATTTTACACCTAAAAAAAACAGAATATTTTTTTTCTTAAATACTGGTTCAAAGCAGATTTCAACATTCAACCACTACAAACAATCGCTGTTACAGACAGTCAAACAGCAGCTGGTGCTGGTAATGAGCGTGACCCATTACGTGACACCTCATCTTCCCCCATCTCTTATTCTGCCTCCACTCCTATGTCTCTCTCTGTCTTATTACTTTTTTAATATCAGGAGTTATGGATTCCTACGGAAAGATATTGGCGAACAGAGACAAAGCAGCAGTCGATATTAAATTAATGCTTCACCAGGCCAGTCTCACAGGAATTAATTCATCTTGGACAGCACGAGAAATACAGCAGTGGTTGGAACCACAAAAAATAATGCTGCAGCTGTTAGCTTAATAGACATTCAGCTGCAAAATAATCTGATAATCTATCATTAATTCAGAATCAACCTGCAATGACCTGAAATATTATTTTTCTCTTATTTTTGTTAAACTAAATGAATGAATTTCTTAAGACTCCTTTGCACCGGTATAAACAGCCTTTACTGGTAACTGGTGTTTGATGGCAGTGGAACAATTACATAACATCATTTTATAAATTCCATACATGTAATAAGCAGTTGCATGCTTTTACAGATCAAGCAGACATTAGGCAACATTTGCATTCATTATAATGTTTACTGACAAGTAAGAAGGTTATGTGATTACTTCAGTTTGTTTTTTGAATTACTCCAAAGGTTATGAATGGATTTGCATTAAAATTGTATCGGAGGCGGGGGCCTGGCCCAGCTTTGAAAGATTTCACTTTTGGATTTAATCTGACTCAGGATACTCTGGATTTTTCTTTTCTTTTTTTTTTTTGGTAAAAACTGATCCAGCTCCATATACTCTTCTGGTTTAGGGCGTCAAAACTCTGGAGTTAAGGCCTAGAAACAGGCCCCAAAACAGGCACAAAGACATGACGAAAGGGGAGGACAGGACTATATGATGAGACACAGGGGGTCACAATCAAGTCAAGCCAGACTCTTGAGCAGACACGAATCTCAGACTGGAAAAGACACAAGTGGAAAAACATCGTTCGAGTTCCAGTGAAGTTACGGGGGGGGACATGATTGGAGACATGGGGAAAAAATCTGGAAAAATCAAAACAGGAACAAAAACTCAACAATAACCAGGCATTGTGGGAGCAGGACAATACACCGGAACGGAGCAACAAACAGGAACACAAAGATTGTAAAACAAAATGTGCACAAAACACTGGCGCACAGGGAGCAGTTCATCAATAATCCAGGGGACCAACCCAGAGGATGGCAACACGAGAGTCCAAAACAGTTTGGTTCCGGAGGCCGACCATGCGGACGGCAACGGCGGCGACGTGGAAACAGTTCAGGGGGCCGACCATGCGGACGGCAACGACGGCAATGACGTCTAGAGGCCCAGAAAGTGGCCGTGATGCTGAGGTGCTGGACGTACCTTGGACGGCGGTGTAACAACCGCAGGACCAGAAGCAGAGGCCGGACCAGGCGACGCCGAAGCAGAGGCCGGACCAGGCGAAGCCGAAACAGCTGCGGATGGTGACACTGCAGGTGACGGCTGAACGGGCCATTCGGACCCTCCAGCAGACATGAGGAAGGGCTGGTCGGGCTCACCAGAACCCCCAGCGGACAAGGTAGATGGCGGCGCGGGAGCCGCAGAGTGCTTGATCTACTCACTCGAGCCTCCAGCAGGAGCAGATGCAGGGCCAGAGGGTGTCGGGACCCCTGACTGAACATTAGGCTGACTAGGTGGGTGAGTGTGTAGCTGACCAGGGAACTGAAGTACTACAAGGGACTGAACTGAAGTCTGAACTGGCACAGGGGACTGAACTGATGGCTGTAGTAACGATTGTGGTGAGAGTGGAGTAGGTGGTGGAGTAGATGACTGCACAGGAAACTGAACTAGAGGTGACTGCACAGGAGACTGAGCTAATGGTTCTGGTGCAAACATAGCTGCTGATGACAGAACCAATGGCTGAGCTACAGGGAGAGGGGACACTGAAGACGGAGTTATGGGTAGCGGGGTTAAGGGCTGTGCTGCGGGCAGCAGTGACGATGTGGAGGTGTAACGGGTGGAGGAGTGGCTGAATTGGCTGCGGGCCGGGCGGTTAATGGCTCAGCTACAGAGTGCATTAATGGCAGGGCTATAGGTTGAATGACTGACTGAGTAGCAGCCTGAATGGCTGAGTGTAGTGATGGTTGTGGTGGAAGAGAAGCAAGTGGTAGTGTGGATGATGGAGCTAAGGGCGATTGAATGGAAGACCGAACGGATGACTGAAGTGATGGTAGAGGTGAAAATGGAGCTTGTGGTGGAGATAACGACTGTGCTAGCGGGGACACAGGAGATGGAGCTAGCGGGGACACAGGAGACGGAGCTAGCGGGGACACAGGAGACGGAGCTAGCGGGGACACAGGAGACGGAGCTGCTAAGTGAGCTTACCGCAGTTCTTTGCATTGTTATGGCGGGAGGAGCATGAGGAGAACAGTCTTTTAGATCACCCAAATGGGAAATTTTGGTTTCAAAGGAAACAGTCTTTTTCTTCTCAGCCATAACATAATCAGACCTTGGGCCTTCAGACCCAGTAAACTGTTCAGTATCACTTACACTCACCTAAGGCGTTTGCTCTGGTGAAGTCCTGGGTTCCGTCCGTGGCAATTTTCGCTGCCTGCGCTGCTGCTGCTTCCCCCTGGAAATGGGAGTGGAGATAGTGGTGGTTGCCGGTAATGGCAGAGAGGTAGAATCTGACTCCTCCTCTGACCATATTGCTGTGAGAAAAGAGGCAGGTGAGCGGTGGTCAGAGCTGGACGTGGATGGTGAAGAATTCCGCGACAGTGGCGTGGAAACCCCCTTGCGCTTTAATGGCCGCTGCTGCATTGCAGAGAGCTCCATCTGCTGCTGCAGCGGTGGTGGCTTCGGCGCTGAATACCGGGAGCGGGCGAGAATGGCTAACTCTCGGGCTTGCAGTACCTCCCGGGCCTCGCGCACCATGTTTATTGAGTCCATAAATCCTCCGAGTTGACCAAAGTGGGCGTTCCTCTCGAGGATGGCTTCAATGGCTTTGATTCCTACTGTCACGGCACGGACATCATCAGTGTGGGAAATCTGCTCTATCAGACCTTGGATGCAGGCCAAATCAATTTCCCGGGCGGAGCCTGCTGAGTCCATGTCTGGTCGCGTCGTTCTGTCATGAAGCACTGTGTGGCAGGCAGGAGTTGGACCCAAAATGCAGGACTCAGACACAAGGGATGAACTCAAAACCACAGCTTTAATTGCTGGCACGGAAAACGAGTATACAACGCAAACTAAACTAAACTGGGAAATAACAAATTAACACACAGGGAGATCCACACAGCATGAGGGACGACGCAATACTGAGTCAGAGAAACACAGGGTTTAAATACACTGGGAAGTAACGAGGGGAATGAGACACAGGAGGGCACAGCTGGCGAAACAAGGAAGCAAAGCAGGACACATTCACATAAGACATGGACCTTCAAAGTAAACAGGAAATACACAGAGACACAGACCAGAGGTGGACAGAAAAGCACAGAGAAGCACGAGGGAGAGCACAGACATGACGGGCTGGGAAAACATGTAATGTAACACAAGCAGGGGAAGCTCAATAAACTAAGCAACTTAGGACCGATAAATTAACTCCAAGAATAACAAATGAACTTGACATGAAACAGGAACACAGGAAAACTAAGAGCGCTGGGTCGAATGACCCAGGATCCTGACATAAACCTTCTGTTTGTGGGAGGTAGACAGTCAAGGGGGAGGTAAAGATGATTGTTTCACACAGGATGAACTCCTCAATGAAAAATAAATAAGGACTACTTTGAAGTGTAAATTATACAAAACTACTCCAGCAGAATCCAGGAATAATAAAAAGAGAAATGAACACAGCAGCTGCCATTTAAAGACACAAAGACAGTGGACCTCCAGCAATTTTTGGACATTACTTAACAGTACCGCTGAGACAACACATATATGTGTCTCTTTTTTTTTGTTGTTCACTTAAGCACAGAATAAGAGAGAGACAGAGACCAACTAAACATAAAAGGTGACTGAAAGAATAAATCTGTTTGTGTGGGTATTTTACCAAATTGGAACTATGGTGTTATAAGCCCACTGGGACTGCACAGCTAGACTTGACGAGCACTTCCCCCGAGTGTCAGCTGTGTTATTCAGTGTGTGACAACATAAGAAAAACAAAAAACAATTAAAAGAAATGATATATCATGTTTACTTTGTATAATTACAGCAGTGGCAGCACTGATAACTAGGGATGGGTACCGGTATCCGGTGCCATGATGGCACCGGTTCTGACATAAACGGTAGTAACCAGACCGAAAAGCAGCGCACATTTCGGTGCTTTATTTCGGTGCTTTTTTTCCTGAGCTGTGATACACTTTAGATTCTAGCCAATCATTTTACGTTTCCGAGGATAGTAGGCGGGTCCAGGTACGTACGTTCTTTTAGAGCAGAGCTACAGATTAAAAATGCCCAAGGCGAAGCGGTCAAAAGTCTGACTGTACTTCACAGCAAAATATGCAAACTCAGCAGCAACAAGTGCTTTAAGCTGATACTGGGATACTGTCAAAGGAGGTAACACCTCAAATCCGATGAAACACCTGGCGACGCATAGTGGGGTTTTTTTGGTTTTTTTTAAAAGCTGAGAAATGCACCGTATTTGATAGCTTGCTGTGAGACCTCACACCGAGCACATCTACTGCGGGTGTGGTGCCTGTTATCGGACCCGGAGTTAGCAACATCCCCCAAAAACCCGAAGAGGAGAGTCCTGGCCCCTAGCCCTGCCAGTGTAGCAGAAATGATGATGGATGATGATGCAGCAGCAGCCGTTCTTCTCTGCGTGAGTAGCTTAATGCTGTTCGTGTGTAATTTACGTTGAGTAGGCTCACCACGTTATTACATTAATGCATGCAAGGTGAACTACCAAACACCGTAGTAGTTACATGCAGCTGTCCTCTTGTTTGATGGCAGATACTCCCTTCACCCTGGCCAAAAAGGCTAAAATGACCAAATAAAAAGTGGAAAACAGTTAAACATGAGAGGTTTTTGGACAAAGTTTGTGTTTTTTCCATTGTTTAAGCACTGCTTCCAGCCAAGAGTGATACCATATATGCCCCATAGCTGCAGAAAAGGCTAACATTGTTATCTTTTTACAAAAAAACAGCTAAACATGAGAGGTTTTTGGACCAATTTTGTGTTCTCCATTCTTTAAGCACCGGTTTGAGCACCGTTTAAGCACCGGCACCCTTTCAAAAGTACCGATTTGGCACCGGTATCGGATAAAACCTAAACGATACCCATCCCTACTGATAACCCCCAAGATAAAGAAGACACTATTTTGGCTGCTCTCTCATTCGCAAGGGGTTGATATTCCTCAGTAGCTGCTTTATTCAGGTGATGAATGCTGAGCTTGTATGATGTCAGCCGTCAGAGTTCAATGGTTAAACCCTTCTCATCGAAATTTCTGCACAGAATGCAGAAACACTCTCACAAGATGATTCACGTTTTTTCGCCTACTGCTCCCTAGCAGCAACTTCTTTAAAGGCTTTAAAAGCCAGAAAAGTCCAGAAACCAATGATGATGTTGCAGTGGATGGCTATATCCATCCCTTACACATATATAAAAAAAAGAATTCCCCTCTTGCCCTTGCAGGCGGGGAATCCTTCAAGCTCGGGTCCTCTACCAGAGGCCTGGGAGCTTAGCTGTTCCCAGGACTGCGCTCTTCTGGACAGAGATCTCCGATGTTATTCCCGGGATCTGCTGGAGCCACTCGCCTACCTTGGGAGTCACCGCACCTAGTGCTCCGATTACCACTGGGACCACCGTCACCTTCACCCTCCACATCCTCTCAAGCTCTTCTCTGAGCCCTTGGTATTTCTCGAGCTTCTCGTGTTCCTTCTTCCTGATGTTGCTCTTATTCGGGACCGCTACATCGATCACTACGGCCGTCTTCTTCTGTTTGTCTACCACCACTATGTCCTGTTGGTTAGCCACCACCATTTTGTCCGTCTGTATCTGGAAGTCCCACAGGATCTTAGCTCCACCACCCTTGGGGGCGTCTCCCATTTTGACCTCGGGACTTACAGGCCATATTCAGCACAGATGTTTCTGTATACTATGCCGGACACTTGGTTATGGCGTTCCATGTATGCCTTGCCTGCTAGCATCTTGCACCCTGCTGTTATGTGCTGGATTGTCTCAGGGACATCTTTACACAGTCTTCACCTGGGGTGCATGGTGTCTGGTGTGATAGACCCCAGCCTTTATGGATCTTGTGCTCAGAGCTTGTTCCTGTGCTGCCATGATTAGTGCCTCTGTGCTGTCTAATATTACATTACGATATATATATACACAGGGCTCTAGAGTGCGACCAATTTGGTCGCAAATGCGACCAAATTTTTCAGTGGTGCGACTAAAAAAAATTTTTTGGTTGCACCTTCCCTGTGGTCAACAACAGACACACATTTTGCCCCTATCGTGGACTAAACCAATCAGAGATAGTCAGGGGCGGGACCTCTCTGATTGGCCGTGGTCCAGTTGAAAGTGCAGGTGGAAGTGGGAGGTGAGTAGCTTGAATAAAGCGATATCAATTCATTAAATCCTGAATCGACTTTTAAATATAACTGTGTTTTGCCAGAAATGCCAGATTCTCAGATTAAAGCTCACAAAACCATTTCAACAACAACCAAACAGCAAATGAGAGCAGGTACACGGATTCCACACAAAGACGTAAACACAGAGCGGACCGACGCATCAGAATCAGCTTTGTCTTTCTCGGCTTTCTCACCCGACGGCCCGTAGACGGACACGCTGTCGGAGCTTAGCGATTCTGATGCGTCCGGTCTGCGCTGTGATTACGTCTTTTTGCGCTGATTCTGAGCTGCAGGTTTTGTCTCTCTCCAACCAAAATTCACCGAGCCAGCAGCAAAAGAAGCAGCAAACTGCGCTTCACATTTGATCAATGCGTCATGAATTTTACTGTTTTGCTTCCACGACTATTAAAATCACATTCATGCACAGCTAGCTCTCTCTCTCTATACTTCAAGAACAGCTTCCGTCTCCAATCTCTGTTTTCTGTATTATTCATTCGCTTATTACCCACCAGTCTACCGTTGTTTACAGCGCTGTGGCTGCTGTCTTTTTCTTTTCTTTTTTCACTTAAATGACCTCGGACAAGAAAGCCTATTTTTTCTGTTATTCAATACTGAAGAAATGGATGGATTATAGAAATCAGTGATGATACCCAGCCCTAGTGAGCAGCCTAGGCACGACAGACGTGGATGTAGCTGTAATAGGAAAAGAACTATTGCTAACTTTTCTGTTAAGTTAAGGCCTGATCCTTCTGAAATTCATAGCCAGTGCTCTGACATGGTGTCATCAATTTTTGAATGCTGAAAAAGCACAGTGTATCCAGAAAAACACATTATATTATATAAATTATTATAAAATTTGTGTGCGCCTAACTTTTGTGCCGTTACGCCTAACTTTTTAAAGTTAGGCGTACCGGTACGCCCATGGCAAAAAGTTAGTCTAGAGCCCTGATACATATATACTACTGGTCCATTCTTGTAACAAACTGACTACAAGAAACATGTAAATTAAAAATATGCTTATAATCAGCCTTTTAAATCAAGTGTTATTTCATTATAACTTCACAAATTTGAATGTGATCCATCTACATAATAAGACGGCCCTGTGTAAAAGTCAGAGTCACCAGTCATCTCTTTACATTTTGATAGTAGAACAGGAAATAGTTGCATCGATTTATTGACACATCTGCAAACACAGTATATAAGGCAAAAGCACAGGTTATACAATTTTATCAAGCTTGAAAGTCATTTTTTGTGTAATCACCTTTTAATTCTTCAACATAGCCTGAACTTTCTTAAGAAAGCTTTCCTGCAATTTCTTTAAGAAGTCTTCAGGAATCGTTGTCCAGGTTTCTCGAAGGACATTCAAAGCTCTTCTTTGGATGTTGGCTACCTTTTGTTCTGTTCTCTGTCAAGATGATCCCACACTTCTTCAATCATGTTGTTTGCACGGGCACTGTGTTTGGGACCCTGAGCCATGCCGGTCAGATCCTTTCCAGATGGAATTGCATGGCGGATCAAAATCTGACAGTGTTTTTCAGCATTCATAATTTCATCAACTTTGCCAAGATCCCCAACACCACTGGCTGAAGTACAGCCTCAAACCATGACAGACCCTCCACCATGTTTTACAGATGGCTGCAGACACTCTGTTGTACCTCTCTCCTGACCTCCTCCACACAAACTGACAACGATTTGAACCACAAACTTCAAATTTGGATTCCTCACTCCATCAGACCTATTGGCACTGATTTTCAGTCCAGTGTAGCTTGGCATACCTCAGCCTTTTCTTCCTGTTTCCTTTCCTTAGGAAAAGCTTCTTGACAGCCACTGTTCCACTGAGGCCATTTCCGACGAGGCTTCAGTGAACAGCACCTGGATCAACTAAAGTTTCAGCTGCAACTCTCTCGACTCTCAGATACTGTTCATCTGCTGAGGATAAGTTTTTAACACCTGCCACATCATCTTTTGTCCTCCACTTATCCAGTTTCCTCGATTTTTTTTTTAATGACACACTGCACAACATGGTGAATAGCTCTTTGGGAATCACCTTGTTGGTCATAAAATAGTATTTCATGTCTGTTTCATTGGTTCAACTAAACAAAATGTAAACAAAGTATGTACTTTTGCAACAGGCTGCAGGTAACAGTGTGTAAATATACCATTTAAGTTTGGATATTTGTAAAGTTGTTATGTGCTGACACATCACAACACTGGTGCCTTTTTTACTACTAGAATGAAAGAAATGGGGGTGGATGAAGATTTTTGCCCAGTACTATATAAGAAAAGCCTGGAGGAGGAGCTAAATGATTCACTTTAACAACTGATTAAATTCCTTTTTAAATACCATAATTTTAATTATCGCGGTGTCTTTATAATATTCCGGGTTTATGTACAATTAAAAAATTAAATCCATCCATTCCTGATTAACTGCGACAAATAAGCTGCAGGCACAAGCACTCATCTTCACGGCAGTTTTTACAGCTTCAAACGGTAAAAATAAACACACATTCCTTTGACCGTGTATGAAGATGGCTTCAAACTCAAATAATGACGAGCACACAGTGGAGTGAGAGAGTCAGAAACAAAGACAGCAAGTGAGAAAAATAATGAAGTGTGTGGGAGTGTTTTTACATCTATACTAACTCAGGTGCTCTATCTTAAAAAAAAAAGAGAAAAATATGCTAATATAATCATCACATTTTGAACCTACGCAGATCTGACTGTAAATATTTAACCAACAATGAATATTCAGATCAATCTTTTTTTTCCCCCTCCGGTTGTGTGTGTCTCTTGAAGATGTGAAGGTGTGAGGAGCACTTCATTTAGCCAAGTGCCCTCTTTTAATAGTCTGCCAAGATACCGTGCTAATTAAAACACACATCCAGCAGTTCAAACCAGGTTCGCGGTAGGTGTTTTTGTTTCAGAAACAGTGAGAGCAGTTAGTTAATGCCAGTTTAGGACTGTCACTGCGCTGCATTTGAATATGAAAGGTGAATTTTAATAAAAACTCACAAGATGTGCCTCTGCTTGAAAGTGTATCATCAAAAGTATTCAGCATACAGATAAGATATCACTCTATAACATGAATAAATGTAAAATAGCTGTCAGTCTGCTTACAATTAAAGAAGGACATAAATGAGCTGAAACGTGAAGCCAAATGTCTCAAAAGTATCCCAGAGTTTTTTTTTAACTAGGACTCCAAGTCCAGAAACACAAACACACCTCTGGGTTTAGCCTCTGCTGACAGATAAATCATGCTACCAAACTGTATACTCATGCATGTCAGAGGTATCAATGTGCTGTTTTCCCTTTGACCTGCCGATCAGTCTCTGATATTTTTCATATGATTAAATTAGCCCTCATGCGCCTCCCCAGAAATGTAGCATGGTCACGATGCAGACTGCAGCTGTGAATGGTTACTGATGTGCACAACCCCTCTGTAGAACATAATGTGATCCATTATGGGATGTTATTCTATCTAGATTCCACATAATGCTAATGTAATTTGCCAGTGTAATCTGCCATCGCCTTGTTTTCATACCTCTGCTATTCTGTGCATGAACTCCGTCTCTTGTCTGCACTGCAATAATTAAAGTATTCATTTTGTTCCATCTCAAAAATGATCTTCTCCGTTTCACTCCTAGTTTTCTGAAGTAAGAGAATCAAGTCAGCAGCATGGAAACCCCGCTACCAATTTGTGTTTTGGAGGTGTAATTACAGAGCCATGCCCTGTCTTAGATAAAATGAAATAAACTGCAATTCAGCTTCGCTCGGATTTTATTTGTGCAAAAGAAATCTGTGTCCAGTAACCTGGAGAATTTTGTCTCAAGACTTGTTTGAAGGCGATAGAGGGTCCAGTAGGCGCTGCAGAAGGAAATGTAAAAGCTATTAAATGCTAGTCATTTTATTATAGACATAAATTGAATTTCCCATTAAAGAAAAGTTAGAAATTATAGTTCAGTCAGAACCCCTGTAGTTAGAAGTTGCCTGTTATTTCCTTCTGCAGTCATTTTTATATTTGTCGTCATTGACTTCATTCTGGGATCTTCCAATGCATTTACGAAAAAATTGCCTAAACTTACACCATCAAATCTCCAGTCGGGCCTCCTTTTTGCTGCTATGTTTATAATCACTATAAATAAAAGGGTACTTTCTATTCAAATGCTGCTCTCACATTTTTTTTTCCAGAAACTCAAAAGCCAACTGCTCTCTTTCATTTTTGTGTCTTTAACACGCTGCACACACAGACAGCATGAAAAACACCAACTTATCAATTAATCATCTAAACTTTTCTGCACCATATCGATGCGACTGTTTGACAGAATAAAACCAAGTTAAAAAGTAAAAGAGACAGATGGTGATGCAGATCTAATGATGGATTCACTCTCTACTGGCCGACTGAGAGGTCTGGACACGCATCACACACACACACACACACACACACACACACACACACACACACACACACACACACACACACACACACACACACACACACACACACACACACACACACACAGCTCCTCCTCAGAGTGGTCAGGCATGAATAGCAGCCTTATCCATGCCCCAGTATAATGGGGCCTGTGGGAAATGATTCACTCTTCTGTTTATGTGTGTCTTGTTTTCCACAATTTATTGAGTCACAGTAGAAAACACATGATTATGTGTGTGTTGGTAAGCAGAGGGTACCTGTGCAAACTTCCTTGTAGGTGGGGTTAGATGTGTAACCCCCAGAATAGCCCACTTGGGTAGAATAAACTCCTTTTTGCCTCCAAAACTTCCTCTCTGCACCCCAGAAGCAGCCCATACCTTCGAGGGGAAAAAATAAATAAATAAATAAAACAAATAAAACAAATAACAGCAGTCTTTAACAACCAATCCAATTTAACAAGACAGTAAAGACCAGGTCACACCATGCATCACATCTGTGGGAGTATTTACTGACTTGAGTCCCTCATTACCTTCTGTTGGCAGAGAAAACTCACAAAGATTCAGATGTTTGACTTTGATGTGAGCATTTACATGAAGAATAAAGGCAGACAAATACAGAAAATGAGATGCCGTTTGACTGGGAGTCGAGTTTGTACGGTGGATGGTAAATTACTTATTTTCTTCTTTCTACATTTGTTTCTTTTAATTGTTTTTTCATGTGTCATGTAATACGGTTGGAGATCCATTTAGTGTAGTCAATAGAAAATCATAAATCTCATGACGTGGATTTGATAGGAACTGTTTGCGTGCTTTAGACCAAACTGTGGATGATGAACACAAACAAAAAGAAATACAGAAATCAGAAATAAACTGCAGGTTACATGCATAACCCCGGTTCTCAGACTTTTATAGGAAACCCATATTTACAGAGTCTTATATCCACAGCTAAAAACTACAAACTTTATTTTACTTGCATAACTCCAGTTTTCAGATTAGCATGATACGACGTCTCACTATGGAAGAGACATCCACTGTGTAGAAATGGACAAAAGTGAGGGGTGAAAAACAGCTTTTTCTGAATGTGGAAAGAAAGACACATTCAAGTAACTTTGAATACGGCATGATTGTATGTGCCTTAGTATTTCAAAAATTGCAACTAGGATTTTACCCCACAACCATCTCCAGGGTTTACAGAGAATGAGCTGAAAATAGGAGAATACCTAGAAAATATCCGTCCAGTTCTCTAGATAAAAATATCTTCTTGATGCCAGAGATCAGAGGAGAATAGTCAGATTGCTTTGAGCTGATCGAAGGGAACGGTAAGTACAATAATCCAGTAGGATCTGGTGGAACCATCATCATGGATTTGTGGCCAACAAATCTACAGAAATTGTGTAACGTGTTCGTGTCAATATGGATCAAATGAGGAAAACTTCCAGCTCCTTGTTGAATCTGTGCAATGAAGCAAATCTGGTACTAGCAACATGAAACAGTATAATTTATATATGTATGCATGTGTTTTATTTTTATTTGCAATGCTAATTTTGTAGGCTAACCTTATATATGTTTTGTCTTATTCTGGAAGGTGAATTACACAAATTATAAGAGAAGAGAAGCAGAGTGTTTGCAGCTATAGGTCTAAAAACAACAGTGCAAGAAGAATAACTACAAAAATTGAATCTGGTGTTATATAGCTAACTTAAATTTCACAGATATATCCAGGAATGGTAAGGATGCAGCAACTAACCCCGTGATGAAATATATTCAGATTAAAAATGCAAAAATCTGGGCGTAACATACAAGCCTATGGCTGTGAGTTTTAAAAGCAAGCCTGGTTCATAAATGGAGTTTATTTTTCAGCATGTTTTCAATTAATTTTCCGCATTACATTGGGTGACTAGTCTAATATTACATGTAGAGAAGAAGTAGGTAGCTAATGCTTCATTTATGCTTAAGTTCATGTGAGTCAACGTGACCATCAATAGGAAGCCCTCCACTTTCTGTTTGTATGTGTACATGACTATATTTTCCCCTTTTTGTGGCTTGTGCATGTACAAGAAATACTGAAGTTAACAAGGCAGTAAAGACTGAAATTGAAATCACTGAAATTACAATTACAATAAGCTGCAATGCAGGTTTTAGGTCATATCAGCATTTAAGCTAAACTGCATCAATTTCCTTGTATGTGTTTGGAAACACTTACCAAACATGGCCATCTCTGTTCCCTCTGGAAAAGGTGGAACAGTCCTGTTTCCATTCACATCATGTTTTTCTGCAGGAGCAAGTGACAAAGAAAGAGAAGGTATGAGAATTAAAAGATAAGAACCAAACGGCTGAAGACCGGCTCTATTCTCTGCTTCAGTTATGTTGTTATCTGCAGTGTGGTCATTGTTTACAGACACTGAGAGGATTTATTCATTAGATTTGCACCACTGGTACATGTTTCCCAACATGTTAATGTCTTCCCGAATCCAGTATAGGAGCAAAGACCACTCTGCGTATGCCAAATCAGACTTTATCTGTAAATGTAATTAATATTCATGCCAGTATCATTTTAAAATAGCTGTTAAACAGTTTTTATTGTAGCCAGCTATCATCGGGGAATTTCTTTCCAAACGTACAGCACAATTTCAATAAAAAACATGCTTTTAACAAGACTGCACCACCAAAATACACAAGATGTAGTACACACACACACACACACACACACACACACACACACACACACTGAGTGACCCACTTAGACAGTGGCGAACAGATCTACATAATTTCATAGCAGCTGCATTCACTCCAATCAGCACAGAGCCAGAGGTGCACAAGGACCCATTTGAGGCCACCCAGCCACCTGGCTGGGCTAACACACATTAGCATTAGCATGCTGGAGGCTGCATGTGTGTGTGTGTGTGTGTGTGTACAGATGGCTTGCTGTACAATGCTGTGGGGGAGGGAAATGGATTAAATTAAATGTGATGATGGAGGAGAATGAGAATAAACGTAACATCTGGATCCCCCCTTCTTACACCCTCCCCCGTTTTCACAAAAACACACAAACATACATGCACACACACACACACACACACACACACACACACACACACACACACACACACACACACACACACACACAGTCTTCACGCGTGATCGCATAATTGACATGAGGGGCAGCATGCCTATAGACAAAAGCAGCCAGATGGACTGCCAACCAATCAGCAATGCGTGCGCACACACATCAGAAAATGATTTTTGATTATCAGTTTTTACATTTTGCACAAAAAGACACACTTTATCACAATCTGAGCGAATGAGTCGTCCTTGTTTGTCTGATTACATGAGCAGCTTTTCATCCTGTGTCAGCCCAACAAAAATCTTCAGACACTTTCTCATCTTCCTCTGGATTCTATTCTCTTATATATGTTTTGTCTTATTCTTCTGGAGGAAGGTTTGGAGCTGCAGCCATCTCCTGCCCTGAGTGGGAGTTTGGAAATGACTGCACCTCCTTGCCTTTACTCCCTTTACTATCCTACTGTTCGATTAGTATCCCATTGCACAATATCCCTGTTGTTCCTAATGTCCAACTGTGCACAAAATTTGCAATTGATACAAGCTGAAAAAGCTGCTGTGTGTACAGTGACATAATTATTTGTTCAAATGTTTAAATATGATGTAAAGTGAATGTATAATAAAGAATAAAGCGAATAAACTATTTTTTTGGATATTTTCTATGTATTTCACAAATCAAATCCAAATTGATCCGATTTAATTACCAACCTTAGAATATTGACAAAAAAAAGAATTTTCTAAATTTGAATGGTTGACTATAATATATATATAGTCAAGCAATCTTATAGATTTTCTTGCATATATCCACATTTCTATCCTCTGCTATAGCCACAAGCTGTGGGTAATGACTGCAAGCATCAGCCTGCAGATGCGAGTGGTGAAAATGAGCTTTCTCTGAAGGGTGCCTCGGCTCAGAAAGGGTGAGGCGCACAGTCAGTTGGGAAGGGCTCAGAGTAGAACTGCTACGGTAATTATTAGAGGTGGTTCAGGCTTCTGAATATGATGCCGCCTTGGTGAGGTGTTTCAGACATGAACAACTGGAAGGAGAGCCCAGGACACTCAGCTGACCTGGCACCGCCTCATTTTCCTCACAGAAGACCTGAAGGTGGTATCTGGGGAGAGGGAGGGCTGGGCATGTCTGCGTTGACTTCAACCTCCACCACCCCTAACCCAGATGAGGAGCAGAAAATGGATAGATGGATATCAGGATGGCTCAGAATGGCTCTTTGGGTGTGTCTACAAAATTATATTACACTACAGTGAAGGCAGCAAGACTGTATTATATTATCTTCACTAATATCTGTATATTTTTTGTCATTATTGGAAAAATGGATGATGATGATGGATGATGGATGCCTGACTTAATAAAAGCCCGATTATCAAAACTGCTTAAAAAATAATTTCCTTTGGGCTCTCACTAAAACCTTTTTGGAAGATGTGTAAATTCCCATTGTGAAGGAAAAACCCTAAATATACAGCATTTTGCCCTGCAGGAACCCAAACGTTGTCTGTTGGCTAATCCACAGTGTAATCCAGTGTGCTGATACTGGGTGCCTTCTTCTGTCTTAATTGGACAGATGCTGAGAGATTTTTCATCTGAGATGCCCCAGTTTCCAGACACCGGAAAACTGGATTTAAACTCTAGAATAAACGCTGGTAACGGAATGATTTTTGGCACAAAACCAAGGGAGTTGAAAGTCATAAAAATCATCACAAATGAAGCTTTAATCCAAAAAGCATCAACCTTCAGCAACCTGCAAATCCCTGTGATTTCAAATGGAAATTTAAGATCCTGCACCTTAATACTGGTACACATTCAGCATCCCCTTTCCTCCTCCTCCCACATTATCCTGTGTGTGTGTGTGTGTGTGTGTGTGTGTGTGTGTGTGTGTGTGTGTGTGTGTGTGTGTGTGTGTGTGTGTGTGTGTGTGTGTGTGAGAGAGAGAGAGAGAGAGTGTTAGTAATGGCTGCCTTCAGGGACCAGCAAAGGCATGTTCATTACTGGCTACACACAAGCACACACAGATACTTGCGCGTGTGTGTGTGTATCGCACACGCATGCCATACACACACACAGACAGACACACACACACACACACACACCAAGACACTGAAAGATAAACAATTTAAATGTAAATGTCAGTGGGAAAGACAATAAATTCAGACAGAATACTAATGAGAGTAAAAGCTCACTGTGTGTGTGTGTGTGTGTGTGTGTGTGTGTGTGTGTGTGTGTGTGTGTGTGTGTGTGTGTGTGTGTGTGTGTGTGTGTGTGTGTGTGTGTGTTTGTTTGCGTGTTATAGAAAAAGAAAGATAAAGAAAAAACAAAGCTCTGAAATGTAAACACCTTTCCGTTATTTATTATAAAATTGCACTACAGCTTTTATAATTTCACTGCACAATATTTGTTGTTTGGCCTGAGCTCTGCAAAAGGACTGACTTGAGTTTTCACAAAATCGGTGCAGCAATTCTGCTCATTTTAAAAAATGTATTCTGCAGTGACAAATCAATTGCACACTGCTATTTAAGCTGCTTTTTTCCACACATTTCCCAGGCAGGGCTGATTTTTAATGCTCACAAGGTTCATGTTTTAGTTCAAATGACACCCAGATACAGTAACTGCGCACACTTCAAAGTATTGTTGAAATTATGCTCACTGGTTTGCTTTCCTGCTTCTGCATGCTGCACTTCAGAACCTGAAACAAAGCCCCACACCCTACAATTTCCATCAATCCTTACCAATAAAAATAGAGCCAAGTTGCCACCAAGTTCGTCAACAAATTCCTGTTTTTTAATGCCAAAAATATATCCATTCAACTCAGATTGACTTCACATTTTTCCTCTCTTCATCTTTGCCCCACTTGCAGTAGATCCAAGCCACAAATGGGACCTGTCTCCTAGTTTCAAATCCACTGGTACCGACCATCCAAGAAGTTTGTGCTTTAGTTCTCATGGGTGAAGTTGCAGCATTGTTACCAAACACTAATTAGCAGATGTGTGTCTGTGTATCTATTCAGATTAGTCAGCTAAGAACGACGGCTGTTGTTAGCTGATAAATTACCAATCCATTGTCTCATCCAAATATGTTAATATCTGGCTCAAAAAACTAATATGATAGCAGTCAAAACACAGAGGCTTCAAAATGAGGTTACAGTGGCTACACCCACCTTATATATGTAGAATCTTTAGAAATATAAAGTACCAATAGAGTAACTACATCAGTTAGTCTATTGTTTTTAATTAAAATAATTCAGGAACCATAGTTTACCCTACAATACCTGCTCTGCAGCCTTTAAAAATATTTATTATTTCTTTCAATGTAACCTTTATGATCTTGTGAGTTTAGAGCTTTACCACAGCATTTATAATACCGCAATTTATGTTTAAGATATTAATGTGTATAATATTCCCAGTCCCACACAATAATACAAATCATTTGACATGCCAGAATTAAATTCCTCTTCTACTTAGTGCCAGCCATGCCATTTCAATTCCAGATTTAATATGAAATCATCTCAGAATGCAACAGCGTGAAAAACAAATGAAAAGGAATGAAATCTGGATCGCCCCCCCAACAATTTCCTTTCTAAACTTACAGGACTGCGGGGACACTCAAAGTGAAACATGCTTCCTGATTTAATTGTTGTTTGTGCTGTAGACTGTTTAGAGATGAAGAGCTAAAAACTAAGGACATTCCCCCCTGTTTCCACCAGCCAATCGCACCCTGGGCGTATCTGTCGGGACTGAAAAAGAAAACATAATAAGAAACTGCCTTAAGTGTGCATTTTTTGTAATGGTTATCAGAGGGCAAGAAAACGTATAGTCCTATGGAAGTCTACAGACTGACCTCAGCAAAGACTTTCCTGCTGGGTTTATGGTCACAGTCAGTAATTTCATACTGAAACACTGAATTTATTTTAATTTTTTCTCAATGTAAGTATCAGAAAGGAGGATTATCCCAGATATGTTCATTGGCTAACCACTTCTGACTGACCAGTCTGACCGCTTGTCACATTCAGTTTCATAACACCAGGACAGTGATGGCTTCAAAACGAGACTTCAAAAACTAGTGGGTGACCTCACAATGGCAATTTTCATACTGTTACTGGAATCAGTATACTGGTGTGTATAATCACAGGTGCGTGCACCAAGGAAGAGCTCATCAATGCTGTGGTGCCCAATATGTGTTCATGTATTGCATTTAAAAAGTCAAGCAACAAGCAGTAGCAGACATATTATGGGACTAAAAACACACAGACTATTTTCATTCTCATGCTTGCCTGACTTTGCGCGCTGATTTAAAGAAGACAAAACAGACTGCAGATTGTTTCTGCTCCGCATCTTGTTTCTGTGTTTATTCAAGACAGTTTCTGACTGTTTGCACTAATTTTCTTTTATTTAGTGGTAAAGAGCAGCGAAAGAGGTTAGAAAGCACTTCAGGGCCCTTCACATCAGAGACCCACTTCATTTTAGGTTTTGTGTGTGTGTGTGTGTGTGTGTGTGTGTGTGTGTGTGAGTATGTGTGTGTGTGTGTGTTTGTGTGTGTGACTAACCAGCCTGCCTCCCGGTCTCTTCTCCCGCTCCCTAAATCCTGTCACAATAATAAGCCTGATCTCAGGACAGGCGTTTATCCATGGTGACATCTGTGGCACACACGTTCACACTCTCCATTAGTGCTGCTCTATTTCAGCTCAGGCCTACGTGTGTGTGTGTGAGTGAAGGCAGCCAGAATCAGCCAATCAGCACTCAGTACATTCCAGTTTATCTCCATGGCCTTTCATCACGCCCTTCATCGCTTTTTAATTTTCTGTAGTGCAGCCACAGATAACAAAAGAGAAACTGATAAAATAAGAAAGAAAAGAGTTAAATAAACCGATCAGCACTGAATTTATTGTTGTGTAATGAGGCTATACTGCGTCATTAAAAGATAGTCACCTCAATCCTATGAATCTGCATGATTTCCATCAGCCTATTCTGTAGAAAATGATGTGACTTTCAATAAATTTCTGCCGATCCGAGATAAACGAGAGCAGAAAATCTCTTACGTCACCCTGCACACAGAGCTGACAAAGTGCTGAGTCAGGCTCTTGCGTCATTGTCTTATATTTTGTAGCTATTTCATCTCCCTTTTTCCTTTACTTGGTTTTCTTTCACTGTTCATCAGCAGCACAATAAAAACCATTATGCTTGAAGGAAGAGCAAACTCCATGTAAACTGAAAGGATTAAAACTTTCCTTGTGTTAATTGAAAGCACGGGAAAAATTAAGACGCAAAATAACACCCAACAAACTTGTCAGATGTTTGTTGGGTGCAAACTTTTTCCAATCAACCACTCAAATCTGTGAGAAACATCCAGTCAAACTTCCCAGACTTAAGACTAGTAGCAAACAACAAAGGGAAAAAAAACTTCTGATCTATGAGATACAGACGTGGAGGTAAAATAGTTCAAGAAGATTCTTGACTCGATGCTGCCTAAAGCTGAGAAGTTGAATTCTCTCAGGATCTTACTGAGGGATTCTGGGATGGAAAGGTGGAGCATGAGTTGGACTGGTTAAAAGAGCTATGCCAAAATCACAGTGTGGGTAACACAGCACAGTTCTCAATTTTAGTAGTTGCCATTAATGGTTAAACAAGCGGAAAGCAGTCAGTAAACAGTAAAGTGCCAAAAACTCTAATGGCCACTTGAGGCTGGCTCCAACAGAGAATCAATCCCAAATCACATGTTAAAATGTCCAAATTAACAGGAAAAACAAACATGTTTACAGCCTGATACAAAATAGTTTTGGTTTATAAGCGTAGTTTTACTCTTCATAGCAACCGAATGTTCTTTTAGAACTCGTCCATGTGAATGGTAGTTAGGGGCGTGGCTACTCTGACTAACAGGTATGCAGATGCAGGCAGCTGGAGCCAATCAGCATCTGCTGGGCCTCACCTCTGCTAATTCAAGTGCATCAACTGGACCTTTGCCATGGAGCATGTAATCATCTGACAATTAATTTGAGTTTCCTATGTGTGCCTATCTACCGAATTTTTCGGACGATAAGGCGCCCTGGATTATAAGGCGCACTGTCGATGAACGGGTCTGTTTTCATACATATGGCGCACCGGATTATAAGGCGCATTAAGCAAAACAAAACAGTCAGATAAGTCACACTTTACTCAACTCATTCTTCTTGCTTCCTCCACTTCGGTACCATTGATTCATTAATGCTGAATTCTCTCGTAGCTGCTCTATTCCCATGTTGTTGCAGTACATTAATGACTAACCTCGTATTGTGGATGGATTATCTCAGTTGTTCTCCTGGCTGAAGTTTTGGTCCATTTACAGCATCCTGCCATGCGACTGCAATTGTTCCTAACCACTGGGAATCACGTTAACTTTTATCGAGTGGAAAAAAGTTAGCATTCATTCTCCAGCTTTACTGTGTTTATAATAATAATGGATTGGATTTATATAGCGCTTTTCAAGGCACCCAAAGCGCTTTACAATGCCACTATTCATTCACTCTCACATTCACACACTGGTGGAGGCAGCTACGGTTGTAACCACAGCTGCCCTGGGGCAGACTGACAGAAGCGAGGCTGCCATATCGCGCCATCGGCCCCTCTGGCCCACACCAGTAGGCGGAAGGGTAAAGTGTCTTGCCCAAGGACACAACGACCAGGGCAGAGAGCCCGGGAATCGAACCGGCGACCTTCCGGTTACAGATACGCTTCTCAACCCCCTGAGCCACAGTCGCCCCACGTATGTATACGTAGCACATCATTATATTGCCCAGAGGTCAGCAACCTGCGGCTCGGGAGCCCCATGCGGCTCTTTAGTCCTTGTAGTGCGGCTCCGCGTGGTTTGGGAAAATAAATTAGAAGTATTTAGCTGAAGTGTATTTTATCTATGTTAGTTCTTTTTTAACTTGTAGTTCTAAATTGGAAGATTGTTGTGATATTGAAATATAAAAATAAAATTATATTCTATTATTTTTTTCACTCAAAATAAGCGTCACACTCGCGGAAGCCGGTGTACCCTCCGAAACGCTGTGCATTTATCGAGACTTTCAACCCCAGGTAGGCCAATTATGGATCTTTGTATCCACATTATGTCAGCAGCTATTTTCAACCGTGAGCTATGTTAAAAACAAACACCGCTCACGCCTCACAGATGACAGCTTACAGTCCTGCGTAAAGATGAAAGTGACTTCGTACAGCCCTGATTTGCAGACGCTGTGCGCAGAGGTTCAGGAGCAGAAGTCCCATTGTAAACACGGCAGACCCGACGATGTTTGCACGAACAAGCTTTTCACACACAGTTGCTGTACGCATACAGCCGGCTGTAGCTTTGCAGCTCACAGCCCGACACACGCCAACACAACAGCAGAGAGAGCACAGACATAAAGGCGGCGAGCCGTGATTGCGGGTGTCGCTCAGGTGCGTCCGCCTCCCCTGTAAAATACATATTTAGGCAGAATTTTGCAAATATCTATCTTTCTTTTTTTAGCAGCATAGTGCTTTTTTTCCAATTATTTTTTAAAAGCCAGGCCAAGGCTCCAAAAGCCCAAAGGCGATATAAGGGTGGCGGCTCACAACAGTTGTTGTTTGCTACATGGATCATTTTAGTTCAGCTGGGTGTCTTTCCGTTTGTTATATTTCGTTCAAAATGTGTTAATTACATAAATAAAATATAATTTTCTCTGTAGCACTTCATGGGTTTCATAAGCAACACACCTTAGTTGTTCACACAAAGCATAAAGATAAAAAACAATAATTACAGTGTTATCTTCATTTTAGATGTCAAAAAGTATTTGCAGCTCCCGGTGTTTTCTTTTGCGTGGAAACCGGGTCCAAATGGCTCTTTGGGTCTTAAAGGTTGCTGACCCCTGAGCTTGCCCAACTTCAGTAACCCTGCAAAAGTACAAAAGTTACTGATGTTTGGTTTTCTGTCTTCATTTATGTTGGAAGTGGTGGCAGAGCTGTATGTTTTAATTTTATCACAAATCACTCAGTCAGAACATGCTATATCATGCTTAGGTAACTAGCGAAACTAACTTCCTGCTAACTTCTAACTCCATTAAATTTAATAAATCTACCTACGGCAGATGAATGGTATCTCAAAATAATGTGACGAGACATGGCCTTCACTGGATCCATCTACTGTTCGTGAAGCCTCATCAGAAATGGCCTCCATGGAAGGGTGGCTGTTAAGAAGCCATTCTTAAGGAAAGGAAGAAAAGGCTGATGTGTGCCAAATTACACAAGTGGACAGATGTTTCAATGAATATCTGCATCAATGTCTGATTTTCTGCGCAAAATATAAAGAAATTAGGGGTAATTCAACACTTTAGACATTACTATATGTACAAAAATTCCCACATATGTTTGTGGTTCTACAGAAAAAGTCTAAAGATCACTAAAGTATGTCTTCTTCCATTTTAACCTGTCTGAAGAGTGTCTATGCAAAATGTCATGGTAGAAACTTCCAATTACTGCAGTTATTAGCATTTGTCATGTGGTCTTCTTTTTTGTATTTCCTCCAAAATTACTTTTCTCTTTAAAAATGCTGCTGTTTAAGAAATGATTAGTATCTATATCAGTAAAATTGTAGCTAGAAATATTGATAACGCATCAAATTGAAAAAAAATTGGTATCGCCCATCTCCATGAAGAACCCCGCCTCCTCCCCCCTGGAGCTCCCGACTTGACAGTGATAAATGAAGCACTGCAGCTAATGTCTAGCTTGGGGAGATTGGAGTCCACACACACACACACACACACACACACACACACACACACACACACACACACACACACACACACACACACACACACTCACAGTGAAAAGATTGCTTCTACTGCACTGCAATTAAATCTACAAAGTAACCTCCCCCCACCCTCGCCTCCTCTGATTGCCTGGTTTCTTCATCTTCCTCCTGCTCCCCCTTCCTTGCATCCTCTCTTTACCTCTCCCTCCTTCGCCCATATCTCTCTTTCCATTTATTTCTCCCTGCTAAAGGATTTCTCTCTCCCAATCTATCCGAGCCCCTCAATCAGCTGCTCTGATTGCCGTCATCATTTTTTATAACCGCCCATCATTACAAGCATCAGCGTTACCGTTATTGTTCTGCGGCTCGCAGACATACTGGACATGACAAGGAACCTGTACACTCACTTATTTTTAACACAAGGTTGTTGGAGTCCCCTGTGTATAATGGGGAAATATTACATTTTAGAGGGTAGAGTTTCCCCAGAAGATTATGTAGGCATTGAATTTGTCACGGTCCCAGGTTACAGTGTTGTGTTTATTGAGTTTTGGGTTCCTGTTTTGATTTGTTACTCATTCTTCTCTTTCTAATGTTCTCATTTTCTGGGTTCCTATGTGTCTTGCCTCTCTCTGTCTTCTCTGTGTGTCTGCTTGTTTATCCGCATGTGCTCTCCCATGTCTGTCGTCTTTATTAGTGTTGATCTTCATGCATCAGTTTAGTTTTTTCTCTACGTGACTTCCTGTCTTGTTTTTCTGGGCCTCGCTCTAGTTTCACTTCCTGTTATTTCATTCAGTCGGGATTACCTGCTCCACAATTCTTAATTTTATTTGTGTTTGTTTGCCTTTACCTCGTACTAATGTACGAGGTAAAGGCAAAGGAATAGGTAAAGGTAAAGGAATCACAGTGTTTTCCCTGCATCCTGTGTAAAGCCATCTGATTATGTTCTCTTTTCTCCTGGTTACTTCTGCTACTGGTGTCCCATTTTTGGGATTTTGGTTACAAGTTTCCCTTCTGAAGTTTAACACTGCTATCAGCTTTTTGTTCGTTTTGTCTGGACGAGTTCTCAATTCCCCCAAACCCAAGAGAACCAGCAATAAAGCAAATGTTTCGCTTGAAAAATTACAAATCAAGCTTCATATGGAGCAAATTTTCAAACCTGATGTGCAAATTAAAAATATCACAAGCTGATCTGATGTATCGATATCAAAAGTACAGCAATCCAAATTCTGACACTTTCTTTGTTGTATTTTTCTTTTATTTCAGGTGCTTAAAATGCTGCTTTCCTTTATTAACCAATGTTTCATTTATTACTTTAGTTATTTTATTACCATTAATAAATATTCAGGTTTTAACCAACATTTAACGGGCTCGGCAATTAATTTAATTCTCATTTCAATTACTAATTTGCCTTCTTTATTAAAACAAGATAATGGAGGGAAAAAATAATTATTATGCTGCATTTTGATTTGCAATGATTCCTTCATTTCACCTTTCAGCACATCCTTTTTTCTTTTTTTTTTCTTTTACTGCTCCAAAAAGGTCGGCACTGACTCTCCACTGGACTGTGGCAGGTTTGGCTCAGTTCAGATTTATTTATGTGGTTCGTTTTTTTAGTTGATTTGTATTTAAAATTAAACGGCATCCACTAAATGAAAATGATGTCTTATAAATCATCACTTTTCCCAAAGTCTGAGTGACTGCGTTAAAATAACGTTTGGTTAGAAATGTTTGATTAATGCCATAATAGCCTCATTATTTGAATAACTGCAGGGTTTCTGTTAAAGTGGTCACCATAAATGTTTATGGTTTATAATGTGACAGTTATTCAGTTCAATTAAGTTAATTTGCATTAACTTTTTTCTTTAATTGCAACACCATAAACTAGAAATGGTCATCGGAAGTTTCTCTATTCGAGGTTCAAAAACAGTTAAAACTTCACATCTGTCACTGTAGGACAAAACAAGCATGTCCATCTTTACATATATGGATCAAAAGTGGTAACGTAATTGTAAAAAAAAAAAAGAGTTTAATGGGTTAATTGCACAAAATTAAATGTATGTGGTATATGCCAAACACACAACTCAATCAGCCCCAGCAAAACAATTTCTACACCTGAAGGTCTGTTTTCTGTTTTGCACTAATCTTCTTCTTCTTCTAACCTCTGAATCAGTGGATTGACAGCTATGAGTGTAGTTAGAGCGGGGGTGTGGGTTAATAAGCCTCCACAGGGCTCATATATGCGCGTGTGCACCTTCCTGACGGTTCGACTCGATCGATCGCTCAGAGCCATTAGTCTAGAGACAGTGTATGGTGCAGGGAAACTTGAAGCACTTTGCACTGGTGGAGTGCTTAGTGTTTTCCAGACATCTTTATGTCATAGTAATGGTTCTTTGCATTCATACATGCTTTAAGTACATGCTTTGGAGAATTTTGACTGCTGGTTAGAGCAATAATACAAACATGTAGCACACAAAATTAGGCTTTAAATTATACTTTTTACTACAAGATGTAAAAAAGCTTGATTTAAATCAATGCATTTATGATATACAGTTATAGCCTGACACAAGCCTGAATTGGATAAACAAAATAAGATGGATGGATGCTGATGATGTAGTGCATACATATTTTATCTTATAAAAAGTTATTTTATTTAATACTAAAACTATTCCTACACTACTGTAAGTACAGGCTGGGTTAAAGCTTTAGTATATCTTCATTTACTGATAAAAGATTGGTGTGTCTACTGCACAAAAGGGGATGTTTTGGGGATGGCTAGGATGGGAATGAGGGACAGCTCAGGTTGAGCAGTTTAGAGACAAAGTTAGAGAGGCAAGGCTGAGATGGTTTGGACATGTGCAGAGGAGGAATAGTGGATACGTTGGACAAGGATGCTGAACATGGAGTTGTCAGGCAGGAGAAAAGAGGAAGACCTCGAGGGAGGTTCACTGATGTAGGGAAAGAAGACGTGCAGTGTGTTGGTGTGACGGAGGAGGATGCTAGGGACAGGGTGAGACAGAGGCAGATGTGCTGCTGTGGCAACCCCAGAATAAACAGCCGAAAGAAGAAGATTTATTCGTAAACATAAGCTGCCGTGGTGATCCACAAACAAAATTTTAATGGAGATGGTTACTGTAAGAGGCATCTTCTTAGCTACATCTATATCTGCATCTTATATCAGTGTAAGGCCAAAAACATATGACATGAAAAAAATCCCGGATAACTAACAGTGTGCAAAGCTAAACAGAGTTCTAGTCTCACAACAAGCCGACATCAGCTCATGATTTCTACATATGGTCATCTGTTACAACATCAAGTTGAGTCAAGTTGAATCAAATTGAATCGATTTGTTTTTACATCAGCACATAAACCAACAGCAGGTGTTAGCCAAAGTGTTGTGCAGCTAAAAAACTAAAAGAATAATTAAATAATAAGGAACATTTTTAAAAAATGCTGGGATGGGAAAACCACAAATAAAACAACATAATAACTCTAGGTTAAAAGTCAAAGATGGGTGTCTATTCTACAAATATACCATTCCCACAGAGCGCAGGAGTACTATTCACAAACTCCTCAGTAGTCTTCCATAACTTGGCATATCAGAAGAAAATGGGCTTTTATGGGGGTGGGTCTTAAAGAGATGAGAGGCAGAATGGCCTGTTTATGACAGATAATGAAATTATAGGCTGGATAAAAGGGCAGTAAAAGTCTTTTTTTTTTTAAATCCTACAACAATAAACAAGCAAATGAGCAATAAAAACTGACAGTGATACATTTTTACAACATTTCAACTATCTTTTGTTTTAAAGATAAAAAAGACAAAAGACATTACTAAACTATAAATACAGGTACTCACAATGCCAGCAAACGCTAACTTGTGTCAAATGAGGGGCTGCATTCGGCTTACAGAGAGTGGTGTGAAGAAACAAATTTACAAACGTGATATCTGCTATTCAAAGCCTCATTAGCACAATATCACATCAGACATTTACATCACACTCAAAAAAAAAATCCCTGGAAACATTTGCTGTCAGAGTTATTATTATAGCAAGTTGCAATAATAATTATTTACACCTACAAGCACACCTGGTAATTAAAAGACATCGACACACCAGCTGCTGTGTGTCTGAACACATCTGACATTAAATTCTTCATTAGTCTTTTTGTTACTATTTTCCATCTGTGTGTAGGTGGCGAGAGCGGAGCTAAGACATCTGAGATGAGTCAGGTAGGAGTAGTAATGTCCAGATAACACCATTAAAAAATATTTAGCTCTAGACTTCTGACCCCAAACACGAACATCCCAGTAGGGATTCGCTTTTTGGACAACATATTGCAGGGCTAAGGTTACTAGTGAAGGTAGAGCAGATAAAGAGCGGATAAACTGAAAAAGTTGAGGAAAAGTTAATTACAGTTTTTGCCCGTTGCTTGAACACTATAAACCCATGCTCAGACTAAAGTAACACAACGTGAAGCTTTTGTTACCATACCTCAAACACATGTACCCATACCTTAAACAAAAGCGCTGCTTTGCACCCCAGTACCAATTATGCAACACTCCTACCCCTTTATGCAACACACCTACCCCTTTATGCAACACACATGGTCCTGCATGCTACACTCTATTTCATACATAAGACACTTCGCTCACAAAATGAAATGTCAGGGTGCCATTCGGAAAACACATGTATCCAAAATACAAAACACATCGGGTAATTGCAACCACTCAAATACACACCTGAAGGCACGTACTTGCAAAACCGAACACCAATTAGCCAACTACAAAAAGCCCTCAGCGTAGCCATTTCAAGAACTTCGCAAGCATGGATGGAGGGAGAGCAAGAGGAAGAGGAAGAGGTAGAGGAGGAGGAGGAAGAGGAGGAGGAGGCCGAAGAGGCCATGCACGGACCCATATTTCTGATGAAATAAGAGCAACTTTGGTGGACCATGTCATCAACCATGGCCTGACTATGAGGGAAGCTGGGCAGAGAGTCCACCCACATCTAAGCCGCTTCACAGTGGTATCTGTAATACGAACATTCCGACTAGAAAACAGGTCTGTCTTCACCTCCATACCTTCTGCTCTACTCAGATGGTTCCATAGCACTGTTCTACAGTATATCACATTACCATATCAAGTGTACGGGGTGCTAATGCTCCTTTTGCAGCCAAAGTGGCTGATTCCTCATATTGAAGTACAGTGTTGTACAGTGGATGACACAGTACGTACAGTAAAGTACTGTAAGAAAAATAAGCAAACCGATGACAATATGTGGTTGTATTCCTCCAGAATGACCCGAAGACCTTCTGGGGGAGGACGGCAACGCCTGTTCACACAACAGCAGGAACTTGCCGTTGTGGACCTAGTGAGGGCAGACAATGCCATCCGTCTCCACCAGCTACGACGGAAAATACTTGCAGACAGGCGAGTGTTCAGCAACATAGACCATGTGAGCATCACCACCATCAGACGCATCTTGGGTAAACACAGCATCACCATGAAGCAGCTCTACAGAGTCCCATTCGAGAGGAACAGTGACAGGGTCAAAGGACTTCGAGCTGAATATGTACAGGTACGTGTAACTGTCCCTTACATTTACAATACAGTATTGGTGAAGTCCAGTAGCAGCTGAATATGTACCATATCAGTACCACATGGATCTATTCTGAGAGCTACACAGGTACCTGTGTGATGGGGTGAGGGTGCTGTATGTGTAGCACTGTAGTACAGTGATATGTTCCCCTTTTTTTCAGAGAATCTTGGCCATGGATGGAGCTGCACAGCCTCATGAATACATTTTCATTGATGAAGCTGGATTCGACCTGAGCAAAACAAGATGACGGGGTCGTAATGTAATTGGCCAAAGGGCAGTTGTGCACGTCCCAGGGCAGCACGGGGGAAACATCACATTATGTGCCGCCATATGCCTTCGAGGACTTCTGCACCATCATGCAAAACTAGGTCCATACAACAGCCAACACATACTCACATTTCTAGATGCTCTCCATAACATAGTTGTACAGAACAGACCAGATCAGCCCAGGTTTGTTTCCATCAGGCTGCTCTGGTCCAGGCCTGGTTCACCGACCACAATCAATTTGAAGTGGTATACTTGCCCCCTTACTCACCATTTTTACAGTTTTTGCCTACTGCTTGAACACATTTTGCAAAACCCCGCTCGCTGTGCCAAAACTGTACACACAAGTACACATGACACAACACTGGGAAATATACCATTCACATCTGTGCCAAATTGGAACTCCACTCCCAAAACCTAAACTCTGCTGTCAAAACCTAACATTCCTTTGTCAAAATCTGTTGACAAAATGACACATACTTGCACCATATGCAAACACTCACAGATCAGGGGGAACACACTAGTCTGCTGTACATAAAACACTGCAGTCCTTGATTCCCATTGTTTATTCAGAAGGCACATTTACAGGAGACACATTTCCAAACAACCATAAACGCAAATAGACCTACTCAATACTGTACATTGCAGTACCATGAATACAGGTACAGCAAATAAAACAACAACAACACAATAGTACTGCAATAGAAAAAACACTATACTGTAAACACAAAAAACCATGACAATTGTGCATAAGTGGGCTCATGGATCCCGCCGTCTGTTGGGGTCTGGCCACAGGACCTCATCAACATCGCAAGCAATGTCCTCTCCCGCTAGGCACCGGGGTAAATATCCTCTTGCTCTCCCTCCATCCATGCTTGCAAAGTTCTTGGAATGGCTACGCTGAGGGCTTTTTGTAGTTGGCTAATTGGTGTTCGGTTTTGCAAGTAGGTGCCTTCAGGTGTGTATTTGAGTGGTTGCAATTACCCGATGTGTTTTGTATTTTGGATACATGTGTTTTCCGAATGGCACCCTGAGATTTCATTTTGTGAGCGAAGTGTCTTATGTATGAAATAGAGTGTAGCATGCAGGACCATGTGTGTTGCATGAGGGAGTAGGTGTGTTGCATAATTGGTACTGGGGTGCAAAGCAGCGCTTTTGTTTAAGGTAGGGGTACATGTGTTTGAGGTATGGTAACAACAGCTTCACGTTGTGTTACTTTAGTCTAAGCATGGGTTTATAGTGTTCAAGCAACGGGCAAAAACTGTAAACCCTATTGAGGAATTTTTTTCGGCTTGGAGATGGCGAGTATATGACCGCCAACCACATGCCCGCATGCCTCTTCTGCAGGCAATGGAACAGGCCTGCGGCGACATTGAGGTGACAGCGATCCATGGATGGTTTCGGCATGCAAGAGGGTATTTTCCCCGGTGCCTAGCGGGAGAGGACATAGCTTGCGATGTTGATGAGGTCCTGTGGCCAGACCCCAACAGACGGCGGGATCCATGAGCCCACTTATGCACACTTGTCATGGTTTTTTGTGTTTACAGTATAGTGTTTTTTCTATTGCAGTATTATTGTGTTGTGTTTTTTTTTTTTTTTTGCTTCATCTGAATTCATGGTACTGCGATGTACACTATTGAGTAGGTCTATTTGCGTTTTTGGTTGTTTGGAAATGTGTCTCCTGTAAATGTGCCTTCTGAATAAACAATGGAAATCAAGGACTGCAGTGTTTTATGTAAAGAAGACTAGTGTGTTCCCCCTGATCTGTAAGTGTTTGCATATGATGCAAGTATGTGTCATTTTGTCAACAGAGTTACATTTTGACAGAGGAATGTTAGGTTTTGACAGCAGAGTTTAGGTTTTGGGAGTGGAGTTTCATTTTGGCACAGATGTGTATGGTATATTTCCCAGTGTTGTGTCGTGTTTACTTGTGTTTAGAGTTTTGGCACAATGAGCGACGTTTTGCCAAATGTGTTCAAGCAACGGGCAAAAACTGTAAAATAAATGCAAATATCAATTAGATTGATTAACCTCTAGACACTAGCTGTAAAGAAAAAACAAAGCCAATGCAGTGCCAAACAGTGCAGTTCCTCAAACGGCCTCATGGGCCTGTCTAAAACTCCCACATTAAAACGCTTCATAACTTCACAGCATTAAAAAGCATGTTTACAGACTGGTACAAAAATGTTTTGGTCTCTATGAATAATTTTCCACCTTCATAAAAACTGTACAGGCTTCCTTTTGATTTATACATTTTTTGAGGGATCTTATTGATCTAGGCTCCAAAAACTTGGCTTCAGGCAAAACTCCAATGTTTTCCATGTTTTATATGAAAGTATATGTACCTTTATAGTAGAAAGGTACATATACCTTTCTACTTGTATGTATGTATGTTTAAGAATTGTTTGGTGTTTATCATAAATGTTGTGTTCAGCGTGTAAGAATTTCAAATCATACGTGTGGTCAAAGTTTGGAAATATTCACAAATGTGCACGCTACTATGACAATTACAGTTAAATGTTGCTATTATATGTAGACAAGTTGTTTGTTTCAGTCGGAGCCAACAGCTCTGGCCTCTATGGACAGTATCCCCAACAGCTCTCATTCACTCATCAGCCTAATAATTTCTCAGTTATAGCCCAATGAGCATATCTGGGATAATCCTCCTTTCTAAATCTAAAGTTGTGTCCATGCTGGATGCAATTTGCTCGTTGCACATCACTTTGAAGCTGATGGCTGGTGGATTTTCCAGGCACTGGGCCATGTCAATCACAGGTACCCTTTACTCTCATTGGAAGTCACTTAAATCCCTTACCTGGAAGTTTAGAAAAGTTTATCTAAGATTCCTGCCTTCATAATGTTAAAAGTGGTTATGCCACCCATAGTCACTCAAAGTCGCAGGATACCCTTGAATTTCTGTCATCTCTGGTTGTCACATTGCTGCAATGTTCTGCTTTAGAATGTCAAAATTCTAATTTAAGGTGCTGGCATGTTGGCTTTATTTTCTATGGGTCCAGATCATTCAGTTAGTTTATGGGGAATGGAATTTCCCTGTTTTTCTGTCTGTGTTGATCATGCACAGGTATGGCTGCTAACTGAGCTTCCTGATAAATGAGCACTTTCATTGGGATTTCTTAAATTATAAATTATTAAACCGTTTTATTTATCTGCAAGTATTTTATTTGCCTGATCAGCATTATTTAACTGATCAGCATAATAAGCTGCCTCTTAGGCAAGTTTTCCGTGGATGAACTCTACTTCCACGGTCATTGACTGCAGCTGTGAGCTCGGTGTAGCAGCACATAAATGAACCAGTTCTGGGCAGCTGGATGACGAATGCTAGCTGAAGTCCAAAATGGTGAAACTGGAGAACTTCCAACACTGCAGGATGAGACTGTCTCTGTGGACTGCCCCAAGAGCTAGCAAGCCAGCAAAACAACTGATGGGAAATGAAACATGGCGTGGCGGGAAGCACTGGGTAAGCAAGTTAGGAACAGTTAAACTTTCAAAATAAGAGCGAGGGGATTGCCAAATTTGTCATTTGTAAATCAAACACAGATGGTGCCATTCTTTCTAAGGGAGAAAGAAAAAATGCGAAATACACCTGTAGGGCCACACCTTTCAAAGTCTGTATGTAGATGAATGCAGATTAATGTGCAGATTTTACATTATTATATACATCTAAAACTAGGCAGATTTAAATAGCTGCAATTGGTAACTGTATTAATTGAGACCCATCTTTCTAAAGAAAATACCTGCAACCATCACTTTTTCTGGCCCTTTATGCTGAACCTTAGAAAGTCTGAGAGTTTAGGTGAAACAAACCACTAGTTAAAAACGACAAAGGAAATTTCTGAAAACTTAAAAATCATTATAAATTATTTCAGTCAAGGTTTAAGCTAACATTCCAAACAGTCCCAGGCTCCAGCTCGACTAATGTCACAATTTGATACTTTTCTTAGTCCTCTATCATAATAAAGCAAACATCTTTGACTTTTGACTTTTTAAAGTATTCTTGAAAAAAAAAAAAGGTTTCCATGACTTTTATCACTATTGCAGTTTTGAACAAAGTCCCATAAGTATTCAAGTACTTATTTGAACCCATTATTTCTGATCCTACTACTAGGCACACCTGGTCAGACATGTTAACATGATTAAAAATAAAGTTATAGTCCTACTTAACATTGTAAATACATAGTTCTGTGTAAAGTCTGATTGGATTCACTGTTAACCATGCAAAAGCCAACCAAAAGATCTTGGTGGGTATTTTGGTCTTTTTCTTAGGCTTCTGGCCCTGTTTTGCCTGCTTTGTTTCCTCAAGCTTGATCATCAAACACATACCTGGCTGCTCTTTTTGTGTCTACTCCCTTAAGCATGAAACCTCTTCCCCCAAACAATTACTATTGGTCTATGAAGTTTCAAAGCCCAAAAAGCATTGATACACAAACCTCTTGCGCTGCACACAGATGGCCTTCCTCTGGCTACTATGAGAGTCTCTGAAGTCCAGTATCTGGCCTTGTCCAGTTCACAGATGCTGTTTGGCGCTCCAAGAAATACGAATGCTTTATAAACTACTTTTTTAGCATTAAAATCACAGGTCGACCTTTTGAACATTGTAGTCACGCTACACTTTGTCTCCAAAACCTAATCGCGTCCAATTGGTCCAATGCGGAATTTCGTTTAAATAGAGAAAAGGGCTTGTTTGTTTCTGATTTCCATTGACCTCAAAGACGCTTCAGTCCGTTGAAAATACTTTTTCTCTCCCGTCTTTTTGAAGCCGATGCAAAGCTTGTCCCCATCCACCACCACCTTCACCACCACCATGCCTGGACGTTTCTTGATTTCCTCTGGCGCTGCATCTCTGAGCCAGACAGACAAAGGAAGGGAAGTCCTGCCAAGTCTCTCGACTGCAGGCATGGCTTTTTCCTTTCCTCTCTGCTCCCTCGCTCTTTCTTCGGCTCTCTCTCGATTGTGGCAGTGTTCCCGAGGAGCCTTGGCGATGCTCCAGCATGTCTGCCACTCCGTCTGAACCTTTCCATCCTACCCTCCATCCCGATCGTCCTTTCGCTGTGGACCCCCGCCCCGCTAACCCCTCCACTCCCACATCCTCCTTCCCCAGTCCAACCCCCTCCAGCCTAACCAAAACATTAAACACACTCCAAAAAACAAAACAAAAATTTACATTCAACTCATTTATAATCAGTCAAATATTTGATTCCGCATCTTTTTCTTTCTCTTCAACCCTTAAACCAAAACTCACTCAGTATTCCGAAAAACTGTTGTCGCCCAACAACCTTTACACTTACCACTAAAAGGAAGTGACCGCGTGTGTCTCTGACTGTGTGTGTGAGTATATGTGTATCTCAGGTCTTTTGTTTAGTGCCAGTGCAGATCTATTCATCATGTGCCAAGACTCTGTGCCCTCACTTGTAGTGAAGAGGGGGCAGGTTGGTGCCAAGTGCCCTGACTGCCAGCTTAGTGCTGCTGTCGGTCTGTTTATGCTCACAGAAAGCTCTCTATCTCACACACACACACACACACACACACACACACACACACACACACACACACACACACACACACACACACACACACACACACACGTATAAGCACAGTTTTCTTTGAGCCATTTACAAGCAGGAGTGGCAAATATATTTGTAAAGAGGGAACAAAATAAACAGATGTATGGAATATTAAAAGCAAGTGCTAATATGTATAAAATTAAGCTGATATTATCTGATGCTTAATCGGAATATATCTCCCCTTAATATCCTCAAAGTATAGTTGAGCAACATTATTGTCTTATGGTTTATTGTATGAAATATTAAAACGTTTTAAAATTCTACAACATTATTCAGAGGAAATTGTGACATAAAATGCACCTTTTTTTATATACATGAACATGTAACATTCTGTTACATGATATCTAATTTTGCTGTAATTCTATAAAATTATACCTGAATTTTACATACACTACATACATTATTTAAATAGTTTTCTTAGATAAACCTTGCTAGTAGCAGGTTTGACCCCCTTTTCCTTCAGAACTGCCTTAATTCGCCATGTTAAAGATTCAGCAAGGTGCTGGAAAAATTCCTCAGAGATTCTGGTCCATATTGACATCACAGCATCACACTGTTGCTGCAGATTTGTCAACAGGACATCCATGATATGAACAACCTTTTCTACCACATCGCAAAGGTGTTCTATTGAATTGGCATAGCACGTTATCCTTCTGGAAACAAGCATCGGAAGATGGTACATTGTGGTCATAAAGGTGTGGACACAGTCAGCTACAATACTCAGCTAATTGGTACTAAGGGGCCAAAAGTGTGCACAACGCTATCATACAGTACCACCGTCAACAGCCTGAACCAAGGCTTTCACATAGTTTACGACAATTTCTGACCCTACCATCTGAATTTTGCAGCAGAAATGGAGACTCATCATACAAGCCAACGTTTTTACAATATTCTATTGTCCAACTTTGGTGAGCTTGTACTAACTGCAGCCTTAGCATCTTGTTGCTGTAGCACTTGTGTTTCAAGGTTCAACATCTTGTGTTTACATAGATCAGGGGTGTCCAACTCCAGGCCCCAAGGACCGGTGTCCTGCAGGTTTTAGATGCGTCCTTGATCCAACACAGCTGAACCTCCAGGACACTGGCCTTTGAGGCCTGGAGTTGGACACTCCTGACAGGAATATTCTTCTGCATATCTTTGATGTAACTAGTAGTTATTTGATTTACTCTTGGCTTACTATCAGCTTGACCCAGTTTGGCCATTTTCTGACCATTCTCTGTAAACTCTGCAGGCGGTTATGTAGGAAAATCCCAGCAGATCAGCAATTTCTGAAATACTCTGCACAACATCGGCACATTCAAAATCACTCAAATCTCATTTTCACCAACAATATGTAACTATCAAAGGGATTCCCAACATTTCTAACTTAATCATTTTTAAACATGCAAATATCAGAAAATATTTTGAGAATTAAATTGATTATACTGATACTAACAAGTTATCCAAGTTAAGTTGTACCCCAGCTCTTGCAAAATGACAGCTGAAACAGGCAAATGCATCCACAACACTGAATTTGGGCAAATGGTTGGAAAAATTGATGGATGGGTGAATTTTATAACACAATGGATTCAAACTTAAACCAAATATATTGCATAATGTTTAACTGCTGCAACTATCAAAATGCAGTTTTGCTGCAAACTGAATGCAATGTTTGGTTAGTCACTAATAAAGCATCATATTTTATATGTACTGTACTTAAAATTTGAGGAGCTGTTATCAGTTTAAGCAGTGGTTTATAATCTTTGGACCTTGTCAGATTAAAAATCACTTTGTACTTTTGATCCCGTTTAATCTTTCACATATCTGTGGGGCATTTCCACTCTAACTTTTTCAGAATTCAGAATTCAGAGAAAACAAATATCTAATTCTTTGCGAAATACAAACAATCGGAGGATAAAATTACAATATGTAAAATTATGACACTTTTTCCATTTTATTCACTTTCTATTGGTCTGATCTATCTTTAGATTTATCTACCGATGCTTAACTAATCATTAACCAGGTAAAGGCACAGCAAGCTGCAACAGTTAAATATTGTTTACTTTACAAACAATAACTTCACAATGTAATAATAAATCAAGCTTTTTTTTCCTGGCTCAAAATGGGCCTATGAAGCATGACTCTGCACATAAGCATGGTTTACCCGCATACAGTAAAAGTGTTATAAAGCAATATAAAGATATCTTTTGTGATTTCTGCCCATAATTACATGAAAATCTCGATTTTTCCATCACAAGGTTAAATTCTCACACATATTTTTCCTTTTTTAAATTTTACTTCTAATACTTCAGCATTTAAGTTTCCTTATTAGGTGCTGAAATTTAACCTGTGACTGAATATGTTTACATTCATACATTGGTATTAAATAAGTGAATTATTTACAGACCTCTACATTTGCGGATATTCGTTTTTTCCTCTACCACTGTTAAGAGACTGGGACGCGCATGCGCAGTAAAAGCATACTTTAACTGGGTAGTAGCAGGTGTAGCATCGGATAAATTTGCGATTGTTTAACTTAATTACATTCTTATAACTGAAGCTGCTTTCTTCGTGAATGGATGGAAACACCTGGGAAGTAACCCACAGACCATTGTAACACTAAACAAACCAGCAAACAGCTCGTTTCATTTCGCTACATAACGCGGATATGTAGTAAAGTTATATCACAGGGCTAACTTAAGCTAGCCTGCTGAAGCTAACCGGGTCCACTCTTACCAGAGACTTTCATACTCTCAGTCCGGCCGGGCAACGCTGTCTCTGGGGTCGGCATCTGTGCTTTGGAGGCCATATCTCCCATCCGAATGTTGACAAAGTGACGCCAAACGAAAAGGATCCTGGATGGAGAGACCATTGACCCTCAGCACCTCTCACACCCTGCTGCTGCTGCACTAGCTAGCCTTACCTAACAGACACATGGGTTTGCGTAACTGTAAGTGTCGCCCCTTACACAATGATGACTGTAAACAAAACACATTTTGAAAATGTTTTATTGCACACTTACAACATAACATAGTGCATTTCCTCATTGAAGACAAAGTACACATTTTGCCACACACGATGCAGAAAGTGAAAGTTAACTACAAAAATTTTTCATTGTTTTTATTTGTATTTTCTTGTAAATAACTGGGACCACAATAAAGACGAATTCACCTGCTGGGTTTGTTTTTCATTTCGTCTTGTTTCTGTGAACACTGATGAGCTGTATATTCACCAGTGGCTAAGTTAACATAAAAATTCCTATTATTTTGAATGGAGTTCAGTCGTAGTCTCTCAGATGTGAGCTGGTTTGTAGTTTTATATGACTGGTGCTCCGTCGCTGTTAAATACTAATATGAGAGATTTATGTATAAAGCTGGGGAATTCTTCTGTCACAGGAGCCAATCCACAAAAGTGTAACAAAACAACTTCAATAAGGAAGAACCACTGAAAAAATAAACACAACATGACAAAAATAGCTCAGCAAGTTTAAAGAAAATGGTACAATCAGAGATTTTTTAAATAAAAGTTCAAATATAATACAATAAGTGGCTTAAGTAAAAACAAATGCATTGAGACAGCCTCCACACTGAGCTGTTAGCTGTTATTTACTGATTCCACTCAGTTAAACTGGCCATCTGTCATTTTACCTAAACCTCTGTGTCAGTTTGAACTCATCAACACCAAACTGTCGAAAGAAACATTTGTCTTTCACACCATTAAAAGCAATGTTACTTAGTCTGTTTGGAGTTTGAGTTCCCTGTGGGTTTCAAAGATCTTTTTCTTCTTCTTTCAGCTGTTTCCTTTAGTCACTACAGCTGATCATCTCAGTCCATCTCACCCTGTTCCTACCTCCTCCTCTGTCACACCAATTCTCTGCATGTCCTCCTTCACTACATCCGTCAATCTCCCCTGTGGTTTTCCTCCTTCCTGGAAGCTTCATAATCAACTTCCTTTGGCAAATATATCCACAATGCCTTGTCTCCAAAACGTCTCAGCCTTGCATCTCTAACGTTGTGTCTAAACTTGTTTTTTTGCTGTTGTTTTGGCCTTGGAGACCCTGATGTCTGTTTGGTTCTGTATATTTTTTCTAGCTAACTTTAATACTGTACATTAATTAAATAAATGCTTTGTTGCTCATTCAGCAAGCTGATTCTAAGACTTGTGGTTTGTCCTCCCTAGACTTTTAGGTGAGGGGCAGTAGCACCCTATGGCAGGTACCCCTTTTGTGGGACAGATAGGATAGACCTCAGGTCCCCTTCATCGCCATGGTGGACAAATGGTTTAGAAAACTAAGAGACACATGATCAAATATGACTTATTTAATACATCTACATAAATACCATGACCCTGAAATTTACCTGAAGCTGTTCATAATGTAGATTTATGTCTACAGTAGACTAGAAGACTTTAAAATGACTTTTACAAAACTAATGTCTGACACTGTCTCATATCTAAAGGCAATCTGTCATAAGTCAGGGTTTTTAGTTATAGACTGTAAAGGCTTCTTTAAACCCGCCAAAGCTTTTTGCAGACAGACTATGTCAACATTAACTGCCCTTTAAACAACAGCATCTCATTTGTACATTTGTCAAATACGAATTAAGCTCTGTCTCAAATTATGCATTTTAATACTTTTCTCACTGTTTTGTGAGCATAAGTGTTCACACTATTACAAAAGTATATACAACTACACAAACCCCAGTGGTGTACTCAGGAGGGTCAGAAAGTAGTCAGTAGAACACTTTTGTTCGATGTTATAATCACAAAGCACCTGAGGCAGTAAAGTTTTTCTCAGCTATTCAGGGACAGTTTTTTCTTGCCAGTTAAATTACAACATACATTAATATGTAGATATAACGTACAGTAAGACAGCACTCTGAACTTTGTGCCAATGCTTTGGGGAAAAGGGTCCTTTCTTTACAAAGCTAGATCCTGTGTGACGTGTTTCACCCTCCACCTTTGAAGAACTCCACGAAAACCGTCTTTATTGCCCAGTGCTGCACCTCCTGAGCATGAATGGTAGCGCATTTCTGCAGAAGCCAGAGGCTGATTAACAGGCCTGGTTTGGGGACTACATCATCATAGAGCCACATAAAACGTAGCTTTGGGTGTCCACATCCTTTAGGACACAAAAGCTAATTGTATTGTTAGTTAAAACTATCTGGATTAAATTAACAGTTTATGTTGAGGTGGAAGGGGGCTCATTTCACCCTGTGTGTTTGGTGACGCAGTGGTCCTCAGAGGAGGACGGAGCATCCATGAGTGGTGTACTCATTATATATTGAACATTTCAAAGACTGTGGATCTTACACTTTTACTGCTAATATGATATTATTTCCCATCATGTCGTCACCATTATAAGAAGAAAAACTGCTGATCAGTAAGGCAGAGGCAGCTTTTGTCACTGCTGGCCTAAGAAGAAAAGACGGTGCAGAAAGTGGACACGGCATGGAAAGAAAGCAGAGGGGGCACTTATTGGTTACTGGCAGTGGTCACGGGATTGAACTTCACTGGTTTTAATTAAAAGCTTGCCCTAAAAGAGCTCCAGCTGAGTTTTGTAACCATTTTACACTAAAGAAACAATGTGACAGGGGCGCCAAAACATTAGAAAAATACAGCCATTAAAACGAACATGCACACAATATTAAAATGGATACGTTTTATTCCATACCTTGAAAAATGAAAGCAGAATATGAAAGATAAACAATGAAAATTGTAATTACAGGGAGTTAAACACCACACGGGTATAATGGTTTGAATTATGAAAGTAAACTGTAAATATTTGACATTTTAATAAAAATCCAAATAGCAGAACAGTTTAATGTAAGCTGTGAACACTTCAGCCCTGACAAGAAATGAAAAGTAAATATTAAATGATCACAAACATTACACAATGAATTAAAACAAAAAAATGTTCAAGAAAACGATTTGTGTGTTACTCAGATGGTTCAAATAAGGTTGTAGGGATTTCTTGAAGAAAATCAGGCTCCGTGAGATGGAAGATGATGATTATTTCATAGTCGGCAGCTATAATGGTGCAGTCAAATGAGCACCGAACAGCCTCCATCAGTCAACTGGTTCCCAGTACACTAGGTGGTGGTGGGGGGATGGATGGAAAGAGGACAGATGATGAGCCATATGGAAGAACCCAGGAGGAACGCTGCTAATGCTGGAAAAAATGTTAATTTCGGTGTCTCATTGTTCGTGTATGAAGGTGGGAATCATCAATAATTCAGATGGCAGGTGCACAGTTTTAGTTTTCACTGGAGAAGAAGACTTTTCTAAATGTACACTTCTCTGTTAACTCTTTCCATCCCTTGGCTTCTTTATATTAGAACCAAGCAATGCAGCATTTCTCCAAACATTTCTGAACATCTACTGATTGGAGCACATTAAATGAAAATGTCACCTGGTGCAACTCTGAGTGAAAATAATGTGCTGCATTTCAGCTAAAGTTAGTAGATATATTGAGTGGTTCAGGTGGGGGCAAAGAAGGCAGGGGCCCATTCCTACTCGAACTTTGCCCTGTCTGACTTTTTGAGGCAGGGATCGTGGCTGAATTTGTTTGAACATAAAGGGGGAAAAAAAGTTGTGCCAGTCTTCATGATGGCAGCACTGACAAAACTCAACCACAGAGACAAAAATCAATACTTTATCTGTTTAATGCAAACCCAATTAAACTGCTTTCTCATCCATAAAGAGCCTGTCATCTAATTTAACTTTTTTGGTTTGGTTTTTTATCCCTGTTGTTCCAATCACTTTAGGCTGGAGCCACAGAATGGAGATGCTCAGTATCTTTTATTTATACTCAGAAAAGGGAAGAATAAAGGGGGAAATTCTGAACATTTGTGAATAATGGTGTTTATGTAGCCTCTAAAGAAAATTTGAGCACCAAAAATGAGAAAATTGTATCCAGCAGCTCTACAATCACCTTATTATTGTGCATCTCAGCTGGGAGGCCATTCAAAATTCTACCAAAAATCTCGTCATCAAACAGGTATATAATTATAAATGTCAACCTATTTCTTGAATGGTTTGGTAAATATGATGTTAATTACATACCCAACCATGATGTCAACATATCTCCTCTAATATGAATGTATTAATCCTATAATTAATCAGTATTCTGATTCTGATTCTGAAAATGTAAAAATAAAAGCCTTTACTAACTAATTTAACAAATAAAACAAAATAAACTAAATTATTACGGCTTTATTTCCCATTATTCTACATGATAATCACAAAGCACTTTTATTTATTTATTTATTACAAGACTACACTTTGTGGTATGGCTTTGTGGTGAGCACTTTACACATTCAGCGTGGCACCTTTTCATTTTTCTAAGCTATATCCGGTTTGGTTGCTTCATCCTGCACCTTTGTTGAACTCCATGCAACCCGTCGTCATTGCTTATTTCAAGTACAATAAGCAAATCTCTGTAGACGAGTTTATAAATTCTCACAGCAAGCCTGAAAACACGAGAGCAGAGGCTGATGAATGCGCCTGGTTTGGGAATTACATCATCATTTAAAATGTAGCTTTGGGTGTCCGTATACTAGCACAGAGGCTAGCTGCATTGTTCCTTGAAGCCATTTGGATTAAATTAATGACAGTTTATGGTCAGATGGAGTGGGGCTTGTTTCACTCGGTGTGTTTGGTGAGGCAGATGCTTTCACTCCCCCCTCCCTCCTTTCTTAGAGGAGGACGGGGCGGATGAAAAGCGGAGGGAGGACGGAGCTGGAAGCTGAAACTGAGGATGTAAAAACCCGGCTTCATCTGACTCCCTCTCTTTCAGAGGACCACCCCCTCCCCTATCCTCTCTCCATCTGACTGCGCCCAACTTCTCTCCCTCCATCCTGCCGTACAGCTACACGGACTGCACCCAGCACGCACAAAACCTGATTTTGATGGGTTCGGGATATTTGCTTGACTCTTGTACTCTTTATGGGTCTGGACTATTTGTACTTTAAAGAGTGTTCTCTGGAAAGAGAAAGAGAGAGAGAGAAATACCGCCTATTCAGCTCGTGTGCAGAAGAAGGACGGTCCGACCTCCGCATCCCTCGCAACATCCCTCCGCTTCCTCCGCATCCTCAGCATCCCATCCCTGGGAGGACCTCCAGAGAAGAGGACCGCGGACCAAGCTGCAAATAAAGCCGGTTTACATCGTTCTCTCACCGGGCACACAGAGCCTCAAGAGTCGGTGTGTTTAATGGAGGTCTGGGCTGCCTTTTTATTTATTTATTTTTAAACATCAAACAATAAGAACGTGCTCTGTAATGGCAAAAGAAATAGATACCTGCGCCATTTATCCTGCACCCTGCCGCTGAAAGGTATTGTTGTTGTTCGGTGTTACACACTTTTACAGCACATTTGTTCGTTTTAAAGCTAAGGTATTATAGGCGTTGTGTGTGTGTGTGTGTGTGTGTGTGTGTGTGTGTGTGTGTGTGTGTGTGTGTGTGTGTGTGTGTGTGTGTGTGTGTGTGTGTGTGTGTGTTTAAAAACCCTTTCATCTGCGTTTTGCTCCTGCGAACGCCGCAGTGTGCTGTCGTGCTCTGCGGAACTTCTCTTTTTTTCTGTTTCTGTTGCGAAAAAAAGAGCCAAATTCTGCATTCACGCCCAAATCCATCCACAAATACTGCACCAGATGTAATATTTAACTCTGGCAGGCCGTGGTGTTTTCTGGTAAATTTGATGTTAGAATTGGAAAAACGCAAAAACGGAAATCTTTATTGTGTTTTACTGTCTGTTAGACCAGTTTTTACAGACTGTAATTTGACTTATTCGGTGCCTGCAGTCGTGTATTGGTTAAAAATGTTCAATATAAGCTCTAGCACACACACACGCACGCACACACGCCCGACCCCCACAAAGGCAACCATCCACCCCCTCCCTCCTCTCTGCAGTTTTAGCCTACATGAGCTATCTGGGTCATTAGCATTTCAGCGGTTAATGAGGCTGCAGATGGGTCCTCCTCTCTGCCGGAGAGCCGCTGAGCAGCACAGATGATGCTGATGCTGCTGCTTTTCATCTGCACAAATCAAAAGAAGAGGCTACATGTCCTGATGCCCCCCTGCCCCCCTCCTCTTTTTTTCTGTTTAGCTGACAGGATGGTGTACTCATGTGGGATGAGAAGTAAAATTGCAGCAGCAGCTTCCTCCCCTGCAGCTGTGTCACTAATGCAGTGCTGTATAAGAACGTACATTATGGCTGCTGCTGCCAGATAATGGAGGATGATGCTTTAATGGTCCGCAGTGCTGCCGTGTTTTTAATGATTTAAAACTGCACATCTCTGCAATACTTTTTACACATATACTGTATTATTTTAGATTTTTTATTTTTTATTTTTTGGCCTCTTCCAAATGCATTTTCCCCTCCAGTCTTCCAGTAAGCCATTATTGGTTTCCACTCATCCGGGGGTATGAAAATCAATTTGCAGAGATTTTTACACTTGCTCCATGCGGTCAATCAATTTCAGTGAGCACCATGTCTGCGTTTAATGCAGCTGAAGATGCATTACTGTTGCATGCAGCGCAACTAAAAAGCAAAAAAAGGTGAAGAAAAAAAACAGAGGGAGGTCACATGATGTTAAAAAAAATCTTTTTACATTGAACAAATGTTAATCTTTTTTTTTTTTCAGGCCTCCAGAAATCCTTCAGATGACACTTTTTGTGGAACTTCTGCCAAATTAAGCCAATGAAATGACAATACCAGTAGAGATGACATTATTTCAAGTATGCTAGAAGCCAAAGGAGGAGATTGAAGCGATTAATATTCAAATGATTTGGATGGATTTTGACATAATTTTTAGTCACAGGGCTAAAATCTGCAAACTGTCCATATACACAGCGGATAAACTGATTGTCACTGAACCACTTCTAACACTGCACCCATTTACATCTCAGGGAAAAGAAAGATATGCACACACAGTCACATTTACGCCTATGCATGGACCACTACAGGGTCCTCCTGAGCTGCCTCTCTGTGTGTGGACTGCAGGAGGAGACAAAGCACTGCAGAGGAGCAGAGCTGAGTAAAAAAACCTTGCCGTTATTGTAACGAACCACTCTTTTGCTTTAACAATAATGTATTATAACGCTGTCAATAGATTGCATTCACAATATCTAGTACAATCAGCACCAATATCATCATAAATGTTGCTGTCAGTGTAATTTGATCAGCTGTATTCAATTTGTAAGGCAGTTTTAGCAGCATGCGGAGGCATGATAAATAATCAGTGCAGTCATAGTCAATATAACCCAACGGTGACAATAAAGCGTTCACTATATTGATATTTAATACATTTATAGCCCACTGAGTGTCATGGGAGATTTACAAGCTCAATATATTGAAATTTGTTTATCTGTTTATAGAAATACATTAAAGAGGAACCCCCTCAGCGCTTGATAACTTGGCAGCAATTTTATTTTCTGGAGTGCTGCTGTTGCAGAAAAACTACTGAGACAGATAAGGACGGGAATAAAGTGGAAGTGATTCAGTCAAGCTGGACAGAGAAAGCTCTAGTAGGACAGAGCAGTGCTGGGGAAAAAAAGAAAAGAAAAACAGTGGTAAAAATGGACTCACTGGAAACGTTAAAGCGAGGTGCACAAGACCACAGCTGCATTGAAAAAAAAAGCAATAAATGTATGAAAACTGTACAAAATCACGATGTTGTGAGTCAGATGAGAACAAAGGGGAATAAGAGAAATATGGGTTGTCACTCCTCGTGTTCACAGCGGACCTTGATTTAAATGTCCATACAATTAAGGCACGCGGTGAATGCCAAGAGAGCAACCAAATATCAGCCATTACAAACACTTATTTGACTGTTCATGTCATGCAAAGATGTAAAGATGCATTTCCAGTTTCCAGTTTCTCTAACATGGCTGTCTTGACGGTAGACTGGGTAAGACGCGGCAGTACCACCACGGACCACTAGTGCACATATATATATATATATATATATATATATATATATATATATATATATATATATATATATATATATATATATATATAAATGACTTTTTTGTTCCTTTATTATTTTTTATTAAAAATTATTAGATATAAGATTGTCCTCATATTTTTCTTTCATGCCGTTACAACCCTATCCATATTTAAGAGTTAACTATGACAGCGCCTTCTAGTGTCTGAATTACATGAGCTTATATTTAGTCTGTGTGTAGTATTATAGCACCAGTATTAGGAGGAGGTTGGGGTGGATGGATAGGTCTACGGTTCTGCTTTTGTTCTCCGAAACCTGAATCAAAAGATTTGAAATAAGTGCTTTTTGCCTTTAATCTCAATTGGAAATCAGAGAAACTGGAGTAGAAATAAGTAGAGAGTAATATTAATTGATTTTCCTATCAAATTAAATGATTAAATACAGTTTATCATAAAGTGCTATCATTTCCAGGCTCTTGTAAGTGTCTAATGCCACATATTGCAACTGTTTTCAAAAGTCATATTTGTAGCTAGCTGAGTTGTGCCAATTGGGGTTAAATATCAGCATACTCAAATTTGGAGTAGTATTATATGTGCAGATTTGGCCCAGTTTAGACTGAGAAATGACATTTATTTCTACTGGCTGGCAGAATTAGGACCATTTCAACCATGGGGAGCTGCAGGAAGGGACTAATATTTTGTAACTGAATGCCAACCACCAGTGAGCATTCAAAGAATTAGTATATACAGAGATTGGTTCAGAGATTGTGCCCAATTAAATGCTCACTAATAATGAACTTCAAGATCAAACTAGTCAGTAGTTTTATTTACAAAGGCCTAAATCCAACCAGATCATTTCTATCCTCAACTTCAGGTAAAGGAAAAATCCTCAAAAACTAATTAAATGAATGAGATAACGCTGAAAGACGCGAGATAAACACTTAAAAATGTCTCGTTAACATCAGCAGAACACATCAGTTCATTCTGCTTTCATTACCATCGCTGCTCTGTTGCGTCTCGCTTACATCAGCCTCCTAAATCCTAAGAAATCCACTATAATTTGTAGTCTTTGAGACTTTGAAAGCTGTCTGACATGCAGGTCTAGTTAATGTCCTCACTGAAAGATCTGATTAATTATGTTCTAAAATGAGATTAGATTTAAATGAGATTGGAAGCACTGATTTGAAAAAAATGGAAAAGGGTGTGAGCAGCCGGGTTAATACCCACCACTAATTAATGCCCTGTGTTTACAGATTAAAATTCAAAATGGAATTAAAAGTATGGACAAAGCGGGTCTGCTGGAGGCTTTAATAATGTATGCTTCACTCACATGCATGTCTATAACATGTAGCATGTAATATTAATAAGAACCAAGTGCAGCTACGGTGTTCCTGTGCTTCCTGTTAATTTCCTGTCAGCCTGTATGAATCCACCCTGGCATGCTTTGCTTCAGTGCTGCAGGATTGTGATTAAAGTAACTGTGTTTCACATGGGTCTCATTTGTTATGGTTCTGACATGCAGACAAGGCCAATAAATACTATACAAGAGGATAAAGCCTTCTGATATTGGATGGAAAACAGCAGCAGAGCAACTGCAAGTAATGCAAATAGGAAGAGATTTTTAGGCTTAAAATCTTTCATAGAAAAAGGATATTTTTGGACTTCAGCACAAAAAAACGGACTCCCAGCACCTCCAGGCTTTGTTCCCAGTATAATTAATGCTTGCTTGTATAATTATTGCTGTCCAATAAGCACTTTTTGCTCTGTGTGAAATAAGAGAATACATTACATGGATGTAGGTGAAGATTTTCTGATTCACGGTAGAGACAAGGATAGCAGCAGGACAGGAAGTCTCCCGAGTTATCACTTACTAATGCATTGTCCCCAAACACAGAGTGTATCGATCAAGGATGTATAGTTCCTCTGCTGGGAACGGAGGTCGTACACTGGATATTTACTGTATGCTGTTCTGAACATGCACAGAGAGTGAATTTAATCACTCTGGTGCATCTTAATGTATTTTCTTCAGACTGTGAATTTTGCAAATAAATTGATTTCAGCTTGTTAAATTATTTAAAGAACCACGTTTTTGTTTTTTTCTGTCCCATACAGCTACTTTACTTATACTGGAAATTTGCTTAACTCTGGGCTTTTCTTAGATGAGCTAAAATATCTGTAAAAAACAAACAAACAAACAAACAAAACCTTCTCCTTCTTCAGAAACTGCCATGTACGTGGGAAAATACGGACGCATGGATTGTGAGTGTTATATGAGCACATATTAGATCTTGGGTTTGACAGCTGAAAGATGAAACAGATGATTAATGTACACGCACTGCAGAAAAAGACACCACGATTGCATTATAGTTTATCCTCTGGCTGAATTCTTTTTATCCCAGTATTTTTTTTTCGCATTTGATTAAATAAAAGTAACCAAATCAATGTGATGCAGTTTCCCTCCACCCTTATTCACAGCTTTTGCACTTTTCTGCTATAGACGTGTTTTATTTGTTGGCTGCGGTATAATTTTGCAAGATTTATATACTCGGATCAACTGTTCAAGCACTGTGGTTAAATAATCTCAAAGCAGTCAGTGTTATGTGTCTGTGCGTGCTGTTTGTCTATTGTATGTTCTCAGGGACATAATGATACCCAAGAGTGTCTTATGAAGATGCTAAACAATAAAATACAATTTAAAAAATGACCTTGTTTTTGTCTTTATTCTTTTTGTTTCATTTTTTATATATTTAATGAGAACCTACCTTAACTTCTGTCACACAGTTTTAGTTGTGGATCTCCATATTAAATGGCAAAATCTTCATATGATGATGTAGGGACTTCCTGTGAGCCAAAAGCTCAGGCTTCAAACTCCTCTAAATGCTCTGTTGATTTTATTTTATTATTTGAGAACAGTGAGACGCCCTAATATGGTCATATTAGCTAGTTATATAGCATAGAAGCCCCACCCACCTGCAGGCTAAATCTTGTGTTTGTGAAGAAGGTGGTCTTAAAGGGAGAGGAGCTAAAAAGAACTGAGGGCTCGCTTCTTCTCCTCCAATCCATGTCCAAGTGTCCTTTGGCAAGATACTGAAGTCCAAATGGGTCCCAGTACATCCATCATAGAGTGAACATGCAGTAATAGAAAGCTCTTAATGGTGTGTAGAATAAAGCACTTTGAATGCTCAAAGTAGAAACATTTATAAGTACCAATCCAAATACCAAGACCCAGTAAAGGATGAATAAGTTTGAACCAAAGCTACTCCAAAACAAAAAATATGGAGCTCAGTAGGTTGATTTGAGCTACATTAAAAAAGAAAACACACACACCTACACACACACACACAAACACACAAAACCACATAAAGCTGATTTTAACATATTCACAGTAAACCTTTGTGAAAGAATCTTAGCAATAGACTGTTTTTTCCAGTTTTGAGCTGATATTTATTGTATCATGCGTATGAACTAAACTAAATTAAACTAAAGACTCATGTTGAGGTCTAACTACTGATTTATACAATGTTTACAGAGAACAGCAGAAACAAACTGGTGTTTTTGTAATCACCAACCAGAGAACTAATCAGAAACGTAACGTCAGAAAGATGAACAAATCTTTCTGCTTTTACAGCTCTGAGCTGCTTTTCAGTCTTCTCACAATAAAAACGAATAAAAGAGGCTGAGAAACACAGGACTCATTGTTAAAACCCTTTCTCGAGTGTGATCCTAATAAGCCGAACCAGAATAATCCTGTTTCCTGAAGAGCCGAAGATCTCTCTAAAGATCCTTTAAAAGAGGGAGACAAGCAGCTGGTTTAAGTCAAGACTCCCCATAATGAAATGTCACTGACTGTAGTTGATAATAGTTGAATGTATAAGGTGTATAAGGTGTTGAATGTACAGTGGGATGCAAAAGTTTGGGCAACCTTGTTAATAGTTATTATTTTCCTGTATAAATCGTTGGTTGTTACAATAAAAATTGTCAGTTAAATATATCATATAGGAGACACACACAGTGATATTTGAGAAGTGAAATGAAGTTTTTTGAATTTACAGAAAGTTTGCAATAATTGTTTAAACAAAATCAGGCAGGTTCATAAATTTGGGCACTGCTGTCATTTTATTGATACCAAAACCGTTAGAACTAATTATTGGAACTCAAATTGACTTGGTAAGCTCAGTGACCCCTGACCTACATACACAGGTGAATCCAGTAATGAGAAAGAGTATTTAAGGGGGTCAATTGTAAGTTTCCCTCCTCTTTTAATTTTCTCTGAAGAGTAGCAACATGGGGTCTCAAAACAACTCTCAAATGACCTGAAAATAGAGATTGTCACCATCATGGTTTAGGGGCAGGATACAGAAAGCTGTCTCAGAGATTTAAGCTGTCTGTTTCCACAGTTAGGAACATGCTGAGAAAATGGAAAACCACAGGTTCAGTTCAAGTTAAGGCTCGAAGTGACAGACCAAGAAAAATCTCAGATAAGCAGAAGCAATGAATGGTGAGAACAGTCAGAGTCAACCCACAGACCAGCACCGAAGACTTACAACATCATCTTGCAGCAGATGGAGTCGCTGTGCATCGTTCAACCATTCGGCGCACTTTACACAAGGAGATGCTGTATGCGAGAGTGATGCAGAGGAAGCCTTTTCTCCGCCCACAGCACAAACAGAGCCGCCAAAGCACATTTGGACAAGCCAGCTTCATTCTGGAATAAGGTGCTGTGGACTGATGAAACTAAAATTGAGTTATTTGGGCATAACAAGGGGCGTCATGCATGGAGGAAAAAGAACACAGCATTCCAAGAAAAACACCTGCTACCTACAGTAAAATATGGTGGTGGTTCCATCAGCTGTGGGGCTGTGTGGCCAGTGCAGGGACTGGGAATCTCGTCAAAGTTGAGGGACACATGGATTCCGCTCAGCATCAGCAGATTCTGGAGACCAATGTCCAGGAATCAGTGACAAAGCTGAAGCTGTCCATGCTCGGAAGCCATCAAACCTGAATGAACTAGAGATGTTTTGTAAAGAGGAATGGTCCAAAATACCTTCAACCACAATCCAGACTCTCATTGGAACCTACAGGAAGTGCTTAGAGTCTGTAATTTCTGCAAAAGGCGGATCTACTAAATATTGATTTCATTTACCGTATTTTTTTGTGGTGCCCAAATTTATGCACCTGCGTGATTTTGTTTAAACAATTATTGCACACTTTCTGTAAATCCAATAAACTTCATTTCACTTCTCAAATATCACTGTGTGTGTCTCCTATATGATATATTTAACTGACATTTTTTATTGTAACAACCAACGATTTATACAGGAAAATAATGAGTATTAACAAGGTTGCCCAAACTTTTTCATCCCACTATATAAGGGCTTGGTAATTATGGTATGAACATGGTAAAAAAAAACATCTGTATACTGTACATCTGTATTTGCATATTGTGCTAGGATTTATTTGTTTGTTGTTAAAGGTTTAACACCAAGCTTGGATTTCCAGACTGAACTCAGCTGGAACTCATGAAACCTAAATTTGAAGTCCCAGAAAGTTGATTCTGCTGATCCTGGACAGGAGGAACGCTTTTTTGAGCGGGAGGTCAGGGAGGCCATTTATGTGAAAAGGGGAAGACCGTCTCTGAATCGAGGAGGGGGCCTAAGGGTACATCTTTCACCATCTTAAAATGCTGTGATTGCAGCCATTCCCCTACTCTCTGTGAATGGTACTCATTGATCAATTGTGATTGATCAGTGGTTGTTGATCAATGGTAATGACAGTTTGAATATTAATGATCAAAAAACTGACCTCACAGCCCATTGTTCATCAATGGTGCTAGTTTCAGTCATTATACACGTGTACTGTTTGTAAGGTTGGGCAAACCTGCAGACACTGAGGCTGAAGAAGTCACTTGGATTTGGGATTTCTTGGTGCATGCTCAAACATAAGGAAATTCATATTTCTGCTGCAATGTTTCAAAATTATGAAAAAGAGTGTTTATATAAGAAATAACTAACTTCAGAAGAAGAGTGCAGTAAAAGAGAAGGTCTAAAACCAACAGTATGTGCCACCGTTTCTGTCATTTCCTCGTCTGTTTTGTAATCCCTGAACCTTTCCCAACTGGTGTCAATCATCCAGGTGCTCAACTGTTTGTATGTACTCCACAGTTTCTTTTTGCTCCCTGTCTGACTGCAGCGGTCTCTGTTCAGTACTCTTTGTGTTGCCACTGTTTCTAGTTTTTGTTCTCTTAGTCTCAGTTGCCTTCCTTGCAATTTGTCTAGCGGCCACTTAAGGTTGGCTCCAAAAATAAGGCAGTCTCCACAGACTCCTGTGTTAAAATGGTTAACTTTACAGCATCAAAAAACATGTTTAGAAGCTTATAAAAAAATGAAATTCGAGTGCTTTATTAGACTGTTACTTGGCGCTAATTAGCAGATATGTGTGTCTGTGCATCCATATGGTATATGAAGACAGCTTGCTAATTAAGCCTGACAGTTAGCTGATAATGTATTGCAATAAGTGCAGGATAAAATGCTCACGGTTGTATTTTCAAAACTGTAGTCTTCAAATTTTTGTGCAACTTCTATGAATATTTTACTATTCCTGTCAGTGCACCACAGTCCTGTAGGCCTGCTTCACACTATGGTTATAAAAGGATGGGCATGGTCAGCAATAACATACGGCAATAAGCTGTCACATTTAAATAATGCTTTATTGGTAACAAGCCCCAAGAAAATATTCCACACATCCTCACACCACCACCAGCATCCTGAACCTTTAATCCGAGGTAGGTAGGATGGATCCATGCTTTCATGCTGTTCACACTAAATTCTGACCATCTGACGGTTACATTTGCTGTGGTTTTGTTGTGGTTTTAAACTGAAGTGCATTAAAATGGAATTAAAAATTGAATAAATTTCCCAACTATGTCTGCACATATAAATTTTGTACTACAGAATTAGCATTTAGCATTATAGTTAGTGGATAGTGCTACACTGAGCATTTAAAAGAAATAAAATTATATTTTATTTATTCTTAAACTAAACCAAACCCCTGGTTTCAAAAAACCTTTCCTACTCCTCATGATCTGTAACTGGTGGCGTTAACATTTAAAACACTAAAAACACACTCTTGAGCTTAATGTATTTAGTTTCTGACTGGCAAAGAGATCCAAGATCAGTCTGCCAGCATGAGTCAGCGTGCCCTGAAGGAAAATGGCAGTATCCATCAAACCAATTACGCTAACACAGAGGAATGAAATACACCCCTGGTTTATTACAGCTGAGCATTTAGAGGAAAACCACTGAGAAAGCACCTCCCATTCTCTGACTCACTCAAGTTATTATGTTTCCACTGGAAGGAGACGCACCAGACATAACCTGCACCTGAGCGGGGTGGTGGTACAGGGAGCCAAACTGGAATACTGCAGCCCGAGTGAAATCACGACGGGAAGTATTGCTATAGAATTAAGCGAAACACTTTTGGCAACCTGCTCGTTGTGTTTTTGGCTTCACTCAGAAAGAAAATGGCCTCCGGATCAGAGGCCAAACTCCACTGTCCTGTGTGCTGTGATATCTTTAAAGATCCAGTTCTTCTTTCCTGTAGCCACAGCTTCTGTAAAGTCTGCCTCCGGAGATGGTGGAGAAGGAAAGAAGCACTCAAGTGTCCTGTTTGTAAGCGCATATCTGGGAAGAAACACCCACCTTGCAACTTGGCACTGAAGAATCTGTGTGAGGCCTTTTTACTGGAGAGTGATCAGTTCAAGAAGCTTCACAAGTTTCTAGAAGAGGAAGAGAAGGCCAGGATTGCTGCTGTGAGTGCAGAAGAAAGGTGGAAGCGTGAGGTGCTGAAGGAGAAGATGGACGTTCTGAGAAGAGAGATAGCAGCTCTTTCGCAAATTATCAGAGCAACAGAGGAGGAGCTGAGAGCTGAAGACACCTTCTTCTTAAACAACTACAAGGTGTTGAAATCTCCCAATTCTTTGAATCTTTGGGCTGAAGGAGGGACAATACTCGGTGTATAAATGCTCAATCAACAATCATTTATTTCCATACAATTCAACAGTCAGAGCATTACAACGTCCGGACGGGAGAGATGCTACCAGAGGGTCAGGCACATGTCTCAAAATGGTGACGGGTTGCTCAGCTTTTTATACTCTCTAGTGGCCCCCAGCTAGTCGTAAAAGCCAAAACATCACATTCTTTCTCTGTTACAGCGCCTAAGTTATGACCTCGGCAGTTGTTTCTCTGCTTTCTGTAAGGTGGGGGTGTGGAATGTGGTCTGTCTATCTCCCCTGTCTTTAGACACAGAGTCTCCTGCTTACAACCTTCTCTTCATGATTCAACAATTAAGCATGTCAAGAAAACAGTGTAACACATTCCCAGCAGATCAAGGATACAGAGTGATGCACATTTATCTAATGAACTAATATGTGAATATGTTCTGTTAACTCAAAAGTATAATGAGAACTAAACTACATACAGCTCACACACTCTATATTAAAGGGTATAATATGATCTACAGCAGTATTCTAATTCAACTACTTTGATTACATATATAAGGTAACATATAATAACAGAATAATCTAACAAAGGCTACAGCAGAACAGGTCCAGGAGCAGCCCCTGATGGGTGATCCAGAGCTTCTTCTAGGAGTTTTGCTGGACCAGGCCAAACACCTGGGCAATCTGACCTTCAACATCTTGAACAAGATGGCTGAGGCCAGCTCGTATACTCCTGTGATTCTGGATCCAAACACTGCCCACCCAAGACTCAACCTGTCTGAAGATCTGAGTGGTGTTAAACGGGGACGGACAGTAGAGTGTCCCAACAACCCGGAGAGATTTGACAGCTTCTGCATCACCCTCGGCTCTCAGGGATTTAACTCAGGACTTCACAGCTGGGAAGTTGAACTTGGACACAGTTCACACTGGATCCTGGGCGTGGCACCAGTCAGTCAAAAGGAAAGGACATTTAGGCTCGCACTCTGGGTTATGGACAATGGAGTTTTGTAAAGGTAAATACAAAGCATCCTCACCATCAAATTCAGTCTCTGTTCTTTCAGTGAGGAATAGGATCAAGAGGATCAGAGTTTGTTTGGACTGTGACACAGGGGTGCTGAGTTTCTCTGATCTCGACAGTCTCATATACTCCAACTCATGTACCTCCACCGAGGCCCTGTTCCCAGTTATAGGCACAAGTGATAAACGCCTATTAAAGATACTACCTGAAACAATATTACTAAATAATACCTGTTAGATTCCAACAGAGAGGATAATGACCTATTGGTTTGTGGACTAGTATTTTAAAGCCTTTAGTATTGCGCTCAGATACGGTCAAAATATCCATATTTGGATGATGGTGGAGTACCAAGTTATCAGCTAAAGCTAGTTAGCTTGGTTAGGCTTTGGACAATGACATATATTTTCTAGTTTTGCCTCTGCACACCACCACAGTGGCTTTTACATCTAAATAAATCAACATCAACTATGCTTCAGATGATGAGCTGTTTTTATCTTTCTAAAATGCTAAAATTGCTAAATCTACATCTTAATGGCTTAACATAAAGCTGAATGTGGTTCCACTCATTACAGTCACAAAGAAGCATGAAGCAGGATATGATGAATGCTTAGAAAACCACTGAACATTTTTATATTGCAACTTTATTAAACAAAGTATATTCCATATTGAACACTCAGTAAAAGCTTTGCCAAACATTACTGGCCTCTGAAAAACATTCACAGAGAAAATAACTCAATTTAGTCCGCAGACATTAAACAGTCCTAAACCGCCGCCACAGCATTATAGTGTCAGGTTATTAAGTATTGTAATATCTGCTGCAGGAGAAAGCCTTCACAGATGGAAACCTGAGACAAAGTCCTTCTGATGATGAGAAAATACATAGAAACAACTAGATGGATGATATGTGTTTCCATGGTGACTGCACCTTGGGATAAACTGACCAGTCAGAGGATAAAATAAATAACAAAAATGAAACATCGTGGAAAAAACAAAAGCAAACAGCATCACTTCATCCCGATGCATCGGATTCCTTGGTGCTTTAGAGCTCTGATGTTGAGTTTGTTCTGATTCTGCACCGCTCTCAGTAGAGCACCAAACAAGGATTAATCCGCCGCTGAAATTATTCCCCAACAAAGTTTATTCATTTTTAACTTAAACTACAGCACAAGAGCTGCTTCAGGAAATCACTTTTTTGTGTGTTTTTGCTCAGGAACTAAAAGGGCTTGTGGTTGGGGCCAACACACACTGAGCATATGAACAGGTTTTTGTTTTTTCTTCTGTGTTTTCAGCACTGTCTATTTTTTTTGTTGTTAGCTGTTTTATGAAACATTTTCGAGCTCCTTACTGATTTTCTGAGGTTGCTTCAGAAATATGTGAACCTGAATTCTAATAAATACTTACGAGTTTTTATCTTGTGCTTTTGCTCTGACAGTGGTCAAATTCTAAGACTAGTAATGTTAGAAAAATGCTTATTGACTCTTGTCAGCCTGGTATCTTACTCTAATGACCAGAAACGAGCAGAAACTGCTAAATCGGCTCAAAGTGCTACATTTCTCAGTCATTTCAATTTTCTAACAGGCTGCTAGCTGATGAATGAGAAATGAAATCAGAAAAATGAATCAGAAAAAAGCACTAAATATATTTCTTGAATTCTTAAATTGTCAACTGTTAAGGTTCAAAGTCATTTATATGTACTTTTATTATCATGTTACCAATTTACAGTTTAACATACAACGGTTTAACATATAACATGTAACACATAACATTTAACAGTTTAACTATACTTTTAAGGTGCCTTTTAAAGAAGAAAATCATGAACTGGTTTAAACTGAAATGAAGGGATTGTGTATTCTCCTCTGGGCTTAGAAACTACTTTTAAAGTAAAAAAAATGGTAAAGTTCTGGGGACAATAAAAGAGTTGGTTTCCTGTGAAATGTTTGAATTTGCGGAAAGAAAAGATGAGGAAGAATAGAAGGAAGAGCAGGTGTTTCAAAGTGTGTAACAGAGTAATAAAAAGAAAAGGCACAGGGCAGAGCTGCAGGTCGTTCTATCAGTGGAAGGAGAATCCGGACGCCGGCAGGCCGCCACACCACTGCCTGATGAACTCGAGGACGTCCTGACACTCTGGACTGTGAGTGGTCTGTGGGGAGGTGGAGGAGAGAAACACAAACAACAGCCCATCAGGAAACACACGTGAGAAGGGAGGTAAGGATGCTATGTATATTCATCTGCTGATTCAAACTCAAATAAGCACCACTGTTTTCATTTCTCTCAATGTGATGAACTAATTCAGTATTGTAAGACTCAGAAAGGTTAGGCCTCAGTTTCATGCTTTGCCAGTTGTGAACCACCAGTCGCAGGGGAAAAATTTGTATTCCCAAGTCAGTTAATGAGTAGCTGCTAGAAGTTGCTAAGTGAACTCAAACGCTAAAGCCCCATTCACCCAGACCTGGTCTCTAGCTGGTGGCCAGTGGCCCCAAGTAACCACTGATTGCTATGATAAAATATGTATTCTGCGACCAATTGGCAGACCATACCAATGTCAAATAGGTCTCTGGTTTAGCGCCTTCTTAGTGACCGATTTTACCTAGCAACTAGCCAGCAGCCTCCAGCAACTGCCTAATGACTGGTGGTGGTGCCCAGCCAATCTTATTTTTTGCAGAACATCTTGAAGTAACACAAACATGCTATAATCAACAGTAAAATACAATTTAGAGTTATAAGAAGCCAAGAAGTGTTGAGCTCTAACTCATGCACCATTATGTTTTTTTTTTCTAGTTATAATGAATCCAATAAATTACAATCCAACATTAGCATTTTCACTAAAGATCAGTGCTGTTTCAAAGAGAGTTGAACCTGAAAGAAACATTTTCTTCATGCCTTTGCTTTGAAAAAAAAAAAAAGAAAGAAAAGAAAAGCTTTGAGTACTGCTCCATGATGGGAGTTCCTTTCTCTCTCAACCAATTTTAAGTTGAGGACAGACGATCTGGGTAAGTTTTAGGAGTTTTGATTAGTTTTGAGTTCCTCAAAACTAATCAAAACTCTTCAAAACCTTGAATGACACTGCATTTAATTACAGTCCCTGTGGAGTCAAATACACTCCTGAGTAGAGCAGGGCGATACGACCAAAAATATTTATCACGATATACATTTGAAAATTTGCGATAACGATATAACTGATGGTATAATTGACACTAGATAAACTACTTTACGACTCCACAACTTTATTAATGTTAAACAAACCCAAAAAACCCATCAATGTATTTTTGCTTAAACTAGCAGCTGTTTTTTATGTGCAATAAAGTTATATAAAAATGTAACAGTGCAAATGCAAATTCCTTGCTGAAAATTTAACCAAAAGGAATTTCCAGTGGAAACTGGCCGACATATCCTCAGCATAACCATGTATAATATCCACAAAACTTAAAAGAGGTTATACACACAATACAGTAATATTATGTTGATGCACAGTATGTATCTCCTGCCTACAGTAGCCATAATGCTCCGACAATCCATCAAGCGGTGCGGCTTCATAGCTTAGCAAAGTCGTACTAAAACATTTGACAGATTTTCGAGTGCCGTGTACGACATAAAATCGTTTCGAGGTCAGTAAACACAACCAGAATTCATACATAAGGCACACGGGATTATAAGGGGCACTGTCGATTTTCAGAAGAATCAAAGGATTGATTTTAAGTGTGCCGTATTTTACAAAAAACACGGTAATAACGACGGCCCGCTTGCATGCTCTACCAAAAATAGTGCTTTGTTGTGTATCTGATGGATGAAAGCCAAACCAGTTCCACACCACTGAAGTTGCAGCTTTTTTACATTCTGGTTCATCAGTTTCATTCAACGATCCTCTTTCGCCCTTCTCATTCTCCGTCGCCGAAATGCTTTTCCCGCCACGTGTCTATGAGAACAAAGGCACTGCGCATGCACGTTTTACCCATATTCTATGGGTATCGTGATATTTCATTTTCTTATCGTTGCCCAACATTATACCTGTATTACCATGAACAGTATGATATGGCCCAGCCCTACTCCTGAGGTTTTTCATTCAGAAAGAAGGAGAGATCCGTTTGTGTTGTTTTTATATGCACGGAAATTTCTCAGCTTACAAAAACCCAGTTTCTCTGTTTGATCTCACCTTCGTGGCCATGAGGAATTTGTTCCAGTCTTCCTTGTTGGCTGCTTTCCCCGCAGCAGAGAACTCGATTTTATTCCTCAGCACGGGGTAGCCTGAAAGCAGGAACACCACAGAGCGAGACTACATGCTGTGTATGACTGCACAGTCACGCAGCAAACTGGAGAATCAACACTTACAGCAAGGCCACAGCATGTTTTGTGTATGATAGCATTCTATTATACAGTAGCTATCATTTCATATTAAAATTTAAGAAAGAAAATCGTTGAATGGTCCATTAGGTTTTAAATGAAGGTTCTTGAAGTGGACCTGTTATACATTTCTTTCTCTGTCACATATATACTGTTTTATTGCTGGATTAATATTACACAAGGCCACAGTTTCATGTCAGTGCTGTTCACAGTGAGAGAGGATATGCTGATCAAACCTTCTGTTTTGTGACAGGTAGCCAATCAAAAGAACGTTGGCTTTATGGTTGTGGAACTAGAAAAAAGGTGAATTGAGTGGCTGCACTAAGGTTCAGTATAAGATATATAAGAGAATAACAAAAAGCTTCGCTAGTAGAGACCAAGAGTAAAAACATGAAGATAGAAATGAGCAAAATAGGTCTCCCTTAAATACAGATTACCTTCTTCAAATAACACAGAGGTGAAAATTAAACATTTATTTGAGAACAAATCCATCTTAAATCTCCAAAACACCTCAAACAACAGCTCTACACTTTCCTGAAATTAGATTTCATTACATCAACCTGCTCACGTTAAAGCGTGTGTGAAATCTCGTGCATTGCAAAGTGGATTAAGTGTAAATGTCAGCACTGTATGCAAACATCATGGGTGTGAGAAGAAAGTTTAACAACAGGTAAACTATAAAAGCTCCAAATAACAGAGAACATGTTGCAACTTTATGGTAATTACACAATTTTTTATTAAATTATTATTATTTTTTATTTCATTTAATTATTTCATGTTTTCCACAAAATAAATGATGAAACGTTTCTTCTTGCTTTTTGCTTTTCTCTGTTGCATCACATCAGTTTGCAATTTTTTTCCCCTCTGATCTCTTTTCAATCTTTGAAATTAACAAAACTTTGATAAGTCTTGGACATGCTTGAGTGTTTCTGTGTGTGTGTGTCTAACCGGTGAGGACACAGGGCATCGAGCGAAGGCCGGTGTTGGCGGCCACCAGCGAGGCTTCGTATGTGTTCCTCTCGTCACGTGGCAGAACCTGCTCGAGCCGATGGTCCATGGACACCATAAGCACCCAGTCGCGCATCTGGTCTCGCTGGGCAACCTGTAACACACACGCTGTTTTCAGACAGCTTTTCTAAACATTGCTCATTGCAACTGAGCTGCATGTCAGGTTGAGTTTGATTTTTTACATAAAAAAAATACAGTTTGTGTGATGTCAGCCTGCAGTGATAAGAGTTTCCTACACAGAAACTCAGTGACTGTGTCATAAACAGGAATAGGTTGAGCTTGTTCAGACAAAAGAAGACTTTTGGACAAAGTAATCTTAAATGGGCTGTTATATAGTTACTATTATTCTTTTCAATTTCTCTAACCCCAACTCCTAAACCACCCCAAATTTTGGTCATCATATTTAAGAAGCTATAACCAAGGTAATAAAAATAACTAATAAAAACAAGCTTTAATGTGACCTATAAACAGGAAAATGTGAAGTATGATTTTTGTTAAGAGGGCCTGATTTAGCCCACAGGCCACCTGTTTGCCTGCCGATACTTTCTAATTTGCAGCTACAGCGACCCTGCAGCTTAAGACTGGGTGCTTAAATGGAGCGATCTGTCATCTGTGCTCATTTGTAAAGAATATCACAGAGGAATGTGACACTAACTGCACCAGATCTGATTTGTAGCACATCACCAATATTGTCTTCATCTATCAGTCTGACCGCAGCATCCGGTGGGATATGTGTTTGGTGGGCGGTGATGATGTCTTACTGTGACGCAGAGTTTGGTGGGAACTGGAACCTCAAAGGGAATGTCGGTGTCTAGGAAATCGGTGTGGTCCAGAGTGTCCAGAGTCCCCTCGTCAATGCCCTGGACAACAAAATTAGCCAATCACAAATGAAAAGATTCAATTTTACACCTGTTTTACACATTAGAAGTTCAGATGGTGTAATGGTGTTATAATAGGATTTTGCTGGTATTCACGGAATACATAACGGAAAGGTCACAAATAAAGATTTCTACAATACATACATCGCACAGATCCAGGAAGTGGTTGAGAAAGATGAAGGCCATGTTTTCCCAGCCAATAGCCTGCCAGAATTGAAAACATAGCACGTAGAATCAACACCAGAGAGAGAGTATCTGCTCCTTCAAAAAGATTATCCTCTAATGGCCAATCACCAATAGAGCAGAGTTAAAGGCTTGTAAGTAGTCATGGACTACCTGAAGTGTACAATGCATTTTTAAATGTACTTCAATCATTGAATATCTGGGAATATTACCAACTTTGTGGAGAAAACTCATTGAATTTTGTGGTCTAGGAGGAACATTTTAGACTATGAACATGCACCTGGAACTAAAAAAAAAACAAAACATCAGCACTACCAAAGCAGAACAGCTGCACCTCATCCTCTCTAATTGGTGGACTCACCTTGCAGGCCAGGCCCGCCTCATAGAAAGCCTTGTCCGCAGCAACAAGCTCAGTGTGACGCAGCAGAGACACGGAGAGCTTGGTTGCTATACTGATCTGAAAATGCACAGCAGAAGAAGAGAACACTTAAAAAAACCCCAAAGTAAAGCTTCCTACATATCATCATCAGTTACCTAGCAGAGGTTTAGATTTGTACCATGACATGGTCTTCTTTTTTGTCTTGTTCCCTGTTATAATTTAACTGATATTCATACTCGTGTTTCTAGGTGTTCACATTTTTCTAGAGTCTCCTCCTGTTTCGTCTATCTGTTTGTTTGTCTTCCACTGTTTTCACTTCCTGTTTTATTTTGGTAATTACCTCTTTGTGCATCCTTCCTGTGCTTTTTTAAGACTGCCTGGCCAAGTCTCAACTATGTTCACCTGTGCAAATTGAGCTCTGTGTATTTTTAGTTTCTTTTTGTTTGTCTACTTGGTAACTCCCCTCATGGATTCCTGTTTAGCTTAGGTCAGACTATCATCACTGAAGTCTTCTATAATGTCCTGTGGTGTCTGGTTCCTGGTGACGTTGTCTTCTTTCCCAAAATGAAAGGCAGAGATCGAGTATACATCACAGATGGTAATGTGCAGGTGGTCAGAAAGAAGCTTACAGGAGGACATCTAAAAATAGAAGAAGCAGTACTGGTAGCATCCAAGGTGTACCAGGAGATGACCTTGGGACCAAAATGAAATCTGGTCACGTTTTTATTTTTCTGAGCAAAGACACAGAACTTTTGGCAGGCAAATGTTGCCTTGCTGGTCACATTTTCTGCAGTTCACATGGTTGATCTACCCACAATACAAGGTGTTTTCACATCCGTCAATTCTCTAGCCCAACATCATCTATGCTGTTACCACAAGACTCCAGGCTTCACAGTGCTTTGTTCTATTGTTGAATTCTCACCAATTATGAGCAACTTTTACAAAGTCATTTTCAAAGATGTCCTCATTCTTAAATATTCTGTATTTAGGCAGGTGCTGTTTGCGTTTTCATACCAGCTGCTCGACTCCTTTAGCAGCAGATCTTGTGGCGTAGTAGTGAGAGATTAGCAGCATCTGTTCAAAATCTTCATGAGCCGGAGTGTTTGCCTCGGTTGATTTGGACATGTTCTCACACTGAAATCACAGCAAACAGAAATTAAAAAATTAAAAATTGATGCATTTTATGAGGACAAACTTATTTTCATGTTTTTTAAAATGGATCGATAAAGGCATTTACTAATTTTGATTTACCAGTTGGAAGAAGAAATTGCGGAGGTCGGCGAACATGCGGTAGGACTCTGGTCCATCGGTGTCGGGAAGGTTAATCAGGTCCAGGAACAGGCGTTTGTAGATGTTAAAGTTCTGATTGTAAAAAATGGCAAAGCTTGTAAAAAATAATAAACAAGAGATGTCTCTTTTTAATCATGTTGTTAAGGCTGTAATAGAAATCAAAATATCTTTTTTTTTTTAAATAAAATACAGCTGCCTTTTCACAGTCAGTTTGCTTTTTATTTGTGTAAATATAATTTCCGAAAGTCACTGATATTATTGTCTATTGAAATAATCTGGAACTGACTGACTCAAGAACCATAAAAATCTGTAAACCAGGGCTCCAAGCTCTTAAGGTAACATAGAGTTTTGTTGTAAATACCGCTTTATAGCAAACAAAAATAATGGCAGTGCCACCTGCTACCCCTCAGCCTTCTAATAGATACACCTATGGTTTAATTAGAAAATCTTGGGTAATTTTCAGAAAACCTGCTGTCTGACCTTTACTTTCAAACTCGTCTGAGAATTTGCACCTATGCTGTCAATTTGAAAATCCTATATCGTCTCATTCTCAAGCTATTGCATTCACAAACTTAGGTGTCAACATGCTCACTTTGCAGCAGCTGCCTGCCTGCATGCTGCTATGCAGGCAGGTGGCGTGGGTAAAAACTGGAGAAGAAATTGGTTTATTATGCTTAAGAACACTAGCTATTTGGCTTTTGTGGTGCTAACTGAGACTCACACTGTACATAACAACAAAGTCGACAATCTTGGCAATCAATGCAATCTTGTCAACACTGAACTGCATAAAAACATGTGGGTTGTTTGAAACTATGCAAACATTCCCATCGTGCCAAAATCTTGCACAAAATACACCACACCCCAATCTGTTTGTGGTCTCTCTATGCTTACTTTATCTTTTCTTTGCCTAACTGGCCACAGCAGAGAGGCAAAGCGTGAAATGGACATGGTGGACTGGCATGTCTATAACACATTTTGCTGTGATACTTGGTTGGAATATTCATATAATTTCACCTTCTATGAAGACTACAAAAATAAGAGTAGATATTCTACATTAAAGAGGGAAACTTGGGTTATCACGCAGTGAAAGAAGGATAATGTACCTTTAGGGTACCCACTAGGGGGGAATGGAATTAGCTATAAGAAGTGTGTGTGTACCTGAGGGTTTGGTGGTACTCCGTGCTGTATGTAGAGCTGAACAGCCTTTGGAGCTTCCTTATCCTTGATGAGATGTGTTGCGTACAGAGCAATGTACTTATGGAGGATCTGAAAGGTCTGACAAAACACAACACAAAAATTATGAAGCCTGACAGAAAAAATGAGGTCAATGAGGCCTGTTAACGAGCAAACAAGACCAAAAAGCACGAGAGAAAAAAAAAGTGTTGCCTCAGCAGAAATAATTGTCCATGAGCGCCCGAATATGCTTCATCTTGTGTGACAGAAATGCCCATGCAGGCCTTATTTGTCTGAATATTGCCACAGTGCGGGGATGAGTTTAGCTAGTTCATAAAAAAAACTGCACATTAAGGCCCACTGGAGGGAAACATAAATCAACATAAACTACTTAGCTGCTGCAAAGTTGCTTTTCTGTCTGATATCACCAAGGTTGAATCAGGGGGGACTTCGGATGGGACAGAACCCCCACCCAAAACAAGAACCACCCCCTCAGTGCCGAAAAGTGTTCGATTAATGTCTCAAATTAACTTGTAATACAATTTCAGAAAGCTCCAAAGTGGATCATCTCATTTCCAGACATGGACACTTTGGATTCGGCTCTAAGAAGGATTGGAAGTGCTTTCCTGGAGCCTTGCAGCACATTTTTACTGGAGGTAACAACAAATTACCCTTAGCTGCAGCTAGGACATGGTTAGTCCTCTTTGTTTCTGTTGTGGAAAATCTTAAATAAAATTGCAACCACCAGGTGAGCGTTTCTTTGAAGTGAGGTTTATTAAGGAAAAAGAACAAAAAACACTGCAGTGGAGAAAACATTCAAGTCAAACACCAAAACAGTTTTCTGTGGAAGGACGCCCCCTTGAACTCTTTTATACCTTCTCAAACACTCTCAAACAAAGAACACTTCACATCAGATCATATATTCCTATACCTTCAGTCCGGCTCATCACTCTCACTCTAAGAAAAGTTACAACCACCGGTCACCGGTCTGACTGTACATGTTGTTTTTGTCCATGCTTTTACAGCTGGGGCACCTGCTCATCATTATCACCTACCTGCATCATAAAGCTCCAGACCTGAACTCTGCTCAGTGATTGTTTCATCCCCTAGTGTAGTACTGGCATCATTTAACCTCTAGTTTATCAATTGCTCACTGCTTTGTCTAAAACTCTAACACCTTGACCTCACCTGGTTATCTGCTTTTGCTCTAAAATTGCCTGGGATTTTAGCCCGCTGCCTATATGTGTAATACCTTATCAGAATCACCGGATTCCCTGTAGATTTCCCAGCATCATCGCTCCATCCCTACTTCCCAACAAATTCGCATAAAGTTCCTGGTTGTTTGAAGTAACGATGAATGACTCTTTCCCCTGTGCCCTGCTTTAGAGTTCACTTGTTTTAGAACTTTAAAACCCTGATTTGAGCAAAAGCTGTTTGCTTAACAACCCGAAAAACAAAAGAGGTGACAATATAATATGAACTCTTAATGACATCAAACAAGACATACCTGTTTGGATGCTGTCTCCAGGCACTTCTCCCACTGGCCTCTTTCTGCGTAGATGTCCAGGGCTGCCATGACATCCACTCCCACCAGCTGAACGAACACAGTCATCAAAAATAAAAACAAACAGTTTTTTCAGCTCTAAGAAACACAGCATGAAACTTGAAATTAGACCATTACATTTTCTGTCTTTCTCTGCTCATATTTATCAAATGGCACTGGCAAAGTAAACAACTCGGAGGACATGTAGGGCTCCACAGAGCAGTGAAATGGTGCAGGAAATACAGCAATCACTGTAAAATCATCTCAGTGAAACTAACAAATTCTTATTCTGGGAGGAACATGCTGCTGTTTACTACAGAAATGGATCAAATGAGAGATATTTATCTCTTTTTGCTTTACAAAAAGTTATTTTTCTGGACCAAACTGCTTGGAGTGATTTTGGAAGCTGAATTTTGTCATAATTGGGTCAATATTAGCTTGATAACATGTCAGCTTTTCTTTTTTTTTTATTTGTTTGGTTCAGGGTGTCATAGAGTGTATACTTGTACTTACAGACTCCACTCTGCCCTGGTTTTTAAGGTGCTCCTTGTACTTCTGGTCCACGTAGTCCTCATACCTGTCAAATATCAGATTCATAAGAAACAGGGCAGAGAGGCACGCATGCTTAATAAAACTGATATGACATTGAAAAAATAACCAGCATGTCTTAGCCTTTCTGTTCACTTCTTCTATTCTGAGTTTTAATTCAGTGTCGGCCCTTGTCTTTGTTGCTGTTCTGCCCGTAATAACTATGATACACTTGAGTGTTTGTGTGTGTTTGTGTGCTCTCAAACCTCGGCTCCAGCTCCTTGGCGACTCTCTTGGCTTTGTTCCACTCCTCACCCTCAATAAAGACATCGATTGCCTCTTTGATGAGGTCCATGTTTAAGTAGAGCTCAGCAGCCTTCAACAATCAAATACAAACAGGACACAGGAAAGAGGCAACCTTATTATAAGAGCATATATATTTGGATTGTGTGTGTGTGTGTGTGTGTGTGTATTGTTTTATTAACTGAATCTACGTGTGTTTTCACTCACGGCGTTGAACTTCCTCAGCTGTGCGAGTCGTGGTCCGACCACCTGGATCACCTCCACTGCTACATCTGCTGTCAGGAACTTGATGGACAGCTCTGCCGCCTGGACATATGCACACAGCGAGTGCACACGCCAAACAGTACAGGACACCCAAAAAGACACAAAAAGGAAAAATCAATTCAAACCATATATAGAAATATAACATTTAGCTTTGTCATTATTTTGTTATTCAAGTCTGCTCAAGACGTTTTCTTTTTTTTTTCCTTTTAGGGTTTATTTTTGCAATTATTTCATGAAATAGAATCGAGGTAGGCAACGTGTTTTTGGTAATAATGGGCAACAAATCCATGAAACCCTTTTGATAGATTCTGCATTTCCTTTTCAGCAACCTTTCTGTTTTCTGGTTTGAGAAAATGTAGCTTGGGACAAGAGAGTTTATTCTGGATAGGAAGACAGAAAGAGTGGGTACCATATGAAGATAAAGCCAGTACTGATTTATTTTATCTTCTTCATATGGACTCGGTATTAGTGGTATTTATATAGCACTTTTCTGCACTTACTGAGCACTCAAGGCACCCGACTCCCACTCACACATATACACACATCCTGGTCATGAACACATTTACACATGTCATCATGCAGATTGGAGAAGCCCGGGATCGAACCACTGACTGGACATGCAGCTGAACGTCTGTTTCTGCTCCACTGCCATGAGGATAGACACAGAAAAGCTTTACCACTTCCACAATATTCATTATGGACTTAAGCTATTTCCTATTTAACTACTATAGTTTTCTGTTGTTTTGAATCTGTTCTGTGATATTGATTTTAATGAACTACATTTTTTTAAATGTTGTGGGTGCCGTAGCACAATATTTTCCCAACTTTTTCGATAAAAAATATTTATTGTGTCTTATTTTTCCTACTTCAAGTGTATTTTATTCTAATTTTTTGCATTTTATTCTCAGTCACACATACGTTTAGTATGTGTGTACACCGAGACATATAATGTACAAATTTTTTTCTCTCCTTACAATATGTGTCTTTGGCATTTTTGATATTCTATACAGCAAAAATATTATAAAACCAAATTTTAACAAAGTAGCAGTTCTTTCATAACCTTTTCAGGACAAAGTTAAGAAAGTAGGTGGGGCTATTAATAATAATGAATTGCATTTATATAGCGCTTTTCAAGACCCTCAAAGCGCTTTACAATTCCACTATTCATTCACTCTCACATTCACACACTGGTGGAGGCTAGCTACAGTTGTAGTCACAGCTGCCCTGGGGCAGACTGACAGAGGCGAGGCTGCCATATAGCGCCATCGGCCCCTCTGGCCATCACCAGTAGGTGGTAGGTGAAGTGTCTTGCCCAAGGACACAACGGCCAAGACAGACAGAGCTGGGGATCGAACCGGCAACCTTCCAGTTACAAGATGAGTTTCCCAACCCCCTTAACCACGGCCGCCCCCAAATTGATGTTATTCCACCAGTTTCTGAGCCACCGCAGTGTAAGAAATGGCATATATTTAAAAACTGCCTCTTATTACCACTGCTGTTTTGCCCTACCAGTACTGACACTGATGATGTCATACTTCGAGGGAGAAAGAGTTCAGCTTCTTCAACTGTTTAGCTGATGACATTAAAAAGCTATTAACAGAGATCTTTGCAATGATGATAATATAAAATTGTCATGATCTGTCATCTCATATTAAATCCGTGACCCGCTCCTGCTTTTTTCACTTAAGAAATATTGCCAAACTCAGGACTATTGTCTCCACAACCGAGGTGCCACTTCACAAGCGCATGGCACAACACAGAAGAGCCACCTCCACAGGACAAGACTCAGCAGTCCATCTGCATCTTAAGGATAAAGGACACTCTTTCGAGGATGCCAATGTTCACATTTTGGACAGAGAGGACAGATGGTTTGAAAGAGGAGTGAAAGAAGCCATCTATGTCCACTGTGAGCGACCATCTTTGAACAGAGGCGGGGGTTTACGACACCAACTCTCTGCCATCTATAATCCAGTTTTGAGATCCCTTCCCAGACGCCTTAACGCCCACTCACATCCTGGGCCATCTGATCTCAGGAATTCGCATGATTAGGTGGGGCCAGGTTTCACAATGAACACACCCGAAACTCTGGCTGATTGGGACCCACGCCCAGTTTCACACCTTGGCTCAGGCGATTAGAGGATCATCAGGGGTCCTTTTGTCCCTCTGTGGGGGGTTACTCCCACTAGGTTTATATCTGGGACTCTCCACCATTTGACCTTAGAACTGAAGAAGCTTCTCGGATGAGAGGTGAAACGTCTTCAAGCAACTTAAAGAAGTCCAGACGCTTTTCTTTCCAAGCTCCTTTGACTACGATGACCTGGATGACTGAGAACCTTCACAGACAGCTTAAAACTCATCTGTTTAGACAGGCATTTGGGTAATGTTAATGCGTAATATGTTGTTTTATTTTATATTTATATTGTACTATTGCTTGTTTGATATGCTTTTATATTTCCTCTATGTTGCTATATTGTTTGTTTGACATGTCTTCATGTGAAGCACTTTGTAACAGCGTTTTCGTCTTAAAAAGAGCTATATAAATAAATTTTACTTACTTACTTACTATCTCAAAAAGCAATATAATGTCACCGTAATCATTATATAATCCATTTGATTCTGATTGTGGGGATAGTTGGTGATACATGAACTGACTTTGCTGTTTGTGTCTTGAAGAAAAAGTCTTTAATTCTTCTAATGCAATATTTCCAATACGGCTGTACCTTGTATTTCTATCTATTTTCATTCATAGTTAACTAGTTAATTTATAAATATATTATATAAATAGCACAAAATAAATGTCCACATTTCATTTTCACAGGTTTAAACAGAGAGTCCACAGTAATCTAATTTAAAAAGAAACAAAACACCATAAAGCAGGAAACGTGTCCCTTTTAAACCACATCTGTGTAATCTCTGATTTAGCACTTCTACATTTAAATAGACTAGAATCAGCTACTTCTGTGAGTCATTTGGCATGTTTGATAGCACTCACTTTCACCTATTAAATATAATGTGTCTTAAAAAAACAGATAATTGGAATAAAGGTCATTATGAAGCGCACTACAGGAAGGAATCAAAAATTCAAAACTTAAATCAGTGTATCGCCTGACTCATCTGTAATGCAGATGCAGCATTTTCTGACCTAATGAAACTCACTTGGGGAAAAAAACTACCTATTGATCTCTGTGATCTCTTCAAGACCGCTTCTTTACAATCACGGAGATTGACCATTCCCATTTCAAATAATCTGACCTCTGCACTTTAATCAATAACATGCAGTATGTGCTGCGTATCTTCATACTCACAGCAGAAATCACCTATTGATGTTGGTGACATGGTGACCTTTCGCCCTCCTCCACCTTTAGTGGTACTCTTGACTACAATTAAACATCTATTCTGTCCTTCACCCACTACAGAGCTTAAAGTAAAAGTGATAAGTAATTACTGATGCTGTCTAAATATAAGATCTACAGTACGGCCATTAAAGGTCATGGTGGGAAGTTTTCTTTTATTTCTGGATTATTTTTGCAGAACCAGAGAATAAGTTACTGAATAATTTCCTTCTTTAGGGAAATAAACACTGTTTGAAATGGTTATAAATCACTGTCTGTAGTTTTATGTCATGAAAGTTCAAACAGTACAGCGATGCCAAAGATAAAACGAACACTCCAGGGAAAGTGGCTCAAAGGAAGACAGAGAAAACTATGAAGAGTGGACAGACCTTTGCAGAGACCTCAACCCTCGGCCGCAGCCTTGAAGCCAAACTGTCAACTTACTACAGATTGTGATTTATTTTAATTCAGACCGCCTTTTAAGATTTGACACAATGTAAGTAGATATTTTCGGCAGGTTGACAAATCGAGTTAATACTGTTAATCTATCTGAAAAGGGGATTCTCACATTCTGAGCTGCAGTAATGTTTTCATTTATGGCATTTCAAAATATGAATAAGGTTTCTGTATGCATCTAGGACAAAGATCTGAAAATAATTCATTTATCCTTTAGATGGTTTCGACCTTTTTGAGTGTTTGTGGTGTAAAAATACATTTTGTGAATAATATTTAACTGCAAAAGCTTGTGATGACTGTTGTACTAGAAGGTTAAACCTCCCACTCACTATCTTAACCCCTTATGTCTAGTCTATCATATTTGTGTAGTTTTTTTTTGTGAGTTTTCGAGACTTCTACATCAGCAGTGGGATTCCCCCCCCCGATAAAACCGAAATAAATTGCACAATACATCCATCCATCCATCCATCGATTTTCTTCCGCTTATCTGGCGACAGGTCGCGGGGGCAGCAGCGTAAGTAGAGAAGCCCAGACCTCCCTCTCTCTAGCCACCTTCTCTAGCTTCTCCAGGGGAACACTAAGGCGTTCCCAGGCTAGCCGTGAGATAGTGTTTCCAGCTTGTACTGAATCTGCCCCAGGGTCTCCTCACAATGTATATATATGTTTTTAATTCTATAAGACATTTTAATCTATATTCAGGGTAAGATCTTTTTAAATATGCCTAGGTTAAAGGCTAACGTTTTTTTCAAACCTGCCTCTCTAATAAACCCATAACAGACTTAAAAGCTCTTCTTTATTCAGTAGCAACTACACGTGTAAAAGACTTACTATTAATTTCATATTGTTAAAAAGAACTAATGATCATGTGAATTAACAGTTCTATGCAGTTGTTTTTCCTTTTTACCTTCATCCAACACTTTTCCATCAGCGCTGTGTTTGAGTCATCCTTAACCTTCAAGTAATACTCCACGGCCCGGGAATATTCACCCGACTGCTCCCACTCTCTCGCCTGCTCCAAGAAGCCCTCCACACCCCTGAAACCAACAGGCAATAAACTCTTTTTTTTTTAATTAAAAAAATATTAAACATTTCACAATAGCTTTATTTATTTTCTATGTTATTTTACCAGTTCATAACAATCATGGCATAAAATAGTTAATGCTATAATAATAATAACCACCATTACTAAATGGTAAATTGACAGTTAATTGTGTCAATGCTAGGGTTCCCTTACAGTCGATTTACTCCGTACAACACATAAAGTATGGGATATCCCGCCCCTGTTTGTCCTGGCTGAAGAAATCTCTATTCACACCTTTAAGGCGGATGGCCTCAGACAACATGTATAGGGCCCTGTCTACACATATACCCCCTGCCATCACAATCAGCCCTCAGTTCTAACGCTCTTCACCTCGCTAAGAGCATATCTACTGGGTTGGGCTAGCTAGCTACTGCTAGTTAGCTCCATTGTCTGCTGGCATAAGTTAACCCAACTGCCTTGTTGGTGTTAGCCTTCACTCCACAGCTGGTGTGTAGGCTGCCCACGAAGTGCTAATTTCAAATCTTCCTGTGCAGCACTTTGCTTTGCGTTTTGGTATGGATATCAAACCAAAGAGAACAAAACTGAAATTTTCTGTTTGCCACTGTCTTCAGTGGTGCAGTTTCTCTTTGCATGATAGTGACCAGCAATGACGCGTGCCCCATTTGCCTGGGAATTGTCCAAGTTAGGAGAACGCTGACTGACCTGAAGTCTGTGTGCTTCTTCACACCCTGGAACGATGGGTGACTTTGCGGAGAAAATTCCAGAGGAGGTTAACAGTAACCGCATCTTGCATGCTAGCTACCGGTGGGAGCCTGGGCTGTTGCACCAGGGATCTTGGATTGGGAGAGTGTCGTTTTACAAGGTGGTGTCCACAGATGCTTCCCTAAGAGGGTGGGGAGTTCTGTCCGATGGCGCATCAGAGAGAGGGGTCTGGACACAGAGCTTCACAATGATGTAAGGCTGCTAGCTGTGTTCTTAGCTCAGGCATTTTTGTCCAGTTCTGAGGGGCCAACATTTCCTAGTCAGGATGGACAATTCAACAGTGGTCTCTTACATAAACAGGCAAGGAGGGAAACGCTCCCTTCCCCTGTTAAAGTGGTCTCGCTCTCTGCTATTATGGTGCAGTGTTCGATGTCTGTCTCTAAGAGCAACCCATGTTCCAGGCCATCTCAACCTGGGGCCAGACCTTCTCTCCAGACCTTCTCTCCATTCCAGTGAGGGAATGGAGGTTGCACCCCTTTGATATTGGCCCAGATACGGGATCTATTTGGCGAGGCAAGTAGATCTTTTTGCCTCCAGGGTGAACACTCACTACCTCATGTTCTTCTCCATAATCGACAGTGATTCACCCGTGGGCATAGATGCACTAGCACACCAATGGCCAGACGTGCTCCTCTATGCATTTTCCCAGTTGAAGTGATATCTCCAGTTCTTGATAGAGTGCATCGGCAGCACATCTCACTGATTTTTGTTGCCCCCCTGGTGGCCAACAAGGTCGTGGAATGCAGAGATAATCAGTCTACTAGCAGCAAGTCCTTGGCAGCTTCTTCTCTGTGGGGACCTCCTCTCTCAGGCAAGAGGAGAAGTGATTCATCTGCCCGGATCTATGGTGCCTTTATGGTTACCTACTGAGAGATCAAATTTGATAGCTAAGGGTCTGCCCCCATGCGTGGTCCTGTAGAGGCTTTTATGAGTACAAATGGCAAGCCTTTGAGCAATGGTGCCAGGACGGGCACATTCCCCCAGTCCAGTGCTCTATTGTGGATGTTTTGACATTCCTGCAGGAGATGCTAGATACTGGCGGTCCAGTGTCTTTTCATGGGACTTGTGTTTGGTGCTTGAGGCCATTTGTGCCTCCCTTGAGTCTGTGGATATAAAATGTATTTCATATAAAACTGCATTGTTTTTCACTTTGGCTTCTGCAAAGTAAGTGGGTGACCTTCATGCTTTGTCTGTGCAGCTAGTTGGGCATCACCGCACACTTTTTTTTTTTCCGGTTCACTCGTTTGTACATTACAGCCCCTTCGGTGGCTCATACTGTCCTTTCAGCTGGGTCTACCACACACTAAGGTGGTGGTGGTCCAACTCCAGTTTGATGGATACTCTGCAGGGCGTGTATATATGTCCCATACTATATGTGTTGTACCATGTGAATCAACTGAAAGGGAACGAACAGTTATGTGTATAACTTTTGTTCTCTGAAGGAGAGGAACGAGTTACAACACAAGGTTGTCTCTGCGCAGCTTGGCTCGATGAAGAGTGGCTATCGAACTTAGAGAAGAGGCTGAGAGAAGGGGGTATATGTGCAGGCGGGGCCATACACATATCATCACAAATAATCAGCCTTAAAGGCGTGAATAGAGGTTTCTTCAGTCAGGACATGCTGGAAAGCAATATCCCATTCTATATGTGTGTGTGCCTTATTCCTCAACTTCATGGAGCATAAATTATACACATAAATGTTCATTTTGTGTTGTTTTAGAATTTTGGATTTTTGGGTTAATATATCAGAGTTTTGGTTTATCTTTAGTTGTTTTTGTTTTTTTTACAGTATATTGCAAGTTTCAGTGCTTGATAAACGACCGAGTCTGGTTCCTGTTTGGATTTCTTTATCATTCCTGTAATGAGTTTTCTGTAGTATTAAGTTTAGTTTTTTTTTCTTTAATTTTCTTTTCTTCCCTCTCTATCGTGCAGTATTAGTTCCTTTGCCCTCCTCTGCCCTGTTAGTCTTCAGTGAATCCATGTTTTTCTCTGTCTGGAATGTACTCTACATTTTCGTATTATCCACAGCCTTTTCATCTCAATCACTTAATATATTTACTTGTCCTGTTAATAATCGGTCTTTGTCATTAGCTTCCATTTCATTAGAAATTAGAGATTAGAACTGTGTTCATCCTCTACAAGCTGCAGTTCCATCACAGCTTTGCAGATGGATGCAGTGGGAGATGAGAAGCTTTGCACTTATCTGAAGCCTGAGCTGTAAAGTCTGCAAGAATAATTCATTGTTTTCTCTCTTCAAACCCTCTTTTTCATCCGTTTCCATTGGTAACTTTTGATGTTTCCTCCCACAAGTCATTAAAGCGGGAGAAACGATGGGAGGAGGGTATGAGCTGCATTCTGCTGGTTTGCTGTCTAATGAGCTGTTCCTCATCGGGAGTTGAAATTTGGGAGTACACGTGAGGTGTTTTTTAAAAAAATGAGGAAAAAAGCATCAAACTGATTCGTTGTGCATAGATGCATTTCTGGTAATGTTCAAAATATGTTAAAAAATGTCCCACAAATAATCACGAGTCAAGTTGAAAGGCTTTTGACTTCAAATGTTGTAACTAGATATAGCTTCAGTGACGGATTTGGGTTTTCTTTAGTAGGACTGTGCTTCATCTTTTACTCTGCCATGTTAGACCTAAAATATTTGAACACCACAAGAAATGAAGGTCAGTGGTTACTTATTTTATGGGCTTAATCTCACCTGAGTCCTTTCTTGGAGGCCTCCCTCTCATACTCCTCTTGGAGCATGGAGAGTTTATTGGGGATATACTCTTTACAGATACGTATGGCATCACTCCACATGTCTGCATCCTGAATTTAAAACAGACACGAAATCAATTAAATAACTGACTATCAGGCAGATTGTCAACATCTGAAAAATGAAAAAGGAATCCTGCAACTTTAGACATTTTTCACTAAATTGCAAAAAATTCTACAAATAATTTCTTGTCTTTTTTCTGTATCAGCGGCAGATTGACTACACTGGTTCACCTTATACCTAAAAAAATAGATCTTCTCCTACATTACTGGAAACTATTCTTCTTCAACAGTAACAATTTCCTGTGGGGTACCTCAGGGCTCCATTTTAGGTCCCATCCCATTCTCTCTACACATGCTTACTTGGGGTCAAATAATCAGTAAACATAATATAATTTTTTGCTCCTAAGCTGACAACATGGAATTATATCTCCCCCTCAATGCCAACAAGTCCAGGCTGAATAGCATCATCAAATGCCTTGTGGACATTAAGAACTGGATGGCACAAAACTTCCTTCAGCTGAATGAGGACAAAACAGAAATTTTCTGTTTTGGCTCTGCCAATTCCTTTGTAAGTTTTTCTGATCAACTTGGAAATCTGTCCACTTATGTAAACCCTTAGGCCAAAACTCTTAGTGTGATATATGACTCTGGCTTTAGGTTTAACAAGCAAATTAACTCAGTGGTTAAAACAGCTTTTTTCATTTCTGTTCCATTTCAAAAGTTAGGTTTTCCTTTCTGTGAGAGATTGCAAAATTGTGTTCATGCTCGCATTTTCTGTTGTCTGGTGCTGGTAGGCTGTCCACAGGTATCTTAGGCTACGTTCACACTGCAGGTCTTAATGCTCAATTCCGATTTTTTGATCAAATCCGATTTTTTTGTCTGCTCGTTCACACTACAAATAAAATGCGTCAGCAAACGCGCTCTAGTGTGAACGCTCAAAGCGGCCCGCATGCGCAAAAGAAGATGTCACACACAACGCGCTCTGTTTAGACCCAGAGCAACAGTATTGTTTGACTGATGGCCCTTAATATAAAGACTTCGGACTTCACGTTTCCCAATTTTTGCTTTAAGTTATTTTGTTATTTACATAATAATGTAGATAACCTAATAATGATCCTTATTGCTGTTTAAGAGAGGAGCGGTGCTTCAAAGGATAGCTGCAGATTTCTGTCAGAATCTGCAGATTATACAGTACAAATAAAATGTTTACGTTGTCTTCCCAACAGTTTCACTGACATCTACACTGGATGGCCAGGAAGCGTTCGCGATGTCTTCTCTGGCGCTGATAATTGGCTTCAGTCTTGTGTCGGTGACGTAAAAGACGGATTTAATGCGACATGACCGTTCAAACAGCAGTCGCTTTCTAAAACATCGGATATGTATCGGATTCAATACCACATACGAAAGTGACCCAGATGGGATTTGAAAATATCGGATTTGCGCCGTTCACACTGTCATAGCATGATCGGATATGGGTCGCATAGGGTCAAAAAAATCGGATTTGATGCGCTTTCGCCTGCAGTGTGAACGTAGCCTAAAAGAGAGGTCATATTACACATGTTTTAGCATCTCTCCACTGGATGCCAGTGAGGGTCGGAATCAGTTTCAAGATACTCCTGTTTGTATACAAGCCATTCATGGTTTGTCTCCTTAATACATCTATGACCTCTTACACCCCTATTAATCTCCCATGTCCCTCCAGTCAGGTGATTGGAATGCTTCTGACTGTCCCTAGCGCTAGATTTAACCTCAGAGGAGACTGGGCCTTCTGTGTGTTTGCCAGCAAACTGTGGAACAACTTTTCCCTCACATTCAAATCTGCTCCCTCCATTTGATCCTTTAAAACTAGACTTTTTACTCACTGACATTTGAGTGTGTCATTGGTCTTTGTATTTCCTGTGCTGTTTTCGGCCATGATTCTGTTTATCACCCACTAATATCTATTTTTTTCTTATTTCTTTATTTATTTCTATTCCCTTGTCTTTTTATCCACTCTATCTTTTGCACAGAACTTTGGGTAGTGTTTTTTTTTAAAAATGTGCTTTATAAATAAATTTGAGGTGGAGTTACCTTGTAGTATTTAACAGCTAGTTCAGGTCTCTGTGCTTGGAGCAGGAAGGCCTCAGCCTTCTTGAAATCATTCTCTTTAAAGCAGAACTTGGCTTGGCCAACCAGAACCTCAGACAGGCTCTCTGGATCGTGGCCCTCAGCCACCTGCTGTGCATTGGCCCAGTCCTGGTTGTGGACATACCTGGAACAGTTCACACACAAATACACACAGGAAATAAAATCCAAAAATAATCTGTTTTAAGATTAACGGAAACGATTTTTTAAATGTTTTTCATCAAGTACCAGAAAGGGGACTTTGAATAACTTCAGGTTCATAGAAATTTACTTACTTAAAGCTGTGGCTATCTGGGGGGCTGGACATTAATTTCAAGACATATCTGCTTTCAGTGGCTTAGGGAAGTAATGGCACTTCTCAAACTTAAACCTCAAATCTCTACATAATTTTGTGAACCGTTAAAACTGCTTTTACCTCTCTGACGACGAAGTCATAACCCTACCTCAATCCTATATCTTGGGGGAAAAAATGAAAAAAGTTCATTATTTTTGATGTGTCTGTTAGAATCACTATTCTCCTTCTTCCATGCCTGCTATCCTTGAAAGAGAAATTAAAAACAAAGACGATATTTTCTTTGCCCAGGGTTAGTGTTAACATTAGTGTTAGCATTGGGGTTGTCACTGATCATGGGTTACTCTCCATCATTCATGAATACTCACACACTCCCCAATTTGAATATTACCTAAAATGACTTAAGCATGTGCGTACAAGAATCATTGCTGCGCAGTGCTGTGTGGCTGGCTGTGGTGTAACTTCACTATGTCTATTTTTAGAAAGCTATACATAATTAGTATTTCTACTGCTGATTGCTATGCAGGCTGTTTCCTCAGTTAACTTTCTGCTAACACTTTAGATTAGGCTTTAATTATCTTGCTATAAACATGCTTATTAGTAGCCTGTTTACTCTTTATTAGTCATTGCAAACCACTTACTAATGACTTGGGCTGCATGGTCCTATTATGCCCTTATCAGACATTTAATTAAGAGCTAATTAATGGTTAATATATGTAGCGTAATTTAAAGTATTACCAACTTATCAAATGATTTTGATGAGGCTTGGTTGTTTAGTTCAATTATGGAAGAAAGAACCCCTTAAAAGAGATATGTGATTAGTGAAACTAAGCACATTTGGACTTTTTTTAATGACATGAGAAAGTTTAAAAATTGAAGTATTCCAATAATTATATTAACCAAAATTGTCCTTAAACATTAAGCTTCAAACTGAGCCTGAAACTGATATAAATCTGCTCCTCACTGATGCTGATCAGCTGGCAGTAATGATGGGCTCAAAGTGTGAGCACAACATCATCACCTCCAGTACTCACATCAACACAGCTTCTTTGGGTTTTCCTGCTTTGATGAACTCTGCCTCGGCTTCAGTGAACTTCCCCTGTAAGATGAAACCATGAAAAAATTCAGGATTAACACGACTTAATGTGTGCAGCATGCAGTGAGTTCAAGATTCTCAGTAACAGAAATTACGAACAATAACTCAGTGAGTTAGTTCACAGAAACAGCAGCAGCAGGTTTATTGTTATTCTCATATGAGCTGACTATGCTGGGCAATAAAAAGAAAAAAAAAATCACATATTGATGTGCTTGGTCTGGTTGAATAAAGAAGACAGAGAATAAATTTGGCATGAAGCAGTTTTGTAGGAGGAAAACTGAAAAGTCTTCATGTGGGTAGTTGTAGCAACTTTTTTGAAAGTGTATAGAAAGAGCAGAAAACTGACTGTGTGGTAAAACTGTGATGGATTTACCTCATCTTCCAGGTACAGTGCATGCTTGAGGTGGATCTCAGGAATCTTCTCCTTACATGCAAGGCGGGCCAAGTCAAAGGCAAAGTCAAATGAGCTGGAGAGAACATGAGGACAGTCTCTGTTTATGTCACATATAAGAGATCTGGCACTCAAAGGATTTTTAGTAGAAATCTATGAGATAAGTGTGTATGCATGTGTAAACCTCTAATTGATATCATAGTAAGTAATTAGAAATGTGGATTTGACTGAGGATACATGCACGTTTTGTCCCTGTGACCACAAAAGTCAAATATATAGCTTTCTCCCCATTAATTTATACACGGTCTGGGAATTAAAAGCACAAATAACTTTATAAGATGGTTACTAAGTGACCTTGCTCATTTCCTTTTTAGGAAGGAAACAATTGATCACGTTTTACCGTTAGGATTTCCTTTCAGACAGTACAACAGATAAAAGATTCTGAATGAGTGTCAAACTTGTTTTAAAGCTCTGCAAAAGGTTTATCATATTTTAAGCAAATAAAAAGAAACTCAGTATGTGAGTAAATTGAACTTAGATAATTATTTGGGTCTTTGTGTTGTGATAATGCTCACGATTTATTTGAAGCAGACTTGATGGCGTACTCCAGCAGGCCAAACTTGTTTAGCAGCTTAACAGCTGCCTCTCCTCCCAGACTCCGGGCCCACAGGTAGGCCACCTGCTTCTGCGCATCAGCACCTCCGTGGCTTTTTGCCACCTGACGAACACACAAACACATTAAAAAAAATCATTACACCAGGCCTTCACTCCTGTGGCTCCCTAACCCCCTTACAACACATAATCCCGGGGAGAAACATTTGAAAGAAGCTATAAAGCTGTGGTGCATTCCCAACGAAACTACAGCAATAAACAGAGAGCCACACACCTGTAACAATGCTGTGGACATGAAACCCAGTAACAACAAGTCAAGCCGTCCTATTCTGCATTTAGCATCAGGAATAAACATTATAATATATGCAATCTACAGTATATGCTTTAACCTAAAACAATTACAACAACAGATAACAGCTGATATAAGCAGAGTGTGAGGTGTAAACATTTGCTGCGTGGGACGAGGTTCTAGACTTTACTGCTCTCTGCCATATCTTATAAATGTAATGAGATTAAACACAAGTGAACAAAACAAAACAAATGTGGCGTTTGTACCCTGTACGCATCCTCCCACATATCATTGACACTGTACATGTGGACCGCAGCCTTCCACTCTTCAGCCTCCATGAAGTGGTATTCCGCCTCCGAGAACCTCGATTCAGCCTCCAGCTCCTGCAAACAGCACATTTATCATCACCGTCACTTACCATAACTTATGTATCACATACCGGCAGGCTCAACCAAACCACACAGCCCATTAAGGGTCGTTGAATTAGAGCTAGAATAGAATGTAGAGGAAGAATTAATGCCCAAAGTTTGCGACACTGTGAAAAAAAAAGTTAGAAAATTGGTCCCAAAAATGAACAGATTCAGTAATGAAAAAGAAATCTAGAGCTCAGAGACTCAGTTTGAAAGCGATTATGTCGGGACATGATTAAAAGACTTTAAAATTTGTCTGTACAGTGATCTGTTGAACTTCACAATTCAGGAAAATGTTGAATAAATTATTGTTTGAGTTTAAACTGCTGCAAGGCATTTCTCCCAAGACAGCTGGACAGCTACAAACATTAGAAACAGAGAGTGGTCTCAGACACAGACCTCCCAATAAAAACCTCACACGGCTCTAGAACTGCAGCAGTTTCTGAGCCCGTGAGAGCTCTTCTGATGAGAAGCCCCAACCAGTCGTGCCTGCGTAAATGCTGAGCTGTGAAGTAATGACATGAACCAAAACGCAACCCTTCTCTCACTTTTAAACTGGTTTCAGATGAGCAGGAAGGATCTGAAGACATTGTTTTTGTTGCTCACATTCTTGGAGTTATGTTCCTCATCTCCAAGTAATTAAACAAGAAAAATAAGCAGATGAACTGCCACAAAAAAAACTTTGCTTTACAGTATAAACACTGTCACTGCAGTTTAATCCTATTTATCTTTCATAGCACGGAAAGAGAGAACAAATTATACCTGTCTTAAAGTCCTGCATTAGTGCTCTGGTACTTTCAGTGTATGAACCAGTACAATAAGCAGAAAAAAGGCAGCTTTTAGTTTCTGTGCTCTAACTGTTGGAGTAACTGAGAGCAGCTAGAAGTAAAGCTACCACTTCACCCAGTATTTTAAATAAGCAAGGTTTATAGACAGTGTTTATGTGACTGTATTTAGTTATTCTGTTGCATTATTTTATTTTATTTGACTGTTTTATTACATAAACAAAGATTTTTGTTTACTTTATTTACTACTTTTATTTGATTCATTTCTATTTAGTGTGCTCATATTATTCAGTCTGTTCAACATTATTTTATGTTATCTTATTAAACTATTCCTTATTTCTGTCATTTATTCATATGGTGACAAAGGTGGATGCTCATATAGAAGAATACCAACATTGTAGTTCCTCTAGCAGCCACTTGAAGCTGGCTCGAAAAGCTTAAAGAGGAAATAAGCATGTTTACAGTCTGGTACAAAACAAAGGTTTTAGCATGCATCCATTTGCAAATCTATAGATGCATGAGGCAATTTGCAAATATGTGTGAAGAGAGTTGTTTTACACAGTTAGCATGCCCATCACCCGAACTCAGGCTCGGTTCGGGTCACAGTTAGATTTATTTGATTGTAACATGTTAAATCTGTAGGGCTTAACTCTAGGAGTAAAAACACTGTCGTTAGATTGTCACTGCAGTGTGGTGTGTACCTTGGCTAGGTGGACATGGGTCTCAGTCAGCAGGTCAGGGTGATGTTTGGCTACCAAACGAATGACATCGTCAAACATCCGGTTCTTCTTGTACATGGTGATGGCAAGGTCAGGCTGCTTCACTGTAGCAAACAGCCTGCATGTGTAAAAGGGGAAAGAGGGCTTTTTAAAACACTTCAGGTCTAAAATACTACGCCCAGACTTTTTCTCCTGCTGTTTTCAAGGTCAGAGATTAACTCAAATGGTGTCATGGTAGTTTGTCTCCCACCAGCTCGACTCCAGCAGACAATGACGTGACAAATTCGTGTAAATATGGAGATTTGTATTTACCTCTCGGCCTCCTTGAACTTCCCATCTCTCTCCAGCTCCTGAGCTCTGCTGATATACAGAGCCATAACCTCCTCCTCCGTCATACACTTCACTGCCAGCTTTATAAGAAAAAGAATATTAAAAACACGGCCTTAAATATTACATTTCTTAATTAATCCCACATTAGATTCTTAAATATCTATTCCAGGGAGATTTTCTTTAAAAGGACTCTGGAAAACACAGAATATTTAAAACTATGCTGTAATGTGTCCGTGCTGACCTTGTGAGCCTCCTCCCAATGCCCTGCTGCGGTGTACATCTCTACAGCATCTTTAATGTGACCTCCTTTCACAAACAGATGTTCTGCCATCTACAGGTCAATAAAAAAATAACAAAACACACAGAAAATACAGAATGTCACATTAAAAAAAATTATATATTACATTACTTATACAGAGCCCATTCTGAGAGTTTAATCCAGATTATTTTTGCAGCTGAAATCTGCATATTCCCCCCCTAACCTAATCACAAAGTTACCATTTTCAAAATGGGACAGCTTTAAGGATACTCTCATTGAATATATGTGTGTGGGCATGCCTGCCAGTGCAAAACAAGCAGATTGTGGGTTCAGCTAAACAACATGAGTGATATATTAAAGTCATCTGTCACAAAGGCAATAATAAAATCTTGCCCAGCTATCTTGATAAGAAACTGTTTGAGGTTTAGCGAAACACAGTAATTATATGTTCTAAGTTAGAACTTTTTGGCTGGCTCTTTTTTTATTCTCCAAACCTCTTCAAAGACCTGTTTAAGGATAAAACTTGATTTTAGGTGACTATATTAGAGTGTTAACTAGCCATCCAGAGCCTGTCGGAGAAAAAGCAATGGGCGCAGAGTAGATCACTTCCAGAGTGGATGCACCTTTAAGATTAGGGTATGGAGCTTACTGATGTTGGCTTATTTTCGGGATAAGAGGCTTTGGAGTGCATTAATGTCAATCACAAAGAAACCTGTGTGTGTGAGTCCCCTCCCCCTACACACAGAGTGGATCAGGCAGCAGTTACTACAAATGTTTATATTCCTCTCTGTATTTAATTATTAGTTATTATTAATCACCGGCTCTCTTCCACAGTGTGTCTTTGTCCCGTCTATCTCCCCTCACCTCCAAAGCGGCAGATGAGCTTGCTCATAGGGAGTCATATGATTGTTGTGGTTTTCTCTGTATTATTCTGGGGTCTTTACCTTACAGTATAAAGCACCTTGAGGCAACTGTTGTTGTGATTTGGTGCTATATAAATAAAATTGAATTGCATTTAAAAAAATGTCGGGGGAACACTAGTAACAGAGAAAGCATGTAGCCAAAATATGTGAAACTCTCATCTAAATGAACTAAAACTTAGCAGCGCACTTTGTTTAGGTTCTCTGCAATAAGACCACCAAGTCGGAACCAGACTGGGACAGATGGTATATGACATGTTTGTATTTATTTGTTTTGTTGCATCTCTGCATGTTTTTGTTTATTATATAGTTTTATGTGATCTGCCTAGAGACTGAGGATGTGAATTAGGAGTATAGATAAAATCTGCCGTGTTTACATCTCATATTTTCTTACACTGCTGTCCATTAATGTGCACTGCCCCTGTTAAATAAAGACAAGACTGGAAACTTTGAATGAATACATCAAACTATGAAAAAACTCAACTTAATTTTAATTCAGATTGCAGAGGCCTTACTCTCGTTGTTCATACCTGAGGAGGTGAGAATAGAAGTGATATATGCAGAGACTTGCACAGAGTTCACCACACTCCAAAGGCTGCTTTTTTATCTGCACTAGCTAAGGATATGCAATTTGTGAAACCAAATTCTAATTATACTTATTCTGGTGGTAGACTTTTTCAATGTTGCAACTCGTGAGTTTGGTTGTAAACAAATACTGATCTAGAAAGGCTCGTGTAGGACTGTGCCATTACATGAAACATGTAATTACAACAGTGTAATATCAGACCTACTGAATAACACTGTTTTTTTTTTTGTTGTTGTTGTAAACTCTGCTGCTGGTTGCCAGTTTATGTTGTGACCAGTGATCTGACTCTTAACACACAGTAGAGACTAAGAGAGTGAATGAAGCAATTAAAATTTTATCGCATTTTAAAAAGTATAATATAATGAAAAAAAATCCCGCTACTTTACAGTGAACAGACTTTTGCTACATAAAGCCAGATACTCATAGAATCAGTCTGTAATAAAAGTCGCTTCAGTACAACAAACAGATGAGCTGGTTGTTTGCCATTCTGATTAAAAAGTGTTTAGTCACTGTTTTTCCAGGATACTTTCTCTATAGCTACAGCAGGTGCGTGCGCTTCATTGTTTATAGCTTGCACTGAAATTCACTTTCCTGCAACAACTACCCCCCAACTTGGAGAGCAAAGAGCTTGTTATCTTAATTACTTTCTGTGAATATGCCCATGGAGCAATCTGACTGAAATAGGCTGCTATTTTCAGAGCCTGGCAGTCTGTGGAGGCCGTTTGGCTCAGCTGAGCTCATCAGAATAAGCACAGCACACTGCGCTTCGCCACCATCATCTCGCTTCCTTTTCTTTGTATTCGTACCAGATTGCTCTCGTTATCGTTTTCTTTTCAACAGTCGTGTTTTTTGTGGTATTGGGGCAACTTTTAAAAGTATTGTTACAACTACCAAACTTGTCCTTATTGCCAAAGCACCCTGGAGCAAACATGGGTTACAGTGTCCACAGAGACTGCAGTAAAGTGAAAACTGGCCACCGTGCATGTGTGTGGGTGTGTGTACGTGTCCACATGAGATGAGTGGAAATTAACTGCCAGTGGCAAAATGTCACAGCCTCCTTCATTTAGCCAAGCCTGTACAGTATTTTTATGAGGTACATATATAACACAAGTGAAAGTGTAACACTGACTCAGTTCAAAGTATGTAACCAGCACAAATATTTAAAAATGCAGTTTCTCGTTTACACGCATTTGAAACGATCTGTAGTCGTGTTTTGCTTTCTTTTTGTTCCACTGTTCACCAGTTTCTTACTTTGCCATCTGTCTACTGCTGTGTAGAGCAGATTTATCTTTTTCAGTTAAAACACCTTGCCAGTGCTATCCCCTGAGCAAAACCTTGTTGAAATGACATTGAAAAGATGACTTTTCCGGACGTCTGAACAATGTTGATATTTGGTTGTAAAGTGAAAGGTGAACATGTTTCACGTTTTAGCCAACTTTTCCTGGCAGTTCTGCTGTTATCCTAGAGGTGCTCTGGAGGAGATGCCGGGGTTTCAGAGCTGGAGCTTAATGGAGAGCTGTGAGGAGGAAATATGAACTATGTGTTCAGCTATCATTGCGGAGAATGTGAGATTTTTGGAAAATCAAATGGGCGAGTTTTGCTGAACTGTCTTTTAGTTCCAGTGAATGGAACTCAATGTTTCAGCATACCAAGATATTTGGAAAATTTCATGCTCCCAGATTTTGGTAAACAGTTTGGGGATGCTCACTTCCTGTTTCAACATGACTGTGCACCACTGCACAAATCAAGGTACCTAAAGATATGGACGAACGTGTTTGTCATGGAAGAACTTGACTGGCCTGCATGGTTTCCTGTCCTCAACCCAAGAGAAACACCTTTGGGATGAATTAGACACAAGACTGTAAACCGGGACTTCTTTCCAAAACACCAGTAAGTGACCTCACAAATGTATTTATGGAAGAAAGGTCAAAAAGTCCCTTAAACACACTTCTAAACTTAATGAAAAGTCTTCCCAGAGGAGGTGGAGTTGTTATAGCTGCAAAGGGTGGGCTGACATCTTATTGAACCCTATGGATGGAATGGGATGTGTGAAAGCAGACAAGCATGTAAGTGCTACCGTCTCATATTATGTATAAAAAATACATTTAAACCTCAGTTCATCATTTATATCACGAAAAGAATAGTTTATATCAGACATTTTTAAAAAGTTATATTTACATCTGTAGCTTATTTTCATCTTACCCTTAAACATTCCCACAATTTAATAAAAGTCCAACATATAATCTATTATACAATAAAGACAAAAACTTGTACTTTTTGATGCCTTCCTTTTCACTGATCTGAAAGAAAACATGTTGTGGCTATACCTTCACCTGTTTTGGTTTTCCTCTTTACCTCCTACCTCAGTCCTCCTGTCTCTCACCTCATAGTCCTGCATGGAGGCGTAGTGTTGAGCTATCTTCACATAGTATTTTGCTGATGACGAATCCTCCTGTAACTCCAGGATGTGGACTGCTTTCTTCCACTGGCGAGCTGCGATGGCTGCCTCGATCGCTTTAAGAGAACAGCTGCATGGAAGACCATATGAACACGTTAATTGTTCAGATAGCAAGAGTCAGCATTAAAATGCAGATTGTGTTGGTAATACTAGTTGCATTTTTTAACTATTCTGCAGAGAGAGAACTTATAGTTAGCTTATAGCTATCTGAAATAGTGCCTGAAACTTTACTAACTATATTTAAAAGTAGTATTTTTAACGTCTTTGTTTCTGTAGAGACTTGTAGCCAAGTCAAAATTCAGTTTCAGACGCGTCTCCAAGTTCTTTCTGAGCTCTGACTACCTGTCTTATTTGGGATTTTGGGGCATTGGTATAGCGATTTTTTTAAATCTCATCTCTCCATTATCCTGGTGATGATTTTAAAGAATTGTTGGCCATCACTGTTGGACTGTTTTTCAAGTGTCATCTTTCTGCCTCTCCATCTGTCCTTATCTTTGTCTCTCCAGTCCTCTCCCTCCATCCATCCCTCCTCTACTCTACATACCCTGCTTCAATGAAGTGGTTGATGGCAGCGTCCATCTGTTTCTGCTGGACGAGGTAGTCTCCCCAGGACTCCTCCAGTTTCACCACCTCAGCGGGGAAGGTTATGCGAGCCAGCTCTACCGCTACAGGAAACAGGAAGGAGAAACTTTCTTACCAGAAAAGTTACAATTGACTTGATTTAGCTTAAACCTACCATCTAAAATTGTACAAAACATTGTAGAAGTTATCAAATGGTATATGCAGTCTAAGCTATCTAACTGTTTTACCTTTCCTGAAGGCACCTCCTTTACAGTAGCACTCCAGCGCTCTCTGGTTGTTCCTGATCTTCTCATACAGATCTCCTGCCTGGTCAGAAGAGATGACATACATTTTGCTGTCAATTGTCTTTCAACTTAGGGTCATATGGGGCTGAAGCATATCCCAGCTGTCAATCGACGAGAGATCTGGACAAGGCCATCAACTCCAGCAGCCAATTATCAGTTAAGCTGACATTCATGTCACTGGACTGTGAAGCCAGAGCACCTGGAAAGGACCCAGGAAGGCACAGGATTTGCTACTTATAATCAGGAGGTTTGAACTCTGTGACTCTGTTAACTGCCACACACCACTATGGAAATCAAATATTTCAAATATTTATATCAGATATTTATAATTGTTTCAAAATTTGACCTTATAGCCAGTAACATATTGAAACAATGGTGTGCAGCCAATCAGAAGACAGCTGTCTAAAAGAAAGAGAGCTGTGTGGGGCTATATCACGGCCCATTACAAGATGAATTGTAAAGTTACTTTAGTATAGTTTAGTAATGAAAACATGGAATGTCAAATGAGAATAATGTTTGTTGGTGTAATTAGAAGAAAGATGTTCCGATGTTCTTGGAACAGTGACTACTATCACTTTTAAATGTCTTTAGAAAGTTTGTTTTCTTATTGTGGATTTAAACACAGGTATCGATATACTCCTGACCACTAACTGTGAATTTGGCTGAGGCTGTGTGAACTAAAGCTGCCAATTACACCGTGCTACATTTTAATTAGTTACCTCAGTTTTTTGTTTGTTTTAATGGACTGAGTGGGAACATTTTGTCCCTGTATTTCTCTGCTGCTAGGTATTTCATGATTCAAACAACATGATACCTGAATCAGATATTTGTTCCAGCTAAATATTTTCTTGCGTTTCTCCATCTGTGACTACCCTCAATTAAACATGTTCAACTCTTTCAACCTATAATTATTCTTACTTTTAAAAGGATACACACAATTCAAATGCTAACTCAGTGGGTTTTCTAACAATAAAATGCAATGAAGAATAGTGGCACTTTGTAAAATACAGAGAAGTTTTATTTTAGCTACTGCAAGTTAAATTGTAATCACCAACTTCCATATCTAATTCCAGACACCGAAACTGATTAGAACACAAAATATCAGGTTACAAAATTTGCTTTGAGGATCCAGTCTCCTTTTCCAAGCCTCTTTCCCACCTGTTACATAAACACAGATGGCTAGAGGAAAAGAAGTGAGCTTTTAGACAAAAAAAAAAAGAAAAAGCACACAGAGAAAAACAGGCAGATGGAGGGAGACAGAGTTCAAAACTGAAAATAACAAAGAACACTTGTTCCGGCATTGAAGCTGAGGCGAGGAGAGATGGGCTCAGAGAAGCGGGAAACACAGGAGGAAGAAATGATCCACTCACTCTCTCGTAAAACTCTCCCTTGATGAGACTGGCAGCAATGCGGTCGACGGTCTCGCTGCTGTTGGTGATCTCCGACTGGCTCATGGCGAGGCGAGCGGCCTTAGCTGGCAGCCCTGCTTTCAGGTAGAGGTTTATGGCACCCTGGAAGTCTCCCTCGCTCTCCCTCACCTCGCCGGCCCTGTCTTCCTGACCCGTCTCCATCAGCCACCGGTAACGGTTTTCACGCAAGGTGTCGAGCTCTGGGTAGCCCTGCAGTTATTTTGCATTTAGAGTTCAACCAAACAGTTATCCTGTCCACAGATAACTAACCAACAACACTCTTGTGGTTGACAGCAGGTGTACATTGTAATTTGGTAATCCAAATTCTCTGAGAGGTAACGAGACTCCTGCCTCTGCTGTGGGTTCTGTTTTCAGAAAATGAAGCTCATAAGGACACTCGCTGTTCACCCACAGGCCTTTTCAGATTTGATAAAGTGAGTATTATAAAATAGTGTATGCAGGGAATAGATCTAAGCAAGACAAAGGCATAAATGGGCTAAATTATTTTGTTTTTAGAAATGCTATTTTAGGCAATTAAGAAGCCTGTGCTTGTCATATGAGAAGGCTGTCTGTTTACACATTTTGGGTTTTCCTCTGTCTTTTCCGATTTAAACTTACTGTAGCTTTATATACTTTATTAAGCAATAAATAATTTCCCTTTTTTTCTGTCTCTTGGGGAATGCATTAGATAGGGCATCAACCCTTAAAATCCCCCATAATATAAAATGTAATAAATATATAAATAGAATATGTGGAGCTACCCACTGTGCTGACCTTTCCCGAATAAAGAGGCAGTAAAAAACTAGCTTTTGGCTTTTATTCTGTAATATAAATATGATAAATAAATATTTAAAATGTGCTGAAATCAAAGTAATCAATATAAATACGCTACCTCGAGCTGATTTGCGACCACGTAAAATGACTTGATCAAATATTATCAGTAATTGCGTGTGATTCAATTCCCTTTTTTTACCTTGGCTTCGGCTACAGCAATGCAGTCATCCCACATGTGGAGCTCTTGGTACATCTCTATGGCTTCTTCGATGGCATTCTGCACAGCAAAAACAAAACAAACAAAAGCCAAACGTTGGACTTTATTCTCCAAAAATCTAGTATTAAGGATGCAGAGCTGGGTTTATTTATTCAGTTCATTTTATTCCAAGACTTTACCAATCTCAAGTGTTTGGTAAAAGACTAAAATGACTTGCCACTGCAGCCCTCACAGGGATTTGTTGGTTACCATCTTGTAAGGTAAACAATACTTTTAGCAGTGAAAGCATCTCTGTGTTGCTTGTCCTTCCCATTCTTACATGGGGAAGAAATTATTATTAAGCAGTTTGTGGCTGCTTGTTGCTCCTAAGCCATATTTTACTGTGTTGATCCCTCTTATAGCAGGTGACAGCATTTATGTGTGCTTGTGTATCTGCATTGTTCACTGTCATCACAAGTGAAACTGAGCTGTTTATGTTCGAGTTGGAGCTAATAAATTGTGAAGGGTTACTTTAACTGAAGGAGAGGAGACTTCAGAACACACTGAGTCTATACAAGTATCATCAGAGCTATGAAAGCAAGAAAACGTGTGTGTGTATAAAGGGACACCGTATTACTGACTAAATTAACATTATATAGCAAGCTAGAAACAGTTAGTCTGTTAATATTTTGAGCTTTATATTAAAGTGGTCTATTTTTTGCTAATCTGTAGAATGAACATATTTGACTAAAAATGCCAGTTTACCTGCAGATAGAGTTCCTCATAATATGGAGCAATAGTTCCTTTTCTTTAAGGTATTACTCCTCTGTTACTAATATGTTGTGCTTAACCACAAATATTAATACAAGACGTTACTGTGATGCTGTTTACTTAAATTTCTGTGATGGTGCACATCAGGCTGTGCTGTAGACATGATGCAGTAATATAAATCAAGCATAAATACACATTTAAAAGCTTAACAGCTCTGTGAATTTTGGGGTGTTCTGTTTGTTGTAAAATCTGAAAAGGAATTCATTCTACATATTACATATTCAATCTTATTTCTAACGCTCTTTTTTTTTTTACAGCCCACCTGCTCTGTGTAGTGCATCTCAGCCAGTTTAAAATTCTTGTCCAGCATGGCCACGCGTGCTTGGACTTGATAAAATGATGTCCCATCTTCTCCCTAATAAAGAGACAAAGAGATTAAAACATACAAAAGCCAGGGAGCACTTTTGAGCTTTGCAGAGAGAAAAAACTTTTCAAGAATTGCAAAGCTGCATTTTTTTATAAGGACCACTCACAGAGATTCAGCTAAAAGGAATTTCATTAATATCAACTCCAGCAGAGACTTGCTGTACAATGAATGCTGGATTTCCAGTTCCATCATAAGACACATTTTTAAGAGAAGTGTTGAATTATCAAATACCGTATTGCATTTCATTGGAGAATACTAATAATTAGCCAATTAGTCAGAAATATTATTGCCACCCTTAAAGCTCTTTATCTGCTATATTTGTGATCAGTGCGTTGGGCCTTTCCTCACCATTTCCTGTGAAACTTTGTCTACGATCTCGTTTGTTTGCCGCAGGAAGTGGAGGGTTGAGACATCACCCAGCGCAGCAAAGCACCTACAAAATAAAAGGGAGAGAAAACCATAGAGGAACTAAGCAATTAAGCAGCAGATGGTGACAGAGAAAGTCAAACAGAAACAGAAATAAAGAGAAATATATTCAGTTTAGTGGAGGAAGAATGCATTTCTGGTCAGTGAAAACTTGTTCACTTAATGAACTGAGATAAATTAAAGCTCTTTCTCTAATTAGCCTTTAGATTCAGTGTGAGAAGCTGAGAAATACACAGGCACATCTTAGCATTTGGCCACTTTATTACCAACTCTCTGTGAACAGTTGCATCAGATTAATGAACAAGTCATGAAAGAAAAAAAGTTTAAAAACTCCTACTGTCTGACTCTTTTTTTTCTGCTTCCCTCTCTCATTAACATCACTTCCCTCTCTCATTAACATTATCCACTCCAGACAAAACTGTTTCTTTCCCCGATTTCATGATTTATGCAATTCAAGACGATGCCTAACGAACAGCATATGCATTATTAATGACAGGGAATTCAAATTTGAAAGGTTTCTCAAAACAGAGAGAACTAAAGATGGAGAGAGAGGAATAAAATGATAGAAAATTAAAAACTGTCTTTGATGATAAATGAAGTTGGGGGGCGGGGGGGGGGGGGGGGGCTCTGGCAGAAACACAGCCATCGGCCGTGCGTGTGCAGAGGGTATACTTCTATTATGTTGTGGGGACATTTATCTGGTTATAAAATAATATTTCAAGGAACTATCTGATTATCTTTAAGGTACAAAAATCAAGCTGTATAAGCTGAATCTGTATATTTTAGATAAAAGAATCGGTCAGAGGAGTACAGGTTATAGTAAATGTCCAGGAAATGATTGTAAGTCAATGTAATGTCCTCTGAAGTGATGAAAAACAACTGCCCGGGAGTGCGCAAGTGTGTCCAAGAGTGTATTTCTTCATTCCAGGTGATGAAGGTGCCCTTGTTGCCTCTTCCTCTTTTTTTCTCTCCAGCCCCAGAGATAAGTCTCACTTGCAATGACGACTGATACTGAATGTAATTATTCCGGAGACAAGAACATTACTTTGAAAGGGCTTTGTGTGTGGCTGTGTGTGCGTGCGTGTTTGTGTCGTGCTGACCTTTCTGCGATGTGCAGCTGGCAAGCCTCTAGAGCCAGCTTGCTGAGTGTCTTCCACATGGCTTCAGTCTCTGGTGACATCTCCAGAGTCTCGAGGAAGGCTGTGGCTCTGGAAAATACACGCACATGCACAAGTAGAGCTGAGCCAGGTGGCAAGACAGAACATAAAGCAAGTATTCTGTGCTGCAGATACCGACCACAAATGGTGTGTAAAGATAAGGAGCGGCAGAAGAGCTGCAAATATCGAGGAAACTGTGTTACAGCAGCCACTCCCAAATTTAAGTCTGAATTGGAAAATCTTCTACGGCCTTTTCATCACTTTTAAATATGCTTTAATTCAGTTTAGTCTAAGTTTTTATCTTGTTTTTTAGTCAGACTTGTTGGATACTGGACCGTAAGACAGATAAAGTAAAAATAAATAAATAAATTAGCCTAATTTGGCTGATGCAAATGTCCAAATGGAAAAAACAAGGAACTCCAAAGTAAGGATGAAGAGAAGGTTAGTGAACATGATACCAAGAACATTAAACTGAAGCAGGAAGATGGCATTATAGATACACACGAGGGGGACTGGTGATTAGACACAGGTGACCCAAAAAAAACCGTCTTTTCATAAATCTGGACCAAGTTGGTTCCTGAATGTCCCAAATTCATTCTTCAGCAAGACAATCACAATAATAGCCCCACATATAGAGCCATAAAGAAGATGTTTTGTATTACTGTATGAAGTAAATCAATGAATAAAACCTATTCATGGTCCAGTGTTTCACTATAGCATGCTCTACAAAAACATAAAGCAAGTCACAATGGACCGTGAGATGTTCTGATCTAATAAAGTCTGCTGAGGAGATCAGTGGACATGTTAGAAAGATTATTACTGGTATGACCTGAAAAGATGCTGAACTTCTTCAATGTGACAGCTGCTAAAGAGGGGCCAGGGCTATCTTCTTAATCTAATTCAATCACATTCACCAACATTAGTAAAATAGAATTTAGAAGACTTATTTGACAGATTAGCAGATTAGAAAGATCATGATTTATAAGAATAATGAGAGGAATAACAAATAGCTCCCCAGAAGGCACAAAGCTGTAACATTACTTTACAAAATAATTGCAATAACACAGTGATCTTTTAACTCAGATCATGAGTGGATGAAATAAAATGCCTGATTTCCACATTCAGTGGTACTTGTCCCATTGTAAAGTATAATTTTTGCTTTACGCGATTCATAGCTTAAAAATAAAATCTGTACTTATCATATCTATTAGCTCACCCTATGTTCATCTAATGTCTGAAAAACAGAGGTTTAAGCTCCGCCCCCTTTAAGACAACCTTCTACTTATTGGCTACCCCGCACAAACAGAAAGCTATCTTCTCTCACTGATTTAACACAGAGACAAGTGTATATAAAATGTTAGGAAGAAAGGACTTAAAACAGTATGAAACCTAAACTTATTGGCTAATGGCGATTACTGGTACATTATGGACCTGCTAATATGGACATTCACCACTATAACTGAAGATAACAGAGTATTTAAAAGAACCAAGAAGATTCCCATAAGACCACAGAGAGTGCAATTAAACTTTTCTGTCTCTTATTACCCAAAATTATGCCAACCTAAACTTCACAGCATTGTGCTGAAAAACCTGATAATGTAACCTTGACTGGAATAATCAAAATAAAACAATTGATTCCCTAAATTTATTTACATTATGCCTCTTCCAGAAGCTTTTCTACTGTAGCTGACTTTAGTGACATTGTCAGCAAAGGCCTGACGGTGCTCAGCGGAGGACCAAATGACCTCCTCCACACACAGTTCCATGTCAAAACAATACTATATTCAGTTAAAAGTTGTAAACTGTTTCTCAAAATATATGAGTTTCAAAAATATAGTCATGATTTTTCAATTCCTTATTTGGTAGTTTGAGCTTAAAAAATTTAATTCGAAACTTTGTATGACAATCTCTTCCTATGAAAGAAGACCATTAAACATATAAGCAACCAAATTCCTCCTAAAGACTCTCAAAGTGCTAGAGGAAGGAGCTGAGTTGATGCTCCTCTGAATAAGAGAGGTCAGTTATAATTATTTACTCCATCTGATGAGGTGGCTTCACACGAGCATCCTTTCGGAGGTGATCAAATCACAACACGCTGAAGGGAAGGATTATATCTCCCAGCTGGCCTGGAAGTGCTGAGGAAATACTCGAGAAGAGCTGGAGGAAGCTGCTGGATAAAAGGACATCTGGCCTGTTCTGCTCACCCTACTGTCACTGCGCCTCTGACCCAGAAAAGTGACGGGTGCAAGGAAGGACGGACGGATGTTCACGCTGCATCGTCATTTTGATAGGCTGTATGGTTTTATTTAGTGGGCTGTACTCACCTGTTATAATCTCCATCATCAACAGCCGTACCAAACTCAATGAGGCCTTCGTCGAGTGTGTATGTCACCATGTTGACGCCCTCTGTCACAATCACATCCGTCTTGCCATCGGCTCTTTTGAGATCCACAATGTCTCCCTGACAAAGAAAGGAGATACATATTATGCATAGGTATGAAACCTCCGCGCTGTGTTAATAAAGTGGAAAACGTGTTTTTCGTGCTACTGCATTTATTAGACAGTTTAAGCCAGAAAATGCTTAATCGATGAAGCTTTTACTTATAAAAATACATTTTGTCAGGTTTTTATATTCTGCAATTCTGCAGTATGCATGGACACAGGTTTACAACATCACAGCTTCATTAGTGGGTCAGTCCAGTCGACCACCATAATCAACTTGCACCCTCCAAATTCACATTATGGATGCTTTTAGCCAAGAAAAACAATGAGTACACTTAAATATACTTGCATAATTATAATGAAAGTTTTTGTTAAACCTTTATTTAACAAGATAAGAATGTCTTTCTTTTTGGAGAGTGTTCTCAGCCAATATATGCAGCATTAGCAAAGCAGGGTTTTTTTCTAGAAACCAGAGTGCGTAAAGAAAAGTTTCACAAGTACGTGGAGAACAGAAGTGCACACAGATTGGCCTTGGAACAAACATGATGGGCGTATGTTTCCCAGTTTGGCTCTTCAGAAGTTTTACGCTTTTGTTTTTCACATATTATTAGATAAAGGCATCAAAATAACGTTCCACATATATGGCTGGATGTATCACCAAGATAGCTGCTGAGTAGCAAAGTATATCAGAAATATTACATTTCAAAATTCAATTTATTTTAAGCCAGTTTTAGTTATACTGCACCCCTTCACAACTACAGTCATCTCAAGGCACTTTGGTACCCAATAATATGGTGATTATTAATGAGGATTTCCACTAAACACTATGAAATCAAATACTTTTAAAGGAATTATGACCAGCTCATAACAGCAGCAATTCTTTGTCCATTACTACCCTCTGCTATTGTCTACAAAATAAAAATGTCTTGCACAAAGCTCAGTGCACTTCGCAAAAACATAAATCAGCCACACAAGAGGCTGCTGCGATGGTTTTTATTATTAATGAGAACAGCAGCAAGTGTTAACGCAAGCAACTTTCAAAACCCTGCGCACACCAGGGGCGACTAACTGCCTCAGGACAGCGGCACAAAAAGCTGGTTCTCTGTTAAGGCTTTGCCAGCAACACAAAAAGGCTTGAGAACAGTAAAAATACAAAAACATGCAGCTTCAGTATAAACACTGTGGAGATATTAAAAATAAAAAGGTTTATCAAAACAAGCCGACCAGGGCAGATGCAGAGCCTCCAGTTAACGATGCCGACCATACTTAAATCACACTTACAAAGAAAACAAAAGCTCACCTTGACGGGGAACATGGTGACGGTCTCTGGGCTGTCAATGCTGTACCAGATGCAGAGGTTTCCCCGGTTTTGGGAGACCACCACATCGCTGCCAGGCACCCACTGGACGTAAGAGCAGAAACTCAGCAATGTGGTCTTCACGCCAGACTGTATGTCGTACAGATGGAGCTGCAGAGGACAGAGAAAGATAGAAAGATATAGAAATTCCTATTTTCATCATCAGGAAATGGTTTCAAGTCCAACAGTAAAGGCAAAGTCCAGCAAGTGTCACTGTACATAAGAATGGATTTCTCCAATTCCAGCTGTGACCATTAAATTTAAAGTTCGTAAATATAGAGTCCAGAGAGTTAATCTGGTTTATCTTCGCATAAAATAAAAAAATAGGTTCTATACAAAGGTAACAAAACCACTTTACAGTCCATCAAAGCTCATTTGTATCCACAATAATATTATATTTTTATTATATACTGTATAATTTAAATGTTTCATAGGAAGTTTATGCCGACAGTACTTTGCACCAGATTATCTTTTGCTATCTTTAAAATAGTCATTTCAAGAGTATTCAGAGCATCATCATCAGTGTGTGAATGGGTGAATGACTGAATGTAGTGTAAAGGGACTAAGTAAAGCGCTATACAAATACAGGCCATTTAGCATTTAGCATTTTACCATCATGGATCACCACTTAAAGTCAGGCTAAGTTGAATTTATTTAGATTTATTTTATTTGAATCATTGATTTATTTTTTGCACCTGCATTTGTTGGTTTAGTTTACTTATAACCTCATTAGCTCAGGAATGTAAGTTCCAGGCCCACTGCACAGCAGACCCACACTCCTTCCACCTGTTTGTTTCCTTTGGCCATGTCTCCATACCTTATTTTATTTTAATTCTTGAACTTCTGTAGGTACACTGACTCTTGGTTGTGACATCCTCTTTATAGCCAGTCTCTGGAATAAGCCAAGCCTTTATGTTTTCTTTGTTGTGGCAAAAATATGTAACTAGTACTTGGATTTTGGGGTGCATTTGAAGATATAATGTGGTTATTCTTCGATCTATAGAAAACCTGGTTGGTGAAGTTTGTTACCTTTAGGTAGGAGACCTTAAAAGTGAAAGAGTTGTTTCTCCTTGTCCACAGTACAAAAATAGGCCTTATGCATCTTCTAGTGTTAGGTCCATAATTTGTTGGACCTTTTGGCACATTAGGTCATTGTCAACCGTCCTAAAAATGTTTGTAAAAACTCCTTAAATTAAAGCTGAAAGTATGCACTTCAAACGCATCTTAATAGTCTTGTTTAAAACCCACTGGTTTACACAACAGGTTTTACTTCTTTTTATTCCATCCATCTGTTCTCTCCCACTTATTCTTGTCTAGGGCGAGAGGCAGGGTACACCCTGGACAGGTCGCCAATGTGCCACAGGGCTAACACACAGAGACAAACAACCATTTACACCTATGGGCAAATTAGAGTTACCAATTAATGTAACCCCACTAACTGCATGTCTTTGGACTGTGGGAGGAAGCCAGAGTACAGAGTACAGAAAACCCAAGCAAACATGGGGGGAACATGCCAACTACTGACAGCAAGACCCAAGCCTGATGGTGGAGCTGAACTCAGGACCTTGCTGTGAGGCAACAGCGCTATCTACCATGCCACCATGCTTTTTAATTCTTTCTTTTGAAATATACTACCTAAAATATCATGCTATGCATGAGAAAATGTGATAGATTAGATTGCATTTTCCTTTTCATCTTCCTTTTAGACCACCCTTGTTCTAATTGGCTGCTACTGGAAACCAAAATGTTTGAAAAGCAGGTAGAAGAGTACCCCAGCTCTGTGTGCCTGCATTTAGAGCAGTCTAGCCTAAAGCCTAAACACTTGGCCCACTCCCTTCTTTCTTTGAAAATGTAACCATGTTTGACATTCCACATACACTTTATGGCTTTATTATTACTTACATCCTTTATAGTATAATTTGTTGCCGCTGTACCATCTCTGGATTAACATTTTAGGTTTTCGATATATGACAGCAGAACACTTAAAGTAAAGATTCGATAGGAAACATTTTGCTAGCAACCTGTTCTTGTAGGTTGAGGTTTACATTAGCATAGTTAAACTCATTTGGCTTGAACAAAGTTGATTAACATCCAGCAGCTCCACGTGAAAACTCCCACTGCAATAATCTGTTCCACTGTGCACTTGATGAGAATGTAGATTCTATAAGCTACAGAGACTCCCGCAGCACTTAATGTGCATGTGTGAGTATGTCAGACCGCCCGCTGATGTAATCAGCTTCCTTAATGCCCTCCCCACACCCACCATCACTAATTTTAATAATGCTTTGTCTATAGTCTCACCCGGGTGCTCAGCTTGCCAACTTTAAAATGCAATGAGGACAAGCAGCCTGTTGATAAGGTCATCTGAAAGCAAGGAGCAATTAAAGAAACATTTTATGACTCTTTACTGTTGAAAAAAAAAATGGGAAAATGAAATTTCTCCCAGATTGTGGAGTATACGGAATTGCAGTTGGGAAACCACCATTAGTGCTGTAATAAAGGTAAAAGTTAATAACCACTGCAGATCAGATGAATTAACATTTACAGTAAACCTGGGCATAAAAAACATTTCACTGAAAAAAAAATCTGCACACGAGCCACAAAGTTTTTCAGTGATTGCAGAGATTTTTTTCTGGCACTAATTACCGTCAAACTTTTCTATTCTTCTACTTCTTCTTCAAGTCATTGATGGTCATAAATATTTTACAATCTCTTTCGCTAAAGTTGATTTTGCATATACTAAAAGGAAACTTGTACACTAGATTTGTAAAACTGAATTATGTGTCACAGCAAGTCACACTGGAGGAAAAAGTTAGACTCCACAGAGGGATTCTCAATTACCTGAGTTCTCCTTGTCTTTGCCCCAAGGCTTAAACATCAAACTTTTTTTTTACCCCGAGGCAACAACTGACAGCATCTCGCTGCTGCTCTCATCCTCCACACAAGGCCTCTGTGAATCTCAGCAACCTCTTACATATAACCAGAGGAAAATGAATACTGTTTTTTAAATGGGGTCTATGACAGCAAAATTAATGTTTTCCCACTTATATGACATAAGACGTAACTAAAGGGAAAAAAAATTAGTTTTGTGCAAAAAAAAAAAAAGGCTTTTAAATAGGGACAGTTCAACGTCATGAAGAATTAACATTTAAAGGCCTAGTTTGCTTTTACTCCATCCAGATTATTATATACAGTACGATCTATATAGAGATGTCTGCCTTCCCTGGAACATATCTGTACCAATTAGAGCTCAACTTGTGAATTTCTTAATACAATATAATCTTTCCCAGACATTAAACATCGTTATAAAAGCAGATTAAATGTTCACGCTACACCAGAAAGCACTTTCCAATTTTCCTCTAGTCTTATTGTTTTATTCTTTTGTTGATTAATCTTACTCCTTTGGGACTCAAAAACAGCGGGACAAGTGGGAACCGTGTCATTTAAAGGGATCAAAAGCCAAAAAAAGAAAAGTTGGTAACCTCTGATTTAAACCCTATAGCTAACATTTCATGCCTTTCATGGTTAATTTATGGCACCCCCTGGTGGCAAAGACGGTTTCACATTTATCTTGACTGTCAGTCAGAAAGGCTGGATGACCAAAATGGTTCAAAACAGAGCCACAGCGCCTGTTTTGGATGATGGACATGGCCATAACTAAAGAAATGCCCCTAGCATTGACAGCCTTTTCTACTTTCCTCATCACACTGTCTATCATTTGCCCCCTCGCTCTCTTTTTGCCTCTGGGTCTCTATCTCATTGTGCCGAGGTTTTATTCTTACCCGCAGCTTCTTGTCCCTGAACAGCAGTTTGCACCCGGTTTCATTGAGCTCCAGCCAGTCAATCTTGGAGTCGTGGCTGATGGTTCCCAGATTGTAGCCTCCGGCCAAGTCCACTGAGGGGAGAAATAAACCGACAGATTAACTGAGTCAGACTGCCAGTGTCTAGCTAACGCTGGCCTTTTATTCAAGATCACAAATCAGCTAGTTCTTTTATAATTTTCCATAATTCTATCAGGCAGAGCCTGAGCTGTTTCTCTGCTCTCAAAATGTACCTTCTTTGGGATCCAGCTGATATTAGTGTGCTGATGTGAGGCCTATACAGTCTTTTTAATTAAAATGGGGGTTATTGTCCACACAGAGCTAACTGACTTTATACTGCAGTTATTGTAGGTATATTACTTTAGGAGTTTAATATTATGGTAAGTAATCATATGGGCTGGCTGAGTTCCTATATGCTATGACTTGGTCAAATACTACCAGTTTTCACTGAGTTGTATTTGGAACAAAAAGGTGGAATTATCCTCTTTGAGGCACAGGTACCTGTGTATGGGCCTCAGTAAAGTGAAGTTCAGTTACATAATGATTTCATTTATGCCTGTTTGCTTTCCTCTTGTGAAGAGTCTCTGCAACCTGCTGTTACCCGTAACACCCTCCTCTGCGTAGCTCTGGGGAGACATTTACTTTTGCGCATAATATATGTACAATATGACTGAAAATGTCAAAAGCAATAATATAGATCCAATTAACAAGTATGACTTTAATGTCTTATTTATAAATGCTATTAATATATGTTATATGCTCCCCTCAATGACCAGAGGCAGACTTTCATTATGAAGAACATGGCCTTATAACTTCATTTTTAGTCAGCCCATCATACACCATGCTGTCCAGTAGGCCTCCATAATATATTCACCCGCTGCTTAGAATAGTCCCCGAAAAATCTACTGTTTCGTCCTGTTTACATAATATTAGCCTAAAACACTTTTATAAGCACATTTATAAGATAAAACTTTCTTGAGGATGTTTTATGTTTTCAGTACAAACCAAAAGCCTTCAAGGTGTGGGCCAAAGACAAATAATGATTATTTCATGGGAAAATGTAATTAATTTATGAGAACATGAATTACCTTTATGTTTAACTATTACAACTAAGGGTGTACTCACAATATGCAATCTGTACCATGCTGAGCACATCTGACACCCAAAGTTTCTTTAACTGCGACCTGGCCACTGAAAGACTCAAGCACAGTATTCCAATACTTCCTCAACGACAGCCTCCATTAAAATCTCTGTGGTAAATAATTAATAAATATAAAGGGAATGTGAGAGAACAGCCTGCCATAGCTCACAAAAATGGTCCAATTAAGCCACAAACGCATGAAGCCGTGTGTGCTTTTGAAAGAGACAGACAGCGAGCACAAGGGGGAGGAGCTAACATGCTGAGACTAACTGGGGTGTGTTCAGTCACTGAGCGCAGCGTGAGCTCAGGTCATTGGGGGAGTGGGGAGGGACTATGCCTACTGCAAAAGCACCCTGAGTGTTAAATCCTTTTCTGAACCTGGACAGTCACATTTTGAATAGACACAATTACAGTCTCACTTTCTCTCTCTCTCACACACACACACACACACAGTTTTTTTCTTACCAATAGCAATAGTCTTTATGTCAATCAGATAAGCGAGCTTCTTGTTGTCTTCAACTCCTTTCTGCTTCCTCTCATTTAGTCGGACACTAGACACACACACACACACACACACTTGGTTTAAATGACATGACTGCATTCAGCGAGATATGGTTTTATCAAGTAATAACCCAGCATTAGTGCAGCGTAACTGGCTTCAGCTGCTCTTCATTATGTTAAATCCCAGGATGAACCTGGTCATGAATTTGTCATGCTGCAGTGTCCAGCCGGAGGCGAGCAGCAGCCAGAGTATCCGACAGCCATCAGTCACAGAAAGGCTGACAGCGCTGACACTTCTGACAGCTCTGAATACATTAACATAGATGTGTGCTGACTAGTTGGTTTAGCCTCACTGACTCCTGCGGACTCCTTACTGTAATGATGCAGAGGATTTCTCCAAAACTCAATACCGCCATCTAATGGTCATGGCTGAAAGCACTTATGAGAACGCATCAGGGTTAATGTTTGTGTCTCTGTTTGTACCTTATGTATATAAATTTGTCATTTTTTTAATTGTTCAAGACAGGAAAAAAATTTGGATTTCTCTTTAGTTTTTCAGTATATTACAAATGCTGTATTCAAAAAGATAATGCATGTTTGAATAATCCAAAATATTCCTGTTTGGAAGTGAGATATTGATTTCATTGCCAATATGCAAAACTATCATTCATTGCAGGTTCAGGCTATTACCATAAATCAATTTTTGGACAATTTTGTAAATGGATGATGAAAGATGTGCTCGTGACACTGCTGCTGAATCGTTTTTGTTGCAGGGCACGGTGACATAAATGTTTGTAATCGCCTGAAATTTCTCCTAGTGTGACTTTTAATCAGAATTATACAGTTGCAACCCCCATCAGCAGATCACTAATACTGCATGCGTGGGACTGTTTCACATCTGTTCCTTAGAACCAAACAAACCGGTTGAGGTGCTCGAGTGTTACTCAACAGACTGCTTCTGCATAATTATGAGGAACGGAGCCAACCTGATGAGGTGGGGGTTCATAAATTCCGTGCGAACTGATCCCAGAATCTCGTTGCTGCTGTACTCCACCAAGCTCAACTCCCCGGCATTAAATATCATGCACACCTGAAAACAGAAACAAGAACAGGGCTGTGAATACAGCAGAGTGAAGAATGTACTTTTATGGACAACATGACAGGACCTGATATATAACCTCCTTCGCCGAGATAATTATATTTACTAAACACTAGGCCTTTGTGCTCCTTGGCAAGCCTCTAAATGTGGTTTGGGGGTTTTTTTTAATAAGAAAACAAAAACAATTTGCACACTGTCTAAATGGTTAGTGTGTACTCACTGTTTCATTTTCAAAGAAGAACTTTTCATTTCCCCCAGAGCCAGTCCAAGGCACCTGGGAGAGGACAGAGAAAGCAAAATTAACTGTAATACAAATATTACAACAATACTGCGAACATAACACAATTACACAGTGTGAAGAACGCATTTACTGTGAGAATCTGACATTAATGTTTGTGAACCACACACTCTTATTGCGCCATAATGATGTGATTAACTGATTACTCATGTTTAGTTGTTAAGTATATGTGACAGAGAACAAAAATTGACAGTTTATGACCAAAAAAATGTAACAGCATGTCAGCTTGCATATTCTCTAGCATGGGGTTGCACGCCTATAAATGTTGGGTCTCTCTAGCCCATTGAACTAAAAGACCTTTTATTAAATGCAGAGACCTAACTTCAAAGCCTTCACCTGAATTTTTGGTCACAATGTTTCCCTTCTCCTATATTATTCCCTTCCAAGAGTACCACTCCTGTTACTTCTTTGTTTTATGGTATATTCTTTTATGGTATAATACTTGAGGTCCAACCTCGCTTAATTTATTTGTCAGGAGATCTCCCAGCAGGAGAGTATCTGATGTGTGAGCCATCAGGTAGCGATCTTTCCCCATGATCTTCACTTCTTCTATCTCATAACCGTAATAGGACTTCAGGACAACCCGAGTTCCTGTGGAGAGGTTCTTTACTATCACCTAGAATTAAAAGAAACAAAACAAAACATATTCCATCTTTACTTACGGTTTTGAAATCCAGTAACAATCGATTCACACACACTGATATTTGATACTTTCAACCTGTTAATCCTGTTAAAACGACAGTCAGTTCAGTGTGGTGGTCATTCCAAGCAGCAAAGTTAATCGCAAGAGACTCCTTCTTGTGTGTGTTCATAATGTGTGTATTTATTGTATAGTTTTAATTACTACTTTGCTTTTGCAAATTAGTGTGGCCTACAAGTAATGTAGTGTGCGGCACAGACTCATGCTTATTCCTATAAAAATAAAAATATTAAATTAAAAACATGGCTTTTTTTTTTAAAGATATTTTCTTAGAATTAGCAATTAGTGTTGTTTTTCCCTATTTTCTAAGGGTAACATTATAAACAACAACAAATTATCTATGGGAAATAATAAAAAAAGGCAGATATATTAATGTTTGATGGCTTAAAAATAATGAAAAACAAACAAGATGTGTATTTCCAGCATGGCTTTTTTTCCAGACTACTGTAAACATAATTTTCTGCTACATTTAATTTGTCAATTAAGAAGAAAATCAGATAAACAAAAAGGCTGGATGATTGTTTTCGGAGCTCATCTCTTTCTTAATCATACAGGGCTGCTTGTTGCACCTGAATTCATTAAGTCTGCATTACTGCTCTCACAAAATCAACGGGGCTGTTTTCACATCGTCTGTTAATTAGCAGAAGAAGGAGAGCAAAGAGACGTCTGAAATTGCCTATTTGGTTGTCTGTTTGTCTAATTTAGTGAAATTACAAACACTGTGGTTCAGCACTGATGATTTTCTTGTTGCCTGGCTGTTCCTACCTGGCTCAGGCCAACGTAGGTCACTTCATACTTGTTCTTGTAGATGGTTCTTCGCAGGCAGCAGTCAAACAGCTCCACTCCCCCACACAGTGTTCCCTGTTGAGACACAATCAACAATTAAACACCTAAAAAACGCAATTTACATTTTCTAATCTGTTTTTTTTTGGTCATTTTCAGATGGTAGCAGCACAGAAATAATAGTTATTGTAGAACATACATGCTTTCAGAGTCATCATAGGCTGTTGGAGTCAAGAGTTGGTGAAAAAAATGGACACCAAAAGGCATCTTAACACAATGTTGAACTTAAAGTCACACTGCAGGTTAAAATAACGTTTTTTTAACCTTTATTTAAGCAGACAGTCACAGAATGCGTTAGATCAAGTATTTACAGCGCAGAGGCGTGATCCGTCTTTCTTCCAGGCCAAGCTGGTGATTGTGTAGAGGTTGGAAATTTCTTTAGGTTTGGCTTCATCCCACATTCCTCTCCTCGGAGCCCAATTAAACACCCGCAACCTGGACAAACATCACAAAGGAAAAACAAACTTAGCAGAAACATCATGATAAACTTTCACTTTAACTGTAAAGCTGCCACACACCGACCGGTCAAAGCTGCCAAACACCACAGATTCCCCACTGGGGCTGGCGACAGCCACGGTGAACTCCTTCTCTGTTCGGTCGCGGCTGTAGTCGAAGGTCTGCAGGATGTGTCCCTCTCTGCTGTAGGCCACCACCTTCTTGTCACAGCCCCCCACCATGATGCTGTTTGCACCCCAGGCTAGAGCGTAGGGTGGGCACAAGTGTGTCAGAAGCTTACCCTGTGGCAAGTAAACAAATGTGTGAGAAGATATGTGTTGAATGGTGTAGAACTTTTAAAATAGGAATAAAAAATGCATGAAGGCAAACAATCTGTAGCTGTGTTCACTCATGCACTGAAGACCTGAACTTTTCCAGACATGCTGGAGGTGCAGTCACATTAAAAATTAAATCTTTTCTAACCCTCCAGCTCATTAATACACACTCTGTGTGACGTCTGATTGCATCAATACGAGAACAGTGCAGGTAATAGTCTGGTAAATTTAAAGCATGTAAGTGGTCATCCTGTTTCCTGCCTCCTGTGTGCTGTATGCAGGCAATACTAGACTAAACGTGCCATGGTTCTTGTTATATCTGTGTCTGTCAGCAGGTTTATTCTTTTAAGTCTTCCTGGTACTTTCTCTGTTTGTTTTTTTCTTTTAGTTACTTCCTGTTTTACTTAGTTTTAGTTTTTTTCTTTCTTCTTTTGCTTCTTTCCCTCCTTCATCATCAGGAGTCTCTTATTTGTGCCTCCTCTTCTTCTGCTTCCACCAGTCGGTGACCTGAAATTCAGTCTGATGTTTACCATGCTGCAAAATCTCTCAATTCCCAAAATGCATCTAGAGAACAGAGGATAACAGAGGAGGCTTGTTGGAATTGCTGGAGGATACACAGGTGTATCCTTCAGGGAAGTGTTTTCATCTTAAGTGTATAAAAGAGGTGTGACACACAGCTGGAATATACGGACCAAGATTATTTAAATGCTTGTTGCACGCATCTTAGATGGGACTAAGACGTGAGCAGAGGTGTTGATGATGTGCAATTTGGGAAATGAGAAAGGGGAATTATTTGCCCCACGCTCATTAGTTCACGTGTTTGACTGTTTCCACTTGTGCCTAGGGTTGATGCGTGTGCATAGATTATCCTGTATGTCTCCTTTTCTTGGGTGTTTCCCAGTTTGCCTCATTATGCTCTGTGTTTTTTCTGTTTCATTCACTTTAAGACTTGATGTTCTTGTTTTTTGTTTTCTGTTCTTTTTTTTTAACCACTCCTTAAAGGCCTGTTTTTTAATTCATTCTGTGTGACTCCTGCTTCTGCTCATGACAAAGCAGAATTTTTCCTATAGTGAGAATGCGTCTGAAAATGATCATTTCCATCAGTGAAAAGAACAACTTTGTACAATGTCTTAACCTGATTTCCCAACATTTTCTGGATTTCATGTGTGAAAAAACAGCTCCTGTAGGTGAATTGTACCTGTGATTCCCCTGAGCCTTCATCATCAAAGAAGTACCGCACAACTGTCCCATCAGCATGGCCCGATATGATCCCTTTACCAGAGACACTGACACAGAGCAGAGATCTTAAAAATGACACGCAGTGCCCGCAGAACAAATGCAGCAAAGCAGACAATTATTTCACAAGCTATACACATGGGAAATAGCTCATAACTTTAATAAGGTCAGCCCACACTTCACGCTGGGACCCTTGTACAACTTTTTGGTAAAAAGAAAAAAAATCTTTTTGATTTTGATTTTATGGTATTTATACAAAGAAATCCTAATCATAAAAGCAGTTTCTGCACAGTAGTTCCTATTTTCAAGTTTATCAGCTCATCTTCAGACTCAATACATATACGTGTGTGTGTGTGTGTGTGTGTGTGTGTGTGTGTGTGTGTGTGTGTGTGTGTGTGTGTGTGTGTGTGTGTGTGTATGTGTAAAGATATTTTAAGCACTCACTTTGATGCCAGTGAGACAACCCAGGATTCTGTGGCGTAGATGGTTGAAGATTTGTTTGTCTGAGTGTTGGCAAGCCGAATCTGTAAAAAAACATCAGAGAACTTAAAATATCCTTAAAATATCCAAGTACACTGCGGTTGGATTTAGAGAGGAATACAAAGACTTAACATCCCAACTGGAAAAGGCTGTGAAAATATTTCACATTTACTGCATAAAGATGAAGTAATACAGATTTTTCCCAAGAGGTTTTAATGCATCTAAATTATGTTCTATAAATTCACTGATGCATATATTTCTTTTTACTAACATCTTTGTATTTGTATGTATGGGTACATTTCTAAATGAATTATTTATGATTCTGACAGTTTTTGAACTCTACAGAAAAAAGCTTTGACAAAGAAATCAGACCATGTGGAACTAAAATGTCTACAAAAATCTAAAGGATACAACTGTTATTCTACTACACCCATATATAATTCCTGATACTTTTACTTAATATTAAAAAAAAACGTGAAATATCCAAGACATACCTTGCCTTCAACTAATCCGTAGACAATAGCATTCTCTGCAGGCCAAAGAAGGCATGTCACAGCACTCTGCAATAAAGATAAGAAAATAACACAACCATGTTGTTGCAGGTGATGACACAAAGTTGAAAGACAGCTGAAAAATGTAATGTCATGTTTATAAGGAAAACAAAACTTATAACCCAATTAAAAACTAATACCAGAATAGATTCATCAACAGCTAAGCCCTGCAAAGTGTATTCACTTTGAACTCTACAAACAAAAAGGTTTGACAACCGAATCAGACCACGTGGAACTAAAATATCACAAAAATTTAAAGAACACAACTATTAGTCTACTACAATTATACACATGCGTAGAAAACAGAACATATCTGATCATTTTTTAATTTTATATGTCTAAATGATTTATAATAAAATATTTTAATCAGTCCTCATTTGTTATCCATGTCTTTGTTTTCTGTAGTAGTAGATCGTAGTAGGTGCTCATATTAAACATGTTCAAAGTTTGAAAAAATAAAATGACCACAGTGTGTGTGCAAATAATCCCTGTGAGCCAAAAACTCAGGCTTTAGATTACTATTAACTCTCAGATTCAACAGCACAGAGACTCCATCGACATGCCCTTCAAACCTTTTGTTTGCATGCAGCAGCCAATTAAACACAGCTGGCATAAAGAGAGGAACTAAAACTACTTGCTTCAGAGGTGAGATTATCTGAGACAGGTGGACTAAATGATGATTAGTCTGAACTTTAAACTAAGCAAAGCTACACTGTGCAAAAGTATAAAACCATATGCTGAAAATGAGTTTAATAGATTCCTTTTATGGAAAGAAAAGTTTCAAGTTTTGACAAAAAGTTTTGACAAAAAGCATAGTCACTGCCACTTTTAGCGTGCTCCTCAAGGCAATAACAATGCATTAAATCACGTTTTCTTACCGTCTGAATAAATTTATTGCAGATGACTTTCTTGTCCCCCCTAGGAGAGACGAGAAAACCGATTAAAACTTCTGCTTCGAATTGTACCAAAATGTAAACTATTGAGAAAAATGGAACTAAGCAGAGGTAATTACCAGTCCTCTCCGATTCTGTAGACAAAGATGATATTGTCGGATTGGCCGATGGCAATTTTCGTGGAATCTGGTGAGAAGGCCATGTCATTTACAACATAGCTCTGCTTTCCATACTGAGAAAATAATACATATCAGTAATTATTATTATAGAAAAGCACTATAACATAATAACACACCAACAAACCCACAATGCTCCTGGCCTATAGAAATCTGTCATGGGGGCCCCGCGTGGTAAAACTGTAGGACCTGCTTGGGCAAACACACAGGGAGGCCCCACAGTGTAGGGCCAAGATGTGCCCTACATTTCAGCCCACAGTGGGCTGTCAACAGTGTGGGTTTCTCCACAGTGGCCTCACATGGGCCCCAAGAGGATATGTTTGCTGGATAGATACCCAGTTGCATTTAATATAGATTTTACAAAGCCACTTGGTGTAGGCTACAAATACAAGCACAGAGTTCAAAATAAATGGGTGTTGTCACAATGGCTACACCCATCTTTTATATACAGTCTATGATTCCAGCGACACATTTGGTTAATGGCAAGTAATTCATCATAATTTCTTTACATTATATACAGCACCTCCTTTCATACACACATGCAGCTCAAAGGACAACGGGATTTGTCTCACCTTGGCGTCCACAGGTTTTGTGGAGAACTTGTCCCTGCTCTCTCCATGCTCATCATACAGCAACACCACCCTGTCCACAGTGCAAACAGCGAACTTGATGTTGTTTGGTGCCCATGCCATGCAGGTAACTTTGGCAGCAAACTCCTGTCAAAGCAGGTAAACAAATCAATCCTAAAGCACTTGTTTTATAGACTTGCTCTTATATGATGTCCTCTTTTAAAATCCTTCTAATGATTGTGTATCTGTTACACGTGTCTTTATGCTTCTACTCTAAATGAAAATCAGTGTTTCTCTCTGTTTTATCTTGTGTTTGGCCCTGATTTCAGTCTTTCTATAAAATCATGCTTTAACTGTCTGCCTAATTGTTGTCTATTTTTGCCAGTAGAGATACTCTTCCTTATGAGCGACAGATAGATGTTAAATTTGATCAGACACGATAGATTTAGGTGTTTTAAAATCCATTTAGCACGTGCAGACTTTTGGCCATGTATTAATCATAAACGCAGCGTTTATGTGCTAGCAAGCCTGGCTAGTGCAAAAATCCGCTTTCAATGACAGTTCAGCGTGGGTCAGTAAAATCAAATTCATGCAATAAATAAATAAATATATCACGAAACTGGTGCGCAGTTTCAGCTTTCTAGTATAAACATTATTATCTGGCTTCCAGAACCAGTTATTGTTAGCTAACTCGCGCTGGCTTCCTAGCACTACTTACCGTTAGCTCACTCGTCAACTTACCCGGGAGGTTAAAAGTGTCTTGATATACTTCAGTTGCATTCTGAGGGAAGCTCGTACACAGAATGGTATTATTACTGCTGGAATATTCCTCAGATTTTGGTCATTTTGCTAGCGAGCCAGGGCTAGCGCAGAGGAGGTTGGAAGTAAACTAACTGTGATCTCCTTAGTTACCGCTGGGGCGGGACTTGCGGTGCGTTCATAACAATAGGAAATGTGAATGTTCTCGGACAGTTTGCCAGCTCTCGCGCTTTTGTTTCTGCAAAAGGATGCCATTAAATAATTAAAACAATTTTAACCCGGTAGAGTCGTTCCAGGTTACGCCACAGGCCGTGAACAGAACTGCTTAGATTATGTGATTTCTATCCGTTTATTCTGTTTACTCTCTAAAGATGCTACGATTTCCGTCATTATATATCAGCCGTCAAATGACAGAATTCCCGGAGCTAAACCATGTCCACGTTTAGTAAGGGAAGAGTTCAGTTTAGATGTGATATTTAAATAGTCACATTTTAGACTAAGATTAAAAAGTTTTGAGGAAATTTCCCCCAAAAAAGAAAAGAAAAAATATGGAGATGCCGGGGATTGAACCCGGGGCCTCATACATGCAAAGCATGCGCTCTACCACTGAGCTACATCCCCTTCCGTATAGGAGCCGCGAATGTAGTATATTTATTCGCATACATCTGCACTATACCCACACTTGCTAACTGTTTCTTCGCTATATCATACTTGTTTAAAAGACAATTTCAATTCCTCATATATTATGTACATTGCTTAAACTTTCTTCAGGCATACCAAACCGTTGAATAAAAATATTAAAGTTAAATAAATGTAAATTTATGAATAAGTCTGGATTGTAGCCCCCACAAACTCAGCCTGCCAGATTGCGCACTTGTGAAATTTGCTGTTAACATCACTTAAGATTTATCTTTTACTTTTCATAATCTCTATATATTATTAGCCATTTAAATGGTGAATACACATCACACATTTTACGTCAATATCAAAATTGTAAGAGTTATAAGAACGTTTTTTCCTGTGCACAGAACAAAATGTTAAATTGCCGCTGCAGATACGCCCCTCTAGCGTGGTGACGTAGAGGTCACGTGGAAGTGTTAATCTTCCAAAGTGTACCAAGGTGTACCGGAAATCAGCGAAACCCTCAAGTGTATGACGAGATGTTGCCAATTTTTATGTCGCACAAAATCAGAGACAAACACATGTAAATTGTTTACTAAAATTTAGGATGCATATTGGCTCTAAAACAAAGTTACTCTAAATTTTTGATTCATGTAAACAATTTACTTATTTTCATGACAATATGTATTTTGTTGACTTCTAAAGATAAGAATTTATATACTCTGAATCAGTGTTGGTCAAGTTACTTGAAAAAAGTAATCAGTAACTAATTACTGATTACTCCCCCAAAAAAGTAATCCCGTTACTTTACTGATTACTTATTTTCAAAAGTAATTAATTACTTAGTTACTTAGTTACTTTTTAAAAACACGATTTACAACCTGAAGAGGTGATAAAGTGATAGATCTTTCAGCCCAATTCTACTTTTTCTACATAATCCATCATACAAAATGTAATCAAATGGAAAAGTCTCTTTTTTTAACTTGTTTTATCAGTTTTAATCTTTTAACTTTATGCATCAAGCAAAACATTTAATTATATGCAACATTCTCTGACTTGAATAAATTAGTTTAACATTTAAACCTATTTTCTGCACATTCCAGCACATAAAATAAAATATTTTTTGTGTTTACACTCACTCTTTCAAACAGATGCAAGTAAAACACAGCAGAAAATAAATAAAGTCAAAGACTCAGCGGTCCTTTTGCTCTATTTTCACCTGTAAAGCAGGAGCAGGGTAGGCGGAGGGTTACCCTGGTGCAGGTGTGCTGCGGTCAGTTGAAGAATCCGCGCGAGTGTCTCTGTGAGTTTCCCATCACGTCGTAGCTACTCGGTGCTTGCTCGGAAGTTTAGGGGTTTTTTTCGCTGTAAAAAGAAGTTTTCTTCCCACGCACGATGGACGCTAATGTTTTTGTCACTTTTTATGGAATCAAACTCAAAGTAAGGTCAGTACTTCCACACTTTAAACGCTGCACGCTCATACTCTCTCCCGCACTCGATATATTATCCATTGTTGATCTGCACACAGCTGCTGTCACCAACGTCGCACTTGCTTACGTCACTGTCATGAGACATTCTCGCAAAAAAAATCACGGTTTTAGTAACGCAGTAACGCAGCGTTCCTACGGGAAAGTAACGGTAATCTAATTACCGATTTTGCAATAGTAATCCCTTACTTTACTCGTTACTTGAAAAAAGTAATCAGATTACAGTAACGCGTTACAAGTAACGCGTTACTGCCCATCTCTGCTCTGAATACTTGGCATTGGAACCAACTATTGAAATTATTAAGTTAAAGTATAAAAACTTTTCAAACACCTTCTTCTTATCCCATACTTCTCCAAATTCCACAGTAATTGTGTCAATTTTGTATTGAGGCAAAAACCTTTCATTAGGTTAATAGAAACACTAACACTTATATTGTAAGGTAAATACCGTACAATAATAGCGCCTACATTTTCCTAAATCATGTTCTTTTTAAGGCATAGAGATATAATTTTTTTCATTAATATTTTTTGTAACATTTTTTAAAGTTGAAAGTTCTCTGGTGTTTGGGCGATCAGATCCCAGCAAACTAAACAGGGCACGAACGAATGTTGGACAATGTGGGTATGTCAGTAATGATAAGTGTTAGTGTAATTTATGGGGTTTATTTATTTAAATTATTATTTAATAAATCTAACTTGGGAAAAATATTGCAAACAGCCTAGTCTCAAATTCTACTAAAAGTTGATTCTGTTCATCTGGACGTAGCGTTTTGTGGGAGAAACGTTTCGTCACTCATCCAAGTGACTTCTTCAGTCTCAGCTGACTGCAGGGTTCTCCAAATCTTATAAACAGTAAATTTGCATAATGACTGAAACCAGCCCACCGAGGGAACAATGGGCTGGGAGGTCAGTTCCTTAATCATAATTATGCAAATTCTCATGACTGTTGATCAACAACCACTGACCAAAACCCATTGATCAAAGACCACAGATCAATGGCCATGACTACCATTCACAGAGAGTTGGGGAATGGCTGCAATCACAGCATTGTAAGATGGCGAAAGATGTACCCTTAGGCCCCCTCCTTGATTCAGAGATGGTCTTTCCCTTTTCACGTAAATGGCCTCCTTGACTCCGCGCTCAAACCAGCGTTCCTCCTGTCCAGGATGTGCACATCCTCATCATTGAAAGAGTGTCCACTGGCCTGTAGGTGTAAATAGACTGCAGAGTCCTGGCCTGACGAGGTAGCTCTTCTGTGTTGTGCCGTCTGCTTCGCCAGAGGTTGTTTGGTTTCCCCGATGTATAAATCCTGGCAATCCTCCTGGCACTTAACAGCGTACACTATGTTACTCTGTTTGTGTCGGGGGACCCGATCCTTGGGGTGGACCAATTTTTGGCGCAGCGTGTTTTGGGGTTTAAAAGCCACAGAGACCTGGTGTTTAGAAAAAATGCGTCTCAATTGCTCTGATACTCCTGACACATATGGGATCACTACAGGTTTTTGCTTGGGCAGGGGTTGTCCTTCTCTCCTGGATTAGCTGGAGCTTTCTTTAGGTGCCTTTCCCGCTTTGACAGAAGTCCAGCTGGGATAACCACATTTACTCAGGGCCTTCTTGATGTGCCGTTCTTCTGCCTCCCTGGCCGCTGTGTCTGTGGGGATGGTGTTTGCTCTGTGTTGTAGCGTCCTAATGACACCCAGTTTGTGCTCCAGTGGATGATGAGAGGCAAACCTTAGATACTGATCCGTATGTGTAGGTTTACGGTACACGTCAGCTTTTAGATGTCCCCCATTCCTGATGGAAATCTCACAGTCTAAGAAGGCTAACCTGCCCCTTTTCATATCCTCCCTGGTGAATTTGATGTGTCGGTCCACCGAGTTAATGTGATCCATGAAATGTAGTACGTCCTGAGATTTGATTTTCACCCAGGTGTCATCCACATATCTGAACCAATGGCTTGGTGGTGTTCCAGGGTAGGATAGCAAAGCCCTCTTTTCCACTTCTTCCATGTACAAATTAGCAATGATGGGTGAAACTGGGGAGCCCATGGCACACCTGTGTTTCTGCCTGTAGAACTGACCCTTGTATGTGAAGTAGGTGGAATGAAGACACAGCTCCAAAAGCAAACACACTTGGTCGTTGCTGAGAGTGGTCCTGTTGCTGAGGTTGGGGTCATCCTGTAATCTCTTACGGACTACCTCCAACGCTTCTGTGACTGTTTCAGTCATTATACAAATGTACTGTTTATAAGATTTGGGGAAACCTGCAGTCAGCTGAGACTGAAGAAGTCACTTGGATGAGTGACGAAACGTTTCTCCCACAAAACGCTACGTCCAGATGAACAGAATCAACTTTTGAAGATTTACTTTCCTGGATGATTGAGAATGCATCAAGATGTTATTTTAATGTAATTTTCCTAACCTGACATTTAGCTATTTAGCTAAAATTTGCTTTTATATTCCTATGGAAAAGTCTATTTCTACATTTTTTATTTATTTATTTTAATACCAAATATGATTTTAAAAAAACTTTTTCTGTAGACACATCTGGCTTCAGCTGGACTCATGACATCTGTTTTTGAACCATAAAAAATTTCCGAATCTCGTTGTAACGCTTGTATTTTATGTTGAAAATCCCTAGCGGAAACGTGAAGCCTCAGTTCGTCAAACTTACCGTCGCGGCCTGCTGCCCGACTTCCACGCTGCTGGCGGCGCGTGTGGAACACATTGGTCTCATCGTCCCGTCCGAACAAACTCTAAACTGTCAACCTAAACATATTTCCTTTGTTTTGCTTCTCCCGGATTGAAATTGGATTCGTTTCAACATTCAAAGGTTTGTTTTTGGCCACCAGATCTCATGTTTATTGGTGTTTTTTGAAGTATTTTGTGACTCAGTCTCATCTACATCTCTTGCTTCCGCGCGGCAGAACGTTCACGTGGAAACTGGGACTCGTCACAAATCCTTCAGTTATCGGTATCTGCAGTTAGTTTCAGCTGTAATCACTACAAAAAAATGGCAAATATGGCAACCCTGATCCTGGAGGACGGGACGACGTTCAAAGGCCGCCAATTTGGTGCAAGCGTGTCGGTATCCGGAGAAGTTGGTACGTGTTTTATACTGTTTTAATTTACCTCAGACTCTCAGTTTATTATTGTGCATAATCCACCTGTGTATAATATAACTCAGCATGGGTTAAACATTTGCTTTGGTACATTGTGTAATCTGGATGTGTGGTGTGGTTTGCCCCTTTGTTCCAAGACGCTCATGGTTCAGAGTTGTAAAGCGCCAAATCCTCCTAACGTTTCCCCCCCCCAGTGCCAAACTCCATTGAAAAAGAGTGGAATTTAGTGACGCCATCACAGCCATGCGCCCACCTCTACCTTCAGCGCCCACCTGTGTGTATTTTGGCAGGCAGATGTGACTAGGAAACTGCTTGCTGTGTCGTAATAAGCATGCCGAATTAAAGATAAGATAATAGTGATTTTGGATCAGGTCAGATTTTGACATTCAGTATGCGTGACTGCAGAGATGAGTCACACAACGTTAAAATGATAAATAAAAATGTAAGCGTATGCTGGATGGAGGACGTCTACCCGGGTGGAATGCGACTGTATTCCAGCCAGGTGTTATAATCCCTTCAAACGTTTATTACAGAAACACAAGTAGGCAGAACACAATAAAATAATCGACTATAGAGATCGAAAAACACATTTCGTTCTCAATAAACAGTCATCATATGTAGACAGTTAAAGATGCCGCATGAGTTCATTTAATCAAATGGGAAATACTGGTAATTAATGCACTTTCTAGTCTGAGTGATCACTCAGACTACAAGAGACTCCACATTTATCTGTATTTTCCAACAGCAACGACTGAAATAATTTTAATATCAGGTAATATGGGATGTCTTAATAATGAGACTGTTTATTATGAACTACAAGAAAAAAATTGGATATCGTCTCATGAGATACAACACTTGAGATACAAAGATATAATTGTACTAAATATGAGAGAATCATAATTATGAGATAAAAAGTCATCCAAGTCCTAAACCATAAGAGTTTCATTGTTATTGAAAGTGCATCAGTGTGCATTAAAAAGAAAAGAACTCAGCTTGCTAATATTCTCTGACTCTAAAGAAAAAACCTAATTATTATTAACTGTCTGGCAGATTTAAGCTCTTGTAGTTGATATGATGTACTCAAGAATGTTTTGTGTGTTTAGTGTTTCAGACGGGGATGGTGGGATACCCCGAGGCTCTTACTGATCCATCCTACCGCTGCCAGCTGCTGACCCTCACTTACCCTCTGGTTGGCAACTATGGTGTGCCAATGGATGAAGAGGGAGAGTTCGGGCTGAGCAAGGTGAGCGGTTATTTAAACTCCAGGTGAAAATTAATTTGCAAACTTATTAACATATTTAAAGTGGAAAAGCGAGTCAGGATTTTTCTTCTTTTCTTCTGTGGGACGGTTTTATCTGAATGAAAGAAGTCTTAACTCTGATAAAACACACTGTCTCATCTGTTGTTGTCTTGTTCAGTGGTTTGAGTCATACAAGATCCACGCTGCTGCTTTGATTATTGGAGAACTGTCTGAAAGTCCCAGTCACTGGAGTTCAGCCAAGTCACTGGACCAGTGGCTCAAAGAGCAAGGCATTCCTGGATTACAAGGTCAGAAACCCAGAATAAAAATGGGCGTAATTTAATTGGAAAACTGCTCAGCATCTGTAATATATATTAATGCATAAAATAATCAGATGCAAGCTTTTCAATTTAATGCTACAAACTGTTTCCATTTTCTTCAGGTGTTGACACCCGCTGCTTGACCAAAAAGATCCGAGAGAAGGGGACCATGTTGGGGAAGCTGATAGTGGATGGGACTCCTGAGGAAAGTATTCCCTTCGACAATCCCGACAAGAGGAACCTGGTCCGAGAGGTCTCCATGAAGGTAACCCACCAGGAGTTTTGTTACAGTCCCATCGAAGCTCTGCCAGCTCTCGAGTGCTAATGGAGGGCGTTATTTATGTTACTGATAAACTAGAAACTTGGAGATTTGATCTGTGGATCTAATTTTGTGAAGGTTTTTTTTAAAGCTCTAAAACATAGGAAAAGTTTAGCGCTCACACTTCAGCTCAAGTAAGAGGTTTTAAACTAAATAAAAAGCTTTTGTCTGTAGTTGTCTCAAAACATATTGTTTAGCAGGTAGCTTGCTGCTTGTTTTGTGCCTGTCAGATATTTAGATGTTTCTCTGTTTGGTTGTCTCCAGGAGCCAAAAGTGTTCAATCATAGCGGCAGCTTTCGTATCACAGTGGTGGACTGTGGCATCAAGTACAACCAGATCCGCTGCCTGGCTCAGAGAGGAGCCCGTGTTACTGTCGTACCCTGGGACCACCCGCTGGACACCGCCGGTCAGGAACACGCGCTATGTCGGGGATTTTTCTTCAGGGGAACTCGTACCACTTTTATCAGTGGTTACATAAATAATTGTTTCTCATCTTTTTCCAGATTTTGATGGTTTGTTCGTCAGTAATGGTCCCGGGGATCCCCAGCTCTGTCAGGCCACCATCAACAACGTGAGGAAGGTGATCTCTGTGGACCAACCAAAGCCAGTTTTTGGCATCTGTCTCGGACACCAGCTGCTCTCTCTGGTCATTGGAGCCAAGACCTACAAGATGAAGTGAGTACCTCAAACTCAACACCTCCGTAACCTGAAAGATAAGAATCAAAGTTTAACAATTTAAGTGATTTTAAACTTTTACCAACGTTTACTATCAAAAAGTAATGGTGCTCCATTATAAGAAAAATGTATTCAATTATTTTCAGTCCTGTAAACTTAACATGATTACTAATTTCTTCAATTTAACACACCTCTTTCTCTTTGTAATAAATTCGAAACCCTTCCGCAGGCTTGTTAGCCAGTGCTTGCTCTGGTGTTGTTAGCTGGAGCTGGACTAAACAGCAAGTGATTTAAAAGCACAAGAAAAAAATATCCTTCATGAGCAACAACAAAAAAAGATCCAGAGTGAAGGTGGATGGTGTGAAAACATTTTATTTAAATTTGTTTAAGTTACCTTTGCTCCATCTTTTTACTCCGGCCCCACAGCTGCACTGTTGTGAGAACAGCTGGTCAGAAGCTGAATTTCATGACCTTTGGTGGAAAGGGTGAGCACATGTGAATGAAGAACTCACTGTATGTTCTAGTGTAGATGTGGACTTGTCTTAAAGTTGTGAAATAGGACGTCCTCATATTTTGCAAGCCTTCCTGGCAGGATCATTGTGTTCCTGTCGCTGACATTCCAGTCATTGCATGACTCAAGCAAGTATTAATATTGCCTTCAAACTGTTTCTAAGATTACACAACACACATTAGCCAGCCTGAACGCACCTTTTAAAGGTTGAGCTGTAAAAAGTTGAGTGAATCTGTAGTGATGCGTTCACTGACGTCTGTCTTTTGCTGAGCCCTCGGGTGACTGAGGGCACCCTCTACTCTCTCTAGATACACAGGTTTTCACGCTCTCACTTTCTTTGTGAAATGCAGATTTTTGCTGTTCTCAGCACTCTGGCGTCTCCCTTATGATCACTAGAGGGTTGGATTGAGCGTCGTTGTTCTGAAAAAGGCTGAATAAACACGTCTGCCAAATTCTGTAGCCATATCTATTATGGGAGACTCAGCCTGATAAAGCTGCCATCGGCAGAGTCTGAAGGTCGGAGTGGGCAGCATGTGTCCTGCTGGAATGTGGCTGGCATCCCATCAGACAGATTACAGGTTGTTTGTGGAGATTCTTTCTGAAAGACTACAAGTGTCAAACAAGTCGTCCTAAAATGTGCTTTGTCTGTACCTGGATGAACAATCTAAAGGCCAAGTTAATTAAAGCTTCTGCTATAATAATGCCTCATTAGAGGGCACCTTGGTTAAGCTAAATGTATAATTATAGATTTTGTTAACCGTGGGAAATGTCTTTTATCCATCTTTTAATTAGTGTGTTATTTCCTCTTGTTTCTCAGGTACGGTAACCGTGGACACAACCAACCGTGCATCCATAATGGGACAGAGCGCTGCTTCATCACCAGTCAGAATCACGGCTTCGCTGTCGACCCTGACACTTTGCCCAAAGACTGGGACGTGCTCTTCACAAATGCTAACGACCACACCAACGAGGGCATCGTACACAACACAAAGCCTCTGTTCAGGTAACAGTCTGTGAAAGATGGAGTCCAGTGGTGATTCACTCCAGAAGTGACTGGTTCTGGTGCCTTAAGTGCCTCTGTACTGGCCGGAAAAAACCCAATTAAATCATTTGTGGTCCCTTTCATCCAGTGTTCAGTTCCACCCAGAGCACATGGCTGGTCCTACAGATCTGGTCGGCCTGTTTGATGTCTTCATTGAAACGGTGAAAGACCATAAAGAGGGCAACACTGGAAAATCTGGTATTCCAATTTAACTTTCATTTTTTATCATCTTAAATGTTGTGGTGCATATTAATTTATGTCTAAAGTACTTTTGTAGTTTTCAGTAGTAATTGGTATTTAATAGTAGTAATGTAACTATGCCTGTGAAGAAGAGAAACCCTTGTAAGTCTGGCTTGTGTAACAACTAATAAGTAGCAATTTGTGTGATATTTTTCCAGTGAAGCAGCGTCTGATGGACCACCTCACTTTCACTGGTTCCCCAAAGGCTGAAGGGCATGTCAGATCCAAAAAAGTCCTCATCCTAGGCTCAGGTGGACTGTCCATCGGCCAAGCTGGAGAGTTTGATTACTCCGGCTCGCAGGTCTGTGAAACAGGAGCTATTTGGTCTTATTTTGGGCTGTGTGTAAAGCGGAGGGTTAATTCAGGATTTAAAGAAGAACACTTGAACGCAGAGGACTTTTTTCTGTGCCTCCTGATGTTACTCTGCTCTGTTTTCCAGGCTATTAAGGCTCTGAAGGAAGAGAATATCCAGACTGTGTTGATCAATCCCAACATTGCCACTGTCCAGACCTCCAAAGATCTGGCTGACAAAGTCTACTTTCTGCCGATTACAGCAGAGTACGTCACTCAGGTATGGATTCTCTCTGTTGCAACTCTGTGACTGATGAAAGAAGAGAAACTGTGGACACAGTGAAATTTGTAGGTCAACTGTTTTTTGTTTGTTTGTTTTTTCGGATCAGTCAGTATTGACCCCAGATTGTGTTTGTCTAAAAGACTGAGGGGTCTCACATAATCACAGCCCACCAAAGAACACAGAGCAGTTCTGTACAGGTGTGTTTGTAGCTTTGGTGACTGTTGAAGGTAGTTCAGTCTTCTTTTGTGTCTGTATTGTAGGAATTGGGACAGTGGGTTCTAGGACAACCTTTATTTTTATTTCTTTACTGTGGATAAGATACTTTTACGTGGTCCATCACTTTGTTTGGTTGAACACTTGAATGCAGCACAAGTGTTTAAAAGCAAAGGCAAAACATGAGCTTTGTGTTGCAGCCCTTAAATCCGCGGCTCCATGGAAGTCATCATGTAAGATAAAGGGTGGTGCTGGTGGACTAAAGAGAGCTCGTTGCTCCACTCTGGTTTTTATATAGATGCAATATAGAGACAACAGCCAGTAATTAGTAAGAGAGGAAAAATAAGAGTGCGGATTAATAATGATAATGAAAAGAAACAAGTTTGAGGACAAATATTCCCTCAGATTTTTACCGTCTTTGCCCAGGTTTATTTAATGTAGTTTATGTTATTATTTTTATTTTTAAATTTCAGTGTTCATAATACGTTTCTGTAAAAATGTGCTGGCTCAAAGATATAAAAATCCCTGCTCAGCTTTCTACCTGCATCCATCATATGGCAGTATAGAGTGGAAACGAAGAGGCTAAAAGGCTTTTACAGTAAAAAATCAAAGATCACTTAAGCTGCTTTTAGTTCAGTTGCAGACTTCCAAATGTCTTGGACGGGATGAAATTCCCAGTGTGAAATCCACAGAGCTGTTTGTCTCATTTTCATGTGTTGTGAGTGCTTCGTGTCATTACATCTTGTTGTTACAGGTGATAAAAAATGAGCGCCCGGACGGCGTCCTGCTGACTTTTGGAGGTCAGACTGCTCTGAACTGCGGTGTAGAGCTGACCAAGCTGGGCGTTCTGGAGAAATATAAAGTGCAGGTTCTGGGAACTCCTGTTTCCTCCATTGAGATGACCGAAGACAGAAAAATCTTTGTGGAGAAAATGGAAGAGATCAATGAGCATGTAGCTCCCAGTGAAGCAGCTCTGTCGGTGGAACAGGTGAGGAGACGTGTTCGCTTATAAATTAATAGCTTCTGGATTGTTTTTTGCCCCAGTGAAGTCTAAATTTATCTGATTAACTCTGCTGTAGGCGGTGGCAGCTGCTGAGCGTCTTGGCTACCCCGTCTTGGTTCGTTCAGCGTTCGCTCTCGGAGGCCTCGGCTCCGGTTTTGCCAACAACAGAGAGGAGCTGACCTCTCTGGTAACGGCAGCATTCGCTCACACCTCTCAGGTGCTGGTGGATAAATCCCTGAAAGGCTGGAAGGAGATCGAGTACGAGGTGGTCCGGGACGCCTATGACAACTGTGTGACTGTGAGTAAAAGGAGACCAGAGAACAAACGGTTTATACTCACTAAAAAAAACTGAGGGCGATTTAAAGTGGCTGTTGTTTCCTCTTGTTTAGGTGTGTAATATGGAGAACATCGACCCACTGGGTATCCACACTGGGGAATCCATTGTAGTGGCTCCCAGTCAGACGCTTAATGACCGCGAGTACAACATGCTGAGAAACACGGCCATTAAAGTGATCAGACATCTCGGCATCGTGGGAGAGTGTAACATCCAGTACGCTCTTAACCCCGAATCTGAACAGGTAAGCATATATGTGAAGACCTGGGTGATGAAAAGCACAAATAGGACTGTGTTCACCTATAAAGTGGATCTGTTTTGCATTTCCTTATTTTAAAGCCAGTGACATGCTGTAATGAATAGTACAGAAAGTGTAGGTATATTGAAATAAGCATGGGTGGTAACATGACTTGAAGTATATACAGTTTATATGGCTATAGGATGTACAGAGTGTGCGGCTGGATCTGCAGATAATGTAACAGCCAGGTATGTCAACGGCTTACATTTACTGTTTTGGCTCCATAACAAGGTTGTAAAAAGTCTTTGCTATGTAAATCCTAGTTCAATAAGTTTTAAAAGAAAATTGTTTTAGGTATCAATGTGACCAAGTTCATTTCATACAAACCAGGAATAGATTTGTATGAATAGGCTTTATGTATCAGAACAGACCTTTAAACAGGTCTTGTGTGCATGGGGAGCTGGTATTCCTGCTCCTGGTCTAATTCCCGTAATGTCTGTGATTGAATTGTATCTTCTATGTATAATGTGTTGCAGTACTACATCATTGAGGTGAATGCCCGCCTGTCACGGAGCTCTGCTCTGGCCAGTAAAGCGACTGGTTATCCTTTGGCCTACGTAGCAGCTAAACTTGGTCTGGGGATCCCGCTGCCACAGCTCAAGTACGTCTCTCAGCTTAAGAACGGCGGATAATGAACTAACAGGGGCATCGCTGCTTTTACAGAATGATGACATCCAACAAAGACGTTCCAGTATTCTGCCAAACTGAACATTTTTTAAAAGTGGGGTTTAAAGTATTCAAGCTTAAAATCAATTTTTGTATATTAAACGACCAAAAAATAATTGTGATGCATAGATGCCTGTAAAGTAAGGCAGCACAGACTCTCTGCCTTCACTGCATGTGGACCCCACAGTGTCACACAGACCCAGGAAACATGTAGCTAGTCAATCATTACACTTAAAGACATCTGATCATTGAAATTCAATCTTTTTTTTAGTATAAACGTGCTCACAATTTTTCATCAGCAAAGAAATTTGGAAACAAGATGATATTCATCACCTGCACAGCTGGCAGTTTGGTTAATTTGAAGTTATTGTTTTGACAAAGCTGCTTTGAGCAGTTGCAGCATAAGCATTGTAGTTTTTTTATTTTTTGGCATAAATGTCTTAACTGTAAAGCGCCTTTAAATTAAGCGATTCACCAATGAAAAATATTTGCACTGCGTCTGTATTTTTGTCCAGAAACTCAGTGACAAACTCAACGACGGCAAACTTTGAGCCGAGTTTGGATTACTGTGTGGTGAAGGTGCCTCGCTGGGATCTCAGCAAGTTCCTCAGGGTTTCCACCAAGATAGGCAGCTCCATGAAGAGTGTTGGTAAGAGGCAAAAGCGAGCTTGGAACAAAAATATGTTGTAACAAATTGTAAATAGGTAGTAGATTTAGTACTGTTAGTATTCCAGAGCATTTTAAAAATACTTAGTTTGGTCTCAGTAAAGCTAACAATAAATTCACATGGTCATTTTTTGCACCTACTATGTTTTTTCTTTCTTTTTTATTCTTATTTATTCATTTTTTCTGCACTGCTATCACAGCAGATTTCTCCATGAGGGCATTAAAGTTTTACTCTACTGCTTTATTTCACAGTTTGATTATAAAGTTAACCTTTACCAGTGCGGGCAGAGAAGCCAGTAAGTCAGGTGCTTATTATGGATATTGTGCTCAGTGCTTGAACCTTTTCCTCGACAGGGGAGGTGATGGCTATTGGTCGTAGCTTTGAGGAAGCCTTCCAGAAAGCTCTGAGGATGGTGGATGAGAACTGTGTTGGCTTTGACCACACCATCAAGCCTGTCTCTGAAAAGGTAACCTCCCATAGCTGAAGTCCAGGTTAAATGGTTGTACTGGTTAAAAAATGCCTTGCTGCTGCACGACCTGTTCAGTGCACAGTGTCAGCAAATACTTTATCCCAGGTTGAAAGATTTTTAACCATTTTCAGCCAAACATGCAATGATTTGCTTCATATTTGGTCAGAACACAACATTAGTGCTTTTGCTATGCAATGCCATCGACTTTTAAGGATGAGTGATGGTGCAGCACATTAAAGCATGTTGATCTGTTTTACTACGCCTCTATTAGGATGGTGACCCTATAAATGATTGTGATAAGGACATTTTAAAAGGTCAAAACTGTATTGTTCTGTCTTAACGGGACCAGTAGATGGTGCCAGATCTCCCCTGAGCGATCTACTACTGTAATGCTTCCTGCTTCTGGGTTTTTTGAGGAATGTTTCGTTGCATGCTGTTAATCATGTTCTGCTACTATGTGTGTGGCTGATTTATTTTTATTTATTTATTTTGAGAAAATAAGCCCAAATGTCTGTGCTGATGCTCATGGCTGGCAAATAACTAGCAGCACTTTACTTCACAGTTAGTATGTTGTGCTCCCTCTGCTTACCAGGAGTTGCAGACTCCTACAGATAAGCGTATCTTTGTGCTGGCGGCAGCATTCAAAGCTGGCTACACTGTGGAAAAGCTGTATGAGCTGACCAAAATCGACCGCTGGTTCCTGCACAAGATGAAAAACATCGCCGACCACGAGCTGCTGCTGGAGACCTACAATCAGGTAAGGCCGATAAGACATAACGTGAAAAAACTAAGAGCTGTTCGAAATGGATTAAGATGCTGGATTAATTTCCTTCCGTCCAGGATGAGAGCTCCATGCCTCCAGAGGTGATGCTTAAGGCCAAGCAGCTGGGCTTCTCAGACAAGCAGATAGCACTGGCTGTACAGAGGTGGGTAGGAAAGGAAATAATCACTGTCTTAGTTTAACTTAATGGTAACTTTCTCTGTGATTAGGGTATCATCAGCATGAAATGTTATTTTAGATAAAGTGCTTTTAAAGAATCCAAACTTCCTTGGTTTGTCCTCTATCACTGAATCCACGTTTCCCTCTAACAGCACAGAGCTGGCCGTCAGAAAGCTGCGTCACGATTGGTCCATCCTGCCAGTGGTGAAGCAGATTGACACAGTGGCGGCTGAATGGCCGGCTTACACAAACTACCTGTACCTGACCTACCACGGCACAGAGGACGACCTGAGCTTCAACGATCAGCACGTCATGGTGATCGGCTCGGGCGTGTACCGCATCGGCAGCAGCGTGGAGTTTGATTGGTGCGCTGTTGGGTGCATCACCGAGCTCAGGAAGGTAAGGCCTACGTGAGACTTTAATACCGGATGCTCTCTTTATGACTGAGTTAGTCTTTTACCTCACTGAAATTGAATCCAGGGAGCAGGAAGAACCGCCTCCATGTTCAGTTCATCTCTTTATTTCCTTTACTAAACTTTTTTTTTTTTTTTTTAGCTTGAGAGGATTAATTTACTTATTTATGAAAAAACATACAAATTTAGATCTTTTTTTGTCATTTATTGTGTTGATTATTACACGTATTATTACACCCCAGAGCCAGTAATCCAAATGTTACGAAATAAGCATCAAACCATTTGCAGATGGGCTATAAGACCATCATGGTGAACTACAACCCCGAGACAGTCAGCACAGACTACGACATGTGCGACCGCCTCTACTTCGATGAGATCTCCTTTGAGGTAAGTTTTAGCTGATACGGGAAAGTGTGATTGTGGTGAATGTGACTTGATTCAAGTCTCACATTTTGGGTGAAAGTAGCCTCTGGGCTCTTTGTTGCAAGTCATCCCCTCAAACTTTCTAACACTGTTATTAATTTCCTTGTACACGTATTAATCTGCAGTGTTTCGTGGTTAGAGATGAGTATTTCTATGCATCTTTCAGGTGGTGATGGACATCTATGAAAGGGAAAACCCAGAGGGAGTGATCCTGTCTATGGGAGGCCAGCTTCCCAACAACATTGCCATGTCGTTGCACCGCCAGCAGTGCCACATCTTGGGGACTTCGCCCGAGTTCATCGACAGCGCTGAGAACCGGTTCAAGTTCTCCCGAATGCTGGACACCATCGGCATCAGCCAGCCGCAGTGGAAGGAGCTCTCAGACACTGAGGTACAGCAGACTGACGATGAGCTCGTTTTATGTCACCGATGTCTCGGTCTGTAAAGTTAAAGATGTTTAACCCTCAAATGTTGCCTTAATATGCTAGTAAATTATATTTACTGTTATTTACTATTGTACATACAACACTAAGAAAAATAGTTGCAAAGCCAGCGTTCGATGACGTTTACGTTTCTTCTTTGCTCTAGTCTGCTGTGAAGTTTTGCGAGACGGTCGGTTATCCCTGCCTCGTTCGCCCCTCGTATGTTCTGAGCGGAGCGGCCATGAACGTCGCCTACAGTGACAGCGACCTCGAGAAATACCTGAGTAACGCTGTAGCAGTGTCCAAGGAACACCCTGTGGTCATCTCTAAATTCATTCAGGAGGCTAAGGTAGTTAAAGACCCGATAATTACAGCAGAATTATTGATTATTATCAAGTTGAGTTGAGGCTGTACTGTTTATAAATTTCGCAGGAGATAGACGTGGACGCTGTCGCATGTGACGGTGTAGTGATGGGCATTGCGATTTCTGAACACGTGGAGAACGCTGGAGTTCACTCTGGTGACGCCACCTTGGTGACACCGCCTCAGGACCTCAATCAGAAAACCATAGAGAGGATCATGCAGATCGTTCACGCCATCGGTCAGGAGCTGCAAGTCACCGGGCCGATTAACCTGCAGTTAATTGCAAAGGTAAGAAGTACATGGAAATACTGTTAAATGCTGTTGCTGAGGACGTGAATTTAAATTGTTACTCAATGCTGATACTTTATGTAGCTTTCTTACAGTATTTTCCAGATTCCGGTAATAAACAGAGTCAGATTTAGGGAGACTAGTCTTCTTCTTCTGGCATTTAAGGCTGAACGGGGAGTTGTGGTATAAAAACGTATAGTTTTGTAAAGTTGGCACAGTTGCTCAAATTAGCCAAGCATGATCGACCTTTTTAATCCCCAACCTGCTGGCAGAAATGTCCACCTATTAAAAAACACATATCTCTCTTCAGAACTATGACGCCTAAATAAAAAAACCTTAGTTTATATGGTGAAAAATTATTTGAGAGAATCTTGAAGAGCTGCTGCTCCTCCACATCGAAAGGAGCCAGATGAGGTGGTTCGGGCAACTGACAAGGATGCCCCCTGGATACCTCCTGGGCGAGGTTTTCCGGGCAGACCCAGGACACGCTGGAGAGATTATATCTCTCGGCTGGCCTGGGAACGCCTTGGTGTTCCCCCGGATAAGCTGGAGGAGGTGGCTGGGGAGAGAGAGGTCTGGGCTTCTCTGCTTGGGCTGCTGCCCCCGCGACCCGGCTCCGGATAAAGTGGAAGAAAATGGATGGATGAATGAATCTTGAAAATGAACAAGTCTTCCAGTACAGAGTAAAATGTGAGAGTGAAAATATTGCGTGTACTTAATAAAAACCTAGAAATGTTTGGGGGTTATTTTCTGGTGTAACAGAAATATACAAGTGCTACATGGATTTTTTTTCAGGTGACCTCATTGTTGTGCTCCTGAAGCTTTTAAAAGGCAGCTGGGGTCATTTAAAAAAACAAACTATGCGTCAGAGCAGCGGTCCCCAACCTTTTTTGCGCCACGCAATATGACCGACAATATTTTCACGGACCGGCCTTTAAGGTGTCACAGATAAATACAACAAAATAAAACTAGTACCGGTACCAAAAAAAGATTTATTCATAACACACATGAAAAGATCCAGGAAAACAGAGTTAACGATAAAAACGATAACAAAATAACGCTGAAAACTGATTAAAAACCCTGAAAACTATACATTTCACACCTGAGCCTCAACTCTCGCGGCCCGGTACCAAACGACTCGCGTACCGGTCCGAGGCCCGGGGGTTGGGGACCGCTGCGTTAGAGCGAGTACCAAGGACACCAGGAAAGCAAAGATTAATGCAGTGTTAGTTTTTGAGAGAAGCTGAGCTTGGTGCCAGTCGTTCATATAAGAGTTATGTCATCTTCATGCAGAGCAAGCAAACTAACAAGTTACTTCCATGAAAAATAAAAGTAAATGTGATGCTTTTGCTGTAGATTTGGGAAAACAAGCGACAGATATGTTTCTTCCCGTTTACAGCCACCACAGATGGCATTGTTTGTCCGTTACTTTAAGGTGTTTACATTGTAAAGTACAGACCCTGAAAGTCCTCATTAAGTTATGAAAATTAAGCTGTGTCAATAATGCAAAGGACAGTTATGTCTTCTATCAACACTGGTCAGAGCATTCATTCACCGCTGTGTTTTTCTCTCAGGATGACCAGCTCAAAGTGATCGAGTGCAACGTCCGAGTTTCTCGCTCCTTCCCCTTTGTGTCCAAGACGCTGGGAGTGGACTTGGTGGCTCTGGCTACCCAGTACATTATGGGGGAGGACGTGGAGCCAGTGGGCCTGATGAAAGGGAAAGGGATTGTGGGAGTCAAGGTAAGCAGTGTGAAAGCAATCATAAATTTCCCTTCATGTTAAATCACTTTTGTCTTCTCATCTGACTGAGCATCACGGATTGCTTCAATGTCCTCCAGGTCCCTCAGTTTTCTTTCTCTCGGCTGGCCGGAGCTGATGTGGTGCTCGGGGTGGAGATGACCAGCACTGGAGAAGTAGCTTGTTTTGGGGAGAACCGGTACGAGGCTTACCTCAAAGCCATGCTCTCCACAGGCTTCAAGATCCCCAAGAAGAACATCCTGCTCTCCATCGGCAGCTATAAGGTACTTAAAGGTTTCGACTGACAAAAACACAACAGATAGGGATCCAGATGTGAACAGTGAGTTCAGCTCACAAGTGATGCAGCTGGAAGTACGAATGATGCATTTTAGTGGCACATTAAAGGTGCAGATGTTTTTGTGGCTGGTCAGTCACATGGGAATAAACAACAGATTTTATGCATCTGCTACTTTCCTAACGAGAAAAGCAACAAACCTTGATTATTTGTTTTTGCTGCAGCTGTTGATGATTCCACCAACAGCTGATAACTGTAAATATTATCACCATGAGACCAGATGTAGTTAAACTCGATCAAAACTATCTCAGCAACACAAATGGAATAAAAATCATCGAACCACATTTTTTTTCTGCGGCGTTGAAATATTATGATCTGTTTGCCTGAATATATAAAAACTATAAGGGGTGACCGTGGTTCAGGGAAGTCTAAAGATATGAATGCTGGGTTAAAAAACAGCAAATGGAACTGTATGAAAAGGCCATCGATGTCAGATAAGATGAGCTGAAACTGAAACTGTCTGTCTACCACAATAGATTTAAGAAGTTTAAGAGTGATCTGATTTTAAGGAGCACCTGCAGAGTGTTCCGGTTGTGTGAAGCATAGTAAACGAAATAGATTTTTCCAGCTTTCAGCACTGATGTTATGATTTTATTGTTCATCCAAACTATTTGCATTGACTTGTGTTTGCAGAACAAGAGTGAGCTGCTGCCCACCGTGCAGGCCCTGGAGTCTTTGGGATATGACCTGTATGCCAGCATGGGCACGGCTGACTTCTACACAGAGCATGGAGTCAAGGTAATTCTTTTAACACAGGCTTCGTTTTTTGGAGTAACAAACTTTATTTAAATCAAAATCGACTTATTTTGCAGTGGCACATCTGTGAGTGACTCATGAATATGGTCGTGTTTATGTGTATTTGTTTTTAAATGCTTTAATCCTGGTAACCCTTTACATCTTTATCATTCCTCTTGAATTGCACATTAAACCAAAGATTCCAGATGAGCAGCACTTATACATGGATACAATGTAGCTGTAAAAATGTTTTATTTTGCTAGAGCTTTTGAAAAACAGCAGAAATGTATTTAGAAATGTCATTGTTCATAATTGTGGCGTTCACTTAAGTACTTTAATACTTAAAATATAGTGTTATTAATCTATGACAGGATGAAATCAGGATAGAAACTTTAAGACTCTTTAAGATATTGTCTTTAAGTTTGTTTTGTCTCCTTGTACAGGTGACTGCAATCGATTGGCCGTTTGAGGAGTACGACAGCGATGAATGTGCCACCAAAGAGAAGCAGCGCAGCATCATGAACTACCTGGAGGAGAACCACTTCGACCTTGTCATTAACCTCTCCATGAGGAACAGCGGAGGTCGAAGGCTCTCCTCCTTTGTCACCAAAGGCTACAGGACCAGGCGTATGGCTATCGACTACTCTGTCCCGCTCATCATCGATATCAAGTGCACCAAGCTCTTTGTTCAGGTACGCGATCTGTTTTTTTTTTTGTTGTTTGTTTTTTGTTTTGTTAGGATGTTTGTGTGATGTGGTTCTATGGGAACATGATTAATAAAGGGTGACTCGTTTGCAGGCTCTTCGTCAGATTGGAAGGACTCCACCAGTGAAAACTCATGTTGACAGCATGGCATCCCAGACACTCGTCCGTCTGCCCGGTGAGTGGTCGTAAACGGCAACAACAACACTAATGTAATGTTAGATGTTTGTTTCTGAAACAGGAATTCTCGAGTCTTTAAAGCAAAGTTGTTCAAAAACTGAGGTTCTTTAAACAGTAAATACTTCATCCTACTAAAAGCTTTACTAATTACTTGCACTAATAGTTCAGCTTCTCATTTTAATTCTTTTTCACATAGTACTGTTTTTTTCTAAATATTTGAAGTCGAGCTATGCAGACAAACTAGTACAAAGATACCAGGTGAAGTATTTTGGTTTTTGATTGAATCACAGGTCTGATCGATGTCCACGTTCACCTACGGGAGCCTGGCGCCACCCATAAGGAGGACTTCTCCTCAGGCACAGCAGCTGCTCTGGCAGGAGGAGTGACCCTGGTGTGTGCGATGCCCAACACTTCCCCCGCCATCACTGATGCTAATAATCTGGCTCTGGTGCAGAAGGTAAACCCACGTTTTTAAATTGTATTCGCTTTTTAATCTGTTGGCTGATCCTGTTAATGCAGAAATGTTAAGATTTTTGTTGGCAGTGACCAGAAAGGACAAGATTAGAAATGAGTACTTCAGTTTTCAGTAAAATTTGAAGCGATATGACATTGACTCCTGTTATATTGTGTCACCAGTTAGCCAAAGCAGGCAGCCGCTGCGACTACGCCCTGTATGTGGGCGCTGCCACGGACAACGCTGCTGTCCTGCCGCCCATCGCCAGCCAGACCGCCGGTCTGAAGATGTACCTGAATGACACATACTCCACCCTCAAGATGGACAACGTCTCCCTGTGGATGGAGGTAGGCTGGATTTTAAGTGTTGCTGGAAGGCCATTAGAGATGCTTCAGCCCTAACCATGTGGATCTGTTTAAAGCACTTTGAGAAATGGCCCAAGCAGATGCCCATCGTGGCTCACGCTGAGAAGCAGACGGTGGCGGCGATCCTCATGGTGGCCCAGCTGTACCAGCGGCCAGTCCACATCTGTCACGTGGCCAAGAAAGAGGAGGTAAAGAGCTGTTTCTTATTGTTGTTAATTTTATGCAACTTTTACTTTATTTTAAACTATTTCAGTGGATTATTGAGGTATTTTACTTTTAGTCTGTTTTATTATCGATTGCTTCGGCTGTTAAAGTGCATCTTATCTTAATTTTTTGGATTCTTTCCTACAGTTTTAATACTACTTAATGATTTTCAGATCCTGGTAATCCGAGCTGCAAAGCAGAAGGGCATCCAGGTCACATGCGAGGTCGCCCCTCACCACCTCTTCCTATGTGAGGACAATGTGGCGCAGATCGGCGACGGTCGAGCGCAGGTTCGACCCATGCTGGGAACACGCGAGGACATGGAGACACTCTGGGAAAATCTGGACATTATCGACTGCTTTGCTACAGACCACGGTCAGAGAGCATTCATTTTCTGTCACCGATCATGCAGACAGACTTGTCTTCGACCTTCCTGAACTGTACGGTTTTTGTTTTGTTTTGCTAGCTCCTCACTCTGTAGACGAGAAGAACAGTGAGCGTCCTCCTCCTGGTTACCCCGGTCTGGAAACAATGCTGCCTCTGCTGCTCACCGCCGTCAGTGATGGACGTCTGACTCTGGATGATATTACCAGACGTCTTTATGACAATCCACGCAGGATCTTCAACCTGCCCGTTCAGGAAAACACCTACGTGGAGGTAAACAGACAAACACAATTAAAGGGAATTCATTTTAAGGAGACATTATTTTGATGCAGTAATTAGCAGCCTATCTGTACTCTGATGAAATATGTTCCTAATTATTTATCAATTACGTGTCTTTCAGGTGGACCTCGAGCAGGAGTGGGTTATTCCTCAGGCCATGCAGTTCACTAAGTCTAAGTGGACTCCTTTCGAAGGTATGAAGGTGAAAGGTAAAGTCCGCCGCGTGGTCCTGCGAGGAGAGGTGGCCTACATCGACGGCCAGGTCAGCATTCGTGCATTTTGCTTTTGAACAAGAAAACAAAGAGAATAAATGTAGTTGATCTAATAAAGTACGTGTCCTGTCTCCTTCAGGTGCTCGTGCCTCCAGGTTACGGTGAGGATGTGAAGACTTGGCCCACTTCTTCCACCCATCCTCCAGAACCTGTCAAAGAAACTCCAATGGTAATAAAAGTGAATGCGGTAATAATGCAGCTGCCTTCCATGCTTTCTGTTGTAAGATAAAGACTCTACAATAATATTACATCACATTGGTGTTTTGGCCACCACCATGATTATTTTTGGAGCCAAAATTGACCAGATTTAAGAAGAGAGTGAAGTTATCTGCCAACACTAACACACTTCTTTAGCAGCCATAGCCATGAAGAACGTGCACACAGCAGCAGATATCGGCTAGTTGATGCTAAGTAAACGTAACTGAAAGAAAACACTAGAATTTCATTCAACAAATTGAATAAAAGAACTTCTTAGATGTAATTAGTTTAAAATGCTGTAAAAGACACAGCAAGCAAAATCGAGAGGTTCAGATCAGTGATTAAAGTTGGTGTTTCTTCCATGCCTGAAATGTCTGGTAGGAGGCAAACAGCAGGTATCAACTTGTTCCTTTTGAAATGTGGAGGAATAGCAGCTCCTCACTTTATTTCTAAGAAAGAGGTCTTAGACGGCACCGTTTGGAGGAAGCTCTTTTCCGGTGCTTATATCCCCGGTCTTCTTTCTTATGAGCGTAGATGACATCTAAAAAGTTCACAGAATTTGGTGAACGTACAGCTAACAGAGTTTAATTACAAACAAAAACATTTAAAGCCTGTACTTAGAACTGTTTTGAGTGTTTCTTGAACTCCTCTATGTGGGTATTATTTCATGTGTTTTGTTTACATTAATTCTGCTCCATCAGACTCCTGAGCGTCAGCGTCCAACTCCACCCCGGGATGGAGTGCGGACTCGAGCTGCGAGCCCACGACGCATTGGTGGAGAAAGCCGCTACCTGCTGCCGTCCCGCATCCACCGTGCCTCTGATCCCGGCCTGCCACCAGGTATTACAGCTCCCAGAATGCTTTGGAACAGCAGTTTTTTGTTTTACCTCGAGGGTTTCTCCCAATGTTTCTACCAGTGTATTATCAGCCTGCCTGGCTGTGGTGGGGCGTGGTCTGCGGTGCCGTGCAGGGAGGGCGGACGTACCTGCACGGCATCCTTAATCATGCCCGCCTAGTTAAAAACACGGGGACTCAGGGGTTTGGGTGTGTAGTGGTGAGATGTAAATAAAGATGGCTCCGAATGATACTCCGTGGTCCCGCCGTGCCTTATTCTCGCCACACTGGCCTTAACAGGGGATTTTTAAAGCCTTCTTTAGGCAAAAGGTATCAATAAGTTGAAAGAGGGGTTAAAAAATGAAGCAGATGTTATCATATCATTTCACATGTTCAGCTGGTATGTCCATTAATCAAGTATGTCAAAACTGTTCATTGCCGTATAAAAACAAGTTTAATTAAAGTTGTTTGATGTTCTCCTGCTGATTCTCAGTGAAACACCTTTGCTGTGTTCCAGTCATTGATACACTGCGACTCTTATCCCCACAGAGATGGTCATGCTCCCACCAGCCGCTGCTGTTGACGGGTACAGCCATCCTCCCCCACTGTCCAGGCTGCTGTCCCCACAGTCTGGGTCAGGACAGGTGCCTCCTGGTCAGGTGTCACACCTGCAGATGTCTCCTCTGCTTCACCCACTGGTGGGACAGCACATCTTGTCTGTCAGACAGTTCAGCAAGGAGCAGGTACGCCGAAGAAGATGAAACACACTCTGGGAATGCTGATAGGTTTAAAACAAGATCTCGGGTCTGAACAAAAGCTTATTTTTGTGTCCTTCGTTTGTTTCAGATCTCACACCTGTTCAATGTTGCTCACACTTTACGTTTGATGGTTCAGAAGGAACGAAGCCTGGAAATACTCAAGGTATCTCCTAAACGTGCCTCATGTTACTGCACTATTCACTAATTTCAGTTATGTGCTGTTACAATGGTGGATGTTCGTATCAAACATGACCAAAGTTATAGAATGATGAGGTACCTTAAAGTAATCCCTCATTCCTCATGCCTTCCTGTTCAGGGTAAAGTAATGGCCTCCATATTCTATGAGGTCAGCACTCGCACCAGCAGTTCCTTCGCAGCGGCCATGCAGCGTTTGGGCGGCTCCGTCGTCCATTCCAGCGAGGCCACTTCCTCCTCGCTGAAGGGAGAATCGCTGGCGGACTCTGTCCAGATCATGAGTGGCTACGCTGACGTCCTCGTGCTGCGTCACCCAACACCTGGAGCTGTAGAGGTGGATTTTAGATGGATACTTTTTTTTATTAAAAGTTTTCTTTACGTAAAAGAAAATAAAGACTAATTGGTCATGAAAGTAACTGCAGCAGCACCCTGTTGTGTGTTTTTTGATGCTTGTTTAGTTTGAAGATGAGTTTTTAATATCTTACGCACGTGACTCCTCCTTCTCAGAGCGCGTCCCGTCAGTGCCGTAAGCCGCTGATCAATGCTGGCGACGGTGTCGGGGAGCATCCCACTCAGGCCCTGTTGGACGTCTTCACCATCAGAGAGGAGCTGGGAACGGTCAACGGCATGACGGTGAGCGACATGATTCCTTTTTAATTTAATCTTCAGCCAGAATAAAACTTTACATGAAAACATGTTAAAACTGTGGCGTCTGTCAGATAACGATGGTTGGAGATCTGAAACATGGCCGAACGGTTCATTCCCTCGCCAAACTGCTGACCCAGTACCGCATCACTCTGCGTTACGTGGCTCCCAAAAACCTCCACATGCCAGCAGAGATCGTCAGCTACGTGGCCTCAAAGGGCATCAAACAGGTGAGGACTAAACATGGTTACACAGCAAAGAGGAGTTTTCACAAATATGTACTAAAAACTGCTAATTTAAAAAACATGTTTGTTTGCAGGAGGAGTTTGACAGCATCGAGGAGGCTCTGCCTGACACCGACGTCCTCTACATGACGAGGATCCAGAAGGAGAGGTTTGCATCTGAGGAGGAGTACAAAGCCGTAAGTTTCATTTCACCGACGGGTTTTATTTTGTGACACAGATACTTGCATATACTCACAGCGCATCTGTAGTTAGGCCTGGTGCTTCCTGCCTCATGCTGGCCCGGTAATCGTTTTTGATATCGTTCAGTTGGTCTCATGGTGACATTTTCCCTAATCCACTATTCTGGACTGCAAACTCCACTGACTCCATCTGGTGAAGCTGGGGTTTGTCTGCATTTGGAGTTCATCTTTAGTGGAAAGCAGCTGATTTGTTCAGTTATTCGTCACAAAGTTCTTTCCAAATGAAATATTTCTAGAGGCAAAACTCTTAAATAGAATTGTCTTAAGAAAACAAGAAGATATGCGAGAAAGAAGGTGTTCCCTCACCCCTCTACAGATGTAAGCGTGTGGGGAAATATGGAAGTGGAACCCTTTAGCTAAGCATTCATAGGTGCAGACAGAACCAATCAGCTCAGGTCTCATGTGACTGGATGATCCCGGAGTATTTTTGATCTTTAACTGTGACTCTGTTGTTTCTCTCAGTGTTTTGGTCAGTTCGTCCTCACTCCTCACATCATGACTGGAGCCAAACAGAAGATGGTGGTGATGCACCCGCTGCCCAGAGTCAATGAAATCAGGTGAGACGCGCTCAGTCAAATGTCTGACAACAATATCAGTTCCAGCTGTGTTGTTTAAATGTTGCTTGAGCCCTTAAATGGGCTGCAGAAATGTAACGTTTTGTGTACAATGTCTAATTTCAGTACGATTTCTTTTAACTAACTTAAATTTGAACTGAATTTTATTTTAACCCACCTTACATTATTTGCTATTGTGTTGATTAAGTGGACTAATGATCTGTTTCTCTTTGTTATTTCTCTCTCAGTGTGGAGGTGGACACAGACCCGAGGGCGGCATATTTCCGTCAGGCAGAGAATGGCATGTACATCCGAATGGCCCTGCTGGCCACCGTACTGGGCCGATAACTCAGTGTGTGTCACAGGCTGGGTCTCTGACCCAGCGCTCTGAGTTCATTTTGTATTTGTCTCATTTTAGATATGTGATTAGTTTGTGTCATTCCTATTTAGCTTTAGTTAAGGAAAGGCAGTTATTAATTATTGTTTCCTTGGTTTCTATGTTTGAGTTCTTGTATCGTTCATCACGTGTTAGGTCTGTTAAGCTTGTGTTGTCATGTCTAGTTTCAGTGTTTCCTGTTTTATTTTGAAGGAGTCGTGTGTTCTTTGTTCATTGTATTTAGTTTCACTTCCCCCGTCCTGTCATTAGGTTCATGTCAGTCAGCTGTTCCTCCATGTGTTCCCACTTCCCCTAATCACCTCCTGTGTATTTAAGTCCTGTGTTTTCAGTGTGTCATTGTCAGATCGTCTGCTTTGTTTGCAAGCCAAGAAGTTGCGTCAAGTCTCCTCGCGTCAAGTCCATGTTCCTGTTGTAGGTTTTTAAGTTAATTTAGCTCACCCAGTTTAGTTTATTGTTAGCCTTGCATTTTGCCTTTTGTTTCCGTCTGCATTTGGGTCCACCCTTCACTCTACACACAATCAGCCCTGCTGATTGTGACAGTGTGCTGCTTCTTTGTCCTACAAACTGTCAGAGAAACAAAAATGTATCTTTTCTGAAATCTATACATTTCTCATTTCCTGCCCCCGAGGGGTGCAAGTAGGTTTAAATACTAGATTTAATACTGAGTTAAAGTTTATAACATGCTGCTGTAACACAGAACTTTTTTTTTTTCTCCAGTCACACAAATGTTTACTTGTTTTCTTTCCTGCTGTATTTCAAGGTTCCTTTATTTTTACATGTCTTAAAACCATTAACATAATTAACATATAGAACCAGAATCTGTCTTGTTTGAAATGGTTAAGAGATGATCAGTGTTTGTGCATCGATGAGCCAAATCGAGGAGCAAAGGGAAGAAATAGGAAGTGGGTGCTGCTATCGATGTCTCTTTTACATATATATATAATTTGCAGCTGCTGCATCTGATTAATGATGTTTAAAGGGACCAATGAGGATGTCAAAGAAGATAAATCCTGAATGCATTTTTACGTTTAGACCAATTTACTGGACCAGCTTCATCAGATGTTTGTTTGGGTTGGCACAGTCCTCTGAAAACCAGCAATGGTGGTTTACGCCTCGAGGTTTTTCAAAAGAAAATTTCTAACAAAATACAGAGAAAAAAATATTTTTACTACACCAAACAATCCGATTGATATTTTGTTTTAAAATGAGCAAAAGCAAAACTAAGTGTCTCTAATATATTTCTAGGTTACCGGAAAACCTTCATCATTCCAGCTCTACATGAGTATAATGGTACGATACGACTTACTGCACATGTTTGTCACATGATTTCAGTCTGTTTCAGAGTCGTGACATCCTTGGTTGTATGAAATGGTTGTTTCCCTTTCTTCAAATGTGTTGCATTAACTGCAAGTGGAAACGCACAAATATCCTCAGAGCACAGTCTTTGATGGTTTTGGGGTAATCTCTGTAACTATCAGTAATTTCTTACACTGTTGACATAAACTTTTTTTTAAAATCAAAATCCAAACGGATGTTTGTAAAGTGTCGAACGACTTCTGTGTCATGTGGAGAAATAAATAATGAAAAAGGATGTTTCTCTTTGTGGTTGATTTCATTTAATACCCACAAATTATTTCAGAATTTTTAGTAACATAATTTAATGTCTTGTTTGGATCTTGTCGTTGTAGTTACGGATGATTGGTTGTGAGCTCATCCTGACTCAGTACTGGCAAAGGTCATGTCTAAATTGGCCACTTGATTAAGAACAAGTTTCTCACTATGTAAATTATTTTAATACTTCAAAGCTCATTTAACAGCTCAAGGATCCACAAAGGTTTATATCTTCAGTATTGTAGTTAGACTAATGGAAATTGAAAAAAATGGCCATTGGTTTGTCAATGAGTTTTGCAACTAAACTGATTTCGCTTCAGGATGCATCTAAAATGCATTCAGGCTGGCTGTGTGGTGTCGTGGAAAAGTGGTACGTGCAAAAACCTTTTTTTGTCTGTCTTTGAGGGTGGGGGAAGAGGCTTAATGTTTTTTGTAAGTATGACTAATGTATACACACACACACACAAGAACAACAACATAGAAGAAGAAGAGGGGTATAGTTTACTACACGTCATAAAAACACAATCAATTATCTTCCAACTGCATCTTTCTGTTCTGACTTTAGAGTCCTTGTTTGTTTACTGAACCGTACTTTGGAGTCATACTGTTGTGATACTGGGGAGGAAAGGGTAAGGTGTGAGAGACTAAACCCTCACACACAAAACTTCAAAAATCATGTGTCATTGTAGATAAACTGATCTACAATGTGTTAGTAAAGAGTGACTTGCACTGCAAATTTGTTAAACCATTGCTTAACGGGCCATTAAGCAATGGTTTAACAAATCTCCTTTAACATTCACAGTGACTAAACCAGCTGTCTTACCAGCTGTTATATTCTTTAAACTTAAAATAAACCCCTGAAATTAGAGTTTGGTGTTTTAAGTCACCTATTAAAAAACACGAGTGAACACTTCTTTCTCTCAGCAGCATTACTGAAGTGACACTTTGATGATGCTTCATATCACAGTCTTTATGATGGAAAAAAACATGCAGATGTCTGCACTGCCACTGTCATGAAAATGTCCAGAGCCAGGGTTCAAGCTTCCTCTTCAGTTATCATTGATCATTAATATGGAGGCCATAGAGCGTGCGCAGTGGGGACCGCGTGGCCCGGAAGTGCCGCTTTTTCGGATGAGCGAACGCGCGTGCATCAGTGTGCATGTGTGCGTCCTCGTACGTGCAAAAGGTGCCCTTTCTGGCCATCACTGGTGGAGGTGTGGGGGGCATGCCTCCCACCCCCAAAGGTGCCCCTTATATTCTTCTATTGTTAAAATATGTTATGAATACATAGAATAAAGACATTTTCCATCACAGTGTTATTGCTCATCAAGTCAAGCTGTTAAACCAAGAGGGTATTTAGAAGTCCTTTGAGAAAATTCTTATACGTATCAGAGCTTTTCTATTGGGATAACAGAGACTTACAGAACGTCAGGTGGTTTTCATGCTAGTTGTAATAGTGAGAAGAGATTAGTAGTATAACTTTGTAATAAAAAATAATATTAATAAAGAAATGGTTTACAAATATGAATGTTTATTTATGTGCAGAAATAAAATGGAAAACAGCAGACTTAAAAATTGCTCATATTAAAATGTAACGAAAACAAAATTGAGAACTGAATGTGGAAGGAACTAAACAAAACTTAAAGAAGAAACCCGAATCACAAGATCCAACAAATGATCAGGGAAAGATAAAGGAGGACAGGACTTTATATACATCGAGGACTAGTTGAGGTTTAGGATAAACACAGATGAAGACAATATGGGCAGATTGAGAAATAACAGAATAAAAAGTAGGACTAATGCGAGACATGAAAGAAAAGTAAACTTCAAAGTAAAACAGGAAATAAAAAACTGAAGCTAAATTAAAGTGAACAGCAAGTGTAAGCAGGGTTTAAATGACATTTAACCTCCACATGTCTTCTGCTGAACTAACCAGGAACAACTTTTTGTTGTTAAGTTGCAAATATGTTAATAATGTACAAATGTTAGCAGAAATGTTTTTGTAAAATATAAATGTATAACTATATCTTTAATATCTATACCAGGCTTATGTGGGTACATTTAGATATTCACACTTCAATCAATCAATCAGAACTTTATTTGTCACATGCAAGTTGCCCTCCAGTGATCACATTCTGGAAACACACTGGTCTGATTTCATAAAGAAAATAAAGTTTCTATTTACATTTATTTATATAGTTTTAATGGAGGATATAAAGACGTGCTTCTGGATTTGAAACCAAATGTTTGTTATAATAATGGTATCTATCTAATAGTTTATGATAATTAGCACGTCGCTATCAATCTGTTGCATGCAAACACAAAATTAGTCTTTAACTTAAATGCGAGTCCTTTTTGTCAACTTGAACTATGTGACTGGGAAACTGAGAGTAGAGTAGAGGCTGCTGGGATCAGCAGTGGCTGCAGCAGAAGAGGAATGAGCCTTCACAGTGCTGTAGGTCACTACATCACCTTCATCATCACCACGAACCTGGAAAAGTGACATAACACTGTGACCCTGAAGTGGATAAGCGGTTCGATGGAAGTACTGGAAGGGCGCTTAGAGATCACATGCTTCTGTGTTCAATACATTATTTTTACTTTCAAAGAAATTGTGGATCAAATATGATGGATTCTTTGTTTGCCCATGCTCAGCCTCTCCACCAACGTCTATGAAGTTCTGTTTTGCAGTTAACAAGTCGCCCATCAAATGTTTTGTAGTTACTCACATGATTGCTGCAGGAGGACTCAGTTAACTATGCTCACATCAGCATAAACAATCCATAAAAACTCTGCATGGTGTAATAGCTGATGTATAGCCCTTGACCTTCAGAGAGGGTTGTGCTCTCTGTGAGCACTCGTTACTGATGTTACTGAGTAAATAAATACATAAATATAAATATAGTAGATAAATAAATAATACACAAAGACAAAACCTTACCTGAACTTTATTCGTGGTCTTGGTGTAGCTGATGGTAGCGTAGGAAACTTCAGGATCTGCCTACACAGTGAAGACGAGAAGATACATGGACAACAATGATGAGATGATTATAATTATTCTACGTAACATTAATCTGTCATCTGTTATTATTGTTATTATTATCATCATTATTATTATTGTTGTAGCTTATAATAGAAGGTGATCACATGTAGGGTATGAAATGCTTTTTGTTTCAGTCCTTGTGACAGTGGAGCTGAATCAGTCTGTTAGAGAAGATGGCCAGATGTGGATGCCCAGATACTTGTACCTCCTCCACCACATCAACATACTGCATATGTTTATTATCTTCAGCTTATCTTTATCAGGGTCACAGAGGAGCTGGAGCCTATCCCAGCTATCAGAGGGCGAGAGGAGGGGTACAACCCAGAGAGGTCGCCAGTCTTTCGCAGGGGAAACAGAGACAGACAGACAATAATATCCTCCCAGGATAAACACTGGTTATGTAGCCATCATCTTCCTTCTGAAGTCATTCACCATCTGTCTGGCCTTCTTCACATCCAGAAGCAGATCATCCCTCCCAGACCACTCCTCAAAATCATTCACTAGTGCTCTGAGCTGTTACAATTAGTAATACTTCAAACCACTGTATAATTGTCAGAGTGTAGGTGTAGGTGAGTTGGGTGGCATATAATCCAGATCCTGAGGTTTACAAAGTGGGCGAGGAAACTCGATAGTTGTTAAGCTCTGATGGTGTTAAATAGGAACTGGACAGGAAGATTTCCATAACATTGGAATCTTGTCCTGCTTCAGATTCATGTTGTAAATGTGACTGAGGATCACAGACAACTGGATAGCACAGGTCCTCAGCGGAATTGCTTTATGTAGTTCAGAAGTCACAGCCAAGCAGTGGGTGTTTCCAACTACACCCGTAGGTCCTCAGTTCCTCCATTTCTGCAGATCTGAAGGCTTACGTCTTTGTATCAAGCAGTTTTTTCAGGTCACACTGATCCAGAGCCCGTTCTTCTGAATGCAGCATACAGTCCTGGTTAGTAAGATCTATTCTGTGATGCTGCCAGTCAAAAGTCCTCTCAGTGTTCACTAAATACACTGCAGTCTGTGAGGCCAGCATACACAGCACAGCACCATGGTAACAGATATCATCTGCTATGTGTCCCACTTTTCACACATCCTTTATTATTTTATCATCCACTATATGCATAGTATAGTAATAATAGCATCAGAGTCTCACTGTGTGTTTCATGCATTTACATTTAGAGAACACATAAAAGAAGAAGTGGTTGTAGCTCTGCTCTGGGTGTCGTGTGTGATCTCACCGAGTCCTGACTGGTTTGAGGAGCAGACCGAGTCTCTGCTGGGTTTAAACTCAGTCCCTGAAAAACAGACATAATCTGGTTACATCAGGTGGTAAACTGTGTCTGTGAAGGCAGTTTAGTTCTTGTTAACACCCCTCAGAGATGATCGGATTTGTTGTTCATTTAATGTCAGTTGAAGAAACATTTAATTATTTATAATAAAACTCACAGCATCTTCATCCATCTGTGTTTTGTTTCCTGTAAAGACACAAACAGTCAACTCTAACATTCACTTGAAAACTTATAGAAGTTTTATTTGTAAATGTTCTCACCTCTAGTTCTCTTCCATCTGATGAAAAACAAAACAACTATCAAGAGTGAGACGAAGCCCACAGCTGGAATGATGAACCACTGGATCGCTGGCAAAAGGAGAAAAACAAAAAGCCTCTAAAGCATTTTCTAGTTTAAAATATGGAAAATGTGGCTAAAGTGGCTGCTGTGTTTAAAAAGACAGCTGGTATAATGTGAGACATTCACTTTATTCACATTATGTGAACCAAAGTCAGTGTATTTGTATCCACAAAAAAAAGAAAATCCCATGAACAGAAAGGTTTGAGTTCAGACCTGTGATTTTACTGACAGCGATTAAATAAATATATCCCCACCCACAGCCATGATATCCAGAAACAGATATTTATGTTTAATATTTATTTTTAATACAAAAGTGAAAACATGTTCAGACCAAAAGTTTCCATCTTATGTTTCCTGTAGGATACATGTCTGACTGTCACTCAGCTAAATGTACATAAATGTAATTAAACATCTGATATAAAAATATAAAGTCCAAAATAGAAACATAAAAAGTAAAATATATGTTACAGTATATTTTTAACTTTTCATTTGCAGTCACATGGTTGAGTTACCATGTTGTGAATCTGCAGATGATTTGTTGTTTGGTGTCGTGTTTTCACTTTCCACAGTTTTTGCTGTTGTATCATCTGAAATTAGAAGTTAAAAAAAGAGAGAAAGTATTTTTCATGTGCAGTAAATCACATTAAAAGGCCACTTTGAACTGGAAAATAAATAAATATTTCTGGTCAACTTTGTTTTAGTAACATCACCTGATTTTAGAAGCGTCTTAATTGTTGTGGTTGTTTCAGTTTTTCTGGCTGGTTTCTTTGTTGTTTTTGTGTCACCTGAATAAATGAAACAACACAACAAAACTTTTCCATGTTTTTCATCTGTTGTAACTTCAAGCTTCAGCTGATTTTAGTCGTATTAAATAGTTGATCATGATCTCACCTGTTTCCTCACCTGAGGTCTGACGGCTGAAGGTAAACAGCTGCACTTCTCCTGTTTCAGTATCAGTCACTTCACACTTCACTGTTTTATGATGTGATGAGTACAAAAAATTATTCTTCAGAACAGACACAGTGGCAGCGCAGTGAGTCTGTGAAGTCACTAATTGTTTGTTCTCTTTGTCCACATCTCGACCTGTAAGCAGCCACTTCACTGTGTGATGACACTGTTCATATGTCAGCACAGAGCAGCTTAACTTCAGCGTATCAGTGTCCTTATGTTCAGTCACTGGTGAACATAATGTAACAATGTGAGACACAAAAACGTGTATTAGGACACTTTGATTATTGTTTAATTATTATAAATATAATTAATGTGTTTTTGTTCCAAGAAGAATTTGAGCTAAAACTATTTTGATGTAAATACTCACAGGTAATAACAGAGAGACGAGCCAAAGACTGATGAACCTGAGTGTGTTTAGATGGTGTTTCTTTGACTTCGTATTGTTGACAGTAATAAAAACCAACATCCTCGACTGTGAGCTTCTTTATGAGCAGAGAACAGTTCACTGTAACACTCAGTCTGTCTGATTTAGTTTTGGCTTTTTCACCAATCTGTCCAAGTGTGTTGGACAGATTAGTCTTGCACGAGTATTAAACATGTTCATTTGTGCTTTGGACTGTCACCAGATTTCTTCTAGAAGTTTCTTGCCAGTCAGCAACTATCTTGGCAACACCACTTGAGTTTGTGTGTTGCATGCTAACATCCTTATCATATGTGTAATAATACTAAAGCTTCATCTTATGCACACACAAAAAACAAATATGGCTCCTTCGTGCAGGGTTTTCTGGTATGTTCATTTATGCTTCCCAATTTAAAAAAAAAAAAAAAAAAAAAGACAAAGCAAAGTTCTTGCTTCTCAGCCACTGCGGCCACATCCTCACCGTTTTTTAGGCAGTTATATAAACATACTGTGAGTGAGTCATAAGCTTAAATACAATAGTTGAAGGAACAAAAACTTAATGTTTAAAAATACCAGTCAAATCTGATTAAAGTAAATAAATAATAAGTATACAATGTAGTTTTAAGACTTCTCAATGTTTCGTAACATTAATGTTCTATGAACTCGTGAGTCCAGAAATCTGAATGTCATGAAAAGTATTATTCGTGTATTATTATTTTACAATACAAGGTTGTTTTTTTCCTGATACTTCATGCAAACCACATTTCTCCAGGCCTGTCCTAATCAGCTTACTCAGTATCACTAGATCCAATGCTGCTCCTCCAGCAGAGCACACAGTAGGAGAGACCAGAGATGCCATGGCTTAGTTAGGAGACTGTTTGCTTCAAGGCCACTAGAGGGTGCTGCCATAAAACTACAATAAATGAATTGACCTTTTGACCTGCTCACACTCTTTTATGCAAAACCCTGCTGATGACACACACACACACACAGATTCTAGGTCTGACCAACCGTCTCCACCGTTGGCAAAAAGATGACAGTCAATAAAATTCTAAAATTTTATTTATAAACACAATGAATAGTAGTTAAAAGTCCAGTGTCCCATTTAGGTACAAAGTAAAAACACACAGTCCAAGGCCAGAGCCAGCTATGCCACAAAGCCAGTTGCACTCCACACGTTGTTCACTTCAACAGGGGTAGCAATTGTCCTCTGAGACCCACCACCCTGTAAGTAGAAAGCCTGCACAGAGCGACAAAATAAGACAATTCACTATATAATTCACAGCCCATCCATCCCAAACATATCAGATCATTAGAGGTTTTGTCACATTACATACCTGCACTGAGAGACAAAATAACACAGCAGTGTTTGTAATGTGGGCTATAAGTAGACTAGCATATCAGTGCAATCAATTACACCTGCCTCCAATTAGTCCAGCCCTTTTACAGTCATTGACTGGGTGAGAAAACACGAGCAAATCAACCCAAGAGACAAGCAGGAAGACTCTCTGAAGGCTCCTGTGGCTGCACAGGCAGTCTTACAATTACGAGGTTGGAGAGTTGTTGTTTCAAAATGTTCACACTGATTTCACATGCTCATTAACTCACAACCAGCTGACCATATATATTTCTGCTGCTGAGCTGCTTTTTGATGGAGATTTTCTGAATTTATTTTGCTACCATAAGAGCAGACTCCATGCTGAAAGCATGTGCACTGTCACTTGCAATGAGTGGCACTAATGACGCTAAATTTAATTACAGGTCATGGACAGCCTTCATAAATGCTCATATTACTCACCCACACTGAATTCCAGCACAGGTTCATCTGGGTCCTGACTATTTCCTGCAAAGTAACACAAACGTCATCAGAACATTAAGTCAGAGAAACAACATTTGGAGCTTTTGTACATGATAAATTATACTGCAGTAGTAAAACAAAGTCAAGCAGCAGTACATTTATTAAAATCACCTTCAGCTGTAATATTTAAACTGATTTAGTGTCAATTTAGATTATGTTGAGATTAAAATGAAACTAGTACCCTTGTAATGTCTTTTTAAATTAGAGGTAAATATTTGTATATTTTTTACATAATATAATTATATTTACTGGATTTTCTCTCTATTGTAGTTTAGTATTATAGTTATTACTTGTTTTTTATTGACTTGTCTTGTTTTTACAATGATTTGCTCTGAATGCAGCCTTTAAAGAAAAGACTATCTGTTCAGTAACTATCCATCAGACTGGGTCCATGTTACCAGCCAAATGGGTAATAATTAAAGTAAGTTTTGAATTACGTATATTTGGGTGTTTAGGTGACACTTTTGCAAAAAAAAAATATATAATTAGGTTTAAAAGAACTAAACATGTATGTATTTAAAAACAATAAGTGTGTTAGAATTACTACAGCAACAGCTTGTAGCTCACTGTACTATTTTTGAGCACAACTTTGGTGCTTTTGCCTCATTTTTAAATCAGTGATCCCAGTAGCACAGTCTAAGCAGAGACCCCAGTGCTTGGCAAACAATCAATAGAATCAATATAATTATTAAAAAGAAACAAAATAAATGCCAACCATATAAAAAAAAAACATAAACTTAAGGAAAAAACTAAACTTGATTTTGTGTCTTTAGGCTATTGTTAACAGCAAGCATGAGGTTAGTGCACATGTATTATTATTGGAAAGATTACTGCAAAGAAAAAAAGGTTGAACCAGGAGGGGGCGATATTGCTCTTCTTACCATGAGTTACATGCAGGCTATTACTTACCATGTCACTCACATTTATTTCACAAAACAGCTGAACCCACTTAATTCGATTTAATTGTATTTATGCAGAGCTGAATCACAACAACAGTCTCCTCGAGGTGGTATAGATTGTAAGGTAGAAAGTCTACAATTAAAAAGAAAAAACCTCAATACAGTGGGAAGGAACAACTCACTTTTAACAGGAAGCACCCTCTGGCAGAACCACGGTCAGGGAGGGGCAGCCCGCTGCGACCCTTTGGGGATGAGGAGACGAAAAAGGGGACAAAAGACACACTGTGGACGAGAGCCAGAGATGAACAAGAACTAATTATTGAATGCAGAGAGGTGTATAAACACATGGTGGGAATCCCCCAGCAGGGTAGTCCCAGGGTAACTAAGGGAGGATTCATGGTCACCTGATTCAGCCCTAGCTATATGCGTTGGCAAAAAGGTAACTTTGAAACTTAATCTTAAAAGTAGAGATAGTGTCCGTCTCCTGCATTCAAACTGGGAGCTGGTTCCACAGAAGGATGATCCCCTTCTACTTCTAAATATCCTAAAAACCACAAGGAAGCCCACAGTCTGAGAGCAAACTATCAAACTACGAGGTCTTTAAAATAAGATGATTATTCAAGACCTCATGTGTGATGGGAAGGATTCTGAATTTGATGCTGGACCCACAAATCATAAAAGAGAAACACTAACTCACACACACACACCAGAAAGTGCCAAGAATTATAATTATATGTAATTTAGTTTTGCGTTCCTTTATAATGCTTTCAACTATACAAATAAGACACTTCATGGGGGCGCCTGAGCCTTGTAGACACAACAAATACTGAACAAACCTCATGCGCCCTGTTGTTGACAAAACGATAAAAATGAATGTGTACTTCTGTCTTATTTAGGTCATTTTTGTAGTTTTTGTAGACAGACTACTGTAATTTCTCAATAAAATGTCGCTTATTATCGCTCACTCTCAAGAACAAAAACGTGAGTAATTTCCCAGTAGCTCACCATATTTGGGATCTTCTAACATCCACACTTCATGTTTAAACGGTGGTGCGGAGGCGGTGTACCGTCGCAGGCCGGATGTAGCCTTTTTTTCAGTTGCTAAGCAACAGATTTGTCCCGCCCCTTTCGTTATGACGGGGCGGGCCAGTCCTTTGACTGGTGACGTTTCTTTGTAACGTCACCTGACGTTACAAAGAAACGTCAGGTGACGTTACAAAGAAACCTTAAACCGACCTTATATATAGACCTGGCTGTTCAGTTGAAACGCATTCACACAGCGGGACAGCAGCGCTTTAAACGTTCAAACACGGAGTTTAACACAAAACAACATTTTAGACATAAAAAACAAAAAAGTGAAATGGCAAGCTCGAACTGTAACACAATGACAAATGATGAAACAGTTCAGACCAATGGGGATAATTCTACAGTACATGCTTTGGTATCCCTCTTGAATAACTTGTTCAGTAGTTTTTCGATCAAGCAGTGGGGAGAGCTTATCTCAGGCTATCCGGATTGCTTCACCGCTAAGCGGCTTGTAGGTTTTGTAGAGGACGTAATGGACCTGTGTGAACAGTCAGTAGCAGTATCACCACTGAGGTCTTCCCAGAACTCCCCTGTACATGAAAACTGTTCTGTCCACACCACTACTGGCAAAACGGTTTTGTCACGTGTGAAATTTTTGGACGATTCTGCTGAGCAGGAGTTTGATACAGCACAGAATATAGATGCTAACAGCCAAGAAACAGCTAACACAGAAGAAAGCTGTCAAAATGCTGACCAACACAGTGCTGCAAAAGCAGAAAACAATCCAATTCCAGATCCCCAGCAGCAGAAATCCTGTGTTGAACATGAAGCCAGCATCCCACCGTTAACAAACGTAAGTCAAACGGAGTCATATAAAAAGATACAGCATCACAGATCTTCTGTAGACTGTGAGCCACCTGAAAAAACAGACTTTGAAAGATGGTTAGAGACATTAATTCAGGCTGTGCTTTCAAAGCTTGGTAAACTTTTAAAGTGCCCTCATTCTCACCAAAAACGTTTGTTGGATCTACTCTTGGACAAATTCAAGGGGATGGATTTGCATTTAGACCGAAAAGTGCAGAATTATTTTGACTGCATTGCTAATGCGATTTTCACTGATATTTGTGACAAATTACATAAATTGTCACTAATATCATTGGAAATGGGGAGGAGTGGGGAGGAGGATTCAATGAATTTAATGGAACAACCAATATTTAATATCATAACTACTTCAGTATTCCAAGAACACCTGTTGGCAGTAACAGTTACTGATAGACTGGAATCATATGAAAAGAAAGAAAGATGCAGACTTTCAGTGGAAATCTTTGTGGAAGGACTGATTTCCCAGGTTTCAAAAAAATCAGGCACAGTCTTCAGCATTGAAAGTGCTGAAGCTATCTCCAACCGGCTTACCATGAAAATCTGGACTGAAATCAGGGCCAGATACGACAAAATCCCACCAGAGAAGTTCAAGAAACTCAGCGAGAGGGTTTTCAAATCCCTCTGTAAAAGATGGAAGCATGCAGCGGTTATGGTGACAATCTTGCAATTCAACTTCCAAGATCTTGATGAAGATATTGTTAAAACTTTCAAAAGAAAGATATTCCCAGAACCAAGTTGCATATCTAAGTGCTTCTCATCGGTGCGTGCATTTTTTGGGAGGTGTAAGGGAAGAAACAAAGTTTCCACTTTATAGTGACATCGTGATATCAACAGCAAAATATTTTCTAAAACTCACTGGACACTTTAAATGAGCTAGTTTTACATTTAGATCAGATCAAGTCATTTTTGAAATCCCCAGGAATGGTCGCGGCAGATGGCCACCCCGCCCTGAGCCTGGTTCTGTCGAAGGTTTCTTCCTCTTAAAAGGGAGTTTTTCCTTCCCACTGTCGCCTCGTGCTTGCTCAGAGGGGTTTGTTCTTTTGGGGTTTTCTTTTTAATACTGTAAGTTGTTACCTTACAGTGTGAAGCACCTTGAAAACACCATTGTTTCCTTTGGTGCTATACAGATTGAAGTGACTTGCACTGATAACATAACTAAGCTGGAACTTTAATTTAACATCAATAAAATTATAAAAATATTACATCTTGATTTCTGCTTGTTTTCATTGTCTGTGACTTAATGAATACAAATGTGTAATTTAACAGATTCTTTCTTTATGTTAGTCTGACCGGTGATTCCACGTTGGCCTTAGGTGTTGGCGCGGATACGCTGCAGCCCCTGAGCCATTAATGGCCCAGCACACTACAGTAAAAACAAAACAACAGCCATCTGTCCAACTAGGAAAGGAAAATAATAAACTGCCTCCTTGGAGGCAACCTGACCGACTGCAATCACTCTCAGGCAGATTGATGAAGATTTGCAAATAACTGTTGTCTAATTTATAAACGCAGACAGATTGCCAACACGTCTGTTCACAATAGAGGACTGTACTTACATGGTTGCAAACTGGTTGTTATCTTGCTTATATGAAAACATTGCTTTGGAGCAATGAAACTCAAACACATTCATTTTTAAAATGCTTCAAAATGAAATTTTGAAGCATTTGGCTTTATGCTTTGAAAGTGCCGTTGTGAGTGGGAGTGTGAAATCCTTACTTGATGTGTTCCCTTTGCCTTTACTGTTTTCAGTTTTATCAGTTTTCAGTTTTATTTGTCATATGCAAGTTAGCACAGGGTCAACATTGCAATGAAATGTGTTTGACGAGCAGCAGTCACTCAGCAGCATGGTACAGTAGAAGAAAATATAATAAAATATAATAAAATAAAATAAAAAATAGAAAAATAGTAAAGAGCAAAATATTAGAGAGACGTGGTAAAAGAGAAAAGATGACTAAAAATATATATATATATATGTATCTATAAATATATGTACACTAGTGATTAAATAAGAAAATCTTGAAAAGAAATATGACGGGAGGTCAGATGGGATATTGCACAGGAATGAGCAGCAGAAAATTACAGTATTACTCAGACTTTTAATAGTCATATTGTCAGTTTTGGCCGACGGTCATGGGTCACTTCCACTAAAATAGCACGAGACTGGAGTAAAATGTACTTTATTAATGAGAACACATGGTGATACAGCAAAGAATCCAACCCTTCTGAAAAGCAAATGGCTTCCTGTTATACTCTACCTGATTCAGGTGAGCATCTGGAATAGACCAAGTCTGGGGGTCAGCAAACCAAAGGGAAACAAAACCCTCCCCATAAGAAAACCACTACAATATAACCAACACGTTCTCACTCCCAAAGCGTAACATTTTACGCTAGGTGACAAATCGTCACCATATTACGTTTTTGGCTACCCACCACGTTCCTGAATGACGACCTCGGAAAAAAGAGGAAATATGAGAACTGTCTGGACTGAATCTACACATGTTTGCTCTTTTTCTTCAAATCGCTTAGAAACACGCTATTTAACATCATTAAAGTCCTGGTTAAGGTCAGGAATAAGGTTATGGTCAGGGCTAGGGATAAGGTTAGCTTTAGGGCTGGAATACAGGGCTGGAACGTCTATTACCGCGGGAGCGTCATTGAACTGGATTCCAGCCATAGCCCGCCGCGTACCATAAGAACGCCGAAGGTCTCCTTTCACGTTCCTCAGGAACGCCGCGGGACGTGACAAAACGTCGACATGTTACGCCTCGGGAGTGAGAACGGGCTGATATAACACATCATAGACATATGAAGATTTGTAACAAGTCCTATAAATAACTCCATAACATATAAACGTCAGTCTCTTCTATATACATTAAAACAGCGGTCCCCAACCTTTTTTGCGCCACGGACCGGTTTATGCCCGACAATATTTTCACGGACCGGCCTTTAAGGTGTCACAGATAAATACAACAAAATAAAACTAGTACCGATACCGGAAAAAAAGAAGATTTATTCATAACACACGTGAAAGACCCAGGAAAACAGAGTTAACGATAAAAACGATAACAAAATAACGATAAAAAACGATAAAAACTCTGAAAACCATACATTTCACACCCGAGCCTCATCTCTCGACCAAACGACGGTCCGTGGCCCGGCGGTTGGGGACCGCTGCATTAAAACACCTTAACCACAGTTAGGTTTCAGCCCTCGCTGACTCAGAACAAAGTAAGACAATCAGAGTTCGATTGGTTTTTACTTGTGCAGGGGAAGCCTGGTCGGATTCTCAGAGTTGCAAGCTCTACACCCAAACTCAGACAACTCCAACTCCAGCCTCCACTCGCAGCCTTTTATTGAATGAAAACAGTTACACAACCGCCCATTGTAAACCCCATATGTTGTGTGGTAAAAGCTAAGGCACTGTGTGTGTGTGTGTGTGTGTGTGTGTGTGTGTGTGTGTGTGTGTGTGTGTGTGTGAGTGAGAGAGAGTGTATGTGTGTCTGTATACGTGACTTCCTGCTTACAAACATTTTAACCGCATCTCTAGTCATAAAAGGGTCATCTCCCCTCAACCTCGTATATGGCTTAACCTCTCTAACAGTCCACCATTTACATGGTGAGCCCATAAAGGGCAGGAAGTGAACATTCCTTACCAAATAAGGAAACCAGAATCTTACATAGATTGTGCCTGCAGTTGAAAACTATAGCTAGTAACATCCCCAACATCCTACATGTGGGGGAGGAACAGAAAATATCTGAACATACAGTTCAAGACAAGGTCCAAGCACAATAATGACAACTTTTAACAAAATCACTCCAACACACACTCCCCTAGCCTGGCACATTGGTTTTCTCCAGGAGCTCATAAGCAGGTGATTGAGCTGCTTTTACTCTTTACAAAGTGAGTACTGTTAACACTTCTCTTTTTACATATACAACTAATTTAGGTTACAGACAAATGATTAAATGTGAACAGCTCTAACACAGGTTCTTTTCCTGACACGGGTAGGATGGCTAGTCCCCCTGTCTCTTCACCTTTAACGAGTCACTTAAATAACAACCCAAAAAGCCTAATAAAGAATCACAATCAACCAGTGTGTGTTTTTCTTCATTACGGTTTTTAAATACAAATCAGTCAGTCAATTAATAAAAATACAAGTAAGGGTAATGGAACCCCTGGTCTCCATTACACACATAAATACCATAAAGACACTAAGTCGTAGAGCTCTGAACTCCTTGCTTCTATGATATTTACACTTCTTCTTGGCCTTCTCCTTCACTCTGAGTCACTCCAGGATAAACGCATCAGCTCAGACATACAATAATTAAAATATGTGTAGGTGACCGTTTGGCAGAAGACGATGTCGAGGCGGTACTGCAGTGACACGTCCGTGGCTATCGTCGGGGCGGTGTCCTGCATCAGAAGGAAGTCAATAGACTTCTTGGCTTTGTTGCTCATCATGGCGCTGTAGTCCGTGGGCGTGGCCTGCAAAAAGTGTAAATAAACCATCAGAGACCAAACACAAATATGCCTTCCAACCACTAGTTTAGACAACATCTTGCAAAGAGTGTGTATTTCAGAGTGCAGTTGTTTTTAAATTTGACAGAAACAGAAATAAAGACGGAACAGAAGGACAACAGGGAAAGCAGAAGCACCGACACACTGAAATCTTTTAGGGTCAAGCTCCAGAACTAGCCACAAATCCTGCTGGAAAGAACCTAAAAATACTTAAAAATACTTGCAGAGATCGAATGGAGCCGTTAACTCAAAAGCCTGGTGTCAGGCATGTTCTTTAATAAATAAGAAACGAGCTGATATGTTACAGACCCCAGTCTTTACGTAAAGAAAAAGCTGACATTTAGAGCGGTCTCGCAGCAGATTTTAAAACAGTGACACTGATTTGTGGGGTTTTTGGGCACAAATTTGAACCTTTTTGTTTTATCCATGTCCTTGAACACAGCTCGTGACTTGGGCGCTTTCATATGTACCGATTCATTTAGGTTTGTGCACTGAGGCCAGATTTAGGTATTAAAAACGAGTCAGTCATAACACTTCTTACATTAGTTAAAAAGCTGAGCTTACACTAAACCAACATTTAAATTTCCCCTTGTGGGACTAATAAAGGTATATCATATCATATCATATCATATCATATCATTACTAAAGTATTGCTGCAACATTGTAAAGACAAAGATGACACACAGACCAGACATAAAACACTGAACACTTTTTAAAGACGAGTCATTTAAGAGTATTTTCTCATAGAATAAAGTCGGCTGATATGGTGAAGGAAAAATCTGCTCACGAATCCTCCAACTTCTTAAAAGTAAGGAGTGACCTGAGCTGGAAATCAACATGAGAGGGATGACTCAAGAAGAAGAAGAAGCAACAAGAAAAGAAAAACAGAGTTCAGAGTGTAGTTAAGATATCAAGCTGTATCCACAATGTGTGCCAAGAAACTAAGCTTGTCTGTTGTCATGCTAAAGAAATAAAAAATCTGGAATCAGAAAACAGCCAATAACTGCTGATCAACTCACCCACTCCTCTTCGTGCCAGTCCACGTGCAGTGACGACTGGCTGTTGTGACCGCTGTACTTTGCTCTCAGCGTATCCTTGTCATTGCGGAGCACTACTTGTTCAGACTCAGCGGAAGGAGAAGCTTTGGTTGCGATGTACTCGTACTGTGTTCAGGGCCTAAATAGCTGAAGCTAGCAGCTTGCAGCCGCACACTGCCACCAGCTGACGGGTCTGAAAGGAAGAGGGTATGAATGAAATATGAAGCGTCCCCACGTAACGTCAAACACTTTTAGTACCTTGTCAACCAGACTGGCGAGCGTCCACTCCAGTCCGCTGGCCGATTGGTCTTTGGCAGCTTGAGACAGCCTCTCTGCGTAATAGCTGACCTGAGTCTTCAGCGTGTTGACGTAGGCGATGATCTCTTTGGCTCGGACAGTGTCCTGGGGTATGTGGATGATGACTGAGCTGGGAGAGGGCACTACTGCAGGGAACAAAGACACACCGACACATCTGTATCCGAGCTGGGACTGAGGACACTCACCAGCCACTTTATTAGGTACATGTGTTCAAAAGCTTGTGGCAGCAATTTAGTGCATTTAGTCAAATAAAGACAATAGAGTGGCCTGCAGGTGTATATTTTTGTAATGTTTCTGTCTTATGCCTGAAATATGCTTCAGCAGGAAATATACGCTGTAACTGGAAACAACAGCATGATGGACCGGTTTAGTGTTAAGAGGTGTTACATCTGAAGTTAGAACGTAAATTTCCTGCAGAAATCTAAATCAAGCTTCAGAGGTACTGTTCCAAAAATATAGGGAGGGACGTTACCCACCAGATGTAAAAACAAACACTGTCTGCATGCACATGCCTGCTCTCAATGAGCCTAATCGTGGCTTAGAAAAAACAACGAGGAGCCGACTTCGATAAATGCGATACCACTCGCTTCACAAATTCAGACCATCTGTGTACAGTGGCGTGTCTAGAAAATTTTTGTTGGGGGGGCCAGGTAGGGGCACAGATTTGGAGAAGGGTGGCAGATTTAATTGGCAGATAATGTTTTAAAAAAAAATTCTACCAACCCTTAACCATAATTCAATAATCCTATAAACCTAATAACCAAATGCACTTTTAACTCTTATTAGAATGAGATTTTAACCACTACGGTGCAAAGTTTTTAGATACTGCGTTGATAAAGTACAAGAGATACAATCAGTGCTTTGTCAGTGTTTACTCAGCAGTCAAGGACAACAATATTTGCATAGTATTTTTACTGACATATAGTGCACATATGTTTTGGGCAAAAACATTTTTGAAAATTAAAATACGAACATTTGTAACAAACAATTGACAAATTAGCCAATGCCAATGCAAAACTTTATCTGCCTGTTAAAAAAAGAAGATAATCTTCTCACAAACTGGTGTTTGATTTTGAAACAGGAAAAAAGTGGGGAAACAACTGAAAAGACTAACATTTGAATGAAACCTGAAAGCAAGTAAATACTTTCTATGCTGCCTTATCGTAAACTTTGGTAATATTGATAAAGAACAACACTGGCTGATGATAAAATACAGTCAGCTGGCATGGTGACACTGCCAGTATTAACCTGCAGGGCTGGACTGGGACAAAAAAATTGGGCATTTTTACTACAGACCGACCCACCAGGTAGTAAAGCCATAAAGACTTTGACTGAAAACAAACCCTGTTGTGACAGTGATGTACAGTCTTGTTGGTATATGTATGATTTCTATACATTTTACGTCAGATAAAAACTTTGGTTGTAAGATTTAGATAATTATTTAATAAAAACTAGGTATTTTAAATGAGAATAAGAAAGAAAAGTATTTCTTTGTGCCCACCTTTCCCTGTTAATGCCCTACCTGGCCCCCTGGCAAAACTTTGCTAGACCCGCCCCTGCACAGTTACCAGCTGTCTGCTACATAAAAAAGGATCCTGGTGTTATTTGTCTCTCAGAAACAGTTCATAACTTCAACTCATTCATGTCACCTAAAAGGTAAACCTGTTTCTCCATCACCTGTTCAGCTCTGATGGTTCAGTAAAGACATCTCCTGGTTTCATCTTCATGTTTCCCTCTCACCACATATCTAAACAGACATCATGACCAGCAGCTTTACAGCTGTGGCTCCAGCAAACATCAGCTGATACTAGAAATTAATATTAAATACATTCTAACAACAGCCAATCAAGCTTAAACGTGCTGCTGTTGTTTAGCGCAACATCTGCTGGTTTCCTCTTTCTGGCGCAAAGTGGGCGATAAACAAGAGAGAAAAGCCGATCAGCTGATCATTGATCAGTTTCATGATTGAAGTAGCAACAGGAGAGGGAGGGGGAGAGAATGAGAGAAGAGGCAGCTGTGCAGCATAAAGACAGAATAAATCCAGCTTTGTGTCTTTTTTCCATTCTAGCTGAAGTTCGGGACAAACTGCGTCTCTTCTCAGCTCAATACGAAACGTGTAATATTTTCTCTGAATGAGGGACCATTCCATTTTTTTAAGGAGCCGTTGGCAACTCTACTAACCTTATGAATAAAATAAAGTTCACTATCAGTAACATCATAGCACCCACCCAGCTGTATAAAAACTCCGTCAAACTGGCTAGAACGCAGTATGAGTTATTGCAACTGACAGTAAAAAGTCAGCAACATGAAAATAAACTCCACCTAAACTTGGTTTATATCTGACCCAGATAGACTGCAGGTCATAACTTCTTACCTGAAGTTCAGTTCACCTGACACTCGGACTGGCGGCTGCTTCGGGTCTCTCCTCCTGCCTCCCCTTCCCTCATCCACCTGTTGCCTCTGTGGAAGCCCCGTCATAGCCACCACCAAACAACGGAGTTATTTCTACACATCGACCTGCATCTGGCCAATCCACCACCTCTCATTGTTCATGCCATTACAAAAAAAATAAAAAATAAGTCACTGGGGATATGCCCGGTATGCCCGATGGCCAGTCCAGCTATGTTAACCTGCAACCAAATCTGCAGCTCCATACAGCAATGTTACGACTTAGATTATATCTTATAACGCATAACTCTTATGTTAGCTGCCCTCAGTAGCATACTGTCTGAAATATTCCACAGCTGCAATTATTCTTTAAGTGTTATTTTTTTCCTTGGTATTCTAATTTCACCGAAGTTTACTAAACTCAACAAACTTGATATTACTTACCGGGACATTTATTCTGTCCTCATTTTCTTTCACCGAAAAATTGTTTCCTGCAGTGCCATCTTTCGCGCTTGGCTCTCCTACCTTTGCTAACGTGATGCGCATAGCGCAGAAGCGATGCTGCATTCACTTACACTCGGATATCTGAGCGTCACCGTGAAAACATAATCGGACATTTGATATTTGATTGAATTTTATTGTTTTGCCTTTGGGGTGGCACCTGGGGTGGCCAGTCTGGTTTGGGGGGTGGCCTGTGCCCCCCCAGGCCACCCCGCTGGACACGCCATTGTTACTGGGGCACGATCACCGGGGACCCGTTTTTCCAGCACACACGACCGATACCACGTGACAACAAATACGTCATTTCCTGTTGACTAAAACAAAAAAAAAAAAGCACCCTCTCACGGTCCTAGGGACCAAAAAATTGTCCCGCCCGATCAGCGGGCGAAGCCGCTGCTGCACGCCGGAAATGAGGCTTAATTTCCCGCAGGTCTATCTAAGCAGCCCGCTGTTTTCCAGCCCGGGGTCAAATGTGGAGCAAGGGCGCCGCCCGGTGGACAAATAAAAAAATTACAACTCTAAGGCCCGTCCTGCAAAATGAAAATGAACGCTAAACATCAACGATCCCTTTGACCGTAATTAATTTGCAGTGAAAAATAGCGTTTATAATGGGTTTCAATGGGGCACAAATCGACCACTAAGCACAATAGTGTAAGTTTGTCTGTAGCTTAGCCACTGAAGCTAATTGAAGGAAGTCAGACTTGAATTTTGAAATAAAATCATATCAAACTTTTTTTTTGGAGAATTTGGCTATAGTCCATTCAACACTGTGCAAATGGCATGTAATCAAAATTTGAAAATAGCCACAAATCAACCCAAGACCCTCCAGGGGTTTTAAGTACACGCAATATTTTCACTCTCACATTTTACTCTGTACTGGAAGACTTGTTCATTTTCAAGATTCATTCATCCATCCATTTTCTTCCACTTTATCCGGAGCCGGGTCGCGGGGGCAGCAGCCCAAGCAGAGAAGCCCAGACCTCTCTCTCCCCAGCCACCTCCTCCAGCTTATCCGGGGGAACACCAAGGCGTTCCCAGGCCAGCCGAGAGATATAATCTCTCCAGCGTGTCCTGGGTCTGCCCGGAAAACCTCGCCCAGGAGGTATCCAGGGGGCATCCTTGTCAGTTGCCCGAACCACCTCATCTGGCTCCTTTCGATGTGGAGGAGCAGCAGCTCTTCAAGATTCTCTCAAATAATTTTTCACCATATAAACTAAGGTTTTTTTTATTTAGGCGTCATAGTTCTGAAGAGAGATATGTGTTTTTTAATAGGTGGACATTTCTGCCAGCAGGTTGGGGATTAAAAAGGTCGATCATGCTTGGCTAATTTGAGCAACTGTGCCAACTTTACAAAACTATACGTTTTTATACCACAACTCCCCGTTCAGCCTTAAATGCCAGAAGAAGAAGACTAGTCTCCCTAAATCTGACTCTGTTTATTACCGGAATCTGGAAAATACTGTAAGAAAGCTACATAAAGTATCAGCATTGAGTAACAATTTAAATTCACGTCCTCAGCAACAGCATTTAACAGTATTTCCATGTACTTCTTACCTTTGCAATTAACTGCAGGTTAAACGGCCCGGTGACTTGCAGCCACGATTAGGCTCATTGAGAGCAGGCATGTGCATGCAGACAGTGTTTGTTTTTACATCTGGTGGGTAACGTCCCTCCCTATATTTTTGGAACAGTACCTCTGAAGCTTGATTTAGATTTCTGCAGGAAATTTACGTTCTAACTTCAGATGTAACACCTCTTAACACTAAACCGGTCCATCATGCTGTTGTTTCCAGTTACAGCGTATATTTCCTGCTGAAGCATATTTCAGGCATAAGACAGAAACATTACAAAAATATACACCTGCAGGCCACTCTATTGTCTTTATTTGACTAAATGCACTAAATTGCTGCCACAAGCTTTTGAACACATGTACCTAATAAAGTGGCTGGTGAGTGTCCTCAGTCCCAGCTCGGATACAGATGTGTCGGTGTGTCTTTGTTCCCTGCAGTAGTGCCCTCTCCAGCTCAGTCATCATCCACATACCCCAGGACACTGTCCGAGCCAAAGAGATCATCGCCTACGTCAACACGCTGAAGACTCAGGTCAGCTATTACGCAGAGAGGCTGTCTCAAGCTGCCAAAGACCAATCGGCCAGCGGACTGGAGTGGACGCTCGCCAGTCTGGTTGACAAGGTACTAAAAGTGTTTGACGTTACGTGGGGACGCTTCATATTTCATTCATACCCTCTTCCTTTCAGACCCGTCAGCTGGTGGCAGTGTGCGGCTGCAAGCTGCTAGCTTCAGCTATTTAGGCCCTGAACACAGTACGAGTACATCGCAACCAAAGCTTCTCCTTCCGCTGAGTCTGAACAAGTAGTGCTCCGCAATGACAAGGATACGCTGAGAGCAAAGTACAGCGGTCACAACAGCCAGTCGTCACTGCACGTGGACTGGCACGAAGAGGAGTGGGTGAGTTGATCAGCAGTTATTGGCTGTTTTCTGATTCCAGATTTTTTATTTCTTTAGCATGACAACAGACAAGCTTAGTTTCTTGGCACACATTGTGGATACAGCTTGATATCTTAACTACACTCTGAACTCTGTTTTTCTTTTCTTGTTGCTTCTTCTTCTTCTTGAGTCATCCCTCTCATGTTGATTTCCAGCTCAGGTCACTCCTTACTTTTAAGAAGTTGGAGGATTCGTGAGCAGATTTTTCCTTCACCATATCAGCCGACTTTATTCTATGAGAAAATACTCTTAAATGACTCGTCTTTAAAAAGTGTTCAGTGTTTTATGTCTGGTCTGTGTGTCATCTTTGTCTTTACAATGTTGCAGCAATACTTTAGTAATGATATGATATGATATGATATGATATGATATACCTTTATTAGTCCCACAAGGGGAAATTTAAATGTTGGTTTAGTGTAAGCTCAGCTTTTTAACTAATGTAAGAAGTGTTATGACTGACTCGTTTTTAATACCTAAATCTGGCCTCAGTGCACAAACCTAAATGAATCGGTACATATGAAAGCGCCCAAGTCACGAGCTGTGTTCAAGGACATGGATAAAACAAAAAGGTTCAAATTTGTGCCCAAAAACCCCACAAATCAGTGTCACTGTTTTAAAATCTGCTGCGAGACCGCTCTAAATGTCAGCTTTTTCTTTACGTAAAGACTGGGGTCTGTAACATATCAGCTCGTTTCTTATTTATTAAAGAACATGCCTGACACCAGGCTTTTGAGTTAACGGCTCCATTCGATCTCTGCAAGTATTTTTAAGTATTTTTAGGTTCTTTCCAGCAGGATTTGTGGCTAGTTCTGGAGCTTGACCCTAAAAGATTTCAGTGTGTCGGTGCTTCTGCTTTCCCTGTTGTCCTTCTCTTCCGTCTTTATTTCTGTTTCTGTCAAATTTAAAAACAACTGCACTCTGAAATACACACTCTTTGCAAGATGTTGTCTAAACTAGTGGTTGGAAGGCATATTTGTGTTTGGTCTCTGATGGTTTATTTACACTTTTTGCAGGCCACGCCCACGGACTACAGCGCCATGATGAGCAACAAAGCCAAGAAGTCTATTGACTTCCTTCTGATGCAGGACACCGCCCCGACGATAGCCACGGACGTGTCACTGCAGTACCGCCTCGACATCGTCTTCTGCCAAACGGTCACCTACACATATTTTAATTATTGTATGTCTGAGCTGATGCGTTTATCCTGGAGTGACTCAGAGTGAAGGAGAAGGCCAAGAAGAAGTGTAAATATCATAGAAGCAAGGAGTTCAGAGCTCTACGACTTAGTGTCTTTATGGTATTTATGTGTGTAATGGAGACCAGGGGTTCCATTACCCTTACTTGTATTTTTATTAATTGACTGACTGATTTGTATTTAAAAACCGTAATGAAGAAAAACACACACTGGTTGATTGTGATCTTTATTAGGCTTTTTGGGTTGTTATTTAAGTGACTCGTTAAAGGTGAAGAGACAGGGGGACTGGCCATCCTACCTGTGTCAGGAAAAGAACCTGTGTTAGAGCTGTTCACATTTAATCATTTGTCTGTAACCTAAATTAGTTGTATATGTAAAAAGAGAAGTGTTAACAGTACTCACTTTGTAAAGAGTAAAAGCAGCTCAATCACCTGCTTATGAGCTCCTGGAGAAAACCAATGTGCCAGGCTAGGGGAGTGTGTGTTGGAGTGATTTTGTTAAAAGTTGTCATTATTGTGCTTGGACCTTGTCTTGAACTGTATGTTCAGATATTTTCTGTTCCTCCCCCACATGTAGGATGTTGGGGATGTTACTAGCTATAGTTTTCAACTGCAGGCACAATCTATGTAAGATTCTGGTTTCCTTATTTGGTAAGGAATGTTCACTTCCTGCCCTTTATGGGCTCACCATGTAAATGGTGGACTGTTAGAGAGGTTAAGCCATATACGAGGTTGAGGGGAGATGACCCTTTTATGACTAGAGATGCGGTTAAAATGTTTGTAAGCAGGAAGTCACGTATACAGACACACATACACTCTCTCTCACTCACACACACACACACACACACACACACACACACACACACACACACACACACACAACACACACACAGTGCCTTAGCTTTTACCACACAACATATGGGGTTTACAATGGGCGGTTGTGTAACTGTTTTCATTCAATAAAAGGCTGCGAGTGGAGGCTGGAGTTGGAGTTGTCTGAGTTTGGGTGTAGAGCTTGCAACTCTGAGAATCCGACCAGGCTTCCCCTGCACAAGTAAAAACCAATCGAACTCTGATTGTCTTACTTTGTTCTGAGTCAGCGAGGGCTGAAACCTAACTGTGGTTAAGGTGTTTTAATGCAGCGGTCCCCAACCGCCGGGCCACGGACCGTCGTTTGGTCGAGAGATGAGGCTCGGGTGTGAAATGTATGGTTTTCAGAGTTTTTATCGTTTTTTATCGTTATTTTGTTATCGTTTTTATCGTTAACTCTGTTTTCCTGGGTCTTTCACGTGTGTTATGAATAAATCTTCTTTTTTTCCGGTATCGGTACTAGTTTTATTTTGTTGTATTTATCTGTGACACCTTAAAGGCCGGTCCGTGAAAATATTGTCGGGCATAAACCGGTCCGTGGCGCAAAAAAGGTTGGGGACCGCTGTTTTAATGTATATAGAAGAGACTGACGTTTATATGTTATGGAGTTATTTATAGGACTTGTTACAAATCTTCATATGTTGGTTATATTGTAGTGGTTTTCTTATGGGGAGGGTTTTGTTTCCCTTTGGTTTGCTGACCCCCAGACTTGGTCTATTCCAGATGCTCACCTGAATCAGGTAGAGTATAACAGGAAGCCATTTGCTTTTCAGAAGGGTTGGATTCTTTGCTGTATCACCATGTGTTCTCATTAATAAAGTACATTTTACTCCAGTCTCGTGCTATTTTAGTGGAAGTGACCCATGACCGTCGGCCAAAACTGACAATATGACTATTAAAAGTCTGAGTAATACTGTAATTTTCTGCTGCTCATTCCTGTGCAATATCCCATCTGACCTCCCGTCATATTTCTTTTCAAGATTTTCTTATTTAATCACTAGTGTACATATATTTATAGATACATATATATATATTTAGTCATCTTTTCTCTTTTACCACGTCTTTCTAATATTTTGCTCTTTACTATTTTTCTATTTTTTATTTTATTTTATTATATTTTATTATATTTTCTTCTACTGTACCATGCTGCTGAGTGACTGCTGCTCGTCAAACACATTTCATTGCAATGTTGACCCTGTGCTAACTTGCATATGACAAATAAAACTGAAAACTGATAAAACTGAAAACAGTAAAGGCAAAGGGAACACATCAAGTAAGGATTTCACACTCCCACTCACAACGGCACTTTCAAAGCATAAAGCCAAATGCTTCAAAATTTCATTTTGAAGCATTTTAAAAATGAATGTGTTTGAGTTTCATTGCTCCAAAGCAATGTTTTCATATAAGCAAGATAACAACCAGTTTGCAACCATGTAAGTACAGTCCTCTATTGTGAACAGACGTGTTGGCAATCTGTCTGCGTTTATAAATTAGACAACAGTTATTTGCAAATCTTCATCAATCTGCCTGAGAGTGATTGCAGTCGGTCTGAGTTAGACTGCAACTGTTTTGAGTCAGGTTGCCTCCAAGGAGGCAGTTTATTATTTTCCTTTCCTAGTTGGACAGATGGCTGTTGTTTTGTTTTTACTGTAGTGTGCTGGGCCATTAATGGCTCAGGGGCTGCAGCGTATCCGCGCCAACACCTAAGGCCAACGTGGAGTCACCGGTCAGACTAACATAAAGAAAGAATCTGTTAAATTACACATTTGTATTCATTAAGTCACAGACAATGAAAACAAGCAGAAATCAAGATGTAATATTTTTATAATTTTATTGATGTTAAATTAAAGTTCCAGCTTAGTTATGTTATCAGTGCAAGTCACTTCAATCTGTATAGCACCAAAGGAAACAATGGTGTTTTCAAGGTGCTTCACACTGTAAGGTAACAACTTACAGTATTAAAAAGAAAACCCCAAAAGAACAAACCCCTCTGAGCAAGCACGAGGCGACAGTGGGAAGGAAAAACTCCCTTTTAAGAGGAAGAAACCTTCGACAGAACCAGGCTCAGGGTGGGGTGGCCATCTGCCGCGACCATTCCTGGGGATTTCAAAAATGACTTGATCTGATCTAAATGTAAAACTAGCTCATTTAAAGTGTCCAGTGAGTTTTAGAAAATATTTTGCTGTTGATATCACGATGTCACTATAAAGTGGAAACTTTGTTTCTTCCCTTACACCTCCCAAAAAATGCACGCACCGATGAGAAGCACTTAGATATGCAACTTGGTTCTGGGAATATCTTTCTTTTGAAAGTTTTAACAATATCTTCATCAAGATCTTGGAAGTTGAATTGCAAGATTGTCACCATAACCGCTGCATGCTTCCATCTTTTACAGAGGGATTTGAAAACCCTCTCGCTGAGTTTCTTGAACTTCTCTGGTGGGATTTTGTCGTATCTGGCCCTGATTTCAGTCCAGATTTTCATGGTAAGCCGGTTGGAGATAGCTTCAGCACTTTCAATGCTGAAGACTGTGCCTGATTTTTTTGAAACCTGGGAAATCAGTCCTTCCACAAAGATTTCCACTGAAAGTCTGCATCTTTCTTTCTTTTCATATGATTCCAGTCTATCAGTAACTGTTACTGCCAACAGGTGTTCTTGGAATACTGAAGTAGTTATGATATTAAATATTGGTTGTTCCATTAAATTCATTGAATCCTCCTCCCCACTCCTCCCCATTTTCAATGATATTAGTGACAATTTATGTAATTTGTCACAAATATCAGTGAAAATCGCATTAGCAATGCAGTCAAAATAATTCTGCACTTTTCGGTCTAAATGCAAATCCATCCCCTTGAATTTGTCCAAGAGTAGATCCAACAAACGTTTTTGGTGAGAATGAGGGCACTTTAAAAGTTTACCAAGCTTTGAAAGCACAGCCTGAATTAATGTCTCTAACCATCTTTCAAAGTCTGTTTTTTCAGGTGGCTCACAGTCTACAGAAGATCTGTGATGCTGTATCTTTTTATATGACTCCGTTTGACTTACGTTTGTTAACGGTGGGATGCTGGCTTCATGTTCAACACAGGATTTCTGCTGCTGGGGATCTGGAATTGGATTGTTTTCTGGTTTTGCAGCACTGTGTCGGTCAGCATTTTGACAGCTTTCTTCTGTGTTAGCTGTTTCTTGGCTGTTAGCATCTATATTCTGTGCTGTATCAAACTCCTGCTCAGCAGAATCGTCCAAAAATTTCACACGTGACAAAACCGTTTTGCCAGTAGTGGTGTGGACAGAACAGTTTTCATGTACAGGGGAGTTCTGGGAAGACCTCAGTGGTGATACTGCTACTGACTGTTCACACAGGTCCATTACGTCCTCTACAAAACCTACAAGCCGCTTAGCAGTGAAGCAATCCGGATAGCCTGAGATAAGCTCTCCCCACTGCTTGATCGAAAAACTACTGAACAAGTTATTCAAGAGGGATACCAAAGCATGTACTGTAGAATTATCCCCATTGGTCTGAACTGTTTCATCATTTGTCATTGTGTTACAGTTCGAGCTTGCCATTTCACTTTTTTGTTTTTTATGTCTAAAATGTTGTTTTGTGTTAAACTCCGTGTTTGAACGTTTAAAGCGCTGCTGTCCCGCTGTGTGAATGCGTTTCAACTGAACAGCCAGGTCTATATATAAGGTCGGTTTAAGGTTTCTTTGTAACGTCACCTGACGTTTCTTTGTAACGTCACCAGTCAAAGGACTGGCCCGCCCCGTCATAACGAAAGGGGCGGGACAAATCTGTTGCTTAGCAACTGAAAAAAAGGCACACCGCGCTGAATGCTACATCCGGCCTGCGACGGTACACCGCCTCCGCACCACCGTTTAAACATGAAGTGTGGATGTTAGAAGATCCCAAATATGGTGAGCTACTGGGAAATTACTCACGTTTTTGTTCTTGAGAGTGAGCGATAATAAGCGACATTTTATTGAGAAATTACAGTAGTCTGTCTACAAAAACTACAAAAATGACCTAAATAAGACAGAAGTACACATTCATTTTTATCGTTTTGTCAACAACAGGGCGCATGAGGTTTGTTCAGTATTTGTTGTGTCTACAAGGCTCAGGCGCCCCCATGAAGTGTCTTATTTGTATAGTTGAAAGCATTATAAAGGAACGCAAAACTAAATTACATATAATTATAATTCTTGGCACTTTCTGGTGTGTGTGAGTTAGTGTTTCTCTTTTATGATTTGTGGGTCCAGCATCAAATTCAGAATCCTTCCCATCACACATGAGGTCTTGAATAATCATCTTATTTTAAAGACCTCGTAGTTTGATAGTTTGCTCTCAGACTGTGGGCTTCCTTGTGGTTTTTAGGATATTTAGAAGTAGAAGGGGATCATCCTTCTGTGGAACCAGCTCCCAGTTTGAATGCAGGAGACGGACACTATCTCTACTTTTAAGATTAAGTTTCAAAGTTACCTTTTTGCCAACGCATATAGCTAGGGCTGAATCAGGTGACCATGAATCCTCCCTTAGTTACCCTGGGACTACCCTGCTGGGGGATTCCCACCATGTGTTTATACACCTCTCTGCATTCAATAATTAGTTCTTGTTCATCTCTGGCTCTCGTCCACAGTGTGTCTTTTGTCCCCTTTTTCGTCTCCTCATCCCCAAAGGGTCGCAGCGGGCTGCCCCTCCCTGACCGTGGTTCTGCCAGAGGGTGCTTCCTGTTAAAAGTGAGTTGTTCCTTCCCACTGTATTGAGGTTTTTTCTTTTTAATTGTAGACTTTCTACCTTACAATCTATACCACCTCGAGGAGACTGTTGTTGTGATTCAGCTCTGCATAAATACAATTAAATCGAATTAAGTGGGTTCAGCTGTTTTGTGAAATAAATGTGAGTGACATGGTAAGTAATAGCCTGCATGTAACTCATGGTAAGAAGAGCAATATCGCCCCCTCCTGGTTCAACCTTTTTTTCTTTGCAGTAATCTTTCCAATAATAATACATATGCACTAACCTCATGCTTGCTGTTAACAATAGCCTAAAGACACAAAATCAAGTTTAGTTTTTTCCTTAAGTTTATGTTTTTTTTTATATGGTTGGCATTTATTTTGTTTCTTTTTAATAATTATATTGATTCTATTGATTGTTTGCCAAGCACTGAGGTCTCTGCTTAGACTGTGCTACTGGGATCACTGATTTAAAAATGAGGCAAAAGCACCAAAGTTGTGCTCAAAAATAGTACAGTGAGCTACAAGCTGTTGCTGTAGTAATTCTAACACACTTATTGTTTTTAAATACATACATGTTTAGTTCTTTTAAACCTAATTATATATATATTTTTTGCAAAAGTGTCACCTAAACACCCAAATATACGTAATTCAAAACTTACTTTAATTATTACCCATTTGGCTGGTAACATGGACCCAGTCTGATGGATAGTTACTGAACAGATAGTCTTTTCTTTAAAGGCTGCATTCAGAGCAAATCATTGTAAAAACAAGACAAGTCAATAAAAAACAAGTAATAACTATAATACTAAACTACAATAGAGAGAAAATCCAGTAAATATAATTATATTATGTAAAAAATATACAAATATTTACCTCTAATTTAAAAAGACATTACAAGGGTACTAGTTTCATTTTAATCTCAACATAATCTAAATTGACACTAAATCAGTTTAAATATTACAGCTGAAGGTGATTTTAATAAATGTACTGCTGCTTGACTTTGTTTTACTACTGCAGTATAATTTATCATGTACAAAAGCTCCAAATGTTGTTTCTCTGACTTAATGTTCTGATGACGTTTGTGTTACTTTGCAGGAAATAGTCAGGACCCAGATGAACCTGTGCTGGAATTCAGTGTGGGTGAGTAATATGAGCATTTATGAAGGCTGTCCATGACCTGTAATTAAATTTAGCGTCATTAGTGCCACTCATTGCAAGTGACAGTGCACATGCTTTCAGCATGGAGTCTGCTCTTATGGTAGCAAAATAAATTCAGAAAATCTCCATCAAAAAGCAGCTCAGCAGCAGAAATATATATGGTCAGCTGGTTGTGAGTTAATGAGCATGTGAAATCAGTGTGAACATTTTGAAACAACAACTCTCCAACCTCGTAATTGTAAGACTGCCTGTGCAGCCACAGGAGCCTTCAGAGAGTCTTCCTGCTTGTCTCTTGGGTTGATTTGCTCGTGTTTTCTCACCCAGTCAATGACTGTAAAAGGGCTGGACTAATTGGAGGCAGGTGTAATTGATTGCACTGATATGCTAGTCTACTTATAGCCCACATTACAAACACTGCTGTGCTATTTTGTCTCTCAGTGCAGGTATGTAATGTGACAAAACCTCTAATGATCTGATATGTTTGGGATGGATGGGCTGTGAATTATATAGTGAATTGTCTTATTTTGTCGCTCTGTGCAGGCTTTCTACTTACAGGGTGGTGGGTCTCAGAGGACAATTGCTACCCCTGTTGAAGTGAACAACGTGTGGAGTGCAACTGGCTTTGTGGCATAGCTGGCTCTGGCCTTGGACTGTGTGTTTTTACTTTGTACCTAAATGGGACACTGGACTTCTAACTACTATTCATTGTGTTTATAAATAAAATTTTAGAATTTTATTGACTGTCATCTTTTTGCCCACGGTGGAGACGGTTGGTCAGACCTAGAATCTGTGTGTGTGTGTGTGTGTGTGTGTGTCATCAGCAGGGTTTTGCATAAAAGAGTGTGAGCAGGTCAAAAGGTCAATTCATTTATTGTAGTTTTATGGCAGCACCCTCTAGTGGCCTTGAAGCAAACAGTCTCCTAACTAAGCCATGGCATCTCTGGTCTCTCCTACTTTTGTGTGCTCTGCTGGAGGAGCAGCATTGGATCTAGTGATACTGAGTAAGCTGATTAGGACAGGCCTGGAGAAATGTGGTTTGCATGAAGTATCAGGAAAAAAACAACCTTGTATTGTAAAATAATAATACACGAATAATAAATACTTTTCATGACATTCAGATTTCTGGACTCGCGAGTTCATAGAACATTAATGTTACGAAACATTGAGAAGTCTTAAAACTACATTGTATACTTATTATTTATTTACTTTAATCAGATTTGACTGGTATTTTTAAACATTAAGTTTTTGTTCCTTCAACTATTGTATTTAAGCTTATGACTCACTCACAGTATGTTTATATAACTGTCTAAAAAAAAAAACGGTGAGGATGTGGCCGCAGTGGCTGAGAAGCAAGAACTTTGCTTTTTCTTTTCTTTTTTTTTTCTTTTTTTTTTTTTAATTGGGAAGCATAAATGAACATACCAGAAAACCCTGCACGAAGGAGCCATATTTGTTTTTTGTGTGTGCATAAGATGACGCTTTAGTATTATTACACATATGATAAGGATGTTAGCATGCAACACACAAACTCAAGTGGTGTTGCCAAGATAGTTGCTGACTGGCAAGAAACTTCTAGAAGAAATCTGGTGACAGTCCAAAGCACAAATTAGATATTCACTGAGATATTCAACATCTCTTTATCTCAGTCGGTGATCCCCACATGCTTCAAAGAGTCCATCATTGTTCCTGTCCCGAAGAAACCCCACCCTGCTTCTCTCAATGACTATCGCCCTGTAGCCCTCACCTCAGTAGTGATGAAGTGCTTTGAACGCCTGGTCAGAGACTTCATCATTTCTTCACTACCAGACACACTGGACCCACTACAGTTCGCTTACCGTCCAAATCGTTCCACAGACGATGCCATCTCTCATCTCCTCCACACATCACTCACTCACTTGGACACTAGAAGGGGGAATTATGTTAAAATGCTCTTCATAGACTACAGCTCTGCATTTAACACCATAATTCCCTCCACACTCACCACCAAGCTGGAGCATCTGGGACTCAGCTCATCTATGTGTCAGTGGATCTCCAACTTCCTAACTGGCAGACCACAGGCAGTAAGGATGGGCGGACATGTCTCAGCCTCCACCACTCTCAGCACTGGAGCCCCCCAGGGGTGTGTTCTGAGCCCCCTGCTGTACTCTTTGTACACATATGACTGTGTGGCCACTACCAGCTCCACCACCATCATCAAGTTTGCTGACGACACCGTCGTGGTGGGCCTGATCTCTGATAACAACGAGACGGCCTACCTGAAGGAGATTAGGAATCTGGAGAACTGGTGCCAGAGGAACAACCTCCTTCTAAACGTCAGTAAGACAAAGGAGCTGATAGTGGACTTCAGCACTAAGCAGGAGAGGAACTACCAGACCCCCGTCATCAACGAGTGCCCAGTGGAGAGAGTGGACAGCTTCAAATACCTCGGAGTTCACATCACGCAGGACCTGTCATGGTCCTGTCACATCAACACCGTGGTGAAAAAGGCCCGACAGCATCTCTACCACCTCAGACGCTTGAGAGACTTCCAACTGCCCTCCAAGGTGCTCAGGAACTTTTACTCGTGCACCATAGAGAGCATCCTGGCGGGAAACATCTTAACCTGGTTCGGGAACAGCACCATGCAGGACAGACGAGCTCTACAGAGGGTTGTGCGGTCAGCTGAGCGCACCATCCGCTCCGAGCTCCCTGACCTGCACTCAATCTACAGCAGGCGGTGCTGGACCAAGGCCAGGAAGATGGTGAAGGACCTCAGCCATCCCAACAACAGACTGTTCTCTCTGTTGAGGTCAGGAAAGCGATTCCGCTCCCTGAAGACCAACACAGAGAGACTGAGGAGGAGCTTCTTCCCGCAGGCGATACGGTCTCTCAATCACACCACCACACAGTACTGACCCACACATGTGGTTCTTACACACACACTGGACTTTCTGGACTTTGGTTTTGCACAACACTGGTCACTATATTCTTCATTTCCGGTTAATACTTGTACAGCTGCTGTTATTGTGTATATATTTATTTATATTTAGATTTCTTCATACATTCTTATATAGTTCTATATTGTGTATTGTGTATTTTGTTGTACAGTTATTTTATTTTCAACTTTAATTTATATACACTGAACAAAAATATAAACGCAACACCTTTGTTACTGCTCCCATTCCCCATGGGATGGACGTAGAGACCTAAAATTCATTCCAGATACACAATATAACCATCCCTCCCAAACAGTGGTCACAAATCAGTCCAAATGTGTGGTAGTGGGCACATCTGCTATATTGAGATAATCCACCCCACCTCGCAGGTGTGCCACATCAGGATGCTGATCTGACATCATGAGTAGTGCACAGGTGTACCTCAGACTGCCCACAACAAAAGGCCACCCTGGAATGTGCAGTTTTTTGCGCTATTGGGGGTCTGGGGACCCAGAACCGGTCAGTATCTGGTGTGACCACCATTTGCCTCATGCAGTGCAACACATCGTCGCATGGAGTCTATCAGATTGTCAATTGTGGCCTGTGGAATGTTGGTCCACTCCACTTCAATGGCTGTGCGAGGTTGTTGGATATTCGTGGGAACTGGTACACGCTGTCGTATACGCCGGTCAAGCACATCCCGAACATGCTCAATGGGTGACATGTCCGGTGAGTATGCTGGCCATGCAAGAACTGGGACATTCTCAGCTGCCATCTGCCCTGAACAATGTGAACCATGATTCATCCGTGAAGCGCACACCTCTCCAACGTGCCAGACGCCATCGAATGTGAGCATTTGCCCACACAAGTCTGCTACGGCGACGAGCTGGAGTCAGGTCAAGACCCCGATGAGGACGACGGGCATGCAGTTGAGCGTCCCTGAGACGGTTTCTGACAGTTTGTGCAGAAATTGTTTGGTTGTGCAAACCAATTGTTCCAGCAGCTGTCTGGGTGGCTGGTCTCAGACGATCTTCGAGGTGAACCTGCTGGATGTGGAGGTCCTGGGCTGGTGTGGTTACACGAGGTCTGCGGTTGTGAGGCCGGTTGGATGTGCTGCCATATTCTCTGAAACGCCTGTGGAGACGGCTTATGGTTGAGAAATGAACATTCAATGCACGGGCGACAGATCTGGTTGACATTCCTGCTGTCAGCATGCCAATTGCACGCTCCCTCATTGCTTGTGGCATCTGTGGCATTTTGCTGTGAGACAAAACTGCACATTCCAGGGTGGCCTTTTGTTGTGGGCAGTCTGAGGTACACCTGTGCACTACTCATGATGTCAGATCAGCATCCTGATGTGGCACACCTGTGAGGTGGGATGGATTATCTCAATATAGCAGATGTGCCCACTACCACACATTTGGACTGATTTGTGACCACTGTTTGGGAGGGATGGTTATATTGTGTATCTGGAATGAATTTTAGGTCTCTACGTCCATCCCATGGGGAATAGGAGCAAAAACAAAAGTGTTGCGTTTATATTTTTGTTCAGTGTATGAAGACGTGGATTCTCCTTTTCACATGTTAGCATGTTGTTTGGCCAGCTGTGGCTTACATTACCACAGCTGTGATAAAATTATCAGGAGTACTTCTATGTCTATGAGGGGAAAGCTTTCCTTGTTTACATATAATATAATAATGATACAGATAATGAAAGTCAGACAAAGTGGATCATGTCTTTTACAAAGTGCATAAATAAATCAAGCAGATTTTTTTTCGGTTGTGGTTTCTGAGTTGTGAAATGTCTGCAGCTCCGGAGTGGACTGTATTTGATTTGTCACATTGAAAGAGGGCCAGAAAATTACATAATCAGTGAAGCCAAACACATGTCTCTTTCCTAATATGGGCAATGTCTTTAGTAAAACTCAGCTGTAAGCATGTCTCCAGGCTCTGAATTGAAGGATTTTAGCACACAATGTTATGTGTTTTCAAACTCACAAAATCATATTTTACGTTCTTGAAGCAATAACCACGTGAAACTGAAGTTTAAATACTTTTCTTCCCTACATCCTGTGTGCAAGAGTCAATTATAGCATCATTTGGAGAGTTATATTTCATTTAGCATGTTATCGCATATCTGAAGGGGACCTAAAATAAAGCACAGTTCAGTCAGAGGGTCTCTTATTGATTGAAATCAACTTTTCCTGCTTTTAGGAGATAACTGAAAGTATACATGAAAGTGCCTTATCTTTTATAACCACAGGTTTTTTTTTATAATGGGTGTTTGTGTAAACTGTGTGTCACAGAAATAAAAGGCTGCTGTGGCGTGATGGTTCTTCGTAGTGGTCTGACACCGAGGGCAGAGGGGCTGCTCTGAGATCCTTCCCTTGCTAGCATGTGAAAAACCGGTTGAGCTGTTCGTCTTGTTTCATTAACGGGAATAAGTCTCTAAAGCAGCGGGGCCTGTGGAAGCGCAGACCCAACACTTTCCAGTAGCATAAGATTTTTTGCCAAGAAGTGCGACAGCAAAGAACTGATTGTCCAAATATAAGTTTCCTTACTTTTTCTATGAAGTTTATATGTTTGTAAAAATAAAGTAAACCATCTGCTCTAAACAGGTTTACATAGACTCAAGATTCCTTTTATCATTTTCTTGAAAATGTGTTTTTGGGGTGTTTTGCAAAACTAACTTTCCTCAGTCACACACTTTTTTCCTTCAGTTAAAAAACTTGTAGATCTGGCATATTGATCGATCACAGGTTTGATAGCTTATCTCTGGACAGTCAGCTTAAAGAAGAATTTGCAAAGTTCATTGTATTTATTTAAGATCATTTTTGACAGCCACAGCTGTGACACATCAATGATTTTTATAAGATATTTATCACAGACTGACAGAACTACGAGAAACACCTTTTAGTTATCGTCCTTTTTAGTCGTCTGAAAAGTTCATATAAAAGCAGAGGTTTCTCTGTTTTAAAGACACAGAACATTTTTAAGACACAATCACACAAGTAGATATTTCAAGAAGACAGTGTAAACAAACATTTAGGGGCTGTGGTTTCACATGTTGCTCCACCTATCATGCGTTAGAGTCACCTTCCAGTAAGTTTCCAGGTCACTTACCCAGTATATGTACTCAGACTGGAACCAGTATGTTTGAGATTCATACAACCAGAAAACTGTCTCCTCTGTTTATTGTGTGAATTCACACTATTGAGATCCTGTTTCTCTTTAAACTTTATTCTACCTTATTCTAGTTGCTCCGACCTTTGCTGGTTAACTACTCCCTCCGTTTTCAGCCGATTTCCACCATTTAAACTTGAATCTGTTCTGCTCCCTGTGCTAATGCCAGCTGTATCTTTTGGTGGTCATACCTTTCATACTTTTTGAGATATTACAGTTTTTGCCCGTTGCTTGAACACTACAAACCCATGCTTAGACTAAAGTAACACAACTTGAAGCTTTTGTTACCATACCTCAAACACATGTACCCCTACCTTAAACAAAAGCGCTGCTTTGCACCCTAGTTGCAATTATGCAACACACTTACTCCTTTATGCAACACACATGGTCCTGCATGCTACACTCTATTTCATACATAAGACACTTTGTTCACAAAATGAAATTTCAGGGTGCCATTTGGAAAACACATGTACCCAAAATACAAAACACATCGGGTAATTGCAACCACTCAAATACACACCTGAAGGCACTTACTTGTAAAACTGAACACCAATTAGCCAACTACAAAAAGCCCTCAGTTTAGCCAATTCAAGAACTTTGCAAGCATGGATGGAGGGAGAGCAAGAGGAGGAGGAGGAGGAGGAGGAGGAGGAGGAGGAGGTCGAGGTCGAAGTCGAAGTGGCCATGCACGGACCCATATTTCTGATGATATAAGAGCAACTTTGGTGGACCATGTCATCAACCATGGCCTGACTATGAGGGAAGCTGGGCAGAGAGTCCACCCACATCTAAGCTGCTTCACAGTGGCATCTGTAATAAGAACATTCCGACTAGAAAACAGGTCTGTCTTCACCTCTCTACCTTCTACTCCACTCAGATGGTTTTTATAGCACTGTTCTACAGTATATACCATTACCATATCAAGTGTACAGGGTATTGCAGGGTGCTAAGGCTCCTTTTGCAGCCAAAGTGGTAGTTTCTGTGAAACATAGCATGATTACTTATATTGAAGTACAGTGGATGACACAGTACGTACAGTAAAGTACTGTAAGAAAAATAAGCAAAGCGATGACAATATGTGGTTGTATTTCTCTAGACTGACTCGAAGACCTTCTGGGGGAGGACGCCAACGCCTGTTCACACAACAGCAGGAACTTGCCGTTGTGGACCTAGTGAGGGCAGACAATGCCATCCGTCTCCACCAGCTACGAAAGCAAATACTTGCAGACAGGCAAGTGTTCAACAGCATAAACCATGTGAGCATCACCACCATCAGACGCATCTTGGGAAAACACAGCATCACCATGAAGCAGCTCTACAGAGTCCCATTTGAGAGGAACAGTGACAGAGTCAAAGGACTTTGAGCTGAATATGTACGGGTAAGTGTAACTGTCCTTTACATGTACAATACAGTATTGGTGAAATCCAGTAGCAGCTGAATATGTACCATATCAGTACCACATGGATCCATTCTGAGAGCTACACAGGTACCTGTGTGATGGGGTTCTGTATGTGTAGCACTGTAGTACAGTAATATGTTCTCTTGGCCATGGATGGAGTTGCACAGCCTCATGAATTCATTTTCATTGATGAAGCTGGATTCGACCTGTGCAAAACAAGACGACGGGGTCGTAATGTCATTGGTCAAAGGCAATTGTGCACGTCCCAGGGCAGCGCAGGGGAAATGTCACATTGTGTGCCGCCATAAGCCTTCGAGGGCTTCTGCATCATCATGCAAAACTAGGTCCATACAACAGCCAACATATACTCACATTTCTAGATGCTCTCCATAACATAGTTGTACAGAACAGACCAGATCAGCCCAGGTTTGTTTCCATCAGGCTGCTCTGGTCCAGGCCTGGTTCTCCAACCACAACCAACTTGAAGTGGTATACTTGCCCCTTACTCACCATTTTTAAACCCTATACAGGAATTTTTTTCGGCTTGGAGATGGCGTGTATATGACCGCCAACCACATGCCCGCATGCCTCTTCTGCAGGCAATGGAACAGGCCTGCGGCGACATTCAGGTGACAGCAATCCATGGATGGTTTCGACATGCAAGAGGATATTTTCCCCGGTGCCTAGCGAGAGAAGACATTGCTTGCGATGTCGATGAGGTCCTGTGGCCAGACGCCAACAGACGGCGGGATCCATGAGCCCACGTATGCACAATTGTCATGATTTTTTGTGTTTACAGTATGGAGTTTTTTCTATTACTGTATTATGGTGTTTTTTGGTTTTTTTTTTGCTTTCTCTGAATTCATGGTAAATGGCCTGCATTTGTATAGCGCTTTACTCAGTCCCTAAAGACCCCAAAGTGCTTTACACTACATTCAGTCATTCACCCATTCTCATGGTACTGCAATGTACAATACTGAGTAGGCCTATTTGTTGTTTTGGTTGTTTGAAAATGTGTCTCCTGAAAATATGCCTTCTGAATAAACAATGAAAGACTGCAGTGTTTTATATAAAGTAGAATAGTGTGCTCCCCCTGATCTGTAAGTGTTTGCATATGATGCAAGTATGTGTCATTTTGTCAACAGTTACATTTTGACAAAGGAATGTTAGGTTTTGACAGCAGAGTTTAGGTTTTGAGAGTTTCAATTTGGCACAGATGTGAATGGTATATTTCCCAGTGTTGTGTCGTGTGTACCCAGAGGTTGCCCTTTGTTACAAATTAAAGTCTACAAATCAATGACATCACACTGGCCTATGTTTATTCAGTCTATGATTACATGTCAGTGAGATCTTGGAGCTGCCAGCATGCAAAGCTGCAGCTTTAGAATTTAGGCTCTAATCCTTTTTTCCACCATTTTTTTTTTATTTTTCTTCTTCCTTTGTTTCTCAGACATGTATGTTTTGTTTTTTTTTTGTTTTTTTCTCCCATCATTTCCTCTTATTGTCCCTTTACATACTCTTTGCCTCGCTCCAGTCTACTGCCAGAGTTTCAGTATTTTATTCACTTAATAGCAGGACAGAATACCACGTGACTGTGGCCTTGTGTTATACCCTCTCTGCTGCAGTGATGCTGCAGACAAACACAAACATCGTGATCAGACATTTAAGAAAAGCCTCTTACAGATGAAGGTCTGTGTCTCTTGACCTAAACACATAATCAAGTTAAATCTAATTTATGTTCATCAGTGCCCCTCACACTGTAACTTAAAGTAATACATTTGTTACTGATTAATTACAGAAGCACGTTTGTGAGCATAAAGATGTAAGCCTTGGACCATCGGGATGAAATGTGGTTGGGAAACTTAACAAGCATTGATAAAGCTTCATCAGTAGTTCGAACAATGCCTCAAAACCTTCGCTCACCACAGGTGGTTAGCAGACTGTGGTTGTACCATGCAGCCTAATAACATGCAGTAAATTGCAGGTTAAAGCAGTCTGCTTACACATTGTTAAACGAGGGAAGGGAACTAATGTGGCTGTCACATGACCCTTTTGTCTCATTTCATCCCAGCATTTGATTAAATTGCTGCTCACTACTTAAAACTGATCACATAAAACTATTTTTCTTCATCTTTTAATGATTACCAAAGTCTGTGAATCCCCAAATTGTTCAGTTGTTCTTTTTGCTCCCTATGAGGTCACTTTTACCATGTGACAAAAACAACACCCCACTGTACACACTTGAGCCACCAGCAACTTTATAAATCCCCAATAAAAAGCTGACAGGTTGCAATGATGTTCCAAATAACTTATTAAGAAAACAGCTAAATACACAGAAAATATTATGAAAACTGGTTTATTTTATATCTCCTAGTTTGAAGTGAAGCAATAAAAACATGTATAAAACATCACAAACTGTAATATTATACAAATGCTTACGTCCTGCTGATGCAATGGAGACATCTTCCAGTGACAGTCTTCATCCGTGTGAGTGTGAGGAGGCTCCTAAACCCACCGACACAGAAGTGCATGTTCACAACTCCCTCTGTGCAGGTGGGGTCAGGGCCCTCCTCACCCTGGGTGAAGAGGGGTGGTGCTGTGGCCAGTCAGGTATGAAGTGCTGAGAGTGGATCTTTGGTCCTCTGTGCAGCTCTGTCCACTCTCAGCTGCCCTGCAAAGCAATAACACGAGAAAGACGTCATTTTAACACAAAACAGCATTTCCATTGTTGGTAGCTGCAGCATGTTGTTAAAATGCAATTTTAAACTCAACATATACACACAATAACTATAACTAAACTTAAACCTACAGTACTGTAGGACGATGATTTACACCAGCTATTGGAAGGATTTAGTCTTCAAGACAGTTTGTAGCCAATGTGAGGTGATAACTTACATAGCTGGAACACAGCACCACTCTCCAGTTTGTCATTTGGTCATCCATCCTTCTCATCGGGTTGGGGTAAGGCTGTCTTCTGGGTGGAGTATCTCTCTGTGTTAGCTCCGTCCTGGGCGTTGAGTGTCTGAAGTGCTGAATGCTGGGAGAGGACAAGTGTAAAGCACCTGAAGACAAAAAGACAAAGAGAAAAGCATGAATTCACAGATCACAGAGTTGTTCACTTTACTTTTCTTCTGTTATGTGTTTTTACCTTACCTCTGATCCCTGAGCCACAGGCTATACCTTATGTAAAAACAAGAGACTACAGTCAGTTCACGACATCATTTTAAACCTTTTCTACTTATTTGTGTTGACATTAAGTACGGACTTACCTTTGTCCTGCATGGTGAGCTAGAGCTTGAGAAAAAAATGTTAGTCATTTACAAACACTGCAAAGGCCAACTTAAACATTTAAAGCTTAAAAACAAGTTCTAACATAATCTAGTCAGAGTCGCTGTCATCAAGTGAAAGGTTAAAAGGCCTTTCCCAGAAGCGTCTGACACCAACAGAACCCGAGGATGTTGAAGGGCCATAAAACGTGTCATCACTTACCTTGCACCTCTTTGCACTTACCTCATCAGTGCAGGTGTCGTCTCCGCTTCTCTTTGCTGAGGAGGTGAGAGCTGAGGTTGAAGGAGAAGCTGAGAGAGTAGCGGAAGAAGGAGCAGGAGAGGAAGGAGCTGAGGGAGCAGGGGAGGAAGCAGCTAAGGGAGCAGGAGAGGAAGCAGCTGAGGGAGGAGCAGGGGAAGCAGGAGAAGCTAAAGGATCACCAACCGGGAAGAGTGGGGCGTTGGCCTGGCCGAAAGGCGGCATGGCGAACGGGGCAGCACCTGGAGCAATAGGATGTTGCCAATCGTGCCAAAACGGCTCTGGAGGGAGCTCCTGGATGAGAGGGGAATCAGCTCTCTCATCCATGGTGTCATACCCCGAGTCGTCACTAGGCCAATCGGCCCACTCTTCTGAGTTGTTCCAGTCAGAGGAATTGTCAGTGTCTTCACTCACCTCTTCGACGTCCTCAGGTATGTAGGGAGGGTACTCACCTTCCTCTTCACTGTCATCAGGATCCTGTGCTTCAGGAGAAGAGGGTGAGGATGGGAGAGGGATATACTCACCATACTCACCTTCACTGACACGCTCGGTATCAGAGTCATCCAGGATCCTGATGACCTCTGGAAGGCCTTCTTCTGCAGGACGCTCAACCACGTAGTCGAGACGACCTGTGAGGAAACAAGTTTAAAATAACATTAAGAATGTAATAAACATCAAGTGCTAAAGGAACAGAGCTACATCTGTTAGTTTGAGCAGACGATGAGAGAAAAGCATTTTAGGCTACATTTATGTCAGACTGAATGACACTTCTACTTCTTCATGCAAGCAAAAAACAGCTAAGTCAACTAAGTTCACATCATTAACTGCTATATAATAAGATATAGTAGTGGCATAACATAAGGATACCATTATTACTACTGTACTATGATTACTGTTTTCATATTCTTTTTTATATTCATTTATTTTTGTTATTTTTTATTATCATGTTTTGTAGCAGGGGAAAAGTTATAGTTTATTTCAATAAAGCCTTTGATCCAAGAAGAACAGGATGTTAGGAAGGGACCGGGATCTGGTGTGTTTACACCTGTGTGTTCTGACGTCATGACATGCTGAAGATGCTGTTACCACAGAGACTGATTTTGGGGCATTTTACAAATTTTAGTCCGTTAAGCTATTTTTAACCAAATCATTAAAAAAGTGTCAAATTTGAAGCCTTCAAATCAAAGTAACACCTTTTTTTTCAAATTCATACACCAGTCGTTAATAATTTCTACACCTCTCCCGGAAAATTTAAAGCATACAAACAATTTACGGGGAAAAATCTTGGAATAAGCATATTTTGATAACATTAAAACTTGATATTCACACTGGAACTTATTAAATTATTACAGTCATTTAGTAGCTCTTAAAATAACTGAAGAAATGTTAAAAGTACCTGCAGCGAAGTCCAGGGGGCTGTCGAGTCCACGACGAGCCATCTTCAGGCTTTGCTGTATGAAAAACAAGTACAAACAATCCAAAGATGAAGTACTTGTTGTGGCGAGCAAGTCAAATCCGCTTTCAGTAAATATTTTCCCGAAAACTTAACTTTCCACAGGCTGAGGTTGGAGCAGGTCAAAACAAGTCCAATAGCAAGTGTAAAGGGACGAATGGAACCTTGTGCAGCATTTATATACCCTCCGCAGGCCATGGTTACGGTTGCCAACATTTTTCTTTTAAAAGCTAACAATAACTTAGCGTTCTCGCTACTCACTATGCTGTTAAACAGCTATATGTTAGCAATGACAACATTTAACAATGCTAGCCGTGCTGATTAGCCTTAGGATTGCTTGAGGTTGTTTCCAGCTCTAGTGGTCATAAGCGAACTTAGTTCTGTGCCAGCTTTTAGCACGAAAATCAATCTTGTAAAGCTCACTATTAAACTGACAAAGCCTTAGAGCCTAGAAACTATGATACTTAAAACTGTGCTATGTTTGTCTCATAGCATATAGCAAGACACCATAACTGACCTTTGACCTCTTCTCAAGATTAGATAATGCTATATAGAGCTATTTTAACACTATGTTTCTTACTGCCATTGTTTGACAACATATAAGCATAAAGGAAATGATATATGGAGATTCTAAATATCAGGTTATTATGACTTTATTATAAACTTTACAGTAACAGTTCAGAACTATTAAGCAAGCTTAGTTTTGGAAAAATCCCATTTGTGATCAAAACTTTTTACTTCATATTTATTACTAAATAATTCAATAAATTATACTCAAGTACTGAATAGTCACAAAAAATAGTAATTATGCTGAAAATTATGTTAAAGTGGTTTTCGACTGAGCATATAAACAAAAGCCTGGGAAAAAGTTCTGTTGAACAACACACATATGTTACCAATATTGTAGCCGGTGTTATTTAATAATTTGTTTTATTTTTGATACAATTTCAAACTTTATTAACCTTTTCAATAAAACAACGTTTCAGATTTAATTATTCTGAAACTAAGTTTAAGCTTCCCAGAACGTTTTGTTGCAAGTTACATTACTGATATAAGAAATATAAAATGTTTGTATTGTTCACCCACAAGTGCAGTCTCTGGCTCAAACACAGAAGCTTGATATGTTTGGTTGTCAGTCCAGACATTCCTAAAGAAAGTTGTCCTTCTTCAGCTCCAGACCTTTCTAGATAAAAATGGCATTGGTGAAGTATTTCAGTCTGGTTTTAAAAACGCACCACAACACTGAAACTGCTCTTGTAAAAGTTTTTAATGACCTTTTAACTTTTCTGACTTGGGAGATTTTGCCATTTTAATACTGTTAGACCTCAGTGCTGCATTTGATGGGATTCTTATCGCTCGGCTTGAGCACTGTGTCAGAATCAAAGGGACTGCTTTGGAGTGGTTTAAATCTTACCTGTCCAGCCAAAGTTTTTCTGTTAGATTGGGGGAAACATCGTCCTCAGAAACCTCACTTTCTTGTGGGGTCCTCAAGGAGTCCAATCTTGGTCCAGTTCTCTTTTCTATTTATATGCTCCCCATGGGTTCAATTTTTTGAAAAACATGGGATCTCATTCCATTGCTATGCAGACGACTCACAGATTTACCTGCCACTGAAATGTGAATCTGTGAGTCGTCTGAAGGGTTTGCTAGATTGTTTGGAGGATGTTGAGGATGGCATGGATGGCTTTTAACTTCCTTAACCTAAATGAACAGAAAACAGAGGTGATTGTGTTTGGTCCCTGTGACCACTGTGACTTTGGCCCTTTAGGAATTCATAATAATAATAATAAAAACCTTTGCAAGGAACCTAGGAGTGTTTTTTTTTACTCTAATCTAATGTTTGATAAACAGATTAATGCTGCCTTTGCTGTAACTGCTCCTAAGCTCCCTTCACGTCAGGACTTCCCCAACATTGGACACTTTTAACTGACCATTCATCCTCCTCTTTCTCTCATTTTTTACATTCATCAGGTCCTCAGAGTACTCGTTCCATCTTCCCAACACACTCTTTTCACTGTTTAGCACATTTCCATCTTTATCCATCTTACTCCACAAATAGTCTTTTCCTTCGGGGCCGACAAACTGACAACTTTCAACATAATCCATTTGATTTCCAGCTTCAAACTCGTGATAATGACGGACACTCTCTTCACCCTGAAACAGCATTCATGAAATCTTCCTTCAAGATTACAACTACTTGATTTACAGTGGAGTGAAAAAGTCTTTGGCTTCTTCCTTATTTCCTTTTTTTGTATGTTTTTCACATGTGAAAGTTTCAGATCAATAAACAAATTTAAATATGAGGCTATTTAAAAAAAACAAACATCAATTATCCAAACAATTTATTCAAAAAATGGAATTTTGAAACAAGTGAGCTGTAAATACAAAATTGCAGTTGCACTAAAACACATTTTTGCATTGTCCAACTTTCTTATCTCTCGTCTGCTCTCACAGTGAGTCACACACATTTGTATTTACAGAGCACACTTTGACAAGTAGTCTAAACTCTGGGTGAAGTGTGTGATCACACCGAGTCCCAGCTGGTTTGAGGAGCAGACTGAGTCTCTGCAGGGTTTAAACTCAGTCCCTGGAAAACAGACACAGTCCAGTTATATCTGGATGAAAACTGTCTCTGTGAAGGCAGTTTTGTTTTTGTTAACACTCCCTCAGAGAGGGACAGCTGGTTCATGTTTATTTAATCCCATTATCCAAAGACACTTCTACATCATCATCCACAGTTATGGGTCAATGACAATATCAAATAACAAGATCAGAATAACAACCTTAGGATTATTGAGATTTGTACTTACTGTGGTTTCATCCATCTGAGTTTTGTTCCCTAAAATGAGAGAAGAAAGTCAATTTCAGTTTTGTTTTAAAATTCAAAATCATTCAATCTTAAATGTACCTTTATGTCTTGTCCTTATATTGACTGTTGCAGCAGTTATTAAAAGCGCTGCTAATCCCACAGAGACAACAATGAACCTCAAAGAAACAAAAAATCTGTCAAACACAAAAAATGTGATTATTAAAATTATTTGGTTGCAGTTTTCTGTTCCGTGTAAATTCCTTTCTTTTAAAAATGTAACAGCATTTTATTAATAAATGTGCAAATTTCTGTGATATGATTTGTATTTAAAAGTATTTATATACAAAGTTAAAGTGAGTTTTCATTTGCATATCATTTCAAAAGCTCAAATAAATTTAAAATAAACAGATATTTATGCAACCAGCTTAATCTTCAGTCCTGCTTTTGAAGGACTCTTCATTGTTGGGGTTGTTTCTGATTTTGTGCTTATTTCAGTTTTTCTGGCTGGATTCTTTGTTGTTTTTGTGTCACCTGAATAAATGAAAAAGTAAAAGCACAAAAGTTTTTCATGTTTCTCATCTGATGTAAACATGAGAAACAATATTCTACTTTCACACTTGAAATATTTAAGTAAATGTTTGATGTGATTTTACTTATATTACAGTTTTTGCCCACTGCTTGAACACATTTTGCAAAACCCCGCTCGCTGTGCCAAAACTGTACACACAAGTACACATGACACAACACTGGGAAATATACCATTCACATCTGTGCCAAATTGGAACTCTACTCCCAAAACCTAAACTCTGCTGTCAAAACCTAACATTCCTTTGTCAAAATGTAACTCTGTTGACAAAATGACACATACCTGCACCATATGCAAACACTCACAGATCAGGGGGAACACACTAGTCTGCTGTACATAAAACACTGCAGTCCTTGATTCCCATTGTTTATTCAGAAGGCACATTTACAGGAGACACATTTCCAAACAACCATAAACGCAAATAGACCTACTCAATACTGTACATTGCAGTACCATGAATACAGGTACAGCAAATAAAACAACAACAACACAATAGTACTGCAATAGAAAAAACACTATACTGTAAACACAAAAAACCATGACAATTGTGCATAAGTGGGCTCATGGATCCCGCCGTCTGTTGGGGTCTGGCCACAGGACCTCATCAACATCGCAAGCAATGTCCTCTCCCGCTAGGCACCGGGGTAAATATCCTCTTGCTCTCCCTCCATCCATGCTTGCAAAGTTCTTGGAATGGCTACGCTGAGGGCTTTTTGTAGTTGGCTAATTGGTGTTCGGTTTTGCAAGTAAGTGCCTTCAGGTGTGTATTTGAGTGGTTGCAATTACCCGATGTGTTTTGTATTTTGGATACATGTGTTTTCCGAATGGCACCCTGAGATTTCATTTTGTGAGCGAAGTGTCTTATGTATGAAATAGAGTGTAGCATGCAGGACCATGTGTGTTGCATGAGGGAGTAGGTGTGTTGCATAATTGGTACTGGGGTGCAAAGCAGCGCTTTTGTTTAAGGTAGGGGTACATGTGTTTGAGGTATGGTAACAACAGCTTCACGTTGTGTTACTTTAGTCTAAGCATGGGTTTATAGTGTTCAAGCAACGGGCAAAAACTGTATTGTCTGTTTGTCTCTGTTTGTCTCTGTTTCCCCTGCGAAAGACTGGCGACCTCTCTGGGTTGTACCCCTCCTCTCGCCCTATGATAGCTGGGATAGGCTCCAGCTCCTCTGTGACCCTGGTAAAGATAAGCGGAAGATAATAAATATATGGAGTATGTTGATGTGGTGGAGGAGGTACAAGTATCTGGGCATCCACATCTGGCCATTTTCTCTAACAGGCTGATTCAGTTCCACTGTCACAAAGACTGAAACAAAAAGCATTTCATACCCCACATGTGATCACCTTCTATTATAAGCTACAACAACAATAATAATAATCATCATCATCATCATCATCATCATCATCATCATCATCATCATCTCATCATTGTTGTCCATGTATCTTCTCGTCTTCACTGCGTAGGCAGATCCTGAAGTTTCCTACGCTACCATCAGCTACACCAAAACCACGAATACAGTTTTTTTTAATTGGTTTGGCGCAGTTTTCACAAGCAACTGGTACATTTTCAAAACTCTTAGTACTTATATCACAACAGATCATCAAAAGTGCACCTTTTTCAAACATTTCAGCATATTTTCAATTGTGTTAGTACAATACACATAATGACAAAATATCATTTTCACTACACAAAATAAGTGTTTCATCTAAATAAATGTTTCGTTCACAGTTCCTGCCTTTCATAATGTTGTCACTATAAAATTTTTGATTTGCATCTCTTATCATTCAGTTTACAGTTTTTTCTGAATGCTTAAACCCTAACTGTGATTCCTGTAGCACAATCTCTAAAACTATTCAGACTTATAGCAAAACCACTCACTGAGTGTGCAAAACTAAAAGCACAAAAACTGCTTTGCACTCAGTTTGCAATTTTGTAACACACACTTTGCAAAACTGTAGGCACAATTCACTGCACAACACTCAATTACCAAATTTCCAACACACTCCTAGCAAAGTATACACATGTATGGCTATCATTAACACTAACTTGCCAACTGTCTGGCACACTTTCACATGTCAAAACTTTCTTAGATAATTAGTTCACTTTGCAATCAGCCTAAGCACTATAATACAGGTAAGCTGTGTGCGCGGAGTACAATGGAGGGAGCAGAAAGAGTGAGAAGTAGAGGAGGCCGAGGAAGAGGACGTGGAGGTGAAGAAGTAGGATGAAGAGGACGACAAGGACAAGGAGGAGCAAGAGGAAGACGAGGAGGGGGGAGAGGAAGATGAGGGGGGGGGGGGAGAGGAAGGGTAGGAAGAGTAAGAAATAGAATTGTAGAGCTACAATAGTGGACCATGTAATCAACTATGGAATGACCCTGAGGGTAGCTGGCCAACGGGTCCAGCCTAACTCGAGCCGCTACACTGTAGCAAGCACCATAAGGACATCTTGAAATGAGAGTCGGTTAGTACAGTCACTTCGCACAAAGATTTGTAGCACTGCCATATGCCAATGAGAAACACACCAATACCATTGATGTAAAAATACTGAAATTGTTACTTTACAGAATTGCTAGATGACCAGATGCTGGGGGCAGAGGAAGCATGTTCACTGCAGACCAAGTAACCCATATAGTCATTATGGCGATTGCAAATAATCCTATACTTGGAAATGAACACTTGTGTTTGTTTTGATGTGTTTGAATAAACACCAGTACTTGAAGTTTGGATCCCTCTATGCTTATGGATCTATGACAGAAGTATGAGCTAAAACTGACATAGCCTACCTTGTGCACAGAGAAAGCAAAAGCCAGATGTGTTTTATATTCATACCATCAGTGTGCAGTTGGCGCATTGTGTGCTTAGTAGATGATGGCTTGTGTGTACTGTTTGATACGGAAACACCATTTTTACGAAGGTGTGAAGAGTTAATCTAGCTGTGTTTGCTTTTGCAAGAGAACTACAATTTTTGATTATTAGGTGACAGGTTTTCTTATTTGTGTGAAGAGTTTTGCAAAATTAGCCAATAGTTACAAAAAATGTGCTTAAGCAATCGGAAAAAACTGTAATACATTTTTCTGTCATTTAATTCAACCGATCTTAATGTTTAATCAATGAATCATTCATTATGTCCATGGATTTTCAACTTGACTGATTGTTGTCTGGTCATTTGTAAGTTCCTTTTACAGTTTTTGCCCGTTGCTTGAACACCATGAACCCATGCTCAGACTAAAGTAACACAACGTGAAGCTTTTGTTACCATACCTCAAACACATGTACCCATACCTTAAACAAAAGCGCTGCTTTGCACCCCAGTACCAATTATGCAACACTCCTAATCCTTTATGCAACACACCTACCCCTTTATGCAACACACATGGTCCTGCATGCTACACTCTATTTCATACATAAGACACTTCGCTCACAAAATGAAATGTCAGGGTGCCATTCGGAAAACACATGTATCCAAAATACAAAACACATGGGGTAATTGCAACCACGCAAATACACACCTGAAGGCACTTACTTGCAAAACCGAACACCAATTAGCCAACTACAAAAAGCCCTCAGCGTAGCCATTTCAAGAACTTCGCAAGCATGGATGGAGGGAGAGCAAGAGGAAGAGGAAGAGGAAGAGGTAGAGGAAGAGGTAGAGGAGGAAGAGGAGGAGGAGGCCGAAGAGGCCATGCACGGACCCATATTTCCGATGAAATAAGAGCAACTTTGGTGGACCATGTCATCAACCATGGCCTGACTATGAGGGAAGCTGGGCAGAGAGTCCACCCACATCTAAGCCGCTTCACAGTGGCATCTGTAATACGAACATTCCGACTAGAAAACAGGTTTGTCTTCACCTCCATACCTTCTGCTCTACTCAGATGGTTCCATAGCACTGTTCTACAGTATATCACATTACCATATCAAGTGTACGGGGTGCTAATGCTCCTTTTGCAGCCAAAGTGGCTGATTCCTTATATTGAAGTACAGTGTTGTACAGTGGATGACACAGTACGTACAGTAAAGTACTGTATGAAAAATAAGCAAACCGATGACAATATGTGGTTGTATTTCTCTAGAATGACTCGAAGACCTTCTGGGGGAGGACGCCAACGCCTGTTCACACAACAGCAGGAACTTGCCGTTGTGGACCTAGTGAGGGCAGACAATGCCATCCGTCTCCACCAGCTACGACGGAAAATACTTGCAGACAGGCGAGTGTTCAGCAACATAGACCATGTGAGCATCACCACCATCAGACGCATCTTGGGTAAACACAGCATCACCATGAAGCAGCTCTACAGAGTCCCATTCGAGAGGAACAGTGACAGGGTCAAAGGACTTCGAGCTGAATATGTACGGGTACGTGTAACTGTCCCTTACATTTACAATAGAGTATTGGTGAAGTCCAGTAGCAGCTGAATATGTACCATATCAGTACCACATGGATCTATTCTGAGAGCTACACAGGTACCTGTGTGATGGGGTGAGGGTGCTGTATGTGTAGCACTGTAGTACAGTGATATGTTCCCCTTTTTTTCAGAGGATCATGGCCATGGATGGAGCTGCACAGCCTCATGAATACATTTTCATTGATGAAGCTGGATTCGACCTGAGCAAAACAAGACGACGGGGTCGTAATGTAATTGGCCAAAGGGCAATTGTGCACGTCCCAGGGCAGCGCGGGGGAAACATCACATTATGTGCCGCCATATGCCTTCGAGGGCTTCTGCACCATCATGCAATGTTAGGTCCATACAATAGCCAACACATACTCACATTTCTAGATGCTCTCCATGATATAGTTGTACAGAACAGACCAGATCAGCCCAGGTTTGTAGTGATATGGGATAATGTCAGTTTCCATCGGGCTGCTCTGGTCCAGGCCTGGTTCTCCAACCACAATCAATTTGAAGTGGTATACTTGCCCCCTTACTCACCATTTTTAAACCCTATTGAGGAATTTTTTTCGGCTTGGAGATGGCGAGTATATGACCGCCAACTACATGCCTGCATGCCTCTTCTGCAGGCAATGGAACAGGCCTGCGGCGACATTGAGGTGACAGCGATCCATGGATGGTTTCGGCATGCAAGAGGATATTTTCCCCGGTGCCTAGCGGGAGAGGACATAGCTTGCGATGTTGATGAGGTCCTGTGGCCAGACCCCAACAGACGGCGGGATCCATGAGCCCACTTATGCACACTTGTCATGGTTTTTTGTGTTTACAGTATAGTGTTTTTTCTATTGCAGTATTATTGTGTTGTGGTTTTTTTTTTTTTTTTGCTTTATCTGAATTCATGGTACTGCGATGTACAATATTGAGTAGGTCTATTTGCGTTTTTGGTTGTTTGGAAATGTGTCTCCTGTAAATGTGCCTTCTGAATAAACAATGGAAATCAAGGACTGCAGTGTTTTATATAAAGAAGACTAGTGTGTTCCCCCTGATCTGTAAGTGTTTGCATATGATGCAAGTATGTGTCATTTTGTCAACAGAGTTACATTTTGACAGAGGAATGTTAGGTTTTGACAGCAGAGTTTAGGTTTTGGGAGTGGAGTTTCATTTTGGCACAGATGTGTATGGTATATTTCCCAGTGTTGTGTCGTGTTTACTTGTGTTTAGAGTTTTGGCACAATGAGCGACGTTTTGCCAAATGTGTTCAAGCAACGGGCAAAAACTGTAAGAGGAACAATGTCCAGGTGAAACAACTGCGTTCAGAATATATTCAGGTACAACACTAAACTGGCATGCAATTACTGTAACAGAGGGTGATGGAGCTGGACGCTGCTGTGAATCATCACAAGTATATTTTTGTTGATGAGGCCGCTTTCAATCTAGCAAAAACTAGACACAGAGGACGTAACCTTATTGGGCTACCATCCACGTCCCTGGACAACGTGGGGGGAACATCTCATGTGTGCAGCTATATCTGAAGATGGTGTGGTAGGCTGTAGACCAGTTCTAGGGTCATACAACACTGAACACCTGATTTTTTTTTTTTAAATGAACTGGAGCAGGCCTGTCAGGGAGAAGACATCGTCTATGTTGTTGTGTGGGACAATGTCAGCTTCCACCATGCACAGCTGGTTCAGGAATGGTTTCAAACACACCATATTCCCCTTTCCTCAACCCAATTGAGAAATTCTTCTCTACATGGTGGTGGAAGGTGTATGATCGCCATCCCCATGAGCATTTCTCCCTTCTTCAAGCCATGTGTGGAGCTTGTGGTGATATAACTGCTGAGCAATGTCAAGCCTGGATTCGTCTTGCCAGGAGATTTTTCCCACGGTGCCTGAACAACGAAGACATCCACTGGGATGTTGATGAAAACTTATGGCCCAATGTTAATGACCGGCTTGATTAATTGTATAAAAGTGATAAAAAATAAAATAAAAAATATATTGTGCTTATGTAAATGACTTGTTGTTTTTTCTCCCTTTTTCGTGTGTGTGTGTGTATATGTGTATATATATATATATGAATATATTTTTTATTTTTTTTATTTTTTATTTTTTTTGTTATGCCTGAACATAAGTGTAATACTTGCTGTGTAAAGTTTTACAGTTCAGTTACACTCATTCATCACCAAGGACAATTTGAAACGCTTACCTTGTATTATTTGCTCCTGAATGAAATGATTGGTAAAAGTACTACGTTGAAAAAAGATCTTACTGTTTTGTTTGGGTGAGTAAAGCAAATGTTCTCAGTATATATCACAATGATCATATGTTCTGCAACAATGATTAAGTGGAATGAAAATATGTGCAAATACAATGAACTCATGACATCAGATTTGAAAGAATGACTAGTGGTGTTACAAATGTGATCAAATGTGAGTTTTGTACTGAGAGATTTGAAAATGCACACTTTAGTTGTGAAAATAGTACCAAACCAATTAAAAAAAACTGTAAAGTTCAGGTAAGGTTTTGTCTTTGTGTATTATTTATTTATTTACTATATTTATATTTATGTATTTATTTACTCAGTAACATCAGTAACGAGAGCTCACAGAGAGCACAACCCTCTCTGAAGGTCAAGGGCTATACATCAGCTATTACACCATGCAGAGTTTTTATGGATTGTTTATGCTGATGTGAGCATAGTTAACTGAGTCCTCCTGCAGCAATCATGTGAGTAACTACAAAACATTTGATGGGCGACTTGTTAACTGCAAAACAGAACTTCATAGAAGTTGGTGGAGAGGCTGAGCATGGGCAAACAAAGAATATTTGATCCACAATTTCTTTGAAAGTAAAAATAATGTATTGAACACAGAAGCATGTGATCTCTAAGCGCCCTTCCAGTACTTCCATCGAACCGCTTATCCACTTCAGGGTCACAGTGTTATGTCACTTTTCCAGGTTCGTGGTGATGATGAAGGTGATGCAGTGACCTACAGCACTGTGAAGGCTCATTCCTCTTCTGCTGCAGCCACTGCTGATCCCAGCAGCCTCTACTCTACTCTCAGTTTCCCAGTCACATAGTTCAAGTTGACAAAAAGGACTCGCATTTAAGTTAAAGACTAATTTTGTGTTTGCATGCAACAGATTGATAGCGACGTGCTAATTATCATAAACTATTAGATAGATACCATTATTATAACAAACATTTGGTTTCAAATCCAGAAGCACGTCTTTATATCCTCCATTAAAACTATATAAATAAATGTAAATAGAAACTTTATTTTCTTTATGAAATCAGACCAGTGTGTTTCCAGAATGTGATCACTGGAGGGCAACTTGCATGTGACAAATAAAGTTCTGATTGATTGATTGAAGTGTGAATATCTAAATGTACCCACATAAGCCTGGTATAGATATTAAAGATATAGTTATACATTTATATTTTACAAAAACATTTCCGCTAACATTTGTACATTATTAACATATTTGCAACTTAACAACAAAAAGTTGTTCCTGGTTAGTTCAGCAGAAGACATGTGGAGGTTAAATGTCATTTAAACCCTGCTTACACTTGCTGTTCACTTTAATTTAGCTTCAGTTTTTTATTTCCTGTTTTACTTTGAAGTTTACTTTTCTTTCATGTCTCGCATTAGTCCTACTTTTTATTCTGTTATTTCTCAATCTGCCCATATTGTCTTCATCTGTGTTTATCCTAAACGTCAACTAGTCCTCGATGTATATAAAGTCCTGTCCTCCTTTATCTTTCCCTGATCATTTGTTGGATCTTGTGATTCGGGTTTCTTCTTTAAGTTTTGTTTAGTTCCTTCCACATTCAGTTCTCAATTTTGTTTTCGTTACATTTTAATATGAGCAATTTTTAAGTCTGCTGTTTTCCATTTTATTTCTGCACATAAATAAACATTCATATTTGTAAGCCATTTGTTTATTAATATTATTTTTTATTACAAAGTTATACTACTAATCTCTTCTCACTATTACAACTATCATGAAAACCACCTGACGTTCTGTAAGTCTCTGTTATCCCAATAGAAAAGCTCTGATACGTATAAGAATTTTCTCAAAGGACTTCTAAATACCCTCTTGGTTTAACAGCTTGACTTGATGAGCAATAACACTGTGATGGAAAATGTCTTTATTCTATGTATTCATAACATATTTTAACAATAGAAGAATATAAGGGGCACCTTTGGGGGTGGGAGGTATGCCCCCCACACCTCCACCAGTGACGGCCAGAAAGGGCACCTTTTGCACGTACGAGGACGCACACATGCACACTGATGCACGCGCGTTCGCTCATCCGAAAAAGCGGCACTTCCGGGCCACGCGGTCCCCACTGCGCACGCTCTATGGCCTCCATATTAATGATCAATGATAACTGAAGAGGAAGCTTGAACCCTGGCTCTGGACATTTTCATGACAGTGGCAGTGCAGACATCTGCATGTTTTTTTCCATCATAAAGACTGTGATATGAAGCATCATCAAAGTGTCACTTCAGTAATGCTGCTGAGAGAAAGAAGTGTTCACTCGTGTTTTTTAATAGGTGACTTAAAACACCAAACTCTAATTTCAGGGGTTTAATTTAAGTTTAAAGAATATAACAGCTGGTAAGACAGCTGGTTTAGTCACTGTGAATGTTAAAGGAGATTTGTTAAACCATTGCTTAATGGCCCGTTAAGCAATGGTTTAACAAATTTGCAGTGCAAGTCACTCTTTACTAACACATTGTAGATCAGTTTATCTACAATGACACATGATTTTTGAAGTTTTGTGTGTGAGGGTTTAGTCTCTCACACCTTACCCTTTCCTCCCCAGTATCACAACAGTATGACTCCAAAGTACGGTTCAGTAAACAAACAAGGACTCTAAAGTCAGAACAGAAAGATGCAGTTGGAAGATAATTGATTGTGTTTTTATGACGTGTAGTAAACTATACCCCTCTTCTTCTTCTATGTTGTTTTTCTTGTGTGTGTGTGTGTGTGTGTGTGTGTGTGTGTGTGTACACATTAGTCATACTTACAAAAAACATTAAGCGTCTTCCCCCACCCTCAAAGACAGACAAAAAAAGGTTTTTGCACGTACCACTTTTCCACGACACCACACAGCCAGCCTGAATGCATTTTAGATGCATCCTGAAGCGAAATCAGTTTAGTTGCAAAACTCATTGACAAACCAATGGCCATTTTTTTCAATTTCCATTAGTCTAACTACAATACTGAAGATATAAACCTTTGTGGATCCTTGAGCTGTTAAATGAGCTTTGAAGTATTAAAATAATTTACATAGTGAGAAACTTGTTCTTAATCAAGTGGCCAATTTAGACATGACCTTTGCCAGTACTGAGTCAGGATGAGCTCACAACCAATCATCCGTAACTACAACGACAAGATCCAAACAAGACATTAAATTATGTTACTAAAAATTCTGAAATAATTTGTGGGTATTAAATGAAATCAACCACAAAGAGAAACATCCTTTTTCATTATTTATTTCTCCACATGACACAGAAGTCGTTCAACACTTTACAAACATCCGTTTGGATTTTGATTTTAAAAAAAGTTTGTCAACAGTGTAAGAAATTACTGATAGTTACGGAGATTACCCCAAAACCATCAAAGACTGTGCTCTGAGGATATTTGTGCGTTTCCACTTGCAGTTAATGCAACACATTTGAAGAAAGGGAAACAACCATTTCATACAAGCAAGGATGTCACGACTCTGAAACAGACTGAAATCATGATACAAACATGTGCAGTAAGTCGTATCGTACCATTATACTCATGTAGAGCTGGAATGATGAAGGTTTTCCGGTAACCTAGAAATATATTAGACACTTAGTTTTGCTTTTGCTCATTTTAAAACAAAATATCAATCGGATTGTTTGGTGTAGTAAAAATATTTTTTTCTCTGTATTTTGTTAGAAATTTTCTTTTGAAAAACCTCGAGGCGTAAACCACCATTGCTGGTTTTCAGAGGACTGTGCCAACCCAAACAAACATCTGATGAAGCTGGTCCAGTAAATTGGTCTAAACGTAAAAATGCATTCAGGATTTATCTTCTTTGACATCCTCATTGGTCCCTTTAAACATCATTAATCAGATGCAGCAGCTGCAAATTATATATATATGTAAAAGAGACATCGATAGCAGCACCCACTTCCTATTTCTTCCCTTTGCTCCTCGATTTGGCTCATCGATGCACAAACACTGATCATCTCTTAACCATTTCAAACAAGACAGATTCTGGTTCTATATGTTAATTATGTTAATGGTTTTAAGACATGTAAAAATAAAGGAACCTTGAAATACAGCAGGAAAGAAAACAAGTAAACATTTGTGTGACTGGAGAAAAAAAAAAGTTCTGTGTTACAGCAGCATGTTATAAACTTTAACTCAGTATTAAATCTAGTATTTAAACCTACTTGCACCCCTCGGGGGCAGGAAATGAGAAATGTATAGATTTCAGAAAAGATACATTTTTGTTTCTCTGACAGTTTGCAGGACAAAGAAGCAGCACACTGTCACAATCAGCAGGGCTGATTGTGTGTAGAGTGAAGGGTGGACCCAAATGCAGACGGAAACAAAAGGCAAAATGCAAGGCTAACAATAAACTAAACTGGGTGAGCTAAATTAACTTAAAAACCTACAACAGGAACATGGACTTGACGCGAGGAGACTTGACGCAACTTCTTGGCTTGCAAACAACGCAGACGATCTGACAATGACACACTGAAAACACAGGACTTAAATACACAGGAGGTGATTAGGGGAAGTGGGAACACATGGAGGAACAGCTGACTGACATGAACCTAATGACAGGACGGGGGAAGTGAAACTAAATACAATGAACAAAGAACACACGACTCCTTCAAAATAAAACAGGAAACACTGAAACTAGACATGACAACACAAGCTTAACAGACCTAACACGTGATGAACGATACAAGAACTCAAACATAGAAACCAAGGAAACAATAATTAATAACTGCCTTTCCTTAACTAAAGCTAAATAGGAATGACACAAACTAATCACATATCTAAAATGAGACAAATACAAAATGAACTCAGAGCGCTGGGTCAGAGACCCAGCCTGTGACACACACTGAGTTATCGGCCCAGTACGGTGGCCAGCAGGGCCATTCGGATGTACATGCCATTCTCTGCTTGACGGAAATATGCCGCCCTCGGGTCTGTGTCCACCTCCACACTGAGAGAGAAATAACAAAGAGAAACAGATCATTAGTCCACTTAATCAACACAATAGCAAATAATGTAAGGTGGGTTAAAATAAAATTCAGTTCAAATTTAAGTTAGTTAAAAGAAATCGTACTGAAATTAGACATTGTACACAAAACGTTACATTTCTGCAGCCCATTTAAGGGCTCAAGCAACATTTAAACAACACAGCTGGAACTGATATTGTTGTCAGACATTTGACTGAGCGCGTCTCACCTGATTTCATTGACTCTGGGCAGCGGGTGCATCACCACCATCTTCTGTTTGGCTCCAGTCATGATGTGAGGAGTGAGGACGAACTGACCAAAACACTGAGAGAAACAACAGAGTCACAGTTAAAGATCAAAAATACTCCGGGATCATCCAGTCACATGAGACCTGAGCTGATTGGTTCTGTCTGCACCTATGAATGCTTAGCTAAAGGGTTCCACTTCCATATTTCCCCACACGCTTACATCTGTAGAGGGGTGAGGGAACGCCTTCTTTCTCGCATATCTTCTTGTTTTCTTAAGACAATTCTATTTAATAGTTTTGCCTCTAGAAATATTTCATTTGGAAAGAACTTTGTGACGAATAACTGAACAAATCAGCTGCTTTCCACTAAAGATGAACTCCAAATGCAGACAAACCCCAGCTTCACCAGATGGAGTCAGTGGAGTTTGCAGTGCAGAATAGTGGATTAGGGAAAATGTCACCATGAGACCAACTGAACGATATCAAAAACGATTACCGGGCCAGCATGAGGCAGGAAGCACCAGGCCTAACTACAGATGTGCTATGAGTATATGCAAGTATCTGTGTCACAAAATAAAACCCGTCGGTGAAATGAAACTTACGGCTTTGTACTCCTCCTCAGATGCAAACCTCTCCTTCTGGATCCTCGTCATGTAGAGGACGTCGGTGTCAGGCAGAGCCTCCTCGATGCTGTCAAACTCCTCCTGCAAACAAACATGTTTTTTAAATTAGCAGTTTTTAGTACATATTTGTGAAAACTCCTCTTTGCTGTGTAACCATGTTTAGTCCTCACCTGTTTGATGCCCTTTGAGGCCACGTAGCTGACGATCTCTGCTGGCATGTGGAGGTTTTTGGGAGCCACGTAACGCAGAGTGATGCGGTACTGGGTCAGCAGTTTGGCGAGGGAATGAACCGTTCGGCCATGTTTCAGATCTCCAACCATCGTTATCTGACAGACGCCACAGTTTTAACATGTTTTCATGTAAAGTTTTATTCTGGCTGAAGATTAAATTAAAAAGGAATCATGTCGCTCACCGTCATGCCGTTGACCGTTCCCAGCTCCTCTCTGATGGTGAAGACGTCCAACAGGGCCTGAGTGGGATGCTCCCCGACACCGTCGCCAGCATTGATCAGCGGCTTACGCCACTGACGGGACGCGCTCTGAGAATTGATTTGATTTTGATTTTATTGATTAGCATTCAAATTCAAATCTCAGTGAAAACAGTGAAAAAAAAACAAAAAACAAACAAACAGTGAAAACAGAACAAAAATCTACCATAAAGAAAGAAAGCATGAGACAAGGCTAATCAAAAGGTATTGGCTGAAGCATTTGCTTATTACGCCAACCCTTTTCACAAAATATCTTTTTGTATGCAGCTCCTGTACACAGGGCTTGAAGAAAATAATAAAACAAAGCAAAAACCAAACAAACAAAAAAAAAAAAACCAAAGAAAAAAAAACTTTCCACCTTAGATAAGTAACTACATCAAAGCAAAAGAATCAAGAGGTTGTTTTTTTTTCTCCTTTTTGCACTTTTCATTCTTGATTTATATATTTTTCTATTACTCTATTTTTAAACATGTTTTTAAACAAGGAAAATGAACTACACCTTTTTAAATCACTGTCATAACTATTCCACAGGTTAACTCCTCTAACAGAAACACATCTCTGCTTTATATTTGTCCTTATCTTGTTTTTTTTTTAAAGAAATCTGTTCCCCTTAAGTCATATTGACTCTCTCTGACTTTGAACAGCTTCTGAGTACTGGGGCAAAGCAAGTTATTTTGTGCTTTATACATTATCTGTGCCATTTTATATTCAACTAAATCATAAAATTTCAGGGTATTCAGATTAATAAACAAAATGTTAGTTGGTTCTATATAGTTTGATTGGTTTATAATTCTTATAGCTTTTTTTTGTAACTTGAAAATATGAAGAGTGTTCGTTTTATATGCATTACCCCATATCTCTAGACAATAAGTCATATATGGAAGCAACAGAGTACAATAAAGTGTGTATAATGATTTTTTGTTCAGGACATGCTTTGTTTTATAGAGAATAGCAATGGTTTTTGACATTTTTGTTTTCACGTGGTTTATATGAGACTTCCAACTCAGCTTATCATCAATTATCACTCCAAGAAATTTATTTTCGTACACTCTTTCAATTTCAATTCCATTAACCCTTATTTTAGATACATTTTTCATTTGTCTAGTGCCAAAAATAATCAATTTTGTTTTCTTTATATTTAATGATAACTTATTTACATCAAACCAGTTTTTTAATATATTTAACTCCTTTTCCGCTGTAGTCAGAAGCTGTTCTAAGTTTTTAGCTGAGCAGTACAGAGTGGTATCATCAGCAAACAATACGAAGGAGGAGTCACGTGCGTAAGATATTAAAAACTCATCTTCAAACTAAACAAGCATCAAAAAACACACAACAGGGTGCTGCTGCAGTTACTTTTATGACCAATTAGTGTTTATTTTCTTTTACGTAAAGAAAACTTTTAATAAAAAAAAGTATCCATCTAAAATCCACCTCTACAGCTCCAGGTGTTGGGTGACGCAGCACGAGGACGTCAGCGTAGCCACTCATGATCTGGACAGAGTCCGCCAGCGATTCTCCCTTCAGCGAGGAGGAAGTGGCCTCGCTGGAATGGACGACGGAGCCGCCCAAACGCTGCATGGCCGCTGCGAAGGAACTGCTGGTGCGAGTGCTGACCTCATAGAATATGGAGGCCATTACTTTACCCTGAACAGGAAGGCATGAGGAATGAGGGATTACTTTAAGGTACCTCATCATTCTATAACTTTGGTCATGTTTGATACGAACATCCACCATTGTAACAGCACATAACTGAAATTAGTGAATAGTGCAGTAACATGAGGCACGTTTAGGAGATACCTTGAGTATTTCCAGGCTTCGTTCCTTCTGAACCATCAAACGTAAAGTGTGAGCAACATTGAACAGGTGTGAGATCTGAAACAAACGAAGGACACAAAAATAAGCTTTTGTTCAGACCCGAGATCTTGTTTTAAACCTGTCAGCATTCCCAGAGTGTGTTTCATCTTCTTCGGCGTACCTGCTCCTTGCTGAACTGTCTGACAGACAAGATGTGCTGTCCCACCAGTGGGTGAAGCAGAGGAGACATCTGCAGGTGTGACACCTGACCAGGAGGCACCTGTCCTGACCCAGACTGTGGGGACAGCAGCCTGGACAGTGGGGGAGGATGGCTGTACCCGTCAACAGCAGCGGCTGGTGGGAGCATGACCATCTCTGTGGGGATAAGAGTCGCAGTGTATCAATGACTGGAACACAGCAAAGGTGTTTCACTGAGAATCAGCAGGAGAACATCAAACAACTTTAATTCAACTTGTTTTTATACGGCAATGAACAGTTTTGACATACTTGATTAATGGACATACCAGCTGAACATGTGAAATGATATGATAACATCTGCTTCATTTTTTAACCCCTCTTTCAACTTATTGATACCTTTTGCCTAAAGAAGGCTTTAAAAATCCCCTGTTAAGGCCAGTGTGGCGAGAATAAGGCACGGCGGGACCACGGAGTATCATTCGGAGCCATCTTTATTTACATCTCACCACTACACACCCAAACCCCTGAGTCCCCGTGTTTTTAACTAGGCGGGCGTGATTAAGGATGCCGTGCAGGTACGTCCGCCCTCCCTGCACGGCACCGCAGACCACGCCCCACCACAGCCAGGCAGGCTGATAATACACTGGTAGAAACATTGGGAGAAACCCTCGAGGTAAAACAAAAAACTGCTGTTCCAAAGCATTCTGGGAGCTGTAATACCTGGTGGCAGGCCGGGATCAGAGGCACGGTGGATGCGGGGCGGCAGCAGGTAGCGGCTTTCTCCACCAATGCGTCGTGGGCTCGCAGCTCGAGTCCGCACTCCATCCCGGGGTGGAGTTGGACGCCGACGCTCAGGAGTCTGATGGAGCAGAATTAATGTAAACAAAACACATGAAGTAATCCCCACATAGAGGAGTTCAAGAAACACTCAAAACAGTTCTAAGTACAGGCTTTAAATGTTTTTGTTTGTAATTAAACTGTTAGCTGTACGTTCACCAAATTCTGTGAACTTTTTAGATGTCATCTACGCTCATAAGAAAGAAGACCGGGGATATAAGCACCGGAAAAGAGCTTCCTCCAAACGGTGGTGCCTAAGACCTCTTTCTTAGAAATAAAGTGAGGAGCTGCTATTCCTCCACATTTCAAAAGGAACAAGTTGATACCTGCTGTTTGCCTCCTACCAGACATTTCAGGCATGGAAGAAACACCAACTTTAATCACTGATCTGAACCTCTCGATTTTGCTTGCTGTGTCTTTTACAGCATTTTAAACTAATTACATCTAAGAAGTTCTTTTATTCAATTTGTTGAATGAAATTCTAGTGTTTTCTTTCAGTTACGTTTACTTAGCATCAACTAGCCGATATCTGCTGCTGTGTGCACGTTCTTCATGGCTATGGCTGCTAAAGAAGTGTGTTAGTGTTGGCAGATAACTTCACTCTCTTCTTAAATCTGGTCAATTTTGGCTCCAAAAATAATCATAGCGGTGGCCAAAACACCAATGTGATGTAATATTATTGTAGAGTCTTTATCTTACAACAGAAAGCATGGAAAGCAGCTGCATTATTACCGCATTCACTTTTATTACCATTGGAGTTTCTTTGACAGGTTCTGGAGGATGGGTGGAAGAAGTGGGCCAAGTCTTCACATCCTCACCGTAACCTGGAGGCACGAGCACCTGAAGGAGACAGGACACGTACTTTATTAGATCAACTACATTTATTCTCTTTGTTTTCTTGTTCAAAAGCAAAATGCACGAATGCTGACCTGGCCGTCGATGTAGGCCACCTCTCCTCGCAGGACCACGCGGCGGACTTTACCTTTCACCTTCATACCTTCGAAAGGAGTCCACTTAGACTTAGTGAACTGCATGGCCTGAGGAATAACCCACTCCTGCTCCAGGTCCACCTGAAAGACACGTAATTGATAAATAATTAGGAACATATTTCATCAGAGTACAGATAGGCTGCTAATTACTGTATCAAAATAATGTCTCCTTAAAATGAATTCCCTTTAATTGTGTTTGTCTGTTTACCTCCACGTAGGTGTTTTCCTGAACGGGCAGGTTGAAGATCCTGCGTGGATTGTCATAAAGACGTCTGGTAATATCATCCAGAGTCAGACGTCCATCACTGACGGCGGTGAGCAGCAGAGGCAGCATTGTTTCCAGACCGGGGTAACCAGGAGGAGGACGCTCACTGTTCTTCTCGTCTACAGAGTGAGGAGCTAGCAAAACAAAACAAAAACCGTACAGTTCAGGAAGGTCGAAGACAAGTCTGTCTGCATGATTGGTGACAGAAAATGAATGCTCTCTGACCGTGGTCTGTAGCAAAGCAGTCGATAATGTCCAGATTTTCCCAGAGTGTCTCCATGTCCTCGCGTGTTCCCAGCATGGGTCGAACCTGCGCTCGACCGTCGCCGATCTGCGCCACATTGTCCTCACATAGGAAGAGGTGGTGAGGGGCGACCTCGCATGTGACCTGGATGCCCTTCTGCTTTGCAGCTCGGATTATCAGGATCTGAAAACCATTAAGAAGTATTAAAACTGTAGGAAAGAATCCAAAAAATTAAGATAAGATGCACTTTAACAGCCGAAGCACCAAACACCAAATAGCACCGAGGCTCCAACTGCTCAACCAGGTTCAAAGGTTCAGCAGCAACCAAGATGGCGGCGCGCAGACGCAGCGGCCCGGAGCTCCTACACTTTTGCACTTTTGGTGGTACTGTGTATTATTTCACACAGTCTGGGGTTACTTCAATACAACAGAGATGATCTACTACAACTAAGCCGTGGAGATCTTCAACTAACATCCGAGTATCTCATCCCCCCGGAGATCGTTAAGCAACCCCCGGGGCTACCCGCAACAGCAAGCCGCAGGAGGAGACGTTGCGAGCGGAGGCAGAAGAGAGGCAAGCGGGGAGGCCTGTGGGCACGGCTAAAGACTAGTCCGTTTAAACCACCACTCCCGATCATATTCCTCTCCAACGCCCGTTCAATCCGTTACAAACTGGATGAAATACGACTGCAGATCGCCACTCGACGGACTTTTAATAACTGTTCGTGCATGATTTTCACTGAAACCTGGCTGGACAGCGCCATTCCCGATGCGGCTATCGATCTAGCAGGCCGCACCGCCTATCGAGCCGACAGGTCTGCGGACTCGGGTAAGAAGACTGGCGGGGGGCTGTGCATCTATATTAACAACCTTTGGTGCACGAACGTCACGGTAACGGAAAAACTGTGCAGTACGGAGGTAGAACTGTTGGTGTTAAAGTGCCGTCCATTCTATCTCCCTCGGGAATTTTCTGCCGTTTACATCTGCGCTGTTTACATTCCACCAGATGCTAATGCTAAGCTAGCGTTAGCACAATTGAGCAGCAGCATCAATAACAGCCTGGTAGCACACCCGGACAGTGTCTTTATTGCGGCTGGGGATTTTAACCACGCGGACCTGAAATCTGTACTTCACAATTTCCACCGTAATGTGAAGTGTGCTACCAGAGGAGATAGAACGTTGGACCAGGTGTACACCAACATGGCGAATGCGTACAGAGCCCAGGCTTATCCCCACCTGGGTCAGACCATCTCTCCCTTCTGCTACACCCAATATACACACAAAAGATCAAGAGCACTGGGATTACAACCAAAACCGTGAGAACATGGCCGCAGGATGCTATTCCGATGCTTCAGGACTGTTTCCACTGCACAGACTGGGATGTATTCAAGGTGCAGGACACTGACAATCCTGTCGCATTGGACAGTTACACCTCCACTGTCTTGGACTACATCTGTTTCTGTGTGGACAATGTAACAACTTGGAAACGATTCCGTGTGTTCCCTAATAATCCACCCTGGATGACACACGGAGTTCAACAACTTATTCGAACAAGGAACAACGCTTTCAAATCCGGGGACCAGGAGGCATACAGTGCTGCCAGGGCCAACCTGAGAAGAGGCATCAAGACTGCCAAGCAGCAGCACAGGAGGCGTATCGAGGCCAGGTTTGAGAACAACACAAACCCAAGGCAGGTCTGGGAGGGCATCAGGGCTATCACGGACTACAAAAGAAGAACACCATCACCCTCAGCCGACAGTTCTACTCTGGCTGAGGATCTAAATCTCTTTTATGCCCGTTTTGACAGGGAGAACACCGACCCTGTCCTGTCCCCTCTCCCCTCAACCGACCCTGCTCCGGTCCTGAGCACTCATGAGCTGAGGCGTGTGTTCCGGAGCATTAACACCAGGAAGGCGGCCGGGCCGGATGGAGTGCTGGGCCGGGTGCTAAAAGACCTGGCGGACGTCTTCACCTCTATATATAACACCTCGTTGTCCTGTTCACTGGTACCATCCTGTTTCAAAGCAGCAACCATCGTTCCCATCCCAAAACAGTCAAATGTCACATGTCTGAACGATTTCAGACCTGTGGCACTCACCCCCATTCCCGCCAAATGCCTGGAGAGACTGGTCATTAAACACATCAGAGCTGCTTTTCCACCATCCCTGGACTCGCACCAGTTTGCATACAGGGAGAACCGGTCAACCGAGGATGCGATCGCCACAGTGCTGCACACATTACTGAAGCACTTGGAACACAGGAATACCTATGCACAGCTCATCTTTGTAGACTACAGCTCGGCTTTTAATACCATCCGGCCATACAAACTACGTCCCAAACTCCACCAACTGGGACTTAACTCCTCTCTGTGCAACTGGATTGTGGACTTCCTCACTAACCGTAGACAGAGTGTCAGAGTGGGTAAGAACACCTCTTCCACCCTTGTGGTCAACACCGGTGCCCCTCAGGGGTGTGTTCTGAGCCCTCTGCTATACACTCTCTTCACCCATGACTGTATTTCCTCCTGCGCGTCCAATCTCATTGTTAAGTTTGCAGATGACACTACAGTGCTCGGACTTATATCCAACAATGATGAGACAAACTATAGGACAGAGGTGCAACAACTAGAGTCATGGTGCCACGACAATAACTTGGTCTTAAACACCAAAAAGACCAAGGAGATCATTGTAGATTTCCGGAAGAGGGGTCATAACAACCATCTGCCTCTCTTCATTGGCAGTGAGGCGGTGGAGAGGGTGAGCAGTTTTAAATTCTTGGGGGTAACTGTGACCGAGGACCTGTCCTGGGGCAACCATATCACCTCAGTTGTACGGAAGGCCCAACAGCGCCTCTACTACCTGAGGAGACTGCGGAGCGCACACATTCCCAGATCTCTGATGTTGAACTTCTACAACTGTGCCATCAGCAGCGTTCTGACGTATGGATTTCTAGTGTGGTTCCCCAGCTGCACCAAGGCCGATCAGCAAGCACTCCAGCGGGTGGTGAAGGAAGCTGGCAGAATTATTGGAACAAGTCTGCCAGAGATCAGTAATATCTTCCCCACTCGCTGTCTGAGGAGGGTGCACAGTATCCTGCGGGACCAACATCACCCTGCGCGCCACCTTTTCCATCTGCTGCCCTCAGGGAGAAGGTACAGGTCTATACAGGCCAGAACATCCAGACTGGCCAACAGCCTGTATCCACAGGCTGTGAGGCTCCTGAACTCTCTGCCCCCCTCTCACGGACAATAACCATATCCAACTTCTTAATAGCAAAGAACTGGTCTGCATTGGTGCATCATATCTTTATTCTCTTCCCCCTCCTGCCCCCCCTCTTTCTTAAATAGATAACTATCATATCTGATATCATATCTCACAGTACAATAATATTGAATGGGTTGCATTGTTGTATTTTGTCATGTTTCTCAGGTCTTTGTCTGAATTTCTACGAACATTATTGCTAAGGATTGTCTTATTGCATTGGAGTCACACTGGGTTAAATATGTACACTTGGGTTTTAAGGGGTATTTATTATTTTCTTCTTTTTTTTGGGTTGTATGGAAGCCCCAAACGCAATTTCATTGTTCTTGACAATGACAATAAATAAATAAATACTAAATACTCAACCAGACCACCGACAGGTCTCGCACGCCACAGCCGCTCTATCACATGACGCATGCTGCTCCGACGTGCTAAGGTTATGAGCTGAGTTACGCCATGTCGCAAGTTTTGTTAAATGATTTTGTGATATTTAATGGATCTGATTACATTTTTTATTTCTCTTCGATATCCGATCCAGTAATTTAGGTCAGTGTCGGACCGATGCGTAATATCGGATCGGTCCATCTCTAATTCGTGGTAATCAGTGAAATTCGTATTGCAGACAACTTGGTGTGGTCCACCAAACTCCAGTAACTGGAGCAATCTGCTAGCAACCAAAGCGAGCACAAGAAGGTTTTCGGTGCAGTGCTATGTTTGTGACCAGTTTCACCTAGCAACATCCAAGTGGTTAAGGAACCCACATTTGTCACTAACAACTGGAGGTTGCCAGGGGATCACCAACCGGTCTCTAGTGTGATTGCGGTGTCAGTGATTAAACATCGGCAACAAAAAGTGAAATAACATCCCACAGACAGCCTGTCAAGTGCTGACTTCCCTGTGCCAAATATTTTGTTGTTTTAATTTACCGTATTCAATTTAAAATATTACTCCTTACTTTCAAAACTATTAATAAATTAGCGCCAAGTTATCTTAGTGAACTTCTCAAACCACATACTCCTGCTAGAACACTCAGATCTGCCACTCAACTACTTCTGACCCAACCCAGATCTCGACTGAAGTCCCGGGGTGACCGTGCGTTTGCTCTGGCTGCCCCGGGACTGTGGAATACCCTTCCTCTCGACCTCCGCGCATCTGACTCCATTGCACTGTTCAAATCACGATTAAAAACCCACTTATTCAATCTTGCCTTTCCCTCTAGTTAATATTTCTTTTATGATTTTATATCATGCACTTCTATGCTCATTTAAATTCTTGTTTGCTCTGTACCTGTTGCTTTCCTATGTATTAGTGACAGTTATCTGTTTGCATATTTAGTACTTGCTTTGGTCCTATTTCTATTATCCTCCTCCTATACTCTATTTTACTTGTTAAGCACCTTGGCATACCCTTGGTTTTTAAGTGTGCTTTATAAATAAAGTTTATTATTATTATTATTAATTTATTTATCACAATTATTATTTATTTGTTAGTGATATTAAAGTGATTTATGTCTATATACTCCCGAAGGAAAAACAAATCACTATAAAGATATAAATGTAAAAAACAATATACATGTATATTTGTATATGTATATACCAAGATACCAAGTTATATACCAAACATTTTTGCTACTCCAAACAAAGTAAATTTGAACAAAAAGTCCTAATTAAATAGAAGTAATTAGAAACCTGAGATAAAGTTTAAAGTATAGATTTGACTTTAGGTCAGTATAAGTTTAAGTGGGGCGTGTAGGAGTGAAAGTTCTCCATGTACTGTATGTGTAAATCTATAAGGCCGATAGGTGATGTAACAGCCCAGCTAGCATTTCTCCAGCAGCTACACTCATCCACTTACCCGCTCATTTCACACAGCAGCGTCCTCCCTCTCCTCACCCTTCCCTCGGTCACCACGCCTGTGTTTTCTGGCTGGCCAATGCACTGACCTACTTTTGCTGTTGTCGTTTCACATACGCACAGTCACATATACGCTCTTCTTGCTGCCACATACCTTGCTGTTTCTCGTCCGTTAGAAATGAAATCACTGGAACTCAAGAATAAATTTAAACACCAGGCTGCGCAAAAGGTTAAAAGAGAAGAATCTTAATTTATTTATTTTCTTTTGATTTTTGTCCAATTTCAATATTATAGAAAAATGCCACAGGTGGATAAAAAGCCAATGCAGGAAAAAAGAGGATCATGAATTTACTTTCACAGTTTAATCTATAACCATTTACTTAAATTTAACTGGCTGTTGTTTTGTTTTTTTTGTTTTGTTTTTAAAAAAAACAATCTTTTTTTTTTTTTTATAAATAAGCAGTGTTAAAAAGTATAAATAAATCAATTTGATTGCAAAAAAGCAACACCATGGTAAAATGCATTACAAATATATTAACACTGAAACCAAAGGTCAGAGCTGAAAGCATGATTCAGATTCGATTTAAGCTAATTTTATTTTAATCTGCATTAATTGAAAATTACAAAAATGTCAAATGTCGTATTTACTTTTTTTTTTTATATTCTTTATTTCTACAATATTACCTCACAAAGATGATTACAGGCATTAATTAACACAGTTTACAAGAGAAAAACGAAACAAAACGAGAAGGAAGAAAGACAGTGAGAAAGAAAGAGAAAAAAAAAAGGAAAAAAATTATATATACGGTATATAAAATAAAAGGAGAAAGCTCTGTCGGGAGTAAGCAAATTAACTAAATTGGTGGTTTCAAGCTTTAAAGAGAAAATTCGGTTTATAGGTATTAACGTATTGGACCCACTTATCCCAACACAGATGGAACCAGGCCATCCTGTCATTAACATGAGCTGTTACTTCCTCCATCCTATATATCTCTAACGTAATTTCCCACCATAATGACAAAGTCGGTATGTCTTGCGAGGACCATTTCTTTGTTATACATTTCTTACTTGCAACCAATAAAGCTCTTAACAGACATATGTCATTTTTGGACCAGTTCTGCGGTATACAGCCAAAAAAAATTGTCTTCATATCCTGAGGGAATGTACAGTTAAAAATGCCTTGTAATATACCATGAATGTCTTTCCAGTAAGTCCGTAGCACAGGACAGTCCCACATAATATGGGTGTGATGGGCTCCTTGGTATCCACAGTTTCTCCAGCACACGGGAGGATTCCCATCATAGTGAGCCTTTTGACATGGAGTGATAAAGAACCTTATCAGAGTTTTCCATCCGAACTCCCTCCAGCTTTTGGAGGAAGTACTCCTCCATTGCCATTCCCACATCTGAGTCCATTCTTCCCTAGAAATACACATCCCTCCCTCCTTTTCCCATAACATCTTCACATAACTGTCATCGAAGACCCCTCCACAAATGTCGTATTTACAAGGGCTTAAATAGCAACAGCATTTTTTTTAACTGAGGGAGGAAAAACATTAAAAATATAATAATCACAAGGTCTAAAATCACCTTAAAAGTTGTAAATGCCAGCATTGAATGTAGATGTATGTATTGATGTATGTTTCTTTGGCATCAACAGCAATAAAGCAGAGGTACGAGATGCTTTACAAAATGTACAAAATAGTTTAAATAGCAACATTCAAATAACTTGTTTAACACTTTCTATCCTAACTCTTTCATACAACTTTATCACAAATAAAAAATAAACAAAACTTAGTCTACTTTATTTATTCAATAATGCTGCTATCAATAAAATGTGATTTGTGCTTTAAATATATCACCAGCCTTCCAACAGTCTAATTTGTGCTCCGTTAAAGATCATGTGTTTCTCCTTCATTGCAATCTACGTTACTCTGCTGGATCTCCTGTGTAATGTGTCTGAGCACATTGTGTTGGGTCCAACCAGCTTTCTGTTTGTTTCTTTGTCTCTATTGCTGTCAGTCACAACCAACGGTTCGAGTCACTCATTATTGTGTAATAACTGCATATTTAGCCTACAGGGACAATTATAGTTTTCTCTTCTGCTTCTGGAGGGGTGCTGATAATTGCTTGTACATCATGGGTGATTTTGTTTAAAGAATGTCTGTGTTCTAGGTGTGAGAGATACACATATTGACGGGGCCGGGTTATGTTAAAAAGTATAAATTGTTATACTTTGTTCATTGGTTCAAAGGTACCCCACACTTCTTTTTTGTTTGCTTGTTTGTTCTGGTGTATTTTTCATTTGAACTGTTATTCTGCCAGAGTACTCATATTTACAAGATGGCATTGAACGCCCCATTGGTGTGTCAGGAAAACTCTTTTGTACGTATGTTCCCTGAAGGGGATTGGAGTCGTTCTTTTTCCACCGCAGCAAAGGGCTAGGAGTTGGAGAGGAGCTGCTGTATGTTTTTGTTATGATCTGATTGTGAAATAAAGCATATGCAGTGAGAAAGCAACTCCAGGAGTCATCCCTGCCTTAAAGCTGCAACATAGGGCTGCCACAAACGATTATTTTGATAGTCGACTAGTCACCGATTATTTTTGCGATTAGTCGACTAATCAAATCCATTGGACATAAAACGTACAGCTTATTGCACCAGCAGCATCTGCTCTTATATAACTATCATTAGCTTACAGCTTTAAGTGTTTAAGGTGCTAACTAAAAAGACAAGATGACAGTTTATTAAATTTTAATGAAATCTGCAGATTGTTTCGGTGGAGTTTAATAAACTCCTTGCCATCTAAAATATAACAGGACACCGGAGTAAATTCTCGAGCATCTCACACTTCTGATAATCAGCTGTCTGCTTGACGTTTATTCAGCTGTGTAAAAACTATAACTTTAATCTCAGCCAAACCGATTTACTCAGGAACAAATAAAATACTAAAAAAAAAGCCAAACAATAACATTTTTCAGTTATCTAAGTGACTCATATATCATGTTTAACCTGAGTAGCGAAAGACGGCAGTGGGTTTGTAAACGATTTGCCGGGAGTCCGCTGTTCTCACGGCTCTAGTGACCTTGCCCCCGGCTAGCTATCGAGCTAGTGGGTAACAGATGTCTCCGAAAACGTTGGCGCGCTTTTGAAAATATGTGGTGTCTTGATAAACTGAGCACATATTTGAGGCTTACACAGCTACATTCTCGCCTGAAAATATGTTAAACATTTATTTTGTGACCCAGAAAGAATAATAAGAGTAATATTAAAACTAACTAGCTGCCGCCATTGTTGGAAACTGAGCAGGGCTGCGCTATGAATTCTGGGACACAGCTTCTTCTTCTTCGGGGTTTAAGGGCAGCTGGCATCCTTGTACATGCAGTGCTGCCATCTTCTGTTTCAGTCCGTTATTACACTCTTAAATCCTACTACTCATTCCTGCGTCTTTTGAGATCTTACAAAGCTTCAAACGATACGTCGACTATTAAATTAGTCGTCGACGATTTTAATAGTCGACGTAATCGTGACTAGTCGACTAATCGTGGCAGCCCTAGTGTGTTCTCATATGTATCTGTCCGTGGTTAACTTTATTTATTAACAAGACATTATTCAGGTGAAATAATGACACTCAGACAAGTTCTGTTAAAATAGCAACGTGCACGGGTGAGCGGCTCTCAGGAGACACTCACACCGAGTGCAGGCGATAGCTCTTTATTTATAAGACACATCGCGTATGCAAATACCTTCATATTCCTTTAATACATGTTCTTGCGAATAACTTCCTGTGACTGAGTGTGTGCACGTGTGTGTGTGGGGTCATATGAGTGTAGTCTAATTTCTGGAACTGCTGTTAGAGATTTAATCTCTTGTGGTTAGGTCGCTGTCTCTGGCCTTCATCAACATACAGAGTTAAAATGTCAGTGTGCACAAAAGTGAAAAAGCACAGCATATTTGTGAAATATATGAACACATCAATATGAGCTTATAGTAAACAGTAGTAAATAAACTTATATATGTTAAAAATCTCATGACAGTATCCATTAATCCATCAGTAATTGATTTTTTTTCTTCTCTTGTCATAATCTTTAAAAAAAAAAATGCCAATACTTTTTGCTGCCATGTACACATTTAAAAAAAGTCTGCATTTTAAAAAGAGATGATAATGATAATAATAATAATAATAATAATAACAACAACAATAATAATGACATCTTCTTAAAGTTTTTTAAAGCTCTTCATGACATCTTTAAACTTTTATATTCACAACGAGGTAAATGTTGACCACTGACATCAACAGAAAGTTAGGCTAGTAATACTATGGCTGACACAAAGTTCATCCTTATTGATTACATTACTAAACATGGTGATATAGTAATGCCTTATTACTAAAGTGTTCTAAAGTTTTCCTTATATACTTGGCCATATTGATTAGTTTAGGACAATGTACTTCAAGTACAATGTAATTTAAATGTAACTTTTGCCAAGCAGAAACAGTGAATTGATTAATTTTTAACATGTCAGGTTGTCAATGGAAAATTGTATTTAGTAGTCAGTATAATCTTTTAGTGATATAAGTTTGCATATGGTAGAATACTGCATGTAGTTATTTGTATTAGGAAATATTCAACCATGTATACTTAGAGGCATATAATCAATTGTGTGTGATCTCTAGCAGGCTGCAGGCTTGGCGTGCACCCCAGGAATGCACCCCCACATCCTGGGAGCATGGGAGAGGTCGTACCTTGTTTTATTGTTTTATGGCAGGATTAACGTAGCTATGTCTGTTTTAGTTTAAGTGCTTCTTTACATATAGATGAACTGCTGGACTTCCTCACCATGTTATTTAGGGTGAGGGGGAGACTACCCTTTCCTGACCAAGGATGTACCTTTTGTGCTTTTATGACCCTTTGATCAGCAGGACACACGCACACACACACACACACACACACACACTGAAGTATAAATAAAGACCGGGGCAGTTTCTTAGTGCGAGTCTCTCAGTAGGGAGCTGCCCTTGCTAGCAAGAACTGTGTGTTTCTCTTCTCTGAGTCTTTACTGAAGAAGTGTTTTAGAACATTTTCCCTAACACAGGTTTTGCTGCTTTTCTTTCTCACTTTAAAGTAAATGTCACGGCTTTCATGGTTAAAAATGTCAAAATCAAAACAAATATAGTTTCATTAGTGCTAGAGAATCAGTTTTCTGATGTTTTTAAAATCAGATAAGTACTGAAAAATCACCCAGAAAAGTAGTACTGATTTAAAAACAGCTGTTTTAATGTGAACTTCGCTTTGAGTCTTTGTCGGGTCTGTTTCTGCAGTGCGGAGAAGCGGAGACGGGAGCTGGAGTGCCGCTACATCGAGGAGCTGGCGGAGCTGTTGTCATCCAACATGGGCGACATTGCCAGTCTCAGCGTTAAGCCCGAAAAGTGCCACATCCTCAAGAGCACTGTGGACCAAATCCAGCAGATCAAACGGCGTGAGCAGGGTGAGGAAACACGTTTTCTGTACGGTGTCTCCACAATTTCTGTCAAATATTATGCTCTTTAATTTTCTTTATAATTTTCTGCGTAACTATAATGTAAACCAAAAAAATCATAAAACATTTTATGTAAATGTTTAAACAAGGTTTGCAGGAGTAAACCAGGGTATGCAAAAAATAAACCTCCACATCTGTAAGATTTGTCACCTCAAGTTTTCAGTTAAAGCATACATTCTTATCCTATCTCGACAGATGTGGGGAGGAAAGCCTTGGCTGTCTTTGTGAGGCCACTCATTGACATCGGTGCATTCCTAAGACTTAAGTTTAACCATCACAAAATATCTGATAAACTTTCACCTTCTCCCTGACCTGAACCGGTTTTGTAACCTTAACTGTAAAACCAAGCTTTTACCCTCAAACAGGGATTTGAAAGCTTGTCAAAGGAGTTTAGAAAATGTAACCACTCTGGTGGTCTAAAGCTGAACTTTTTTTTTTTTTTTAACGTTTCCCTTTGTTTACAGAGCAGTGCAAAGGCCGAAACTCAAGATTTAGTATGGTATCCACTAGGGGTGGGGGAAAAAATCGATACTGTGTAGTATCGTGATATTTTGTTTGCTAATAATGTATCGATACAGGGACAGCAGAAATCGATATTTTGTTACAAAAAAAGTTTTGTGGACTGGAACTCTGACTTCAGAGCATGTTGATCCTTTTTCTGAGCAAGAATCCTGACACTGTCCAAATGTGTTTAACTTGTTTTTTGGCAGCAATAAACATGACAGTTTACTTATTTTAATTTAAGACATGTTTTATTTTAATTAAGTTTAAAACTTTTTTATTTAATGTAAAATTATATTTTGTTTTAATTTACTTTCAAATTCTTCAGTTGCTGAAGGGGCTGCATAGTTTTCATATTGCATAGTTCAGAATAGCTATAATTGTACCAGATGGTTGCATTCAGTTAAGTTGGACTAGACTGTAATACAAACCGTTCAGTATGTCAACAATAAAACTGAAATGAGAGAAAGACTGAGTGTGAGACTTTGATATTAGATAAAATGAATATTGATAACGTTTACCTTCATGTACAGAATCTGAATATCGCAAAATATTTTTAAATTTTGCAATAATATCGTATCGTGCGTTAAGTATCGTGATAATATCGTATCGTGGGATATATGGTGATTCCCACCTCTAGTATCCACCCAATGCTTGGCCTGAAGGACTGAACCCATAGTGTGGGCCACAGCAGCTCGTTGAGCAGCCGGATGAGATTGTGTCTTGAAATCAACTGACATGTTCAAGCGCTACTCTAAATAGAATTACAAAAAAAAAAATGATAACAATAATGAAACTTTAGTGCAGGAACCAGATGCTCATCATCTGTTCCACATCCACCTTTTCCTTTTTTTTTTCTGCCTGTCCCATTTGGTTCTTTAGCCATCAGAATTGTTGTCTGAAGACCAACAAGGATACCCAATGGATTTACTTTGCCAAATGGATCATCGTGGCATTGCCGTATTGGTCCATTTGGTCGATCTTTGTTTTTATTATTTATTATATTTTATTTTCAGATGTTACAGACGGGACAGACATGAGTGAGGGATAGGAAAGGGAGAAAGAAAGAGGAAGGAAAGGAAAAACAGAAGGGGAGAGGGACAGTGAGAAAGGGGGGGAGAAAAAAAATAAAAATCTCCTGGATCACCTGTTGAGAGAAGAACACGAGGTTGTTTTTGTCTTTATCAAGATTCCCGCTTTTTCCATGTCTGCTATTACTGGACGGATTCCAGCTTTTGCTTCAGCAGACAGTGGGTATTGAGGTTTCATTGGCCTGTGGTTTGAGATGGTTTTAACTTTAATTGCATCAGCATTTTTTATTAGGCCCACGTCGGTCGGGCCTGTTGACCACAAAGTTTTTGGTAGGCTGGATATGTCTGGTCAGGACGTATTTACCATATTTTGTCAGTAACTATCTTCTGTGAGACAGTAGTGTGCTGTAGGCATGTCTAAATGTGTGCTTGGGGTCGTGATGAGGGTCCACCCGAGTGTGTACCTCATACACCCTGTTCTACGGCTTTGGAGCCAACCTTCATGGGTATCTTCAGTTTTCTCTTAATGGTCATTTTGTACCCTGCTGAGAATCGTGCCTAAATCCTTCCACTCGGCGGAAAGGTTTTTTTCTATGAGGGGGAACAGGCCATAAGGGCCAGGTGGGTCTGGAACTCCTCCCATGTCCCTGTTGTAAGGATCTGTCCCTATTTCTTCTTGCTCTTTGTGTGTGGGGACGTCGCGAGACATTTAATTCAATTGGTGTCTGGCTGAGGCGTATGGGCCTTGTGGTGGTAGGAACGGATTCGTTGGGGTTTTTTTTGTGGTTGTGGGTGCCTCTGAGGCTGAGGGTTCTGGCTGATATGGTGGTGGTTGTGAACAGGCCACCTGTGGAACTGGTGGTTTATTACTGGCCTGAGATGTGAGTTGCTGTCTAGACTGTTTCTGCTTTCTATTTTCAGCACGCCTTTGTTCTTCCTGTTTCCATGGCTGAAAAAAGTTCATGTACTCAGTCATGAGTTTTGTTTTTGTCTTGCCTGGCTTATGTTTATCGACCTCTTCCTTTAAACATTTTTCTAAATGTTTTATTGGTTCTGAACTACATTTCCCTTTTCCAAGACCATGATAAACTCATTGAAGGAAATGTAGCCATCTCCGTTTGTGTCAGCCTCCTGGATGGTCCTATCAGCAATGCTGCCGAGTTCTTCATCTGAAACGTTGACTCCAACAATCATCCGCAAGACCTGCAGGAGCTCATCTCGGGAGATCTTGCCATCTCTGTCCAGGTCATATAGACGGAAAGCAAAAAGCAGCTTGTTTGTTCTGCTGTTCAGGGGCTCTGTAGCTGAGGGGTTCTTGTTCTTCTCGTTGTCTTCGATTGGTCTGAAGTGAGCCAGGGTCCGCATGAAGCCCCGGAAATTTACCTGGTCCTCTCAAAGGGAAAGAATGCGTTGATGATTATATCTCCCAGAGGGTTGATGGCCAACTCGGGGATTCTCTGGAAATCATCTCGACTGAGGGTGCCGTTTTCCCCTTTATCCAGGCTGGTGAAACGTCTGTACAGGCGAGTGATCTTCCTGTGGGAAAAGCCAGTTTCCTTCTTAATTTCTTCAATTTCCTCTTCTCTGAGTAATCTGGACGCTCTGGATCCCATGGTGAGATGTTAACGGAGGTTTAAAATCGAGATGATTCGCTAAGGCGTCTTGCGCAAGCTCTCCAAGAGTCTCTATTAAAACACCTTAACCACACAGTTAGGTTTCAGCCCTCGCTGACTCAGAACAAAGTAAGACAATCAGAGCTCGATTGGTTTTTACTTGTGCAGGGGAAGCCTGGTCGGATTCTCAGAGTTGCAAGCTCTACACCCAAACTCAGACAACTCCAACTCCAGCCTTTTATTGAATGAAAACAGTTACACAACCGCCCATTGTAAACCCCATATGTTGTGTGGTAAAAGCTAAGGCACTGTGTGTGTGTGTGTGTGTGTGAGTGAGAGAGAGTGTATGTGTGTCTGTATACGTGACTTCCTGCTTACAAACGTTTTAACCGCATCTCTAGTCATAAAAGGGTCATCTCCCCTCAACCTCGTATATGGCTTAACCTCTTTAACAGTCCACCATTTACATGGTGAGCCCATAAAGGGCAGGAAGTGAACACTCCTTACCAAATAAGGAAACCAGAATCTTACATAGATTGTGCCTGCAGTTGAAAACTATAGCTAGTAACATCCCCAACATCCTACATGTGGGGGAGGAACAGAAAATATCTGAACATACAGTTCAAGACAAGGTCCAAGCACAATAATGACAACTTTTAACAAAATCACTCCAACACACACTCCCCTAGCCTGGCACATTGGTTTTCTCCAGGAGCTCATAAGCAGGTGATTGAGCTGCTTTTACTCTTTACAAAGTGAGTACTGTTAACACTTCTCTTTTTACATATACAACTAATTTAGGTTACAGACAAATGATTAAATGTGAACAGCTCTAACACAGGTTCTTTTCCTGACACAGGTAGGATGGCCAGTCCCCCTGTCTCTTCACCTTTAACGAGTCACTTAAATAACAACCCAAAAAGCCTAATAAAGAATCACAATCAACCAGTGTGTGTTTTTCTTCATTACGGTTTTTAAATACAAATCAGTCAGTCAATTAATAAAAATACAAGTAAGGGTAATGGAACCCCTGGTCTCCATTACACACATAAATACCATAAAGACACTAAGTCGTAGAGCTCTGAACTCCTTGCTTCTATGATATTTACACTTCTTCTTGGCCTTCTCCTTCACTCTGAGTCACTCCAGGATAAACGCATCAGCTCAGACATACAATAATTAAAATATGTGTAGGTGACCGTTTGGCAGAAGACGATGTCGAGGCGGTACTGCAGTGACACGTCCGTGGCTATCGTCGGGGCGGTGTCCTGCATCAGAAGGAAGTCAATAGACTTCTTGGCTTTGTTGCTCATCATGGCGCTGTAGTCCGTGGGCGTGGCCTGCAAAAAGTGTAAATAAACCATCAGAGACCAAACACAAATATGCCTTCCAACCACTAGTTTAGACAACATCTTGCAAAGAGTGTGTATTTCAGAGTGCAGTTGTTTTTAAATTTGACAGAAACAGAAAAAAAGACGGAACAGAAGGACAACAGGGAAAGCAGAAGCACCGACACACTGAAATCTTTTAGGGTCAAGCTCCAGAACTAGCCACAAATCCTGCTGGAAAGAACCTAAAAATACTTAAAAATACTTGCAGAGATCTAATGGAGCCGTTTGACTCAAAAGCCTGGTGTCAGGCATGTTCTTTAATAAATAAGAAACGAGCTGATATGTTACAGACCCCAGTCTTTACGTAAAGAAAAAGCTGACATTTAGAGCGGTCTCGCAGCAGATTTTAAAACAGTGACACTGATTTGTGGGGTTTTTGGGCACAAATTTGAACCTTTTTGTTTTATCCATGTCCTTGAACTCAGCTCGTGACTTGGGCGCTTTCATATGTACCGATTCATTTAGGTTTGTGCACTGAGGCCAGATTTAGGTATTAAAAACGAGTCAGTTATAACACTTCTTACATTAGTTAAAAAGCTGAGCTTACACTAAACCAACATTTAAGAAGCTCCTCACTACGGCAGCCGTAATGCTCTGACAATCCATCAAGCAGTGCAGCTTACCAAAGTTGTACTAAAACAGTTTTTAACAGATTTCTGCACGCCAAAATCGGTTTGAGGTCAGTAAGCACAACCAGAATTCATACATAGGCACACTTTCGATTTTTGAGAAAATTTATTAAGTGTGTCATATAGTGTGGAAAATATGTTATACAGAAGAAAAGAATATTTTGCGATATATATCGTTACCGCACGTGCTTCAAATTATACCGCGATATGGATTTTAGGCCATATCGCCCAGCCCTAATGTGACGCCCGACTTTACTCTCAACTTACTGTTTCTTTGCTTCCTCAAACTTCTGGATGAGCTTCCTCAGAACGCCATTTTTAGAAACAGTGAGAGGCCGGTGCTCCGACAGTTACGACATCATATGTCTTTTCTGGAAAGACAAACAAGGATGTTTTAGAGGCACAAAAAGAAGTATGTGCGATCCCAAGAAGATTTTTTTTTTTAAATCAAATTATTTATTATTTATATAAATGATATTTGTAAGGCATCTGATATATTAAAATTAGTATTATTTGCAGATGACACAAATATTTTTTGTTCTGGGGGGAATCTAAAGGAGCTGCTGGATACAATTACTTCAGAAATGTGCAAAATTAAAAAATGGTTTAACAGGAACAAACTATCGCTAAATCTAAGTAAAACTAAAATTATCTTATTTGGGAATTCCCTTAGAAATGCACAAGTGCAGATTCATGTAGATGGTGTGGAAATTGAAAGAGTACTTGAACATAAGTTTCTTGGTGTGATTATAGATGATAAATTAAACTGGAAGTCTCATATAAATCATATACATAACAAAATTTCAAGAAGTGTCTCAATCTTGAGTAAAGTAAAACACATTCTGGACCACAAATCACTCCACATTCTCTATTGTTCCCTGATTGCACCGTATTTGAATTACTGTGCAGAGGTTTGGGGCAATACTTACAAATGTTCGCTATCATCAATCTTTATATTACAAAAAAGGGCCATAAGGATAATCCATAAAACTGGTTACAGAGATCATACAAATCCACTATTCTTAAAATCAAAAATTCTAAAATTCACAGATCTGGTTCATTTTTTCACAGCACAAATTATATATAAAGCAATAAATAACCTGCTTCCTGACAATATTCTAAAAATGTTTTCTAAAAGGGAACGGGGATACAATTTGAGGGGGGAATTAAATTTAAAACATCCTCGTATCCGTACAACATTAAAAAGTTTTTGCATCTCTGTGTGTGGAGTGAAGCTGTGGAACAGACTAAGTAAAGATATGAAGCAATGTCCAAGCATGGCGCAGTTTAAAAAGCGGTTTAAGGATATGGTTTTTACAGGGTACAGGGAAAAGGTAGAGATTTGATAGGGTGTTCTTGTCTAATATTTTCATGTGTGTGCGCATGCACGGGTTTGTTGGTATGGGTATATATGTATGTGTATATGTATGTATATGTATGTATGTATATATATATATGTGTATATGTATATATATATATATATATATGTATGTATATATATATATATATGTGTATGTGTGTATGTATGTGTGTATATATATATATATATATATATATATATATATATATATATATATATTAAATATATATAAAATTGTAGGTTGTGTATCCTTCAGGTGTTAATGGGGTTATTGAAAATGTGTATATGTGCGTATGTGTGTATATACGTAGGTATGGATAGATAGAAACATATATGTGTATATATTAAAAAAAAAAAAAAATTACACATAACATATAATGTAATTACAAGGAGGTATTTCTGTAGTCTATTGATACTAGATAGTGGAAAAGGGGTGGGATTAAATAAGCTTATGCTTCTTCCTGCTCCTTTTTGAACATGGACGTTATTTGGAGTTGTGGTTGCTCGTTTTCCTTTTGTTTGCTTTGTTCATTTGTCTCTTTTAATTCTATTTTTTTTTATACTTTTTCAACATGTTCAAAATAAAGATTCAATCAATCAATCAATCAATATGTATTTGTGTCTAAACCAAAACCCATTTCCCCTGTCCAAATCACGTTTTATGTTTTTAAACCCACTTTGCACAGAGGCATGTTTTGAAAAATTATTCTTACAAAGGGGGAAAGAAACAACTACGCTTAAAATAAAGATGGTATTAGTTTATTTTGTTCCAACCTGTAATTTATTGTAGTTTTATTTGTTTGCTTTTGGTTTTCTAAAGGTTTGAGGTGTAAAAGAAACTGCAGTGGAGTTTGAAAACAATAAATGGTTGTGTGTGGTTTGAGGATGTGTTTGTGCCGGGGGGCTGCGAAGATTTTCTTGTAAAACAAACAAGGGCCTAGCAAAAAAAAAAAAAAAAAGGTTTGGGAACCACTGGTTTAATGTAACATCCTTTTATTTATCCTCCCTGTCCTATATATCCAGGTTCAAGGTCATGGGTTTGGTCAATCTAAGGAGAGAAACTTAGACCTCCCTTTTCCCAGCCACCTCTTCCAGCTCATCTGGGGGAAAACTGAATTATTTCCAAGCCAACTGTGAAACGTAATCTCTCCACCGAGCCCTCAGTTTGCCCTGGGGCCTCCTACCTCCAGGACATGCCTAAAACACCTCATGCAGGTGGTGTCCAGTAGTGATGGGATTTCCGGCTCTTTTTTGAGAACCGGCTCTCTCGGTTCAACTCACTAAAAAGAGCCGGCTCTTTTGGCTCCGAACCGGCTCTTCAGGTTGTTTTGTTGCCTTAATTAATTTGTTATTAACAATAATATAAAATTATGCACAAAAGGAATTACTAATGTAAAAAAAATGGTTTTATTTATAAATGTTTATATATAAATATATGCGGTGGCCCCTAGAGACAAAACACGTACAAACTCTTCCAAAACAGAGCTACCTAGATCACTTAAATTACACAATTGAAAGCATGAAAGCATATGTGTATTGTTTGTGTATGTATACACAAGAATTCATATATAGTGAAATAAAAAAAAAAGATTTAAAAAAATTTTCATTTACCTGTTATTACCACACACAAAATACGGTCGTTGGTACTTGCTGACTTGTGTAGCCGCTAGGTAACAAAAGTTCAACACTGCTCCCAGCATCCTGAAGCACTTCTGTTGTTTTTTGTACGTGTTTTGAGTTTTTATGTGCTTCTGAGTTTTTACGTGTTTTGGAGTTTGTACGTGCTTCGGGGTTTGTACGTGTTTTTACGTGTTTTGGAGGTTTTGCGTGTTTTGGAGTTTGTACGTGCTTCAGGGTTTGTACGTGATTTGAAGTTTGTATGTGCTTTGTCTGTAGTGGCCACCGTAAATATACTTTTATTTATTCACTCCACATAAAATGTAATAAATAAATCATATAATACAAAAATCAACTATTCACATTTCAACTTTTAACTATTTCAAATCAAATTCAAATTTTATTTGTCACGTACACAGTCATACACAGTACGATATGTAGTGAAATGCTTGGACAACTGCTCGTGACCTAAAGAAAACAAAAAAGGAAAAGGCTATGAATAAGATAGGAAATAAATATGAAAAATTAAAAAGGGTAAAAGGGGATGCGCTTTGTAAATAAAACTGAATTGAGTGGTAGATACAAAGCCCTATACTGTCCTATATCGTACCATAATTGTTTTAAAAATAATTGCGTGGAATGAGTCTAGAGTTGAATGTTTTTAACAGGCAAAAAAATACTTAAATCACTAAATAAGTAAATGTTCAATTTTTGTCTTTTTTCTTTTTTTGCTGATCCGAAAATTGATCCGATCCGTGACTTAAAACAGTGATCCGATCCGAGAGATTTTCGATCAGTTGCACCACTAGTCGACGCGTCATTTAGAGCTTTGTAAGATCCCGAAAGACGCAGGAATAAACAGTAGGTAAACAGCAGTGTAATAACAGACTGAAACCGAAGATTGCAGCACTGCATGTACAAGGATGCCAGCTGCAGTTAAACCCTGAAGAAGAAGAAGAAGCAGCAGTCTCCGGTATCGTAGCTGTGTAGGAGGCCGATTACGTTACAGCGACGGGGAGGAAGGCTGTCCAAATTCGAAGACGCCTCCAAATGCGGTCGACAATGCGTTCTTCATTTCCCCAGATTTGAAGGATGGGTCGGGTGTATCCTTTGTGGCCAAACCCGATTCATAGCACGGCCCAGCCAATTCCAGTTTCCAACAATGGCGGCAGCTACTTAGTTTTAATATTACTCTTATGACTGTTTCTGGGTCACAAAATAAACGTTTAACATATTTTCAGAGAGAATGTAGCTGTTAAACCTCAAACATCTGCTCAGTTTATCAAGACACCACATATTTGCAAAAGTGCACCGACGTTTTCGGAGACGTCTGTTACCCACCAGCTTGATAGCTAGCCGGGGTAAGGCTCACTAGATCCGTGGAGAACAGCGAACACCCGGCACATCGTTTTCAAACCCCCGCGGTCTTTTGCTACTCAGGTTAAACATGATATATTAGTCACTTAGATAACCTAAAAATGTTATTGTTTGGCTTTTTTCAGTGTTTTATTTGTTCCGGAGTAATTCGGTTTGGCTGAGATTAAAGTTATAGATTTTACACATCTGAATAAACGTCAAACAGAAAACTGATTAAACAGAAGTTTGAGATGGTCGAGAATTTACTCCAATGTCCTGTTAAATTTTAGGGAGCAAAGAGCAGACGACTTAATTTATTAAACCACTGAGACAATTTTCAAATTTCATTAAAAGTCTAATCTATCATCTTGTCTTTATTTTTAGTTAGCACATACTTTAAACACTTCAAGCAGTAAGCTAATTATAGTTATATAGGAGCAGATGAATGCTGGTGCAATAAGCCGTATGTTTTACGTCCAATGGATACATGATCTGATTAGTCGACTAATCGCAAAAATAATTGATGACTAGTCGACTATGAAAATAATCGTTTGCAGCCCTACAACAGACAATAATCAAGTTTATATGAAAAACTATATTTTTCTATCTCCAAAAGTTGATTCTGTTCATCTGAACGTAGCGTTTTGTGGGAGAAACGTTTCGTCACTCATCCAAGTGACTTCTTCAGTCTCAGCTGACTGCAGGGTTCTCCAAATCTTATAAACAGTACATTTGCATAATGACTGAAACCAGCCCACCGAGGGAACAATGGGCAGGGAGGTCAGTTCCTTAATCATAATTATGCAAATTCTCATGACCGTTGATCAACAACCACTGACCAAAACCCACTGATCAAAGACCACTGATCAATGGCCATGACTACCATTCACGGAGAGTTGGGGAATGGCTGCTATCACAACATTGTAAGATGGCGAAAGATGTACCCTTAGGCCCCCTCCTCGATTCAGAGATGGTCTTTCCCTTTTCACGTAAATGGCCTCATTGACTCCGCGCTCAAACCAGCGTTCCTCTCTGTCCAGAATGTGCACATCCTCATCCTTCAAAGAGTGTCCACTGGCTTGTAGGTGTAAATAGACCGCAGAGTCCTGGCGAGACGAGGTAGCTCTTCTGTGTTGTGCCGTCCGCTTCGCCAGAGGTTGTTTGGTTTCCCCCTGGCAATCCTCCTGGCACTTAACAGCGTACACTATGTTACTCTGTTTGTGTCGGGGGACCCGATCCTTGGGGTGGACCAATTTTTGGCGCAGTGTGTTTTGGGCTTTAAAAGCCACAGAGACCTGGTGTTTAGAAAAAATGTGTCTCAACTGCTCTGATACTCTTGACACATATGGGATCACTACAGGTTTTTGCTTGGGCAGCGGTTGTCCTTCTCTCCTGGATTAGCTGGAGCTTTCTTTAGGTGCCTTTCCCGCTTTGACAGAAGTCCAGCTGGGATAACCACATTTACTCAGGGCTTTCTTGATGTGCCGTTCTTCTGCCTCCCTGGCCGCTGTGTCTGTGGGGATGGTGTTTGCTCTGTGTTGTAGCGTCCTAATGACACCCAGTTTGTACTCCAGTGGATTATGAGAGTCAAACCTTAAATACTGATCCGTATGTGTAGGTTTACGGTACACGTCAGCTTTTAGATGTCCCCCATTACTGATGGAAATCTCACAGTCTAAGAAGGCTAACCTGCCCCTTTTCATATCCTCCCTGGTGAATTTGATGTGTCAGTCCACCGAGTTAATGTGATCCATGAAATGTAGTACGTCCTGAGATTTGATTTTCACCCAGGTGTCATCCACATATCTGAACCAATGGCTTGGTGGTGTTCCAGGGTAGGATAGCAAAGCCATCTTTTCCACTTCTTCCATGTACAAATTGGCCACGATGGGTGAAACTGGGGAGCCCATGGCACACCTATGTTTCTGCCTGTAGAACTGACCCTTGTATGTGAAGTAGTACCTCCAATGCTTCTGTGACCGGGATGTAAGTGAAGAGAGATGTAACGTCGTACGAGACCATGGTTTCATCTGCCTCCATAATGACATCTCTCACCTTCTCAACAAAATCCAGGGTGTTCTGGATGTGGTGTTCAGAGCTGCCTACCAACGGGTGGTTCCTCCCAGCGCATTGTTCCCTCGGTGGGCTGGTTTCAGTCATTATGCAAATTTACTGTTTATAAAGTTGGGGAAACCTGCAGTCAGCTGAGACTGAAGAAGTTACTTTGTTGGGTTACTTTAAGTTGGATGAGTGACGAAACGTTTCTCCCACAAAACGCTACGTTCAGATGAACAGAATCAGCTTTTGGAGATTTACTTTCCTGGATAATTGAGAATGCATCAAGATATATTTTTCTATATATTTCATGTTTTGTCAACAACAGGAACGAGGTTTGTTCAATATTTGTTGTGTCTACAAGGCTCAGGTGCCCTCATAAAGTGTCTTATTTGTATTTAGGAAAGCATTATAAAGAAACGCAAAACTAAATCAGATATAATTACCTTGTACAACTCTTGGTACTTTCTGGTGTGTGTGAGTTAGTGTGTCTCTTTTATGATTTGTGGGTCCAGCTCCCAGTTTAAATTCAGGAGACAGAAAATATCTCTACGTTTAAGATTAAGTTTCAAAGTTTCTTTTTTGCTAATGCATATAGCTAGGACTGAATCGGGTGACCATGAATCCTCCCTCAGTTACCCTGGGACTACAATACGTTCTCTGTTGCTATGGGGCAACACTCGTAGGCTTCTGCCCCTATTTATTGTGGTGTGCCTCAAGGGTCCGTGCTCAGTCCTGCTCTTTTCTCTTTGTACATGTTGCTGTTGGGATTCATTTTTTAAAAATAAAACATCTCCTTTCACTGTTATGCTGATGATATCCAGATCTATTCACCTTTGACATCCGATGTGTCTGCTTCTTTGCAACCTCTGTTCAACTGTTTGCATGAAGTTAAAATTTGGTTATCACATAATTTTCTTACACTGAACGAGAATAAGACTGAAATCGTAGTCTTTGGTAGTCACACTCAGACCAGTTAGCTGATGCCCTTGGCCCTCTCGCTAGCCATCTCTCGCTCACTGTAAAAAACCTCGGAGTGTTCCTGGATGGCTCTTTTAAACTTGAGAAACAGGTCTCCACTGTGGTAAAAAACAGCTTTTGATTTTTGTCCAATTTCAATATTATAGAAAAATGCCACAGGTGGATAAAAAGCCAATGCAGGAAAAAAGAGGATCATGAATTTACTTTCACAGTTTAATCTATAACCATTTACTTAAATTTAACTGGCTGTTGTTTTGTTTTTTTTGTTTTGTTTTTAAAAAAAACAATCTTTTTTTAATAAATAAGCAGTGTTAAAAAGTATAAATAAATCAATTTGATTGCAAAAAAGCAACACCATGGTAAAATGCATTACAAATATATTAACACTGAAACCAAAGGTCAGAGCTGAAAGCATGATTCAGATTCGATTTAAGCTAATTTTATTTTAATCTGCATTAATTGAAAATTACAAAAATGTCAAATGTCGTATTTACTTTTTTTTTTTATATTCTTTATTTCTACAATATTACCTCACAAAGATGATTACAGGCATTAATTAACACAGTTTACAAGAGAAAAACGAAACAAAACGAGAAGGAAGAAAGACAGTGAGAAAGAAAGAGAGAGAAAAAAAGGAAAAAAATTATATATACGGTATATAAAATAAAAGGAGAAAGCTCTGTCGGGAGTAAGCAAATTAACTAAATTGGTGGTTTCAAGCTTTAAAGAGAAAATTCGGTTTATAGGTATTAACGTATTGGACCCACTTATCCCAACACAGATGGAACCAGGCCATCCTGTCATTAACATGAGCTGTTACTTCCTCCATCCTATATATCGCTAACGTAATTTCCCACCATAATGACAAAGTCGGTATGTCTTGCGAGGACCATTTCTTTGTTATACATTTCTTACTTGCAACCAATAAAGCTCTTAACAGACATATGTCATTTTTGGACCAGTTCTGCGGTATACAGCCAAAAAAAATTGTCTTCATATCCTGAGGGAATGTACAGTTAAAAATGCCTTGTAATATACCATGAATGTCTTTCCAGTAAGTCCGTAGCACAGGACAGTCCCACATAATATGGGTGTGATGGGCTCCTTGGTATCCACAGTTTCTCCAGCACACGGGAGGATTCCCATCATAGTGAGCCTTTTGACATGGAGTGATAAAGAACCTTATCAGAGTTTTCCATCCGAACTCCCTCCAGCTTTTGGAGGAAGTACTCCTCCATTGCCATTCCCACATCTGAGTCCATTCTTCCCTAGAAATACACATCCCTCCCTCCTTTTCCCATAACATCTTCACATAACTGTCATCGAAGACCCCTCCACAAATGTCGTATTTACAAGGGCTTAAATAGCAACAGCATTTTTTTTAACTGAGGGAGGAAAAACATTAAAAATATAATAATCACAAGGTCTAAAATCACCTTAAAAGTTGTAAATGCCAGCATTGAATGTAGATGTATGTATTGATGTATGTTTCTTTGGCATCAACAGCAATAAAGCAGAGGTACGAGATGCTTTACAAAATGTACAAAATAGTTTAAATAGCAACATTCAAATAACTTGTGTAACACTTTCTATCCTAACTCTTTCATACAACTTTATCACAAACAAAAAATAAACAAAACTTAGTCTACTTTATTTATTCAATAATGCTGCTATCAATAAAATGTGATTTGTGCTTTAAATATATCACCAGCCTTCCAACAGTCTAATTTGTGCTCCGTTAAAGATCATGTGTTTCTCTTTCATTGCAATCGACGTTACTCTGCTGGATCTCCTGTGTAATGTGTCTGAGCACATTGTGTTGGGTCCAACCAGCTTTCTGTTTGTTTCTTTGTCTCTATTGCTGTCAGTCACAACCAACGGTTCGAGTCACTCATTATTGTGTAATAACTGCATATTTAGCCTACAGGGACAATTATAGTTTTCTCTTCTGCTTCTGGAGGGGTGCTGATAATTGCTTGTACATCATGGGTGATTTTGTTTAAAGAATGTCTGTGTTCTAGGTGTGAGAGATACACATATTGACGGGGCCGGGTTATGTTAAAAAGTATAAATTGTTATACTTTGTTCATTGGTTCAAAGGTACCCCACACTTCTTTTTTGTTTGCTTGTTTGTTCTGGTGTATTTTTCATTTGAACTGTTATTCTGCCAGAGTACTCATATTTACAAGATGGCATTGAACGGCCCCATTGGTGTGTCAGGAAAACTCTTTTGTACGTATGTTCCCTGAAGGGGATTGGAGTCGTTCTTTTTCCACCGCAGCAAAGGGCTAGGAGTTGGAGAGGAGCTGCTGTATGTTTTTGTTATGATCTGATTGTGAAATAAAGCATATGCAGTGAGAAAGCAACTCCAGGAGTCATCCCTGCCTTAAAGCTGCAACATAGGGCTGCCACAAACGATTATTTTGATAGTCGACTAGTCACCGATTATTTTTGCGATTAGTCGACTAATCAAATCCATTGGACATAAAACGTACAGCTTATTGCACCAGCAGCATCTGCTCTTATATAACTATCATTAGCTTACAGCTTTAAGTGTTTAAGGTGCTAACTAAAAAGACAAGATGACAGTTTATTAAATTTTAATGAAATCTGCAGATTGTTTCGGTGGAGTTTAATAAACTCCTTGCCATCTAAAATATAACAGGACACCGGAGTAAATTCTCGAGCATCTCACACTTCTGATAATCAGCTGTCTGCTTGACGTTTATTCAGCTGTGTAAAAACTATAACTTTAATCTCAGCCAAACCGATTTACTCAGGAACAAATAAAATACTAAAAAAAAAAAGCCAAACAATAACATTTTTCAGTTATCTAAGTGACTTATATATCATGTTTAACCTGAGTAGCGAAAGACGGCGGTGGGTTTGTAAACGATTTGCCGGGAGTCCGCTGTTCTCACGGCTCTAGTGACCTTGCCCCCGGCTAGCTATCGAGCTAGTGGGTAACAGATGTCTCCGAAAACGTTGGCGCGCTTTTGAAAATATGTGGTGTCTTGATAAACTGAGCACATATTTGAGGTTTACACAGCTACATTCTCGCCTGAAAATATGTTAAACATTTATTTTGTGAACCAGAAAGAATAATAAGAGTAATATTAAAACTAACTAGCTGCCGCCATTGTTGGAAACTGAGCAGGGCTGCGCTATGAATTCTGGGACACAGCTTCTTCTTCTTAGGGGTTTAAGGGCAGCTGGCATCCTTGTACATGCAGTGCTGCCATCTTCTGTTTCAGTCCGTTATTACACTCTTAAATCCTACTACTCATTCCTGCGTCTTTTGAGATCTTACAAAGCTTCAAACGACGGGTCGACTATTAAATTAGTCGTCGACGATTTTAATAGTCGACGTAATCGTGACTAGTCGACTAATCGTGGCAGCCCTAGTGTGTTCTCATATGTATCTGTCCGTGGTTAACTTTATTTATTAACAAGACATTATTCAGGTGAAATAATGACACTCAGACAAGTTCTGTTAAAATAGCAACGTGCACGGGTGAGCGGCTCTCAGGAGACACTCACACCGAGTGCAGGCGATAGCTCTTTATTTATAAGACACATCGCGTATGCAAATACCTTCATATTCCTTTAATACATGTTCTTGCGAATAACTTCCTGTGACTGAGTGTGTGCACGTGTGTGTGTGGGGTCATATGAGTGTAGTCTAATTTCGTAAAAAACCTTGGAGTGTTCCTGGATGGCTCTTTTAAACTTGAGAAACAGGTCTCCACTGTGGTAAAAATCAGCTTTTGCCAGTTGCGTCAGATATCTAAAGCAAAGCCGTTCCTTCCTTTAACCTCCTAAGACCCGAACATATGAGAATATTCGTTTCAAATTTTGATAGAACAGTAGCAGTACCCATACGGAAAAGAAATAGTAAAAACTTATATGTGATTACTCATGAAAGTGGCCACTTTCATGAGTAAATCATATAAGGCTTACATGATTTACTCATGAAAGTGGCCACTTTCGCATTACTTTCATACATTGTTTTAGTAAGTATCCAAAACATACAAGTTTCATTATATAATTTTTCAAGGGATCTTATATCTGTTTTCACACTTATATGCTTTTCATACAAGTTTCACACAAGACAGATACAAACTTTATAATATTTATATATATCTTTTCCATATGGGTATAATGTCCTCGTAAGTGGATATCAGGCCCATGTAGAGCAAAATTGAGTATTTTAGTCTAAATAACCCAAAATGTGATGTCCACATATGTGGACGCCAGGTCCTAGGAGGTTAAAGGACCTTGAAAATCTTATCCACGCATTTATCACATCCAGATTGGACTACTATAACTCCCTCTACTCAGGCCTCCAACACTCTTCTCTTTACCGGCTTCAGTTAATTCAAAATGCAGCTGTGCATCTTTTAACAGGTATGAGAATCTATGAACACATAACTCCAATTTTAGCCAAATTACATTGGTTCCCTGTTAAATATCGTATAGATTTTAAGATTCTTTTGTTCACTTTTAAAATTCTGAATAATTTAGCGCCCAGTTATCTTTCTGAACTACTCCACTTATACAATCCCAACAGAGCACTTAGATCGTCCAATCACAGGCTCCTAGCACTAAATACGTCTCGACTGAAGTTGAGAGGTGACCGGGCCTTTGCAACCGTGGCACCTAGACTCTGGAATAACCCTGTTCAGCCGAGTCTCTCCAGTCTTTTAAATCATGTCTTAAAACATAGTTTTAAGTTGGCTGTTCTAGCTTGTTGTGTTGTTACCTATTGTTTGTTGTCCTGTTTTATTGTTTTGTCTTTTACTGACTGTGAAGCACTATGGTCAACATTGTTGTTTTATATGTGCTATATAAATAAATTTTGATTTAGATTTTTGATATTCTTAATTCAGATGTATCTCAGGCAGCATTTTTAAAAAGACGATCGTTGCAGCCAAACTCTCGCAGTCAGTTCTTCTTTGCTAAAGAATAAAATATAAATAGAAGCTGCAATAATGGAAACATTTATCTCAGCTATCTTCACACATTCTGCTTCTTTTAAATGACGTTAATACACAATACACACATATAGAGTGGGAGAGACGGAGAGAGGTGGTGGTGGTGTTGGGGGTGTCAATGACATCTTTGTGTAGCACAAAATACCTCTAAACATATATTATTATGAAGAAAAAAGACACAATAATGTGCTGAATGAGAGCTGGATTCAGAAATGAGTACCTACAGATATATACATATGTAACAGTTATACCAGAATAAACCTCTCAAACACAGACGCAATGACCCATTGATTAGTGCAGTAAATACTTCCAGTTTTATCTTTCAAATTTACATTCTTGTGAAAAACTGCTCCTGAAAGACATCTGAAAAGAATCAAAAATGCAGTGAGTTATTAGTGATACTTACAGATCACAGACTTAGAGACCATTTCAGACCACTAAAATATCTTATCTGGCATATTTCCTATAGCTGCAGCTGTATAGCATCTTGTCAAACTGTGGTGAGTGACAATACTATTAAAGGAAAGAGGAACAGAATCGATGTTGTCATTTATCATAAATTACAACCTTCACACCTCGAACACCCCTTTCTTTTTTTTGTTTTTATAAATGCACCGTGGAAGCGGACACAGTGTAAACTTTCTCTTTATCATAATTTAACTTTACGAAAAATGCATTCAAGAATTTCAAAGATGTGAAAAGCTCATACAGTCCACTTATGGAACATTAAGAAATCACGAAAATAAGAGAGAACTTAAAATTACTATATAATTGTGGTAAGGAAATGACATCTCACTGATGGCAGGAAGTGCAAACAGTCTTTAAGTGTCATCAGCTCAGAGACTGTGACAGTTGAGATTGAGAACAAGAAATAAGTGCGACAGAGAAGCACGATGGATGAATTCAGATGGATTCAAATGTTTTTATGTCTGATGCTGATGATTCAGATTCCAGGTAAGGATACAGGAAACATTTCTAAATATTATTAAAGTCAATAACAGTAAATTACACAGCTGAGCATGCACTGTGATGTTAGGGGAGCGTGGGACATGTTTATAAACTTGTGTCTACCGTAATTGTCGGGCTATAAGCCGCTACTTTTTGCACAAGCTTTGAACCCTGCGGCTTTTAGTCAGGTGCGGCTTTTCTATGGATTATCCATGATTTTTGTCATATCGTAAGGCGATTTGTTTTGTTTGTTCCGCTGTTGTACGGTACTACGTTGCCTGGCGGAAGGGCATGTGATCAGACACACAGTATCGGGGTTCAAGAGTGGTGTGTTGGTCACGTGTCCATCCGCCAGACAACATAGTGCCGTACAAGTAGCGCGAAAAACAATGCGAAAAGCAAGTTATGCTCAACTCCACCGGTGGAATCTGACAGCGTGGAAAAGTGTGAAAACATCCACGATCACCAACGGATTTCGAAGGGCTGGACTGCTGCATGATGGAGAGGAGGACACCGCCACGGCCCTTCTGAGGGTGTTCGACTCTGACACTGACAACGAGGATTTCTTTGGTTTTGAAAGTGACAACGAAGGAAAGAAGCTGAGAGTGGATGACGAAGCCATCCTGAGCCTGTTCGTTTCCGACACTGGAGAAGAGGACTTTGGTGGTTTTAGTGGGCAGGAAGATGGTGGTGAATGACTGACTTTTCTTCTTGTTAAAGCCGTGTCGCTGCACCTGAGCCTAAAAGGTCGGCCGAATCTATTTTTCTGGTGTGCTGTAGGTTATTGTTATGTACTACATTTGTTACTCATTTATGAAGCACAGTACATGTTTCCTACTTGTAATTACCGCTACTTGTACATATACCTAAAAGGTTATGCAAATATGTACCCATAACTTGTTTTTCAAAATATTAATAAAAGGGGTGTGTCTCCAAACAGCCATCTCTTTCCTGACAATTCCCTTTGTGCATATTCTCTTACATATGATAAGTCAACATTGAAACACCTGCGGCCTTTAGTCAGGTGCGGCTAATGTATGTACAAAACAGGATTTTCCCCTGATTTTAGCTTGTGCGGCTAATATTCGGGTGCGCTTTGTAGTCCGGGAAATACGGTAAATCTTCACTGATTGCAAAAAAGTACTGTTTTCTAATTCATTTTTCTCTTCAATTTTCTCAACAGTATCTGTAACTATTACCTCCATTTTTATGAAAGCTGGAGATGACGTCACTCTGCCTTGTCTAAATGGGGTAAATAAAAAGAATAACTGTGATGGTACTACGTGGACCTTTACTTCAGGAAACACACAAACAGCAGAGCTGATCACACTTGGACAGATTGGTGAAAATCCCAAAACTAAATCAGACAGACTGAGTGTTGCAGAAACCTGTTCTCTGGTTATAAAGAATCTCACAGTTGAGGAAGTTGGTCAATATTCCTGTGATCATCACAAATTACGAGAAATACAAACTCAACACACTCTGTTTCATCAGGCAAAGGTTGATCTATCTGCTATTACCTGTAAGTATTTACACCAAATATTTTCACCTTGATCTATTTTAAAAAAATAAAAATACATGAATAATATTTAAAGTGATTAAGATAACCTTTGTGCTTCATATTGTTACATTATGTTCACCAGTGACTGAACATAAGGACACTGATAAGGTGACGTTAAGCTGCTCTGTGGTGACGTATGGAGAGTGTCATCACACAGTAAAGTGGCTGCTTAAAGGTCGAGAGGTGGATAGCAAGGATAGCAAACAAATACTGACTTCACAGACTGACTGCTCCGCCACTCTGTCTTTTCTGATTTATCACCATATTCACAACTCAAGATATAACACTGTGAAGTGTGAAGTAACTGACACCAAAACAGGGAAAGTGCAACTGTTTACCTTTAGCCATCAGCCCTCAGGCGAGGAAACAGGTGAGATCAACTGTTGTAGGTGATTAAAACACCTAAAACATTTGTTTGGCTCATTTCAAGTTTTTACACAAAATATTTTTGCATACTTACAACAAATGAAAAATAAGAGAAACTTTTTGATTGTGTCATTTCATTTTGATTCAGGTCACAAAAAAACTACACAGAGACCAACAAGAACAACTGAAAGCAGCACAACAACACAAACAACAATAATGAAAGATGCTTCACAAGGTGGTCACTCAAAATTGTACCCTTTGAAGATCAATACTACTGCATTTTACACAGCATTTTTAGTGGCACCTTAAATGGGGAAAAAGTGGAAAATGTCATAAAAGTTTTGGTTGACATAAAATATTAAACATGGCCCCAAGCTTCAGGTAAAGTGTTTTTCATTGCAAGCTTTACATTGAAAGACAGTATTATATACCAGACATGTAAAAAGTAAAGCTGTAAACAACAGATTCCAAATATTTTAACACATTTTAAAAGGTAAAAATTCCTTTTCTTTACAGTAATGGAATTTAAAAGTGTTACTAAAGATTTTAATAATTTGAAGTTTTTATTCTTTTGACAGATTTTTCTGCATCCTTGAGATTCATTATTGTTTCTGTGGGTTTAGCAGCACTTTTAATAACTACTGTGACAGTCATATGGACAAGAACTACTGGTAAACTTAATCATGAGAAGTTTGAATGACTTTGAATTGTCAATTAAACTGAAATGGACTTTTTTCCTCTTATTTTAGGGAACAAAACACAGACGATTAAAACCACAGTAAGTACCAAATCAGTAATCAAAAATAAAAACTCAAAAATCAAAATGCTGTTTTTTCTGGTATGCTATTTACTAATATATGACAACGATGTACAATTGATGATAAATATTGGCATTAAATAAACAAATCAGCTCATCTCTCAGGGGTTTTAACAAAATTTAAACTGCCTTCACAGCTACAGTTTTTCTCCTGATGTAACTGGACTATGTCTGTTTTTTAGGGACTGAGTTTAAACCCTGCAGAGACTCAGTCTGCTCCTCATACCGGTCCAGATTTGGTGAGTTCACACACTACTTCATAATTTCACCGTGAGAAAGTTAAAATCAAGAACATACACTGAACAATAGTGAAACAGACCAGGAGTTGCAAAATGTGAGCTGAGATGTCGAAACAGAAAAACAACATTTAGAGACATCATTTATGATGTCATGATACTGATACTACTGAAAGAAATGCTGAATGACTGAATGAGATGTCTTAGGGGGTTACAGTTAAAGTGGAACTGACTATCATTGGCCATAACAAGCCTGGAACAAATAGTTTGTTTGCATTTGTAATTTTTTAACTATACTGTAATAATTGAATTAATTTGATAATTTTATTGAGTAACTTTGATTCCAAAAATTAATGGAGGTGCTTAGATGTTGCTTAACCTTCATAAACATTAGGCATTTAGTGCTATTTAGATGGCTGCTTAAGCCCATCATGAGTCCTTTTTTTCCCCAAGGCAGAACATTTGGGGTTTCAAAAAGAAACAAAAGAAATTAGAGAGAGGACAAAATTAACTGAGTATAGTCAGCTGTTAACAAATGTATGAAAAGAAAGGCGAGCAACACACAGCCAATGTGTAATTTATGGTACTGTGATTGTGTGTATTTACTGAGGTATTTGTCTACAAAGAGCTGAATAAGAGCTGTTTTCAACCAACACAAATATGCTGCAGTTCTCCTAAATCCCATGACGTGGATGAAATTGTGCGTCTGTGAATATGGAATTTTTGATAAATGGACCAGAACAGCGAAGGTAGAGAAGTTAGAAAAGTTATCCATTTCTGATTATTATCAAAGATCAATAAGTACAGTTTATAAAGTAAAAGCAGAAACCGCAATGGATGCTTCAATTATTTTTAACATTCAGTTCCACCTCAGCTCTTAGTATGTTACAGTTTTAAGTTATGCTTGATGGTCTTATTGATTTGTTTGTCAGCAAGGTTATTTAAAAATAAAAAATAAATCATCAACCTTGGTGAACAGATTGATCATGGGCAAAGTTGATTCAGATCACTTCATTCAAAATGCAAAATAAGGCACTGGGATATGCTCTTCAAGTACCCTTTTGTATGATGCTGCATTTATTTTTTATGTTCACATTCATTTTATGTTCATGCTATATTTTGTTGCCCAGGTCCAGAGTCATGACGAAGTTGATGTAGTGACGTGCAGCACTGTGAAGGCTCCTTCCTCTTCTGGTACAGCTGATCCCAGCAGCCTGCTCTACTGTACATTTTCCAGTCACTTAGCTCACTGAAAAGTGGGGATTTAAAAAAAAATAAATGTCTTTGTTGTAAATGAGACATTGAGTCTCAATGTGACCACTAGTATAAATAAAGGTTAAGTTTAAAAAAAAATGTATATATCTTTAACTAGTCTGTGTATATGTACCTCTTCCCCAGTGTTGAAAATTTTAAACTCACAACCTGTTTGCACATTTCCTGGTTGCTTGATCAAAATTTCTGTTATAATCATCAATAAATACACCAAAAAATAGTTGAAATATATCTTTTACACTGGTTTTATGCTGCCATATTCTCAAAGTAGTTTATTGTTTAATGTCCTGTCTAAATAACTTCAATAACCATTTGTATTCATTAATGAATAACTGTCCAATATTAAAAGCAATAGAAACTGTTGCGCTGTTGTTGCATTTGTCCCTAACCATCGCAAACCCTCACGTTAACTTTTACAGAGTAGAAAAAAGCTAGCACCCATCCTCCAGCTTCACTGTTTATGTTATGCTAACAGAGCTGTGTCGCTAGCAATCACGTAGCACATCATTATATACCAGCTAGCCAAACTTCAGTAACCCTACAAATGTCACTGCTGTTTCATTTCCTGTTTTCATTTATTTCAGAAGTCATAGCAGCACTGTACGTTTTAATTTGTTTCAGAAATCCCTCAGTCAGAACATTGTATATTATATTTAGATGGAAAGTAGCGACCTAACTCCCTGCTATCTTTTAATTCCGTTATATTTTTAAAATTCTGTAAGTTCTCGTCATCATCGTGCACTTTTCCTGATTCACACAAAATACAGCACCTTCCCACAGGGTCTTGCACGAGTATTAAACATGTTCATTTGTGCTTTGGACTGTCACCAGATTTCTTCTAGAAGTTTCTTGCCAGTCAGCAACTATCTTGGCAACACCACTTGAGTTTGTGTGTTGCATGCTAACATCATTATCATATGTGTAATAATACTAAAGCTTCATCTTATGCACACACAAAAAACAAATATGGCTCCTTGTGCAGGGTTTCGTGGTATGTTTATTTATGCTTCACAATGGAAAAAAAAGCAAATTTCTTGCTTCTCAGCCACTGCGGCCACATCCTCACCGTTTATTTAGACAGTTATATAAACATACTGTGAGTGAGTCATAAGCTTAAATACAATAGTTGAAGGAACAAAGAAATGAATGTTTAAAAATACCAGTCAAATCTGATTAAAGTAAAAATCAAGTATTTATTATTTGTGTATTATTATTTTTGTTAATAAAAAGTATGAGCTGTACAAGGTTGTTTTTTTCCTCTGATACTTCATGCAAACCACATTTCTCCAGGCCTGTCCTAATCAGCTTACTCAGTATCACTAGATCCAATGCTGCTCCTCCAGCAGAGCATACAAAAGTAGGAGAGACCGGAGATGCCATGGCTTAGTTAGGAGACTGTTTGCTTCAAGGCCACTAGGGGGTGCTGCCATGATGACAGTCAATTTCTAAATTCTAAAATTTAATTTATAAACAATGAATCCATCCCATCCATTCGCTTCCGCTTATCCTTTCCAGGGTCGCGGGGGGCGCTGGAGCCTATCCCAGCTGTCATAGGGCGAGAGGCGGGGTACACCCTGGACAGGTCGCCAGTCTGTCGCAGGGCCAACACACAGGGACAGACAACCATTCACACTCACTTTCATTCACACATTCACACCTAGTGGCAATTTGGATTATCCAATTAACCTATCCCCACAAGCTGCATGTCTTTGGACGGTGGGAGGAAGCCGGAGTACCCGGAGAGAACCCACGCAAACACGGGGAGAACATGCAAACTCCACACAGAAAGGCCCCGGCCTGATGGTGGAATTGAACTCAAGACCTTCTTGCTGTGCGGCAACAGTGCTGACCACCGTGCCTATAAACAAAGAATAATATTTAAAAAAGTCCAGTGTCCCATTTAGGTACAAAGTAAAAACACACAGTCCAAGGCCAGAGCCAGCTATGCCACAAAGCCAGTTGCACTCCACACGTTGTTCACTTCAACAGGGGTAGCAATTGTCCTCTGAGACCCACCACCCTGTAAGTAGAAAGCCTGCACAGAGTGACAAAATAAGACAATTCACTATATAATTCACAGCCCATCCATCCCAAACATATCAGGTCACATGATGATCAAAAGTGCTTACAAATATGTGTAAAGTGAAAATGTACAAGCTGAGATAACTGTTTCTGATAAAAATGAAGAGTAGACTGATATATGAAATATTCCTTTATTGGGTGAGAAAATCAGACCATGTCAAAACTGCTTTAAGTCATACAGAATAGATATCAGAGCCTTAAACAGGCTGGCTTCTGCTAAATGGGTCAAACTGGGCAGAAAGTAAACCAACACATAACATCCTTATAGAATATGATGTAACACTATAGATCAACTTACCTCAGAATATATAAAGCATACAAACAATTACAGCAATATGATGCAACAAACACAGCAGTGCTACTGATCCAAAATACTCAAAGCTTCATAGAACTGGAACAAACATTTATTTTTAGGTCCATTCTGCTGCTGATACATACTTCAGGTTTCTGAACATTAAACTTGTTGCTGCCTTTCATAGTGTTTAACTTGAAGGCCCTGAGTACTTTCTCCCACACTGAAAACACTGGAATGATAAAATTATTTGAACATTACCTAATAAGACTGATTCAGGACAGACAATTAGTTATGTTAAACTTTCCTAGCAGTCCTTCACAAACAGGGAACAGTCTGTCTATTCTCTCCATCTGTCAGCTGCTGCTGGCTCTTCCTCCTCCTCTTCCTCACACACTGCTGAGTTTGTCCTGGTGGATCATCAGGGGTGCAAAGCCTCACAGATGATGTGCAGCAGTGGGTCCCTCAGTCTGTCCTCACTCTGGACACTTGCAGTTGTCACACATGGAAATCAAATGTGTGATAAGCTGCAGGATTCAAACACAAGTGTAACTTATAAATACATGTTCATACTTTTATTCCACAATCAGAGAGAAAGAAACAGAGAGAGAGTGCAGGACAGACAGACAGGTGAAAGTCTCAGGTGTACACACTGCTACAAAACAGCACAAGAGAAGGAGGATTTAGTGTTTGTGTTATTACGAGTGCTAAACAAGAAGAGTTCCCAGATGGTACAGTGGACACATGTGTGACTCCTGCGATTAAAGCATCTTTCTTTCAGTTTAACGAGTGAACCGTCAGCTCGTTCAAACACACGTTAAAGTGCGTTTGGCTCGACATCACCGAACAGAGGCAGCAATATAACATAGCTCACATTAACAGTGCAGTGAATCCTGCTTGTGCTGTGATATTCAGGACTGCAAACCGAGCAGCATCACTGACTTTCAGCTTGTTGTGTTTGTGGATATATGACTGACTTTAATTATCCACAAAATCATCACATTCTCTGTAAGATTAAGGTCGACTATTGAACGGCGTATATTTTGAAGTAAAGGCTTTAAAACCAAGTTAGTACAAACATTGCTAATGTCACATAACTTTGTTATAAAAACATTTGCACATAAATAAGTGACATAATATTCAGTACTTACTTTTAAGAGTTTACTCTTCGGCCGCCCCTCTTTAGCCGTCTGCCGTTTCTTTCGGCAAAATTATCCACACCCACCGCCGTGCTATGAAGTCTGGGATATGTTGGGCCATGAAGGGTACACAGACCCATGCTTAAAATTCAGGGAAATGAAGGATGCATTTGAGGGCCACATTTCGAGCAGCGTTTGAATTGGGACAGCCTTTGTTGCGTCGCTGTGACGTAATCGGCCTTAGAATGTGGTCTTTAAGGCTGCAGACCCTGAATTGGGATACAGCCAAAGACTCTCTGAAGGCTCCTGTGGCTGCACAGGCAGTCTTACAATTACGAGGTTGGAGAGTTGTTGTTTCAAAATGTTCACACTGATTTCACATGCTCATTAACTCACAACCAGCTGACCATATATATTTCTGCTGCTGAGCTGCTTTTTGATGGAGATTTTCTGAATTTATTTTGCTACCATAAGAGCAGACTCCATGCTGAAAGCATGTGCACTGTCACTTGCAATGAGTGGCACTAATGACGCTAAATTTAATTACAGGTCATGGACAGCCTTCATAAATGCTCATATTACTCACCCACACTGAATTCCAGCACAAGTTCATCTGGGTCCTGACTATTTCCTGCAAAGTAACACAAACGTCATCAGAACATTAAGTCAGAGAAACAACATTTGGAGCTTTTGTACATGATAAATTATACTGCAGTAGTAAAACAAAGTCAAGCAGCAGTACATTTATTAAAATCACCTTCAGCTGTAATATTTAAACTGATTTAGTGTCAATTTAGATTATGTTTAGATTAAAATGAAACTAGTACCCTTGTAATGTCTTTTTAAATTAGAGGTAAACAGCTCAGATATTCAAAAGGCTTTTATTTTGAAACAGTATTATATTTATTTTATATGTAAATATTTGTATATTTTTTACATAATATAATTATATTTACTGGATTTTCTCTCTATTGTATGTAGCCTGGCTAAATTAACCAGCCGAGAACACAGATTATCTTTGGGGTTCTTTTAATCTGAACGATAAAGTAAGCGCTCAGAAGAAAATAAAAAAGGTGAAAATAAAGAAATAAAATTGTTACAGACAGTTCTTATCCAGTAACAGCTTTGTGCACTAGTAACCCACTGCTACTGCAGGGTATTTCCCCAACTTTATCAGCATCTGGAACTCAAGGACGTCTAGCCTCATTTTGTGTCTGATATAAACCCATACAGAAATAAAACAAACTTAGCAGTGCAAAAATAACCTTAGTGGCTTCTCCTGCTAAGATTAAACAGTTAACAAGGTACATTTTCCAAGTGTGAACAAGTGTGAACTCAAATACATACAGTGCATTAATCCAGCAGAAAACGGAATATAGATCCCTCTGAGATGAACGGCGAAGTTGGTTGCAGCAACTCCTGGTGCCTAAACTGTTGCACACTTTGCATTTAAAACAGATCATGCAGCAAAAAAAGGCATTGCACACCCACATAAAACCAATGCAAGCTAGCATCCCCATGATCCCCTGCGCTCTCAGAGGTACCCCAAAAGAAACAGCGCCGTCCAGTGGCAAGTCCCATAATATCGACCTTCCACCTGGCTAGATGTAGTTTAGTATTATATTTATTGGTTATTTTTTATTGACTTGTCTTGTTTTTACAATGATTTGCTTTGACTTCAGCCTTTAAAGAAAAGACTGTATCTCAAAGAGTTGGCAGTTCGTCTTGTAACCGGAAGGTTGCCAGTTCGAGCCCCGGCTGGCCGATGGCGCGATATGGCAGCCTCGCTTCTGTCAGTCTGCCCCAGGGCAGCTGTGGCTACAACTGTAGCTGCCTCCACCAGTGTGTGAATGTGAGAGTGAATGAATAGTGGCATTGTAAAGTGCTTTGAGGGCCCCAATAAATGCAATCCATTATTATTATTATTATTATTATTATTATTATTATTATTATTATTATTATTATATAGCTTACATACAGTCAATGGCTGAGACTCCAGCAGTAATATTCAGTAACTATTCATCAGACTGGGTCCATGTTACCAGCCAAATGGGTAATAAATAAAGTAAGTTTTGAATTACGTATATTTGGGTGTTAAGGTGATGTTTTTGAATTTTTTTTTAATATAATTAGGTTTAGAAAACTGAATACGTATGTATTTAAAAAACAATAAGTGTGTTAGAGTTATTAAAGCAACAGGTTGTAGCTCACTGTACTGTTTTTGAGCACAACTTTGGTGCTTTTGCCTCATTTTTAAATCAGTGATCCCAGTAGCACAGTCTAAGCAGAGACCTCAGTGCTTGGCAAACAATCAATAGAATCAATATAATTATTAAAAAGAAACAAAATAAATGCCAACCTTAAAAAAAATGTAAACTTCAGGTAAAAAACTTAACTTGGTTTTGTGTCTTTAGGCTTTTGTTAACCGCAAGCATGAGGTTAGTGCATATGTATTATTATTGGAAAGATTACTGCAAAGAAAAAAAAACAACTTCCCTTCATCTAAGCAATGTATTACTTTTCCCTGGAACACTCTCTCACGGTCGTTCTCTAAAACCTAAAAGAGGAATTATGGATTTGATCAACTTGTCCCTGAATGCAATTGACACCCTTTTGTCAACGAGAAGTATGGGCTCGGGTGAGCCTGAGTGTCCTGGAGGTACTTTCCTTGCCGGATATGGACGGGTGGCAGAATTGGAGGGTCTTGTGCCTGGCGGGGCTGTCGATCGAAGATGCTGAAGATTAGGGATGGGTATCGTTTAGGTTTTACTACCAAACTGGTACTTTTGAAACAGTGCCGGTGCTTAAACGGTGCTCGAACCGGTGCTTAAAGAATGGAGAACAGACACTTTGTCCAAAAACCTCTCATGTTTAGCTGTTTTTTTGCAAAAAGATAACAATGTTAGCCTTTTCTGCAGCTATAGGGGATATATGGTATCACTCTTGGCTGGAAGCAGTGCTTAATCAATGGAAAAAACACAAACTTTGTCCAAAAACATCTCATGTTTAGCTGTTTCCCACTTTTTCTTTGGTCATTTTAGCCTTTTTGGTCAGGGTGAAGGGAGTATCTGCCATCAAACAAGAAGACAGCCGCATGTAACTACAACGGTGTTTGCTAGTTCACCTAATCTGCATTAATGTAATAACGTGGTTAGCCTACTCAACGTAAATTACACACGAACAACATTAAGCGACTCACCCAGAGAAGAACAGCTGCTGCTGCTGCCATCATCATCCATCATCATTTCTGCTACACTGGCATAGGGGCCAGAACTCAAGCTCTTCGGGTTCTTGGGGGATGTTGCTAACTCCGGGTCGATAACAGGCACCACACCCGCAGTAGATGTGCTCGGTGTGGGCTCTTGCAGCAAGCTATCAAATACGGTGCATTTCTTGGCTTTAAAAAAACCCCCGCTATGCGTGGCCAGGTGTTTCATCAGATTCGAGGTGTTAACTCTTTTGCACAGTATCACCTTAAAGCACTTGTTGCAGGCTGCTGAGTTTGCATCTTTTGCTGTGAAGTACAGCCAGACTTTTGACCGCTTCGCCTTGGGCCTTTTTAATCTGTAGCTCTGCTCTAAAAGAACGTACGTACCTGGGCCCGCCTACTATCCTTGGAAAGGTAAAATGATTGGCTAGAATTCAAAGTGCGTGCCATAATGGAGTCGGATAGCAGTACCCATCCCTACTGAAGATATCTATCTATTCGGAACCATGATAACAGGGTTCTGGCTGATTGGAGCTGGCTTGGCCCTGGCTTATCGAAGAATTAAGAAAGCGGAACCGGCTATTCAAACCCCCACAAGGCTGCCCGCTGGAATTGAAACGATGGGACGAGGCATGAGTTCTTAAAATGGGCTCATTAAGTGCAGCACGGATAAGATCTTGGAGAAACTTGCGGCTGCCGTGAACACTCAGAATAACACCTCTGAGCGCAAATTGGATTACATCTTGGAGAAGCTCACTGGGGTCGTGAGTTCTCAGAATCGGCTCTTTGAGCACAAGAATGACAACATCACGGAGTGTAAGTTTGATAACATCATGGAGAAGCTCGCGGCTCTCCAACGGAAGATTGAGAGACCAGTGTCGCACTGTTAGAACAGCTTTGAAATTCACATGAGTTGTTCGCACTAAAGTAAAAAACCATCATCACTTCATGCAGCTACCGCTTCAGTGCCAGCTGTGGTATCAAGGCTGGAGCTGAACAAAAACACCCTGATAACAGACTGTGCTTTGACTGTTCTTCCTATCCTACGCAAGGCCGGGTTGGCTGGAAGACTGTTTACTTCGCCTGGCAGGGTGAAGGACACTGTCTCAGCTGAACTCTGGACACATACACACAGACAGACGCTTCGACGCTTATTCCCTTCCGATGCAGATGGTGGATCAAGGACACCAGTGCACAGGCTGCAGGCCCGGATGCCCTGCCTACACTGGCTGTCTCTCACCCTTTACCCATCCCTGTGTTTCTTTGGTGTATTAAGAGTTTTTTCATTTGCTATGTGCAGAGTAGGGTTTTTTTTCTGTTCTCAAACTGATCTTCCTGTTGGATCTTAGTCTGGGGGAGTTATTTTTTTCTCCTTATCTTTCCTCGTGTTGTGCATTTTCCATTGTTATACCTCTCTAACCTGTCTTCCCCATGTGATGTTTTCGTGCAATGTATGTATGGTCGGAGGGTATGATGGCGCCGCCATTGCGTGCAATTGGTCGGCAGCCTTAACATGAAATCTCCCACTCATGGGACTAATAAAGGTATCTTATCTTATCTTATCTTATCTTATCTTATCTTATCTTATCTTAAAGTGATGACATATGGGGAAATCTGTGCAAACAACTTGGTGAAAAGATGACACAGCAGCAGTGCCAATGTCAGTGCTTTTGAACCAAGTAGTTCTCCTTTTCAAAACAAAGACTGCAACACTTTCAATGTTGAGCTCCCATTTGAACAGTGGATACATATGGTTCCAGATCAAGTCACATACAAAAAGATTTTTTTCACAAAAAAGGGACTACACCATTTTGAAGCCAGGTAGATGGACTCATGTAGTAAACCAGGGAATCTGGAAACAGGTTAAAAGTACATGCACATTTCTAAACGAGCCAACGTAAATCCCACAACATTATCTTGTTTCATAAAAATCAGAGGCTTTTGTAAAACGTGTTGTGGCCTGAACCAGAACCTGAAATTCACTGCCAATGGTGCTGAAGTGTGTGATGGCAAATATGGATGAATCCATGCACACTGGTTTTCCTAAGATAGCCATGTTCGGAAATCTGTGGGCACACATAACAAAAGAACTTTGTGAAGGCAGACTGCAGCCCATGTGTGGAGAGAATCAGAGGCAGCAAAACTGTTGGACTTTGGTGATCCAGAGTGACCTCTGATGGCCTCTAGAAGCATATTTTTATTATTACCTTTAAAATGACAGCGGCACAAACTAACATTTTTGCAGCACAAACGTTTCATATCATTTTTTTTTTTTTTGCTCTCTTTAATCTCATCTCTATGTCGTCTGCGTAAAAAATGCACCAACAACAAATCGTACTGTCTTTTGTGCATTATGATTATCTCTGTATACGTTCAAATTGTGGTTTGGAGATGGACAGTGAAGAAATAATTTCTCCTCAAATGTCTTATACCAAAAATAACGAGCCTTTCTTGAAAATTTACGGGTACAAGCTTTCATGGGTGTGAAGTCACCCTGTGATGTCTACCTGTTACCTGTGTTTGTTTTTTCAAAATTAAGTAATTAAAAAAACGTAAGATAAACATCTGTGTGGTTATTGAAGGTAATAAATTTGACAAATGGAATAATTGCAAAATTGGACAAGTTTTCATTAAAATTCATTTTTAATCTAATCTAATCTAATTAAGTGAAATTACACCATGCTTCAAAATAATTGTGCCTTTTCTTGATAATACTTTTTTATTAGCACTCCCCTGAAATACATTTGCAGAGTAAACACAGGGACATTTTAGCTCTTAGGAAATGTAAATAGAAAAGTGACTGTACATTAATAACGCAGTAACAGAGATAAGATTGTACCGTAACAGGTGGGATGTTTGGCCTGCACCACATGTGGAAAACCTGGAAAAATGTATTAATATTCTGAGCTTGACTGGTATATTTCTCTAAAAGTTTAACAAGCATTCTTTCAGATCACATTATAACATTATGGATAATTAGAAATGTACTTTTTGCAATGTTACTATCTTGAAATGACACTGAATAGTGGGAATGACCCAAGGATGGCCTTGATTCTCGATTGACTCCCAGCATTTGCTATAATAGTTTTATGCTTTATGAAGTCTCTAATCACACATCCATTTACATTTTTATTTTTCTTAAAAAAAGATCAAATCCTTTTGCCATTTTCTCTATTTTCTTTTTTTATTGTGGGTTACTGGGGTTGACAGTGGCTGCAGGAGATGAAGAAACCATCAAAACACTGTAGATCACTGCATCACCTTCATCATCACCCTGAACCTGAAAACAAAGAGAATTGTCGGATACATAAATAAACATAAATTAACACTCTGTTAAAATAAGAGATAGAGCTCAACAAATTTTAAAGGTAAGTATGAATTATAATCTCAGCTTGCACACATTACCTATTAATATATCAGTATACAACATAAGCATCTATGAAAGACACGTTACCTGGGCTTTATTCTTGGCTTTCTTTCTGTAGCTGATGGTGGCATAGGAAACTTCATGATCTACCTACACAGCGAAGAGCAAAATATCTCAAAAAGTTTACATGTTTTGACCTCTAACCTCAGGTTTTACAACTCATGGTCTGTCCCACTGTTATTCAGTCTAACTTCCTTATCTTTTATAAGATCTCATTGAGTCGCATGCACTTAACAAGCACATAGAAGAAGAAGTGGTTTTAACTGTGCTCTGACTGTACTGTGGGTGTGGTGTGGGATTTCCCATGCTGGGACTTTTTTAAGTAGCAGTCTGAGTCTGTGTAGAGTTCAAACTCAGTCCCTGGAAAATAGACAGTTACATCTGTTGGAAAACTGTCCTTTATAAAGACAGTTTAGTTCTTGTTAACACTCCTCAGAGATGAGCTGATTTGGTGTTTATTTGTCATTCTTATTTCCTACAACCATTTAAAAAAAAAAAAAAAAAAAAAAAATAAAATAAAATATATATATATATATATATATATATATATATATATATATATATATATATATATATATATATATATATATATATATATATATATATATATATATATATATATATATATATATATATATATATATATATATTGGGGTTTTTTTAAAAAAAAAACTCACAGTATCTTCATCCGTCTGTGTTTTGTTTGCTGGAAAGACAAAAACAATTAACTGTAACATTTACTGTTAAAAGCACATGTGTTTTAACTTTTGATGTTTTTACCTTTTGTTTTTCTCCATCTGATAACAGATGCAGCTGTTATCAAGAGCAAGACAAAACCCACAGCTGCAACGACGTACCAATGGATAGCTGAAACAAACCCAAAAAACAAACTTAAAACCATTTTCAGTGAATATTTTTTCAAACATTTAAAAAACTTTCTATGTATCTTAAACTAAGTCTACATGACACACAAAATATGCCTAACATTGTGTTCTATTTTAAACTGTGACACTGTTACCATAGCAAAAACAGAAACACACAAAAGCACAATGTGAATCATAGTCACTGCGTTTCAGATGTATGGAAGAAAAACAGTAAGGAGATTTTAGTTCAGACGTGTTATTTTACTTACAGACACATGTTGTTTCTGAAGGTATTTGGCTATTTCTTTTATTTAAATCAGTTTGAACACATAACTTAAAACATGTAAAATCAAAAATAAAATAAATACATCATGCATAAAGTCCTAAGCACAAACTAAATACATCCTTAATCGTTCCATAGGAATTAAGAGAGCAACTTGGAGTCAGATGCTACTAATCAAATGGACTTAACTGATCATCAAGAGTGGGCATTTCTATAGAAGAAGAAACTTTGACAGTTTACAGGTCTGAAGCTCTCGGGTAGGTGTTAACATACAGCAACAACCTTACCAGCATTGGTCTAATTCCACCAAAGTCATATCAAAAAGTCAAAAAGACTGAGCAAGAATAGTTTCTTTGGAAGGGCTGCCAGGAGAAATTATGATAGACTGATATAGTCATAAAAGACTATTACTTCAAGTTAGTGCTGCGAAAGTTGACTCTGTAAGATATTGAATCATGGGGTTTATGCAGTTTTCACAGGACTGAATCGAGCTCTGTGAAAACGTTCTTTTTCATGTGACTGTATACCCATGCATGCAAGTAAAAAGTACATTACTGAATAAATACCTTGGGTATTGGACTGACTGTAGCCTGCTGGATTTTTTCTGGTTGGATTATTTGTCCTTTGTCTGTCACCTGAAATAAAATGAAAAAGACACAACCAACATGTTTTCATCTGTTGTTTAAAATTTTTTTTGCATAAATACAAAAGCAAACAAATAAATGTTTTGGGTGGGTTCAATCATCTTAAACAGTTGATTATTTTGTCTCCTGTTTTCTCACCTGATAGCTGAGGGCTGAAGGTAAACAGCTTCCCTTCTGTATGAGCATCATTCACTTCGCAGTCCAAAAGGTAATCTCTTGATGAGTAAACATGGTGAGACTTGAGTAAAGAGACAGTGGTGGAGCAGCCAGTCTGTAAAGTCACTATTTGACTGTTATCTCTGTCCACAGCTCGACCTTTAAACAGGCACCTCACTGTGTGATGACACTTTTCATATGTCACCACATCAATTTATTGTCACCTTATCATTGTCCTCATGTTCAGTCACTGATGGAGATAACATGAAACAAAGACACCACAAATTCGAAAAATTAATTACTGCTGTCATTATTATTCTAAAAATCGTCCGCCTGAAAATATAATGTAAAATACTCACAGGTGAGTACAGAGAGATCAACCAAAGACTCGCTAACCAGACGTTTGTGTCTGTGCTTTTGAAGGTATCTGTATTGTTTACAGTAGTAAAAACCAACATCCTCGACTGTGAGAGTCTTTATAAGCAGAGAACAGTTTGCTGTAACACTCAGTCTGTCTGATGCATTTTTGGCTTTTTCACCAAGCTGTCCAAAGCTGATCACTTCTATTAGTGTTCTGTTTCTTGAAACAAAGGTCCACGTAGTCCCATCACAGTTATTCTGCTCATCTATCACATTTATACAAGGCAGAGTGACGTCATCTCCAACTTTCATAAAAATGGTGGTTTCATTTGCAGATACTGTTGAGAATTCTGAAAAGAAATATGAAAACTAGATTAGAATGCAACACTTTTCACAGTCAGAGTGAAGATCATTTTAGACAAAGGTTTATGATAAAGGTTTGGATTGTAATATTTAATTTTACTGCTATTAAAATGTTTCCTGTATTCTTACCTGCAATCTGAATGATTGATATCAGACATAAAAACATTTTACTCCATCTGAGCTCATCCATCGTGCTTCTCTGTCTCACTTCTTTCTTGTTCTCAATCTCGACTGTCACCGTCTCTGAGCTGATGACTCTTCAAGACTGTTTGTATTTCCCGTTATTCATCAGATATCACTTCCTCATCACAACTTTAGCAAATGACCTCAGGAGGTGCATCCCTACAATGCATTGGTGACAGTTATGTGTTTGACATTATATTAAAAAAAATGACTGAGGAAGTTGAATGTGTCAAGAGTTTTAGCTAAGATGTTTGTTAGAAAACAAACATCACATAGGAACAAACAGTTGAAGTGTCAAACTCCTGATTCACCTTTTTACTTTTACTTAGTTAAAGAAGTTGAATCATTATTCATCCGTGTGGAGTTGTTGTTGTTTTTTTACACAAGTATCTGTGCTTCTACTTAAGTGACTAATGTGTGCGAGAGGTAAGCTTTTTACAGAATTTCCAAAGACAACCAACATGAGGGAGAGCGTGCACATGTACAAACACACACACTCAGAGGGACAGAAAAAATAGTTTTGTAGTCTACAGGATGCTCACCTCTGGTTTCCAAGGTCAGCAAAACTCAAGTTGCAAAACATGCCTTCCTCAGTTAGAGGATGAATGATGTAACATTAATGGGTAGGTTGTTCATTTATAATATGTTTTGTGTTGTTACCTTTAAAATGAATTATCACATAGTGATATCATAGTGAGGTCACTTACTGAATGAATTTAGTAAACTTCCCTCGCTTTTCATTTAAATATCAAACAAAGGAAAATGAGGTTAAAGGTGTGAAGGCTATTAGTCTTTGCTTATTCTGAGAAAACAGACCATCTTCGTGATCATGTTTGCCACCAAACTTTCCCACTCAAGTCTTTATGTCCACTATTTTTCACACATTTATGTTGTTGTATTTTTTTTTTATTTTTTGAAACAAGTGGCTTTTTTATAAAAATCTTGTCCACTATCAGCTGAGTGGGCTGTGAGAGTTAAAAATGCCAGCAGAAACAGCCTGCTCCTGGTGTTCCAGATTAACTCGTGAGGGTTAGACAAATGTGCCATGGGTCCAGACATTTCTGAACAGGCATCGGCGCAGTTGCCTTTAATGTCCTTTAGCACTGTTGCAGCAGTTTAATGTGTGGGAATATCACCAATTCAAAATCTCTGATTTTTCACATCTAAATATGCAGCAGTAGACTTAAAGATGAAATATTCACAGCGTTTATTTCCTGGTCTGTTGGCAGCGAGAAGCAACATCTGTATCACCATCAGGAGTTAATCTAACACCAGTGAAGCTAAAACACCAGCGTACTGTTTTACTGTTTTCAGACCCCCACTGACCCTAGTCTCACACAATATACACAAATGTAAAAAAACACAATCGAAAACCTTTTACAAATCAAGTTATATTATCATTAGCCATAACAAAATACATCATTACAAACCGGACAACACAGAGTGATGATTTCGGTTAGCTGTCAGCGATTCAAACTTTGACAGGTAGATGTTACAACACTGAACTATGATTGCCGTTGTGTTATTCCAATCTCAGTCATTGCAGAAAATGGCTTAAAAAATAACATCAACATTTCATTTTTTTAATATTATATATTGAAAATTATTATGGTAAAACAAAGAGGTGGACTCTGAGGCAGGCTTTAGCACTGGAATCAGGGAGTATGTGCAAGCTAGAGGGGATTGGGTCTTGCATCTGGGTTTGGAGAGTGATGGAGAAACAGAGCAGGCAGGGATACCAAGACTAAGTATTTGGTCTGGAGGAGACGGCCCGGGACATTTAAAATTAGTGACTGGAAAAATCAAGTGAAAAACAAAGAACTCAAGTAGCATTTTTTTTTGGATGGAGACTGAGTGATGCTAAAGACAAACCTAACAACAATCTGAAGAGGAGTGAATTTATGATCAAATGTTTAAAGGCTCTGATTAGGGATTTGAGACATATGTGGCAGCCAAATGGAGCAGGGACGCAGAAGATGAATCTCTCATACTGTCCCACACACAAACAGAGGAGCGAGAGAAAGAGGAAAGGCAGAAGGAGAGATGTTGTGAGTCTGTATTCTTCACATACAAAATGCGATGAGATGACCTTCAGCAGCATTGGTAAACCTAAACAAATACACAAATTGGGGGGTGAGCTTGTGCATTTAAGACAAAGCCTGTTACCTTTAGAGCAGTCATAACAAAAAACATGTGAGATGTGTTATTTTGTGTTATTAAGATTAATATTCTCACCTGGCAATTGGGGGCTGAAAGGAAACGGCTGCACTTTGTTACTGTTCTGATTCATTACATTTAAAAAAATCATACAACTTTAACTTCGATCGTGGTAATGGCCTGTATTCGTATAGCGCTTTACTAGTCCCTAAGGACCCCAAAGCACTTTACACAAGCGGTCATCCACCCATTCACACACTGGTGATGGCAAGCTACATTATAGCCACAGCCACCCTGGGGCGCACTGACAGAGGCGAGGCTGCCGGACACTGGCGCCACCGGGCCCTCTGACCACCACCAGTAGGCAACGGGTGAAGTGTCTTGCCCAAGGACACAACAAACGAGACTGCCCAAGCCGGGGTTTGAACCAGCAACCTTCCAATTACAAGGCAAACTCCCAACTCTTGAGCCAGATGGCTGCAACCAGTTGGGGATGAGTGGATGGAGACCACTTTTCTCTTTATGTAGTTCTTAGGTTTGTCATTTATCAAATCTGACATGTCTAAATTAAGTGTACAAAAACATTATTAATCAAAAAAAATCGATAATTCATGACAAAAGGATGAATGTTTGAGTGACTACCTTTTGAAATATCCTTCACGGCTGTGGTTGTTACTGATGTTGTGCTGCATACAGTTTTTCTGGCTGGATTCTTTGTTTTGTTTGTCCCAACTAAATAAATGAAAAATCATAATCAAAACATTTTTCAGTTTTTTCATTTGTTGTGAAAAAAAAGAAAAAGAAATCTGCATCCAAACTTTGTATCCCGCCATTCATGTTCAACAACTGATTGTAATCTCACCAGCTTCCTCACCAGAGGCCTGATGGATAATGGTAAAGAGTACTTTGCTTGTGTTAGTATGAGTTCCTTGACACTTCACTATATTATCCCTTGAGACATTTGAATTGTGAGAATTTCACACAGTGGTGAAGCAGTCAGTCTGTGATCTTTCTGTTAGGTTGTTAGTTCTGTCTACATTGTAACCATTTAACAGCCATTTCACTGTGTGGCGACAGTCCTCATATGTCAGCAGAGAGCAGTTTAACGTCACTTCATCAGTGTCCTTATCTTCAGTTACTGTGACTCCAATACATATACATGTGAGACAAAGATAGCACAGATTAGACAAATTAATCACTATTATGATAATTACTGTTATACTGCAAGGTTATTCTAAAAATGCAGTTTCAGCTCCAAATACAGTGGTATGCAAAATTTGATATGATAATTTTAATGATTTTTCTTTATAAATCATTGGTCACACCTCCTCTATTCACCCTGCTCACTCCTCCCCATCCCCAACAATAGCATCCAATACACATTCAACACAAGTCTGTCTCTCTCAACCACCCAGGTTAGGAGGGAACTGAGGAGGATTAAAGCCAAGAAGGCAGTGGGTCCAGATGGAATCAGCTCAAGGGTGGTCAGGCCCTGCACAGATCAACTGCATGGCGTGATGGAGCACATCTTCAACCTGAGCCTGAGGCTGGGGAGAGTCCCACAGCTCTGGAAAACCTCCTGTGTTGTACCAGTGCCAAAGACTTCACGTCCCAAGTACCTCAACAGCTACAGGCCGGTGGTTCTGACATCCCACCTGATGAAGACCCTGACTCAGGTTCGGCCCCTGGTGAGCTCATCACTGGATCCACTTCCGTTTGCCTAACAGCCAGGCATTGGAGTGGATGATGCCGTCATTCACCTCCTACATTGTTCCCTCTCTCACCCGGAGACTGCTGGGAGCACTGTGAGAATCATTTTCTTTGATTTCTCCAGTGCCTTCAACACCATTCTTCTCACAGTCCTGAAGGACAAGCTGGACAACACAGGAGTGGACCATCACCTCACCACATGGATTCTGGACTACCTCACTGACCGACCTCAGTATGTAAGAACTCAGGGCTGTTTGTCGGACAGGCTCGTCTGCAGTACGGGGGCCCCACAGGGAACAGTTCTGGCTCCGTTCCTCTTCACCATCTACACGGCAGACTTCTCCCACAACTCCACCCAGTGCTTCTTTCAGTTCTCTGATGACTCTGCTATATCAGCCTCATCACTGATGGGGATGACAAGGAATACAGAGAACTGACCCATGACTTTGTGGACTGGTGCCAGCAGAACTACCTCCAGATAAACACTAGTGAAACCAAGGAGCTGGTGGTAGACTTCCACAGGCACAAACATCCTCACCTGCAACCACTAAGCATTCAAGGTATGGACATTGAGGCTGTGGACAGCTACCTTGGTGTTTATCTGAACAATAAACTGGACTGGACTCATAACTCAGACGCCCTCTACAGGAAAGGGCAGAGCAGGCTGTACCTACTGCGGAGACTCAGGTCGTTTGGAGTGAAGGGCCCACTCCTGAAGACCTTCTATGACTCTGTGGTGGCCTCAGCCATCTTTTACAGTGTGGTCTGCTGGGGTGGCAGCATCTCTGGTAGGGACAGGAAGAGACTGAACAGGCTGATCAGAAGGGCCAGCTCTGTTCTAGGATGCCCTCTGGACCCAGTGGAGGTGGTGAGTGACAGGAGAATGGTGGCTAAGCTGTCATCCCTGCTGGACAACATCTCCCACCCCATGCAGGAGACTCTGACAGCACTGAGCAGCTCCTTCAGTGGCAGGCTGCGGCACCCAGGGTGTGGGACGGAGAGATTTCGTAGGTGTTTCCTCCCCACTGCTGTCAGACAACAAAGACTTTGCACCTGACCAAACACACACATCCACACATGTGCAATAGCATTAACACTAAGTGCAATACTCTTTTTCTGACAACGTTGTCATACTCAGTATAGTATTTGTATTCTATTTTATTGTATTGTATACAGTATTATATTTTATTCTATTCTATTGTGTACAGTTGTGTATGTTGGGTCTAAACTCAGACCCCGCTGATCTAGGGACTTATTCCCATGAAGGAAAAACACAAGGCAACAGCGGTTGATCGATTTACTTGCGCAAGGGAGGCCTCATCGGTATCTCAGGAACGCACTTCGAATCCTACCACAAAATGACCCCGACTCCAGCCTCCGCTCGCTGCCTTTTATTGGAAAAATAGTTACAATACACAATAGTGTACACAAGCACCTCCCCTCGTACAACCCCCCTTGGTTACAAAGACAATGCACTGTGTGTGTGTGTGTGTGTGTGTGTGTGTGTGTGTGTGTGTTTGTGTAAGCATGTGTGTGATAATGTGTGTGTGTGCGTCATGGGGGTGCGTTTGTGTGACCTCCTGATCACAACTGTTTCTAACAACATCCTTGGTCATAAAAAGGTAACCCCCCCCCCCCCCCCCCTCCCACACACACACACACACACACCCACACCCAACACATGGCTCAATTCCTGTATTGGTTCACCATACACAACACAGTGAAGCCATAAAAAGGGCAGAAAGCTTACCAAACATCAAACAAACCTTTACATTGGGATGTGCTTGTGATAAAACACTACAACCTCACCCCAGAACCTCGAGAGGCTTGGGAGGGGGACAAAGGAATGTCTTGATCCTATAGTTTGAACTAAGACTTTACAAATTTAAGAAACACAATGACACATTCAACAATTTGACTTAACAGTGTACAGTATCTTATTCTTACTCTTATGCTATTCCAGTGTTTTTCTAATTTTTACTATGTAACTTTGCACTGTCCACTTTCTGCTGTAACAAAACAAATTTCCCACGAGTGGGACTAATAAAGGTGATCTTATCTTATCTTATATGCACCTGCCTAATTTTGTTTAAATAACTATTGCACACCTTCTTTAAATCCTATAATCATCATGTCACTTCTCAAATATCATTGTGTTCATCTGCTATATAATATATTTAAATTAAATTGCTCATCCAAACAACCAATGATTTAAAAAGACAAATCATTAAAATGATCAGGGGTGCCCAAACCTTTGCGTACCACTGTTTGGTAAATACTCACATGTGATGACAGCCAGATCAACCAAAAACTCAGAAACTAGATGTTTACGTTCTCCCAGTTTGTACTGCTGACAGTAATAAAAACCAACATCCTCAGCTGTGAGCTTCTTTATAAGCAGAGAACAGTTTGCTGTAACACTCAGTCTGTCTGATTTCATTTGGGCTTTTTTACCAATCTCTCCAAAGGTGATCACTTCTGTTGCTGTTGTGTTTTTTGAAGCAAAGGTCCACGTACCATCACAGTTATTCTGGTCCTCTATCACATTTAGACAAGGTAGAGTGACGTCATCTCCAACTTTAATAAAAATCGAGGTTTCAGTTGCAGATACTGTTGAAATGATGGAGGAGAAACATAAAAATAAATAAAAATAGAATACAGCATTTTTTAGAATCGGATTGAAGACCAATTTAGACACAAGTTAACGAACATGTCCTGAGCTCCCCTCAAACAACAGAGCATGCTCAGCAGTTTACTGTAAAGGTGTTTTCCTGCTATTAAAATGTTTCCCGAATTCTTACCTGCAATCTGAATCACCAGCATCAGACATAAAAACATTTTAATCCATATGAATTCATCCATCGTGCTTCTCTGTCTCATTTCTTTTCTTGACTGTCAACGTTTCTGAACTGATGACTATTTAAGACTGTTTGTACTTCCTGTCACTACTGAGGTGTCACATCCTCTTCACAACTTTAGCAGTTTTCTTTTCATGTTTACATTCCATAGGTGCAGTCTTTCTCATTTTCTCAGAAACGCATGAAGTAATTTGTTTTTATGAAGGGATATTATTGCACAAAGCAATTATAAGACTTACCAAGTGCACATTGTGTCTGTTTTCACAGTGCATTTGTGACAGTGATGTGTTTAATAACCTGAAAAGACGTTGACCGAGGAAGCTGAATCTGTGAAGATTGTTAGTCAAGATAAATGTTTCCATTAATACAGCCCCTCTTTCCTCTAATGTTAGAAAACAGACAGCACAGCAGAACAGACAGTTGTAGTCCCAAAAATACAGTTCAGGTTGTTTACAAGTTAGTTCATTAACAATTAATAAAACAAGAAATAAAAGCTGTTCATAAATCCATACATGATTTTAAACACCTGCTCAGACCTGTAGTTTACAAGTGAGTGGGCCGAGTGGATGGCCTACTGAAAGACTGAGGACCTCTGGTGGATAGAATGGGTAATACATGAATAGAAGTGCTCAGAGCTAAACTGTGACACTTAGAAACTGTGTTCTGCACAAGCAGGGTGCGATTTTTAAAAAATTAAAAGGTAATGTTTTTTTCTTTTGTGACAACACAAAATGTCATCAATTAAAAAGAATATCAGTCAGATATTTCACTACAATAGATTCCTAAAAACAGTCTGCTTTGATGTCTCTGAAGGTTCTCAGTCATCCAGGTCATTGTAGTCTAAGGAGCTTGGAAAGTAAAGCATCTGGACTTCTTTAAGTTGTTTGAAGTCCTTTCACCTCTCATCCGAGAAGCTTCTTCAGTTCTAGGGTCAAATGGTGGAGCTTCACCCCTGATCAGATTTGCACACTGTTAGACCTCTGCCTTACCACCACATATTTCAAATACAACGAGGGTTTTTAGAGACAATAACATAGATGTGCCATGGGCTCCCTGGTGTCACCTATTGTAGCCAACCTTTACACTGAGGAAGTGGAAAGAAAGGCTCTTGGCTCTTTTAAAGTGAGAGTACCCAGCCACTGGTACAGATTCGTGGACGACACCTGGTTCAAAATCAAAACCCAAGAAGTGGAATCCTTCACTGCTCACATTAACGCTGTGGATAAAAACATAAAGTTGACCAGGGAAGACACAAAGGATAACAGTAACGTGGCACACAGCGTGGAAAAAGGCACATACCTTTGACGTTGCGTGATGAACTCCGTATTCCTCGTCCACACGTTAACACAAAAACTGAGATTTTGCGGAGATTTAAAAAATCTCTGTTTTTGGGGATTTGAAACACCGTTTAAGTGTGGAAAAAATTGTCATATAGGCTTTTACAAGTCAACGAGCGCAAAAAAACAACAACTTAAAAGCCTCTGGAATTAAATAATGGTACAGAAATAATGCCTCATCTGCATAAGAAAAATTACCAGCACTGGGTCAGTACGAGGAAAATTTCTTTTGCAGTTCATCTCAAATGATGACTTGCGCTTTGGGATCTTTTAAACATCATTAGGCGCATTGCTGCGCACCGTCTGTCCCGTCTGTGAGCACAAAACAAGCACTCACAAAGCAGCAGTTTGGGGATGACTTCAAACACATGGGTCCCTGTCGGACTATAGGAAAACCCGGACATTTTCATCAATCTCCAAAATCCCCCCGGACGCCCCGGACAGAACGTGAAAAGTGGACATGTCCGGGGAAAAGAGGACGGTTAGTCACCCTAGGAAACCTCAACATTGAAGTTTACTGAAAGCCCACACACACGGACCAGTACCTCGTCTTTGACTCCCATCACCCTCTGGAGCACAAACCTGGAGTAATCAGGACCCTACAACACTGAATGTAAAATGTTCCCTCTAAGCCTGAAGGGAAAAAGAGGGAACACATATGAAGGTGGCTCTTAAAACATGCGGTTATCCTAATTGGGCTTTCATCAAGTCAGCAAAGATGCACAGAAAAGAAGATCAGACAGCAACTAGGGAGGATCAGAAAGACAAACGCAACAACATTGTCATCCCCTATGTAGCCGGTGTATCAGAGAAACTCAGGAGAGTCTTCTCCAAGCACAACATCCCAGTGTCCTTCAGGCCCAGCAACACACTCAGACACTGGGACACTTCCACAGGGCTTAAATCTGGGACTATCAACCATTTGACCATAGAACTGAAGAAGCTTCTCGGATGAGAGGTGAAACGTCTTCAAGCAACTTAAAGAAGTTGAGTGTCCTATGCCTAAGACCCTCTTTTACCCACATCTACAAATCTCTTTACAGGGAATCCATTGACCCTGTTCAGCCCAGTAATCTTGCTCTATGCACAAGTGTTAATGTATAAAGTATTGAATAAAGGATTAATTAGAAGAAAATTACACCAAAACTGAATAGAAATACATTTTAATTTATGATTACTATATCACGTGCAACAGTATTGATGCAGATTCTGTCATTTATCAAAACCAACATTCTTTTATAAAAAATGAAATGAAAATTTAAATACACGTCTAGACTGAAGTAAAACAAAGAACCAATCATTTTTAGTAAAATTACTTTAGCATCTGTTTTATATCTAACATTTAACCAATTATAAAAGTTGATACTGATGACTGAACAGCAACTGGAATTGATTTTGATGATGATCATTGCAGTCAGATGGAAGTAGCAGAGTCTCCAATATTTTCAGACTTTATTGTAACATGATCTTCTTTGTTATCAAAATGTACCTGTAGAAAAAAACCCCCAAACAAACCAAAACCAAAATAAGATGCATCAGATCATAAATTATGTAATAATGATAAATACATTGTTGTAATTATCTTTAGTTTCCATTATAAATCTTTTCTCTTCTTTTGTGTTTTTGAATATTTGGTACTTTTCTCAGTGTTTTCCGCCAATCTGTGCTTTACTGTTTGTTTGGTATCTATTGTTTCTTCAGTTAGTCAGTTACTTCCTGTTTTATTTTGAAGGCTAATTTATCACGTGCCTTTTTGTGCCTTTTTCTACCTTTCTTTATTCCTCTTCCTATCATGTGGACGTTGTAAGTTTCCTTTGTCCTTTTCTCCTGTTGAATACCATTTTCACTCAATTTTGTTCTCCTTATGTTGTGTCTAGCTTTTTACTTTTCCGCTACCACTAAGCAGCCTTTTTTTGTTAACTTGTAATTTCTAGTTCAAGTTGTTGAGTTTAGTTGTACTTACTGTGGTTTTATCCATCAGTGTTTTGTTCCCTAAAATGAGAGAAGGAAGTCAATTCCAGTTTAAAATAAAAATGAAAATTTATTCAAACTTATCATTTTTAAATTTACCTTTAACTTCTATCCATATTTTGACTGTTACAGCAGTTATTAAAAGTGTTGCTAAACCCACAGAGACAACAATGGGCCTCAAAGAAACAGAAAAATCTGTAAAAAGGATTAAAAAAAAGATTTTGGTTGCAGTTTCCTGTTTAGTGCAAATGTCTTAAAATATGTCTTAAAGTAATCCATCCATCCATTCGCTTCCGCTTATCCTTTTCAGGGTCCCGGGGGGTGCTGGAGCCTATCCCAGCTGTCATAGGGCGAGAGGCGGGGTACACCCTGGACAGGTCGCCAGTCTGTCGCAGGGCCAACACACAGGGACAGACAACCATTCGCACTCACTTTCACTCGCACATTCACACCTAGTGGCAATTTGGATTATCCAATTAACCTATCCCCACAAGCTGCATGTCTTTGGACTTCAAAAACTTGAAATCCATCCAGTAAATGATTATGAGCTCACCTGTGTCTTGGCCAGAGCGCTGATTGCTGATGAAGGTAAACTGCTGCACTTCTCCTGTGCCAGTATCAGTCACTTGACATTTCACTGAGTTATATTTTAATGAGTATAATTCATGGGATTTTGGAAAAGACACAGTGGTGGAGCAGTCAGTCTGCATGGTCAATACTTCTTTGTTATCTTTGTCCACATCTTGACCGTCAATCAGCCACTTCACTGTGTGATGACACTCTTCATATGGCAGCACAGAGCAGTTTAAATTTGCCTTACTATTGTCTTTATGTTCATTCACTGGTGAAGATGGAGATAATGTGAGAGAAAGAAATTAAACAACCACATTGCTGGAATCTTTATGCCTGAAGTTTCAGTTTGAGCAGACAATATTTTTTTTAAGTGTAAATACTCACAAGTAATAAGAGAGAGATCAACCACCAACTGATGAAGTAGAGAGTGTTGCGCTTGTTTTTTCCCCAACTTGTATTGCTGACAAAAATAAAGACCAACGTCCTCAGCTGTGAGCTTCTTTATAACCAGAGAACAGTTTACAGCAACAGTCAGTCTGTCTGATTTAGATTTGGCATATTCACCAATTTCCCCAAACCTGAACAGCTCTGCTGTTGGTTTGTTTCTTGAAGCAAAGGCCCACATTGTATTGTTACAGGTATTCTGGTTATCCATCGCATTCAGACAAAGCAGAGTGACGTCATCTCCGAGTTTCATAACAATGGATGTTACATTTGCAGTTCTTGCTGACAGGATTGGAGAGAAATAAGAAAGTAAGTTAAATACAAAAGTTGTTTTTTTTTTAAAGAAAAAGAATTAAGATAGTTTAGACACAATATTATGCACGTGTCCAACACTCTTTTTTGTAGAACAATGCTTTTTTATGCCACACATATTTCCTTTTCCAAAAGCAGCACTGTAGACCCTGTGTAGGCGCCTAGTGTTATTTTTTCCTTTATTTCTTTTACTTTCTTATATTATTCATATAATTATCCTTGTGGGTATTATGCTAAAGTGGACAGGGAGTGAAGACCAGGTTGGCAAAAGATGGGAAAAGAAAATGAAGGAATAGAAAAAATAAGGGACAGAAGGGTTAGGGGGAAACCCTGAAGGGAAACAAAAGGGGGATAGTTAGATAGGGAAACGTCGATGATGAAGCAAACATCAGCACTTGCTGTGTCTCCAAGTGCTGCATCTGTAACAAAATACAAAATATCAAACCTGAAAGACAAAACAGAGAAAGGTACACAAGCAAACATGTCATTTTGCTGTGTGTTTAGGTGGGTGGGAAACTGCAACAATGCTCGCCTATAAGAGCCCCAGGTGGGCAGAGAATGACTGAGGAAACCCCAGACCTGAGGCCACACATCAGGATGATGTGCGTCCACCCCAGAAGGAGGAGGCCATGGTGGAGTTTGCATAGCCAAGAGCAGCAGTGTCAGGGAACCGGAAGCAGCAGGCAAACCTCCCACCACAGAAGCCTTAAAGAGGGATAAGTATGGGTTTGCCTGACTCACACAGCCCAAGAGTACAGGCATACCATGGTATTGTTTGCTGTGCACTATTTATAATAATGAAGTGGATTACTGTGCAGTAGATGAAAACATAGCACAAATTTGATTACAAATATGAGTCTGAGAGAAGGCGACTGATTCAGAACCTTAGTAAAATGGAAGTTAAAGAGGAACGCAGTTGGCTTCCATGCAAAAAGAATTGAAAAAGTGAAAAATATTCTGACAATTGCGAAAATGGAAAACGTTTTCATATTTGGCTGGGCTGGTTGTCTTTGAGGATAAGTGACAAAAGATCTCGTGAAGAGCCATAAAGACACCTGGTATAAAACAGTATAAAAATCTGCCAGAAAATCTGAATAAGCAAGTAATTTAAAGTAGCAGTTTTTTTTGGGTTTTTTTGAGAAACACTCTACACATATCTTATTTACCTTAAGACACATATGAAACCCACACTGTGGGCTTGGGTGGGGTTAGGTCTGGGCACACCTGAGGCTAGCACCATGGAAAATGTATACAGTTATGTATCTGACAATGACCAAAACACTTCTCCAAGGCAACAAAAGAGTTTGCTGAACTTCAGTCCTACTGACAGGGACGTGCAGGGGGGGGGGGGCTAGAAGGGCTTGAGCACCCGCCCCTTTCCTGATGAGTGCCCAAAGTGCCCTTTTGTTGAGGCAACTTTTAAATTTTTTTTATTTATTTATTTATTTATTTTTATGTGTGTGTGCGTGCGGAGTCCTGTCTGTGCCCCTCAACAATAATATTTAACTATTAATCACAGTTTTGCTAAATAAAAGGATCTGGCTTGCATCAGTCACATGATCACATTTAACCAATGATCGCCCTCGACGGCAGAACGCGCTGGTTACGACCCGGGAACGAGCTCACAAAGAGCACGCGCATTTTTTGCGGTCCGGAGCTGTAGGAGAAACACAAGTTAACTCAGAGACACAGACTGATGCGACAAACCCAGTAAGTAGGTGTACAGCGTACACTGTAGTGTGTAGCACCCAGGAGTATCAGCTTATTACGTACACGTTGGTAAGCTGTCTTGTTGCAACTGACGAACTGAAACAAACGAGCGTGCTGTGTGTGCAACAGCGCGACAAACATTACCTGTCCTTTTATTAACTGCACAGGTAGTGCTAGTCATAGCTGCTGGCTACCTGGCTGTCATGGGTCTGTAGCTCTGTCACCGTTTTAGGGAACATATTTAGTTATTTAGAAGTATTTAGAAACATATTTAGTTTTAAAGTAAGTTTCTGGGCATTTCCTGCCTTTCTGGAGGGATTATATTTCACTAAAAAACGATCTAATATGCATGTCCACATAATAATTATTATAATTAGAATATATTAAAAAACATACGCTGTATTTTAAAGAACATACATTAAGAAGCAGATTATATTAGATTTATATTTTAAATAAGACAAAAGTTGGATTTTACAGCAGTAAAACGATTGTATCTCTACAGTTTAAAAATGTAATAAGCTTTGCCCCTGCACAGAGTGGATAGTGAAACAAATGGAATCATCATAAATACATTATTTCATATTTATTACTTCCCCCTCCTCATTGCTTTATTATTGTAGCTCTAGTAATGAATAATAATGTAAGGATTCTGGATCAGCACCATGATGCCCATAGTATATACAGTATTCTGAAGAAGGTCTAAAATGTCACTGTGTGTGCGTGCATGTGTGTGTTTTATTTAGATGGATTTACTCATGATATAACATTGTCCAGACATACCTGGTAAGGACATGAGGAGGAAACAGCAGGAGCTGTGTGAGGCTACTAAAGGCAGTGCTATAACATTTTTCTGTCATCATTTTATTATAGATTAAGTGCTGGAGTTGTTAGGTGTGGATAATTAGATTATAGTTTATTGCAATAGCAAGTTGTGCCTTGTTCTCAGATAGACAGCAAGTGGAGAGTGATATATGAAATGATGGGAAGGAAGGAAGAAGAGAAGCAAAGAGTGATTCACAGGCAGAGCCGAGTTTATGTCACAGTTTTTCGTTGCCTTATGGTTCCAAGCGCTGTCACCAATCTTTGCATTTTGTTATTATCTCATGACACTTGTTTAATCAGCTACCATCTCTCCTGTGGACTTTTTACTGTCTACAGTCTCAGATCAACACAGCCCTGCCCTTCCCATATTAGATTCTTGATGAATGTTTGTTGTTGTTATTCAGCATGGTTCAATGTGCCCCTTTTTAACTTTGAGCACTCGCCCCTTTAAACCTCTCTGCACGTCCCTGCCTACTGACAATCTGTAGAGAGAGCTGGAGCTTTGAGTTGCCCAGCAGCAGCCAAGAAACAAAGGATTTAGAGAGTGTGTACAGTGGCGTGTCTAGAAAATTTTTGTTGGGGGGGCCAGGTAGGGGCACAGATTTGGAGAAGGGTGGCAGATTTAATTGGCAGATAATGTTTTAAAAAAAAATTCTACCAACCCTTAACCATAATTCAATAATCCTATAAACCTAATAACCAAATGCACTTTTAACTCTTATTAGAATGAGATTTTAACCACTACGGTGCAAAGTTTTTAGATACTGCGTTGATAAAGTACAAGAGATACAATCAGTGCTTTGTCAGTGTTTACTCAGCAGTCAAGGACAGCAATATTTGCATAGTATTTTTACTGACATATAGTGCACATATGTTTTGGGCAAAAACATTTTTGAAAATTAAAATACGAACATTTGTAACAAACAATTGACAAATTAGCCAATGCCAATGCAAAACTTTATCTGCCTGTTAAAAAAAGAAGATAATCTTCTCACAAACTGGTGTTTGATTTTGAAACAGGAAAAAAGTGGGGAAACAACTGAAAAGACTAACATTTGAATGAAACCTGAAAGCAAGTAAATACTTTCTATGCTGCCTTATCGTAAACTTTGGTAATATTGATAAAGAACAACACTGGCTGATGATAAAATACAGTCAGCTGGCATGGTGACACTGCCAGTATTAACCTGCAGGGCTGGACTGGGACAAAAAAATTGGGCATTTTTACTACAGACCGACCCACCAGGTAGTAAAGCCATAAAGACTTTGACTGAAAACAAACCCTGTTGTGACAGTGATGTACAGTCTTGTTGGTATATGTATGATTTCTATACATTTTACGTCAGATAAAAACTTTGGTTGTAAGATTTAGATAATTATTTAATAAAAACTAGGTATTTTAAATGAGAATAAGAAAGAAAAGTATTTCTTTGTGCCCACCTTTCCCTGTTAATGCCCTACCTGGCCCCCTGGCAAAACTTTGCTAGACCCGCCCCTGCACAGTTACCAGCTGTCTGCTACATAAAAAAGGATCCTGGTGTTATTTGTCTCTCAGAAACAGTTCATAACTTCAACTCATTCATGTCACCTAAAAGGTAAACCTGTTTCTCCATCACCTGTTCAGCTCTGATGGTTCAGTAAGGACATCTCCTGGTTTCATCTTCATGTTTCCCTCTCACCACATATCTAAACAGACATCATGACCAGCAGCTTTACAGCTGTGGCTCCAGCAAACATCAGCTGATACTAGAAATTAATATTAAATACATTCTAACAACAGCCGATCAAGCTTAAACGTGCTGCTGTTGTTTAGCGCAACATCTGCTGGTTTCCTCTTTCTGGCGCAAAGTGGGCGATAAACAAGAGAGAAAAGCCGATCAGCTGATCATTGATCAGTTTCATGATTGAAGTAGCAACAGGAGAGGGAGGGGGAGAGGATGAGAGAAGAGGCAGCTGTGCAGCATAAAGACAGAATAAATCCAGCTTTGTGTCTTTTTTCCATTCTAGCTAAAGTCCGGGACAAACTGCGTCTCTTCTCAGCTCAATACGAAACGTGTAATATTTTCTCTGAATGAGGGACCATTCCATTTTTTTAAGGAGCCGTTGGCAACTCTACTAACCTTATGAATAAAATAAAGTTCACTATCAGTAACATCATAGTACCCACCCAGCTGTATAAAAACTCCGTCAAACTGGCTAGAACGCAGTATGAGTTATTGCAACTGACAGTAAAAAGTCAGCAACATGAAAATAAACTCCACCTAAACTTGGTTTATATCTGACCCAGATAGACTGCAGGTCATAACTTCTTACCTGAAGTTCAGTTCACCTGACACTCGGACTGGTGGCTGCTTCGGGTCTCTCCTCCTGCCTCCCCTTCCCTCATCCACCTGTTGCCTCTGTGGAAGCCCCGTCATAGCCACCACCAAACAACGGAGTTATTTCTACACATCGACCTGCATCTGGCCAATCCACCACCTCTCATTGTTCATGCCATTACAAAAAAAATAAAAAATAAGTCACTGGGGATATGCCCGGTATGCCCGATGGCCAGTCCAGCTATGTTAACCTGCAACCAAATCTGCAGCTCCATACAGCAATGTTACAACTTAGATTATATCTTATAACGCATAACTCTTATGTTAGCTGCCCTCAGTAGCATACTGTCTGAAATATTCCACAGCTGCAATAATTCTTTAAGTGTTATTTTTTTTCCTTGGTATTCTAATTTCACCGAAGTTTACTAAACTCAACAAACTTGATATTACTTACCGGGACATTTATTCTGTCCTCATTTTCTTTCACCGAAAAATTGTTTCCTGCAGTGCCATCTTTCGCGCTTGGCTCTCCTACCTTTGCTAACGTGATGCATAGCGCAGAAGCGATGCTGCATTCACTTACACTCGGATATCTGAGCGTCACCGTGAAAACATAATCGGACATTTGATATTTGATTGAATTTTATTGTTTTGCCTTTGGGGTGGCACCTGGGGTGGCCAGTCTGGTTTGGGGGGTGGCCTGTGCCCCCCCAGGCCACCCCGCTGGACACGCCATTGAGTGTGTATAAAGAGAAGTGGGCCAAAATCCCTCCTGATAAATTTAGATTTATGTGTATTTACATGTTTGAGGCTCTATGTAAAAAAGAAAAATATAAAAATAGTTAAAAGAAATAATTAAATCACGACTGGCCTCCCCAGACTTTGGACAAGCAGTGTGGGATCATTTTGACAGAAAACAGAGCAAAAGGCAGCCACCATCCAAAGAAGAGTTTTGAATGTCTTTCAAGAAGCCTGGAGAAATATTTCAAAAATTTGCAAGAAAGCTTGTCTAAGAGAGTTTAGGCTGTGTTGTAGAATAAAGGTCGTCATATAAAATTGTGTTTTGCTGCACATATTTCCCATGGAAAGTGACTAAACAAACAAGTACCTAGAAAATGATGAAACAAAGAGGCACACGAAAACTAAACTATTACATACCAAGACTAAGAAAAAGATCACCACAACAATAAACACGGTCCAAAATTCCATAAACCAAAACAGCGCCCAACAACCTTACCTGTAATCTGAATCAGCAGCAATGCAAACATTTGAATCCATATGAATTCATCCATTGTGGTTCTCTGTCTCACTTCTTTCTTGTTCTTAATCTTGATGGGGCTGCATCCGATGGCTCTTTAAGATCGTTTGTGTTTCCTGTGATTAGTGAGATGTCACTTCCCTGATGTTAACACACCAATGGTGCAACACATTTCAAAATCATAAAGTTATTTTTAACAGGTGCATGTTGTTTCCGTTCCCTCAGTGATGTGTTTGACACCACGAAGAATTAAAAATGACTGAGGAGGCTGAATGTGTGCGTGTGCATCAATGCAGCTTCCTTTAATTTTTAAAATAGTCTATTAGAAAAAAGAAAGTACAGAGGAAAGGCAACGCACTTTAAAAAACATTCATCTTCTAAAACTTATCAGGGTTTGGTTCGTCGGAGCAAAAGTGTCAGCAGAGAAGACGACTTTCTTCATCCTGGCCCCGCTCCGGTTCATTTAGTTGCTCCCAAGATAGCCAAGCAATATAATCTTTTTACTGTGTCCTGGGTCTGCTCCAGAACCTCCTCCTGCTAGAACATGCTCAGAATACTTCACCCTGGAGGCATCCAGCCATCCTAGACAGTTGCCATGTTGTCATGTTTTTTATAAAGTGGCTAATTTTGGGAAATTGATTTGAACATAACATGAAAATATGTAAGTAACAAAATGAAAAATGACATGTACATATAACAGGTAACTGTGTGCCTTGTAAGTGTGCTTTTTCAGTTTTTCTGGTTTGTTTTTGTTTTATCTTAATAAACAAAATAACACAAACAAAAATGTTTTAATATTTTTCATCTGTTTTTTTTAATCTTCTTCATGATCTCACCTGCCTCTTCATGTGTGGGCTGAGGGGTGAAGGTAGACAGTGGCACTTCCTGTGTTAGTTATAGTCATTTCACACTTGAATAAGTGACATGCTGGAGAGTATAAATAAACAGTCACTCATTTCTCATCACAGTCTAAGGACACTCTTTATATAGCTCAAGATAAACCAGCTTGAAATCATCGTATCATTGCCCTTATGTTGAACCCTTGGTAAAAAAATAATCTAATTTATTGTTATTATTATTACTATGTTTTTAGTTTCTTGTTAATCCATTTATCAGATGAAGAAAGGTGAACATTGTTTCATTTCCTGCTGTGTGTTTGTGGCAATAACGTGTTTGACATCTTCAAAAATAAGATGACCGATGAAGTTTAATGTGTGAAAACTGTCAGTCAAAATGAATATCAACAGTTCCTCTTTCTGTTACTACCTTATATTAGAATAATAAAATGAAGTAGAAAAGAACAGAAAGACTTATTACTGTGAACTAAAGGGGATGTGTCTTACAACAGCAGTAGAGGCCTGCACATTTGAGCTTTTGAAAATGACCATATGAACACCCTAAACAAGAATAGTCAACACGCTGATGATCTAACTGAGTCATCTCCAGTTATGCTGAGCCACAGTACTTATCTTGACTATATTCTTTTCTTTAAATTAAATTTTATTTTTTGCTGGAGCTTTTCAAAAGGATGTAAATTTTATGCCATAAAGCTGGGAAAAGTTATAGTGCTAACCAGGTTTGATTCACACCAGTGTGACTGCTGTGCGTTTCTATATTAACACCACAGACATCAGGTGCTTTTTTCATGCTGTCTGATGATGTTCATGACTTTTTTTTTTAGAACTACAGTTGGTGTTTATTTCTGGCAAAAAACCCAACTTTGTTTATTTTTTATTTTCTTTCTAGTGAAATGTAGTGTATTGAAGTTCCCTGAAAACAAACAATCACACGAAAACCTTAAAACTGAACACAAATACATTTTATTTGGAGATTACATTACATACAGATGAATCCCAAAGTGGTGCGAGATCAATAATTAAATATATCTTCAGTCAAACTGAAAGGAAAATAGTTTGTAACACACAGCCAATTGTTCATATTAAAATAACCTTATTACTTGTTTTAACCCTGTAACACCCAACTCGTCAAAAAAAAAAAACCCCAGAAAATTCTGATTTTTTGTTTTATTATTTTGTGTATTAACCCTTATAACACAATCCTTTTTTTTGCTACATCATGTTGTTTGTTATATATTTTTATGATATATTATTTGTTGCATCACATTTAATAAATTAGGCATTTTTAGCAAGTTTTTTTTAGACAATTTTAGACAAAAAACATAGTTTTGTTCATTACATTTTGAAATTATGGCAAGTATTGATCATGTTGATGAGATAGCGGTCTCAGAAACTCATGTAGCAAATATGATGCAAATGGCATTATAGGGTTAAGGATGTGACCTATAAAGCAAGATGAGATGATACTGATAATATAACAGCAGTTTTTCTGTTGAGTTGATGTCGATCAGCACAATTTGATAGAAACAGCAGAGATTCGGATGCTTATTATTTTTTGAAACTTAATCCCCTTCTTTATTAAAATGCACCTGCAGAAAATAACCAAATAAAATACAATAAAATAAAATGCATAAGATGTGAGATTAAGACAAATAATCTTGTAATAATGGTTTTGTAATTATCTCTGGTTTAAGTTGTAATTGTTAGTCTCCTCTTCCTGTTTTAAAGTTCTGTTCCTTGTTTGCCTAATCTGTATCTCACTGTTTGTCTTTGTAATTCTATTATTTTCTTTTTTTTTCATCCGGTTAATTTGTGTTTTATTTTGAAGGTTAGTTTTGTGTGTAGCTTGTTGGGTAAAAACCACACCTTTTGCGTTTTAAACTTCTGAACCTCAGTCCTCTGCTGAATCAACATTTAGTACAAGAAATCTAAAGTAATTTCAGCATAATCACTTGCAGTGATATCAAGTATATCAAACATTAGAAACTCAACATTCAGGTTTTTAAGCTTTTATACTGCATTACTGAGTTATGCACTTACGACAACTTTATCCATCTGTGTTTTATTCCCTAAAATGAGAGAAGAAAGTCAATTTCAGTTACAAGTGAAAATTCTAAATCTTTAACTTTACATGATTAAATTAAATTTACCTTTAGTTCTTGTCCATGTGTTGACTGTCACAGCAGCTATTGAAAGTGCTGCTAAGCCCACAGAGACAATAATGAACCTCGAAGATACAGAAAAATCTGTAAAAAAGAATGAAAACTTATATTTATTAAAATAATTTGGGTACAGTTTTCAGTTATTTTTAAATTTCTTTACTTTGAAGTAAGGTACCAACTCTATGGACCCATATTTGTCTCAGTCTGAAGGTGAGGAGTAACTACTGGATGTTGCATGCAGTTAGCTAGCTATTAGGTAGTATCTGCTTGTGGATTACTTTGGCAGTTTCTTGAAGCTGTCCAGGCTAAATTTGAGCTGAGGAAGGACCAGACAATGCGTAACACCATCCTCAGACATGATATGCAGCTAGCTCTCCCAGGCCCGCCATTTCTTTGCCTATTGCCAATACAATACACTCACTGCTGGAATGGGGGCACCACCAGTGAGGCCACAGCCTACGGATACAGTTCCACACGTGGTGGCTTGGAGTGAAGGTCCAACTACAGGCCTCCAGAGGGACCTGCCCCCAAGAGAAAGAAGCCTCAATCCTCCTAGCAGTGAGATTGAGAGGAGATGGCCTTGAGTGGCTGTGTGAATGTACGCATATTGTTCTGAAACAACTGCAAATCCTAAGCCTACAGGTCAAATGCTTTGTGTACATTACAAGTCAGGCAGCGGATGCCTTTTACCACAGATACACTGGGATAACAATGCCTCACCTAAAGTGCTGCACGTCAATCAGCTAGCTGTTCACCTTTCTCTGCAAGCATTGCCAAGCATGCTCCTTTATGCCTTTCTCTAAGTGGAAATGATTACACCAGTTCCAGACAGAGCTGCAGGACCTTCAGTGACCAGCAAAGCAGTGGTAAACAGAGATAATCAGTCTGTTGGCAGCAAGCCCCTGGCAGCTTCCTCTCTGCAGGGACCTGCTCTCTCAGGTTAGCCTCTGAGTTTTTGCGACCCTCCCTTCACATCTTAGAAGCTGAAGATGGAGTCCTCTGTGTCAAGCCTATTTACTACATAACAACATTGACCACACTTAGAATACATGTTTATGCGACCAGTTGCTTCCCTGCTTTGTTAATCTAGAGCCCTGTTTAAATAGAGGCTCATTCACTAGATTATGAAGGTTATCTCACTGGCCTAGAGCACCAGATTTTGCTTTCCCACAGGTTATAAAAGCAAACTCCACCAGGAGAATATCAGCCTCAAGGGCCTTTTTAACGGGAGAGATGCTTGTACAACAGCTATTTTGCTTTCGTTGTACACCTTTGTTCAGTTCTATCGTCTGGACATGACATATATATTGTACATATATTGTACTTGGTTTTTGTTACTTTTGTGCCACCTTGAAAAAACATTAAAGACAAAAAATAAATAAATAATAAAATAATGATCTAAATAAGCAATGTGTTTGATGATATTAGTAGTAAACAGTTTATCATGATGTTACCTGTTTCCTCAACTGCCAAGATCTGATGCTTGAAGGTGAACTGCTGCATTTTTCCTGTGTCAGTATCCGTTACTTCACACACTATGTTATATCTTGATGGGTAAATATTGTGAGACTCCAGAAAGGACAGAGTGGTGGAGCAGTCAGTTTGTGCAATCCATGTTTGTTTGTTGTCTTTGTCCACATATTGACCCTTAATCTGCCACTTCACTGTGTGATGACACTCGTCAGATGTCGACACAGAGCAGGTTAAAATGACCTGATCCGTGTCCTCATGTTCAGTTACTGTCAAACATAATTTGTGACAAAAACGGCACAAATTAGTCATGTTATTTTGATAACTTGTACTGTTGTGAAATCTGTTTATGTTGTCCTAGTAAGGCTACTATGGGGGCAGCCACTAGAGGTCGCTAGAATACGGGTGTGTATATGTGTTTTCCAGAAATTGATGTAGCCACGTACACTGCTGCTACAATTCAATAAAAAGCGGTTCATGCTTGAGAACCCTGCGTCTTATTGCCTCCGATCATGACATGGTGTCAGAATTGAGAACTTCACGCCGAGTTACACGAAGAAATGGCTAAATTTGGACCCCCGGAGCCGTTCGACTTTACACAGCCGGCAGAGTGGCCGATATGGCGGCTGAGATTCTCCCGTTTTCGAGTGGCGTCCAAGCTAGGGATGGAGAGCGGCGAAGTGCAGGTGACTCGCTTCTTTACTCCATGGGGAGAGATGCTGAACCAATATATGGCTCATTTGTGTTTCCTGCTGCTACGGTGGCCAGGCCAAGTCCGCAGTTTGAGTATGATCTGGTTATACAAAAGTTCGATGAGCACTTTGTCCTAAAGAGAAACGTTATTCACAAACGGAGCCAGAGGGCCAGGGAGACGGTCGAGGCTTTCGTGCGGAGCCTGTACGAGCTCGCGCAGCACTGCGAGTTCGGCGACAGTAAAGATGAGCAGATCCGGGATCGTATCGTCATTGGATTAATTGACAAAGATGTTTCACAAATCTCCAGCTCGAGGCAGACTTAACTCTGGATAGAGCCATTCAACTAGCACGCCAGAGTGAACAAGTCAAACAGCAAAGTGCAGACCGAGTGGAAAGCACGGTGAATGAGGTGAAACAGAGGCATTATAACAGCATGAGAAGGAGTTACTACCAACCTCATTAGGTATGTGAGCAACAACATGGTGAGAGTAAACCAAAATGCCAAAGATGCAACAGGGTGCATGACAAAAGAGAAAACTGCCCAGCCCACAATAAAAGATGCAGAAAGTGCAATAAGTTGGGACACTTTGAAGTTGTATGCAAAACCAAAATGCTAAAAGAGGTCAGGGCTGAGTCTGTAGAGGACTCAGATGAGGATTCATTCTTCATAGGGGAGCTTTTCCTGGGAGCAGTAACTGAGCCAAAAACAACAGTCATCGAGGAGTCAGGCTCAGATGCCGACTGGGACATTGAGCTACTGGTGAATGGCAGTCCAGTTGATTTAAAAATTGATACAGGTGCAGACACCACTGTTATGACAGAAACTACCCTTAATAAGCTAAAGCAGAGACCCAAACTTATCCAGTGTAAGCCAACTGTGTACAGCCCTGGTGAAAAGTCAAGTGCATGGGTAAATTCCTTGCTACTACAGAGTACAAAGGCCAAAAGTACCAGTACTGGATTACAGTTATAAAAGGGCAATACGCAAGTAACCTACTGGGGAAGACAGTGGCAAAGCGCATGGGACTAGTCGCTAGAGTTAACAAAATCAGTAGTGACTTAACAGAGGATGTGTTCGGAGAAATTGACCTGCTGAACTGTGAACCTGTAAAAATCGAGCTGACTGAAGATGCAGTGCCGTACAGTGTAACCACCCCACGCCGGGTGCCTTTTCCTCTCCTCCCAAAAGTGGAAAAGGAAATAAAGCGCATGCTCAAACTTGGCATCATTGAGGAAGTCACCGAGCCAACAGACTGGTATGCACCAATGGTGCCTGCTCCAAAGCGCAACAAGGATGAGGTCAGGGTGTGTGTGGACTTAAAACGTTTGAATAAGGGAGTAAAGCGTGAACGGTACATCTTGCCCACATTGGATGACATAACTCCCAAGTTAGCAGGGGCTAAAGTTTTCTCCACTTTGGACGTCTCCAGTGGGTTCTGGCAAATACCACTGGATCCCAGCTGTCAAAAACTAACCACCTTCATAACTCCCATGGGCAGGCCCTTGGTGCCTTTGATCAACTCTTTGATAAAACGCCACTGAGATGTCAGAGACTGCTGATGCAACTGATGTGATTCAATGTCACTGCTGAGCATGTTCCCGGTAAACAGTCAGTGGTGGCGGACGCACTCTCCAGACAGCCACTGCACGGATGCTACCCGTCCGAGACAGACAGCCAGGTCAAGGCATATGTGAGCAATGTAGTGACAAGCAAACCTATCAAGTCACATAAGTTGGAGGAAATTCGTAGAGCTACACAGAGGGACCCAGAGCTTCAAAAAGCAATCATCTTCATCAGACAAGGGTGGACAAGAATGGCAAAGAGCTCACCACTGCAAGGCTTTTATGCAGCCAGAAGCCACCTTTCAGAATCAGATGGTCTAGTGCTCTACCACGATCGCATTGTAATTCCCACAGCACTCAGACCCAGTGTCCTTGAGCAATTACATGAAGGCCACCAAGGACTAACTAAATGTAGAGAGCGCGCAAGATCAACAGTGTGGTGGCCCAACATTGGACTTCAAATGACACATAAGGTGAGGTCATGCAACTTTTGCAGAGAGCACAAGCCTACACAGTGACGGGAACCTCTCGTGACTACTCCTCTGCCCAATGGCCCCTGGCAAAGGATTGCAGCTGATTTTTGCGAGCTTGAGGGTAAGAACTTTCTTGTCGTTGTTGACTATTTTTCAAGAGACGTTGAGATTGCTTCCCTCACTACAACAACCAGCAGACAGGTCATTAACAAGCTTAAACACATGTTCGTTAGATGGGGCATCCAGTTAGAACTGGTCAGTGATAATGGGATGCAGTTCACATCATCAGAGTTCCAAGATTTCAAACTGAGTTATGGCTTCACCCACACTACGTCGAGCCGTCATTACCCCCAGTCAAATGGAGCTGCTGAAAGAGCTGTCCAAACGGCCAAGTACATTCTCAAACAGCCTGACCCCTGCTTAGCCTTAATGAGTTACCGCTCTACACCAATTGCAGCAACCGGTGCAAGCCCAGCTCAACTTATGACAGGACGTCAAATCCGCACCACCGTTCCAGTACTTGAAAAGACATTGCTGCCCAGTCCAGTCAATAGGGACACGGTGTGCCAAAGAGATGCTGCAGCTAAGGACTCTTACAGATTCTTCTACAACCGCAGACATTCAGCTCGTCCACTTCCTGAGCTTCTCCCAGGCCAGGATGTTGTAGTGAAGCTTGACGGGGAAAAGGGGTGGACGACTCCAGCCAAGGTCATCAGGAAGTCTAAGGAGCCGAGATCCTACTTGGTGGAGATGGCGAATGGAAATGTGACTCGCCGCAACAGACAACACCTTCAGCCTGTCCCAGGCACCGCTGATCCTGAGGAGCAGCAGCAGAGCACTGTTCCAGCTACTCCGACTACTCCAAATAAAGGGCCGGCTGCTTCCCAAGAACCACCAGTAAGGCAGGCATTGCCAATCCCTGTCCAGGGGTCTCCTCTCTGCCCTACCACACCTGTGAGAGTGACTTCCAGGGGGCGGGAGATTAAAGTACCTCTCAGATTCAGAGACTGAGGACTATCTCCTGTCTATGTTCTAAGGGCAGAATAATCCCTTATCAGGACTGAGGGTAGTCTACCCCCGTGGTGTCCTGCTTTCTGACAACACTGTTTTATGTTTAAAGTACTTTTGTTAAAGGGGGAGATGTTGTGAAATCTGTTTATCTTGTCCTAGTAAGGCTAGCCACTAGAGGTCGCTAGAATACGGGTGTGTATATGTGTTTTCCAGAAATTGATGTAGCCATGTACACTGCTGCTACAATTCAATAAAAAGCGGTTCGTGCTTGAGAACCCTGCGTCTTATTGCCTCCGATCATGACATGTACTCTACATGTCTAAAGGCTAATTTACACTATGGAGACCTACTCTCATTAACTGACACAGATTTAACAGTGTCTGTGAAGCTGGATTTAAGAAAAACATGTTTAAATTTTAAGTGTTTAGAACATTTTAGTTTAGTTTAGCACCATTTTGTGCCAGTGCAATAAATGTAATAAACCTAGTTACGTTTGGACTGTGATGCTGCATATAATATTGTACCTGTTTGGGTGTGCTTGGGAAAATAAACACAATCTTATTGCATAAAATAGTCCTGATTGCGTTTTGTGACGTAAACTGATTGTGGCGGTTAGTCAAAGTTTCTGATTTTAGCTTGTCAGTCCGGTTAAACACCTGTCACCTGACTCAAACAGGCTCTTCTACACACTGAACCCTGAACATTACAGCTAACAGGTGGATTTTCCATTTCACTGCAGCTAGCCAAACAACAAAAAAGCACTTACTGCTAAAGAGACTAATTGAGTGGATGTGTTGCTGCCAGGTCAGTACAACAGTGATCACCTTAGACTGCTTTTCAATTTTAGTGTCCTTGTTTTACACCGAGTTACTGGTCCTGTTACTAGTTAGCTAACAAAAATGAATTTGGAGCAACCAACCAGGTGACATCAGCTTCTGTACTGGCACAAGATGTCGCTGAACATGTTCTAAAAGCTTTACCCAACTAAAACACGTATTTCTTAAATCCAGTTTCACAAACGGTGTTAAATCTGTCTAATATAATAAATCTGTTTAATATTCTAAAAATAGTTTAAGTTGAAAAAATATTTTGATGTAAATACTCACCAGTAATGACAGAGAGAACAACCAGTGACTCACGTTCCCGAGCATCCTCAACTTGTGCTTCTTCTGATTTGTATTGTATACAGTAATAAAGACCAACATCCTCAACTGTGACGTTCTTTAGAACCAGAGAGCAGTTCGCTGTAACACTCAGTCTGTCTGATTTAGTTTCGCCAACCCGTCCAAGTCTGATCAGCTCTACTGTTGTTTTGTTTGTTGAACCAAAGACCCAAGTGGTGCCATCACAGTTATTCTGCTGATCTATCACATTTAGACAAGGCAGAGTGACGTCATCTCCAACTTTTATAAACATTGAGGTATCATTTTCTGATACTATTGTAAAAATTGAAGAGAGAAATCAAAAATAGATTAGAATATAGCACTTTTCAGAGTGAAGATCATTTTAGGTAAAGGTTTATGATAAAATTTTGATATTGTAATAATATAGATAATATTTAGTTTGACTGCTATTTAAATGTTTCCTGTATTCTTACCTGCAATCTGAATCATCAGCATCAGACATAAAAACATTTGAATCCATCTGAAATCATCCATCGTGCTTCTCTGTCTCACTTCTTTCTTATTCTCGATCTCAACTGTCACCGTCTCTGAACTGATGCATCTTTAAGACTGTTTGTACTTTCTGTCATTACTGACACTTCCTGACCACAGCCCTTACCAATATTATTTTATATTTTCTTTTGATGTCATGTTTTATAGATGGACTATATCATCTTTTTACATCTCTGAAATTCACGAAGGTGTTTTTTATAAAGTGAAATTATTATAAAGATAAATTATATTAACATTTACCAGATACTCATTGTGTACATTGCCAGAGTGTATTTGTGACCATGACATAATTGACACTCTGCAGAGAAGACTGAACAAGATGAATGTGTGAAGATTGTAAGTTAAGATAAATATTTGTGATAATGCGGTCCCTCTTTCTGTTTATTTTAGAAAGCACAAAGAACACAGAGCTGAAGATGTCATGGGCCTGGGTCTGGGGGCCCAGTGCTCATGTGTTATTTTTGGGTGTATTGAATATTATGACTTCTATTTGTCTTTCTGGATCATTTATGGTTGTTTGTTGGCGTAATATGCTCCTGGTCCCTTGTTTCCCTTTGTACACATTTGTGTGTGTGACAGCAGTGGCGTACGTGTTACACTAAGAACACAGTTAGTTCTCCAGCACATATGATCGTGTTTTTCAGTGACTCTCCTGTCTGAATGGTGAAGGTGTTTTTGTCGGCCGGTGGATGGGAATGTACTCACTGTTGCATCTCTTGTTTCCAGGAGAATTGCAGAAACATGTGGAGGGATCAGAACACTAATGTACATATCACCGAGGAGGAGAAACACCACGGACCTTAGAGGAAAATCACCGCACAGGAATTGGGCAGGGGTGCGTGAAGAACACACACACTGTGGATTGTTGCCACTGCTTTTTGGTCTTTTTTCATTGTAAATAAATCCACTGTCTTTATTCAGAAGTCCTGCATTTAGGTCCTCTTTTAACCAAGGTAAAACCAAGATAAATTATTTTAGTGGTCTGAGACTCGTGTATTTATTGTTAATCTGAGGTACTTCATTTCAGAGAAGGGAAGAGGAAGCGATTTGGTGTGAATGTGGTTACAACAGCAGCAAAGCTCTAGAGGTGCGAGACCGTTAGCACTGATCATATCAGTAAATTATCTCTACCAATCTTCAAACAGAATGAAACTGTGCCCTGTGGGGTAGGTTGGGAAAGGCAAACCTACACTCCACATTGGCCCCAGGTCAGTGGACTAAAACAGGCCCCCAGTAGTTTTTCCCCTTGGTGCTCCAAAAGCTGCCTAACCCACAAAATTCCCTCCCCCCCCACACTGAAGGTTAGGCCATGCAGGCCCCACATCTCTTTTAACCTTTGTGGCCCTGTGACAGTTTTCTGTGGTAAACCTGGAGTGGGTTTGCTCATAATGTACCCATATAAGGGAAATTCATGAAGAAATTTGCAATAAGTGGAAATTACCATAAAGAGAAATGATAAGGTACAGCTGCCGTATTTCCCTGAAGGAGAGAGCACTTCACTTAGAGATGGAGAAAGATGTAAGAAAGACTGGAAAGGAGAGAAAGAACAATGGTTATATTTAAATGTAAAGTGAGTTAAACTAACTTTTATTTAATGGTTGCGTGAAAACAATCAGCAGTTTAGTGCAGGATAAATAGCCTATACAAAGAAGATTACTGGAGTTGTGAGTCATTCTTTTACCTCACACTGAGCCTCTACAACTAGTACTAGATTTTCCCAATGTGCCAAATCCCACTTTAACCAAATGGCTGTCCTCATTTTTCCCTTTAACTGTATTCCCGTTTCTATTATTATTTTATTATAGCTGGTAGAAATGTAAGCAAACTACTTTTCAGCTACTGTTTACTGAGTACATTTAAAATGCTGCACCTTTTCCATTTAACTTGATTAAAAGAAGTTGAGTCAGTACTTCAACATTTGCCAGGATGTTCTATAACACATGTATCTGCACTTTGATTTAAGTAAGGAATGTCTGTACTTCAGCCACCTCCAGCTGCTAGTCTCTCTGTCAGCCTCTCTCACCACACAACTTCCTGTTCTCTCACCTCAAGTCTCAGCTTGTTTCATTTCAGTAATTTACAGAACCATGAAGTATTGTGTCACAAATATATTAGGAGAGCATAAAAAGATCCACGTGCACAGAAACAGTCTTTATGTGGTTTATTAACGAATGTAAAAGAGAAACTGTGGTCAAGTAGGTCAAATGGGTAGATAGGTTTAGAGTGGAGCTAGAGAATAGGTATACATAGAAGAGAGTTAATTGTGAAACTTGTTTATTGGCTACCTATTTCTCGGTTTGTACATCCTCGACTCCTCTTCTTCTAAGTCTATTCAATCAAAGATGTGAGTGAAGGTCTGAACAGGATGTAATAAAACTCATACAAGTTCAAGACCTGAATATCCATAATATAAATCCATAATCAGAATATTGAAACACAAAACAACTATGTATATGGTCTTGATACATGCTCAATCAGATCATAGCGGTTTGAGGGGAACATGTTTCATCAAATATCTGAGTGACTGAAGAAGAGTAAAGAAGGATGAATGATGACATTTCACCCACTGAAAGCAAAACACGCAGATGAGCTGAATCAACTTAATGGGAACGACTTACATTGAATAAACTTCTCTATTTTATACTATTTAATCTATAAAACTGGATGAGATGATACTGGTAATATAAAAGCCAAGTTGATCAGTTGAATCTGACTGAAGCAGCAGAAACCCCGATGTTTTCATAGTTAATTGTAACATCATCTTCATCTTGATCATAATGTATCTGTGGGACACAAACAAACAAAATAAAACATTTCGTAATGCGAGTTAAGACAAGTGCATTTTAATAGCTTCTGTATTGTCTCTGGTTTTTTATTTGTCTGTCTGCATGTCTTATTTTCAGTTGGCTTTTCATCAGGTTACTTCTTGTTTTATTTTGAAGGTTAGTTTGTCATGTCTCATTTGTGTCTGTGTTTTTGAGTTTTTGTTACCGCTGTGCAGCCGTGTTTGTTTAGTTGTCATATCTATTTTAACTTCTTTTGCTCTGCCACCTGCCGGTCTGCTTTAAGTTTGTCAGCTGCTGGGTCCAGCTTAACTATTCTACCACAGCTGTGAGATAAATATAGCTTTAGTAAAAATTTATAAGGAGAAGAGAGCATCAATAACTTTCCCAAAATGAACTCTCACATGCAGATTCACTGGCGTTCTAACCAATCACCCTCTAGTTTTAAATATAAGGAAACACAACTTGTGAATCCTCTGCTGTACCACATTTAACTCAAGAAATTTATAATAATCTCATGAACATCATGAACTACAGCTATTAGTAAATAACAAATGTCATAAAACAACCTTTAGGACTTTTGACTTTTATGTTGGATTACTATGTTTTTTTTACTTACTGTTTTATCCATCTTGGTCGTGTTCCCTAAAATGAGAAAAGGAAGTCAATTTCAGTCTAAAATAAAATTTCTAAATCATTCAAAGTTCTCATTATTAAATTTGCCTTTAGTTCTTGTCCATATGTTGACTGACACAGCAGTTATTAAAGTTGCTGCTAACCCCACAGAGACAATAATGGACCTCAAAGATACAGAAGAATCTGAAAAAAAGAATAAAAATGTCAACTTATTAAATATTAACCCCGATTTTTTTGTCCCCATGATAGAACAGAGAAAAACTGACTCATAGTGTGTTAAAACATTTATATTTCTTTTTATTCAATCATCTTCTGAAAGAGGGAGACCTCTGCACAGCCCAAACGCCAGTTGCAGGATCTCTAACAGTTTTAGCTCCACATATGTCTTATATGGTGTTATTTCTGTACTTTGCACATCACACAGTTTCAAAATTCCTCTTTTCTGTGTCTTATCTATTAATATGCCTGTGCACTAAAACTTCCTGTTTTTCAGTTTGGCTGAGCACTTAGTTTGTGAGTCAAAAGTGGCCTTGCTCTACAAGCCTTCATTATTAAAGTACATAAAACAATCTAATGAGCAGATACACATTAAAAATATCTCTCTATTTCTTAACATTAAATAATTTGTTTAAAGTTTTCTGTTCCTTTTAAATTCGGTCTTTTTAAAGATCCAAATGTTTACCTAACCCCTTGAAAGTATTTTAAAATATTCAGATGCTATTGTTTTTGTTGATAAATGCCAAGCACTTAAAAACATCTAAAGTTTGTGATTGCATAAGTTTTTGCACCTCATGAAATATTTTTTTTCAGTTTTTCTCCTCATGTAGTGCTTGTTTAGGTTCTTCATTTATCAAGTCTGGCACATTTTAATCTAAATTATTAAGTGTCAGAAAAATAATGAATAAAAGAAGGATTACTGATGATGATAAAAGAATATATTTATGGGTGACTACCTTGTGAATTATTATTGTTGTGGTTGTTTCTGAATTTGTGTTGCTTTCAGTTTTTCTGGATGGTGTCTTCGTTGATTTTGTGTCACCTGAATAAATGTATAATATAATTTAAAAAAAGACACAACTAAACGTTTTTGTGTTATAAATATAAGAAAAAAAACATTGTGGTAAAAAGAAACTTAAAATCAGTCAAATATATGTTTATGTGATTTTAATCACATTAACCTCCTAGGACCTGGCATCCACATATGTGGACACCACATTTTGGGTTATTTAGACCAAAATACTCAATTTTGCTCTACAAGGGCCTGATATCCACTTACGAGGACATTATACCGTTACTGTTATATCAAAATTTTAAACAAATCCTCATATGCGACTCTCATTTTCCTAGAAACAAAAATTAGGTAAAAAAAAAAAAAAATCTGGTAATTCTTTGTTTTTACATTCATCAGGTCCCAATATGCCCAAATATCAAAGAGAAATTAAAAATGCATGCCGTGAATGAGTTCGGGTCTTAGCAGGTTAAACAGTTGATCATAAACTCACCTGTTTCTTCACCTGTGAGCTGAGAAGTGAAGGTAAACAGCTGCACTTTTCCTGTTTTAGTGTCAGTCACTTCACATGCCAGTATGTTATATCTTGATGAGTAAAGAAAGTTTGACTCTGGAATGGACACCGTGGTGGAGCAAACAGTATGTGAAGTCACTGTTTGGTTGTTATTTTTGTCTACATCTTTACCTTTAATTTGCCACATCACTGTCTGATGACACTCTCCATGTGTCAGCACAGAGCAGTTTAGCGTCCCCTTATCAATGTCCTTATGTTCAGTCACTGGTGAATATAATGAGAGAAAAATGGGAAAAAAAAGAACTATAAGGAGAGAAAAACAGAGTAAATCAGAAAAAATTATCCTAATCAATGCTATTAAAACAGTTTGAGCTGAAGACATTTTGATGTAAATACTCACAGGTAATAACAGCGACATGAACAAAAGACTGATGAACCAGAGTGTGTTGAGATGGTGTTTCTTTGACTTTGTATTGTTGACAGTAATAAAGACCAACATCCTCGACTGTGAGCTTCTTTATAAGCAGAGAACAGTTCACTGTAACACTCAGTCTGTCTGATTGAGTTTTGGCTTCTTCACCAATCTGTCCAAGTGTGATCAGCTCTACTGTTCTTGGTTTGTTTGTTGAAGTAAAGATCCACGTAGTCCCATCACAGTTATTCTGCTCATTTATCACATTTAGACAAAGTAGAGTGACGTCATCTCCAACTTTCATAAAAATCGATGTTTCATTTACAGATACTGTTGAGAAGATTGAAGAGAAATATAAAAAATAAATTAGAATACAGAAGTTTTTACAGTCAGACTGAAGATCATTTCAGACACAAGTTTATAAATATGTCCCATGCTCCTCTAAAACAACAGAGCATGCTCAGCTCTCTTATTTGCTGTAAAGGTTATTCATTGTAATAATCGCTAACCTGTAAAGGTTAATGATTATTCTAGTGATCAAACCTTATTAGTAAGGTTTGATCACTAGAGTCAAAACTTAGTTTTACTTCTGTTTAAAATGTTTCCTGTATTCTTACCTGCAATCTGAATCATCAGACATAAAAACATTTGAATCCATCTGAATTCATCCATCGTGCTTCTCTGTCTCACTTCTTTCTTGTTCTCGATCTCGACTGTCACACCCTCTGAACTGTTGACTCTTTAAACTTGTTTCCTTGGAATAGTGAAGTGTCACTAATTCATCATAACTTGTGCAATTTCTGTTATTTTTGTTCTTTTTTTTCTTTATTTAGATTGAACAACAAAAAGAAGAAAAGGAAATTATGAACAACCAATGACTTACAGCGGGGCAAAAAAGTATTTAGTCAGCCACCGATTGTGCAAGTTCCCCCACCTAAAATGATGACAGAGGTCAGTAATTTGCACCAGAGGTACACTTCAACTGTGAGAGACAGAATGTGAAAAAAAAATCCATGAATCCACATGGTAGGATTTGTAAAGAATTTATTCGTAAATCAGGGTGGAAAATAAGTATTTGGTCAATAACAAAAATACAACTCAGTACTTTGTAACATAACCTTTGTTGGCAATAACAGAGGTCAAACGTTTACTATAGGTCTTTACCAGGTTTGCACACACAGTAGCTGGTATTTTGGCCCATTCCTCCATGCAGATCTTCTCGAGAGCAGTGATGTTTTGGGGCTGTCGCCGAGCAACACGGACTTTCAACTCCCGCCACAGATTTTCTATGGGGTTGAGGTCTGGAGACTGGCTAGGCCACTCCAGGACTTTCAAATGCTTCTTACGGAGCCACTCCTTTGTTGCCCGGGCGGTGTGTTTTGGATCATTGTCATGTTGGAAGACCCAGCCTCGTTTCATCTTCAAAGTTCTCACTGATGGAAGGAGGTTTTGGCTCAAAATCTCACGATACATGGCCCCATTCATTCTGTCCTTAACACGGATCAGTCGTCCTGTCCCCTTGGCAGAAAAACAGCCCCATAGCATGATGTTTCCACCCCCATGCTTCACAGTAGGTATGGTGTTCTTGGGATGCAACTCAGTATTCTTCTTCCTCCAAACACGACGAGTTGAGTTTATACCAAAAAGTTCTACTTTGGTTTCATCTGACCACATGACATTCTCCCAATCCTCTGCTGTATCATCCATGTGCTCTCTGGCAAACTTCAGACGGGCCTGGACATGCACTGGCTTCAGCAGCGGAACACGTCTGGCACTGCGGGATTTGATTCCCTGCCGTTGTAGTGTGTTACTGATGGTGACCTTTGTTACTTTGGTCCCAGCTCTCTGCAGGTCATTCACCAGGTCCCCCCGTGTGGTTCTGGGATCTTTGCTCACCGTTCTCATGATCATTTTGACCCCACGGGATGAGATCTTGCGTGGAGCCCCAGATCGAGGGAGATTATCAGTGGTCTTGTATGTCTTCCATTTTCTGATGATTGCTCCCACAGTTGATTTTTTCACACCAAGCTGCTTGCCTATTGTAGATTCACTCTTCCCAGTCTGGTGCAGGTCTACAATACTTTTCCTGGTGTCCTTCGAAAGCTCTTTGGTCTTGGCCATGGCGGAGTTTGGAGTCTGACTGTTTGAGGCTGTGGACAGGTGTCTTTTATACAGATGATGAGTTCAAACAGGTGCCATTCATACAGGTAACGAGTGGGGGACAGAAAAGCTTCTTACAGAAGACGTTACAGGTCTGTGAGAGCCAGAGATTTTCCTTGTTTGAGGTGACCAAATACTTATTTTCCACCCTAATTTACGAATAAATTCTTTACAAATCCTACCATGTGAATTCATGGATTTTTTTTTCACATTCTGTCTCTCACAGTTGAAGTGTACCTCTGGTGCAAATTACTGACCTCTGTCATCATTTTAAGTGGGGGAACTTGCACAATCAGTAGCTGACTAAATACTTTTTTGCCCCACTGTATAGAGCAAATGACACTAGTGGGAGGAGCTGTGTAGCGGATGGCGCAAAACTTCAGGATCCACCTACACAGAGTAGGCAAGAGCATTGTGACTCATCAGTAACATGTGACACTGTCATGTAGCAATAACATCTCTTCATACAGTGAACGCTTTATGGTATCAAAGTCTCCTAAACAGTGCTTGACCTCTGAACTGAGGTTTTACAACTCATGGTCTGTCCCACTGTTATCCAGATGCATCATCTAACATCTGTATGTTTTGTGAGTCTCATGCGTTCATATTTAGAAAACATATAAAAGAAGAAGTGGTTTGATTTCTGGGTGCAGTGTGTGATTTCACCATGTCCTCATCTGTAGGGTTTAAACTCAGTCCATGAATAACAGGAAGAGTCCTTTTACATCTGGAAGAAAACAGTCTCTATCGAGGAAGTCAAGTTTTTGTTAACACCCACCTAGAGATGATTTGTTTAGATAGTTTAATGCCATTACTTAATATTAGCTATACATGATCATTATCTAGAGTTATTATCCTTGTTAATCTTTAGAAATGTCTTTATGATGAGGCCAAGTTGAGGTATTTTCATCAGAATGTGGCAGCAAAAGCATCAGAGCTCTGGTGGTGTGACTCTATAATAACATGCAGACAATATCAAAAGCATAAATGGTTAACACTCTAAGTTATCTCTGACAGAGTTAAGACTAAGCTATACACCATGTTTGATAAATGTGCACATTTTATTGCCTTTATTTAATTATATTTTTGTATTGATTTAGCTTTTTAGAATACTACTACTAATATACTACTGTGTAAATTAGTTAACATCACCGTTTCTCTTGTGTTTGGGAGGCTTGTTCTGCCACTCAGATGTTTCTTTTTTCTAATGCTGTGTAAGATGCAGTTGAATTATATTTTTTCTTCATTAATGCCTCTGTTGGAGCTATGTGCCCTTTAGTAAATGCATTTTTTATATCACTAAATGATCAAGCCAGTTGCATATGTAGTTGGTGTGGTGATTCAGAAAGTGTCACAATCTTTAGATTGTAAAGAAATGTGTGGAAAATCATGACGTGTTTTGACCTGTGACGTAAGGTTTCGACACTCAATGTCTGTTCCACTATTTTATAATGTATATGCTCTATCATTTGCACTCTCTCACAATGAGTCACATACATTTATATTTAGAAAACACATAAAAGAAGAAGTGGTTTTAACACTGTGGGATCTCACCGAGTCCTGACTGATTTGAGGCTTCCACTTTGGTGGCCTCAGAATCTCATCTCTGCTTTTTGCAGATGATGAAGTGTGAAGTGGCCAGAATGAGATTTAGCAACTCTAAGTCCGAGACCGTGCTTCTCCACTGGACAAGGGTGGAGTGCCCACTCCAGGTCAGGGACAAGTTGCTGCCAAGTGGAGGAATTTAAGTACCTTGAGGTCTTGAGGACAGTGAGCAGAAGACTGACAGACAGATCTACAGTTGTTAGTAAACAACAGATATCAGAAACACAATCTTTTGATACCTGATGTTATTTTATAAAACCGTTTTGTTCCCTTAAATAAAAAAATAATAATGTCAGTTTCAAATGAAAACTTAACATAGACATATGAAGCATTTTTAACATAATAATATCTTTAAAATATAGCTGCATCTGTGTCTTTAGAGACATTCACCATTGGACAGGGGCTGTGGCAGTTCAGGGTCATGCCATTTGGGCTCTGCAATGCGCCAGCGACGTTTGAGAGGCTGATGGAGAGGGTGCTCGTGGATATCCCTCGTAGCCGCTGCATTGTGTACCTGGTGGTGCCCGGTGGTGACTTCGACAGTGCACTGTCTCACCTGAGAGAGGTCTTGAGTGCCATCCGACGAGTTGGGCTGCGGCTCAACCCCGCGAAATGCCGCCTGTTGGCGAGAGAGACCACGTTCTTGGGCCATGTGATCAGCGCTCGAGGTGTCGCCACTGACCCCGCAAAAGTGGCAGCGGTCCGGGACTGGCCGACTCCCTCGAACGTCCAAGAACTGCGGAACTTCCTGGGCCTAGCCTCCTACTACCGTCGGTTCATCAAAGGGTTCGCGACAATGGCCAGCCCCCTCCACCGCCTGACTGACAAGGGACAGCTGTTTGGCTGCGGGGATGCCTGTGCTGCGGCTTTTGCACAGCTGAAGGAGGCCCTCACCAGAGCCCCAGTCCTGGCCTACCCCGACGCCCGGCAACCTTTCATTGTGGACACTGATGCTAGCATTGTAGGGGTCGGGGCGGTCCTCTCCCAGCAGGATGAGGCTGGAGAACGGGTGGTGGCGTACTTCAGTCGTGCCTTGGGGTGAGCCGAGAGGAACTACTGCGTGACCCGGCGGGAGCTGCTGGCCGTGGTGCTAGTGGTGCGGCACTTCCAGCCATATCTGCATGGCTGCCGGTTCCTCCTGCACACTGACCATGCATCTCTGACTTGGCTCCTGAACTTCAAACACCCAGAAGGGCAGGTGGCCCGCTGGCTGGAGGTCCTTCAGGGCTATGACTTCGAGATCCAGCATTGGCCAGGTCGACAGCATGGCAACGCTGATGCCCTCTCCAGACGGCCCTGCGTAGCCGTCAAGTGCCGCTACTGCCTGCGACAGGAGGAGCGGGCCCAGGAGGTGCTGGGGGTGGCTACTGCTCAGGCCACAGCCGGCGGAAGGGGGTGGCTCCTGTTGACAGCACAGCAGCTGAAGCGGGAGCAGGAGGCCGACGCGACGCTGGTTCAGGTGGGGGCCTGAGATGGACTACTACAGGAGGCTGAGGGAGCGGCTGCAGGTGGTTCATGACTACACCCGCCAGGCCCAGGCCAATGACAGAAAAGAGCCTACGACACCAAGTGCCGAGGGGGGGGGGGGGGTTTCATGCCTGGCGACAAGGTTTGGGTGTACTGCCCAGTTCGCAAGAGAGGAGTGTCCCCCAAACTCTGCAGTCACTGGCAAGGGCCGGCGGAGGTCGTGGAGCGGCTAACTGACGTGGTGTACCGTATCCGCATGCTGGGCCCGGGGCGCATGGTGGTGTTGCACCGGGACAGGCTCTCACCGTACCGACCGCTCGCTCCGGCAGACGGCGGGGCAGAGGATGATGGTGGCACCCCATGTTCTGACCCGAGTGACTTTTCCCCTGCCGGTCGTGACTGGCCGGTGCGCCAAAAGAAGGCACCTGGACATTTGTAGGACTTTGTGTGGGGTAATGGGGTCGTCGGGGACGACTGACCCCTGAGGTGGGGGCTATGTAGCGGGTCGGGGCTGTTCGGGGTTCTGTTTGTACAGTGATGTTTTGTTTGTGTTGCCATGGTGACAGGTGACGCCCTCTCGCTGCGACGGTGTGTCCTTCCGGGGGTCAGAGGGCGCCCTGTGTTGTTGTTGTTTTTCGCTGTGCTGTGGCCGCGCTGAGCATTAGCTAGCGGCAGTGTTTTCTGGAATTGTTAATAAACGGCTGTGCTCCCTGGCTAGCTCACGGAAGCAAGACCGAACGACACCTCCATCTCCTCCTTTTCTGAGCTCGCCACAATATTGATACTTGCTTTAAGTTATGGAAAAATACTGGTTCAGCTTTATACAATGAAATGTTTAAAATGTCTTGAGAGACAAAGAGAGAAAGAGACATTTATTTACACAGTTGTGTGCTAACCTAAAAAAGGAAACATAAACATGAATATCTGGTGTAATAATTGTGTTCTCTGTTCACCCAGCCGTCTTTTAGAGATTCTGAGCAGTTCATAGTCATGTAAAAGTAGCAACGAAACCAACTGTATTTTCATAAAATTGTAAAAAACGATAATTTTTTAATTTAGGTGTTGATGTTTCTTTGGTTGGGGGGGAGGGGGGGGGGGGCACGGGTTGCCTGTGGGGGTTTCAGCTCGGCACTCTTCCAATAACCAGCATTTTATTAAATCTCTTGGAAACATTAAGCTCAACATCCATGAAAACAACATTAAGACAACCTTGTGAAGCAATCTAGCTACAAACAGCAATAACTTAATTAGCATGTTGCTATCACACTGCCTCAAGTCAAAACCAAAATGTCCTTTTCATTAAATACGAGTCCTTTATTCGACTGCTTCATTAAATACGAGTCCTTCCTCCAACTGTGTGAGCTATGTGATTGCAACATTGACAGTAGAATAGAGGTTGCTGGGATCAGCAGTGGATGCAGAGGATGGAGCATTCACCATGCTGTAGGTCACAGTATCGCCTTCACCATCACGATGAACCTGAAAAACAAAAGGAATTTGTATGATACATAAACTAACATGAATAAATGAATAACGTTGAAGTCCTCAGTGCCTTATTTTGCAATTTTGATGAAAGTAATCTGAAGCCTATCAAAAATGTAATAGCTTCTTCCTCTGCACATATTCAACATTAATCATATTAGACAGTCTTTGCCAGCTTACCTGGGTTTTACTGTTGCTATTCTTGGTGTAGCTGATGGTGGCATAGGAAACTTCAGGCTCCACCTACACAATGAAAAAAAAACAGCAGAACATGCTGTCACCTCACTAATATGTGTGATGCTGTGTCACGTAATAATAACAACTCTTCATCTGCTGAACACTTCAAAACTCTTTAACTACCTTGAATGTCATATGCAGTGTTGGGAAGGTTACTTTTAAAATGTATTCCATTACAGAATACAGAATAAATGCCCCAAAATGTATTCTGTAACGTATTCCGTTACGTTACTCAATGACAGTAACCTATTCTGAATACTTTGGATTACTTAATATATTATCATGCTTTTTACAACAACGTGAATGTACTATTGCTGTGTGATTTATTACCATTACTGAAGGTCCGCGGCTCCGAACCTTAGTAAAGGGACCTCTGACTAATACGGCGGGGTCCGTGTTGGGCTTTTAGCCGAAAAATAGCTTTACTTTGTTGTGTGGGTCAACTTTTCTTGCGAGAGACAGAGAAAGGCGTTGAAAGGCTGCTCCAAAGGAACTTATTGTTTTCGGAGGAGAACACGGTGTACAGTCGAGTCTTAATAGCTTACTTACAACTGGGCTCCTCAGGCACTCTTCTTGGCTGCAGTGGTTATTATTATATTTACATGCTTCCAGCTCCCGTTTTTTCTCGATGACAACTCGTACCTTTCCACTCCCCTTTTTCTCCCTCCTCTTGCTCACAGACACGGGTATAACGGGTATGGCAGTCCATTCTCCCTGCAACACGGACTATACTGCCCATGATGCTACATTCTTTTGAGCTATTCTTGTAGCATTCTGCCTGTTAGCTTAGCACAACAACAACAACAGCAAAAAGGTGCTCTCTCACCCAGGAAACACACAGCCGCGCGAGAGATAGAGCGTCGCCCTGTAACCATGGCAACCGTAACGCTGCCGCCTGGAACAACAGAACGTAGCTGTCAAACAAAACCCAAACAGTCCTGACCCGCGACAATATGAAACAGGAAAGTACCGCAGTGTAATCCATTTATTTCAACAAAGTAACTGTATTCTAAATACCACCTTTTTAAACGGTAACTGTAACGGAATACAGTTACTCATATTTTGTATTTTAAATACGTAACGGCGGTACATGTATTCCGTTACTCCCCAACACTGGTCATATGAGGTGGCATATTGTGGTGACCTGCTCTACCTCCTGAGCTACAGGAGGTAGAGCAGGTCACCTGTTGATTGTAAGGTTGGTGGTTCGATCCCTGTCTCCTCCAGTCTGCATGCCAAGTATCTTTGGGCAAGATACTAACCCCAAGTTGCTCTCTGATGTATCCATCGGAGTATGAATGTGTAAGAATGTAGTTAGGAAGCACTCAGTTTAGAGAATGCATGGGTGTGAATGTGGTATGTTGTATAGAGCACTTTGAGTACTCTGGGAGAGTAAAAAAGCGCTATATAAGAATCAGTCCATGTAAACTGTCTCAAAATGTTATTTTTGCATTAAAACTGCTGTTCAGTGTTGAAACTGCTGTTCAGTTGCATCATCTTACTTCCTTATCCTTTCTATAGCTCCAATGTTTCTTATGCATTTATATTTAGAGAAAACATTAAAGACAAAGTGGTTTACACTTTGCTCTGGGTGTAGTGTGTGATCTCACCAAGTCCTGAATGGTTTGAGGAGCAGATTGAGTCTCTGTGGGCTTCAAACTCAGTCCCTGAAAAAGAAGACATAGTCCAGTTACATCTGGAGGAAAACTGTCTCTGTGATGCTAGTTTAGCTCGAGGTTAAGGCACCTCAATGATAAGCTGACATATTGCTTATTTAATGTAAGTTGAACAAACACTTAATTATGTATATTAAAACTCACAGCATTTTCATACTTCTGTGTTTTGTTTCCTGAAAAGACAAAAATATTCACTGTAAAACTCCACATTTGTCAAACCCTCTTGATCTATAAAAGTTTTATCTGTAAATGTTCTCACCCTTATTTTTCTTCCATCTGATGACAAACACAGCTGTTATTACCAATATAACCAAACCAACAGCTCCAGTGATGTACAATGAAAGAGCTGAAATAAAAAGTATATAATGAAACATAAAAACATATTTGGATGAAAGTTCTTACAAATGTTTGAAAAACTTTTCATGCAGCTTAATTGCATACAAAATGCGGTTAAAGTGACATGCTATATATGCACAATAACTTGATGAGAGTTGATGAGAAAAACATGAACTGCATGAAGGTTTAAATTCAGACGTGACTTTATAGGCAGAAACTGTCCGACTACATAAATACTAGGGGTGCAACGATATTCGTATCGATATTGAACCGTTCGATACAGTGCTTTCGGTTCGGTACACATATGTATCGAACAATACAACATTTGTAATTTATTTTATCAACTTTCCTTCTGACGATGCTGTCTGTGTTGAGCGCTCAGTGAATCTGTGTTCGACTACTCCGCCTAGCCTGCACTGTCGAGCGCAGATCCACTGAGCGCTCAACGCAAACAGCATAGTCAGAAGGAAGAGCGCAGGGCAAGCTAGCGAGACAGAAGTTAAGCTCTCCTTGCAACAGGCAAATTGAACCTCATTCAGATCTGGCGTTTGGAATTATTTTGGTTTTCATGTGACGTATGACCCTGAAGGTAAGCGAGTCATGGACTAAAGTAAAACAGTATGTTGGATGTGCCATGCAATGCTCAATTACATTGGTGTGAACTAGTGTGTTAGCGCCGTTAGCTCGTTAACGTGTTGGCCGTCTAGCCCCATGCACGGAGCGATCGGCGGTAGCTCGTTAACGGAGATTTGCCGTGTTGTGGCGTTAAGGTCATTTCAACGAGATTAACCTGAAAGCACTAGTGGGAACACAACGAATATGACTGCACATTTACGCCGACATCATCCTAGTGCAAAGACAAGTGGAAGCAGACAAAAAAAAGCAAGCATGCTACTAACTTTAGCCGAGTCATTTAGACAGCTGTTAGCACATGATTCTCCTTATGCTGCTGAGAATATAGCCCAGAAGAAGCGGATAGTATAGCTTTTATTTTGGAAAGAGCCATTTCTCTGTAATAAACTCTCTTTTCCAAAGATGAGTGATTCCTCAATCAGATACAGGGCTTGCAATATCGCTAGCCCGACGTCCCGGAGCTAGCGATTTTTTTCAGTCGGGCTGCCAAAATCTATCTCTTCCCTGCCCGTCGGGCTATTGTAGGAAGGAAAAATATATGTCAATGCTTTTGCATTCTTTCAGAAATGTAGCTGGGTAATTATGTCATTGGCATCGGTGAGCCACTGTCAATATGTGACATATTGAAGTCGCGTTTGAATTTGCGCTTGTTTTTTTGCTTTCACTTTGCAATCGTGCGAACTGTGTATAGAGAGCGACAGCACTGATCTGTGAGTGATGATAATTTGTGCACCAATTCCTCTGACATCGTCTTATTAATCGTTAGCTTACTATGCAAACATGACAAGTGAAATCTCCCGCAGCAAGCTTAAACATGTGAGAGGTTGATCGCGCAGAGAATCGCTGAGCTTATGTGAGTGCGTGTGTAAAAGCAGCAGGATATATATTTCAGTTCTGCTGAGCCAAATAAGACAGGTCAGGGTGAAGAAGTGACAGCCAAAGAAAAGCTTACCACAAAACGGAGAAGTTATGACAAATCAGACTATAAGGCAAAAAGAAAGTGCAGCTTTATGGTTTCATGGACAAAAGAATTTCTGTGGCTGCAATATGATGAGCTAAATAACCAGGGCTGCACATAAGTGGTCCGCAGGTGCGCATTCGCTGTCAAAATAAAAAACACGCACAAGGGTTAGGGTTAAATTTAAAAACTGTACTTTTGAGTTAAAATATATATTTATAATTTTAATAAATGACAAATTAAAAATGCATGAAATTTTTTTTGTATCGAAAAAATATCGAACCGTGACACCAAAGTATCGAACCGAACCGAACCGTGAATTTTGTGTATCGTTGCACCCCTAATAAATACATCTCCACTACATCACATCTCCAATGACTACAAAGATATTCAGAAGTGAATCAATCACTGAACTGCAAAAATCAATCATTTTCTGCTTCCTGTAAGATAAGAGGCTTATTTTGGATGTCTCTAATGTAATGGAACAAAATGGAAAATAAATATTTAAAAACAAAAGTTTAAAAGTCTTCTTAAAGCTCCAAACAAACAGATATTTTTGATGAATGTAGTCAGCTTAATCATCATAATCTAACCTGTAATGGAAGGACTACTTTTTGTTATTGTGGTTGTTTCTGGTGTTGTGTCGCTTTCAGATTTACTGTTCATTTTTGTTGTTGTTTTTGGGTCAACTGAATAAATGAAAAAATAGGGGAAAAGCATGTTCAAAATTTGTTTCATAGTGTGCTTTATATGTTTTATATAGAACAACATTTTTTCTGCTTAAAATGTTACATTTTTCTATCACATAAATATTTAAGGTGATTTTAGTCATTTTAAACATTTGATCAGGATCTCACCTGTTTCCTCACCTGAGGGCTGTGAGCTAAACACCTGTACTCTTCCTGATTTAGTATCAGTCACCTCACACTTGAGTATTTCATCCCTTGATGAGTATAAATAATTATTCTTCAGAACAGACACAGTAGTGGAGCAGTGAGTCTGTGAAATCACAATTTCTTTGTTCTCTTTGTCCACATCTTGACCTTTAAGCAGCCATTTCAATGTGTGACAACACTGTTCATTTCTCACCACAGAGCAGCTTAACGTCACCTTCTCAGTGTCCTTATGTTCAGTCACTGGCAACGATGGAGACAAAGACAGCTCAAATTAGTCAAGTTATCTTAATAACTATGATTGTTGTCATGTTTGAGAACAGTATGAAAATATTTTGATGTAAATACTCACAGGTAATAACAGAGAGATCAACCAACGACTGATGAACCAGAGTGTCCTCAGCTCGTGTTTTTCCTAGTTTGTATTGTTGACAGGAATAAAGACCAACATCCTCGACTGTGAGCTTCTTTATAAGCAGAGAACAGTTCACTGTAACACTCAGTCTGTCTGATTTAGTTTTGACTTTTTCACTAATCTGTCCAAGTGTGATCAGCTCTACTGTTGGTTTGCTTGTTGAAGTAAAGATCCAAGTAGTCCCATCACAGTTATTCTGCTCATCTATCACATTTAGACAAGGCAGAGTGACGTCATCTCCAACTTTCATAAAAATGGATGTTTCATTTACAGATACTGTTGAGAAGATTAAAGAGAAATGTGAAAAATAAATTAGAATAAAGAATTTTTTACAGTCAGACTGAAGATCATTTGAGATACATTTCTAAATAGAGCATGCTCAGCTGTCTTGTTTACTGTAAAGTTAGTGTTGGCAATAATACTGAAAACATTTATTTTAACTGCTATTAAAATGTTTCCTGTATTCTTACCTGCGATCTGAATCATCAGCATCCGACATAAAAACATTTGAATCCATCTGAATTCACCCATCGTGCTTCTCTGTCTCACTTCTTTTTTGTTCTCACTCTCGACTGTCACACCCTCTGAACTGATGAGTACTTAAAACTTTTGTACTTCCTGTCAGTAGCGAGATTTCACTTCCTCAGCAAAATGTCTTTAGTTCTCTTTTTTCCTGAAGTCTACATTTCATAAATGAGTATCTCACTCTTTGTATGAAATTCATGATGTAATTTTTTTTATACAAAGTGACGTTATATTTATATTTAGCAGATGCTCATTGTGTCCATTCCCACAGTGTATTTATAACAATGATGTGTATGGCACATCATTGTTATAAAGATTTTTTGGTGAAGGTGAGAAATGTATTTCTTCAACAGTTAAAAGGTCAAACTCCTTAAACCCAATAAAATTTGACTTTTGATGTCTGAGAGATTATTTTAGTTTATAAAACAGAGCAGATAAGATGATTTAGTCAACTGAAATCTTCCTGTTCCTTGTTCTTAATCTTAAGTAATTGCTTCCTGATGAAGTCAAGAGGAAGTGTTTTCTTCAAAAAGTGGCGGCAACAACATTATCAGAGCTCTTCAGGTTTGACTCTATAATAACAACTAGATAAACAAAAGAAACATAAATTGTTCAAATACAGAGGAGATGTGACTAAATTATTAAATTATTATTTCTAACAGAATTAAGGTTGAGCTGTATATGTGCTCATTATATTGTGTTTTTTTTATTGTGTTTGAGTGTTTGTTTGTTTGTTTGTTTTTTAGCTTCTGAACTTTACTGAGCTCTGATGAGTTTAATTTACATCATTGCTTGTTTTTGTGAGGTTTGTGAGAGGTTTACTGAGATGTTTTTGTTCTGTCTGAAAATAAATCAAGTTAATTTGCATAGTAAAGTATCATAGTCAATACAGTTTTTCTCAAATGTTAAAACACAAAAGCCAATCCTGTAACCCAAATGACCAGTAGTCTAAACACATTTACTAAATGTAGCCACCATATTCCAGTACCATAAACACATGTCACATGAAGACACAAGTCACAAAACACAACCCTCTGTACTCATAAATCTAAACACATTTTTCCTTGCTAAAACACATGTTGCAAAACAACTCTGCTCATATTCTCAAATGAAAGCCCATGTGATGCAAAATGCTTGCCACAGTCACCAATCTTTGAACACAGGGAACACACCTGGCGTCATTCACTACACACAATGTCTCAAAATTGAAGACACTTGTTGCTAATGCTGTACCCACATGTAAAAGCAAGTTCAGAGTGCACAGTATGCTGAAGATTCCAAACAAACACAATGGATGAAGGCAGAGTCAGGGGAAGAGGAATTTGATGCAGAGGAGGGAGAAGAGCTGGCCCTGGAAGAAGAGGAGCAGGCCAATGAGGAAGAGGAGTTCAAATGAGAGGAGGAAGAGGAGCGACCAACGAGGAAGAGGAGAAGGCCAACATGGGAGAGGAGAAGGTCCAGGAGGGAGAGCAAGACAACCTCGCACCATCATTACGGACGAGATGCGAGCAACAGCTCAGTGATTGTGGTGTGTGTGTGGTGTGAATAACGTAAATAAAAAAACTTCACACCCTGTTCATGTTTTCAAGATTACTGTTGTGTGCAATAGATTCTGTTTTTGCATTGAGTTGTGTTACAGTAGTGTACGTACATGCAGGATTTTCTATAGATTTATACTACTCATATGAAACTCACAAATCTAAATGCCTAATCCTCTGCAGAGATCTACGACGATCCGTTACTGTATAGTTTCTAAAATATGCATTGGCAGTTATGAAACAAAGAACCTTCTCACAAATTGAGCATTGTGTTTTCAATTGTTTTGCTGTAGTGTGTAATGCTGTGTATAGTGTTTACAGTTTTGACAGCTTTGAGCTGCTCTCTTGGTGTGGGAGTTTGAGTTTTGCAGTGGGAAGGTGTGGTTGTGTTTATGTAGCTTTAGAGAAGGGTGTTGTGTTTGGACATTGGGGGACCTGGTGGTAACGTTTGTGACATGTGTTTTAGCATTTGAGAAAAACTGTAATAAAGAGAATAATGATGCAGACTTGACGGGAGTGAAAGATGGATTCATGCAGCGGCTGCAGTGATACGTATACTGTACTGGTCCGTCGTGGTGAAGAGAGAGCTGAGTGTAAAAGCGCAGCTGTCAATTTACGGGTCAATCTACGTCCTAACCCTCACCTATGGACCACGAGCTGTGGGTAGTGACCAAAAGAACAAGATCACGGATACAAGCGACGGAAAGTATCTTCTTCTGAAGGGTGGCTGGCATCTCCCTTAGAGATAGGGTGAGGAGTTCGTCCGGGAGGGGCTCAGAGTAGAGCCGCAGCTCCTCCACATTGAAAGGAGACAGAAGAGGTGGTTTGGGCACTTGAAAAGGATGACTCCTGGCTGAGGAGCTCTGGGCATGTCCCACCGGGAGGAGGCCGAAGGGGCAGACCCAAGACACGCTGGAGAGATTGCATCTCTCTGGACAAGCTGGAGGAGGTGGCCCAGGAGAGGGAGGTCTGAGCATCTCTGCTTAGGCTGTTACACAACCCTGCCCTGAATAAGCGGAAGAAGATGTATGGATGGATGGACTTCATTCAAAAGTGGTTAGAAAACATTTTATGAAATTCACTTTCAGCATTTTAATATGAAATAAGATTAGATAACACCTAAATACACACATTAAAAGTAAAGCTTGAAACAGAAAAACAACCAATATTAAAATGATCTCATTTTATATCTAAAAGATTTTTTGTATAAAACCAGAAAGGATGAAATACTGTTGATATGCTGCTGTTGTTGATCAGTGGAGTCTGAGAGAATCAGGAAATTTTGCAACGTTTACAGTTGATTGCTTTTAGTTTATTGCAGCATCATTTTTATCTTTATCATAATGTAACATCACTCATCAGATTTAAGAAATAACTTGTTATTGTTCTAAATATTTATTGATGGTTTCTTTTATTAATTTTCTTTTTTCCTTTGTTTTTCTTTTTGACACTGCATGTATTTGTCTGAAGGTTCGTTTCTTATGTGTCTTTATGTTTTATTTGTTTGTTTGTTTGTTTGTTTCCTTTGCTCTGTTGTCCATATTGTAGTGAGCTCTGCTGCTGTTGTAACCACAGTTTGATGAAAATACGTTCTCTGGATGATGACTTTCTAACATATGAAAGGGAAAATCAATCAGCATTCCTGTAAGAAAAAAACTAAAGGCCATGTTCTTTTATTTAACTTTGGACACATTATAAATGCTTTGCTTCTGGAAACGAATCTAAAATGGGAAGCTTGTTTAGAATCACAGTTTGGTGCTTCACTACTAAGTATCTGATTGTCGCCCCCTGGTGCTTCGGCGGCTGAGTGTACCCATTTCTTGTGCTACGGGATGTGGAGCGTCTCTCCTACATCGGCTCTGGCAAAACTGAGCAACTTCTTCCTTCATTTCCTGGAAGGAGGAGCCATACACGAAGCAGCAGAAACCCGCCGGCTACAGTGGGCTGCTAGCGGGCAAACGGCACCGTGATTCCGACCGTTAATTGGGAGTTAAGAGCCTAACTCAGATGCCTCTATGATCCAGCTAACCGTACAGCGAGATATACAGAGTTCAGTTTGCACAAGGTAAGGCGTTTGGGGGCACTAAATTAGCTAGCGTGAGGTTAGCTAACCGTGGGTAGGTGTCACGGTCACGTACACCAAACCCCATTCAAAAATCTGTCAATTTAAGGTTCGCCCTAGTCTGTTAACCCCACCATGAAGCTCATCTATAACGAGTTAGTTTAGTCGGCAGCGAGATATATTTCGATGCCGACTGATTGAAAATTTGAGAATTTGCTCTGCAGTCGAAATAAACCCTGTTTGTTTGTTTTTTTTTTACTAAAAAAAAAGTGCAATCAAAATGAAAAGTCTAGTGAAAATTCTCCTAATTTTAAATTTGATTTTACCATTTAAATGTACTATAGATGGAGGCTGGTCTATCTCCATGTCCAATGCACATTGCCAGCTTTATGGTTGATTAATGCATATTTTTGGTGCCTTTATTAATGAAATTATTTTCCATAAATTAAATGAATTTAGTGGTAGAATGATCTCCATAGAAGCAAGGCTAACTATTTGTCATCGCCACAGTGAGGAGGACGACAGGTTTATTTTTAGTTGATTAAGAAAGATGGAGACAAAATTAATGGCAGAATAAACCAAATAAAACAAGGTATCACGGATTTATGAATGGCGGGGTGTAAAATAGAAAGTAGTTCCCCATGTGCTGGGAGATTAGCAAAAGGGATTAGCGCTGCACAAGGACAAACAGACGACAACCACGCACCACTCCTTCCTTCATTACACCCTCATCTTTATCCTAACATGCCACAAAACCCATTTCTCTCAGGGGGCTGCCTGCTGTGGTTTTAAATTATGGTGGTGTAATAGTATTTAGGTTATTTTGACTCTACACATACATGAAAAATCAGAATCCGACAAAATTCAGGTTGTTTAGATTCAGAATTGATCTAATGACCCAATTAGGATAAAATACCATTTTCCTCTGCACTTACTCTCTCGAGAAGACCCTGCTTCACAGCCTACCTGTGAGACGGTTTGATCATTTCAGGTTTGACCTTCTGAAATGTGAGGATTTTCTGGTTTTCTCTGTTGCTGTAAAATAGAATAAGCTTGGTAAGACTGAGTAAATTGAAGATCTGGGTTAAATCCCTGCCCACGTGTGTCTGTTATGTGTAATCGTGTAAAGTAAGAACAACAACAAAAGAAACCGATCATCTACATGCATTTATTTTTTGGCATTTTATCAGAATTGAAAAAAAGAATAATGTTGTATTCATCTATAAATATTGGGAAGTACACAGATACAGGCAAGAATGGGGAAATAATTTTAGGTTTCCGTTAGATATTTGATTGTCTGTGCAGTTAAAGTAATTTAAAGACCTAGAATAGGTCCCACTCGTTTAAGATCTACGTTGTGTACATATAGATTGTTGTGCCCTGCATTCAACATCACAGGAACACCTTACATAATCTCTCACTAAGGGAATACTGATATTATTCCCTGTCTTGCTTCATCACCTCAAATGTGAGGGTTATCTGGTTTTCTCCAATGTTGTAAACTAACTATTGGACGAGGCTTAGCTCTTGTCTTATTTATTAGTGTGGATACTGATTAAGCATCCACAGTATTAAGATCCTAATCTTTCTTATTATATTTCTCTTTGTAATATAAATATTCTCTATATTTGATTAGAAGGCTGTATTCTTCCTGCCCTTAACCTCTACAGGTTTGTTTAAATATGTAAGTCAAGGCCCTGGATTAGACCTCTACTTATTCTCTTTAGACTAAGAAGATTTGAGTTTGTATTTTGATGACAACAGCAAGATGACTGAGTTTTGACATATGAATGAGAAGAAAATTTCTTTTGTCATACATAGAGCTGGGCGATAGAACGATAACGATATGTATCGCGATATAACTTTTACTCGATAGAGAAATTAAGCTATCGCGATAGACCTCGCCGCTCTTGTCCTCTTAAAAAAAAAAAAAAAAAAAAAAAAAGGTCAGCCAATCCAAATAAAGTAGCGCAGAGCCGAACCAATCACAGCCGCAGTGTCACGTCGCGTCACTTGTTACGTACAGCACAAGTGCCAAGCCGCACGTGTGTTTGTTTGGGAAGCAGCCAGCGGGTAATGGAGCCAGCGCATAATGGAGGAAATGAGTGTGCCGACTAGAAAAATCAACCGAGCGTGACCGAAGAGAAAACAGATGATGGTTCCAACGCCGGAGAGATTGTCGAACGGAAGAGCCATAGAAGTTCCGTAGTTTGAAGGTATTTCGGCTATTTCAAGTCTGACAAAAAACAGAGTAGCGTGCACTGTAAATTGTGCCGAAAGCAAGTCTGGAAATACAATAAACTGGTGCATGCGTCACACTGTGCGCCACGTTATTGTTTCGGTGAAATGAATTTCTACAATACTGTTACTGTTAATTCTACTCTCTGCAGTGTTTAAATGCTTACACATACACACAGTTACTGTCTGTCCACACATACGACTCGGTTCTGCTTCTATGCCGCAGCTTTGTTTACTTTTTCCCACCGAGGCTTCTAGACTTCTGATTGGCCAACATTTCTGCACGGTTAGGAATCTAGCGCCACCTGCTGCTTTGGCATGTTCATAGCAGCGTTTTCCTTCATTTCTCCCTTTATGTGCGGACAGGATTATTTTTTAAAACGAAAACGGAAAATCTCCGTTTTCAAAAATACCCGTGTACGTGTGGACGTAGCCTCAGTCTCTGACTGGAAGCGCTAATTCGTCATTCGGCTTTTGTCAGACTAAAGTAACTGTTAAAACTGTTTGAAAAGCTAAGCTATACAACAAGGAGAGATTGAGAATTTCCTTTTAGTTCTCAGTTTATTTGATATTGACAAAAGTTAGTCAGTTTTGACTGTTCTTCTGTAAAACAAACTAAGATTTATTTTTAGAATTAATACTTTGTTTCTAAGTGGAATTGACAATTTAGTCTGTTTCATTTGTTCTATTTTCAAACTTAAACGCTTTAGCGGCTGCCTTTTGTGTAGTTTGCAATATTTGCCTTTATTTATCTGAAAAAGTCTCATGTTCCTTAAGTACATCTACCCTGTTGAACTTATTATGGGAAATAAATATTTAAAAACAAGCTGCTGATTATTTCACATTTTACTTGTGAGCAACGGCACATTTAAATCTTACAAATATAGTTATTTGGCTTATATCGTGATAGATATCGTTATCGCCTGAAATGAAAAAAACATATCGTGATATGAAAAAATCTCATATCGCCCAGCTCTAGTCATACATAGCAGAAGTACCATTAGATGGATTCATAAATTAACAATAATCTCAATGATTGAGCTGCTAACTTAAACAGTATCTCATGCATTGATGTTAAATACTCTGAGGTGCACAGTAACACTCATGGTAGTGCTGGCTGTTGTCCTGTTTCTGTGAGCTGTACAGCTGTTCTTTTTTCCCCATAGTAGAAGCTTGGATGCATTCGACCATACATAAAGACAGCTGCTCGTTTGTAGCAGCAGTTGATGTTTGAGGCTGGATTACCAACCAAGCAAATATCCTGAGGCCTTGAAGGTTTACTATATATCACTTAATTTAATTTGACATATTTTATCTACTTTAATAGCCATCATATGACCCTGATCTTAAAGGAGAGGACTGGCTCAGTTGTTTTAAGGCAGCTTTAGTTGTTGTTGTTGTTGTTGTTTCTGTAGGTCAAGTAGTGAACACCCAAAAACTTGAAAATAATGACAAACAACAGTTATTTTAAGACTCAATGCCACTGTCAGATTTTTTTCCCCCTTTCAAATCTATAATCATTTAAAAGGTCAATTATCATATTTCCCTTCTCTTCTCCACCCTGTCCTTCACTCAGAAACCTAAAAATCTCACTCATCAAGGGCTAGTGACGTGTGATTGAGATGTTGTTGCACAGTGTGCATATCCTGTATGTTCCTCTTTTCAAACTCTAATAATGGACATAATTGACAAAATTAACTTGATTTTATTTCAGAATAACCTGAAGCTACTGACTAAACCCGTTAGCTGAGGTTGAAGAATGAAAAAGCCAAAGATTGTTTCCTTAAGTATACAAAGTAACAGTGGTGTTGTCTGTCAGTTGCTCAGCTGGTTGGTTGAGAGAGTTTGACTTGGGAAAAACAGGGGCAGAAGCGATCAGACATGATTAAGGTCCTTTACAATGACCTTAAACACACTTAAGGGCAGTAGCTCTTTTGAATCTAGCTGATTTGTCAGTTGAATCAAAATGAAAGGCTCTGCAAATTTGAAAAGAAAAAGAAAAGTTTTCAAATTTGTTACAGACTTTAGGGTGAAGCATTTAGCTTGCTTTTGGGGCCACAATCTTCTCCATCAGCTTCCCACAACAAGATGGTCAAAGTTCAAGTTGCAATATAATAAGATGCAGTAGGCCCCAGTTGTAGACATACTGCATATAAAAGTATGCACCTTTTAAGAGCAGCTGCAGTACTGCATACCAGGAGTGTAACTGTTTATATTCAGTATTGTGTAATAATGAACTCTCTGTTACACTGAATTTCCAGCAGTGTGTCAGAGATCCGTTAAACTGTGTGGCAGGGCGACTGCTTCGATTACATAGTTATCATGTTACACACCTTTAAAAGCCACAGTTATTTTCAACAACAAAGACGTCTATTTTAAACCCAGCAGTGTTGCAGACTGTCTGAAGAGCTGCTGTCCTCACTGATCGAGGACTTTTTAGGGAGTTTTTGCTTGCAGTTCTCACATGATTCTCTTCACTTGTGGTTTTTGACAAACACTCCATTCTTAAGGAATAGAAAAGCTTAGTTCAGCTGGAGCAAAGCAGAAGTCAGATGCCTTTGTTCTTTACTAATAATAACGTTCAGAAAATGATCATTTAAGTACTCCTACATATGGATCTGTGCTCAAAAATATCACCAGTAGAAATGTGCTTGTAAGTACCCTTAAAATTGAATTATGTCAATTATCAGTTATATCAGTGGTGATAAGTACTGTTAAATATGGATTTTTTCATAGCCTGCTTCTGTCTCTTTAAGTTGCTGTTTTAGGCGCTGGTACATTTGTCAGTATTATTATAAATGTATATTTTATTAACTGCCTTTTGGCAGAGCCTTCAGTTTGTGTGGCGAGAGCTCCCAGTTCGTATTCAGGAGACAGACACCCTCTCTACTTTTATGACTAAGCTTAAAACTTTCCTTTTTGATAAAGCGTATTGTTAGGGCTGGATCAGGTGACCCTGAATCCTCTCTTAGTTACACTGCCTATGGCATCTTAAGAAGAATAATTCATCTCAGTTTTTTCCCAATACGAGGAAAAGCTGTTGTAGCAGGTCTTCTTGGGCTTATAGTCCAAGAAATGAATGTAAAATTGCAGGAAAAAGTACTGGAAGCTTTCCACACATTATCCCGTAACAAGCAGGATATTTAAAAAATTTTTTAATTTTAAGCTGTAGAATAAGTGCACGAAATTAAAATTCTCTAACATTCAATGGTTAATCTACAGTTGAAAAAAGTAACGTAAAATTTTATTTATATAGCACCTTTCAAGAATAAAATCACAAAGTGCTTCACAGAAGCTAAAACATAAAAACAAAAATCAACCAAAAGCAAGTTTAAGAAGATCAGTTTTTAGCTGTTTTTCAAAGCGTTCAATGGGAGAGCGTTCAAAAGTCTGTGGCCACAGTTACGAAAGCTCTGTCACCTTTTGTTTTCAACCTCATGTGCTGGACAACCAGCAAGCCCTGATCACATGACCTCAGGGACCTGCTGGGGATGTAAGGATGTAAAAGATCGCTGATGTATGTTGGTGCTTGTCCATGCAGAGCCCTAAATGTCAAAATCATAACCTTAAAACACCTCTTTTTCTGTGATTCAGTGGTTAGTCTGTGACTGACTTTGTATATTGTGCCGGGCTGTGGTTACGATGGTTAAAGTGGCTTTATCGTAACCATTTAGTATGTCTGCATGTAATTCACCGAGGGTTTTTTTTTTTTCTCCCATGCATCATTAATCGCAGCTTTTGTCTTACAATTTTTATATGTTACAAGTACAAAAGAGCATCTTTTTAATCTCAGTTGTTTTATTGCTTATTTGCTGGATGTACTCATTTGTTAAAGGCCTAGTGTTGACCACAGAAAGAGGCTTACTGTCACAGTATAGCCGTTTGTGAAAAACCTCTGTGTGCAACTGATGGTTAAAATAAAACATTTCAATTCATTCAGATTTTTTGTGTTCAAAGTAGAAAAATAAATATTGAATGGTCGATTTGAATGTGTATACCAGCGCAATTCTAGGCACTATATAGTTGAAAATAACATTTGTTTATAGAGGTTATTTAAACATATCATGATATAAATATTGTGTATTGCGATATAGCCTAAAAAAATTGCGATATTAGATTTTCCTCATATTGCCCAGCTCTAGTTGGAATTCTGCTGCTTCACAGGGCTGTCAACCTATCTTGCTTATTTACATCTATTTGAATCTTCCCGTCTCAAAAAGATAGAGGCTCTGCAGCCCTGATTAGTGGAAGGTGGTGTTGTAGGTTAATATTATTTTACACGAGTAGATTCATCATCTAGCATTTCTGGCAAAAAACAAACATCAAGCAGCAAGGTTTGATTGTCTAGTTGACTGTTCAGGCTCATCTCTACCACAAACCTTGTGTTTTTGGCTGAAAGTGTCTCATTTTGTCAGCTAGACCTGTGTAAAACCCATTCACTTACTTTCTCTCCCTCTGATCTGACACTGTCTCAGCAAAAAGCCTCAAACAAATGGTGGTTAAACTTTGATAAATATCTTCCCTTTAAAAGGCTCATTGTCTAATGCTTGGCAGTGACTCCTTTCTCTTTCCTGTGTTTCCAGCTTTTGTACTCCTGTTGGTTCATTTTCATATTGTCGTTTCATATTGGCGAGCTCCATTTGCATACATGCTGGGCGGATTTCTAAAGTCTGCACCACAAAGACTGCAGTTGGCTAATTAACCTAATAGACCTGGCTGAGTGGGTCTCGATCGATTGCTTCGCTGCGAGTTGCAGTTTGATCAAAGCGTAGTACATTTCCTCAGAGCGGTTTGGTGATCATAAAGGATTATTTTAGGAATATTGAAGGCTTGTCTGTGTAAATGCTGCCCCCCCTGCCTGCATGCCTGCCCCTTGTTTTGTGCACCATGTTTCGAGATGTATTTACATCAGCTCTCTTGGCTTCAGCAGTAACGCCATCTGGGCCTGCAGAGCTTCCATCACAGAGGAAAAATTGTCCTTTTTGAACTCTTATTCGGAGGGTTTATTTCAGTCAAAAGCCTTACTGGATTTTGTCTTTTTTTCCAGTCTCCAGTGTGCATTTTTAGCACAACCCAGTTATTATGTTATTGCTGCAGCTATCAATAGATCTGTATAATATTTTGGATATTATTATTATTATTATTATTATTATTATTATTATTATTATTATTCAAATAGATTTTTCTTTAGATTAGATGCACTGTTGTCATTGTGCTTAGCACAGGTACAAAGCCACTGAGCATCATTCAGACATAAGTGCTGGGATTGTTCAGATGAGTCATGGCAACGTGGATCGCTGTGGTGATGGTGTCCTCTGTTGACCTGTTGGTGCAGTAGGCAAACTGATGGAGGTCCAAAGTGGTGGATATACAGAAAGTGGGAAAGAACACAAACGCTTACTTGTAAATGGAAAGTCAGACTGTAAGAAGAATTAACAAATGCTTTGTAATAAAAGGGTGATAAACATACTTTGTTATGCAATATGTGAGAGTCCTCCAGCGGTACAGTCTGGCAGACAATACGGTGGTTGTCACGTGTGCTCATTATGACACTTCTGCTTATCGACTCAGGAGTTCATTCTAAGATGTATCCTTCTGTACAGATTTATTTTATACAGTGAAATATAAATGCCATTTATTTTATTTTATTTTATTTTCTTTAATTGAATGTGTTATCAGTGTTATCCTGCAGAGACACTCCTACCAGAGCAAGGTAATTTCCTAAATCCGCCAGCTGTGAATCCACTGAGCTGAGAGAACTTGAGTTTCACATTCATGAGCTGCAATTTTTCCAAAAATACTCAGAAATATGTTTTGTCTGCTCTGTGTTTATATAAACTCTAAAGTGACCTAAATCTGTTGATCTGACTGAATCGGGAACCAAGTGAATAAAATATGCTACCTTTAAGTGCCATCTGTTAAAATTGCAAATCCACATGAGCAGTGTGAAGCCAATTATTTTGTTCTCACATCAGGGCGCTCTTAACTATCTGGATGAGAACGCAATATCAACAAAGTTGTTTTCGCTCACTGGTTTTGAGCTAGAGTTTGAATTGAATTTGATCTTTTTCCCTCTTGTTAAATGCAAAATTAACATTAAACTGTAGATTTGATAAAAGAAGAAAAGGCTTTTCTTTGAAGGACACCCACAGAAACACAAGATGTTTTTCTTGCAGTTAAACATTTTCTTGCCATTAAATGGCACAAAATGAGGTTTAAGTGCAGTTCAGGTTCAACGTGTGAATATATTCCAGGGTTCCTGTATATGTTAAAGGCAGAGAGTCAATGTTTGCTTATCTGATATGCAGCTCTGTTATGTCTGACCATTTCATTAGCTTTGTTTTGTTTTTCAGACCAGTGAATTAAGGGGCTGGACCAAAGCCCAGTATAACATAAATAAGGATAACTTTAATCTTTGATTCATGCAAAGTAGAGCAGGGCGATATGGCCAAAAATATTTATCACGATATATACCGTATTTCCCGGACTACAAAGCGCACCTGAATATTAGCCGCACAAGCTAAAATCAGGGGAAAATCCTGTTTTGTACATACATTAGCCGCACCTGACTAAAAGCCGCAGGTGTTTCAATATTGACTTATCATATGTAAGAGAATATGCACAAAGCGAATTGTCAGGAAAGAGATGGCTGTTTGGAGACACACCCCTTTTATTAATATTTTGAAAAACAAGTTATGGGTACATATTTGCATAACTTTTTAGGTATATGTACAAGTAGCGGTAATTACAAGTAGGAAACATGTACTGTGCTTCATAAATGAGTAACAAATGTAGTACATAACAATAACCTAGGGCACACCAGAAAAATAGATTGGACTACCTTTTAGGCTCAGGTGCAGTGACATGGCTTTAACAAGAAGAAAAGTCAGTCATTCACCACCATCTTCCTGCGCACTAAAACCACCAAAGTCCTCTTCTCCAGTGTCGGATACGAACAGGCTCAGGATGGCTACGTTATCCACTCTCAGCTTCTTTCCTTTGTTGTCAGTGTCAGAGTCGAACACCCTCAGAAGGGCCGTGGCGGTGTCCTCCTCTCCATCATGCAGCAGTCCAGCCCTTCGAAATCCGTTGGTGATCATGGATGTTTTCACACTTTTCCACGCTGTCAGATTCCACCGGTTGAGTTGGGCATAACTTGCTTTTCGCACGTTTATCGCCGCACATCATCCACGACTCCCGCTGAACGTGTAGCGCTACTTTGAAGTTTGTTTTTCGCACTACTTGTACGGCACTATGTTGCCTGGCGGATGGACATGTGACCAACATACCACTCTTGAACCCGATACTGTGTGTCTGATGACATGCCCTTCCGCCAGGCAACGTAGTGCCGTACAACACCGGAACAAACAAAACAAATCGTCTTACGATATCACAAAAATCATGGAAAATCCATAGAAAAGCCACACCTGACTAAAAGCCGCAGGGTTCAAAGCTGGTGCAAAAAGTAGCGGCTTATAGCCCGACAATTACGGTATTTGAAAATTTGCGATAACGATATAACTGACGATATAATTGATGCGAGACAAAATACAACTCCACAACATTACTAGCGCAAAAAGACATCCTTCCATTTATTTTCACTTAAACAAGAAGCTGGTTTTTATGTACATTAAAGCTTTATAAAAAATTAACAGTGCAAATGCAAATTCCTTGCTGAAAGTTTAACCAAAAGGCATTTCCAGTAGAAATGGGCCTGACATATCCTGAGCATAACCATGTATAATATCCACTGAAGTTAAAAAGAGGTGCTTTGCAACATTAAACTGCAGTGTGCAGTACGTATTTTTCGGACCATAAGGTACATGGGATTATAAGGCACATTAAGCGAAACAAAGCAGTCAGATAAATCAAACTTTATTAAACTCTTTCTTCTTGCTTCCTCCACTTCTGTACCATTGATTCATTAATGAATGAATTCTGCTCTATTTCCATGTTGTTGCAGTATATTAATGACTAACCTTGTATTGTGGATGGATTATCTCAGTTGTTCTCCTGACTGAAGTTTGGTCCATTTACAGCATCCTACCATGCGATTGCATTTGTCTCTAACTATCAGGAACTTTAACGTTAACTTTTATAAGTGGAAAAGTGTTAGTGTTCGTCCTCCAGCTTCACTGTTTATGTTATGCTAACATAGCTGTGTCGCTAGCGATCACGTAGCACATCATTATATACCAGCTAGCCCAACTTCAGTAACTTTACAAACGTCACTGCTGTTTAGTTTCCTGTCTTCATTTATGTTGGACGTGATAGCAGAGCTGTACGTTTGAATTTTTCCAGAAATCTCTGTCAGAACATGCAATATCATGCTTAGGTAACTAGCGAAACTAGCGAGCTAACTTCCGCTAGCTTCCTGCTAACTTCTAACTCCGTTAAATGTAGTAAATTTTGTTTTCATGGATGCCTGGAAGTTAAACTTCATAGTTACACCTGGTAAAGCAGCAATGCTGATCGTTTCATTAAAGATGAAAGAATTTAGACAGTTTTAACTCCCAGTGATGCTGCAGTGTTTGTTTGACCTGAAAAAGACGAAGTTTAGGACCCAGATTACTCCCAGATTTAAGAGCATCTTAGTCCGACAAATACGACAATAACGACGGCCGCTTGCATGTTCTGCAAAAAAATGTGCTTTGTCGTGTATCAGACGGACAAACACCAAACCAGTTCCACATCACTGAAGTTGCACCGTTTTTACAAACCAATTCTGGTTCATCTGTTTCACTCAACAATCGGCCATGTGCGTATGAAAACAAAGGCACTGCGCATGCGCGTTTTACTCATATTCTATCGCGATAATTAATTTTCCTATCGTTGCCTAACATTATACCGGTATTACCGTGAACGGTATAATATGGCCCAGCCCTAATGCAAAGCTACTCTAGTCCAGGACTAAAACAAAAATAAGATATGGAGCAAGAAATAAGCATAGTAGATCCCGCTTAATTATAATCACTTCAAAAACATGTTTCAGTTTGCACAATTAAATGAGGGGAACTAGTTAATTCTTACAGACATTACTCAGAATGGTACAATATTGATAAAGTTAATATCTGAGTTCATATATTAATGGCACAGAACGTTGTAATGGTTAGATGACATAACAAAAGCCCCATTCACAAATCTGTAGTGTTAGCTGTGATCTCTCTAATTAGTAACTGTTACATATTCATCTAAATTTAATCCTTTTGCAAATCTGCTTCGTCTGTAATGAGTAGAATAAAAATCCCAAAGGCAAAGTGTGCCAGATGGAAAAATTAATCCTGTGTGAATACATCTCTTAGTTGTGTTTCATTTTTGTGTTAATTATTTACTGTCAAGGATTCCTTGGATTCAGGATGTAGAATTACAAGGGTTACAGTTAAACGCTTATGACAGTCGATTGGTTTGTTGCACATATCTGTGCAGTTGTCTTGCTGGCCTCTGACCAGAACGTTGGCCCTGTCTGACATGGACTTGGACGGGTAATCTGTGAGATCAGCAAAATGTAATCTTCTTTAGTCAATGACCTGGGTGGCATTATTCGTGTGGCTCAGTATGACTCAATGTGAGTGTATTTGTGTACGCGTACAGTAATCGTAGTTCATCAGAAATCCATTTTGTATGGAGTAATTGTGAAACACTAACTCTCTGCTTCTAAATACTTGTGTGATTCATTGCCTCCATAAAGGAGGCTTCTCCTACTCTCTTCTCAGTGGCTTGCATACTCAGGGTTGCTAGTATCATGTTATACCCTTTTCTCTAAACATTTCTCTGCATTTTCACTGAAGGAGGCGGAGAGGACAAAAATAACTGCATTTGCCTCGAAGATGTGCACAACAAAAGCTGTCTTAAAAAGACAGGATTTGCCCAGAAGGTGCAATAGAACTAATTACTGTCAAGTTTAAGCTGATTTGTGAAGCTTGTTGCAGAAAGTTATTTTCAAATCTAGCAGTGTTACAGCAACGTCATCATTGGTGGTTAATGAAGGGTGTTTTTGGAGACGGCCATCGTGATGTGCCACGTTGGCATGTGAAATGCAGCACTGAGCTTTTTACTATTGTGATCTTAGCTTATTGAAACTAGAAGACATGAGGACAGGCTGAGAAATGGGAGAACTGGTCAATCGAAAGCAACTGAGACAATCTAATGCTACACAGATCCTGTGTAACATGCAACTGTACATCTGCAACTTGTGCAGTCACCGTTGCTTGTTATTAGAAAGCATACACTATATTCCCTATTTTACTTAGTCTTTAAGTAAATATGTGGCTCTTTAGCTGGTAGATGTTCCAGTATGTTCACCAGAGCTTGGCCAACCACGTCAGTTTGTCTTTTTAGTCTACATTGGGTTTTTAAAGCTGTTATTTGTTCACTGTTGGAGAAAATTGCATTTGAAGTAAGCACTGTAGTGAACCGAAACAATAAAGGTCAGACGTAAACTTGAGGTATGCTGAACAACAGTAGAGAGGCAGACAAGGAACCAGGAAGTAAGTCAAACCGAGGGTGTTATGATTATGTTTTGTTTTTTGTTTTTTTTGTAGCACTATTTATTTTGTCTGGTGTGTCCTTATTTTCTTTGGTATATTAAACAGCTGATTTATGTCTCCCTATTGTAGTGAAAAGTGAAAAACAGTATCTTTTTCTTTACTTCTTCTTTATTTACACCTCCTCTGCCTTGGTGAACCTCACCTTCTGCACTACTTTGGTAATTAACACTGGCCTGAGTATTTAGATTCTTTAAATAAATCATTTGAATTCTGAGCTTTTCATGTATCAGCGCCTCCTAATAAGTTTGATCTCTTTTAATTACAGAGGTGAGCCATGGCTGAACCAAACTCCTCCCGCCCCCAAAGGAAGATGTCCACCTCTGGGGAGAGTGTGTACAAGGTGCTAGGTCTGGAGAAAGGAGCGTCTGCAGAGGAAATCAAGAAAGCGTACAGGTAAGCTGGACTTTAGTTACTTCTCTTTATTAAAGTTCTTTTTGTTGTTTTGCCCATATTCTTAATTTTGGACCGTTAGAGTGGCTTTGCATTAGGGCTGCCACAAACGATTATTTTGATAGTCGACTAGTAGGGCTGGGCCATATTATACCGTTCACGGTAATACCGGTATAATGTTAGGCAACGATAGGAAAATGAAATATCGCGATAGAATATGAGTAAAACGCGCATGCGCAGTGCCTTTGTTTTCATACGCACATGGCCGATTGTTGAGTGAAACAGATGAACCAGAATTGGTTTGTAAAAATGGTGCAACTTCAGTGATGTGGAACTGGTTTGGTGTTTGTCCGTCTGATACACGACAAAGCACATTTTTTTGCAGAACATGCAAGCGGCCGTCGTTATTGTCGTATTTGTCGGACTAAGATGCTCTTAAATCTGGGAGTAATCTGGGTCCTAAACTCCGTATGCTTCAGGTCAAACGAACACTGCAGCATCACTGAGAGTTAAAAACTGTCTAAATTCTTTCATCTTTAATAAAACAATCAGCATTGCTGCTTTACCAGGTGTAATTATGAAGTTTAACTTCCAGGCATCCATGAAAACAGAATTTATTACATTTAACGGAGTTAGAAGTTAGCAGGAAGCTAGCGGAAGTTAGCTCGCTAGTTTCGCTAGTTACCTAAGCATGATATTGCATGTTCTGACTGAGAGATTTCTGAAAAAATTCAAACTTACAGCTCTGCTATCACTTCCAACATAAATGAAGACAGGAAACTAAACAGCAGTGACGTTTGTAGGGTTACTGAAGTTGGGCTAGTTGGTATATAATGATGTGCTACGTGATCGCTAGCGACATAGCTATATTAGCATAACATAAACAGTGAAGCTGGAGGACGAACACTAACACTTTTCCACTTATAAAAGTTAACGTTAAGGTTCCTGATAGTTAGAGACAAATGCAATCGCATGGCAGGATGCTGTAAACGGACCAAACTTCAGTCAGGAGAACAACTGAGATAATCCATCCACAATACGAGGTTAGTCATTAATATACTGCAACAACATGGGAATAGAGCAGCTGCCAGAGAATTCAACATTAATGAATCAATGGTACAGAAGTGGAGGAAGCAAGAAGAATGAGTTTAATAAAGTTTGATTTATCTGACTGCTTTGTTTCGCTTAATGTGCCTTATAATCCCGTGCACCTTATGGTCCGAAAAATGCGTAATGCACACTGCAGTTTAATGTTGCAAAGCACCTCTTTTTAACTTCAGTGGATATTATACATGGTTATGCTCAGGATATGTCAGGCCCATTTCTACTGGAAATGCCTTTTGGTTAAACTTTCAGCAAGGAATTTGCATTTGCACTGTTACATTTTTATAAAGCTTTAATGTACATAAAAACCAGCTTCTTGTTTAAGTGAAAATAAATGGAAGGTTGTATTTTGCGCTAGTAATGTTGTGGAGTTGTATTTTGTCTCGTCGGTTATATCGTTATCGCAAATTTTCAAATATATATCGTGATAAATATTTTTGGCCATATCGCCCTGCTCTATCGACTAGTCACCGATTATTTTTGCGATTAGTCGACTAATCAGGTCATGCATCCATTAGACGTAAAACCTACAGCTTATTGCACCAGCATGCATCTGCTCTTATATAACTATCATTAGCTTACAGCTTTAAGTGTTTTGCGTATGTGCTAACTAAAAATGAAGACAAGATGATTTTTTAATTTTTAATGAAATTTGCAGATTGTTTCTGTGAAGTTTAATAAACTCCTTGATATTTAAAATATAACAGGACACCGGAGTATATTCTGGAGCATCTCACACTTCTGATGACCAGTTGTATGCTTGACGTTTATTCAGCTGTGTAAAAACTATAACTTGAATCTCAGCCAAACTGATTTACTCAGGAACAAATAAAATACTAAAAAAAGCCAAACAATAACATTTTAAGTTATCTAAGTGACTCATATACGTTTAACCTGAGCAGCGAAAGACGGCGGTGGGTTTGACAACGATTTGCCGGGAGTCCGGTGTTCTCACGGGCTCTAGTGAGCCTTGAACCCGGGCTAGGTATCGAGCTGGTGGGTAACAGATGTCTCTGAAAACGTCGAAGCGCTTTTGAAAATATGAGATGTCTTGATAAACTGAGCAGATATTTGAGGTTTACACAGCTACATTCTCGCCTGAAAATGTGTTAAACGTTTATTTTGTGACCCAGAAAGAATAATAAGAGTAAAATTAAAACTAACTAGCTGCCGCCATTGTTGGAAACTAAGCAGGGCCGCACTATAAATTCTGGGACACAGTTTCTTCTTCAGGGTTTAACGGTTGGCATCCTTGTACATGCAGTGCTGCCATCTTCTGTTTCAGTCCGTTATTACACTCTTAAATCCTACTACTTATTCCTGCGTCTTTTGGGATCTTACAAAGCTTCAAACGACGCGTTGACTATTAAATTGGTCATCGACGATTTTGATAGTTGACGTAATCGTGACTAGTCGACTAATCGTGGCAGCCCTACTTTGCATGACTCACAAATTACAGCTCCCAAGTTTCTTTGTCTGCAAACAGAAGGTTTGAACAGCAGGTGGATTCTGTGCTACTACTCTGTTCAAATGTGTTATTTGTGTCCCTGATAGTGTTTACTCATAAGCTGCCAGATAACTAAAGTGCTGTTCAGAAATATTTCTTTACAAGTTGTCTGTTAATTCTGTCTGTAAAAGTGCAGACGACTGACATGAAAGCATTTCAAATAATATCTGTAATGCATTTACTTAAGATTCTTCAGACACTTCAGATTCTTATAATTCAGGAAATAAATAGGGAAAGTGCAAATTGATTAGCTGCCTCAAAATCACAGTTAAAGCTTTAATTTTACTTTCATGGAACAAACAAATAATACTGCTGCTTGTTTACTTTAATGTAGTTTCATGTGTGGGATAGACTTGTGACATTATAGAGTTTTTATTTATTTATTTTTTTAACAGTTTGAAAGTTTCCAGAACCCAAGCTGACATGTTGACATTCCACCTTCTTTGCAGTTTATAACAGTTTACAATCGTTTATAATTTTCACTAAGGTATTTAACGTTATAGTTACGGCTACAACTATTGGATATTATGATTAGTTCCATGGTCAGGCTATTTTCATCAGTTTTAGATAGGAGTACAGTATACAGTCTGCAATATAATGTGAAAAAGATTAAGCCGGTCATTAGAGTTGAAAGTGGTGGAAAATAATATGGTTGTAATTTTATGTGTATGTAATTTTAAACCATGACATCCTGGGCTTGAGCCTGTGAGGGAACCATGTGATATTTCTTCCTCACTCACACTTGCAGCAGATTCTTTCTGGCACATTTGGAGCAGACGATCAATAATTTTGTTGATCTTTTCCTTTCTCTCCTGACAGAAAACTAGCACTGAAGTACCACCCGGACAAGAACCCAGACAACCCAGAGGCAGCGGAGAAGTTTAAGGAGATCAACAATGCGAACTCAATTTTAAATGATGAGAACAAGAGGAAGATTTACGACGAATATGGCTCCATGGGCCTTTATGTGTCCGAACAGTTTGGAGAGGAGAGCGTCAAGTACTACTTTCTCATGTCCAAATGGTGGTTTAAGGTTGGTGTGTTTGTGTTTTTGTGTGCTATCTCTGACTTCTAAACTGTTTTCAAACATTCTCGAAATTATCCTAAAGAGCTTTGTCTCAGAATACAAAGGTCCTTAACCTGACAGCCCACTGGTGCACATAGGCTCAATGTCCAATTAAGCCTATGTGAGAGTAAAGAAATGTATGTCCTGACTTATACGTGCTCTTCTAAGGCAGCACACATCTGTAGTTGGCTACTTCCTGTGAAATGTGCAGACCTGATTCTCCCAGCATTGTCCCAACAACCCAGCCGTGTGTGAAAGTGGCTCAGCTGGATTTACTAAATATATTTGACCATTTTGGGACAAAATGGTTTATGCCTTTATTTGGTAATGTGCAGTGTACTTCAAAAATATAAGTTAATGTGTACTTAGTGGTGCATATTGTAACAGCAACATATTGTTAATGCAGTTCAAGGTCTGTGTATTAGAAGTCTGGTAGAATAAACTGATCTGCTGTTTGTGTTAAACAGGATTATTTTTGCTTTTATAATAATCTGTAACCGTTAACTGAGCTAATAGGTATTTTTTTAGAGCAAAGTGATCAGGTTTATAAAGGAGTTTCACGCTTGACTAATTTCCCAGCAGCCCGTGCTTTACCAGGCTGATTCCTGATTGGTGGCACTTTTTTTTTTCTTTCTTTTTTCTTTTTTCTAATCATGGCTACAGATCATAGTAGGCTAGATCAATCTTTGTAGCGTGAGTACAATATGAAACGTGATCTGGTGTTTTCTTGCTGGTGTGAGCTGTCACCCTCTGCGTCTGCAGAAATGCACCTTTTCCATCTGTGCCTCATAGTCAGTGTTTAGGGATGGATAACAGTACAGTGAGTGCGAACATAACTGCAGTGAATGCTGGCTTTGTGAGGCTCGTAATGTGGTTTTACAGTCCCTGCGCTCAAAAGATGTTCTGTGCCTCTAAAATCCATTTAGGGAAATTACAAATTAAACATTTTTGGGGAGGGTTTTTTTTTCCTTTCTTTCTTTATGTGATTGTCTTAGATGAATTATGATTGTTACACATTCATGAGTCTTGAATATGGTGACAGAAGCACTGACTGTGCAAAATGACATCTGTAATCTGTTTATAAAGGATTGGATGAAATCCTCACTGTTTGCTGTCAATAATTTGTTGGAGATTAAGATTAAAGTTCTTTTAGATCCTCTGTGTCATATGGCTAAAAATCTGTTTGCATGTTAATCCCTGTAGGGTCTGGTGCTGTGCTGTACATTATTCACTTGCTGCTGCTGTTGCTGCTGCTGCTGTTTCTGCTGCGGGAAGTGCAAACCTCCAGATGACGATGAAAACTACCAGTACGTCAACCCCGAAGACCTGGAGGCCCAGATCAAAGCAGATCAGGACGGAGGTAAGAAAAATCATAATCCAAGGTTATTTAACACTGTTACTGGTACCTTTGGAAACATCTTGCAAGTGTTTAATTATAGTTCAGTTGAAACCCAAATAAGATCATTAAAAAATGATGGATTTGGTTGACGTCGCAGGGTCAGTGGATTAGACTATGAAGTCTTTTTCACAAGGACAACCACTCACCAGCCAAACCCCCACAGGCCACAGCCTCCACTGTGTGAGGCCTGTGGGCGTAGTTAGGGGGGCAGTATTTAGAAAACTAGCATGCCTCAGGAGGCAGCCACAAAGGGAATGGGCAAAGTTATTGAGGGCTGACGGGTGACAACCAACTGACGCTGTCAGCCGCTGCCAAAAGCAGACCACGCAAGACAAACGAGTGTGCGCTGGTGGGCTTTTACTTCCTCTGGTGTGATTATTTGTTGGCTACAATCTCTCTTTCCATCATTTCGGCTCAAGCTGAACAAAATGATAAATGACTTTCATTTATTTTCTAATCAGATTTGCGCTAAATTGTAATTTTTCATTTGTGATCAAGTCTGAATTGGTATTTGTGCATCCAATAGACAAAACAAAGTCATTTTTTAAATTTTTTTTTTACTTCCGTCATAGAGGCAAAAGACTGTAGCCACCACTTATTAAATGTCAACCACTTTGATAAAGTCATCCAGTAAATGTGAGCCTGAGGCTGTGTGCGTGTGATGTGGAAAGTGGAATCAGTGCTTGTACAAATTTATTCTACACAGAATCATTATGACAAACATGAAAAAATTGTCAAGTTATTTTCTGCAGATTAATCTGCTGATGAGTCTAGTTTGTTTTATTTTTCATCCCCCTCCAGTTTAGTTGTGATCACTCTTGAAGAAATCTGTGACATGTGCTTTTCAGAAACTATTCAGAAGTGTTAATAAATGGAGTAAGACCTGAAGTAAACAGTGTGCAGAGACCAATAGTGCTGACAGCTCAAGCTTTGATTAGACTCCAGCCAGCTGGAGACACTCGGGTAGTCATTGCTGGTATATTTCTTTGAAGTCTGCTTGAAATTTGCCATCTGGGGCACGTACACAGTTGGTGCATTGTAATTTAAAGTCCTGCGGGGTCACAAGAAATTGGCCAACATACAGACATCCACACTGACCCAAGCAGGCTCACAGATGCAGAAAGTATAATCAAGACCTCAGAAAAGAAGGGAAAAAGGCATTTAATCACATTAAGTGACGTGGCAATGCCCATTTGTAGATCTGTTTAAAAAGAAATGCTGTAAATTCTACAAATATTTCTGTTGGATGTGGCTGTAGAGCACACTACAAACGCCTCTCCTGCGGCTCTGGCTCGTTTCATTAAAACTGTTAAACTGTTTCTTCATGATGTAGCCCTTTTCTTTCAGCAGGCCTGCTGAAGCGGGGACTTTTCTGTGTACACATTTTACAGAATGACCTGTGTCTTTGGTCGACTGTGTTAAAATCTGAACGTGTGATAAAGCTTCAAAGCATAACGAATGCATAAACTGTAACATGCTGAGGTGTTTATTTCTTTATTTATTGCTTTTAAATTGAGCTTTTCTTTAAAAAAAATATTTTACTTCTTGCTTTCTAGAGTTTAAACACTAACTTTAATAAATAAATACAAAAATCAAAGTCAGCTCTAAGGTCTCTGTTGCATCATCAGTGGATTAAACATGCTCTTATGCTTCAGGATTCGTGTTTTCATGCTCCAATCCAACAGGTAACACAGTAATCATAGGCCAGCCTACATCTAATCTGGGTCCAGAAACCCCAGAAGGAAAGAGCATGCCCATCCCCCTGCCTATGCCAATGCCGCCACCTGAGCCCCAGTCGCCAACTTCAGTCAACCCAGTAGTGGAAGATAGACCTGGGGAGAGCGTACCAGATTTAAAATGACTTGTAAGAGCCACGTCTACTGCTTTTTAAAATTTTTTATTTTGTTTTATTTTTTTTTTATGTGTCACGTTGTCATCCATCCATGTTGTCACGTAAACAAAGCCGTCTTGGCCCATCCTCACCCATCTTCACGCTCCATGTTGCATGTCCGCTGGCAGCACGCAGCTTCTGCTTACTCACTCATCCGTTTAAAAGAAAAAACTGCTCCTGCTGTCCACTTACCATCGTCATGCACATTCACTGCATCAGTCACTGTGTTGTTCTAGTCGTCTTGTACCTGCATGTCTCTTATTCCTTACCCGTGTCACATTAGGTGCTGTCATAACGTGAGCATGGTGATGTCGTGTTGGTGGCACTTTGTACAACATTGTTGTGTGCTCATTATTTCTGCTTGTTGTCAGATGATACGATTATGGGATATTTTTAGCATTTGTCCTGTGAAAAGAGAGGTCCAAATTAAGTTATTCAGATGGGATGTGGAGTGTTATATCACATTCACTGAAATGTGGACGTTAACTTTGCACAGCATTACATTTGTAAGATGGGGGAAAACAAACTGATGACCCTTTTGCCCTCTTGTAGTAGCTTTGTTCCCTTTGGCTAATTTATAGCTTGCTGTTTAAAACATAAAACTAGTTATATAGATAATTTGGATATTCTTGACGTAATTTCCAGGTCTGTTGTACGATAAGAAAGTTTTTAAAGGTAAGTTCCCCTAAAACCTACAGGTAAAATAAGAGGTTTGCTTTATCTTAGAATAAGACGAGGCCTTACAATAGGGCAGAAGAGTTATACCTTATTTATTTCATGCTCCGTATGTCAATGTTTGGCTTAATTTTGAAAGTGTGCCTTTGTCTTCTACAGGAAAGTGATGGTGTGGATAAGCCTCAACTAGCAAAAGCAGGAAGGTAAGATACAACGGATGATGATTTTAAAAGTGAAACTTGGAATATAAACAGTTGGTTTGAACATACTGAGAAAGTGGTCTGTGTAACTTAATTAGTGGTTGGGCAGACAAACAGCTTATTTTGTTCATTTCTCACGGTCATTTTGATGTGGCTATTCTCAGTCATTAAATATTAACTTTTAATTCCTTGATCTACAGTACAGTGTTAAATCTACTGTGTGGGCTGTAGACCTGCTAATGTAGATGGATACTAGTTTTCTCTTGCTTTTGAAGTCTTTTTTTTTTTTTTTTCCCCTCAGTAAAATATTTATTGGCTCCAATTCCAACATAAACATCTCAGTTTCACATGTGTTGGCAGAGCAGTGCAGACACACCAACACAAGTATTGAATCAAATGTCTGTAACAACAAGGATACCAATACTATAAATTAATTTAAATTGAATGTCTAGAGTTAGGATAACACTTTTGAATTAGGTGGAAGCTATGCACTGCTGTTATTGGCTATGCAAATAATAGCAGTGCATTATTTGCATAGCCAGAGTGTGGTTAGGTTTACGTTGTTAGATAAGGTGTTTGTATGTGTCCTACATACACAGTGGAAAAAATAAAATAAAATATGAAAAGCTCATTCTAAGCAACCTCATAGTTGGAATTTCACTTACTTGTCTCTGCAGCAGTATGTGCTAAGGTTGGATATACAGTTGCCAAGACTGGAATAAAAGACAGAAGCTTCTTGAAGTATGATTAAAGTTGTAATTAACCTGATATAACTATTTTTAATCTGATTTTGACTTCCTCTTTTTCCCCCTTCAGCCTTCTGCTCCCCTCTTATGACCCAGCCACATCTGACTGCTGCCAGCGACCCAGAGAGAAACCAGCCCGCTGTCACCAGCCAACCCACAGTTCAGGCCTGATCCACCCAGACCTACCCGAGCCACCAAACAAACCCTGCCAGGTGGGCACTGAAATGCTCCCGGCTCCCTTCATGGAACTTAAAATACGGAGAAGTATTCACGCAGATTAACCTACTAGATGCTACGAGCGTCATGGAGGATAATTTCAGGCCAGCTATTAAGACCACAAGCCATCCTCTAACAAGTCTCCTCTCTTCTTCCACCTTCACACATGTCCAGCCTGGGCTGGATGTTACCTTGATAGCAGTCCAGTTATCCAGGGCTAGGCTTAAAGTCCATCTCTTCTGGCCATTCCATTCTAACCAGTAAAGGTCTGACACTGGCCAGCAAAATTGCAAAAATGGGGACATGAGGGCCGAGAAAAAAAAAAAAAGTCACGTAGAGGTGGCTTTGATTGTTTACCTGCTATCCAAACCGGGACTGGAACTTACTACCTTTTTTTTTCCTGTCACAATCTTAACCGCCTCCCATCATGTTGGACTCCATTGGTCACCAGTAGGAGCACCTATTTTCTGTTTTCCCTCGTTAACCTGCCTAGGAGTTGCCCTCTGAAGAAACCCATACACGTTGGTGGTAAATTCATTGCCACTCTTTGTGTGTTCATATCAGTGGCAAGACAAGAACTACACATTTCTTCTTCTTCGTGAACAATTGCATTTAGTTAAATGTTGCATTGTCGTCCTCTAATGTCTCAAACTAGTCCCATCGATGGTTGTGTAAAAAATAAATAAATAAATAAAAAATTAAAATAACCTTCAGAGGCGGCAGGAAGTCTAACAGATGCTTCACCATGTAAAAAGTTTTCAATCAGGACACTGTTACATTTCATTGCTTTAACAATAAATGTCTGAGCCTAATCTTTGAGCTTCGATCAGGAGTGGACTTGACGCTTCCACCCCGGCGCGCATGCAACTTGTACGGCTGCATGCCTCTTCTTGTACAGCACTGGAACTCACCTCAAACGACAAACATGGGACAATTGCTGAGCTTGCAGACATGCAAACTGTAAATGAACACGAGCCCTTATGACATCATGTGCCACCCTCAGCGGGGAAAAAATAAAAAGTACCCCCCCAATAATAATCTGCCGACTGAAATGGACAATTACAGATGCCATAGTCTTTTAACTAGAAATAACTTTCTGTTAGATTTACTTATTTTTTTTATATATATATTGCGGGGGTTTTTTTGTTTTGTTTTCTTTTTTGTGTTGCAGTCAGATTATTCGGTAGACCAAAGCCGACAGCTTCATGTAGCCCAGGCCGATAGTTTCTAGAAATGCCATTTGCTCTGTAAGCCACGGTTCAGATTGTCAAAGCTGTGTGTATATTATGCATTTCAGTCTATGCACCGTGTCAGACGGGTCTGTTGCCATTTTTCTTCTTTTATTGTACCTCTTACATTCAGAACTGCAGAAACCCTGAAAGTTACTTGATCTATGAACTCAGCTCCAGATTCACTAAGACTAGATTGCAGGGCAATCTCTTGATTTAATTGCACCACTATTGCTTTCTATTTGGGGATGCTTTGGACATTTATTTGCAGCCTTTAAAAAGAGTAATGAGCAAGCAATCAACCATCTTTACTGCAAATTTCAGGCACTCGCCCTTTAACTGCAGGACTGATCCATTCATTCCTGCATCCTTACTGATCTGTTCTTAGTTTCTGGGCAGGAAAGTCCTCCTTTATGTACTAACCTGACCCTGGCAGCGCTGTACCTTCAAGAATAATTGCAGCAGTGACTAAAAATACAAGCCCCAAATGCACTCACTGTTGTCTGTTATTTTGCAGAATCACCCAGGAATACTTTGTCTAAAGTAATTCAATGCATGAGCACGATTGATTAAATCTAACCTGAAGCATTCGGCTCTCCTCTTCATCTTCGCTCATTGTGCACACTTGGCATCGCTCTTCCTTCATGCTTTAGTGAATCTGGATCAGTGTTTGTGTTGACACACCTTGAATTGCACAATAAATACAGACACTACAGAGATTTTTGGCTTCATCAGTTTTATACACCTTCTTTGAGTCAAACGCACTTTTCCTCTGTATTGTTTTTGGTTTCATGTTTTGTTTTTTTCCTCTTTTAGATTTCAGTCACATTCTTTAATTACAGTTGGTCATTCAGTGTGTCTGCACCTTTAAAGCTGCAGCTAACATTTATTTATTGCTTTTTGCTTGCGTTTAATGTGAGAAAATGGTAAGAAATATCCAACACTAGTTTCCATTATAGATTATTTCATCCAAAATCTGGAGGCAAAGACAAAGAAAAGCGCAGTTGGCAAATTGTTTCAGCTCTTAATCTGGGACACCAGAAACTTATTGAGTCACTGGTATCGTTGACATGCTAATGTCTGTGTTGTCCAGCTCAAAATGTCAGTGGATCTGCTCATGACAAAGCTAATTGCTTCTAGATGGCAAATGATTTAATTGCTTTCCCTACGGGTGATTTGATAGATTTAATGCCATCTAAGGTTGAGACGTGAGGATTACTAATGATGTAATGTGATTTTGGTGAGAGTTTGAGCTGCCAGCATTTTCCATGAATCATCCACTTTGCACTGATTTATTGACTTGTCTGAAACTGATTTTCTTCCTTGACTCAAAAGCTGTAATGGAAGACAGATGAAGCCCAATAAATAAGCAATTTACTTCAACAAAAGCTCAAAACACAGAACACATTGTGTTAAGCATTATTCTGCTACATCTCCATGGATGGATGAATAGATGGCTTTGGGCGTCTTCTGAAATGACAAACCTTTTTTCGTAAAGAAGTAGTTCAACATTTTGGGGAATCTGTTTTAAAAATGTATTTGCTTCAATGCTTTCTTGCCATCAGACTGTAACTAAAAGATGGACATCACCACCTCAGCGTCAACCTTTGTGTTAATGAAGGCTTGAGCCGAGGGGTTTTTCTGTTTTTGCCATTTTTATGATTTGAAACTGTGCATGATGAATGAGGGGTGGGTCTGACTAAAAAACCAATGATATTGCACAATCATAGGTTAGCAACTTGTCAATTACAAAGTAAAGCAGCCTCTGGTTTGTTAATGAGGTCACCACTTACAAACTGGACCCAAAGTTAATATGTGGAACTAGCGATCGAGGCCACGTGTTTAATCTGTAAACTCACAGATTAAAAGAGCGTAGAGCCATTTCCTTTAGACATCTATACGGCGCCGTCTCAGATGGCAGCCTGTCTAGCATGCTCTCTACAGTTGAAAATTACTTTGAGCATGTACATGACAAAAGAGTTTCCCTCGGGATAAATATAGTTCTTATTCTTATACAGTTGTGAAACTGGAGTTGCTGCCCTCTGTTGGCCACTAAATGAATGATGTGTTAAGGCCCTTCACCGGCTTAATTTTGTTAGTGATTTAAAATGGTATTGATGAAACACGAAATGCACATTTCCCAAAATGTTCAACTCTTCCTTTAGTAGTGCATGCATTTTAAAATGGGGATGTAACGATTTTGAAATTGTGATTCGAAACAGAATTTAAAATCATATACCAATATTATTACTCTGCAAGTTTATTTTGTTCTTATTTATTTGCCCCTCTCTACAAAAGAAAGGAAAAAGAAGATGAGCAAATAAAACCCCACTAAGCTCTTTTAAGGTCTTTTTTTTTTTTTTTTTTTTTTTAAAGCGATGACTCCTAAATGGCCTCTTATTTTCTGATGTTACTGATACTTGGCTTTTTTTACTGCTTAGTCTCTAATTTAAATAAAAAACGATATTTTACTCCCATGTTATTTTTAGATTGTTTTAACGTTTTCAAACCTCAAGCATTGTTTACTGACATCATGTGGAAGCTGTTCAGTTGTTGTCATGTGGAGCGTTACAGTCCTGTTTAGAGTACTAATGCTAGTTGGTCTTTTTTTGTATCTGTGCTGGCCAAAACTATAGTTGCATCTAAATTCGGCTTCTAAAACTCTTCTGTATTACCCGGTGTGTTATAATAAATGAATGCAGAGCTACGTGTACGATCATATTGTGAAAAAACAAACCACCTTTGATAAGTTTTTATCAGTCACTTCATATCTGCTCTCTTTATTCACATATCCGCTTGTTTCTGAGTGAAACCGTCTGCAGACGTCTGCATGTCATAGTTGTTTTTAATCCATAATAACATCCAAAAGTGAAACGGAGCACTTCATTTTCATTTATTGCTACATGATTAGAGTTTAAGCATGATGGTGAGCACTCAAAGTCATACTGTTTAGTTTTTTAAACACCATAAAACAGCAAAATGATTTTTTTTTTTTTTTTAAATCTTACTATTAGGCGACATGTTTTATGAAAGGATTTAACAGAATTGCTGATGTTTGACGCTAACATGTCAGCATGCACTGTTTGTGTGGTGTCCTCGGGATTCCCATGTACTTGTTTGCTATTCACCTAGGGACCATTTTTGACTACAAGGGTTACTACAACCACTGGCGTATGCTAAAAACAATTAGCATGGAGCTAATTTCTTTTTGTGGATAAGCTGAGTGGTTGGAAAAAAAACGTTGCACTCATCTTTTTTAAGAAGAAGAAATTTAAAAGAAAGTGAACAAATTTAGAAGAATTTGGATAAAGACATTTTTGGATGAAACTGGGGATTGATAAATAGGAGAGCTGACTGTTGTGGTTCCCTGTGGACCACATGTAAAATTTATTATAGAAACCAAATAAAACAACAGGATTTTATAACTTCTAGTGTGTAACTTTGTCTTATGTTTGTGCTTGCTTAGTAAATTATGTCAAGGGTTACATTTTTAGTTTTTTAGCACCACTTAAGAAAATAAGATGCATAAAGCTACTTTCAGCTTGCTCCCTGGCCACAAGGGGTCGCCACAGCAGGTCGCTTCACGATTTGTGTTTATTCAGTTATGTTGGCTTTTTTTTTTTTCTTAAATTTTATTTCTGCATTTAAATTAAACATAACATGCTTATACAAATCAACCGAGAACAATTACTGTCTTTAACATTTGTGAACTTATAAGCATGAAAAGAAAAAAAAGAGGAAAAAAAAGAAAAAAGAGGAAAAAAACAACCAAAAAAAAAAAAAAAAATTATAACAATATTAACTAAATGAATTATTATTATTTATTTATTTTTTAGTCTATTTCACTCTTTATTTAGGCTTTTGTTGTTGTTGTGGTGTTTTTTTTTTGTTTTTGTTTTTTTCAGGCTCTTCCCGATGCAGTAAATTTAAAATAATACTACAAAAATAATAATACAAAAAAATGGAGATAATTGAAAATACAGAAAAAAGAAGTAATTGAACCATTAGTGAATAATAAAGAGCAATTCATTGTCATCAGAGCCATCAATAGTGAATGAAACGGCTGCAAACAGTACCAAGAGAATAGCATGTGTGGTGGTGCTGGTGTTGACAACCATTATCACGTTAATAAACACTAAAGCAAAGGTTATATGGTAAATGAATGAGAGCCCAGCTGCATTTGGTGTTCGTAAGGGTTCAGGGTGGGTTTTATTTTTATTTATTTATTTTTAATAAATAAAAAGTTTGTTGACAGGAAGGTAATCACAGAACAGTCACACGGAGGTCTTCAGCTTTAATCCCTGTGTTTGTATGTTTGGCTCACTGCAGCAGCCCTCCACTCCAGACTATTAATAGTCCCGTTAGCCCATTAGCAGCTTAGTTCTGCCGACTCCATTCTGTTGATTAGCAAGTACTTCAGGGTTTTTGTTTTTTTTGTTTGTTATTTTTTGTCTGTCCCTGGGAACAGACCTCACTGCTGTATGCTGACAGGTTGAAGGCCACAAAGGGGTCTCTGGGTCACATTGTGAACGAGATCAGGCTTAGATTCTGCATGAGTAATCAATGATAGTTTACCAGGTCAGAGCATGAAAGCATAAAAGTGATTGTAAAACAGTTAATTCATAGTTACAGTGTCAGACAGTGACAAAAAGAACATACACAATGTCCCGCCTCAATGTGCAGATAGTATACAGTGAAATAAATACAGATTCAGACTGCTTCATACATTTATAGACTTTACTATTCTTAATTTTAGGCCAGTAGTCATCTTACCTCTGCTCTTTAACATGACTGCATTAATAAACTTCACGTCTTTAGTGTTTAATATTAATATTCACAACACATTACTTGATTTTTCTGATCACATTTTGCCCTCACATTAGTTAAAATGACTTGAGTGGTCCATAACATGATGTAGTTGTAGTAGTAATCAGTCATAGTCTGTTAAGTTTAAGCCCCAAAAAGAAATTCCTCAGTTGTAGTCACGTCCCTGCTTTGATGTCCAAGCTCCTGTATAAATGTGATATAATCTGAGGTTTTCTTGCACATTTGACACAGATATTCAATAAATGCTTTCTCCTGAGGCTGAGGGTGCTGAGGGTAAACAGTAGATGGCGTTCTTGAGTTGGTTATCTAGTCGCTGACTAATATTTCTGTATTTATAGAGTTTAAATGTCCTGTGAGCCGTTGTTTGTTTGGAGAGACGCTTGGCCAGTGATTCTGTTCAGCTTATTATTAGGATCTGGTTACTGACGGACTTTGTTTTTTTCTTCTTCTGCCTTCCTGCTTGAAGACTCAGTTGCACACCTCACATTTATATATTTAGTAGAGTGGAAAATGAACATTAAGTTAAGAACCAAACTAAAATTTTAACTTTATTAGAATTTCTTTTAAAATTTGAACCATTTTGGTACATTTAAAAAAAAAAAAAAAAAAAAGTTCTTACTGAATTGAATGTCGTCAAGAAACATAAATCAGCCGTGGGGGGAAAAAATGCTTTATTGTGTTGACTTGTACCCAGCTCATTATTTAGCAAAGCTTTGCTTGTTTGTTTTTAGTGGTTTCGATATTAAATATCTTTGATTAAATGATATTTTCACACTTTGCTTTGCTCCAAATAAGAAGGAGGCTTGTTGGAAAAATACAGCACAACAAATACTCCGACTTTCTGACTAATCTCCTGGTGAGATTACTCAGAAAGTTGGATGAACAGAGATGTTGCATACTCAGCGTGTTCTGCAGGAACAAACAGACATCTAAGTTGAGTAATGCTTCAAGCTGTTTATGCCAGCATGCTAATCACCTGAAACTTTGCTGTCACAGGTTGCATTATGTCACCAGGATCCCCTCTGAAGTATCAGACTTCATAAAAATAGAATAATTTGAACCCAGATACCGAACCCTGCTGTGATCCCCTGCCACTCCCAGACTTTCAGGAACGCAGTTTAGACAGTAACCCAAGCCAGAACAAACTGAGGAGCTAAAAATACCAACAGAGGGACAGGCTGGCTGCTGTGGGCCTGAGGTGTGTGGGAGGGTCTTTACATGGGCTTCAGGCAAGCTGGCTGTGGCATAAAGTGTTGGACAACTGGGGTTAGAAATGGCGCAACAGCTAAGTGGAAAATACTAAAAGCAACTAACTTTACAGCCATTTGAGAGTAGAAGGGCGGAACTTCCTGACGTCTTTGACATCTTCCTCACCACTGGAGGTGATGAGCTTTGCTCTCAGCTTTAAGCACCCGACAGCAGGCAGCTCTGGGCCCGGTGCTGGAAGCGGAGCAACCATGGAGAATCTGGAAAAGCAGCTGATCTGCCCCGTCTGCCTGGAGATGTTCTCCAAACCTGTGGTCATCCTGCCCTGTCAGCACAACCTCTGCCGCAAGTGTGCCAATGACATCTTCCAGGTGAGACTAAAAGAAAACAGGAGACGACCTTCTGGGTTAGTTTTAAAGGTTTTAGATGGCGTTCCCCTTTATCTACACTCATCCTCAGAGTCTGCAGTGAGCTTAGATTCACGCTACAATGTGATGGAGTGAAAACCCAAACAGACACTATTTATTTTGTTCTAGTCCACTTCCATGTTAGCAGATAGTATCTGTATATTAAATACGCTTTTGAAATTTAGAAATCAGATTTAGTCATTAATCAACACCAACAGCAACCTAAACTCAGAGGCTTTTTCTAATGTAAAAATATTTCTTTCTTCTAGCTGTTTCTTTACATCAGGTACGAGAATCTATGAACACATAACCCCAATTTTAGCCAAACTACATTGGCTCCCTGTTAAATATCGTATAGATTTTAAAATTCTTTTTTTTATTCACTTTTAAAATTCTGAATAATTTAACGCCCAGCTATCTCTCTGAACTACTCCACTTATACAATCCCATCAGAGCACTTAGATCGTCCAATCACAGGCTCCTAGCACAACCTAGGTCTCGACTGAAGTCGAGAGGTGACCGGGCCTTTGCAACCGTGGCACCCAGACTCTGGAATAACCTCCCTGTTCATATTCGTACTGCTGTGTCTCTCCAGTCTTTTAAATTACGTCTTAAAACTTATCTTTTTACTTTAGCCTTTGATTCTAACTAGTTGGCTGTTCTAGCTTATTGTGTTGTTACCTATTGTTTGTTGTCCTGTATTATTGTTTGTTTTAATTGTCTCATGTTTTTACTGACTGTGAAGCACTATGGTCAACACTGTTGTTTTAATATGTGCTATATAGATAAATTTTGATTTGATTTGATTTGATCATATTTTAATGTAATTTAGGGGCACAAACATTGCAGTTAAATGGCCAGATGTCACAACACACCTAACATCTGGCTCATGGAAAGTGGATCTGTGGCTGAGCTGAGGCCTTGACTGACAGTGCTGACTCACCCTGAGTCAGCACTGTCAAGGCCAAATGTGGCCTGTGGAAAACTGCAGATGTGGGTCACATTTATTGCCATCTGGCTATAAATGTTTAATATAAGTTTAATATAAGCCAAAGCAGAGTCTTCCTCTCTCTACACTGATACTGGGTTCATATGTGCAACCAAACAGAAATGCACCAGAAAGCAGTCTGAAGCAGTTTGTTTCTTTTCCCCTCTTAAATCCAGTCAGCTAATCCTCTGTGGCATTCCCGCTGTTCCTCCAGTGCGACGGCCAGTGGCGGTCGCTTTCGCTGTCCATCGTGCCGCCATGAGGTGGTGCTGGACCGCCATGGAGTCTATGGCCTCCAGAGGAACCTGCTGGTGGAGAACATTATCGACATCTATAGACAGCAGGAGTCCTCCAGGTGAATGACCCACCGAGGGAGGGTTGAAAGAAGGGGTAGTAACCCAGGCAAATGTTTCTTTTAGTGAACTTTTTAAGTCATCACATGTACATATTTGAGGGTCTTCAGGGGCACACTAGCATTGTAGTGATGCCTCAATACAGCCACAGGATTGCTCTGGTGAAGCTGTGCCTCTTAATAAAGTCTAAGCAGAATTGTTCTTTTGTTTTGCAAATACCAGATACAATGGTGTGGTGGAGATAAAATACTCAGTTTGAGACAGTTTTTTCTACTCTTGCTTCTGTATGACGTCAATGAGAGGGTACTAATAATGCGCTCATCTCAGGCCCAGACTCAGTGGCTGGAATTACAGAAGCCCCACCCACCTACTAGTCAACCTTCTATTTGCAAAAGCTGGCCAATCAGGAGAGGGTTGTTTTGAAGGGAGAGAATCTGAAACAGCTTGTTCAGTCTTTGAATGCACTTTCCCAATAATATTTGTTAGTTGTATTAAACCAAAATCAAGTAATTGTACCATTGGACACCCAAGACAACCTGTTTTTATTTCTTGTTGTTACTATGGGACTCACCTTCCTCAGAAACATTTATCTCATCAAACCAATCCTGATTCACTACTAACTGCCACATCCAATCCGGGTAACTCACAAAAGTTAATCAGGGCAAGTTCATCCAACTAATTTATTTTATATTACATTATAATTATGTAATGAGATTAATACAAATCTAAGTAATCAGAAGAATCATTAAATTAAACATTATGCTGATTGTAAATCTTGAAATTCTTCATTCATCATTTAAAAACACTAACATGTGTATTGAGTGTGCACTTAGCTGTAGTAATGAGTGACTGCCTGCAGAGTGCAGCATCGTATTTTATTACAGCAGGTTTCTGGGTTTGCATGTTTGTCAGCAGAGCAGAAGTGATGTATGCATATACTGTATGTTGTGTTCTTGTTCATTGTGGCTGATATAAAGTATATTTAGCAGTAACAACAAAGCCGTGCGTGCTTACATAATCAACATAATCATAATCAAATAAACAACAACATTGTAGCGTTCATTTTTGGGTTATTTGTCTCCTTTATTTCCAGAGACATATTTAAAGACAAAATCAAGCACAAGTCACTCAGTTTTGAAGTACAGACTAAAATATGTTAGCCAACACGTGTCTTGAGACACGTGTTGGTTTTATATTTTATTGTATTTTCTTTATTGCTATATTTTGATGCACAGGTTGATGATCACAGGAGAATGATGTGTTGTGTGCACAAGGAAAGATGTTGGAGATATGAAGAGTAACGAGAAACGCCTGATGCTTTCGCTGTAGTTACAGATTATTACAGATTGTTGCAGGTAACACGTTTGATTTTTAATAATAGGTAAACAGAAAGATGTTTAATATTTAGATTTTGGCTGAAGAAACACAAATTCTGAACAAGGTCTAAAAGTAGAGTCGTTTTTAATAAGTGTATCAACCAGAATCAGTTATCAAATATTTCCCCAGCTTGACTCATGTGGAACCTGACACAGTAACTGTTCCACCTGAGTATAACCAATACCCGAGCACTGTAGAAATGACAGTATGACAGTTGTTTCCACATGCATCCACTTCGTATAAAAAGTAAAGCGTTTCAAGCAGAAGGCTCTTTAGTACATCTGCTCTCCACACTTACCACAACAGATCGTCCTCAGTGTAAATATGCCTCTCAGAATAGAAGCTGAGTGAGTCAGTGATAAAAAAGAAGAGCGACAGTAGGACAGGAGTCCCCTCTTTATCCGTGTGGGTTATAATAGATGTGATTGTTCACACGGATGTAAACAAATCTTTTGTAACTTGTGGTTTTCTCATCATTTTTTCACATGCGAAAAATATTATCATAACTTAATCATCGTTTCTGTCAGAGATGCCTGCGTCAGAGTACAAAGGACAGTTTGTTTCATTAAATTTAGCTGTTGTTTCTCGGAAGCTACGTGGCACCAGAGTTATCCATGTCCGAGTCAGCTTCTTTTTTTTAAGTGAAATGTCTGGCAGTGATCAATCTGGGAGGAGAATGATGTCAAATCACACGCGCAAAAATAAAGGAGACAGCAATGATAATGACCTTTAAATGCATACACTATTCTTGTATATATTAAAGCTATAATAAAGGAAACCAGCTGAGCTGTAAGTGAGCAGTGACATTCCTGATTTGCAGGTGGCAAAGGGACAGCTGCCACCTCTGGCAAAATCTTTATGCAGTTCTTCCATCATCCACTGACGTCAAAGTACGTCAGTGATAACAGAAGTAAACTAAGCTGCTTCAACAATACAGACAATGATGCCAAGTCTTGTGCATGCTATGCATGGGAATGAGATTAAAAATGAGCCAAGTTTCCTTTTAGTCACATTTTAAGGGTATTAAAATGATGGCTAACAGCTTATAAAAAAGAGCTACTTTTGGATTATTTTGTAAGTGAAACACTGGTTTTCATCTGAACTTTCTATGTGATTTACTGTGCAACTGCCTTTGTAGCTGTAGGCTGCTGCAGGCTATCTGCAGGGGTGGGATGTTAAATTTAATTTCTTACAACCTTATTTAGATTTACTGTAATGGAGTTTAAGACATTTTAATTACAGGCTGCTTTAAGTTAAAGATTGACTTAAAATATACTTTTTTCACTGCTAATATGTTAAGGTAAATATTAAAACTTACTACAAATGGGTGTGATATTGACAGAAACCTGTTATATAAACCTACCAGGCTTTTATGTCCACATCCAAATTTCCCTGGAGCAATCTTTACATTAAACGTGATATTTTTTTTGTATCTTGCAGACTTGTTAGCATGAAGCCAGAGCAGCAGCAGCTCATGTGTGAAGAACATGAAGACGAGAAGATCAACATCTACTGTTTGTCCTGCCAGACGCCGACCTGCTCCATGTGCAAAGTGTTCGGACAGCACAGAGACTGTGACGTGGCTCCGCTCGGCACCGTCTACATGAGACAGAAGGTGAAGGACGGTTACAGCATACAGTTTCTACTTCGCGCCACTTCACGCTTGACTAAACCAAGTTGTTTTCGCTCTCCTACCTCTCCTTTTAACCAGTCTTTATTCTAACTAGCCGACCCTTGCAATCAGAAGGTTTAAACAACAGGTGGATGATGCTCGTATATTATAAATATCATGAAAAATTACATTATAGCGCAAAGAGTAGGAAAAATACTGTTCAAACAGTTTGAATAGATCCACTTTAAACTCGCTCATAGCACATCTAAATATGAAGTTAAACATGTGAAGATCACAGATAATCCAGTCAGCTTTCAAAATAAAACACTGCTTGCTGATATAAATGCCCCATCTTTGTTTTCCCAGGGTTCATTTGTGATTCTCACCCCTTATTTCCATCTCATACTTTAAATGAGCTCAGTCAATTCACATTTCCACCCTCACATCAACTTCTTTTACCTTAAGTTTATTTTCAGCTTATTTGCAGAGAGCCCTGCTCCGAGAGCTTGAGCTTGTTTAAAGGTCAAATCACCACAGAGTTGGTAAAATAGTTTCTACCATGAAAAATACAGGTAGGTGTGTTCTTACGATGACCTTTATCTTCCAGCATTTTTTATCTTATTTCTATTTTTACATTTTTCCTCTTCCTCCTCGGCAAAATGCACACCAGCTCCCACTGTGGAAACCAATTCATGACTAAAAAGAGAAACACAGCAACTGTTAGGATGTGAAAATTTAAGACATTTTTTAACCTCAATTTTGATTATTCTGATCAAACTTAAGACCTTACATTATACATGACTTTGTGTTTATGATGCAGCTAAAACGAGACCAAGAGCTGACTGATCGAATACCCAGAGCACACGAACAGGATACATATAACCACTAAAATCAAGGCTTCAGTACATGTACATGATCATCTGTCCATCTAAACATCAGTGGCATTGCTCTGTGCACAGATTAAAAGTGCAACTTCTGTTTTTCAACACACAAAGTCACACAAAGACAAAGTGCAGCAGTTTTGTCATGCAGATGGCAGCAGCAGCGTCCGGCATGTTATCGAGCAGTTGGCTTTGTTGACATTTCAGTGCCGGCCTCTCCATCTCTCACTCTGCATCTGATTCACTCATCTGAAATTTAGATGAGGCTCCTGAAAGTTGTTGATTCCCCATCTTTGTGCAATCTGAAAAACAAAAAAGTTTGGTGATCTCATTTGGCCGGCACAGAAGCGAGAGTGTTTGTTACACGAGCAGCTCATCAAATCGCACTCTAACTGTAAAGTGGCTATAAAAATATGCATGATGTCATAAGATATTCTAAACAGATGCATGTTGATGACTCATGTTGTTGTTGTGCTTGCTGGTGGCGGCGGTTACTAATGAGAAAGTACTCGTCCTGCGGAGCAATCCTGCGATTACTATGAGAGAGGTTTGAGTTAAAGTCAGCATCTGCGAGAATGATAAGACACTTAGCAGTCGACTGTCAGATTTTCTTGAAGGTGGAATTTATTTCTAGTTTGTGTCTGTCCGAAAGCAAAAGTTGAAACAGTCTTTGCAGTCCAAAGAGAAGTAGTTTAAATATAAAAAACAAACAAGGAAAATAGTGAAAAGCTCAAAGTAATCACGGACCTCTGATCAGAATTAAAGGATTGAAACCAACCATATCTGAACAAAAGTGCATTTTTCCAAAACACAAATCACACACAGACCGTTAAATATGAATAACATTTAAAAAAACAACAACAACATTGTATTTAAGAAAAATAGCGGTACTGAAGTGTTTTACTTTAACATATAATCATAGAGGCAGGAAAAAATGCTGAAATTTTTATTTTATAAAATATAACTGGGGCTCCGACAGTATTTTATCAGCTTATAATGTCACCATGAATACAACAGAGTGTCTCTCAGTTAAGAATACCAGAATAACAGTGACGCAGTAGCTCATCTGGCTCATGGCTCGTCATAATTCACAGGTTACTGTAAAGTGTGAAGTACAGAAAGAACATGATGTTTTCTCGTCACTCGCTGTATCGTGAGAATTAAAATTCACTGAGAATGGAAAAAATGTGACCTTGACATTAAGCAGAGTTTGGGTGAAGACCTTTGAGGTGATTGCCAATGTTTGTAAGTTTAGTAGCAATAAACGCCTCACCACTGTGTAAGATCATTGCAGCTTTGGTAGGATGTACTAAAATATAATGTCAAATATTTAGAAAATATGTAGGGAAACATTTAAAAATTCATTTTAAAGATCTGCTCTGGTAGATCGCTCCATATCTGAGGAGCCTCAAGAGCAAACATTAGATAAAGCTTAAAAATCCCTCCTGAAACGCATGTTGGGTCATTAAAATCTGGGTAATGGGCTCACTTTTTCTGCATTATGATGAATTTAACACTTGTTGATTCATTTTTAGTTGGTAGGTGTTAAAAGATGATTGCAATAGTCTAACTGAAAGGAAATAAAATAATTTATAATTGTTCTAGTGTCTTGAAATTTGAATATGTCTTGAATAGCTCTTCTTGGACTTGGGCTGGATGACATTTATTTGTTTATTCACTGGTAAGAAATAGCAGACATTTTCCTGACAGCTTATTTCGTTGTTGACGGATATGACGTTATCAAAGCTGACGATTTCAAACACATTAGGTTGGTTTTTGTAATTTTTTTTCCATGTTAACTTTAAGTTTCCGTATTAACTGATGTCAGTGATGCTCTGAATGTTTGCAGACGGAGCTGAGTGACGGCATTGCGATCTTGGTGGCCAGTAATGACAACGTCCAGGCAGTCATCTCTCAGATGGAAGCAATCTGCCACACCATAGAGGTTAGACATGAACACATGAGGCGCAAAGGATGCAATTTCATGTCTAAATCCAGCCGCTTTAGCTGTACGAGTATATAAGGGTCGCTGAAGAAAACACAATGAAAGGGCTGAGTTAGTGTCAAATACTGAGAATAAAAACTTGAACGTTTTGGGATTAAACTCATAAATTTGTGAGAAGAAAAACTGTTAAATGTAAGAAAGAAATTATACATTTATGAGGAAAAACTAATTTATTAGAAATACACAAAAAATACAAGTTACAAGACAATGAAAGTTATATGAATGAAATTAACATAAAACAACTTGAATCAGTTACTGAAGAGAGATCATCACCACATCACCCTCATTGTTAGTCTGTACTGCCTTAAAAAACATAATTTAATTTTGTTAAGGATAATTATTTCCTTAAAGAGACAAACAGTAATCAGTAGATGAAATCAGTCTATCCTGGATCAAACTTAGCTAATGCAAAATGTGGTGTGATAACATTAATTTCAGCAATAAACTGAAATTGATTTCTCAGTTACAAAAAAGTTGCTGTGACTGAGGCTAGGTGTAAGAGCACACAGACTAGCTGTGTTGTGGTTTCTGTGATTTAGTTTTTGCATCTTAAAGGAAAGACACACTGGTTTGGGTGATGTCGTGGTGGCTTCATCCATGTTTAATAATTAGTACTGGAAACAATGATGGTGAAGTTTAAGTGGGACTGATGAATAATATTAGATATCTGACATGTTAGTTAGAAAATGACTAACACTGTCACGCCATCATTCTTTAGGAAAACGGCCAGCGGCAGAGAGAACACCTGAGCGGCCACTTTGAACGTTTGGTGGCCATCTTGGAGGAGCGGAAGCAGGAGCTGGTGGGTCTCATCACCAAAGAACAGGATGAAAAGCTCAAACATGTTCAGTCGCTCATCCGTCAGCACAGCGATCACCTGGAGGTGGGCGTCACGCTGGTGGAGTCGGGCATACAGTCCATGGAGGAGCCACACATGCCTCTGTTTATACAGGTGGGAAAAAACTGCAGTTTCACAAAAAGATTCCTTGTGTTTCCAGACTTGATCAAATATGACTCTACAGTGTTTCTCACAGTACACCTCCTAATTTTGCAAATGTGAGGTGTGTGTCTAAACATTCACATTTAAAGATATGTACATCTTTGAAACATAAGGTGAACATCCTAAAATCTAATTTCTGCATCTTTACAAAGAAATATTTCTGTTGTAAATCAAAGTAAGGCATCAGCACGGCTCCTCGTCTTTCCCATTGCTTCTGTATCTTTCCACAGGACGTGGTTATTGTTCCTCTTTTCAGTAGGAGGACTGTAAACCTAACCATGATTCAAACCTCTGGCTCAGATGAAATGAACAGCTCACACAATAAGCCTCATTATGCAATCCATTCTAAGGGCCTTGTAACGTCACACTTCCTGGTGCAAAATACAAACGAGAGTCCAGAAATTTATGCCTCCAATTTTTACACTTCTAAGTCTTCCAGCAAGAGATTGATTCATTGATTCGTTATTGTATTTTCTTTTATTGAATATTATTAGGTGGGCCAAAGATTTCTGCTGGAAAAGGGACCAGCAGTGGACAGACCTCCGGGGTCCAGGCCCACTCTATAAGTCGCTGTACTTCTTCACTTCAATTATAACGTGCATTAAAACAGTTTGGTAATGGAAAACTTAAAACACCAATATTGGGTTTGCAAAAGTTGAGTGCTTCTGTAGCGATCGTGGTAACCAACATGAGGGAGGAGGACACTGAGTGGACGGGCTTGTGCTGGTCAGATTTGTGTGCAAAGTGTCTCTTTGAAATTAAATAAAAGGTCATTTATCGGCTTGTCAGACTAGTTTTAAAGCTTTATGCTCCTTGAAAATTTGCAAAACAATTAGAAATGTGTTGTTCTAGTGTGTGGTGAGTTCACTTGCCTCCATTGCCTTTGGTTTTGGATACATTTCTCTATGATTATACTAGCGCGCTATACATATATGCTTGTAAATATGTATTGCATTTATTTAATTACTTTTTTGAGAATAGCAAAGTGGATTGAGTCGAATGCCTCTCCATGAAGGTTGGCTGCTGGTCCAGTTTGCACGCTATGCTGGTATCTAGTTCATGATGAAAATTTTTACAATTTACTAAATTTTTACTATAAATTTATACACTCCAATTTTAATGTACTAAAATCATTACTGCAATTTTTTTTGTCCCATTTAGAGTCAAACCTGTACTACATTTAGCTTCTTTTTAAACCATTATTTTTTAGCTGTTCCATTACCAGCAACCCCACTATCATTACTCTTTGCTGTTTATCACTTTCAGATGTCTGTGTCTAACTACCTGAAGTGTTCGTTAATTACTTTGAGCTTTTCCATCCTAATCTATTTATATTGACGATTCATCCAATATTTATAGCTAAGTCAACATGTTATCTGCTACTTCAGAGATCTATTTCAAACATCTATTTTATTGATTAGCACCAGCAAACCCTTTATTACTTTTAGCCCATCATTAAAGCCTTTAAATTTAGCCAACAGGTAATTACTGGTCATTTGTTTTCCAACCACTCGGCTGCCCTTTTAATGCCTTTTCTTTAAATACGTTTCTCGGATTTGTTCACATAATTACAGTAAATACAAGAACACATAATTACCGGAAATGGGAAAAAAAACTCAAAAACTCACTGCATAATGTGCTAAAGTATGCCTGAAAGATGGTCAGCGTGTTATTTACCATCAAGAAAGACTGAATATAAACGTTTTATTTTTATATTTAAATTCTAATTCCTGTTTTTAGCTGACAGCTTAATTCATTTTTCCACATCAGCCTCCAGGCTTCCTTAAATAACTCGCTGCTCGATGACACCTGGCCCTCTTTTAATTATGTTAAAGCAACCGATGACACAACAGCACCACAGACGGATGTTTAAATCAACAGTTTATTTTGTTATTTATTTAACAGTCTCACCGCACTCTTCACGTGCTCCTCCGCTTTCCCTCTACTCATCGATATTTTCCCAGGCTCAGCTCTCATTAGACAGGATAATCCATGCTCACTGATGATCAAGAGCTTTATGTATACAGCCGCAGGGCGAGGAGGGAAAGTGGAGGAGCGAGCCCAGCGGGACGCCTCTCCATCGGGCGCTCTGCTTCAACAACACCCCCAAGGACACATGAGTCTCCTCCGGTCCTGAATAGCTTAAAGGCAAACATCACGTCTGACGCTCCCGTGATTAATTCACACTCGTGTAGAGATAATGAGAAGCAGGTCAGCCCCTCAAGTACACCGCATTGATCCACCAATCAATCACACGCTCATACATTTTGATGTATTCCATATTCAATGTATGGACTTTTAAAACACACTTAATTATGTAGAAAACACACAATAACTAGCTCGGCCTGAGCACGGGGATGCTCAGCAAGAATAAATTAAATTAACTGATTTGTTTTCCTGCTGTTTTAATCACTGTGTATCTGTAGGTGTTCTTAAAAATTACTACTTCAGCTGTAGCTCAAATTAATAAGAACCGGGCTGACGGAGCAGCAGCACGGTGTGATGGTGATAATGAAAATAAACACCATGGAGTCACCGCAGGAGACGAGTTTAACTCATGTTGAGGAATCTCAAAATTACTCACGAAGCATCTTTGAACTTGTCATCCTTCGTGACGTGCCCTTGTGTAAGTGGACCAAATTTAACAACAACAGCTGAAGAACATCAACAATGACCTAGAGCTATACATGAGTCACACTTTAGATAAAAAAGTGTGACTTTTTTATTTATACTGGCATTGCATGCAAACACTCAGTTCGTCCTCGTTCTAAAACATGATCTGAGGATATTTCAATTGATGCACTTTTTGCAGACTGGGTCTTACCTGTTAAATAAGTATTACCTTCTGTATGGAAGGAGCCATTTTACCCACAGTGTTCAATGCAGTCTTCTTTTCATGGTCAGAATAAACAGGTACAACTGAAATTTGTCAACTTTTTCAATTTTGGGTTTTCAACAATAGAAATGAAATGAAAATACTGGTGATGGAACATTCTTTTCAATCAGTTTTTCTTATAACCAAAAAAAGAAGAAGCAAAAACACAGGAACACACTTCCTATACACTGGGTGTGAGTGGAGCCCTCTAGTGGTCCACCACAAACTATTCTTTTAGTGGATTTTATGTTAGTAACTCAAGGATTAAACACATCTTTGCTTATGAAATAATCAGAAATATGTCTAGACGTCTAACAGGTACTGTAAGGGTAACATACCCTTAACTATATGTAGAGCAGCCACTTCTCTCGGTTCAAGCCAACTTTCTTCAGATTGGCTGTCCCTCGTAAACTGACGGTTTGAACAGCGGGTGAGTGGGGTAACTGTGTGACCACATTACGAGTATCCTCTCTCAGTGACATCATACAGAGCCAGGAGTACAAATAAAACTGTCTGAAAGTGGGTTTTTAGAGTAGTCTGAAGCCAACGCTTACATACAGTTACCTCGTTATTTGAAACTTTAGTATGTTCAATATGATCATTCATTATTATAACAGTATACGTACACAATAAATAATATACACTTTAAGCTAGCTCCATATTTGGGTTTTGCAGATGTTAACATTGGATGTGCTTCCTGATGCACTGTGTCCCTGCCCGGCCAACCAAAAAGTCACACTTTAGCATTTTTTGGATCAACTTTAGCTTTGATGACAGCTCGCAGTCACCAAGGTATTGTTTCAATATATTAAGGCATGGTTACAGCGTTTTTCATTTTCCGTCCACAGTGGTGTTAATTTTTAACCAACATCTTGTACTGATGATGCGTAAAGTCTTCTCCAACATGTGCCAAAGATTCTTAATGGTCCATATGTGAGAATGATGCCTCATGCACCCCGAATCATCCTTTTAAAATCTGAGCCAAATGAATTCTGGAATCATCTTGAAATACAGCCATGCCATCAGGGAAGAGATAATCCAATCATGGAAATCCTGGTTCATTCAGTGTATTCATGTAGTCAGTTGACCTCATCTTTAAGAGGTGAGAACTCAGTGGGAGGTTCGTACCTCTTAAATATAGCGTAAGTAGCTCAGGCTGGAGATGCTACTCGTTACATCAGAAATAACCTGATGATGTGGTTTAAAAATCTGATAGTACGCCTCGTTGATGCCTCCTAAATAAGGTGTTTTGAGCAAGTCCTGGAGGAAGACCCTGGGGCAGACCCATAACACACTGGAGAGATTGTCTCAGCTTGCTTGGGAATACTATGGTTTCCCTCCCAGAAGAGCTGATGGACATAGCCAGAGAGAGGGAGGTCTGTCCCTTATCTAGATCCAGATAGACGACAGAAACATCCCATCCATGATGAATAATTCTGGCAGAACGGGTAAAAGCACAACAGGTTGGCATTTTTCAAGAACCCAGCCAAGGGGCAGTGGTCAAATGAGTATTTCAAACCAAACAGAAGCCCTAAAATTTCAACGATGGTGTTTTCAGCTGGACTAAAAGAACAGGCTACTTTGCCTGTTTGTGAATATTTTACCATTACAACACATCAGTTCCACTAATCTAGATTTATGCAGATTGTGTCAGAATTAATCCAGCTACAACTTTCTCAGTCGGCTGCCTGAATCAGTTTTTACCACCTGAAAAAAGTCAGTAATAAAGATCATATTCACGCCTTTCACTTTGGACAGAGCACACATGATTAAATACGATGTTGTAAAATGTAGATGGACTGACATAAATGTGTTTTCATAAGCTCCAAGTATTATTATCACTACAGATATTCAGGCTCTTCTATAGAGAAAAGGTTTTATGGCACACTTTGAGGACTGATGAAAACCTGAAATAAGTTCATAAAACCTGAGAGCCGACAGTTGGATGACCCACGTGTCCCTGACCCGATTTTAGGTTGTTACTAAATTCGGCATCTTTACTGCTGATGTCTGCGTCACTGCGTCTCCACGGAGGAAAATGTGTTTGTCTGCCGGTGCGTTTGTAGGAGAGAGAAAGTCTGAGCCTCAGGTGTCGCTGTTTTATGCCAGAACAGGTGTTAAAGAAGATAGAGCAAGTGGAAGCAGGTAGTAAACACCATCAGGCCATTCTGGCAGCTGTCAGTGTTAAAAAATCCATGTTTTCATTTAGCACGGTGACGTCTATGACAAATACTTGTGACAGATGTTGTTGGCAGAGATGACTGAAGCACAATGTAATTAACTTTCTCTTTCCTCTTTTCTACTTTTCTCCAATACCAGAGCGCTGAAGCCATACTGGAAAAGTAAGTGCTCGTGGATGAAGCTCTGATTGTGAATGTGACCTTTCCATCCTGCATGTCAAATATTTTACTTTTTACTCTGAGAAGTTGATCTAACCTTAATTTTTAACCCAGCCATCTTCAGTCTAGATGGAGTCCTGTAAAAAGTGTCTCACAAATACATTTCCATAGGTTTGGGAAAGCTTTCCAACCTTAAGGTGTTCAATCATTTCACTGATATGACCTCCAACATTAAATCGCTCAACAATCCACGCTGATATGGACCGAGTAATGTGTTAGGAATGAAAGGATGCCGCGTTGTTTGATAGGAGTAAAAATTCATCAATCTACAGAGGGCTGAATCCAAAGACATCTTGAAAATCAAAGTGAAAAAAGTCAGTGTTGCCGAAATTCCATTGCAGAAACTCAAGGTGGTAGTTTGTAAGCCCCCATATGCCTGTATACCTCCATAGCAGCGTCAAGGCATGCACCTATTGAGACCACGGATGGTGTCCTGGAGGATCTCCTCCTAGATCTGCACCAGGGCATCGTTGAGGTCCTGGACAGTCTGTGGTGCATCCTGGCACCACTGGATGGACTGATGCATATCCCGGATGTGTTCTATTGGGTTTAGGTCAACATGGGGCACAGTGTCACTTCCATCATCCTCCAGGAACCAACTGTATGCTTCTGCCACTGCACTAGTGTAGGGTCTGACAATGGGTCCAAGGATTTCATCCCGATACCCAAGTGCCGTTGCTTAGCCTGTAGAGGTCTGTGCATCCCTCCATGGATATTCTTCCCCAAAACATCACTGAACCACCACCAGGCTGAACGATGTTATAGGCGGCATAAAGTTCTCCACACTGCTTCATGTCTGTCACACATGCTTGAAGTGAACATGCTCCTTTTTTTTAAAAAGGAAAACAAACTTTTGTAGCTGAAATGTTTGCGTACACGTGCTTCTCAAAGACATCTCCCCTGGAAAAAGCGTTTGCTTTTGCAAAGCACAACAAGAACGACCAATAAAAAGAGCAAAAATGAGCAGAACACAGAGACAGCTCACTTCAAAAATCTATTTATAGTGATTGATACAAAATTAATTGATTTATATATACAATGTAGATTTTGTACTGTCTTAACCTTCCCCAACAGTCGTTCCCTCTCTGTCAGATGTTTGGCCCTTTCATACTAATTACTTGTGGAGCAGAAGACCCTGCTGGGGCCACGAGATCAAAACACCAAACAATGCTGCAGTCAGCGAGCAGCCACGCGGGGATACCTGGAGGTCAGCGTGCGTTTGCTTTGCTGATAGATCGAGTCACATTTGGCCTTTTACTTGAAATCTCCATCAGTCTCTGAGATGGAAGTCTGCCTGATTAAATACTTAGCGCTGGTTTTATTGATCCAACACTGGCTGCAGATTAGAAGCAACTAAAGAAAAATGAGTTTAACACGACTGAGCATGTCTTATTTTTAATATTGACCTGGATATAAAAGGTGAGAATATCTATAGTTTGCCAGCGCTGATAGACTCTGTTATTACAAGCAGCAAGTCTGAGGGATTGTTAAGTGTTCTGATTCTGATTTTCATGAAGAAGTATGTATTGCTCGAGTTTGATTTGAGTTTAAAATGCTTCAAAATGAAATTTTATTTTGTGCTAAATGCAGAAGCCTTTTATGTTCTTTACCGTTTTGTTGTCGTTTTACTCGTGTGGAATTTACACTTCAAGTAAGAATAATTCATTTAATTTATGACCATTATGATCAATTTCTTAAAAATGTGCAGCTACTTTTTATCTGCAATAAACTCATAAATTCACTTTCTTGCTTTCTGCAATTTTCCATGTTAAAACTCAGGCTTACAGTAAGGTGACATTTTAAATGTTTTATTGGGTTTGGCTTTTGAAAATAAATTAACACAAAGTACAATGCTTCACTTTTATTGCAGACGTAGCAGTTTAGTCTTATGCAATGCATCTCTTTACATGAGAGTTCAGGTTTTTGTATTTCTTTTTAAAGGGGAACAAACTTTTGCAGCTGAAATGTTCGGTACAGTACAGCTTTAATGAAGTTAAAAGCAGTACAGCTTTTAACCTGAAGTCTCTGCGTTTGTTTACAGAATGGCGGCGATGGCGAGAGCCTCGAAGTTGGAGCTTCCAGAGCTCGGTTATGAGAGCATGAGCCATTTCATCATCGATATCGATGACCTCGCCGACACACTGAGAAACATCAGCTTCTGCTGCGGTATGTAGTTAACGTGGTTATATACACATTTTAAATAGTTGGAAAACAAAACAAAATCCTCACACGGACTAAAATCATTGACCTGAGCACATTAAAAACCACACTGAAGTTTCAGCACAAATAAGTTGAGTCTGACGTCACTCTTACTGGTATATGAGGTGACTTCAACATGTTTGTGTGTGTTTCAGGTGTGGCGGCTGATGAAGAAGATTTTGAAGAAGTTGAGGAAGATTTGGACTTTGGCTCCAGATTTTAAGACCGAAGAGCAAAGAAGCTGATCAGTTTTGACTGACTTCAGTGGAGATTTTTAAACGTTGTCAGAGATACTGACCGAACAGCCTCTGCAATCGATAAACTGGAGTTTTGTTTGGCCAAGGCTGGAGAGTGTGTGCGACTTTGGTATCGAAAGTGTCAGATTCCTCACAGTAGTTATTCCACTTCTAGTTCTTGCCCATCAGTCGTAGAAGAACAAAGTTTGCAGAAATATAATCACATTTTCACAATTAGAGGACAGAATGTATTTATGAGTTTTAGCTCCAAGGACCAATTTTAATAGTTTATTTAATACTAAATTTGGGAAATGTGACAAATGTTCATTATACACCTTTCCACAATAAATAGGGAATGTGTTTGAAACAAACAAACAAAAAAAAGTTCCCTAGAGAAGCTATAACAATGTTTATATATTGTAATAATTGTATGATAAAGAAAGGGGGTGTTTGTACTTCTGCTGAGGAGGCTACGTGATTGGTTTGTCTGTTTGTTACCAGGAGTTACTCAAAAAAGTCAACAAACGGCATGAAAATGTTACCAGAGGTGAGCCTATGATGCAAAATGCCAAAAATTGGACATTTTGCACCATATTTACAGAAATATGCATAAAATAAAAAAGAAACAAAGAAGAAAACCCATATTCACACATGCCATGACGAGAATTTTAAACCATAGTTGTACTAATGCTCGTGTTTACTGGTGGCTGTGAAAACAGAGGAAGCTCATTTTTGATGCTTTTTGGTTTAACTTTTTTAATCAGGAAGTGAAACTCTTGAGATTAAGAATCTCCTTTTTGCAGCAGCGTCGTGGGACAAGCAGGATTAACCCAGCATGCTTTTCACTCACAGACTAATTTGCTTTGAAATTGGGATGAGGATCTCAATATTGTTCCCATCCCTGCTTTAGTCTCAGGTGCTGAAACACATTTGTTTTGCTGTCGGATTTTTGCAAATTACTTGCGCATTGGTGAAGTATGGATATTTCAAGAGACCGACATTATGCAGAGAATCCTGAATTAAAATCAGAGGGAGTGTTTTAAATCTGTATTTTGTGGCAAAGTCATTAAACTGTTTTCATGTTTCTTATCTTTGATTTGACTGGATTTGACTGCTGAACCCATACATGTAGTTTTTAAATCGTATTCAACAATAAAATGTAAACTATTTTAGAAAATGCTTCAATTTTCCAGACGTGTTAAGATCACTGCCGAGTGGTGGTCCTGCTTGTAGAAGGACATTAGTAATGTAACTGCATTTTTTCCTCATGTTGCTTCATTGTCAGTGAATATGTTTGGTGGCAAAGTTCACATATTAAACAAATGACATCATCTCAAAGCTCATCTCAACACCAACACTCGGGTTGTTCTGGTAATATTCCCAGGTCATGATGCTTTTTGATAACATTCAGAATCCACAATTCTGACCAAAAGTATTGACCTTTTACAGAAACTGACAAGAGGCACTGACTGTTGAAGATATTATTACTATTATAATATTCACTACCAGTCAAAAGTTTGGACACGCCTTCTCTTTTGATGGTTTTTCTTTGTTTTTACTACTTTCTAGATTGTAGATATATCAATTACATGAAGCAAGATATTTGGAATTATGAAGAATTACGAATTAATTAAGAAAAAATTGATTACCTCCCCCAACTCTTACATTTTAGATTTCTCAAAGTAGTCACTCTTGGCTTTGACAGCGCTGCAAACCCTTGGCCTTGCTCTACAGGTTCCCACCGTGAAGCATGGAGGAGGTGGTGTGCTACCACAGCATCCTGCAGTGACATGCCATTCCATCTGGTTTGTGTTTAGTGGACCCTCATTTATTTTTCAACAGGACAATGACCCCAAACACACCTCCAGGCTGTGTAAGGGCTGTTTGACCAAGAAGGGGAGTGATGGAGTGCTGTGTCAGATGTCCTAGGCTCCACGGTCACCTGACCTAAACCCAGTCGAGATGGTTTGGGATGAGATGGACCACAGAGGCAAAAGGGCCAACACGTGCTCAGCAGCTCTGGGAACTCCTCCAAGACTGTTGGAAAACCATTTCAGGTGATTACCTCATGAAGCTTATTGAAAGAATGCCAAAAGTGTGCAAAGCAGTAATTACAGAATCAAAAATATAAAACATATTTTGAGTTATTTCCCACATTTTTGTTTACTACACAATTCCATATGTGCTCATTTATAGTTTTGGTGTCTTCTGTGAGAATGTACAATGTAAATAGTCATTAAAATAAAGAAAAACCATTAAATGAGGTGTGTCCAGAATTGTGACTGGTAGTGTATAATTGTTATAGGTTATTGTCTAATATAGAAACCTCTGCTAAAAATCATTATGTGTCTTTGTTTTAAATCAAGTCCACTCTTCATCTCACAACGATCTTCGTCATAGCAGAAAGGAAACCTGATTGGTTCCTTTTTTTGTGAGTCTGCTATCCAACCAGAATCCTAAACATATTTCTAACAGTTAATAGTTTCAGTTTTATAACATCAAAACGTTTGAATATGAACTGTAGGCTGAATAATTTACGTGACGCGGTGACCTTAATTTTATCAGAGTTTAAAAGAAGCTTATTGTTGGTTTCAGCGGCAGACTGTAAATTTGCAATGGCCAGATTAAGGAGACAACTATGAAAAACGGAGCAAGACTAGAAGAATTAAATGTGGCAGACACTTAATGCCCAATGTGACAAATTAGATTAACTAGTTTTTGCATTAAAACTATAACTACTGAACAGAAAAACATTGTTTCATATCTGCCGTAGATGAAGGAAACAGTAAAGTTGCAGTTAGCACAAACAGAGTCAGTGAGAAAGAATTCCTGTATGAAATCTTGGTGGTTTGAGGTTAAAAGTGCAGAAACTCTGAAAATTTCTACAAATGCAAAAGGAAAGAAAAGAAAAACATGTCTGATCGCTTCTGACTGAATTAGTGCAAATGTGTCAGAGGCTGTTTGTGGAGGTTCTTGTTGCTGTACAGAGAGGATGTGTGAAAACATCTCTAACAAGACCACTTACGTAAAGCAGCGTGAAGGATTCCCCTCATCAGTGTGTTTATGCTGATTCAGTCAAAAGGCTGCAATCAACAACAGCGTCCTCCTCCTCCTCCATCCGTGCTGCGTATGCGTGGAGTACAGGAACATGAGGCCGAGCAGTTGGAGAGTCACTGGTGATTGTTCAGACGTGGGATGGTGACACTGATCTCATGATATTTGTCTTTTGTTCTGTACTTGAGGTCCCTGCAGTCCTGAGGGAGGGAAAAAACCCACAGAGATGCAAATAGATGTTTTCCATAATCCTCGGACATAAAAGACCACATGAAATCACACATTTATGTACCTCTGTGTTTCCTCCTGCAGCAGATGCAGGGAGGACTGACTTGGCCACATATCTTGCCTCCCACATCATTTTGTTTAGCAGAAGAAGCCAATGCATTGTGTGTAAATATATCTGTGTGTGTGTAACTCACAGGAAATGCATCCAGTGGATTTAGCACTGTGTTCTGTGCTGTGGGTGGGAAAGGGAAAAAAGTCTTTTCCATGTGTTTTCTTCAGGATTAAATCTTTCCAAAAGCTGCAGTACAGCTTTTAACATGTTAGGTAAATTTTAAGAGAAAATAACGTAGAGATTAAAGTCAGTGGGATCAAATGTGTGTCTGTATGTCCTAAACCTGGAAATACAGCAATAGATGATTTTGTTAATATCTGGAACGAACTGTTTTTAAATATGTAAATGGCAGGGTATAAGCAGGGATGCTTTATCTGCTGCTTTTAGTTAAAGAATGAATGATCATTTATATCGTCACTGGTAAATATGAAACAAAACCAACAAAGAATTGATTTTCCTAAAGACAAATACTCTTTGTGCATCCCAATTCTGAGAGATCTAATTCTTCTGTGGCATTCCAAAAGCTATTAAAAAGGCATCAATGAGCAATGCTGCCGGAAATACCCACTAGAACACCAAATGTGTATTAATCCGTGGCTGAAACTGGTCCAACAATCGCACAAATTTAACATAAAAAGCCTCAGAGCCAGGATGATTAAAGACATTCGCTCCATGGGTGGGAATGTTGGTTGATTCACCACTTTGGTTTAGATCAAAATATCTCAACATTTATCAAATGGATTGCTGTTGGACCATGCAAAGATGTTTATAGTTCCAAGTAGAGTTATTGTTTTATTATCACTTTTTTTTTTTTTTTAGCATTTTTGAAGTTACAGAGAAGGATTTGAGGGTGGTGCAGGATATGTCTGAGGACAGTGGTGAGGTGTGCTGTAGGAATGACAGATGACAGGCTTCAAGGTGAAGGTGAGGATTACATTACGGATTGACTCAGAGCCCCTTCCTGTTTACGATGGTGATGGACAGTTTGATAGTTGAGGGCAGGCTGGAGTGGACGATGATGTTTGCAGATGATTTTATGATGTGTAGAGTAAAAAGCAGGTTGAAGAAAGCCTGGAGAGGTGGAGGTGTGCTCTGAAGAGTGGAGGAATGAATATCAGTAGAAATGAGACAGAATAAATCTGTCGCAGATGCAAACACATGGAGTCACACATCCAAAGAAAAAGATGAAGTGCAGGATGGAGTGGGTGGAGATTCGATTTTATTTATACAGCACCAAATCACAACAACAATGGCCTCAAGGCACTTTATATTGTATTTAAACTAATTAAACTAGAGTAAATGGTGAGGTAGACCCTACAATAATACATACAGAGAATAACACAACAATCATATGACCCCTATGAGCAAGCACTTTGGTGACAGTGGGAAGGAAAAACTCCCTTTTAACAGGAAGAATCCGGCAGAACCAGGCTCAGGGAGGGGCGGCCATCTGCCGAGAATATTTGGGATGATGAGTGTCAGCGGTGATTTATGACAGAAGGATACCAGCAAGAGCGTAAGAGAAGGTTTTCAAGATGGTAGTGAGACCTGCTGAAGTAATTTTTTTGGAGACAGTGTCACTGACAGGCGACTGAGCTGCAGGGGGCAAAGCTGAAAAGGATAAGAGTTTCACTGGGAGTGACCGGGATGGACAGGATTAAAACTGAGTGGACAGCTCAGGTTTAGCAGTTTGAAGTCAAAGTTTGAGGGGCAAGGTTAAGTAGATATATTACAGAGGAGGGTAGTGTGAATATACTTTATTTGACAAAGGATGTCAAATATGGAGCTGCCAAGCAAGAGGAAAAGAGGAAGAGCACAGTGAAGACTAAAGGATGTAATGAAGGAGGACATGCAGAGGGCTGGTGTGACAGAGGGGGGTGGTAAGGAAAGGCTGAGATGGAGGCAGATGATCCACTGTGGCGATCTCTAAAGGAAACAGCCAAAAGAAGAAGTAGAAGTTAATTAGCCCTGTGATAGACCGTCAACCTGTTCAAGGTGTACCCAGCCTCTCACCCTTTGACAGCTGGGATGCCTGTGGGAGTGCCTGGCAGACTCAAACCTTTCTAAACAAAAAAAAAAAAAGAAAACCAAAGACACAAATGTGTCTCTCGACTATGCATACTATGTCTATTGGACATATTTTACATTTTATATTGTATATAGTAGTGTTGTGATTTGCTTGTCTTTCTTTTAGCACCAATGTGGGACAGGACCAGAATGTCTGTGTGCCATTGTACAAAGTATAATTGTGCAATGACAACAAACGTCAAAGTGATGACAGTCAAATGATTAAACAAAGGTATAATCAAGTTACAAAAACACACAAACACAATTAAAAATAATAACAATTAGCCACACACTGACTTAAACACAACTTGGGATTATAATAGCATGGCTGATTATCATGGGAACACTTTCATGTTTGGAGAAAGACTTGTAGATGTGGATTTGTTTTCATGTTGTGTGATGAATGCTAGAAATTTTGAACAAAGCCACAGTTTTTTGTTTTTTTGTTGGTGCTTTTGTTGTAGAGTGAATTGACTGAACCATGAGATACACAAGGATGGTGGTGACTGGAAGGAGAACTTTCAAAGCTGGTGGCAAAAGTTATTCCATGATTTTACATTTTCTTACCTTGACTGCAGGTTTTGACGTCAGCATCCGTCAGCCCTCCTTCACTGGTTCAAGCCAGGTCACAGTGAGTCAGCTCTGAGAGATTAATGATCATGCTTCTCCTACACCAACCAATGCATTGATTTTTTTTGTAACAATATTTTCAATTTTTAAGGCTTTGGTCAAAAATACATTATTGATCTGTTTTCCTCTCATTGGCTGGTCCGTGATTGGCATTTCTGGGTCAAACCTGATGGTTTTTGTGGTCAGGACAATCAGACAGTCCAACTTAAGGTAGACACGGACCTTTTTCTATTTCTGTATCTAAATACCACAACACACACTGTAGATCATCACTTTGTTCGAATCACATTATTATTAATAATTGTCAATATAATTTACTGTACATTTTAACAGGTCTGTGTTATATGGATTCATTTAGAATAAATAGATATTTGCTGAACCAGGGGACAAAGCACTGTCACAAGAAGCTTCTACGTATAATAATATTAATAATATTAACCTCAAGGATGCTTTACAGAAGAGTAAAAATTAACAAACATATATTAATAAATAAAACATCTTAGGTTTGCAAAGTAGCATCTAAACAAAACACAAAACGTCTGGAATGTCCTTTAGACAGGCCCGAGCAAAGTAGAAATATGCACAACAGCACAAATACAGCTGTCAGGCTGTCAGGAGGGGTGATGGTTTGGGCTTGTTTTGCAGCCATAAGGCTTCGGTACCTTGCAGTCATTTAACTAAAGATGGACTCCAAAGATCCAAAGCGTTTTAGGGTGAAATGTGAGCATGGTTGAAAATATGTTACACAACCATCCCAATGATCCCAATCTAATAGAACGGCTGAAAAAAAGAAAGAAAAAAATTGTTACGACGGCCCAGTCAAAGCCCAGACCTCATCCCAGTAGAAATGCTGTGATGTGTAAGTGAATCCTCACAAACCTCAATGAACTGAAGTGTAAACGAGAAAATTCCTCCAGAACAATGTGAGAGACAAATAATACAATGATACTGAATCATCAAATTATTCATTAGTGAATTCAGATGATGTCATTCTTGGAGAGAGATGAGTTGCCAAATATGCATAAGGGGTGGTTTTAACGTACGTGGGTACACCACCAAAGTAATGTCTATATGTGAGAAACACTGGCCATGTAGAACAGTGCCATCTGCATAAACATGTACATTACAATTTTTCTTGGCTGAGGTAATGGCTTTTTGTGTGTGGAGTTCAAAAGAGGTCCAAGAATGGATCCTTGTTGAACACCTGTTTGTCTGATTCCAGATAATCAATCAGTAACCATTTAATGGATTGTTCATCTAGTTTTTCCAGTATTATCTATTATCTCATGTATGCAAATGTATTTTTTTTAGAAAGGTCTTTGAAAAATTAGCCACATTTTTAACTATTGTCCAAGGCTTCAGTGATGTTAAGTACTGTTATACAGCTGCTTTTTTATACACACATAATCTACATCCTGACTACTCTGATTTCAGTTTATATGACCCCAGACACATGAGAATTTAAAAACTTTATGCATGTATAATTAAAAAAGACAGGAATTTTTCACCAGGCCCAATCCAAAAATATCTACTATATCATAAATAAAATAATACATGACTTAGCATTACCTCATAATTAAAATAAGTATAAGTAAAAAATAAGTAAAAATGCTTGTTGGCCTTATTTACTACTTGAACACATTAACAGAGTTTAAAGAAATACGATACGTTTGTCTTTCCTTTGATGCACAAAGTGAAGTGCGATGGCATTTGTGAGGCACAATGTACACACTCACGCAGACAGCTGGTGAAGAATCAGCCACACACCCACAATATGGACTGAGTCATAGAAACACAGGACCCAGAGGCCATTTTCACTTCTGCGTTTGTTTCTTCTCTGTCTTATCATGTTCAACAACTTGGACACAACTCCACTAACTGTCACTTCTATCAAGCCTGAGCCTAATCAGCTGCTGCTCCTATGATGAGATAACAAACTACTTAAAAATGATGACACATTCTTCGCGAATTTTCTTGATATATTTTACTGGTGTCCTTCAACAGCTGTTCTAATTCAGTACTTGAAACTTCACTTAATTTGTTTATTAGAATTTCTGCCTTGAACACAGTCCCAGGTTAAGACCTAATGAAAACAAGCTTCCCAAACAGAGCCTCCTTGTATTGGACCTAAACCAGAAAGTAAAAGCTGAATGCAAATGTAAGGCTTTTAGATTGGAGTGGCATCAGAGAAAAATCAATGGAGGTCATTTGAATTCAAACTAAGGCACCTTCATGACTGAAAAGTTTAGGGTGGGCCTATGCAATCTTTGGCGAAATGTTCCATTAAAAAAAAAAAAAAGAAAAGAAAGACTATGAAGAGATGCAAATCCATCAAAAATAATCATAAAGTCCTGTACAGTAATCACAAGGAGATGAAATATCAAGATAGGGAGGAGAATTGACTGCCACTTGTTTCATAATCATTCTATGGACCAATAAACCTGCCCATTTCTGCCCTTCGGCCAATGAAGACAGGAAATAACCCTAAACTACTGTAATGTAGACAGTGAATATGCTGAGGAAAATTCCAAAAATTGCTGTAATAAACACTTGATGACACTTCATCAGAGTATGAGGTTGTATTTTATGATCAATACACACACATAGATGGCAACAATAACAACATCAAAGGCATCCACTTTTACTTCAAACTTTTTTATTACAAAATATAAATGGCAAAAAGCTTTGTTTTTTTTCATTTGCTAAAACAAAGAGACTGGTGTCAGACATGAATGTTACAGTAAAATTAAGCTTTTTTTTTTTCCTTTTTCTTTTTCTTTTTTGTAGGTTACCATGCTACAGTAGATACAGTACAGGTGATAGTGCTCCCGCTCAAAGAAAAATGACAGAAAGGGGGGAAATTAATGTAAAAGGTAATAGCCATCTGTCTATTGAGCTTGATCAAGAGACAAAGTGATGATATACAAGCGAGTTGGGCCGACAGAAAAAAGTTTGAAAATTTGTCCTCTGGTTCTCAACAGTGACAGAAATTTAACTTTGGGCAAGCAGATACAATTTCTACAACTCTGTACAAACATGTAGTTTGCTTAAACTAATCTAAATGAATCTGAATGTGCATTTGTATTACTTTATACTTAACTAAATATTAATAAATACATATTTTTAACATTTGTGGCTGCTGGCAAACATAAACTCTTTCTTTTAATCTGTCACATCTACAGCATTCAAAGGTCAAACTAAAGCACTTCTCAGTGGGTTCATAGATTTCCAGGTCAGCTTAGTCTTTCTGAAAACATTAAGCTTACAACACATACACACAAACTGCTTAAACAACTTATTTTAGACATAAATTCATAAAGAAGTGTTGATTTCCAAGTCAAACCACATCCATTACTTCAAAGAGTGAAAACGACTTGATATCCAAGGGTTTTCCCTTTTTGCCACGAGTCCACCACAAGTCCAGAGATTAAGAGGATTGTGTGTGTTTGAGATGAGCGGGGTTCTGAGAGGTCCTTTTCCATATCTTCCAACAATGTCTTTAAATAACATTTAAAACATTTTACATTTTAATGACAGCTGCTGTGATGCGTAAAATGGCACCAAATGTGCGTAAAATGATGTGGAGAGGAAGGCAGGCGCACGAACAGAAACTAATGTCAGAGGTCTGGAATATTGATACAGCTTCTGGGCTCTGTTAAGGAGGCATTTTCAAAAAGAAGCAGAGATTTACTTCCCCACCTCGTCGAGCACTTTGCGGTTGAGCTGAGCCTGCTCTCTCTGGCTCTCCATCTTGGCCATTTGGATCATATTCCTCAGCAGGTGGAAGGTCAGGTCGATGGAGAGCGGCGGCTCTTCGCTGCGTTTCAGCAGCTGCGCCGCGGTCCTCATAGCCGCTTCCTCCGCCTCCTCGCTGTCTTCTTCTGGCGGGAGCAGGTGGAGACGATCCGGGTTCCTCCTCTGGAGAATCCTCATGATGTTTTCGCCCAGTAGATCGGAGGCGGCGTTGTCCCCGGCGGCAGCCGCTCTGAGGAGCACCTCGTCCAGTTGCTGCGTTTGAAGGCGACCGCTGCCATTCATCCAGCCAGGGAAGGTGCGCGGTCTGCCGGCGGCTGGACGGAGGTGTGATGACAGGAGGACCGAGGAGAGCAGCAGGAGAAGGGAGACTGGCTTCATGTCCTGCAAGAAAATGAAATATTTAAGATGACATTCAGGTTTAAAAGTACGTTTCATAGTGTATCTTGGAAATGTTGTGTTTTATTTACATTCTCTCTGAGCTAAGCGTGACATTCATACACTTTTAAAACTTTAAAGTTTGGTTTGGGTCGTGATTCGGCAGATGTAAAGTCTCATGTTCGCTCCAAAGGCAAAATAAATGTTATCTGTCAATCTGATGGAAAACCTAAATCTTCTAGAACATTTACTTGAACTGGAATTAAAATTACAAAAGAATATTTAATGGCAACATTTTCTTTTGTAGCCAAAGATTGTTCAAGCTAAAGCGCATAAGATGACGAGCACCTCGCTGCGCGGTTATTAAAAAGTTTAAATGATGAACAAAACTTTAGACTGAATGAAAGAACTACTGTTCTTACTTTACTGTCTCCAGATGCTGCAGCTGGACTTTGCGGTCGGCCGGTGAGATTCAGCAGAGTCTGAAAAGTCCCTGTGAGCGGAGACTAGAGGGGACCGGAGGGTTTTATACGTCCTGCCCGCTCCTTTGACGTCAATGTGAGCACAGATAGCGCATTGGAAACCGGACAACTATCGAGACGCAAAGCACAGAAGTCCCGAGGGACAGCTGGGGAAGCTGTGATGGACGGCGAATAAAGGACGTGATTTTTTTTTTTACAGCTTCATTTCTTTTTCATCCTTGGTGGGTCATCAAGTTTGATGAGGTAAACTCACAGGGGTACAGGAGGAAGGTGCCAATAGGTGTGGGATTTCTGGGGCGATTCAGGAACCTGCCCAACTTTTTATTCTTATATTATCAGAATTATTTTGTTGTGCGTGATTATGTTTTTTCTTTGCAACCCGCACTGCCTTAAATTCTCTCTTAAATATGAATAATCTGAATAGTAATAATATGAATCAAAATCTGTGAAGAGCCTGTCTCCCTGCACTGCATTGCTAAAGGGCTATTTCACTTTCAGAAGTTCAAATGAAAGAATTAGAGGTGAATTAGAGGCAGAAACTAAGCGCTGAAGTGATGCAAGAAGATGTAAAAGACAATAAATCAGCATTAATTCAGCTCACATTCACCTGCCTGAAGTTAAAACTTTATTTTTCACCAGGCTGTGCTCTAAAGCAAAGTATTGCTTTGGCCAAATGAGACAAAGAAATGACTTTTAAAGATTAAATAGAAGCTGTGAACATGAAAAACGTCTTTAAACTGCAGGCATGTCATGTGCCTGCCTGCTTCAAGTCCTCCACCATAATCCCTGTCCCCAAGAAACCTAGGATCACTGGACTAAATGACTACAGACCCGTGGCTCTGACATCTGTGGTCATGAAGTCTTTTGAGCGCCTAGTTCTCTCCCATCTCAGGACCCTCACGGCCCCCCTCCTGGACCCCCTGCAGTTTGCATATAGAGCCAACAGGTCTGTAGACGACGCCATCAACATGGCCCTACACTTCATCCTGCAGCATCTGGACTCCCCAGGAACCTACGCCAGGATCCTGTTTGTGGACTTCAGCTCTGCCTTCAACACCATCCTTCCAGACCATCTCCGAGACAAGCTTTCCCAGATGAATGTGCCTGATCCCATCTGCCGGTGGATCACTGACTTCCTGACGGACAGGAAGCAGCACGTGAGGCTGGGAAAGAATGTCTCGGACTCCCGGACCATCAGCACCGGCTCCCCTCAGGGCTGTGTTCTTTCTCCTCTGCTCTTCTCCCTGTACACCAACTGCTGCACCTCCACCCACCAGTCTGTCAAGCTAATCAAGTTTGCAGATGACACCACCGTTATTGGACTCATCTCGGACGGGGACGAGTCTGCCTACAGGAGGGAGGTTGAACGTCTGGTGTCCTGGTGCAGCCACAACAACCTGGTGCTGAATGCCCAGAAGACAGTGGAGATTATTGTGGACTTCAGGAAGCACACAGCCCCACTCCCCCCCATCATCCTGACTGACACCCCCATCACCTCTGTGGACTCATTCCGCTTCCTGGGTACCACCATCACCCAGGACCTGAAGTGGGAGCCCACAATCACCTCCGTCATCAAGAAAGCCCAGCAGAGGATGTACTTCCTGAGGCAGCTGAAGAAATTCAACCTGCCAACACGGATGATGATGCAATTCTACACTGCAATCATCGAGTCCATCCTCACCTCCTCCATCACCGTGTGGTACGCTGGAGCCACTATCAGGGACAAACAGAGACTGCAGCGTGTTGTGCGCTCTGCTGAGAAGGTGATTGGCTGCAGACTCCCATCTCTGCAGGACCTGTACACCTCCAGGACATTGCGGCGTGCAGCTCGGATCTCAGCTGACCCTTCTCACCCTGGACACAGTCTGTTTGACCTGCTCCCCTCAGGCAGGAGGCTCCGGTCCATTCGCACCAGAACCTCTCGCCATAAGAACAGTTTCTTCCCCTCTGCTGTTGGACACATGAACAATAAACGTACAACTGTTCCCACCACTAACACATGACCCTACGCTGTGTCACTGCATCATTTCATGTTTGGCACTGATCACCACCTGCACTCATGTATATATCTTTCAACGTAGCACTCATAATTCTTATCCCTACTTTTATTTTTTTCCATGTCTATTTAAGTGCTATTTATGACACTATGTTTGCACTGAAGCACCGCAGCAATTTCCTAATGTTGTAAACCTGCTCAACATTTGGCAATAAACCCCATTCTGATTCTGATTCTGATTCTAAAGTTGGACTGAATGGGTGAGGGAGCTGTCTATGGTGCTGAACCTTCACGGGATTATTAGTAAAAGCTCACTTTTTATACCAGTCAAACCAGAATATAAAGAAATCCATAGTACATGTTATTTACTCTGAGTGAGTCACAGAGCTGCATAGTTAAATATTATGAATCACGTAAATAGGGGACAAAAGTAAATAAGGCCAAACACAAGTTTACATCCTCAAGTTCAACTTTTCCTTTTACAGACCTGAAACATTTCCCAGACTCACACTTAGCTATTCTTAATACACTGCACATTACATAAAGGTGGTCTGGCATAATCACAACAAAGTTTTCTTCTTTTAAAACACTTCAAATACTTGGGGTTGTTAGCTCTGTGTGCACTTGCTGTTCCCTTCTTTTTTAAAGAGGGAGATTATTTTTAAAGGAGCAGCAATTGTATTTCCTGTATTTGCATTTCCTCTGATTCATTAAACAACTCAGTTGTTTGACTCAATTCACTGTGAGCTAAACAAACCGACTTCTATGGTGTTAAATCATGATAGTAGATGAAATTAAAGAAGAAACTTAAAGAAGTCTAGTTTCTTTTCTTTCTAATCTCCTTAGATTACCTATAACATACACAGACAGAGATGAAATGTACTCCCTAAATGTTATCTTTGGGTTCTACAAATTTAGACAATAAGTTATAATATGGGAATCAAAAGAGCATTTTTGTGCTTTGACACACAACAATGCCTGCTAGCAACAGCCTGTAGAACAGTTTGATAAAGAAAATTTGTAAATATCATCTTTCATATGAAACTGTTGCTGTTTTCACTTTTTCTTCAGGACAAACATGAAAATGAGGAGAAAACGACTTCTTTCAAACACTTTGAGGTCACAAATTATGTAAATCCACACAAATTATGAGCCAACATCAGTAACTTCAAATTACAGATCAGATCTCATTTTGATCACAGATGTCAGCCCCATCACACACTGTTTTCAGGTTGCGCTGCTAAAAAGCCTACACACTGTATCTTCGTTTAATTACTGGGCCTTAATTCTCAAACACAGCGAGCCTGGGAGATGAATTAAAAAAATGAAATCCAGCTTTCTGGGGAGAGGCTCATTTCCCTCAGGCAGGCGGTGGGGATATTTGGCAGATTTTCAATCGATTCGTCAGACGTTTTCCGCTTGTTTTTCCCTGATATGGACCATGAGTGTGTGCGTTTGTGTGTGTGGGGGGGGGGAACAAAAAAAAAGAAAATTTGTGCAGTTAATTTGGTTGGCAGCCCAGCTCAGCAGCCTCCACATCTCCCTCCAAACAAACAACCCCCACCCCATCCAAAGCAAAGTTAGCGAGGTCAAACACACCACAGACTCATAAACTCAACTCGTGTAAAACTTTATTAGCTCTTACACCAGACGTGACCTTTAATTATCAAAAATGTGCCCATTATGGATAAAGCGATTCTTCATATCCTGAAAAAGGGGAACGCAGCACTGACATGATCCTGGGTTATGTTGCGGATTAGTGGTGACTCTTCAGCAGCTACAGAACAAATGTGACGCTGACTGTTAAAGGAACAGTTTGACGTCTGAGTAAATATGACTGTCCTCGCACAGAGAAGACTGATCTCACTCGTGCTTTTATGACACGTTATGTTAGTGTTGCATTAATGTATTTGCACTTGCATAGCAGTTTTCTCTCCTTACTGAACACTCAGAATGCTTTAGACTAGAGGAAACAAACTCCCGTTTATACAATGGTTTATTCTGTTCACTTTATTTTAAATGCTTTCTTGGGGTGAGGCAGCAGCAGTGTGAACCACTGGACCACAGTGATAACCAACCCAATAAAAGACTGGAAACAGGAGTAAACAGCTGCCTTGCTAACAACCACGATTTTAAAGCAAGTATGTAAATCTGAGTATAAATGTCTGACAACAACTGTCCAGTTGACCGTTTTCTGTTTCCATCCTTTAAAATAGGATAAGCTTGGTGGTTGCAGACACCAGAGACGTATTGAGCTTGTATCATTCAACTCTCTGCAAACTATTCCTTTAACATTATGTTAAATAAGATAAGGAACAAGGCTCTTTCTTTACATAGCCATGATGTTAGATTAGGTACTTTAACCACAGGAACCTCGACCAACAAAATAAACTCAAAGCAGATAAGAGTTGGTGTAATCTGAGTGAAGACAAACTGTGGCATCTTGTCCATTTATATCAGCTTTTTCCTGAGATCTGTCAAATGTAGAAGAAAAGTAGAGACAGCTGACACAACCTCACCTGCTTGCAAACTTCACAGAGGAAAGGAGACAGTCTGAAGATGTCAAATCTGCTGCAACACTTCTCGAATGTAGAAAAACGTCACTACTATTTTTTTTTTAAAAGAAAGAAAAAGGCCCCAAGCCAAATGAATTTAATCCAGTAATGCAGCTTTGTAAATGCTGCAGGAGGTTTGACCTCTTCATCTGTCAAATTAGGGGGAAATGAAGTAAAAGATGAGGCAGGTTTAGACAAAGCAAAAAAACACAACTATGTAAACTATATCACATTATTAGAAACTCTGGAATGCACTTAAAATATCTGACTAGAAGTCCATTATAGAAAAAAACCAACACATTACAAAAACAATGATGTCAATACACTAAAGAGATTAGAAAAGTTTCCTTTGTGAGCAATAGGTGTTAATGTATGAGTGTGTATGTGTGGATACACTGCAGCACCACCGCCAAATCCCATTTCCATAAATAAGAAACTTTCACAGACATTTCTGCAAATGCAAGTTTGACTTTCAAGTGTGAATTTGTCACTCGGAGTAGACGAGCCGTTTCTCCCGACCTTTACGCGTGACTCAGTCACAGCTTTACACATTGGAAATACCAGCAGACTAAGTAGCCTAAAGTAAGTTACGCCCATGTCACACACACTACGAATGAGTGCAAAGTAATCATCAGCGAGAACGACACAGGCTGGACTTGTGAGCGTCCTTCACATCTTATTGGCCTTCCAGGTCAGGTAGGAGTTCCAAGCAACAGCAACGACCTGGACGACAGCCAGCCTGCAAGGAGGACGAAATCTGATGTGTCTGGTTTGGATGCAAGTCGGAGAGTTTCATAAAGACGGAAATAAAGGCTTTCTGAGACAATTAAAGTTGGTTTCATGTGACATTTTCACAAGTGAAACAAATGATGTCTTATTTAGACGCAGAAGTAGTAAAACTACAACTTCAAAACATGTTTTCAGGTTTAAAATAATCCACTAAGATCAGACAGAGTATGTATCCTAAAAGTGCAGAAATGACTGTGTTAAAGCAGTCGAAATGTAAAAATAAAACCCTTAAGATTTGACTCTGTACACAAGCTTCTTCTGCTCTCACTAACCTTCAAATATGATCAGAGCTCACTGCCTGCATGCTAATGAAGCCATCAAACTCTCACCTGTGGTGCAGAGGGATGAAGTAGAAGTTGGCAATCTGGACTGGAGGCCAAAGCTGAAACAACCAGGAAACATTCAACTGATCAGCGAAACATATTCTGAAGAGATAAAAAGAGAGATTACACTGAACACTTACATAGTAATTAGAGATCAGGGCATCTGTGTAGTCCTGTGAACACAGAAAGAGAAATATTATCATGTCGGTACCATCTGAAATTACTTTAATGAAAAACATTCATGCTAAACTCAATTTATTACGAAAACAATAGAAAGGAAATGGTTATTTTGCTGCTTTCTTTTTCAGGTTCTCGTATCGTCTTCTGTTATAATCAGAGCATCACACTCCTCTCCACTCCTCTAAAACCCCAAATAAACAAACATGGTCCTGACAAAAGTTCAACATGAGGTTTCAAATGTGAAGTTATTGTGTTAAATTAAGCAACTCTAAAACATAATTTACTATCCAAGAAAGAAGAACTATTTCTTTATTAGCTAGCTCGTCATGTGGAAATCAGAGGACGTCCAGAAGAAATGTGACACTGTCTCGTGAGCCTGTAAGAGAAACTCTGTTACAGATTCTAAACATACTTTCTTTTAATAAAAAGTAAACTGACTCAACATCAAAACAATCCCATTAAAGATGTGATTTGGTCCACAGTTAGCAGCACAGATTGTTTTACATAATTGAACAAAGATCTGTTTGTTTCTTTGTTCCTTCATCAAGCTCCTGTTCATGGATGAATATTTTATTTCACATTCACTGCCACAGATCCAAGCTTCTGGCCCCTGAGATCATCAGTTAGATCGTGGATGAACGAGTGTCAGAAGACTTCCTGTCCACCTTCCACTGCAGACACTGAGAGTACATTAATTCATGAAAGCTGCACTCCTCTCCCTCAGCCTACTAAAAAAAAAAAAAAGACAAAAATCTTAAGAGGAAACTTTTAGTTGTATTTAAAAGACAGAAGTAAAGTGTTTCTCCACTCAAACATGACGGACAAACTCGTGACCTCCTGCTTAGGTACGAGGTTCAGCCCTGCAGCGTTTTCCATCAGAACAGTTGAAGCTGCCGGTGGGGGAGGAAGTGAGGAATGCTGATGTGCTCAAACTACAGCTGGTGAGTAGTTTCTGTCCAAACGGAAGGTAAACTGTATGCATGAACACCTTCATCAGCCACACATAAACACACTTTATTTCACTCATTTTGTTAAAACAAGAAAAATGTATTTACATTGTTACAATAAGTAAATAAATATGACGTGTTAATATATTGCTATATTGAAACTTCAGAGTAAAGGTTATTTAACATAGTTTCCTTCTGCAGTGAAACAAAGAGCTTCACTTATTTATTTGACACAACATTTATCCACCTGTGTCTGCAAGTCGATTACAGGCTGTGCTGTCAGCACGCTGTCTGATCTATGAAATAAAGCATGCTGCCCTCCTCCACCATCGCCATTCATTGAAGTTAATCTGAAATTTATACAAGTTAAAGTTGGATTCTTAAAAGCTGCGTGCAAGCGTTCATGTAGCCACTGCAGCATATTTACAGGTAGGCCCACATTTTTTTGGACACTGACACAATTGGCTGTAACTCCTCTATATTTAATCAAATGTCTGCTTTTAAAGCCCTCATTCATCAGATAACCCTAAATTCAATATACTCTAAAACCCTGACAATACTTTTACAGACCTAACTGGATATTACAGACGATTTGTGTCTGAAGTCTGCGTGTATTGTCTTAAAGCCCTTTGAATCATTGCTCTGACGTTAATGTGACAAAAATGATGCTGACAATATACCTAAACTTGCACATACCATTTAAAGAAAAAAGAAAAGGCTTCTTTTATTTGTTCCCTTATTTGACGTGGTAGAGCTCAGCAAAAAGATTATGAATTATACTTAAAGAAATGTTTTGGCGTGAGTGCGTCGTGTAGTTTAATCATGTTGTTATGCTGGCGATGCAACCTGAAGGTAGAAATCAGGTGTTTGTTCTTAATAAGCAACTTTCTCTCTCAAACACACGATATTACAAAACACACACACCGAGAAAAAAACCCAACCTGTCTACTTAAAGGTCACCCTGACATCTCCTGGCATATAAAACCAACAAGCCAATGTTCCAGCTATAATATTTTTCTGCCTTTTTTCCAGGATGAAAACAGTGTTTTAATTACGGTCAAACAAGCTAGTTTGCCACCTGGGGTGAAATTACGTCAATGTCTTTACCCATACATGACGGGACCTTTCTTACCTCTTCTAGGAGCTTTGTAGGATGCAATAAATATGAAGTTTTGTTGTAAAACTTTAGTGAAATACTAAACCCCAAATTCAGCTAAATTATTCATTAAAAATGATCTAATAAGATTGTCTAAACATTCAAGTTTTAGGATCCAGGTCTTCTCAGGGCAGCACGTGGAAGCTAGATTTGTGTTTGCACTTTGCACACTGTACTGTATATGCAACATCTAACACAGGTCACACTTTTCTGCTCTTCCTGTCTTTACACTGTGCAGAACATTATGAATGTTCAGACTCTGATCAGTTACACAGCACAGCATGTGGTCTGACCCTGACATCGTGGAGTTGATCTTGGAAGAGAATGACGGCAAACGGAACAACATGCTTCAAAACCCCAACCTGCCAAGTGCCTCGAAAAACTGTGCAGTGATAAAGTTGTGATGTTTGAAAAACAGAGCCTCACACTTCTCACCTGTTTTTCTCACTTTTTCTCCAGCGTACTGTGTTTTATTTTTGAGTAATGACCAAGACTCTGACCAAACAGTTGCAGGTAAAAAGCAGAACAGGTAAACAAGAGAGGCAAAGCTGCGACTGGAACTCTGTCCAGATTTATCAATCACAGCGGCTGTTTGGTCAGAGGCTCCATTCATTTTCATCTCACATTTCCTCAGTGCCAGACCCCGTTGTAACGAGCGCATTTGTCATTTATTTTCTGTCCTTTGTGACATTTACCGGGTTGGCCTTTCAGGTCTGCGCCTCTCCTTTTGTAAATAATTGATGGTGATCAGCAGCATGTTGGGAAAGCAAGGCGGCGACGGGCGTTTGAGCAGCTGGCACAAGATGACAGTTAGCTCTGACCTGGCATACAAACACACACTCGCACACGTATATATGAAGGTATGAGTCACACTGGTTATTTCCACACTCCCTCCCTCCCTCTCTCTCTCGCCTCTTCCTCCATCACAGGAAATAGTTTCCAATAATAATGAGAGGTGAGTGTTGGAGGTCAGATGAAAACCAAACTTCCTCTCTGTGTACTGTCGTTTACCTGAGCTGTGTGCGTGCAGGAAGCTTACTGCTCTCTGACCAGTTTGTTCGTCTCAGGTTTAGTTTTAGTGCTTAAAAAGGTCAAATTCATGCCACACAATGACGACTGTAAAACTCTACACACGAAGAACAAAGAAAGGAGGGTTCGACGAAGACTTTGCATCTGAAATCTGAATCATAGATTCTTTTTTCTATGTATTTAAATGCAATTTTAGGGTAACACAAAGTAATTTATCTGTGCAATTCAAACTGATACCTTTCAGGCTTTGGATAAACCTGTTTTTACGTGACGATGTAACATTTATAAATAAAAAATGAGCTGAAGACACATCAGGTCAAACTCTAACCTTTTACCTCAAGTGGAGTTTTTCAAATTGATCAACGTCACCTGGAAGATTTTCCACATCACTACAATACTGATGGACTCATTCAACACAGGGTTAAAGGTGACCATTAAAAATGGTCAGAAAAATGTCAAGCAACTGTACCAACCCCCAGTTTATTGCCCTAACTGCTACCAAGCTTCTTTTTGAGGCTCATTAACGCCCTTTTTCAGACTTACACTTCACAAGGGTCAAAGGGTGAGAGACACATGACACAGAGTTATTTCTAGTGTTTTGCATGTTATTTCCCATTTTACACTGGATTGTTTTTCCACTGGGTAATGATGTTGGGAATGAATCACGACAGGGTACTGAAATAAAACTCACTCACCCTCCTGAGCTTGGTGACGTTCTCCTCGACTGTCAGTCCATTCAGCGCGCCAGAGATGCAGAGGAAGGCTCCCAGAAAGCACGGCGCAAAACACAGCTGTAAGGAAACAAACCAAAAAAACAAGAAGAAGAATCATAAGTTAATCATAAGTGTAACTGCTGTGGCCTAAATCAGCAGATTTCAGGTCAGTTTTATTTAAAAAGCTCCCCTCTGGCAGTGTGACATCAACCTAAACTGAGCAGTAAACGTGCAACCTAAAAACAGAACATGACTTTTGATTATGAGAAATTGGGTGATAAATATCTAATTAATCTACTTGTGACAAAACATTTTCCTGCAGCACATCCGGAAAAGGAAGTCTTTAAAGAAACATCATGGAGGATGAAATCTTTCCTTCGCTGTCATTCTTCTTTTTGTCTTACTTTCTTGATGTTTCATTTCCTTCGATTGGATTTGTTTTCCGAGGATCTTGGGATGCTTAGCTGCTACTCCATAGAAGCTGATGGAGTCCAGAAACAAAGTAACAAACTGAGTCTATAACTAAGTAATAAAATACATACCAGTGATAATCTAAGAAATCTGAAAGACTGAGGTTAAACTGTTCCTAGTATGAATCTTACATGAACAGTCACTCGACGCTACAGCTGCATCACCTTAAATCTTTCAAGTGCTGCTGTTTGTTATGCACACTGAGGTGAAGCGAGCAGCGCTGACAGTGCGACTGGATCACTATTCAAGCGTGCAAGTGAACCCTTTGCTCCAGTAAATATTTTATTCAGTAACAAGCAGATACTGCTTTTTTTTTTTTTTTTTTAAACATTGTGCTCTGCTGCAGTTTCACTGAAACACAGCAGGGGGCAGCATGAAGCTACCAAAAATGACTCGTTTTTAGACATTTACAGAAAAGTTGCATTCCAAGTTTATGCTATATAATTTTATTGATATGTTTGTGTTCCTTAATCTAAAGTTAATGATTCATTCAGAAAGCATGAGGTACAGATTATAGTTATGTGCAACTAGTCGACTGAACATTTAAACGTTGCAGCTTTTGCTACTCAATGCCAAAAATGATAGTCAGTTATATTCAGCAATATTCTTATTTTATTAAATTACGACAGGAATTCCTGGTTCAAAGTTGTTCTACCACCATCGGCCACTCCCTGGGGCTGAACCCTGTTTCCTCTCTTTCTATGAATGAAGCAGTAAATAAACAGAGGCTTAAACTAAAAAGATGACAGCTGTTCTGCAGCACTTATAAATCAATCAATGCAAACTAACTGTATATCAAGCTTTGTCAGAATAAACTGGAATATAACTAAGCAACCGAAGTCAGATGTAGTCAAACTGCACCTGCAACTCTTAACTAATCTGACATCACATGTGTTTGAAACATTATACAAAGTAAACAACATTTCAAGTATGTTCTGCTTTAGATAGTTTCTTAGGTTTTTCTATCAATTAGGCTATTAAATCTTTTTTTTTGGCTGTCTCATTTAAACAACTAAATGAGCAACTACAAAATACCAGTGCTACCACTCAGCACCCTAGTAGATACACCTAAGGTATTAATTTGAAAATCCTCTGTGACTTCCTTCTTGAGTTATCGCATTCACAAACGTGGGTGTCCGCACCGCCCGCTCACCCTGTAGATGACAATGATACCCCACCAACCTACAGCTGAGGGGCAAAAACTGGAGCTCTGTTGCATAACTCAGCCTCTCCACTCAAAAGCTTCACAAAAAGGGAAAACAGTCTGCTAACAAGAGTTTCCTCCCATCAGGACAACAAAGACTCATCTGTCAGTCAAAACGATCTCAGCAGTCAGGCTTCATCCACTCTGTTTGCCACAACTAACAAGCTCAGTGCGAGTGGCAAATACACACTTACACACAGAGAGCTGTTTTTATTGCTGAGCTGGTGTTCGGTTTGCTTTGCTGAGAAGAAGAAGAGGAAGAAGAGGAAGAAGAAGAAGACGACCATTAAGGGTCCTTAAGATGCTCATCTCACCTGGTCGACCAGCATTTTCTTCATGGCAGCGCTTTTGGTTCCTCCAACAACCAGTCGGTCCAAAACCTTGTACCAGCTGCCGATGACAGGGCCCTTTATTGCAACAGAAATAAAATTACTCTTGAAATCCCCCACTTAATTCTCTTCTAATATCTTTAACTGCAATGGAAGCAGAAGACCGATGATGGATTTCATGAAAAATAAAAACATCAAATCTTTGCTTTTTGGTTTGTGCATTAAATACTCAGCCATTTATTCACAATGAACTCACAAAATGAACCAAAGTTAACAACTTGCTATGTGAACTATACAAACCTTTGTGTCTAATTGCAATTTTCTGTAAATGTGTGTCCTTCACAAATCAACACAGGTCCACAAGAGAGAAACTGACACTGACATGGAGTTTGTTCAAAATCAGTCAAAATGTAACAATATTTCTACAAGGTGCAATCACAAAGTTCTAAATTGCTGCTGATAAAATTAAAAAACATGACCTGGCTTAGATTTGGGTTCTCTCCTCAGACTGCTGACAGCTCAGCTGCTGTTTTCAGATCACTCCTCCTCAAAGTCACATTGTTGTGTCCATAAAACTACAGAGTACTTCTTGAAATCAAATTCTCCAGCTTTTATAACACCACTGTGGGCTGTGATCCTCGTTGGCCAGATCAAAGAAAGTATTTATTAACAAACCCATCATACTTGCTAGTTTTGGCCCACTGCAACTCCTTCCTGTTCCCAAAATAAAAGTTACAAAGATGGACTGACATAGTGGGGAACCAAGGAAAGTATAAGACTCCAGCTGAACACCAAACAAAAAACAGATGTCCAGAGGTGCAAAAAAAGATGATGTTGAAGATGAGACTGGCTAAAAATCAAGTATTTTTTGTTTGTTTGGGGGGTTTTTTATGTGCCGAGTCCTGTAACTCTGTGTTTGCATCTTGCAGAAGATGCACAAGTAACAACAGAACAGGGAATTCTTCTCCACTACCAAAAAATACAAAACTTAGGCCATAAAGGTACAAAAATAGTGTTTTATCAAATTTTTACATTAAAAGTTTTACATTTTAAATTAATGTCCAATTTTAAAAACATTTTCCAAAAGAACTCAGCAGCTTTCTGTCAACAGCTTCCCTCCTTAAACGGAAGCACGAGCAGGCTGGCTGAAGATAAACCGAATTCAACCAACAAATGGATGCATTATTTATGTGAAGGAGAACGATACATGATGCATGAATATAGGTGCCAATAAACATGTGTCTCAAGTCCTGTGTGTGCTGAATAGCCACCCTCCAGACAAGACTAAATATCTATACATCTTGCGTGTATATTTTTGTACGATGGAGGAGCTTCAGATAATTACGGAAACATAAATAAACTTTGCCTTCGTCACAGCGACGTCAGAAAGAAATGAGCTACTTGGAGGGCGAATTGTGCAGCTGTCACAGTTAGTGAAATACTGATGAATTAAACATACAAAGACATGAATGAGTGGTATACAACAAGTAACACAGATCAGACAAGTACATCATGAACACACACACTTAAAGTCATTAATTACAGATGCACAAACAAGCAGGAATCTTTTTTTTTCCATGAACACAATAATTTTCCTTTATATTAACTTCCTCAATTTAAACAATTAACCAGACAGTAAAAACCTGTGGCAACATTTCTTCTTCCAGGGAGCCACACTGACATGGATCGAATCAACGAAAACACATCACGCAGTTTAAGTTAAACTCTAAATTTGCACAGCACAGTGTTGTACAGTGTGTTATCTGCACAGTAGAAGGCCTGCCTCTGTATGTTTAAAACTTTGTTTTAAAATGTTGACTTTGTTTTACAAAGGTGCTCATTTGGTGTCCTCTGAGGTGGCAAAATAAATCTTACAGAAAACCTTCCATATTGTAAATCCCCTACTGCATTACCGTATATCATATATAACTAGTTAGCACTATGTAGCATAACACACAATTTCGGGACACAGCATTTGGGAATGACTGCTGTGAGTAACTGTGGTTGTCTATAATAAAGAAGCATGATTCAGTGGTTGAGTTTGGGAACGTTTCTGTATGAAATGACTTGGAAGTGTCAGCATAGCGACCACAATAACAATGTATGAATTTTCCAAATCCTTTGTTTCCCTTTAGCAGAGGACACACTGAACCATCATTTATAAAAGAAAAGGAGATAATGCCTCCCATGATAACAAATTTTAAACACATTTGATTCTATGATGCCGTTTTTATGTCTTGGTGAGCACTAATTACTGTTTTAAATGCTTAACATAATGACCCGGGTATGCACCGACAGGCATCACAAAAATGGCTGCTGAGAGGCTAGACTTGCTTTCATATGAACTAAAACATTATTCTATTTCACCATGATTCACACAGTTTCTCTAGATCTAAAAAAAAATCAAGCATGTAACACCTTTTTAACAAAATAAAATCAAAAGTATTTAGAAAATTTTAAAAAGTAAATGAACTGAGAGTCAGAAGGATACTTACCACAAAGAAGAAACCAATACTCATCATCTTAGCCGTCCTCTGCACGTTGTGGTTAGCCAATCCTCTCCTCTCGATCAGCTGCTGGGAGATGACATCACCGACACCTACTAAAGACCCTGGAGGTCAAACAGAGTTGATACTGCATCTCAGTCCCCTGAGCACAATCTTCTACAGATATGATCCGTGCAGACATGTTACTGTTCCTGCAGTGAGAATCTGATTAGGCAGCACTCTTGTAATTACTACATAATAACCACAAATATGCCAAAAAATGTATTCAAAGAATCAACTTTACTGTTAATATTGAAAATAATGTGTTAAAATACTTTATAAGCCTTCCAAAATTAACAAAAGCTCCCAACCAAATGTGAACTACTAAAAAAATCTGCATTGTCTTAAAGAGAGATCAGCTGAAGTCAAACTCAACCTGGAAAAAAGGAAAAGTTTCTTGAGATCAAATTTTAACACAACTTGTGATAAAATGCTGCCACCCAGTGGTGAAAGTTTAAGTGACATTTTGCAGGGGGCGTTTACAAAAAGTATCTTTAAATGCAACAAAACAGTCCAAAAGTACAAACTCCCATCCGAGTTCAACTTGGCGATGGTCACGCAATGTGTCCCTCAAACAGACTCAGTTGTTTTTCTTCTCTGTAATTTATCTTATTTATACGAACAAATGAGATTTCATCACCGAGCTCTTGTCTTCATTTGTTTCACACTGTTTATTAGCAGGCATTAAAGGGTTGTCACCAACAAGCCACCATTAACTCATCATCATTGTGTTTTTACTTTGAACTTGGCACCATCCATGAATTTCCTGAGTCACTGCTAATTTTTTATTTATAAACCAATTTTAGACAAACAATCCTGCTTAACACTGCAGAGATTTCACAGAGGTCCTCTTCAAGTCTTCTGTTTGTTTCTAACAAAAATCCTTTAAAAAAATAATAAATTGGTCCAGCAACTCATTTAAAGGCCTTAATATCTCCAGCTTGAGTCAGGACCTCAGTAAGCTCTGTGGTAAATTACTCCACTTATTAGCTTTTCACTTTATTATAGTGGGCAGCTAAAACTTCTTGGGTTTGGTACAGACGTGTCACCTCTCATCCATGAAGCTTCTTCAGTTCTAAAGAAAAATGGTGGAGAATCCTAAACATTTAAGTCCTAGTGAAAGTTGTGCCCCTTGGAGGCAGCCCCGACGGTCGTTGACCAACTACTGATTTATGCTTCAGCAGGAAATCTACACCACAGTTATGTAATCACAGTAAACCCCTCTGAACCCCTGTGCTGTAACCTGACGTGCACCTACCTGCAGATGTTAGGTCGATGCTGGCTGTTCAGCTCCATTGATTAGGAATAATAATCATAGTATCAGTATAAATACAATTGTCAGCTGATTAGACGTCAGCTGGACGTAATGGAATAATAATAAGATAAACTAAATTCATGTGTCATAACATGTAGTTATAACAAAAACAATTTAAAAACAGACCAACTGCTCAGAAATTCATGATGTGTCAACACTAACCTCAAATCTTTCAATAAATTTGGGTTGGTTTTTTTTCCCTTTCTTTTTTTGTAGGAAACTGAATGCAAACTGAAATTAAAAACTTTGAAAATGCATGAAGACTGTCAATAGGGAAACTGATTTTTCTTTTTTTAAATTCCTCAGAGAGGCTCCTTTTAGCTGCTCTAGCTGCAAGGTCAAACCTCTGCCTCTATCTAGTGGCGACTAAATAGTACTGCAAACAGTACTTTAAAACTACAGCCTTCTGAAAAAAGTAAAGGGTTAATGCAACACTAACTGCTTAGGTTAGATCATTTACATCTGAAACTTGCTCCAATGTGTGAATCCACCAGAGCTCTAAAAGCCATTTTCAACGCTATGAAATCCAAAAGTGCTACACAACAGTTACAGAAATATTTTTGGTCTAATACCTGCATCATATTAAACTCATCAGCATGCTTTAGCTCTCTGTATCACGTTTTAGACATTTTGGGCAAACAGAGTTCAATTCAAATGTTTTTGTGTGTGTGTTAAATCAATATATTTATGGTTTCGTCTGGATGTTCTGATCACTTATCCTGTAAAAATATATGCAAACTTGATGTTCTCATGAGTATGTACGACTCTACAACCTTCTTGAATAGATGTACATATCATACACATATTATTCTTTTTTCATTTGCTTTTATTCCTGATCACAGTACAATGACCTTTAGCCTGTGTCTATTTGTACACTAAACTGGAGCAAAGGTTTGTAAAGTCAACCAGAAGCTGAAACGGGACCCTTCATTTTATTTTAATCAACAAAGGTCAGTGTATGGTGTACCCAACTGCACCTTCTCATGTGACATCTGTCTGCAGCTTTTCTACATTTACGTTTGCGCATTCAGCATGTAACTTATTTTTATGTGCAGTGACAAGGTTGTCCTACCCGCTGTCACTATCTGGACTGTCCAGGGGTATTTAGTCATCAAGACCTGGTAGCCTCTCCAAAGGCCTGCCATTCCTCGTCCTAGGAAGAAAGAAAAATAAAAGCTTGTTGCAAATGCAGACTTTTCTGCTCAATCACCCCGCCCGCCGGTTGTAACGTGATTCAAATCAAGTGATACCACTAACAAGTTCCGTTAAACTGTCCATTAGTGATTGCCCATTAGTGTAAACTTCGGGCTTTTTTAAAAATTATTTCAGGGTTTTAAAACACTTAAATGTATCCAAGACCTATATCGAAGAGGTTAGCTCACTCTTTCAAATTCAGTCAAACGGCTAGCTAATCCTCTCCATTCAGTTACATCACACTTATGGTCAACTGCTGACTCAAAGTTAACATGTTATTAAAGTATTCGTGTTTCGGTAAATTTTGTCAATGCCGAATTCTAACACTGGGTCTAACATTTTCTCTCAAGCTACCGAAGTTGTTAATAGATGTCTAGTTTTACGACAGCTTAGATTAACTGTAAAATCTATTTTTTTATGACGTTTGGCTTGAGGCTCGGTCTCGTGCTGGCTGGCGAAGCTAACGTTGCACGGAACCTACGACTTGCACAGTGCGTCATTAGCGTCTCTAAATCACAGCACTAACTTTTAATCACTCGTTTAGCTTACGAAACCAAACTAAACTGCACTCCTAACACACTGTAGCAACTCAGTTTAAATCAAGAATAACGAACTGCTGAGTCTTTCATCGTTTCTGTAACTTTCCGTTTAACATTATTGCAGCTGCTGTTTAACTCACCTTTACAGCTCACCGTAGTTAACTTAAAGGTCCGTAAACTAGCAAGCTGTGGATAATGTAAATAAAACTGTACACATGCCCGGCTTCCCTGAGGAAACAGGCGGAGATGCTTTCACGGCACGGAATCAGCTCCGACTTTGCAGTACTCCAACTGTACAGCACAGAAAAATATGAATACAAATTTATGTGGTATACTGTTGTTTCTATTTTAAATACACTTACTTCTTTAGGCTTAGCTCACATCAGTTATATTTTTATAGTTTAAAGAAGTTGTCAATCAAGTTGGGTCTTATTAGTCTCAAGTTTTGTATTTATTATATTGGTAATTCTTCCAGTGCAACAATTAAAAAAAAACCTGGTACACAATTAAAGGTCTTCTAAAAATTCCAATACAATAAAAAGGGGATCCAGCTAACACAGACATGTAGGCTTCCCAGTCTCAAAGATATTTCCTGAATTATTTTAGTATTTTAAGTACATGATGTTTTTATTAGTTTATATTAACTCTATATTATTGTCATTTCAGTTTAAGTGATTTTTACAGATTACTTTAGAGTTTACTTAACTTTGACTAACACAGTATTCATTACATCTGCGTAAATTGATTAGTAATCAACAATTTATTTAGCTTTGTTGCAACCGATAAGGGCAGAAGAAACCGTGATCTACTACGACCAGTGAAGACAGCATAGGAACTGTAGTCTGCGTCAGTTCCGCTGTACACAATAACATAGGCACACCCCTGCCCTCTAGAGGACAACTCCAGAATAACAACATGACAGGAAGCAAATTGCAATGATTTTTATTCTGTTCAAGTGAAGTGGCACTTACGATAAATGAAACAAAAAAGAAAGAAAAGTTATTACAATGGGACTTCTGGTTTACAAACAGGTGTAACTGGCATAAAAATGACAATGGAATGGCTTACCAGGAAACCAAAATGTAAATCACTCAAGGAGAGGTCAATACTGTCCCCAGAACACATTTTTCAAGTAACGTGTTGTAATTTGCTCTAACGTGACCTTTTTTATTGACTCAGTTTGCATAAAGTCAGAAGAAATAGAGTTATTTGAGAGCACGGGGTGTCAAACATGCAGCCCCGGGGGACCAGAACCAGGTCCATTTTGGCTCATTTGATGACTTCACAAAGTGTAAAAACTGGGAGAGATCTCAGTTTCACTAGCAAGGAGTGACAACATCTGAAAAGTTAATAGTTTTAAATCTAGACAAGTTAACACTTTCGTCATTGGTAACTGAAATGACAACAGACTCTGTGAATGTGGAAAAGCTGAGGCATACTGTTGAGATTGCACTTTTGTAGGATGCAGAAAATGTAGTTTCAAAATGGATGACCAATTAGACAAGAAAATGTAAATAAATAACAAGTAACGAGGGAGTGGGGTAACTGGTGTGGTGTGCTAGGGACAGGGTGAGATAGGGGCCGATGTGGTGACCCTGAATTGGAGCAGCTGGAAGAAGAAGACAAAGACGACACATACATAATCTTACGGGCGTGGCTCACTTAAGATTATTTGTGGCCATTCGTGGGCTGTGAACTGATGTTTGACATCCCGGCTTTAGAGTTTTGCTCACAGTGGACATTTGGCACATGTGTAACAATATCCACACAGCTGCTGCTCCTGCTCCCCAAAGCCTCATCATCAACTTTACTCGCTTTTTGGTACCAGCTTCCCACTTCACCTCAACGTCGAGAAGAGCAGCCATCACAGCAAGGTGCAACATTACACGAAGCAAAACACATGAAGAGCAACGATGGCACGTATGTGGCTTTGGAAATGCAGAACTTCAGCATTTTCTTAGCTTGCTTAAAACACCAAAAATGGTGGTACCAAGAATCAGTCGCACTGTGTGGTGGAAATGAGGCCTTGTAAGGAGCAGGTACGCAGGTGAGGCTTTTAAGCATTGAAGCACCTGAAAGAGCTCAATTTAAACTGCTTTTAAATCTGTGTTTCTCAAATCAAACTGTCATTAAATAAAATGATACGGCACTGGATAAGAGCACAGAACTGAAAACATATAACATGCAAACAACATTTTCATGATGCAGTTTGAATAAACATCTGTTATGTGTTGAATGTGTGAAGAACCCTCATACAATACAATAAATAAATAAGAAAACATTTTTTAAAAATGTCTGCAAACAGAAGCAGTGTGTGGCATTTACACATGAAATGCTACTAAGACTTAAAGCCAATCAAAATCTGGGAAATCTGAATGCAGCTCTGTTTTAAATCAAAACGTTATAGCAGCAAAGACCCCTGCTGTCATTTGGTTTAAGATGTTTTCTGTTGATGAGAATCAATAAAATCTCACAGTAACAGGGGCTTCAGGTCAAGAGCTGACAAGAAATACAGTACAAAGCATTCCCTAGTTGTGTGTTGATTCAATTAGCAGCTGAAGCTTGGCAGAAATGTTTAAAATCTCAAAATTTAAATTGCTTCAATAAAAAATAACTAACTGGGATATCCTGGCTCTCTTATTGCTGTACAAGAACCATAAAGTCAAAGACACTGAGAAAAAAAAAACAATTTAACAGGAGAGTAACCGAATAAAAAGGAAGCTAAAACCTTTCACCTTTTCACTCGGTCAGTCTTCTTCAAGTATGAGTCGTTGCTGTCCCTTTCAGTGGAAGTCGCCTGAGATAAAAGTGTTTTACAGTACAGACAGCTGCAGCTTCAGCAGCAGAGCAAAGCTGGAATACACTGATTCTTACGAGAGCTTTAAGCTAGGAGAGAAAAACACCAAGCTACACCGTTAACTAGGCCAGACGCATCACCTCCACGCTCACCTTTATGTATATGTGCAAAGCAAATGATAACATTATTATTGACTGACCCAGCACCAGGAAGTGACCATTTTCATAAACTGCTTATACATCATTATAACTGAGCGTCGCTGGAGCTGGATCTTCCAGTTAACTTAGCGGCTGGGTTTTAAAATCTGTCAATTAGTCATTTTATTTACATTATGCAGGTTATGAAGGTCAGCTTTTCCAGTAAACTGATGCAAATCTAAACATCACCCCTGAAGGCTCACGGGCTGCAGCTTCAGCAACAAAAACACATCACTGGCAAAATTATTAACACCAGAATTAGTTCTCTTTTTCAATAGGTAGCTTTAGGTTTCCCCTTTTTAAATTATAACTTAATGGTATATCATCTTTTTAGAAGCATCCCGCATCCTGCAGGACAGCTAACGCTTTCAACTTTGGCTCCTGACTTTTTTAATAACCAAACTGACCTTAAAGTATATCATTGTGAATGGGAAGCAGTTTGTAGAGCAACAGCTGACTGTTCAGGAGGACATCAATGGCACCAATCAGCTGTCTTCTTCTTCCAGTGACTAAGTGCTTTTGTAACAACCCTGCACCTCTCTCCTCAGAACTCCATCCCCTCGTCACTTTCACACCAGTCCGACGGAGCATCGGTGCCGAAGTAACGATCTCCGAAATTCCCTGAGAGGAGCAGGTGAAAGAAGACGGGACAGAAAAAGTTGGACTTTTCTTTATTGTGTTCTCTGTAGTGGGTGACATCCGTTGCGAATATGGAAGATTTTAAAGAACATAACTGCCTTTTTTTTTACCTTTTTCCTAACTTAATAAGATTATAAGCTACACTGTGTACAGAGAGGCTCATTTATAATCACAGTGGGAAATTTCTAAGATCATTTTTGCACCTTTGCTGCCACTGATTTGGATGTGAGACTACAGTGTGTATAAAGAACAGAGCTCTTTCGAGCAAATGTTTACATTGTAAACCTTCCCAATAACTCCCTTTACCTTGCTATTCAAATATTTATAATCCTGGCTAATAATCTACTTTAAATAAACCTAAAACACACCGCTGACTTTTCTGTGGCTTTCCCTAACTCGCAAACACCCTGCAGCCGCTCTGCTGGTGCTAGATTTTGTCTGCAAACGGTAGAGCTTTCATCCATGCAGCAGTGGTTTTGTACTTTGTGTAATTCACAGATGATTTACCTTTTAATGCCTCTTATTGATTTATAGGTGACCTTTTCTTATAGCCTCCCACTGTTTGTCAATAAAGGCCAAAAAATACATTTCAAGGCCAGAGTGCAAAAAACAAACTTGGTTGTTGATCTCTTCCAGCTCTGCAAAGTCCATTAATTTCTTCCATTAAGGCCTCTGACACAGTCCTTGTTTCTTATCAGGACACTTTACCCTAGATATGCTGTCAGTAAAGTTTCTTAACACACTGTTTTGTTTTGTTTTGTTTTGGGCAAAACCAGAAGATTTATGGGGCTAATTATGCTTAAAACTCTATAAATCATGTTAATCGTCTATTAAAAGTACAATGTTTTTCAAACAGATGATAAATGAACTTTGATAAAGCCAGAGTGCATGTACTCACCGATGCCTGGTATGATGTGGAACTGGTCGTTGACCTCCTTGTCTACGGCGGTGGTGATGATCCGAACTTTAGGGAAGGCGTAGGCCACCGAATGGACCCCCATCTCAGCCATAAGCAGGGACAACAGGAAGATCTTATCCTCAGCTACATCGTGGTCCTTCATGTGGAGAAACACAGAACTTATTTCTAGATGATGTCGGTGAAAGAACACATCCAAGCAGAATGAATAATTTCATATATTTACATAATAACTTCAGCTTCATTAACAGCATCACAGGGTAATAAATACTAATGACCTGAGCCTGCACAATGTTTGATAATGGATAAAATAAATCACCTGCAGCACTTTTATTAAACTGATGGTATCTTTTAAAAACAAGCATTTCATTGTTTGCCTACCCTGAAACAGACACTTCAGCCCTGAAGGGTTGGAGCTGGCCAAACAGCCTAATCCCTGAAGTAATCACACTAAGGTAGCTTAGAGAGAATTTAAAAACATCAGCACTTTTTAGGACACCAGTTTTCACCTTTATTTAACCAGGAAGTGAAAGTCTGTTAGCATAACAATGTCTTTTTGCTCTTGGGTCAAGAAATGCAATATTAACCTAGCACGTATTTTGAGGTACGAACAACTGAGCTGTGAAGACGTGGGGCCAACCTACCAGCAGAACTCTGACCGCCATGAGCGCAGCAGCTCCAGTGGACACGGTGCTGTCCATGAGGATGACGTAGTCTTCACTGATGTCTTTGGGCAGACGAAGGTAATGAAGCTGGAGGATGGAGAGAAAAAACAGTGAGAAAGCTTATTAAATCTATACAACATAAAAATCTAACTTGTACAATAATTAGCACTGTGGAAAAAAATAAATCAAACAAGCAACTTATTAAAGAGACAACCCTGTTTGAACAACAGAGTCGAACACGAAGAACCAGCTAGATCTGACATGTAAAATTGTGTTTTTAATGTTGCCACACTGATAAAACTTTTATAGTATTGCCTAAAACACACACACACACACACACCTCTGGTTCTCCTGTGTCATGATTGGTCTGAATGAGGATCTTTCCAAGTCTGATGTCTTTACACACAGCCATCAGAGCCTGCTCCATGGTCTCTCCCGCCCTCAGGATAGAAACACCCGTTATCTGGAAAAACAGACATTTTTGTGAGGTTTATTAGAGCGATGCAGCTTATCTGGACCAGAAAACACTAAAAGGTTTAAAATTTATGTGCACTTAAACCTTCGGCTCCTCCAGATCTTTACATATGTGCAAAATTATCATCTTAAGTTAAATGTCCTCTTATTATAGTAACTGTTAATGTCATCTTAAAGGACTTACTCTGTTACCGCACAGCCTCTTCCCCTCATAGATGCTACCCTGTGGCGTTTCCACAGACACTGACTGCAGAGGAGGAGAAAGAGCCAAGAGGAACAAAAGGAAATTAAAGGCTGAAGTAAAACAATCTTAGCAAAATCCCAAAACGTTGAATCTGTTCATCTGGACGTAGCATTTTCAGTGGGAGAAACATTTCGTCAATCAGTCTGAAAACGCGACGTCCAGATGAATGGATTCAACCTAGCTGGATGACTGAGCAAGCATCAAGACAAATCTTGGCAAGAGTTGATGCTGCTACTATTGAAAATGTTATTAGTAGACTTCCTGTTCAGACCAGAAACGCCAACCTGCTACGGAGCATAAGCAACAGTAGAAAAAATGTGCTCTACAGCAGCGGTCCCCAACCTTTTTTGCGCCACGGACCGGTTTATGCCCGACAATATTTTCATGGACCGGCCTTTAAGGTGTCGCGGATAAATACAACAAAATAAAACTAGTACCGGTACTGAAAAAAAAGAAAATTTATTCATAACACACGTGAAAAGACCCAGGAAAACCGAGTAAACAATAAAAACGATAACAAAATAACGCTGAAAACCGATAAAAACCCTGAAAACCATACATTTCACACCTGAGCCTCAACTCTCGCGGCCTGGTACCAAACGACTCACGGACCGGTACCGGTCCGAGGCCCGGGGGTTGGGGACCGCTGCTCTACAGGAGTAAGAGCAGGAGTTCAGTTAAAAATCTTCATGCAAAAACTCACCTTGAGAGGCAGGAAGGAGAGGGCATGCTCTATCAGGAGCCTCATTAATCTCTTGGAGTAGAAGATAAACTCATCTCGGTTAGTTTCCCTGTTCCTACACAAACACAGACGGCAGATGCAAACAGGATGACCCTCTGCTTTTTTATATTTTTTAAAAAGAAAAGATTTTTTTATGGCCTAATAAAAAGTCAGCACCATTACACTAGCAAGCTCCTGTTTGATTATAATTTTTAAAGAAATAACTTTTAAATATTTTCTTCTCGTGATCCACATCCCAACTGCAGCGGCTCTATAGCTCAGAAAACTGTCACTATAGAAAGGTCCTGTCTCTTATTTTATTTTGAAGTGGTGCCCACAGTAGGCCTGTAAAAACGTGTAAAGTACAAGAGGTGGTTTGGTTGCAAATCTGCAGCTTCACAGGTAGGTGTCTCTAAATCCTACTCACTGGCCAATTTTAACAAGACTTTGCTTGTGAAATGAGCGTATGAAAGAGTGTTCGTTCTGACCTGATTATGGTGTGCATGCCACGGACTTGTGGCGTGCTCTCCATCACGCTGAGGGTTTTGGGTAATGGCTGACCCTGGTGAGCTGAGGCCAGAGCCGATCTGCGGCAAACAAAACACATTCATGCATCCAAAGTAAGAGACGTGTCTACATTCATTCAACTAAATACTTTTACTGGATTTGCAGGTTAACTAATCAGAACCAATCAGTTCATTTTTCATCTCTTTTTTTATTATTCTGAAAGAAAATATTGAAAACAAACTAGTATTGTAGGTTCTGTAACAAATATTTCAAAATGCCAGGTATTGTACAGCTGCTCAAATATGTACTAATACAAATGTAACCTAAAATCATTTCATTAATTCAGGAATTGATTTAATTTGTACTTGTTTTTTTTATATTTAAGTGACATCTAATAATCATCCAGCATAGTGATGTAATCAGTCAGCTGACCGATGAGCCAGAGCTACCCTGATGTAAACAGAAAGGCTTCAATAGATGCACATCAGTTCTCATATCTGCTGTTTAAAAAAGGTTCAAGTGTCATTTTCATTAACTGCCTTGAAATATCAAATCTGTAATCAATGAGCAACTTTTTACACCAATAATCACAAAATCACACGACACAGAACGATGCTCAAAGAGGTTATATTAAGAAGCTGCAAACATCTTAAGTCCTACCACTACAGAGAGTGCACTGCTTACAAACACCAACGACCAAACGCTCTGCAAAGCAGACATTTTAAGGTTAACTGATGAGGGGCCGGTTTCACAAAGATAAGCAGAGTTTCCTTTTTTAAATAAATTAGCCATTAGTCCATCCATCTCACCAGTCTGTGTAGATATTAACTGCTATAATCAGGACTAATGTCAGTGGCACTGCTTCCTACACGAACGATAAACATGTAGAGCGGGCGGCTCTACGGGATTACAGCGTTTGGCCACCCCAGCATAAGCATGAGGCATCTTTGTGTAACTCGCCCCACATTACACGGTTTAACAAGCCTTTTTGATTTTAAAGCAAAAGTCGAGAAAGAAGCTGATTCTGTGTGTCAGCTGCCAGACTTTTAGAAACACAGCATTAAAAGCCTTGCTTTATTTAAATCAGTGTTCCCCCTCAGACACTTCAGGAATCGACAGCATCGCTCTGAGGGGCAAATTCAGAGTGCAAAAGTACATGTCAATAAATGAAGGACTTGATCCTGCCCTGGCTTTTCACCTGATGTAGAGTCTTTAGATTTAGAAACTGTGGACTCTTCAACTCTATTGCTCCATTGTTCGTGGCACTGGAAGCTTTCTTAAATCTAGCAAGGCTTTTGTTCTCAGAACGTTTTGATCATAATGCCAGATAAAAGTTTGCACTTAAATAAATCAATGCGTGCCATGACCTTGAGGCCACAAACAGAAAAACAATAAAAGCAATCATGAAAAAATTAAAAATTTGGCATATGTGGCGCATACCGTTTCAAACACATGCTACTTAGAATACTAAAGAGCAATGAAACTATTCTGCTTCATGCACACTCTGCTGTTGATAAATACAGCATGCTTTGTTTTAATTGTGCACAGCTTAGATTAATGGAACTGTGACATTTGTGGAATCAAACCCAGCAAACGTGTCGGTTTAACTACAGTCAGAATATGTAGTGCATAGTTTAACAAGTTAAAAAGGCTTGAGTGCATTAAATCTAAGACTACAAATCTGTATCTTTAAAGACTACAACAGTGAAAAAAGGTGCACGAGGTGAGGCTCACATATCCCAGCGCATCTTCCTCTGAAGAAGGTGACAGATATTTGTTTGGTGAGATTAAGTGTTTAAAGGTGAAGGCAGGAGGAAACACAGGGAGGAAAAAAAAAAAAAAAAAAAAACACACACACACAAAGGGACAAGAGGAGGAAAAAAACAAAACAGAGAAAGGAAGAGAGAGAAGAGTATTAGCAGTGAAACAGCTTCACCACATTGCTGCTGTACAACACCGAAAAAACACATTCCAGCTCTGCACTGAGGAGCACGCTCACTTCAATTTATCTCATGAGTGGGGTTCGCTTAAGGTGACTCAACTTCAGAAACTGGGATTAGTTTCAGTAAAAGCTGTGAGGGCAGCCGGAATTTCTCCACATTCAACAAATCCATCTAAGAGCTGACCTTAGATTTGCTGAACCATTTAACCCACTGAAACTTCAGCTGAAGTAGGCTTGCAAATTCATCTTCGTTCAAGGGTGAACTGAAGCTAAGAACTTCTACTTCTCAGCAGGTTTCATCTCACACATACAGGAGCACATGACCATCTGTGATCACACATAATTTAGGTCTCCACTCCAGCTTTTCTGCAAGTTTACAGCATCCTGTGGACATCAAAAACTGATCTTTCTCCTCTATCCTGCACCATAAAGTCTATTCTGTGCCTCTGGACCAAAACATGTCCCATTTCTTTTTTTTAAATGATGTGAACTGGCACAGGCTTCGCCGAGCTGGCTGCATGTTGTTGTGGTTAGGTGTGAACATGACCTGAGGAACTTCAGCAAACTAGCCAATCTATGTCTGAGAGAACCAAATCAGAATTTGCCTAAGTTCATAACCATGAAAAACAGGTTGTTGGTCCAGAATAGAAGACAGGACATAACGACTTGTCTTCTTCTGACCAATCACATTTGTGCTGGATGTGTTTGCATACAATTCATGTGGAGAGTAGAGACACATTTCTCAGTGATTTTGCTTTTCTCCTTTCTTTCTATTTTAAAATCTAAATATTTAAGCAGCTTAAATAAACAGTTCACAGAACAGGAAGTCTTGGCTCAGATAGATCCTGTTTCAATATTGTTTTATTTTCCAGACAGTATTACATAGTGGATAGCACCTGGCTCTACAAAAACACTCAAATATTGCCTGTTGTCCTGCATTAGCAGACTAGATGATAGTTTTCCAGATTGCTTCTGATCTTATTCACTACCAGGACAAAATGAAGGGAATTTCATTTTCTTTTTCAATTCTGGGATCTCTATGAGACTTTTACCTGAATAAATAAAAGATAACAAGTGTGAATAACTCATTCATTAACTTGTTATCACAATTTCTAAACTCAAACTATGATCAATGGTTTCCAGTGACTTACAGGAAACTATTAAACTCACTATTCAGGTCATATACCGTAGTTATATGACAGTACAAGAAATATTACACACAAAATGTGCCACTGGTCATGACGCTTTAAATGATGTTTAATGACATGTTTTTATTTTAATCCATGACTTGAAAAGTATAGGCTGATTAGGTGTTTTCACAATGAATACATTCAAATATTTCTGCTGAGTAAAACAAATAAAAGATTAAACAGAGACAGAGATGATAAAATCATTATAACCCTCTGACCATTATGAAAGGAAATCGGGATAAAACAGAATTAAGTGAAAAGGCAGGTGAAGCACTGACATGTGTATGAGTTTGTAGTAAAAACAAAACAGTTTAGTCTTTGCAAATAAAAGAGTGAGGCATTCTTGAAAATGTAGTGGCATAAAAGAGCAGAAAAAAGATGACTCTGAGGATGTGGTAATAAAAAAAAGCACCAACAATCGTACCTCACAGTGATCTCACGCTGGAATGGTTACACAGCATTCAGCCAGGAGAGGAGGGGTCGTGCACGTACAAGGAGACACACACACACACAGACACGTGTGTGCAAACAGCGAGAAACATAAGAAAAAAAACAAAAAATGAGACAAGCGGCTTGTCAGAAAAAAAGGATCATTCACAACATAAACCTCTTCCCAAAAGAGAAACAAAAAATTCACAATACACAATAAATGTTTGCCTGTGGAGAGTCGTACATTTGAACAGACAAACACTTCAAGTGTGAACTTTAATTTCATGTTTGGCTGGACAAGAGTTTAACTGTCATATATCAGCTTTTTATGACCACTTCATTTTACTGTAGAAACAACAAGTGAAAACAAGCGAATTATTTCATGAGCTGTCAATTTTATATGACCAAGTGCGAAATAATGTAGTTTAAAACCACAGTCGTGTCAGAAGTACTGATTTAAAAATCTGCAACTTTCTGGATACACAGCACTATGCAAAGGTCTTGAGCCACCCCGTCCTTTATATATCAATGATTTAAAACACAAGCAAAGAATAGTGGTAATACAGTTCAGAAGGCAAAGAAGAGTTGGTATTCTTTCCTTGGCCAACAAAGGAAAGCGCATAATGCCAACGTTTGTACTTTCCATATAAATATAACCATGAATGTGTTTTTTAATTTAAAAAAGGCATATTTTAGTAATTTTAGTAAAGGCAAAGAGAAAAATATACATGCTGACCTGTGTGTGCCCGTCTATTTCTCATTATTACATACTGCACACACGCCTGTGAATGTGACAGATGCTGTGGGTGTTCCGGCAGCGACCATGACTGAATGTGCTGAAGGTGGAGCAGATCATTGTTAGCGGTAGATCAAAAAGTGAGTGGATGACAGAACAATGAGGTGAGCTAAGATGAAGGACACGATCTTTCCTTAAAGGGTCATTAATTTAAGGTACCTACTTAAGACCTCTAACCACGAGGTGTAAAAGGGAAAAAAAGCATAAAAAGACGTCACAAATCTTCCTCCATCACTTCAAATGGCAAAAGGGAAAAGTGTCCAGGAATTTTACTTTCCTGATTTTTAGTACCCTTAATTACTTTTAGTACTATTTTATCATAAAGGCCACTGTCGCTTAACTTCATCCAAACTACTAAAGCAGAGGAGAAAAATATGACATCAGCTAATGTGCTCTACCATCAGACGGGAAAAATAGCAGCATGTGACATCGTGTTATTGTCCACAGCCCATCCTGTTCACCAGGTTTAAATTCCTGCAACTTCTTCCAATTTTTCAAAAGTTCAAGTCAAAAGTCTGCTGTGTTCGCACAACAGAGGCAATCCAGCACAGGACAAATGCACACCTGCAAGTGGTCAAGTGGTGTGTGTCACTACCATGAAGGTGCCAGCGTTCAAATTAAAGTGAAGTGTGTTTTTCATTTTCTTTTTTATAATAGGTGAAAAAAAGAAAAAAAAAATCAAACTTCACCTTATTGTTTGTCCCAACTATGGACCTGACATGTCTGATGAATCTTAGATGTTGGGATGTTTTGGTAAATTTGCCTCCGTCTTTTATTTCTGTATCATTTCCCCCAAAATAAAAATAAATAAAGAAGAATCTTTTGCAGTCAACGCCCCATAGGCCATGTTCACACTATTCCACACCAGCCAGCACCACACTTACTTTGAAAGGTTAAAAAAAGATTGTGCTGAAGTAATCATAAAGGCATTCCCACCTTAGAGTTTTTAGAAGAATATGTACCTACAGTGAAAGCCGGTCAGCAAAATATAAGAAGCTCTATCTAAACATGTAGGAATAGTTAATGCCAGCTTTAATACATTCCACCTGTCTGCAGAAACTACAGATCATAGTATCCTTTATAAGCCCATGCAATTAAAGCTGCAATTTTCCAAAGTAATCCCTCACATCCTCAAATGACAAAATGACAAAATCATAAACATTCCTTACCTTCTCCAGCTGACTGTGTACGTGCTGAACAATCAAATCCAAAGCTACAAAGTTCTCTCCACCTGCACATAAAAAACAAGCAACGTGTAAAGTGCTGATAGAGAAGAGCGCTCCTGTGCTTTTCTATGGTGAACTAAAAATACTGCCACTGACCTCTGGGAACCACAATGTCAGCAACCTGCACAGTGGGCTCAATGTACTGCTCAAAGGCTGGCTTTACAAATTTATTGTACTGTTTGATGATGCCGCTGATGTCCCGTCCACGTTGTGATATGTCCCTCTTCAGCCTCCGTATGAGGCGGATGTCTGAATCTGTATCTACGAACACCTTCATGTCCAGAAGCTGGCAGACAAAAGCCAAAAGGAGGAATCACTCATCGACCTGTAACATTTTTATATGCGCAGTTTTTTGCTTTTGCTGCATTTATTTGATCATTTTATAGTGATTTCATGTTTCTGTATATGTATATACATATTACACACAATGACTATCATTATTGATATTAGGATATTTTTGTAACTCTTTATGGGGTCAATACATTTAAGGTGCTGGCCCCATAAAGGCACCACCAGTTCAGGTTTTATATCAATACTAGTAGCAGGCTTTTCCTGCAAAGTTTTTGGGTATCCTTAAAGTTTAAGCACCTGTGCCCCATTTACTACAGTAAGCTGCAAGTTCTCCTTGATTTGCAAAAGTATCGATAACAGCATCACACACCCACATACATTAACAAGACGCTCCATCAATGGTCCAGTACTTTTTTTTTAAATTGCTGGCAGCGGACATATTTATATCCTCTAATAGCATCTGTTAACATATGTCCGCCCCTAGGATTCTGTTATTGTGGCCATTTCCCTGTAAATAATGGTTATTCGGGCTGAGTACATAAAACTTTGGAGTTTATGTGAACAGGCTGAATCCCATTCAAAGGCATCTCTTTTTGCGCTACACATACTTTACTTATGCAGAGTACTGTTGGATCCACTGAGGTCACTTCTCTAAGGTGAAATATGTTGCAACTTGACTCTATATCTGTATATCTTGACTGTATGTCAAGAAACTTTGACATATAGACTGAAGGAGCTAAGAATCATACCACAAACCTTCCTCATCATCAATGACCTCCTGATCCACAGTTGCCCCTGAAATGTAGCTCTGGTGTGTGTATGTGCTTTTAATTAGAAACTCTGGTGATAAACTAGTGGCTGTAGTGCAGGACACTGCAGTCATTTATGTTTGAAGAGTTCTCTGTAGGCCAAAACAAAGTTTCCGTTCATAGAATTTCTGAAGACGATGAATGAAAGATGTTTTATTCATTATTTTACTGATAGCCTTAGATTACTGTCTGAGCATGAGTAAAAATGACAGAAACAACTCCTGAGAGCTGCATATTTATTTTTTTAAAAGCCTGAACGCTTCTAACAAATGTCACTACCCATCAGTTAGGGAGTGTTTTATATTCCCAGCTCTCTGCAGTAAACACTTGATCTTGATATAGTCAGAATTTAAAGTGGGACATTAAATGTCCCGTTTCCATTTTTTATCCTTATATGCGACTAAAATAACATAACATGACTCTCAGTGAAAAATATTATTAATAGTATTTTTTATCTTGCACAAGAAGGATAAATGTATTAAAGAAGAAGAGGAAGTAAAGAGCACAAATTGCACAGACTTCATTTTTCAGTCTCAATAAAGTCAGTGTCCGTGAAAAGGCACTTTGAGCTGCTTCAATGATTTGACATTTTTACATCGGAAGCTTGACGCTGGGGTCGGGACATGCTGAAGAATCTGAGGAAACACCAGTTATCATTGCAGCTTCAAAGAGAAAGTCAGCCCCGATGCACCAACTAAGCTCCACTAAACTGAACCTCAATTCAGCAAAGACAGAAGACAAAAATCAATGGGGCAGCATCACGACAAAGGTGGGACAACAAGGAGGCAACACAAAGAACTATAGATGACTTTTGAAATTAAAAGAAGTCTGTGTGTGATTTAGAGGAGGACGGCAGTGGGAGCGCAGTTATAACTCAGTTGCACAAAAAGCCACTGGCTGGCAGTTCAGGCTGCTGTAAATCTGACAGACTGACCAACCAAAAAGGTGGCAGGTTGCTGGATAAGCAGTGCTGTCAGCTTGGAGCAGGTGAATGAAGAGTGGCCTGGTCCCAAAGGTTAGACAGCAAGGCTGTGGCTCTAGATCATTTCCTAACCTAGGAAAGCTCCCAGTTTTCTTTTGCCAAAGTGATGAGGCTGGAAAATTGGAAAGTTTTCCTTTGATGCAGCTACAAGCCTTGAATGTGCAATGAGCAATGAACACCAGGGAAATTTGTGGATTCGTTGATGACATTTATGATATAGTAAAGAAAAGGTGGAAATTTGTGGATTTTTTTGGTTTAAGTACAAGTGCAGGATTACACAACATATCATACAAACAATATTGCTGGTGGGTTCAGGACTGGGCATGAATACAACTGAAAAATGAAAAGCTATATCTGTATCAGGAACAATACACAAAATCTTTTGCTCTACACTTACTATTGTTCAATCCAAACAAAAAATAATCTCAAACAATTTTTTTTTTAAATTAAAACTGCACATTTTTCTACTGGAAATATGCCTAAAAATGAAAAACCAAAGAAAAAACACCACTGGCTCGGTGTCCAACGCTGTCTATGCAGATGGTTTGTGCCAGCACTGCTTTGACTTCAGGAACTACTTCTTTTGTTTTTAGCACGGACAGGTCAGATGTCATTTTAAAGACCATTTGATGTCCATTCTCACATAAGATGGTCTTAATGGTACCACGTGCACCTACTTTGTGTATTATGTATTGTAAGACGAAACCTTGAGCCAAAAACCAAAACAAGAACAGCTACAGAGCAGAATTTGGCACAACTGAAGTTTTATTTTGATTGGCTTCTAATTGTTTGAAAATTAAATTCTTTAAGATTTATTTTGTCTCATGTGACAAATGCATTACTGCAGCCACTGTTTGTGTTTGACAGGATAGAAAGATAAGGACTCCAAGTTAATTCAACTTGATTTTAAATAAAATATAAAATAATATGGAAGGCACGTGTGTATTATCCAAGAAAATCATTTGAATGAACCCTTCACTGATGTAGTGAATCAAATAATATTTTTCTGTGCTAGTAGTGTTTTATTAAGCCTAAATAAATGAACGGGGGAAGCGAGATGGAAAAGATCTATTATAAAACATATGCAAATTTAATCTGCAAAAACAGCTACTGACATTTAGAAAATACATATATCAATCATGATTCAAATTCAGATCAACAACATACAGACAAAAACATGACATCTTTAGAAAATCCAATGAATAAATTATCTGAAAAACAAGCTGCTTCATCACAATAACTGAAAATTCCTCCTACTATGAAGCAGTCTTCCATAATGATCTGCAACACTGACCACAATGGTTTGATAGCGTGAGAGAAGCACCAAATCCTATTATTAACCATGTCCTTTTGCAACCTCTTGGTTTCTTAAAGGAAACCTCTTTATTAGCATATCGGATCTGCAGCTGTAATTGAATTCAATTACAAGAATGGACAAAAAACACCATTGATCACATGAGACGCTGACTGCTATTAACTTAATCAGATGGTAATCAGCTACACAGCCGGGTCTCAGGAGAGGCTGCCTGTCTTATCATCACAGTCCAGCTCTCCTGCTCTCTCACACTCACTCATACACAATAGAAGAGGCTGGAGAGAGCGACTGCAGGACTGATTAGCAATGAAGAATGCCTCTTTTTATAAGTGTTTATTCCCTCTGACCCTCAAGAGCATTGCAATGATGGCAATGTCTCCTTAGCCTCCTAGCACTAGTCTTCTCTACACATCCATAAAAATGGATGTAAATATCAGCTTTAGGAGCCTAAAAAGCAAACTTTTCAAATAAAGCTTAATTTGAGTCAATTTCTGCATCACATCTTATTTTTATAGTCCAGATAAATATACACACACCCTCCTACCAGCACATCACCCCTGTTCTTCAGGAACTTCACTGGCTCCCTGTGAAATTCTGGATAATATAAAAACTTCTTCTGCTCACCTTCAAGGCCATTCATAACCTCGCACCTCCTTAACCTTTCTGACTTGTTAAGCACCACCTTTTCTGCCCGCTCACTTCAATATTCTTCTATCCAGCTTGCTGTGCCTTCCTTCTGCCTCACCACCATGGGAAGCAGAGCTTTTAGCTGCTCTGCTCCCAGGCTGTGGAACGCTCGACCCCCAGATATAAGGAACACTGGTCCTTTCCCATAGTTTAAATCTCAACTCAAAACCCATCTGTTCAAATCTGCATATTCACTGTGAACCCACTGTTTGTTAATTTTATCTTGTGCTTTTGTTTTATTGTTCTTCATTTTGTCATTTTTCCATTATGTGTTTTATCCTATTGTAAAGTGTCCTTGGGTGTCTTGAAAGGTGCTTTATAAATAAAATTTATAACCATTATTATTATTATGACATAAATATGAATATACACTCAACTTCTTGTTAACACTAACCAGCCAATCACATCTCAACAACTCATTTTAGCATCAACAACGAGCTGAAGTTCAATCCAAGCATCACAGGTGATTTAAGTGATGTGGTATGTGGCTGTTGGTGCCTCAGACACGCACATTCGAAATATTCTAAGGAAGAAAAATGTAAAAGAAAAGTAAGTAAGTGGAGGGGATACTGATATTCTTACCTTGAGCAGCTCCTTGTTGGCGAAGGCTAGGATTCCCTCAAAGATGACAACATTAGCACCATACACAGTTTTCTGTAAGAGGACAAATTTAAGGACAGGTTCACATTTTTCCCCCCACTTGAAGCTGCACTTGCAGTGTGTTCATGTTGATTGTACTGGTGAACACAATGTTTCTTAGGTTATTAGTTACAAAGGGATAGGGGTCAAAATCCTCCAACCCCGCACTGTGTGGACACCTTGAACTAAGTGGTTCATTAACTAAAAATAATTTCAGTGTCATAAGTGAGGATATGAAAATTATTCACAATTAATGAGCTACAACGAGTGTGAAATTAAACATTTATGATACAATACGGATGCGTTTTAATTAAGAAAAAATACACTTGAAGGTCAGAAAGAAGTTGTTTCCTTTTTTTTTTTACCCAAATATATTTTTAAAGTATTCATTCTTCATGCTGGTCATTTAATGTCCTTTTACTTTGAAACACAAAAATAAATCGAATGTTTTGTTTATACAGTTAAATTTAAGCTGTTAACTATGGATCGAAGAGAATTAGAGATGTCTGTAAAATAGTCTTCTTCCACACAAATTGAAATAATCCACCTTTACTTTTTGTTTTGGTTATCCAATTCAGAGTCAGAGGGTGAGAGTCAGGGTACAAACAATAAAATAAAAAGAAATATATGAAGAATCTATGCGATATTTTACATTTCAAGGCACATGAGTTCTGGTTTAATCCAAGTTCAAAAACACAAACAGCACCACTGTAAGTTGCAAAATTGTCCTCCAAACTATTTGTGATATCACAAAAACCCAAACATCTGGCCACATCTTGGACTGTGACTTAAAAAAAACTTAAAAAAAAAAAAAAAAGCCTGCATCTACTTGATTCTGTCAAATTGTCCTGGTCACATACAGAACTGGGAACAATAAGTTTAAACTTGTGGGTTGTCTGTGTTTTCTTTGTGAAACTATGACTTGCCAGATGCACAAGCCTGGACAGCACACTGCTGAAATCTGTGACATATGCAAATCTGGTCTCCTGCTCTCAGACATGAAACCCTCTGCTTTCAGATAAACATGATTCCTGCATTAACTCAACGTAAACCAAAGAAAACTATGAGACTTAAGCAGTTATTTTTTCTTTTTAAATTAAAGGAAACACAATATCCTTGGTAAGGTGCAATAAATGAGATAAAAGACACTGCCCAAGATAACACAAATCTACTGTATATAAGATGAAAGCATAAAACACATTTACAGATGATTTTTATTTGCCTTCAGACTTTTACAGATGTCAGTTAAACACTGTCACTTGCATGTGTGTGCATGACATACAGCCACTGACGCACAAACACAACCTCAACCCATGTTTGCTTTACTAACTTATCTGATGAAACTCACCCAGAACCAGTTTTACTACCAGGCGTTTGAGAAAGAGGTTAATAACCGATTCAATCGCAGACAAAATGGTGCAGAGTATGTCACAATCCTATTACCTTTCCACGACCAGCTTCATGCTAAAGTCAATAGGCTGAACACTTTACTATTGATTTTGAGAAAGAGCGGCGAGAGAGGCAGAGGCAGTGTGCACAGTTTGAAAGAAAGTGAACTTTAAACAAACAGATGAGTGTTTATTGATTTATTCATTTCCTCCTTCTTTACTAAGAGATGATTTAGTGGCTCTTTAAAATACTTACGTGCCAGTGCTTGAAAGAAAGAAAGAGAGAGAGAGAGGGAATGTGACCTAAAGTTTTACCAAAGAAGAAAAACTAAGTTGCTCGCTCTTGTCCATCTGTATTACTGCTTTATAAACACAGCCTGCAGCTTGATGGCCCTCGGCACCCTTGAGGCCTGAGTCTTAATTACATCCTCCCCGTTACAAAAAGCCCATAAAATGATCTCAGATCTGAGGCGATTTCCCATGTGGTGTTGTGGCTTTCAGCCATGAAATTACATCGCAGAAAAATAGACAGTGAGCTATGCCGCCTGATTGATTCCTCACAATGCCTCTGGGAGGAGATGCTGGGCTTAATGTACTGTACCCTAAAATCCTTAATAATTAGCAAATTAGCAAGCATCTGAATTTTCACCAGCTTAAATAACTGAAGCATCCCCGGAGGTGTTAGGTGATTTGTAGCTGTAATGTTCATTTTTCTCCTCTCAAGTGTTCAGTGCTTTTATTTCAATGAAGACAGACTACACTAAACTAACCGAACTCAAGTGAGTGGAAAACTGCTTCTCTTCTCACGACTTTGACACATTTGGGAATATTCTAATAATACACATTTTTATCAAGTCATCAGCTTCAGTAGCTGAAATAGCTCACAAGTTAGTTTAAAGCAACAACGCCACTGAAAACTACTCCTCTATGTGGAGTAAGGCAGGGACTAGTAGGTGGTTTATGGGAGCAGACCAAGTGTTTCTATGTCTTCCCACTGTAGAAACCTCGCTGGTGTCTCATGCTTAGGCATAACTGATGACTCTGTTCTGGTCAGAGTTTGCACCAATCACATGAAAGTCACAAATGAAGTTTTTCTTTTTCTTCCTGTCAACATCGTGTTTTCACATTAAAGGAAGCATAGGAGGGTTCTTTTATGGAAAAACAACAGAAAGGTTCAGAATTCAATAGAAGTTCACTTGCATCTGAGACCTCTGGAAAAATAGTCACTGTCGAATATATTTAGGAGCACATTTGCAAATATCAAATATAACATATTCAGCCTAAACTGTTTTTTAAAAGGCTGAGTGAGGATGTCTATGACACACACACACAGGCTGCAAATACACGATGTCCCCACCCAGACAGTAAACCCACACTGGGAGGAAGAGAAGCTGAAAACAGCAGCGCCTTTTATTGTGATTGCCATGAAAACCTTTGCACCTAAAAAGCCAATAAGAGACAGTGGGGGGAAAAACATTAAACTGGACATTGCCTGCTGGCAGTGGGCATCCTAAAAACTGAGAGGGAACAACAACATTAAGAACCACTTTTAAAAAAAAAAAAGCACAGCAGAAACAAGACCAAGAACAGCAGCGCAAAAATGAAAAGAGCTCAAAACTAAGTCAGAAATTGATCTATATGGTGGGCGGGCTTTTGGACTTTGAAGATTAAGTTCAAGGAGATTTTTTTTATTTGATTTTATTGATTAGCATTCAAATATCTCAGAGATCTAATGTCAAAGACTGTGAGTGAAGAGAGGAAGTTGTGCTGAGAACAAAGCAGTGAATGTGAATACTCTCTGTCTGTCTCACAGGTAGCTGAGATATCAGGTTTAACATTTATACAGTCCTGCATGTCAAAACAGCTGATCCTTCATCAGTAGACCAGCATCCCTAATCTTTGTGTAAACAAACAAACAGCAGCCTGAAGGACCTTTTAGTTCCTGGGAAAAATGTTCCTGAGACAAGCACTCCTGGGGGCTTTGGATAGGAGACGTCTGCAGATGACTAGCCAAGACCAACCAAGCAAAGTTATGGGAAAAACATCTTCTGTTATGCTTTACGAGTGTAATCATCAATTACACTTAATCTGTTTCATGAGGACTTTGTGGATGGGATTTGATCACATGACTGACTGAAATTTGCAAAGTGTTCACAACAAAAAGCAGATTATTCTCAACTGAACCCTCCCCACTTTAAACCAGAGTACAGAGCACAATGTGACGAATTAAAACACAGAGGTAAACCAACCAAAGCTGTAAAACCTCTGGAGGAAAGTTTGTGTTAAAAATGCAAATGACAGTAAAAATGGTGCTCCGATTGGGGGAAGGTTTCAGTTTCAATCACGAAACTGAAATTTTCAATCACGACCCAACACAGTGTTAAAGTTAATCAGAGGGTCTCACCCATTCTTTGCGTCTGGAGTGAGTGGTGAAGTCATAAACTGGCACTTTGATGCTTTTTCCCTTCTTCAGCTTTCTCAGGATGTTGACCAGCAGCTCAAAGTCGAAGGCATCGGGGTGATCGAAGTTGTACTCATTTTTAGCTGCCAGCTCCTGCTCTTCTTTATTCAACACCTGAATGACAAAGAGATATAAAGAAGAAAGGAAATTCACACACTGCAAACCAACTGAGCCCTTTGGTTTCAGGTATTTCAGGTGCCTGAGATGGATTTTACCGGCCAGTTTGCATTATCTGTTTTCTTGGAAAAAAAAATCTGAGAGATGACAGATATCCAGTCACAGAGGGCTAAGCAGTACAATTTATATTTTCAGCAAGACTCTTTTCAAATCAAAAAGCTCATTACTTATTGTGGCTTAAATACAGTATGTGAAATAATAGTGTGTCTTGACTGCAGCACTAAAGCTGCTAATGAGCTAAAATGCTATTAATCACAGTACTTATTTACACTTCAGTGCTTTCAGCTGCTTTTTGTACCTTGTAGAAAGAGTCCATTGAAAGCAGAACCACCCAGGGGACATCCAGCGCCTCAATTATCTTATTGGCTACTGTAGTTTTCCCAGAGGCACTTCCTCCACACAGACCTGAAAACGATGGAGAGAGAGAATCACAACACTATTACTGACGGATAACGACAATCTGCTCGACTAGTGCAGAAACGTTAGTCTGTTATATTAGAAGCAGACAGCAAAGCTTTCACTGGATACTTTTCTTTAAGTCAAAAGTCCAACACAATTCTTTTGATAATAATTTTACTTCTCATAATTTCTTCCACCACTTCTCTGAGGTGCATGAAAAGGAATAAATGAAATACTTGGGATTAACAATGACTGCAGCATGAAAGGCACCCAGGAAAACTCATGCAGAAACATTTTATTCAACATCTTGATATCAGGGACAGCAGGAGTAAAAACGCAGGACATCCCTCTAATAAATTAGCACCTCAGTCTATTATATGAATGTCAGTCACAGTTATGCAGTTTTATCTAAAAGGCAAAAAAGTCATGTCATTCATAATTAGGGAGACTTATCTCAGACACTACTGGGTCAGTTTGACTAATGGAAAGATGTGTTTTAAAATATCCTTCAATCCTTGAAGGCCACTGACAGTAACGCTGTGCAGAATAATTAGGAAGTCAGAATTTCACAGTTAAAATTACTTGCTTGATTTCCCACTTGGAAAGCCTCAGCAACCCCGTGTGCCCCGCAATCCAAGTTGGCGGCACTGAACACAAACAGTAATACAACTGTAACACTTTTAATCTGCAGTGCCACTGTTATGTATTTGTGACTCACTAAATAAGCCACATCCTCCTGAGAACCGAGGAAAAACATTTTTCTGTTTAACTTTCTTGGTCCACTACAGACATAATGATTGGTTGGGACTCCGAGCACTGACCGAGCTCTATCCATGAATGCGCTGTGGTGGTGTTTTTAAGAACAAAACGAGTATAAAAACATTTATGTATATTGTTAGTGATACCTGAATGGATCTACCTTGCTAAGAACCAACACAAATCCTGTTTTCTGTGCTTTTTCTGGAAAACGGTAACACACTGGAGTGACATCACTCCTGTGTTCCAACATCCAAGTTTGGAGATAAATGTTACGACGTCAGCTAAAGATAATCCTAATCCAGTACTTTTTTTTTTATTGTTATGGGACAACAGACTGCAATGTTCCTGACCTTACTGGTACACTGCTTCTGTTTCCGATTCATTTTCTGTTTTCCTGGCACATAAACAGAGCGTTCTCTTTACAACTTTGGACACACTGTGCAGATTATGACCCAGGTGATCATGTCTGACAATCATCCCAATCATCTATTTATCACTGCTTTCAAGTTAAAAATCGCCAGACCGATAGATTTTTGTTGCATTTAAAAAAAAAGCAGAAAATACTATTTTGTTCATTAAACAGCTGAAAACCACAGGAAAATGCACAGATTTCTATTAAGCGACTATATGAAGACTAATCATTCTTATATGTAGTCACCACAGCATTCTGACCCAGAAAAAAACCACGAGACAACAAGTGTTTATGCAATAAGTTTAACTGTACGGTTGGTATTCTCAAGCTCTTTTCAAGCCTAACATATGTTGAATGAACTGATGAGTTTGTTTGACACAGATGTCCACATGCTCCATTATTAAAACTGTTACACTTCTGTTACACATGTTATCTTTTCTCTGACTGCTCTGATTGCTATCAGCAAATGTCCCCTGACCACATTATACAGTTCTATTCAAATTATCTGTGAAACGACACCAAAACATAAATGCAAAATCAAAATGTATTCAATATCAAGAATTAACCTGACTGCAGCTGCCTTAATAACTGCTGTCACTATTTATTTAATAGCTGATTGGTTTTTTCATTAATCACTGACACATTCAGCTGTCAGATGCCGACAGGTGGTGAGATAAAAGCATAAAATCAATTATCAAAATTAGAGCTCTTACTGACCCATTACAGTGGCGTAATAATGGCTTTACGTATTTGGGTATACAAATTGGTAAATCCGAGGATCAAATATTCAAACCAAATTATATCAAACTGTTGGAGCAAACCAAACTTAACATTCAGAGATGGATGGATTTTCCATTATCTCTCATAGGGAGAATTAATGTTATTAAAATGAACACTTTGCCTAAGTTCATTTACTTATTTCAATGTCTCCCTACAAATGTTCCTAGAAGTTTCTTCAAAGAGCTTAATAAACTTATAACTTCTTTCATATGGCAAAAGAAAAATCCAAGAGTCAAAATCTTTCCTCCCTACAGGCCCCATAATCAAGGGGAGGACTTAGTTTACCAAACTTTAGGAACTATTATCTTGCCTCCCAGTATCGATCAATTTGGATCTGGCTACATGCAGAGAGGAGTGAGGTTCGATGGGTTCCAATAGAACAACATGAGGTGAACCCCATACTATTAAAAGATGTTCTATTTTTAGGTACAAAAAAATGTCTATCCAAGCTCACAAACAATTTGATAATATTAACCACCTTCTGCGCCTGGCAGGAATCCCACTCACTTCTGAAAATAAATATCTCTTTTCTTAGAAGGACACCCCTATGTGGCAACCCTGATCTCTCTCATCATATTGCTGACCCAATATTGCAGGGATGGAAGGACAGAAATATTTGAACTGTTGCCGACTTATACAATAATGATACATTTATTGACTTTCAACAACTAAAGGAAAAATTCAAACTCCCAGGACAAAGTTTCTTCAAATTCCTACAAATAAGAGATTGGGTCAAAGAGAAATCCAAAGGGTTATTCCCCGAGATACCAAAAGAAACTCTTCTTGAAACGCATCTTTGCACCAAACCATGGAAGTCAATAAAAGGAATAGCATCATCTATATATGCTATTATCAATGAAAAGTTACCTGACCATAACAAAGCGTCTATAAAAAGAAAATGGGAGACAGACCTGGGCCATGTCTATGAAGAGGTAGAATGGCACCATTTATTGGAACAGGCACAGACCATGTTAATTTCTACAAATCACAGGCAAATGCAATTTAATATATTTCATAGGATATATTACACCCCTTATAGGTTACATAAAATTGATAATAATTATTCCCCCAAATGTTTGAGATGTAAGGTAACAGATGGTGATCTCCTGCACATGCTGTGGAATTGCCCAGTGAAGAGGTCTGGAGACAGGCCATTGAAATAATCTCAAGGGTAATGGGGATCCAAATTGAACTGGACCCAAAACTATGGATTCTAGGTGACACAGGTTCTATCAATGTGAATTACCATAACAAATATTTTATTTTACTTGCGAGTACTGCAGTGAAAAAATGTATTCTGCTACATTGGAAATCTGAAAATTCTTCAACATTGAGACACTAGATTAATGAGCTAGCGTCCTACTGCACAGCTGAGAAGATATTGCATGGTGTAAAAGGGAAATATGGAACCTTTGAAAAAATTTGGGGGCCCTTCCTGGCAGTACTACCGTCTTTGGACCTAATAGATCATAGAGATGACGCAAATCCCCCTGGGTCTGCCTTGATTTGATCAAGGCCTTCCTGACTCGATTTCCTGAATGCTGCAGTTTTATCGTGGGGGATGTTGATTCCTGTGCATGAGAGTTTCTATAGATAGGTGTAAATATGGGCTGTCTGGATACACGAATGTGATGAGGTTGAGAGCCATACAGGGGTAAAGGGGTGGGGGGATGGTGGGAGGGGTTCACATGATGTGTTTTCTGTTTTCTGTTTTGCTCCCTTTTTCTCCTGAGTTCTTTTTTGTTTGTTTGTTTTTAAAATTATGTAATTATCAATGTTGTTATGTTATTATTATTATTATTATTATTATTATTATTATTATGCTTGTATTTTCTGTGTTTGGTTTTCAGATGTCTGAGGTTATCCTTGAAAGGCATAGATACAAGAGTGTGCACCTGGGAGTGCTTCTGTGGTCACAATGGCCTGCCATGTTGTGGTTATTTGTTGATACTTGCTCTGTCCCATAGTTGTGAGTTTTCTGTTTGTTTGTTTTTTGCTTTGTTTGTTTGTTTTTGTTTGTTTTCCAATTTAAAAATGAAAATAAAGCTTAGGGGGGAAAAAAACGTGTCCTTTCTGCTTCACATTTAGCCATCATCTGGATGTGAGGTTAAAAAATACTGAATGTGATGGCGATGAACAAAAATCATGCAACACGCTTTATGCTTAAGAGTGCAGAAAAATCTGTGAACGCAAACATATTTTGAGCTGAGAGACAAAAAAGAAAACATGAAACCAATGGGACAGATGTCTAAAATAAAAGTCAATCCCTGCCTCACCTCCCTCGACCTCCTGGGTTAAAGACCAAAACAGCAATCTTTCAGGAAAACAATCCTGGGAACGGGGCCAGAACACCCTGCTGGCTGGCAGGAGCGGGTGAAAAGCAGGATGAATTTGCTGTTGTGTCTTTGTTGGTGCATGTGTGTGTGTGTGTGTGTGCACACAGGAACAGAAATAGCCTACAGAGCTGCTTCAACGACATAAACAACTCTTGGTGACGTGTTGAAATGGGTTTTTTTTTTTTTGCCCTGATAAGACTCATCGGGGTCGAAACTGCTGACTAGGAAACCGGTCAAAGAACACTGTGGGGCTGCTTATTTCCCGATTACAGCTCTGAAGATGTTCTAGAAATACTAGCTAATCCAAAGTATCACAAGCTCCTGCATAGACAAGAAATTCTCAGCACGTCACCCAGCAGCAAAGCCTAGCCACTGGAAAATCCTGTTAAAACAGATAAAACTGCTTTTTCTATAAGCAATAAACCCAGACTGTAGAGACAGCAGCCACCTTTGATACCTATGAGGCTTTACAATGTTTTTCTGCCATTCACTTTTGCTTCCATCCCTAAATCCATCTGTTCCTGCAACCCCAGTACTTTATATTCTCCATTGTTTCTTGGGACCAGATCAGCACAGTCCCCCTTATGTTACACAGACTGCTCCTTTAAATTGGGGGCCACGGTACAGTCGAGTGTGAAATTGTAACCAGTCATTGCGCGCCATTGACGGTAACAGATTGCCAACTAAAGATAATGTCCACCTCTCCCTCCACCTATCACCAGTCATGCCAGTCTGATGCGTTTAACCACGGTACGCTGGCTCTGCGGCTGTTAAACGTGCACAGGCACACACAGGTTTAGTGTCTCTGTCACGCTCATTTTACTGCTGCTGGGACTTGTCCCGATGCAGATATTTTACAGAGCTGATCAGCAAGATGGCAGCCTGCTGTAAATGCACACACAATGCACCCAGAGCCTCATGAAAATGTTAGATTTCAGTCTGAGAAAATGCAAAGCTGCTGCCCAAGATAACTGAAATGTCAGTTCATTTTGGTAAATAATTATTTGTTTTATCAAGTAACAAGACTAAGAACCAGCAGCCATGCAAACATCGCACTAGGGATGTATTTTGGCACAGCAGTGTTTAGACTTAAATGCCAACAAGATCTCACATATGCCTCGTTTCCACCAGCAGCGAGTGCTGAGCCAACTTTCCCTCAGTGGCTGTACAAAAAGAAAAGACGCCACATTATCGCGGGTCTGATAACCAAATACTTACACAGCATTACCTAGCATGAGTTAGGCAAATATTTCTGGGAATAAAACAAAGACTGACCAGAATCTGCTGACTGCATCTGTACAACACAGTTGCAAAAGCTTCTCCCAAATTCCAGTGACATCACTGGTTTTATTGATAGTGCGCCTGTTACAATTTTTTTTGGCAACTAAAACCAGTTTTTTCTTTTGTGTGGGTGGGGGGGGGGGGCTCTACATTCAACAACAGCACCATGGTGGTCAAAAATAATAATATGATTCTGTCCCCAGGTATAATGTTCATTTTAATGCACTAGCTACAGGAAGCGGACGAAAGCACCTGAGATTTTTAATCTGGAAAAACTCAGATAGCTATATTATTGATAGACTCTGGCATTCACTTCCTCCTCATCAGAATGCCAGGAGAATGCTTGGCATAATTTTAAACAATTTAAATGAAATAAGATGTTCTCTCACCTATAACGAAGGCTTCTTTGAAGGTTGTCCCAGTGACATTATACCAAGGTGGTCTGCCAGCAGTGTAGATCGTCCTTTTACTAGTCCTCAGCAGAGGAGGCTCTGTCTTGGACTGGCTTGTAGTCCGTTTTCGTGGCGATAGCGAAGGGGTCAAAGGACAGCGGGGGACATGGTTTGAGAGGCCATCCAAGGAATCGTCACCACTTCCACTGGGGTAAAAGAAAGGAAGGTAAGTGAGCAACATTTAACCCTTTTAACAGGTTTTTAATTAACAGGTGACATTAATGGGAAACTAGGATTCACATGTAAATAAGTATATATCACGCAATGTGTCCCTTGAAGGCTACACTGGACCGGTCCCCAGGCTGTGATGGGGCAGGACTTATAAAGAGACATGACAACCATTCATATTCACACCTACATCCAATTTAGAGTCACTAATGAATCTAAATATGATCTGATATGGGTGAGATTTACGCCATGGAAAAAACTGGACAGGGGTGGGTCTGTCACATCATATCACAGCAGCAATGCAGTTATGCAGCTTCAAATAACACCAACAGAAGAGACATGTTTGGGCACCACAGGGCATTGTATTTTGAACACTCCTCTACATTTCAGGTGTGCGGCTTGACTTTCACCAAAAAACAGATTGTTTGCGTATTTTTAGGCAAGCAAAGAAACACTTGTGGGATGTTTCCAAAGTGCCGTGAGATCATTTAAAGTAATTTTTAGACTCATACTAAGGCTAAGTCCTCATGTTTGCCTGCTTTTTGAACAGTTTGTGTTTGCAGTATGCCATCAGAGATGCCTTGTTCGCTCATAGTGGACCCCCGCTGCTGCTCCAATACAGGCATTTTCATTTTTACAACATATCTGCAGGTTTATGACCACCATTGTGTCAAAAGTAGCCTTTTTCTAACCAAAAGAAGCTCAAAGATGTGAAGCTATAAATGGGTATAAAAAGGGAAAACATTTAGCTAAATATATTCAAAATATTAACTCTTGGGAACCTGCAGATACACTGTTGTCCTGCAGAGAGAGAAGAGGGTCTCTGCTCACTCCGGAGACCCTCTATGAACTCTCCTCTTCACAGGGAAGCATCTGCTGTCGGTGTGGTTGAGGGGGAGGAAGGGGGAACTTGCCGGCCCTCCCCAGGAAATCACACCGCTGCCCTGGACACAGCATGACACTGGGTGGGGAGCCACCATTCACATGAGTAAGGCTGTCATCATTTGGCTGGACTTTATGGTTTACAAGTCACTACAGTTTGAACATGCAGTCAGTTTCTCAGATCGTATTTAGAACACTAAGAAAGCAAGTGTGAAAGCTTCACCACAAGGTTTCACTTCACTAACCAGTGGATGACCACCTACTGGCTATGTCCGTTTTTTATTTATAGTCTAATGCTGTAGCTCAATGGCAGAGAAGGTAGGCCATTAAATATTAACTTGTAAGCCTGCAGAAATAGGCAATAGGTTGCTTTTTGCAGAAGCAAAATATTATGCAAATGTAACACTTTTTAGGCTGATTTATGATTTTATGGATTTCCTTTTGGGGGTTTTTCCCGCTTCTGTGCTTCATGCACATCTTTGTCCCTGTAAAGATAGACACCTAACGTAGATAACTCGCTGACCTAATGTAAATACAAACTAAATGCAACTTTGTATTTTATTTACAATCAGTGCAGCCAAGTTAAAAGAACACCTTCACAGTAACCATCAATTTTTTGAGTGGTTGATATGCATCAAAGTATGCAAGGATCCAAGGTTTTTCATTGGTGCAGTGACATTTCAATGATTCAAAAACTCATGCATTTGTGCATAGATTTAACACCCAGCTGCACTACAGCTACACAGCCAGGTCACCAAGCTGCCAGACAGACACCTGATCCCCAGCACATCCTCAGTGCTACGTGTTATGAATAAGGGGGCGTTAGCAACAAAGCAACACTAGCTTCCGTTGTGATACCATATGGTCAGTGAACATCTAGAAACTGGTGGTAATTAACAAAAACAGACCCTGGTTAACAGTAGCCATTCCTAAAAATAAACATTTGAAATACACAATTTGAAAGTGAATATTTTTTTTGAGATGTGATGGTTAATACGGCCGAATTTAATAGGCCGCACTGAAAAGCTGCCGAATACTTTTAAATGATGAATAAACGCTTTGTAAGTTGAAAACGTTCATAAAATCGTCATTTGTCGCATTAGTCTTGCATACAGAATGAGAGGATCTGTACAGATGCTTATGGAAAGAGACGAGGGAAGAAAGTGTTGATGTAACCACAGATAAAACCTCCATAGAATATTTTACGACCGGGCCCAGGTCTCTCTGTCCTCACTTAGGTGTTTTTTCGCTAATTCTCCCATGTTCTTTATTAAGCTTTTGTTCTCTGCACCCACGTCAAAACACAATGCGTGGGTTACACCGAGTGTGGCAGCTAGCTGGACTAGCTAGCTGCCAAGAGCAGTTTCCACCGCGGGGCTCGACAACACCCCCGCGTGCCACAACAGCCATATTTTATTCCTTCCTTTTTTACCTGTCTGACCTCGACATGGATCTATCCCCTTCCGTCCCTCCATCTGTCTGCGGCTCATCCGGTTTGCTGTCGCTGCTGGTTGCTGCCATGTCTGCTCAGTCAGCTCAGCGCGGCGCGGCGCGGAAACCAAACACTGGGAGCGTCGTGACGTCAGCGGGCGTAAACTAAGATTGTGTTCAAGGTAATAGAAAAAAACCCGAAACTTTTTTCCAAAATTATTTCGAGGATAGTATAAAAGAAATACTATCTCCTGGTTTAAATTTAACAACAACAAAAAACACTAATAATGTATTTAAAGACTTCTATTTATTTTAGCTACTTCTATTAAGGGTTGCCACAGTGGATCATCTCCATCGCACCCTATTCTTAGCATCCTCCTCTCATGCCAACTCGCACCCGTTAATCTCCTCTGAGGTTTTCTGTCCGGTGTATTCATTATACATCCACTGTACATGTCCAAACCATCTGACCCTTTCCTTAACTTTGTCTCCAAACTGCTCATCCTGAACTGTCCCTCTTTCTAATCTTGTCCATTGTGGTTGCCCCCAATGAAAATGTTAGTACCTTCAATCTGCTCTCTCTCTTTTTGTCAGGATCCCCATCTCCAAGCCATACATCATAGTAGGTTTCACTGCCATCTTGTAAACGTTCCCTTTCTCTCTTGCTACTATCATTCTGTCACAAATAGCCCCTGACACTTGTTTCCACCTGTCCTACCCTACCTGCACTTTCTTCTTAACCTCTCTTGTGCACTGTCCATTTCTTTACATGGTTGACCCCAGGTGCTTAAATTCATCTACCTCCCCTACTCCTGCTTCTTGAAGCTTTGCTGTTATAGCTGTCTCCATGTCATTTGGAGATGCATTCTATCTTTCTTCTACTCACTTTTCATTCCTCTTCTCTCCAGACCATACCTCTGCCTGCCTGGTCCCTGATCTCACTACAGATCACAATGTTGTCTGCAAACAGTCCACAAAGACTCCTGCCTGACCTCAACTGCCACTTATCGCACACCTCTATACTGTCTTGCTGTCTTCATAGTTTCATAAACTTTTTCCTCTGTAGTTACAACAGCTCCGCACATCATTCCTGTTCTTAATATAATTAATTTTAAAATAACTTTTAAAATATTTTTTTTGGTTACCTTGTTCTTTTGTCTTAGTTCTAATGGTCAATTTTGTGATTAATTTAATTCGCTGGTTTGCCACTATGACAAAATAATGAATTGATTTGTGCTATTATTACAGTACATTAAACATTAACTATTTTGTTTAGCTAACAGATTCTATCGTTAATGCTTACATAGTAAATAATCTTTTACGTGGTAAAAATACAGGTTTAGAACAAGAAATAATTGCTTATACAAAGATTTAAATAAATTGTTAAGTTCAAATAAAGTCTTGTCATTGTTTTGCCAAGGACTGTCATTGTAAACTGGCAGTTTAAGGCACGCTTGGAAGTCTTTGTTTTACGCTTGGAAAAAGATGCACACATGCCACTGACTGATTACAGGTAGTTTAAATTTACTTTAAAAGCATTTTGGGTGAATTTCTGTGTTTAAAACAGTTTGAAATCGTCCACATATTCCACATATTACATTAGAGTAATACTAGTTTGCACCACAAGATGCTGTGGTGAGTCAGAGTAATCTAAAATAGGCCATGAATAACTTAAAATTATTTTCAATTGGATTCGGATATGTGGAAAAGTTCTTGGGAAAACAAGGGTAAGGCTAGATATAAATATTCTAATAATTAGTGAAAGTTAAAATATGAAAAAGAAAATCCCACTTGCACTGCCAAATAGTAGTAAAAATTAGTTTTTGTTCCAGGTGGTGATTACAAACAGACAGGTTTCTGCAGATCCAGAAAATTTACGTTTGTCCCATTGGAGCCTGAACGCAGCACTGGAGCGCTGTAGTGCTGAATTTGAGACGAATTACAAGAAAAGTCTCACAACTTAAAATAATTAGCGTATCATGCTGTGTAATGAATAAAACGCATTTTAAAAATAGAGGATTTTGCATGCTCATTAATTCAAATTCTTCTTTAGTTAGAGCCGCATTAACCTGCAGGTACAGAGAAGTATTATTTTAGAATTTTAGAAGCAAACAAATATTTTGCGAAAATGTTAATATGAAATCCTCCTGAGAACAGAGGGGGAAAGGATCTTTCAGTTTAACTTTTTAGGATTTGCGAGTTCACTACAGAGGACATGAATGAAAAGACTGGCGCCAAGACTAACTGAGATTTTATGTACAGGATATTAGTATATATGACTGTGTCCTTGTATTACTTTAGTCGTATGTTTTACTTATTTGTTTATCTATTTATTTATTTGTTCATCCATAGCTACATAATGATAATTTAGGTATAAGAGCTATTTTATTAATTGTTACCCATCTGTTTAGAGTTACGCCTAAAATGTCCTGTTTCCCTTTGTCTAACAACAAACACAGAAATTGCACAGAAATGTCCTTTGGCTTTCATATGTATAAATAAAGCTGTAATGAATGTAAAATGTGACGGTGGATCTGAAATATATATACATATATTTGCGTGGGGTTTTTTTTAAGCTGACGTTTTCTGCTAATTGACTTTCTTTCACGCTCGTCCCATTAGCATTCACCAATGATGTGCACCGGGTGATCAGTCAGGCTCTGCGCTGCAGGTATCTCTGCTGTCCAGTCACAGCAGCTGCAGTGATCAGCGCGCTGTGTGCCTCGTTACTGCCGCTGCAGCTCCACGTTCGAACCTGCAACTCAGACCAAATTAAAACCTCCCTCAGAAAAAGCCGCATGTGGTTTCCTCCTCCTGCCTCTCAGCACTGCAATGAAGGAATTTCCTCGTTTGTACTGAAGTCTCTGCGCTCACAGAAATGAGGTCTCGGCCTGAGTTTTCCCCGCGCTAACTACACAACAGGAAGACCGGAGCGGTCGATTCTCACCTGCATCATCTTCACCTTAGAAAAAAAAAAGTCGTACTTTTTTGCCTCTCGGACAGGACACCAACTGACTGCTGGCTGCAAAATGGATAATAATGCTGGAAATTCGGAAAAATCTCACCTCATAGACGAGAAGAATGCCAAGACATATTCACTAAAACTGCAAAGGTGGGGAAATGCTTTGCTTCGTATCACTGCAGCTGCATGAAGAATAATACCACATGTAGGACGAAGTTATGTGAACACATTTAGTCATTTTGGGGCATAAACTGTGTATAAAATGTGTGTGTGTGTGGGGGGGGGGGAGGCGCGACAACAATTCTTTGTTTGCTGACACTTAAAGAAAAATGCAAGTAAGCAGATTTTGTTAAGGACATCAACATTTTTAATAGAAAACTCAAAATATTATTTTTTAAATTATAATTTTAAGATAGATGCAGGAAGAATCCACTATTGTTGCACATTATCTTATAAACGTGCGTAATGAAGGCGCACCGAGAGTGGTTGTTATAGTGCACGTTGAGCAGGCTTTGGCTCTCACGGGTTGTTTTATGTGAATGAACAAATTCATTTCCATGCTTGGCTTGTTTCTGGACAGCCTGTGACAAATGGCCCCGGGGCCAGTTCACTGAGCAATGCTAAAAACTCATCATCTGTCATTAGCAGAGGCTCCAGCCTGCAATCACAGAGGGTACACACACACACACACACACACACACACACACACACACACACACACACACACACACACACAATCCATAGGTGCTTAAACCTGCTGATACAAAAAATACACAGCAGAGAATATTACTAAAAAGCATACACAAAGCTGGTTCGAATTTTTAATTGTAGGATAGGATAATAAAAATATTAAAACATAGTTGGAATGCGCTCCTTTTCTGGCGTATTTAACAAATAGCTCCCACATTATAGAAATAAGTTGTATAGGATTTTAAAGAGGCCCACGTGTAAAAACACCACTTTTAATAATTTAATTTAAAAAACCACCGAGTTTAAAATATAGATGGCGGAGCAAATGAAAGAAAAAAAAGACGATTTTATGCGCACAGTCAAAGCTGATGCAAACATGTGCATCAGCTTTGTTTGCTCAACATCCAGCCGGCTGCTGCAGAAACACACCTGGTGATTTTTCAACGCGCTGCAGAAAAAAACAGGTGGAGACGCTCTCTCGCTTTAATATGAAATACGTGAGGAAAATCAAATGCAATCGCCCACTCAGCCATTAATCATAATCCTGCAGAATTATCTGTTATTTTCAGCCTTCAGAGGCCCTCATGATGCACGTTTCCACCTCTTTGATCAACTGTTTTTAAGTCAGTGAAGCTGGTGGAAGTGAATCGATGCCTTTGATTTCACGCTTTAAAACTGGCTGTTTTATTTATTTATTTTTTAAAAGATAATTTCCAGATACAACACGATTAAAAAGAGATAAGGTGGCAGAAACTTTACGCGTTATAAAGCAGGAGAAGAAAAAGGGAAGCTCCACCGGGTGGGAAACACGTGTTTTACAGGGTTAGTTACTTGCAAATATTAGTGCGAACTTGCAGGGCCTTTGTATTGTATTTATTTATGCATTTTGAATCAATCAAATAAAAAAGCACATTGCTCTAACATGATTTTGTAGAAATAAGTGAAATAGGCCTACTGATCATTTGGGATTCAAAGAAGTGTTCAGAAACACAGACAGATGTGCATATGGCGCTACATTTGGGATTTCATGCACCATTTGCGCCGTTCTTGTGCAAGTGCACGCATGTGTTTACAGTGTCACCTTTAGCATTTTCCTCCCCAGCTGGCAGTAAAGTGACCTTTATTGTTCACAAATGTTTCTACAGTATTTTTTGATGTATTTTAGAATCAGCAGAACTCGTAATCAAAAACACAGGAATAGATGCAAACATTAGCATTAAAGTTAATAAAATAAATACGAGCATCCAAGGATTCCAAAGTCAGACTTACTCAGTCTATCACTTAGAATTCATTTAATTTCCACCGCCAAATATCACCGGAGGGCTCAACCCGAAGCTCTGTTTTATCAGCTTGAATCTGCTGTTTTGTTTTTCAAGTATAGTAAAAACGAAAATGATAAGAAAAGAGCTTGCATAAGTTTGGAACAATGATTGCTAATCCATTTATAAAATGTCAGAAAATAGAGTAAAAGATCATTACAAATCAATTTAACATGGATGAGTAACAAATACAAAAGTGATTGGATGATTAATTAGTAAGTTGAGATAAAAAAAAAAAAACTCATAGTATTTGTTTGTAAGTGCCTGACTGTTTGAGGAGGAAAGAAGGGATGCGCCAACTGATCCTTACCCAGGTACCTCTAATGAGGTTAATCCGTCCATGTAATTCACTTTTAAAGTGTTTGCAACATCTAACTGATAGCTATGCTGATGATGTTTAAACTTTGCTTTGTGGACCACTTACAAGCTTTAGCCATGAGTCTGAGGTTACCAGGGTTAAAAAGAAATACAAAAAATCTTTCACTCCGTTTAGTGATCAGTAACTACTCTGATGACCAATTGATGGTGCTGTGGATTCAGTAAGGCTGTTTCCATCTTCCTGCAGATTTGTTAAATGTTTGTCATTAATCAGAGTAAATGTGCAAAATAAATTCTGACCATTAAAATACATTTTTAGTCAAAGCCAAAATCAGGAGATTAAAACCTTTGATATTAAAGGCACAGCAGTTCTTGTTCTTGTTCTTGTTTTTCAGTCAAATGTCAGTAAGTCATTCAGCACCAAGCAGGAGTAGTTATAGCTAAAAGGCATCTACAGTACTGCTTTAAATGTGCTGTATTCATTGGAGGCAGGCCTGTGATTCTTTGGTTTCCACGCACGAAACATAAGCAATAGGTGTATGTGTATTCTTTTTTAAATTAGGCATCTCTGGATACACTGAGTTCAGCTATTATGTCAAAATATGAGGTTGATTATCTCAAAGTTTGAACTAATTCAAATTTCTGAGAAAATCACTCAAAACTTAAAATTAAGTAAGTATTTATTTATTTATTTATGTGGCAGGAACAAGCTGTCATACATATCTCAACAATTTTTCAATCTCCCAGAACTCAAAAGTCCCATTTTTGAAGAGTGAACCATTGACCACCAGAGGGAGATGCATTGAAACTGGGGTATTTAAGTATTTAATGTACACTAGTGGTTACTTAATGTTTTCTGGCATGCCCAGAAAACAAAAAAGAAGGCAAAAGGTCCACACCCCAGAAAACTTGAATTTGAAAAAAATAAATAATAGTCAGCACATTTAATTTCAGAAAAACCAGATCTATTTAACTTTAGTCCACTGCATATTTTCCTTGATTGTTCACACTCCACCTGTATCAGCTCCCACAGTTTAAAAACCACTGATGTAAGCAAATAATTCCTATTCCTGGTATTTCAGTGGGAGGTCCCAAGGCTGAGGCACATCAAGTGGTTGTCATTTTAATGGATGCGACCATATTGGATTTTATTGAGAGTTTGAAAACAAATTCTGTTAATATACATTTTAATATACAACATAATAGGCGTGTCACTAGGGATTTAATCTAATCCATGAGAATAAATATTACAGATTGAAGACCAGTGATGAAAAGGAAATGTGACTTCGGTCTGCAATGTGATGTGAAATCATCGTAAACTGTAAACATGACTTATGGTGCACTGATGTGGACCTTTCTTCTCTCTGGGGAAAAACAAAGGCAAATCTCATGGGTCATTCACAAACATTTAAAAATAAATGTTTTTGTTTACATAAAAAAGCCGGATCATCTGGATAAAACCAGGGCCTTTTATTAAGGTTAAAAACATGGACTGTTGACCAAGATCTCACCAAGTGTAAAGCTTTCAAAACCTCTAATTAAAATATTAGAAACAAATGTAGCATCTGTATAAAACACAAATTTACAACACTGTAATGTGTGTGTTTGTGTGTGTGTATATATATATATATACACACACACACAAACATATATATAGACACTGCCTATTTACTAAAGCCTGCACATCACAAGTGATAAAACAAAAAGATGAGGATATAATAAGATGATAATCACTTTCATTCTGTACTCCACTGATTTGTCTGCTGAAATATTAATATGCATATCTGTAAAAATAAAACACTGCTCAGTAGTTTCTCGCTGCAGAGATTCTTCTGTCTGTTAACAAAAGTGCTGCGGGATGTTCTGATACAGCAGATTGCAGTTGTAATTAAATGCTTATGATTTTGTTTTTTTCCCCCGCTGGACTTCCAAGATCTCATTTCATTTCACAGATCACTGACTTTTCCCCGAGGAGTCTCTCTCTCTGTTTGTGCTGCCGGTGCTGGGCAACAATAAACGCTGCTTACCTGCCCTGTGGGGTATTGACAAAGACATGAAATCTACTTTGAAAAGAAAATCTAATGTTAATAATCTTAAGGAGACTCCTTGGGTCTGCCATATCGTCAATTTGTAAGGGTGGCAGTGAAAAAAGTACTTGAGGATGACTGCCAGAGGAATATGAGCCATGTATCATTAATAATTACTAGTTTTTTTTTATTATATTTGGAGTGCAGAAGCAGGTTTTTTGGCAGTTTATAGTACCATCTCATTCTTGTGCTTATGTTAGTTGTATTTAAATGAAAAATAATCATTGATGCCAGACACCAAAAGTGAGGCGGGGTCAGCAGAGGGCTGTAAATCCCTAAATACAGACCACTGAGTGAATTATCCCACTCAGGGAACGTCTCAGTGACGACACTTTTGATTGTTTCGATGAATATTTTGGTCATTGTGTTATTTTTCCCCCCCTGCAGAGTCAACACGAGGAGCAATCTCTCCTACTGAAAACGCTCAGACACAGTTATGTTTGACCTGCGATCGTCTGACTTAAACCAAAGGACTTAAAAACATTAAGACTATTAGCACTAAACGCTGAAAGCAAAAACTAAAATGCACCAATATATTTTTTTGTTGTTTGTACAACTTTTGTTCTTTTTAAGGTCTGTAGTGTTACACATAAAATGCATGAACAGGAAAATACACATTACAAACAAACATAAAAGCTTTTTCTTCAAATTTGTTTTTATTTCTTAAAAGAATTGAAGCCCAGTCACCACCAGGGTCAAAACATCGTCACCACTTTGAAATAAATAGACTGCAAAAAACACATAATTGTAAACTTGTATTTGCATTTCAAATATCATTTTAAACACACTTTTTTCAATTCTCTGGGGGTGTTTTTTGCAGGTAATATTACAGTCACAATATGTCCACCTAATTAATGGATTTGACTATTTGACTTGACAAATTAGTGCTGAATGCTACTGAGCCAGTTTAAGGCACAGCTGCGGTATTACTGCGGTTGGCTGGGAGTGTTTTCAGTGTTTAAAGCCAAGGAGCCACTTGATTAAGGAGTGCTGACCAACAACCATATAGTTTCCAAAAGAACAGTGCAATTTACTACCGAGATCAAATAAAATAAGCAGTAACTTCATGAGGATTTTTGGATGAGAAAGTAAGAAAGTGCAAACAAAAACATTTCACCCTTAATAAATGTAAAACCACCATTAAGTCCACCTTTAGTCAAATCAGCTTTATTTGTATAGCATGTTTAAAAGACATCAGGTGTTGAACAAGTGCTGAACATAAGGATAATGTAGGCAAAATAAACAGAACAAATTAAAATAAATGGAGTAATAAGATGACAAGAAATCCATATATATGTACACACACCTATATACAAATGCATATACTAGCATATATGTACACATGCATAAACCAACATTCACTGTTGTTCAGTTTACCTTCAGAAAGAGATAAAAAAAAATCTTGTTATGTTTGAATTTGGCAGGAGGGTTACAGATGTTAATGGCACAGATGTTTGCTTAACAGGCCCCCCCCCACCACCACCACCACAATGTTGCGCTGCAGGCCACACAGTGTGTTTAATGTCTGAGGATGTTTTGCATGAATCTTTTGAACAGGATATTTTTTTTCTGCACACTCTGGAATTTATCATCACCCCAAGGTTTCATTGTGTGTGTGTGTGTGTGTGTGTGTGTTTGTGGTTTTCTCTCGTGTCCCGGTGGTATAATTGAACAGAATCTGTTTTCCGCCTGGCTGCTTCTTTTGAGGTTGGACATCTTCGAAGACGAGTGTGTGTGTGATAATCGTACAGCGCTCGCAATCTCCTGTGTGAAGAGTGTGACATTAAAGTGTGTGTCTGGTTATCTCAAGTGAGGCCAAATTAGCTTTTTTCCACCTCATTAGTCACATCATCGAATCCTCCCCCACGCATGATAAGAACAGCAACCTGTGTGTGTGTGTGTGTGTAAGAGAGAGAGACAAAGATAGAAAATAAATGGAAAGGTCAGCATTTTCTTTTATTCTCAGCAGTAATCCAGTCGGGTCTGCATCTAGCTAGGGTTCAAGTATACATAGATCTGTAATGTCCCGATTGAACACTGAAAAATTGACTTTCAAATGAAAAGCATCTTATTGTAGATGGGCAAGATGGTGTTAAATGAAAAGATTCTGTATTTATGTGCAAAATGAACAGAATGGCAACTATTAAATGATTACAGTATTATTTATTTTACCACTGCTACTGTTTTAATTTACTAAATTACCAAATAAACAGGCCAGTTCTGAAGACAAAAGATTGTCCAGTGTACACATGTTTTTGTATTCTAATCAACTTCCTTCAGATTCCTTTGGAATTACCTGGTACTGGGTTTGAATGGTTGTCTGTTGTCTCTGTGAATCTCTGTGGTTGATGGGTGACCAGTACTGGGTACATCCTTCTTCTTGCCAAACAACAGGTATAGTCTCCAAACCTTGGCAGTCCTAATAGGATTAATGGTAAATAAAATAGATGGATGGAGTATTAAAAAAACATTTATCTATTTGTTGTTATATGTTTGATGTTTGGGCAGTGTCTGGCTTCAAGTTTACAGTCTGATTTATTATACACAAGAAGCACTAATTTTATAATTTACTTGTCAAAGGATTGTTACACTTTCTTAAGGTTTTTGTTGTTGTTTGCTGTTTGTTTATTCGTTGTTGTTGTTTGCTGTTTGTTTATTCGTTGTTGTTGTTGTTGTTGTTGTTTGCTTGTTTTACAACATTTTGGATAGATATGACTTTCATTCACAAATTTGTTGTCAATTAAAACACTGCTGTAACCTGGATGAATAGAAAACAACACAACGCACAAGACCTAAGATGGAGCGCTTATGAGTTATTAAAACTCAGGAGCAGTCGTGACATGAAGTTCTGGACTGTAAAACAGGGCAGTCTGTTCACCCTCCTTCACTGTCAACATGAATCGATTTTAATGGGTTCTTCATCGAACGAAACGGCGCACCATTCTTTCACTTAAGTGAACACTGACTGCGATGCACTTTGTCAGGTTTCCACTTTGTAAACCATTGGGACTCTATCAAAAGATGATCTGCTGCGCTGTAACATCAGCTAAAAAAACCCCACCTCAGCTGTGCTGCTGTTACAAGGATGGACAAAAAGCCGGCCTCCATGAGATCGGACAGGGGGTTTTACTAAGGCTGAAATTACATTGTTTTAACAGACATGTCGGTCAGAAGATACAAAAATAATTTTTTTTCTTAATAAGTAGATTTATCTTTAAATGCACCCATCACACTGCAGACTAGCTCACATCTTCAGATATAATGTTTTCTGTCTGAACAGCCCAGTATGATTTATAATATTTATACTGTATATAGTGCTTTTCTATTTGCACTGACCTCATTTAACAATGCATTAAAACTGAGCTTTGGAGCACATCTTATCTACCTCTCATTTATGATCAGTGTAGAATTACCAGTTAACCCAGCATGCTTGTCAGTTAGGGTTTGAACTGGGAACTGTCTCTGTGACAACACTCATATTTATTATTTTATATTTATTATTTATTTAATAGTCCAAGTAACTCACATCATTATGCAGAAAAAGGTGAGATGTAAACATGCCAAAATTGCTAATTTCCTTCTTTCCCAGGGAAGGTCACATAAAAGCTTTACAATAAACAAATGCGTAAAAATATATAACAAATGAAACATCAAAAACCACAGCGAACAACTCTGTTCATTCATTACCTGAAAAAAATCAAACATTACAGCTGATACAGGTGATGTAACCAAGTATGTTTAAATGTGGTACTGAAAGCTAGAGCAACAGCACAATACTGCAGGTGTAAGATTATAGTGGCAGCCCTGTGCATCATAGGTAGGTTCTTCAGGAGGAACAGCTTGAGGGTCACATTGTTTGATCAGCAGCAGCTAAGTGATAATAGCATCCTTCATGGCAAGCTCACTCATTCAAGCTGTGAAAATATACTACTGTTTATTTTCTGCCCCCCTGCAGCTCCTTTCCAGACTCCAAAGAACATTATTCAGACTTCCCTTTAAAGAATGGAGGCATGTCGGGCGCCATCGAGCTGAAACGACCCGTCGGCACTCACTGCCACGGCCCCAAAGCGTCGGCATGCGAGGAGAGCGTGGACAAGCTGCTGGCCAAGAAGAAACTCTACATCGCTTCAGCAGTCTGCCTCGTCTTCATGATTGGCGAGGTCATAGGTGAGAAGCACCAAGAAAAGAAATGAATGAGAAAAGAAAGCAGCTTGAATGGTGACCTAATTTGTTATGTGCCTTCTCAACCATTTGGACATAAATAAACTTCCCTATATTCACACACCAGAAAGTGTGGAGATTTGTGTGGGACACAATACTTATGACAAGAAGATGGTTATAAGCACTTATTAAGCATAGGAAGCTATTACATTTGACCAAATGATCACTTTTGACAGGAGCAAAAAAATCATGCAGACAAGTGTTCATGCAGACGTTAGTATCATTATAAGCATCATAGCAAGAAATGCTTCAGTGGTGAACTATTGAGGAACTCCTTTATTTCCCTGTAAAAGTGTAGGTTCATTTTTCTTTTTATAGTGTAACTTTTTTACTGTTAAGAGAATAAAATGGTGGCTGACATTCACTGGCTGGTTGCACGGATATTTAAAATGATCTAAAAGAATAAAATCGCTCTTTTACCTGAGGCAACTGAGGCTTTAAATCACATGTTTAATATACCTCTGAGTGTCTAAGATGGGTGTATTTAAAAGCTATTAAAAGAGATGTTATTACCCAGCAGGTACTTTCACAGTTGGCGAGCTACGACACACTTTTTAATAAAAATCTTTTTTATTAGCTAAATGTGAATGAAAATAAACACAGCTTCACACTTTCTGTTTGCTCTGTTCTGTTTGGATATCGTATTCAACATTTATGTACATACCACAAAAAAAAAAGTGACATGAGTTGGATTATGTGTCTTTCCTTATCTCTAAGCAGACTATTATAAACGCAGTCTCCTGGCTCATATACATTATCATTTGTGCCCAGTGTCATTTTTCCTCCTGATTTACAGGAGGCTACCTGGCCCACAGCCTGGCCATCATGACTGATGCGGCCCACCTTCTGACAGACTTTGGCAGCATGATGGTGAGCCTGTTCTCCCTGTGGATCTCCTCCAGACCGCCCACCAAAACCATGAACTTTGGTTGGCACAGATCAGGTGAGAATAATAAGAATTCAGCTTCAGCTTCATGTCGACTGGATGCTGGAGACAAACATTTCATATATGCATTATATTGCTGGTCATTTGTAGGAGTTCCTGGGCCTGAGTTATTTTGTGTAGATTTTCCTTTATTTTGTCCATGTAAACTGCACATGGGCAAAATAAACTCTACATGGCCTCAACTTGCTTGAGTCACTAGATGTATTGTGGCTATCCTGATTGCACACCCTGGTGTATCCCTGTGTAAAGGTTGGGGCAGGTAATGTCAGCCTGGATTGATGATCTCACTTTTTAAGAAAAGGAACTAGAGGCTGTTTTCTATCTTCAAGTGATCGCTCTCATCAGCCTGCCTGAAAACATCTACACCAAGATACAGGAGAGAATAATCTAAACAGTATAAACTTTGGATTCAGGAGGAATGATGTGGCCTTCCTTCAGTTTTGATGTGTTTTGTGAAGAAGGCATTTAAACATGTCCTTCTGGTTCTCCAAGAGTCCAGTGGTGCTGCAGTTTGGTAAAGGGTTGCTCTTTGTTACCAACTTTGTTCATAATTCTTATCAACGGGATTTCTAGTTGCAGTCAGTCTGCTGCTTCTCCTCCTTGAAAGGAGACAATTAAGGTGGTTTGGCTATCTGAGTAACACACCTACCACCTCCTAGCTGAAATGTTTCTGGCATAGTATGGGATGAGGACCTGGAGTAGACCCAGGATATGTTGCAGAAATCATGTCTCTCGGCTGGCTTGGGAACACTTTAGTGTTACAAGAGCTGGAAGCTGTGGTTGTAGAGAGGGAGGCCTGATCATTTCTGTAAAGACTGCTAGTATCATGACACAGTCCTATGCAGGTGGCAGAAAATGGATAGATCGATTTTCTGCTAACCTTCTCCTGGGAGCATTTTTATACTAAGAAAAAATACTGTCTTCATCCTTTTTTTAATTTAAATGATTTGTCCTATATATCAGGTGTATGATGTTCATGTGGTGGCTTACACAAGGAGAAATTATATAGACAGCTTCCAGATACAGATTATAGAGAGCGCAGTGTTTAGCCTCAACCCTTGGAAAAACAAACACCTATTAAGACAGACTTGGCATCTATGAAATCATCCATTAGTTATGAATTCCTGTTTTAAAGCCTTGATCTGAACTCTTTTTGCTATTTTGAGACCACTTGTTTTGAGCAAGTAATGACTCTGACTGAAGTACAGCGGGAGGCTCATATGGTGTAGAGTTTAAGTGTAGCCTGCTATATTGACCATCATTTACAAGATGAACATTAACTTGCATTTACTAAGACAGGGAACTGGTGATTGAGGCCATCAACGTATTAGTAAAGTCAGTTTAGTTTAAGCTCAGAAGAAGCAGTTTAATTTTAAAAGTATATGGTCAGCAGCATACAGTAGATGTGCCTCCTTATTATCTGTGATGAACTGCATGACTACAATAAAGTAATAAAGGTTCATGATTTTCTTCTCCTTCCAGAGATCCTCGGGGCATTCATCTCCGTCATGTCCATCTGGATCGTCACTGGAGCTCTGGTCTACTTGGCCATTGAGAGGATCGTACGTAACGACTATGAGATTGATGGACACGTCATGCTGGTCACCTCTGGCTGTGCTGTCATCGTCAATATTGTGTGAGTGCTTCACACCTTTAAAAGTATATTAACGCTTGTAAAAACTTTGCTCTCAATGTATGCTGCTGCTATTGACACCATTACATAATATTACCATTACTTTTACTAATAATAAAAAAAATTACAAATATTTTACTAACAAAAACCATAGACAGTATTTAAAAGATGGCTGTAACCATGGCGTCCTCACTCACATTTCCTCTACTGACATCTCGGTCTAATGAGACCAGATGCAAGAAGCAAAAGGGAGGATCTGATTGAGAAAAATGATGGACTGTTTCCTGAGTGCCATGAAGCAAGGCATGCGAATACAACTGATGACCCTTTGTCTCGTTTCCTTTCTCTAGCATGGCGTACATCCTCCACCATTCGACCACCTTCCACGCTCACGGCAGCGGTTACCACCAGATCGACGAGGATGGTCAGAGCCCCGTGGTTCATGGCCACTCGCACGCCCTCCTCGGCAGTCATGGTAACACAAGCGTCCGTGCTGCCTTCATCCACGTGGTGGGAGACCTGCTGCAGAGTGTCGGCGTCATGGTGGCGGCGACCATCATCTACTTCCGGGTCAGATAAACAGATATATTACATGATATAAAACAGAGTCATGTTAAAAGCACAAAGACATGCTTACAGGTACAAGCATATTTGTATTCTGAGCATTAGAGAATTATATTTGAATGTGTACAAAGAAACCGTGTATGGTTTCTTATGTATTATGGATGAAAGATTCAAGCATTTCTGTTGTGTTGCAAGATGTTCTTGTTTTTGTGCCTGGAGCACTTTAGTGCCTCATGACTGTGGAAATCACCATCTGACGCCCTTTTCCTTGCTCTTTAAAGTGTCCTTAACCTCTTTTCTCTCTTTCAGCCCGAGTATAAAGTCGCAGACCCCATCTGCACGTTCCTATTTTCTGTCTTTGTTCTCTGCACCACTGTCACCATCCTCAGAGACGTCTTTAGGATACTCATGGAAGGTATTAAACAATCAACAGCTTCTTATGTTCGAAATACTTTTTCATATTTTAATAGTGGAATCATATACTGTACCTGATAGTTCCCATGAAGTATAAAGTATTTTTGTTATTATGCAAAAGGGGTACTTCACACCAGATTTACATATGTGTTTTTCCTCTTGCTTGTTGCGCCACTGATCTATCTACATACTGGGTTCTCCAGATAGAAATGCCTGTCTTTGAGTGCAGGAGGGAACTGACGTTGTGGGCTCAAAATGGAAAAACATGTATTTGAAAAACTCACAAACTCTTGTCAGAAATTATAATGCAGTTACTCAAAAAAAAACAAAAAAAAAAAACAACCCATGTAATGATAACAAACCCTGTTGTAAGTCAATAAATTTGATATTTATTTATTATAATTTAATTAAACACATTGAAGTTCAAAAATTTGATTCAAAGCATAAAATGTACAATTGCAACATAATATCTCCAGAAGTTCTTAAAATGGAATTATAACAAATCCAATCCAATAAGTCCAGTATGAAGTCAGGCCAGTTTTTGTGTCCTAAGGTTGTTGTCCTGAAAGAAAAACCTGCATCACACTGAAACTTCTTAAAAAGATCGTCCAGAAAAATACATTTTTCAATACTGTGATAAATGTTTAATGTGAAGATGCTTTCGATACAACGGGTTCATCTGTAGCTGGATTTGACATGAATGATTATTATTTCTTTTTCTTCTTTTATTGTGTTAAATCTGAGGTTTAAAATCTAGTTCACAATTTTCCTTACATGATTGTGGCATCAAGGGCAGATGTTATATAAGCTGTAGCTTCTGTCACACCCTTTCAGTTTGAAATCTAAATAAAGATAAAATAAGATGAAATAAAAATATAACTGTTATAGCGTCTCCTCCTCTAGGCTTGGCTTAGAGTGACTTAAATTTCTTCTTCATGTCTGTGCAAATGTTTGCATGCCTGCTTCATTTTTCTGCGAGTGAAGACTCAGCTGCAGGGACTTTGCATTACAATGCACCAAACATGGATGCAACCCAGGTGGTTGACTTTAAAGACGTATAGCAGAAATGACTGCTCAGCCGTGGTTTCTCAAGCTGTTTGTGTTTTCAGCAGAGTATAATCGAGGCCTTACTGTGCAGAAGAAACTGTGCAACTGCCGGTAACAAGAAGCTCAGGCTAACAGCAGAATGTAATGATTAATGGCAGCTCCCTTGCTGTAATTTCAATTACATGCTTCTTTTGGTTAGCAATAGTTTAGTATGAAAAAAACAACAACACAGTTCCCGGTGAAACTGCTTAAAACTAAATTGGTGGATTTGATTTAATTTATACTTTTTTTTTTTGGTAAATCTATCACAGTTGGTGGAAAAATACATTGTGCAGTTTTTCTAATTATATTTTTGTTGCGTTAAACACCACAAACTACCTTTGCTATATTCATGGGTACCCAGGTGCCCGATATCGCGAAAAGTAGATAAACAGGAATACGAGCCAAAGAAAAAAACACAAAAAAATCCAACAAACATAAATCTGATTTTTATTTCCTGACTCTTCAAGCTATAAATTCAGTGTCTCAGCTTGATATGAGATTGGAAAAGGGAGAAACCGCCAGCCTACCAATACCTATAAAGTTCAGTAACACTGTTGTTAAAGCCAGCAGCTTGTTTTAGGTCAACGCTCAGAAACAAGCATGCAGCTACCCTGCATCAGTTTATGCTGTTTATTAGAAAAAACTCTTTTGAGAAAGGTTGAATATTGCTTTAAATTAAGCTTATGTGATATTGCTGACCATGATGCCTGCAGCTTGGATCCAGCTGTCAGGCTTTGACCTGGTATGAAAAAGGTTAACATCACATGTTGCAAAGGACAGTTATGTCACGTAGAAGTGCAAAAAACAACATATTTGGAGCCTAACTGAAGTATTCATGGCTTCAGATATGTATGTCTCCAAGCTCCACATGGCATGTTTGTGTAAAACAGCAGAGAAACGCGTCTGTGGTTTTCCTAGCACAGAACAAAGAGGACAGATGGTCACATCCTGGGGATGCCCTGAGATGTTAGATCACCCAAGTCTCTGCACGTCACTGGACTTTCACACGATGACCCAAAGTAGCTTTTGGGCATCTTTGAAAAGAAGCTCACAGTTTGGTGTCAATGAGCAAAATGATAACATGCATGAGAGCCATGTATCTGATGTAATACTGTATACATACATCAGAGTTTTAATACTTGTATTTATGATTAGTTTGCATTTATATTTTTTTTTTGGGTTGAATTTACTTTTTTGTTTCCCTTTTAGGTTTGTCTGTTTATATAGTTTGAAATGTCCAATTTTAGCCTATTTTTATTACTTTCACTGTTAGTTTTAGTGTTTTTATAATCTTAACGTAGAAATATTTCCCAGATTTAAGATCTTCAGAATAGATATTGTAGTACACAAAACAAATTTTGAAGGCAGTCATGCAACTACCTTAGTCTCATGTGCAGGAATGCCTCCTACACATTGTCTCTATAGTTGTAGTGACTAGTTTTAATTAACTACTGTATAACTAGTCATGATTTTAGTCAAATTTGACTTCTTTTCCACCTGTAGATCAGTAAAATAAAATATATCACTGTGTGCTTATCAAGGAATAATATTGTTCTGTATACCAGGCCAAAATCAGCTCTACAAAGTCTCTGTGTATCTGAAGCAGACTGTTTGCATGTGAGCCACACATTCACAGACGTACTGTTAACTTGGTGTGTCTTAATTTTGATGGCCCGTTGTTTTTCAGGGTCCCCTAAAGGAATCGAGTTTAACTCGGTGAAGGAGGTGCTGCTGTCTGTGAAAGCTGTGAAGTCCATGCACTGCCTGCACCTCTGGGCTCTGACTCTGGGCCAGGCGCTGGTTTCTGTTCACCTGGCTGTAGGTAAAGTAACACACTGATCTACAGTGCATAGTACAGTGAGAGGCACAGGGAATTAAGGCTACTTTAACCCGACATTAAAAGCTCCACATGGCTGATGAGCATTAGCCGGCATATTCCGATATGGGAAGAGAAAACTGTGATACGAAATGTGGATTTCTGAGTTACACCCCTCACAGACCACAGTAGAGTAAACCACACTCACTCTGTTCATTTTTACCTTCTTGTTTCACCACCAGAGGAGGGCACTGACCAGCAGTCTGTGCTGCAGGAGGCCACTGACCTACTCCACACCAAGTTTGGTTTCTACAGCATCACCATCCAGGTAGAGCTCTACTCTGAAGACATGAGCTACTGCTCCCACTGCCAGGACCCCAGTGACTGATAAACAACCAGAGTGGACTGGACCCAGCAGGACATGGATGACTAAGACAGATTGTCATTCTCTCCTGGTGGTCTGGAGTCGTGAGGGATGTATTCACAGAGCAGCTTCCCTTCAAGGAAAGAATTTTTGGGTTGTTTTTGCCATTAAGTTTTAAAAGATTTGACAGTGAAATCATCCTTGTGCTGATAGTAGAGTCCTGATACCAAAGCTCCATGCTAACATGGAATATGCCAGTTCATTCAAAGTCCTTCAAAAAGGGGTGGCCTGCTTTATTTCCATCACAAACTGAGACAATTTCACAAGAATCATCAGGGTGAAGCTGTCCTTGGGGTTGCTGGTGCTAGCTTGTAAGGAAGTTTTCAAGAATAAAGGAAAGTAGGGCCCTGAAAAAAAAAACACATTTTACCAAAAATCTGACCTCTTCTAATTAATTTCCTCAACAAAACAAAGATCACATCACAATACTATTTATTTAAGGACCACTAATATCTTATTTTCAGTAATATGGTGCCAGTTCTGCTCTGTTCTACCTTGGTGCCTTTTAAGAATCAGCCCACTGGTTATCTGTAAAGTTACTGGCAGAAACTCGAGTACTTATCATGGAAATAACTTTATGTGGTAGTTCCTTCATAATGACAGATGTCCATCTTTGGGATAAGACATTTTGTGGTGTAGAGATGGTGCCCACTTTTGGTCACAAGTACCACTTTTTTGGTGGAAATGCCTGTGCACAAGCTCAAGGTTGAAAATAGATATAAGTGATGCATAGAAATGATCAATAATAGTAATTGTTCTCCATCAGACACCCTATTTTAAATTAAGAACAGTCATACCAGCTAAAATTCAGAAGTTATGAGTTATACTTTACCATAAATTCTGTATTAAAACACCCTAAAGACACAGTGACATTATTTATTGATGTCACTGTGTATTAAGTTTTTATTTGTTTCTTTTTAAAAAAATAACAGTTCTGTTTTACTTGCGCCTCAGCATGTTTCATTTCAGGCTTAATGTAAGTAAACAGAAAACACTGCCAAATAAATGAGCACATACAGTGATTAGGCTTATAGCTATTCCTACAGTAAGGTAAATCCTTCCTTTGTGAATCTAATAATTAGCACAGTTTACAAAGTTAATATTATGTTGCATTACATAAGAAGTGTTACTCGATAATGAGACAATAGACGTTCAAAGAAAGTGTTTATTGAGGTCCTGACTTAAGAGAGGTGATGCTTCTTTGTTCCACTGAGTTCGGTACAACCAGAAGCCTCATTGAAACTCAAGGAGTCGCCCTCTGCTGGTCAGAAGGAAGGATGCCCATGTCAGACATTTGAACAACAAAGAAATAAATAAATCTGAGGAATTTTCTGAAAATATTTTTTTCAGCCACTTCTTGATTAATGCAACTTTCTTACTCATTTTAAATGATAAAATGACTTAAAAAAATTAAGCCATTGTGGAGGGTGATGAATTGCACGTTTTTAATTTTGCAAGTATTTTTTTTATAGTTGTCTTCTACAATTGAAAGGCAGTAATTGTAGTAAAATCCCTTCTTCTTTCAAAAAGATGCTGAATCACTCAAACACTTTAATTCAATCAACTGTGAAATTAGTGTAAGTTAAGTTCCACAAAACAGGAACAGTCTCCTCAAAGTCTTCTTCAAATTGCTAAAAAAATAATTAAAAACACTTTTAAAGCACCACAGGAGATTGATTTTGCTGACGTGATTAAAGGCATCTGTGCAGATGTTTGTCCAAAGTAATTTTCAGTTTATCTTCTGGGCTATTAATTAAATGTTTCCAATTAATTTATGAACATCAGCTTTACTCTGTAACAAGAACATAAGGTAATAAATAAGAGGCATAAGCTATATCATCTGCTGCAGATGTTAATATGGAGCACCTGATGAAACTCTACTACAGACACATTTGTTGTATCAGCTCTACCAGACCCACTTTAGTGTAGTCATCTCTATGCAAGGCTTGCAAGCATAACATATTTTTAGTGCTAAAGTGTTAAAAAGCTCACTGATGATTGATTTCTGACATTTCTTTGTGCATGTTTCAAGTACCTGTAACATGCTGTCTTATGAGTAAGAATAAGAATGACTCTTTAAAAATCTTTTAATTTTGTCTGTACTCTTGGTCACCAAAGACCACATTGTGCTGTTACTAAAGACCACAGGGACGTCATGAGACACAAACAGGAAAGGACATAACAATTAAATTGTTAAAGAACAATGTTCATCCTTAAAAGGAAATGTTGGAGGCATGTGGCACTAAATGTGTCACATGCAAAATGTGTGCAGCTCTTCAGTAATAAACTCACATATAAGTTCACACTTTTGTTTTCACTTTAGAAAATACATAAAGACGTATTCATGTTTCTACCAAACAAAGGGAAACGTGTTCCTTCTCATGATTGATAAGCACTTTGACAACAAAGAGTTTCAGAATCACGATTAGCTTTCCAAAGCGACCTTTAAAAACAGACACGATCAAATCTGTGTTGCATGTGTAGCTCAGAGCTGTTTATATAATGGTGGGCAGAGTATCGATATGGATTGAGCAGAAGGAAAATGAACGGAAAGTGTCAGACTGAAAAAGCATTCACCTACCTCCACTGTCAGATCTGAGTGGACATTTGGGTCTGAGGGCAAAAATGATTTAGTTCTGGAGCCGGACGATTAGTTTCAGCTGCGGTCATCTATCTCTCTCTCATTCTTCCTGCAGACATCCATCTACTGTATGTTTCTCCATTTCCTGGGCTTTCATCAATCCATCTGCTCTCCATCCATTCATGTTTTGCAAGTCATGAAGCATCAGCTTCCTCTTACCTTTTTATAGACTGGGGCTGGGCTATGACTTTATGCATATCTGACACAAATCTGTTATATTTTTGTTTTGCTTTGTTTTTGACCACAGAAGAAGGCAATGCTTATTTTTTGTACTGGGATCCAACCAATCCCAAAGAGCTAGGAGAAATTCAAAAGGCATTCCAAATAAGAGACTGGGCCTAGAGACCTAAACATTTTGTTAACTTTCACCAGAATTGTAGACAGATTACTGAACATAGACCAAGAAGCCCAAGAGATTAGTCCAGGGTCCAGTTTGTTTAAAGTGACTGTCAGTCAGTCTACTACAGAGAAACACATAAATATGAAGACAAGAAAAACTATATGAACACAAGTAATGGGACACCTACACACCACACCTACAGGAGCTGCGCCACTTGCAGCTGATCATATAATTTCTAGGAGGGAGAAATTTCATGAAATACCTTGTTGCTGTGGATCCTATCACTGTACTGTGTTCAGATTCATTGGGCTCTTTAAAGTGACCCATTCTTTCACAAATGTTTACAAAGGCAGGTCGCATGGCTAGATGCTTAATGTGATAAGCTTATGGCAATAGGACTGAAAACACCTCTATTTAAAGATTAAGAGGTGTGGTCCAGTACATTTACTCATATAGTGTAGTGTTCATATACTGTACTTTAACTAAAAACAATCACAGAATGAATGCAGAGGACCCCCCCTCCACCCCACCCCCACTAAATTTACATCAATCTGGCCAACAGTTTGTTTTGTTTGTGTTCAAAATCATGATGTAGCTGTTGGGGTGCTTAGAGGACAAGAACAAGCTAGCAAGCAGAAAGTTTGGGCTGATGATAGTTTTAAGAATGGGCTGTAATCACATTGTCCACTGGGGACCATGAATATCCACAGGAAGTTTCACACCAATCTTTTCAAAAGTTATAATTTGGCCTAAAGGGTCACAAAAAGACAAACTGGATAATTTATAAAGAAAAATGTAAAGATACCTCCTCTGGGGAGCAGGAATGGGGACATTTTCATAGCAAGCTCTCCATTAAATTGGTTTGTACTAGTTCATTTTGCACAGTGCAGAAAATCTGAGCTGGTGATGGCACTGGGAGAAGGGGTAATGCAATCATCACAATCAAAGTTTAACTGAGACATCCTCTGGGGACCATGAATATCCACAGCACGCTTCACAGAGAGGTCATTAGTTACACTGAAGATGGCACTTAGAACCGAGCACTTAGACTTACAATTACATATATTTACATAAAAAATACACAGCATTTTAATGGAAAATGTCCACTATTTTAATGTATCCATTGCTTTTGGTGTGATTTACGTGTAAATTCACGATAATTTTTCTTTTTTTCTATTAGATCTAATCCTCTGGGGACAATGAATATGTAAATTAAGTCTTAGAGCAACATGATTATGGTGATTATCTATTAAGTGCCTCCCTCCTTTGGCATGAGAGGTTAAGCTATTTTATGACCAAACCGGAAATTTTAGAGGGCATCACCTTGGGACTTGCTCTCTGGTTGTTTCATTCTAAAACATTTTGAGGTGATGGTGGAGCTGGGTATCTTCAACATTATAAAAATTCACTGTCTTAGATCCGCAACCACCCACAGCATGTTTTATGGAGATTTCAGATTTAGTTTGTATTTTCTTTCAGGTTGAGAAAATATAATAATAAAAAAAAAGCTATTTTACACCCATAAAAAAGCCAATGAGTCCGCCAACATGCCTGTAATGCTTCACAGCTGCTATCAAGTGTTACTGTTGACTGTTGCTTTAAATTAAAGGACAATTATGCATTGAAATTGCCGAATTCACGTCCATTCTGATCCAAGAGCTTGCATGGTTGTTAGCTGTTATTCAATATCATGTACTGTAAGTAGCTTCTTGTTCAACTGCCAGTCAGAATATGTAGACGCACCATGTGGAGGTTCAATCAAAGAATAAAATCTTCTTTAAAATTCTATATTTTCACCAATTTTTAGAGATCCTATATATTTTTTTCCTTTTAGAAATTATAAAATGAGAATATATAAAGGACCCAACACCTACAGATTTTAGGTTAAAACCAAGTAAATATAATAAAGACCAATGCATTTTACTGCACTGGTTTTGATATACATGCAGTTCTCCTATACGGGCTCTACTGTTACAATTGAAGCTTTATAAAGTTTATTTCATTCCAAGAAAAAATAAAATAAAGGAAAAACATTTCCTGTTTGTTCACTCTGAACATCTAATGTCTGAGAATGCTCTGTTATTGTGCCGTTGCCATTTGTGACAATTAGAATTTGTGTAACTGTTGTAAATATGTCAAATAATGTGATTTTGTGTGTACATGTGTAAATACATCTATCTTCCATGTACAAAAAGTGGTTCCCAAAAAGTCCTATTTGTCTGTGTTGTGATGTCACATACGATCCACTTGTCACATGTGTGATGTTTGATATTTCATTTTTATGTGTGGCAACAGTTTTTGTAAAGTGAAATAAAAGACTGCTGATGATGGAAAGAAGCTGGATTATTTTAGTTTAAAAGTTTAACAGGAAATAAAGACTGGAGCCACGGTCTTGCTTTATTATAAAATTTATTATATGTAACATTTCAAAAAAAGCAAAAGCGAGCAGGGAGAAGAACATTTCGATGCTTTTATGAATAAGTTAAAGATAATGTTGTCAGTAATGAAATATGGCCACGGCTGAAATATTATTGTGAAACTGTCACTAAAATTTATAATTAATCAAAAAATGAGGCACACTTTAAAACCCCTAATTTAACTCAGAGGGAAATGTGTCTTTAAAAAAAAGTGATGCCAGTAATTAATTACACCTCACTATTATTTTCTTGTAGACAGTTAAAAATAAATAAAGTTGGAGAAAAACAACAACGGGAAAATGTACACCAGGTAAGAAAAAGATTTAACATTTCTAAGTGTTATATCCTGTAGATACAAAAAATTCAAGTATTTTCCCTAATTAGAGCCTGAGTTGTTTGAACAAGCAAACGCAGCCAAAATTAGCTCCCAGCCTGCTACCGATAACGTGAGAGGCTGATAACAAAATGAGGGAATGCACAAAAAAAAACCCCTCTCTAAAAACAAAGTCACAAATTAAACAACGCGTGAGAAAGTCTGGAAATATTACAAACACCAGTGGGTTTAACTAATGAAATTACTTATGACGTTCCAGAACACTCTTGCTAGTAAGCCTAAGAAATATTGGCATGACGCACCAATTCTTTGGAAAACAACGCCATCCTCACTTTAAAAAAAATAACGTTTTAAACGTCTTTCAGCTCTCCGTCGCACTGAGAACATGTGCCTTCAAAGAAAAGGTTGCGCTTTCCTGCTGTAACTAACAGGTTGTAAAAGGTCCAACTTTTACTTTGAAGGTGAGCATTCTCCACGTGTCGCGCTTTTCAGTTTCAATGTTGCTTGGAGAACATTTTGCAAGTGTTTGCAGACAATCTGGCGTCTTCCATGTAAACTATGGGCAACTGTTGTAATGTAATCAAAATGACCAAATCAATCACCAGAAGGTTTTTGTTGCAGCACCGTGTTCCTCTTTGCAACCAAATTCATGTGCAAACAACCACTCTCCAACCAGGTGGCGGACACACATTTCATCACTGAAATGGTCTCTAGGCCTGTGTGAGTGAGGGTTATGAAAGGCACTTAACTGTCAACTGCTGCAGTTTTTCTGATGTAGAGAACAGAACTGTCATTATTAGGACTTTTATTATAATTTGATAAGAAGAAAATGGAAAACATGGAAACATTTAATTGCCAGGAAAAATTAAATGGCTTTGAATTCAACAGATTCTGGTTGGGTTTGGTTTACAGAGAGAAAGTCTTGCTTCAGTTTCTCAGGGTCAACGATGACCAAAGATCAAAAGAAAAGCCCCTAAACTGGTCATGAGAGAGTTTTACTTTTGTTAGCTTGCATACTGTAATTATGTCAATTTAAAGTTGAACTTCATTATATACGGAGTGACATTCAGACAATTTGGATATATCTAGCCATGTCTAGATGCTTCAAAACCTGGACCAATTAAACCTGTAGTACCTTCATGGCTTGATGTCATTAGTTTTCGTTGACTGATTTTCAACATATACAAATGTATAAGAATAAAAACGTAATATTCATACATATTTTCATTATTCACAGCTGCGTGTTTCAGAGGTCACTTTTTTGACTGTCTCTTGAGGGAGTACAACCCACCGTAGCAAAGTTAAACTCCTGCTATAGCTGCTCTGTCACCGCTTGGCCCGGCGAGTACAGAGCGTTGAACTGGGCCTGACTCTCACCAATCATCTTCTTCAGATGAGAGTTCATCAGAGCCCTTACACAGTTAAATCTAACCAGTCCAGTCTGACCCCCGGATGCAACCCAGTCGTGGCAGCTCATGTTTGGGTTGAAACGAACCTGAAGAAATGAGAAAAGACAGCTGAGAATATTTCTCGTCTGTGCTCTTCAACCAACAACTGAACATCAGAGGTCAATTTACAGAAGAGCAGATACTGGCATTATTTACAGGCAGAAAAGCAGAGGACCAAGTGTGGATCCCTGAGGGACTCCACATTTAATACAAACAGCTTTCTTTGTGTTCTACTAAGGCGACAGTGGTTTTTATTTATAGGCTAATTTCTTGTTTTCTCTGTCCACAGTGAATGACGCAGCTGTAGCTCTGAGTCAATATCATCACTTCCCCCTGATTTCTTTACAGACGCTTATCCACCCCACTCACCACTATAAATCCTCCTGGTGCACGCCTCCCTATATTTTTTCACTTCTCCTTCCCAAGTTGCCATCCTCCTCTTTCTAATCCATTTATCCCTCTCAGACAAAGAGCCAGTCAAAAACCTTTCCCGTTTTGTTTTGGAGCCTGTCCCAAGAAGTCTCCGTCCATCATTTCATCCCAGAGGGCACAGCGACACCCTTCACTCTGCCTCTCTTAAAATTAAACACATCAAATCCTCAAATGGCTGCTTTCCATCTCCCCCTCCCTCCTTCCACTGAGGGTGACATTTTTCTCATTTAACACATCATTACATTCAGCCCCTTTATAGCTGCCCATCAGAGGAGGAGGCAGAAGAGGGAGGAGGAAGAGGCTATTCTTACAGATCTCACCTCCATTTCCTCTCATTGCACTGTTTATCTTTTCCTGCTTTTTCTCTTTGTGTTGCACTACAGCTGGAGTCTGATGATACCCGCCCTGTGTGTGTGTGTTTCAGATACCTTATATAGAGCAGACAAAGGCATGTCATCCAGGATGATCTTTGCCTTCACTTCTGTGTCTTTCATGCGTTTCCACACAGCTCGCCTCTCGCTTCCTGCAGTGGTCCGCTGAAAGTCAGAGTGTATGATTATTACAGTGTCAGTGTGGTCTTCCTCTTATTTCGTTCTCTATTCTACTATAGCCTTTTTCTCCAGTTTGTCTTTGGCCTACATATATTACTTGAACATTCCTTACTTTTTAATAAATATCTGTTTAATAAAAAACAATGAAACCAAATGAAGATAAAAATTAACCCACAAAATCAAAATCTGTATAATGGAGGCAGTATTTCTTTGTAGCCTCTTTGTAGGTCTGGAATTTCAACGGAGGACATTTTCGTCCAACTCTTCCTCCTTCACTGTCGTTCTCATTTCCTGCTTCCTGTGTAGCATCTGGTTCTTCTGTCTCTTCTCCCTGCTGCTCTTCAACTGCGTTTCCTTCCTCTTCCTCTCCTCCCATTTCTTGTTTTTCTCTCTCCGTTGCATCATAAGGCACCATAGATGTGAAGTAGATGGGCTGAAGGGAACAGGTTAATAAAATGGACCGTTAGCTTGTCTCTAAATCTGAGCAATTCTTTCACTGCAACTGGCCACATGTTCAATTCATGTTCTTTGTCTTATTTTCTATGAACACTACCAATTTTATATGACATCTGATATAATGTAAAATGATATTTTTGAAGTAAACATAGGGAAAAATAAAGAGCGATAAAAGTAAAGGAAAAGTAAACTTACAAATCGTCTCTCTATTGTGCGTTTGATGTAAGGAGCAACGTAGCTGATCTGAGGTAACAGAGAGAAAATCACCTCTCCGAAGCTGTCTGCGGTCACCAGACTGTTAATCCACTCGGTGTATGACAGAGACTGCAGGGACGCATAGAAAATGAAATATTAAATCACACAGCACTGCTAAGGAAAAAAAGTTTCTCTCAGTAACTTAGAGCAAATTTCAGACACTCAGGGATAGTTTGAGTAATGAGACTAATTACAGAAGCACAACTAGCCTCGAATGTATCAGTTCCAGTAGTTTTTTTCAACTCACACACAATTAAACCCAAAACACTGCAGCAAAAGGAGGTTTTCAATGATTACAAAGGGTAAAAGAAGGTAGCAGTCTTTATTTTCCTCATCATCAACAAAACGATAAAATACTGTTTTGAATCCATAACTGACACATCCTATACCTTTCCTATTGCTCAATGCCACCTCGCTCTACGCCTGGCCTAAACTATTTAACACCACACTGTTGTGATGGGGGACGTGTTCATTAATCACAATAAAACACGGACTGTAGTTTATTTTAAATCAATTTAATACTAGAGGGCAGCTTTTCTCCCATAAATACTCACTTAAGAAAAAAACGTGGACTAATCCACTGCTGGAGACGGTTCCAAACGAAGGCAAAATGTCCTGACGCTTGGAAAAAAAAAACCTCTGAAACCTACCAGAAAAACTTCTAAAGATTCACATCCTCAGGAGGAAAAAACTGGCTGCAGTGTCAGCAAAGACGAGTGAAATGCAAGACTTGGATTTGACCTTTGAGAGGAATTTCTGACAGTAACAAAACTATGGAATACCTTTATACTCCAGAAGTCTGTGTTGGCCTTAACTACCTTTTATCCATATATATTGAGTAATATTAACATCCTCAAACTTTCTTCATCGTCTCAAAAATGACCGTCGTGCCCCTGATTTAAAGGTTTCCTGAAGTTCAAAGCTATTTTATTTTGTGCTCTGTGACTGAATTATGGGCTGCTGATGACTGAAGAATGGAAGATTACAACAGCTACACTCACCCACACAGTGCCGGACCGGGGAAGTGCAAAGAGCGAGCGCATGTGATGGTCGATGTAATGGACTCCTTGTGAACCTTTCCTAAATTAAAAAAAGAGAGAAAGAACGAGTCATAATGACTTTTTTTATTCTTACTTCAAGACTGCATATGTTGACAGATCGCAGAGGAGAAGTGGGGATGTGGAGCTTGTTAGGAGGCAGGAAGGTCACACTATGGCTAGTGTAAACTCCACTACCTTTGGAGTTTGAATCACTCTGAAAAGTAAGCATGAACTACGATATTATCTTTGATGCTGAATTTTTGTTTTCAATGCTAAATGCAGCCACTCTGTTCATCTTCCAGACTGTTTCTACTACAGAATTTACAAAGCTGTAACCTGAAGTTCATAATCTTTGGAAGGTGCTGGCCATTTTCCACACTTTAACTTTTTGGGACACAAAAATCACAAGTGAGTATGCCAAATGAAACTCAGTTAGGACACTGATACAGTGGAAAGACTTCTGTAAATAGGAGTTTCATGTGGTGACTTTTAGGTTAGGGCTGACACAGTTAGTCCCATGAGCTAAAAGAGCGTACATGAACCCAGCACCAAACCAGCTCCCACACTCTCACCTCTGTCAGTGCGCCACAGGGCAGCTGTGGCTACAATGTAGCTTGCCATCACCAGTGTGTGAATGTGTGTGTGAATGGGTGGATGACTGAATGTAGTGTAAAGCGCTTTGGGGTCCTTAGGGACTAAGTAAAGCGCTATACAAATACCATTTGTATACCATTTACCATTTGCTGACCAGGTGAAAATCTCAGGAGAGGCTGAGTACCTGAGGGATGTGCCAGCAGCTGTGGATCCTACTCTTCAGATTCCTTCTGAATTTGAAGAAGCGATTGTGAAGAAGCTCAAGGGAAAAAATGAACTCTGATATTTTCATTCAAGAGAAAGAATTGCTATTAATTTCATTATCAGTGATTGTTTTGGTTCTTATTGTGACAATTTTCGTTTCCATTAGCTGTCAAAGAATTCCTTTCCCAGTACTTTTGTAGTCTTTTTATTTTAAAGTGCACCTTAGGAATCTAGAATCCAAGTGAACAGTGACTGAGACAAATTTTGATTTGATTTCTCAAATCCTTTCCCAAAGAGCTCTGGGGTCTGATCGTGGATGTTCTCTAGTGTAAATGCTAATGTGTCCCTAACAAAGACAGAGGTCAGGGATTTGGCTTTGGTTCACCCTGGAGTCCACTGCTTCAACATACTGTCTCTTTTCTGAGCATGATTAAATACATATAGCACTGTATTGATAGACTTGTGGCTAGACTGCCTCCATGCTTTAATGTTGGACTCACTAACTCTCTAGTATTTGTTCATTTTGGTTTACAACTGTCCAACATATCTTTCAAACCTTAGAGGCAAATACCAGAGATACAATGTAAGTGAGTCAGATGTAAAGTTGTAACAAAGAAACAGAGACAAGCTTTCTTACACCACGGTGCCATTGTCCTGGGCCATCAAAACCCCCGGTGCATTCAGTGGCCAGTTGATTTCATTGGCCAGACAGCGTTTCTGAACCGTGATGGGATCGTAGAGCCTCCTCAGATCCCATGTCTTCACGAAGCGGTCGTCACCTGTCGTCACCAACAGGTATCTAGAAGACAAAAAACAAATGAAAAGTTAAAGACATGTTGACGATGGGAAAACAGACCAGGATGTTCTGTTGGTGGAAAATATAAATAGGCTGAACACAGGGATTTAAATGTGATGCAGTGCTTGAAGTGAAAGTCATTATTCTCTTTACATTGATCAAATCTGACAGCGGCGTCTGCCATAAAACAAATGAAGGCAGAACAATCGATATAGTCGGATTTCTTTTGTAAGACAAAAAATGCTTTATGAATGTGATGACAAAGGAGAAAAAAGACTTTGCAGTGAGAGAAAAAGAAAATACAAAGGTGTTAAAAACCAGAGCAAAGACAAAGAGAGGGGAGATTTGATCTTTTTCAGCATGACTGTGTAATTAAAAAGCAGTGATCCAGACAAGATACGCGTCCTCAGAGTCTCTCTGCTGCCAGCCAGGAGCTTTTTCTCTCTCTGTGGGATTAATCTTGATCATTTATCCACCTTTAATCCAACTTTAGTTTTATCTTTAGAGAAAACTAAAGTCTGTGGTTCAGAAATGAAGAAAATAGTTTAAAAAGTGGAGGAAAACTGGCTGCTATCAAATTAGGTTCACATCTGCTCAAATGAAGGCTGCAGTTGTAGTTTTAATGGAAATACTAATTACCTCAATCATTACATCTGACTACTTGTATTTGCCAGCTGTTTTAAAGCAGTGTTGACTAAAATGGGTCATTAGTTTGTTTTAAGAGGTCACAGCCCCACAAAATGGGCTTTAGCAGGACCATGTGTTTGAAACTATTGTTACCATTATCTCAAATTCTGATCTGAGGTTAAATACACATTTACAAAATGTTATTTGGCAGTTCTTCAAAAAAGCAAAATTCATGACAAGGCAGAAAATCCTCTGTGAGAGCTTTTACATCACGCCACAATATAAGCCATATTAATCATGCTTTAGGTGAGTCGGCAGGGCTGGATGGGTTTAGAAGGAGATGACGCTGATGACCTCACACTGACCTGTTAGTGGGAAAAATGACATTCTGGACAGTTTTTAATGAAAAACCAATTCTGCTTCATCCCCGATACTGACTTGCAGTGTATATCTGTGAATACTCGTATTAGACACAGGTGATTTCAATAACCTCTCCAGCTCACTCCTATCTGCACATACATCAGCTGACTAACAGAGCACAGAAAAATGATTTCAGGAGACACAGTCCGTAATGGGGCTAAAGTCAAATCCTTAGCTATGACATTTTATTATTTTTTAAATTGGCCATCCCGTTTTCACTTCTGTATCGAGCATTTAAAGTTTACTCACATCAAGAAAGTTGCGAGCAGTTCATCTGAATTATTTCCACCTGTGCTTTAGTTAATTTGGTTAAGTGATTATGTTGGTATACATACTATAAGAAGATCCAGCTTACACAGTGCAGTCCCTCAGATATCACGGGTCTGAGTTAACATGTTAAAGATAAATAAAAGTCAGAAACTAAGAAATCAAACAAAACTAATTCTTAAAATCCACATGAACGATTCTCACATAAGCCCATTATCATCTAGAACCTGTAAACATTCAAGCGTCAGGTTTATGTAACTTTACATACCTTTCAGAGAGCCAGTTGCTGTCATGGTCCTGGGTCGTGTGACCCAGTGTGTTATGCTTAGCCTATTTTGATGTTTATTATTTGTTTAGGTTCTCTAAGGTAGTCCAGCCATTTGTATATATCACCCCTGCATTACGTCTCCCTTGCCCTTTGTGTGTTTATGTCTGTGTGTCTTGTACTGTCAAGTTCATGCTGTCAGTTATGTCACCTCCCCCTGTACTACGTCTCCCCGGTTCATGTCTCATGTTTCCTGTTTTACTTTGAAGGCCTGCATTCACTGTCAGTGTATTCAGTTTTACTCCTCCTGTCCTGTCGTTAAGTTCATGTGTGTCAGCTGCGTTCCCATGTGTGGTCACTTCCCCTGATCATCCCTCATGTGTATTTAGTCTCTGTGTTTCATACAGTCTGCGTCGCGTCGTCTGTGTTCCCACCCTCCGTGTTTCCATGCCTGGTCTGTTGTCTTCCAAGCCATAGCCTCACCATCGTTTGTTCCCAGTTCAGGTTTCTGTTTAGCCACGTTATCCCTGCTGTATTTGTACACCTTGTTTTCAGCCATATTAAAGGCTCGCCTTCTGTTAAAGCTCACTCCCGTCTGCTCACTCGTGTACGCACCTGGGTCCATTACACGCATTCTCCACTCGGTCCGTCACAGCGGACCGTGACAGTTGCATACCTGCAGCTTGCCTATTTCTGGGTGTTTATTTGTTATAAGATATGAAGAATAAATATTGGTGACATGAAAAAACAGCACAAAATGTCCTCCATAAACACTTGAAGTTTTTGAGTCAGTTAACTATTCCAAGCGGGGAGAGTGAACTTTAGATATGAATGGAAAATCACACCAGGCAGTGAGACCTCAGCAAGGCTGCAGCCTGAAGGTCAGCGCATGTTGACTTGCATAGAGCTAATTCAGGTTGCCTTGTCTGAGTGGTGATAAGGACGTGGCTGCTTGCCCGGCCTTGTACCCTACATTCTGAATTAGTGCCTGAATACAATAGAGGCAGGGCTCTACTGCAACTCTGTGCGTTCAAAATTTATCGTCTCGCCTTTAGCTCCGAGTACCAGAGGCGCCAACAAATCGCCTTTTTAATTGGCTGCGAATAACAACTACCAGAGTAAAGTAGATGAAGGAAAAACTGATGAAATAAAGACACAAAGATGGGATCACTGGGTGACTGCAGTATTTTCTTTAAGTTTTACTGAGCTTTGAAATTCTATTGTACTGTTACACAAGCAGTGACCTTTAAAGCTGAAAATAAGGCCAATGTGAAGGTGCTAAAACACTGCAGTCCCTTGTGACGCTGCCTCAAAAAGTGAGTCAGTTCCCACAGACTCCCGTTAACAGCATTCAAATTTACAGCCCAGTCTAAAATAATGTATTTATTTCCTTTAGATATAATTTCTCCTTTTACAGTAAAAGTACAGCTTTTCTGAATAACTTGTCTAACTGGATACAGGCAAGACTTAAAGTTAGACGTGTGTTTACTTTGACTGACAGCTGTAGCTGGCATCTTGACATCTACTGGATTTGTCTGCCATGTTTGTGCTGCTGGAGCCTTTGCATTATGCAATATGTATATTTGGTGTGGAAGATGGTCACCTCATAGCATGAAGGTCCTAGGTTCAAATCCAGTGGCCAGCTGGACCCTTTCTGTGTGGAGTCTGCATGTGTGCACACCTGTGTGGATCAGCACACTTGTATTCAAAAGGTTTCTCCATGTAACGATCTGCTAGGGAGTGTGGAGAGTCATAGCTCCGCCCCCAGGGCATGAAGCAGGTATGGCGGAGTTACAGGCCCCAGACATTCAGAGGCCCCAGAATACGAGGACCCAAGGAGGACCACCACCGGGGCAACCGTGCCACCCTCCTGGGAAGAGCTGAGGAGAGCCCCAAACGAGAGGTCACCCAGCAGCCATGGAGCAGAGGCCAGAGCGGGTTGCAGTGACGTGCCCGCGGGTCTGCCGGCAGCCAGCTGTGCCAGAGAGGCCTGAGGGCACCACACCCCCTGGAAGGGGCCCAGCTGGGCGCCAGGCCCCACCAATCAGCCACCAGGAGTGAGTCGGTACATACATGATGATTGTAAATTTACTGTAGGTGTGAACAGCTGTCTGTCTCTATGAACTAACTCTGTGATAGACTGGTAGCCTGTCCAGGGTCTAGCTTGTAACCTCAACAGTTTATTCTTGGATATAGTTTTTAAGCAAGCATGTCACCTGACAACTTAGTACTCCACCCTCTCGTCCTCATAAGCATGAACTGTTCAGCTATCAAAATTCAATAAAATGCATACGGCATAGAGGCATGACAGAATAAAATCTTGATTTTGAAGTCACAGTGTTTTATTTTGATCCAGAGAGAGTTTTGATATTACGCTCACCTGGAGGCAGGACAGAAGGCCAGGGACCGGACTCCATTGTTGTGAGCAAGGATGCATCTGTAGGGCAGCAGACTCAGCGACCTGTCTGACTCTCGCACACGCAACAGCGCAGACTTCGCTGTCAGATCCCAAAGACCTACTACACCTGGAGAGAGAGTTGAGGAGAGAACAAGAACAAGCGGAAAAGTGAAACTACTGGCATAAAACAGTTCTTTAATCCATAATCTTGACTCATAGTTGAATCAGATCAGCTCAGGACTGCTCCTTTGTTTATTCTCTCAAACAGACAACTAGTTAATCAAGAACATCTGCAAGAAATCAATTCATACCATCATAGAATCCAATAGCCATTATATTGTGTGGTTTGTCAGGAAGCCAATCCATAGACAGGACGAGCCCGCTCATTTCATGGTGAGGGGCTTTGAAGGCGCCCAGCTTCAATGTCACCACTCCTTTAACCTGCAGAAAACAAAGGTCATTTTCATTTATGTCCTGTCTCAACCTAATGGTAGATACACAACATCAACAGGGCTGTGACATTATGAGCATCAATGAAAAAAGACAGTGTAAATGTATTTTAACAGGTTCCTACCTTGTATACTTGAGGTGTTTCAATGCCTTTACCTGTGAAAACACATAAAAATCAATTTCTTTAATACCCAGAGATTTTTTGCTAACTGTTTTTAAAAAGTTTCATTTTTTTAAACAAATGATTCACTTTGATGCACAGGTAGCATGTACCTTTACTGTACATGGACCCATCATATTTCTGTCATGTAACCCAACTCAAAGTTCCACTCTGCTATCTGAAATGAACCCTGACAGCTACAGTAATGGTTTACTGATGACAATAACATGAAAACTACAGAAATTCACACAGTGAGCATGAATGTAGTGCTGGATGTCCCTTGAAGATTTTTCTGTAAGCAGTGAGAATAACAGGCTCAGCTAAACATCGACGGCCCTGACTCGGCTGTCTTCAATCTGAGACGCGTTCACTTAGTGTCAGATGTAATTAAAGCTCAGCTGCAGAGCTGTGATGTTACATGTCAAGAAGCCCATTTCTAACGTGTTAATATTCTGACATTTTGGGACAGATTTTCTAACAAGCTATGCCAGAATAAAACCCTCTTTAGGTATTAAAAACGTCTCTGTCAGGATTTACCAAAGAGTCGTAGTATTAACTGTGCGACTGAAAGGTGTAGGCGTGGTGACTGCCGTTTGGCTCTCATTATTGCACTGTGCATTTGCAGGACTTTCCCTTTCAGAGGGTTAAAAATATTTAAGTTAATTGTAAGCTTTTTCTTTCCTTTTTTTTATTTTGTGCACAATGCTGCTGTTACAGTTGCTGCTAGGAGCTTTAATTTATTTGGACTGACTGAGAGAGATGTTAACAGACTGAGTGCATTACTAGTGGAAGCCCACTCTTGGCAGATTGTGTTGGCCATTATTGAAATGATGCGTTTCAGTTTATAAATTAGCACATTGACGGTACATCACCTGCAGAACTTTCCCATCACTGCATGTTGCAATTTTTTCCCACATAGTAAATATGGCCCTTTGAATGCAAATCTCACCATTATCATAGAGCAATGCCAAATGATATTTTACATGCATAAAAGGCTACAGGCTATATACAGTATGAGCAAAAGGAATTGACTCTGTTATAAAGAGTTCACTGAGAGGTGTAGCAGGAGTACAAAAGCAGCACATTTTTACCCTCACCATGTTTTTGCTATACTACGTGCCAGCATATTTAGTGTTGGTAATGTACCTTTAGCTTGTTAGCTAGCTTTTCATACAGATTAACAGGAATCCTGACATAACTAGAAGTACAGACAGAAGGTCTTGTATTCAATTCAAGGATGTAAGAGGGCTGATGAAGCCTTTCACTGCTATCATAGGGCGAGAGGCAAGGTAGGCTCAGTCACAGGACTAATACAGAAAGATGCTACGGCCATCACCTATTAACACCACATAGGTGTTTTTTTTAACTATGGTAGAACATACAAACTTCAGCCACAGACTCAACTCGAACCCAGGACCTTGTTACTGTGAGACTATACTGCTAACCATCACACCACCCTTAAATAACCTTAAAGGTGGAAAAAATATATCTTACAGTCAAGAGGATTTGCACATTTATAAGACCCAAACAGATAACGGATAAACTTTACGAAATGACTGGATATTTAGTTTGGCAGAAACTCTCCTATCTGTGTTTAGGCAGTCGCTGTGTTTAAAAGCGGAAAACAGAAACACGGTGTCAGACTTTTCCAGATCATTAATTTTCTCTCCTCCTCCAGTTTAGATTACTGAGAGTTTAGATTAATAGTGTCTTCTTCGCTGTTCCACTCCCTCCATCACCTCACCTCTGCCTCAGAAAAATACACAATAATATTTTATATAAACCTTGTTGTAAATCAACTCTTGTTCTTTTGGCCCTCCAGATCATCAGTGAGTGATTATTCAATATGATGTCATATGTCTGACTAGGGTGTAGCAGAAGTTTGAGAAGGCTGGTCTGACAGCGTGAGGGTGATAAGTTTTAACCTTCTGGGACATAATTGGCTCTCTATAATTGTGAAAATCACATCAGTCACATTAAAACAACCTCACATTGTGCAGCCTTCTACCAGCTCGGCATGCAGCAGTGTTTACTCACTTTTCTTGTGAACAGTTTTAATGTTGTGAATAATTCATTCCTTCATTTTCTGCAATTTAAAGTCTGGATCGCAGGAGTAGCTGTACCACCAGAAATGTCCTGACCTCCCTCTAACTAACTAACTATAGATTTTCCTTCTATAATTCCAAGGCTACCGTGACCTGGGGGTACCTCCGGGGTGTCCTTTTTGTTAAACATGCCCAAAACACCAAAGCAGGTATCCTAGTCAGCTGCTCAGACTGACCAGCAGCCCCTTACTTTATCTCTAAGGCTCAGATCTTTTGAATCCCAGTCAGTTCTACACAGTTAAATAGCTGCCGTCATTTGTTTTAACACAAACTTCAGAGTTACTAATGTTGCAAAAAGAGAAAGTATTATAATGAGCTGTGATGACAGATATTCCCATATGGTGAATGATTAGACTGTATCAGTTTTTTTCCCTTTTCTTAATCAACATTTTCACATACTTAGCTTTATAATTATCACATAATTTCCTCCTCAAGATCCACTGCACAAAGCACTTAAGAGTTTGACTAACTCTGGTTTTGACTATGGTGCAATTAATAATGATTATCTTAAAAATTTTCACCTGATAAACAAAGAGATAAAGGCTGACTGAGTGACTGTGTCTAACCGGTCAGCTGTGTTAGCTGAGCAGAAACAGGAGCAGCCACAGACAGAGCTTAAAGACAGTAAAATATGCTGAGGATAAATGGTGGTTAGTCTGTTGTAAGGAGATAAACAGTGTCGATGCTGACGAGAGTCAACTGAAAGGGGAAAAAGAAATGTGTGGTGGTGTCCATGTTTTCTGACATTGCCAACTCAGTGAATCTTATTTATATGAAATGTTCCAACTTGCTTTATATTAATTAAAGAACAATATTAAGACTGGACTCTTTAAAAATTTCTAACCTAGTTTTAGAAGCATTCATCTTTAATTTAAAAAAATTACAGTATTTTGCAATTTTGCACACTTTAACTTGGCCTCTGTGTGACCTCCTCCATCTTCTTCCCTGTCCAGTCTCAAGTAAGTCCTTGATGACTGACAGAGTAAGGATACAAGAAGTGTCATCTAGTAGGCCTAAAATTCATAGCTTCCAACACTAACAACTGGCTCGGTGATGCATCTTCTTTGTCATTTCAATTATAGATCCTTGTCTGATGGAGAATGGTGCTGTAAATTATGTGCGTACACTACCCCCTCCTTCAAAACCTCCAGCCACCCCCCGCCCTCCAATTCTGGAGCTTTAACAGCCTCCTCCTCTCATTCACGCGCTCATTCATTCTGGTGACTGGATACACAAAAGCCATTTATAATTATCTGTTGCAAACAGCACTAAGGGGTCAGGATGAACACACACACACACACACACACACACACACACACACACACACACACACACACACACACACACACACACAGTTTTAACCCTGTCCAAAGCAATTTCACCTTCAACCCTTGCAGCCGATATAGAAAGATTATATTATATTATATCCACTTTTGGTCCCGTAAGCTAGGATAACTAATCTGCATTCAGTCGGTGCTCGACATGTCAGCCTCAAAGAAGCTATTAAGAAATTCTCTGGTATTTTTTCACTTGGTTAAATGTACCTCTCCATGTCGTCCCCGTCTCACTGCAGGCACAGCAGCATAAAAGTGACACTTTGCCTTTGAAAAACAGTCGCGCTGATGTTAGCCATTTTTCTACTTAAAATAAATTTAATGTCAGGGAAAAAAACGACCACATGTGACAGCAAAATTATTAGTGAAAAAACTGCAAGAAATGTTAGACTGCTGCTTACAATCACACGATTAAATGAATAATTGTCAATGCTTCAGGACTGTGGTGCTGCAGTTGCTGTTAGCAAAGGTGATGGTCACTGAGAAAAAACTGAACAGAGATAATATGACCAAATTATGCTTTTTATCTTTATGAAGGAAGTGCAGTATCAGAGAAAAACAGTATGTGCTTTTACGGCTTGAACAGGAGTTTACTTGTGAGACATATGGTGTGTGATTTTAATATTGACTCATCTTAGTCTGTTTAGCATTTAAGTTGGGGCAGATTTTGCAGCTTACAAAATAGCGCTATTATAACCTTGTGAGTGCTGTTAAGAAAAGAAAAATGAAGGTACTGTCCCACTTGAATGTCTATTCTTTTTATTCTCAAGACCGAGGTAACATCACTTTCATATAAACATTCAGTTTGTTCTTTTGAAAATGTTGGCGCCAAGTGACAGGAACAAACAGTCTTTAAGCTGTCATATTCTACATGCACATCTCTGAACCTCACTTATGTCCAGTTCCACAAATCTATGACACTATGAGCATAGTGCATGTAACAGTCCAGAGTATTCACAGCATGCCACCCAATGGCTCCACTTATGGAGCACTTTTCCCAAAACTAAACATAAAATCAAATCTGAGATGAGATCTCCTCTTGTGTGCTTTATGTGAGAAAAATCAAATAAATGACAGTTACCTGATTCTGCTGACAACCTTTCAAACCAGGTTTACCTTCAGAAGGAACCTTTCTGGAGACCTACACTATAACACATGTGTACATTTATTAAAGATATATTTGATATTAATTGACAGGTATACAACTGCAGGTATGGCCATGCAGCTGTAAGGCCCAACTTTCCACAGAAATTAGTTCCAATTCCCTCTTCTGCATTTATGCTACTGCTTCTTCCAGATAAGAAAACACACTGAGGTTCTGTTATATCGCTCAAATAAGATATGCAGCCAGGCTGTGCTAGAGGCCTCCACAGATGCCACACAAAGTTCAATATTACATTGGCTTTACTAAACCAAATAGGTCACATGTCTATAGTTATCAGCTCCATGAACTCAGATTTTTCCAATCTAAGTATGCTAGAATAAAAAGGTTGATTTTGGCACTAGGTAGCCAATTGCAAACAAGTACAGATTGCGTGTAGCATATTTCTCCTCAGGTCATCAAACTTCAGCAAAGCTATACAGGATTATAAAGATTCTGATCATCTCCTAGTCTTCCTTAATAGGGTTTGTGGCAACATTAAGACATTCATTACATTAAAAAATATTGAAGGAAAACAAATGTTACGATTGCTGTATTTATGAAAATTTCTCAGTGTAAGCTAAACAAGCTTTTGCAGTAGTAGTTTGTGTGTGCAGCCATCTTCAAATGTGGGTATTCAGTAACCTTTCAATCCAATAACTATAACCTCTGGTTGCAAGCAGGGGGCTGATGGAGTAGCCCTCTGGAAACTGAGCCCAATGATCCATGGCTACAAAACAGAATGGAAACTCGAGTCCACGAGGGAATGAGAAAAAATTAAGACCAGAAATGTCGGGTCTCATTTATCTTTTTATGTCCAAACTGAGGCATTTGAAATACTTCTTAATTTCAAAACCAAACCATGTGTAATACAGTGCACATAATGTTATAATGATCAGAGTACAGGCAGTTGTACGGTCACCTATGCAAGCCATTACTGGTGAGATGGAAAACTGAATCATAAAAAGGCCCAACTCCAGGAACCCTTTTGAAGAATTCTCAAGCTGTGGCCATGATGTAGGCTTCATACTTTTACCCAGTCATGGCTTCCAAGTCCAAAAATATGATGCAAAATTATTTTATTTAGTCCTTTTAATTAATGTTAATGTAGAAGAATTTAATGTGCATGTCTTTCATTGGAGAGATCAGGTGATTTAAAGGGGACCTAATGTGCTTTATTTCATATATGGTGTTAATGTGGTGGATATTCATATCAAACATGGCAACATTTTCAGATAACGAAGTGAAAGTATCAAAGTAGCTGTCCCTATGAGCCCAAAGCTTCTGTTACACTGTGGAACTGGGAAGACATGCCCTACAAGATAAGCTTTAATGGGATCTAAAAAGGTTGCGTCCACTGAGATGTAACACAAAAATGTGCGTATTTATATGTAAGGTGTATGCTATACTCATGATCTCACAATGGTGTTTTGTTCAATCAGATTAGCCTGAACCGCTTTGAGGATACTGACTGATAAACACACTCACATGCAGACATAACTGGGTTTCTCTCTATGATGGATGTGGCAGATAAGTTCGTCATTAATCTCGTTTGTATTGTCTTCTATCAGCAGAGCCCCAGAGGCGACTGACAGCGCAGTGATCTGAATAGACTGGACCACAGGCTCCTCCATCCATAATGTCATCATGTACTTACACTGTTGGACAGTGTTCTGTGTGTGTTCTGTGGCCATTGTGAAAGCTGCATGAGGCTGGTTTCTTGTGGATACTGTTGCTTTGTCAAACACAAGCTCTACCACGTTTAATGAGGGTCACGTCTGATATGATGGATAAGGTGCTATTTGATTGATTACATACTCGTGCTTGAGTTCATCAGGCTGTGTTTAAATGTGTGTAACGGACTACAGCTGCAAGTTCTCATTAGCTATTTGTTCAATAGAAAATTAATTGGCACCTACTTTGATCCTTTTTTGGCAAGCTGTCAAATATTCAGTGGCTTGTGGTTCCTTGTTGTGAGGTTTGCATTATTTTTACTGACAAATCTGAGCTTGACAAAGATGGCAATGCCATTTTTTTTTCTTTTCTTTTTACACACAGGGCAGGACACCTTTGTCTTGCAAATAGAAAACCTGTATGGGGCTCATGTAGACAAGCCCATGTGGGACCCACAGCAGTTTTGCCTTTTTGAGTCTCTATGAGGATTTTCTGTTGGCAACCCAACCATAGTGGGGTGAGTGAAAACTCATATCGGGGCTCCAAAGAGCAAGACTGCTGTGGGCCCTGTGTCTTTGCCCTGCCCTGCATGTTTACTGGCACATTGCTTATAGTAGGGAAACAACATACAGGGAAATTTGACTGTTGTGGAGATGATGAACCCACAGAACACGTGTTATTACACTGTCAGAAATATGAGACTGATTTAGTCAATATTCTGGATCTTAGTGATACACTGCAAAAGAACTCAAGAAGTGACGATAAAGATAATTAATTACTAAGATAAATAATATATTTTCACAAATTCTTTGACTTTGCTTGGTGAGAAAATGTTTACTTTCTTTTACCACAATGCTACTAAAACAGATCTGTAATACAAAGCAAGTTCAAAATAACCAGGATAGATTTTTATTATCTGGCATCACTAAGCCTAGCAGCTGCAATCATGTAGGTCACGTGACATTTTCCTGTGAGCATATTATTGAATGAAAGAGCTGAGATTGGTACTAGGTCATAAACACAAACCGGGCATGACGGGAATATTACCCAACACAAACAACATACTATGACTGTACATTTGATTAAACTCATCCAAAGCCAGGAGGGTGGAGGAAAAAAAAACTTTCAGTAATTAAGGATCAGGTTGATGGGATTAATGTGTTACTCCAAAGCCTTTTTTTTTTATCATTTTAAGGTCTAACATTTTAAGCGACAACACTGGTGGCATTTAATGGTCTAAGGAGCAACTACAGGAAAAAGTGTAAACACAAAACTTAAACCTGTAGGGTTACTTGGAAATCTTATATTAGATCTAGAATGAGCTACAAGAATTTGGTTCTTTAATGACTGTTTTTATATGACTATTTGAGTTTATAAAGACAAACAGAAAAATTAGATGCTTTGAAACTGCTTTCAGCCAAAAGGCACAAGTTTCTCAGGAAAAGGGTCCAGACTCACTCGAAAATCCTGTGATATCATGAAACAATTGTGCCAATATTATCCAAATAAACTAGCCAGCAGGTGGTGGGTTTATATGTTCACCTGTTATCAGGAGCAGGTCAGGTCTACAGGACAAGATACCACGGGGAGTCACCTTTATCAAACTGAAAACTCACAGAGGAAGCTTCAACTTCAGGTTTAATCCTGAGCCCTGAATTCTGTTTCACAGTACAGGCCTTAGAGCTTTACTGTGATCACAAACAATCCAAGGGCTGCATGGTGCATCCAAAGACAGCGTTTACATGCCAAACCTTCTGATTTGGCGTGCGAAGAAAGAAAATGAGCTAAGCTAATTCATAAATAAACAGGTATAAAGACATCCAGTGTTTTTATAGTGATGCGCTGATCTATAAACCACCAGTAACGCACTGCTTCAGTGCATCCCTATGTCCTCATAGGATACAGGAGAAAATAGACACCCAACATGCTGACTTCAGACTTTAGAAAGCCAACAGTGCCCTCTGCTGAACACAGGACACGCTTCATTTTTACAAGTAAAATACTTTAGATGGAGCAGTTATAAATGCTGCAAAAAAAAATGTGTAGGGGAAATCACAGCGAGTTATGATCAGTCTTACCAGAGTTTGGCTGAGTGATGTTGGAGTGCAGAGCATCAGGGTGGGGTATGCTATAAATGGTAACCACCCCGGTGGAGGTGGCCACTGCCAGAAGACCCAGTCTGGGTAAGAATGGAGCCTTCAAGTGTGAGGGATTGATACCACGTTAGGATGTTATAAGATTTCATCATTTCAATATCAGCTAAAAGCTAAGACACTTCATAGGAAAAACACCTTACCTTTCTGGCACAGGTGGGAAGCTCCCAGCCGCCAGCAGGACACCACTTCAGATGCCAGACGAAGCCCTTATCCTGGGCCAAACTATAGACCACAACTGGCTTGGAGTCTGGTCTGTTTGGACAGAGGTGAAAGAAAAGAGAACATAATATAAAAAGGCTGAAGTTTCAAAGACAAATTTCTTATAAGTTCTGGGAACATCTCACTGCCATCTATGATGTAGACAGTTTGTTTACAGAGGACTATTGGACTTTTTCTGGAAGTAGTTCAAACTAGTCAATCAGTCAAGAGACTGACAGACAATAAGCTTTTATAATATAATATTTTTATCAGTGATTTCCCACTCCGCACATTTCATTTGTACCTGTTGCCATACTTCAGTTTGCCCACATCCCACAGCTGAATGAGTCCAGTTCCTGTGGATGTTTTGTTGACGTAGTGAAAATCATCCATGCGTTGATGACAGGACAGAGCGATGTACTGGGTAGCAGGAGCACCATCAGGTGTTGGACACCACTCCAGAGCCCACACTGGTCCACCTGCATACAGCATCATGTCCCAGCGTTCTGGGTGAGGGGGAATAGATTCGAACCTGCCAGTTAACAGAAAAAAATGAAAACAAAAAAGACACCAAATGCTTTATTCCCCCTCGCCTACAAAAGCCACCAAAAAATCTGCACCATGTAGAACAAACTGCAAATGATCACAATTACATATTTTTATAGGTATGAGTTTTACTAACAAACAAATACAAAAAAGAGGTTTTCTTTGGAAATGTATTAGCAGCAGTTATGTCTCAATCGAACTGTTCTTGACATATCTGAGGGAAATCATCAACCGGGGGTAACTACACCGCGATCACTGTCACCTTTTGAGTCTTTGCAGAGGTGCTTCCTCCTTGTTGAGTCCTTCCCTGGACACTTTGAAAGCAGCTGAGCGAGGCGTCTGAGGCAGATATTTCTCCAAATCACTAAATGAAAGCAGAACACACAGACTTTTAATAACTTTTGTGCATATCAGCCAGAATAACACGTCCCTTGTCCAGCTCCCTTTATGAAGCCACCAGACCAGCGCAGGTACATAGTCCTGCGATGGCTCTTCTTTATTCACTAGACTGGCTTCTTCTTGGAGCCACACTTTTCAGACATCATCTCAGCAACCCCTCCTGGCAGTTCCTTTGTTTTTTTATTGTTTAACCCTTTATTTATCAAGTGCTTTTTAAATGACCAGAATTCTCTTAGCGATATTGTTTGAGACAAAATTCAAATTGTTTCAGAAAGAAACGATGACAAGCTTTTGGGGGGAAATCAGTGTATAAAAAAAATCAGCTCCGCCTAAATGTTACCACTTTTACTCACATGACCTTACTTTTCACTCATTATAGGCTAGTGAGAAAATAAAAATTGTTCCTGAAAGATGAGAATTATTTTGTCATTTTACAGCCAAAATGACAAAATAAGTCCATTAGGCCTGTTTGAATCCCAGTTGATTAAGGGTTAATTAGGATAAAGTATCAGATTTGGATGACTCCTTACTATTGTTCCTATGCAGTTTAAAAGCCTTATTTGAACTAATGAATGGATATAATGCAACTATGAGGGCAGGATGGTGGTGTGGTAGTTAGCACTGTTGCCTCACAGCTGGAAGGTCCTGGGTTCAAATCCACAGTTTGGGGCCTTTTTTGTTCACACCAGTCTCAGCCCACAATTCAAAGATATGGGAAATTTTAAATGTGACTTTGAGTCTCTCTGTGTTGTTCCTGCCAAGAGTATAAAATAGTCTGAACCTCATTGGGTTACTTGAAAGCATATACAGCATATCTCATTGCATGACCATGTGACAACTGATTGATTCAGTAATGTGACTAAAGGCAGGTGACACTCTGGTTAACAGGTCATCTTAAATTGATCCTAGGTGTGCATGGCTGTCTATGTCTGTCTGGCCCTGTGATTGAGTGGTGACCTGTCCAAGGTGCAGCCTGTCTTTGCCACTGTCAGCTGGCAGAGGCTCCTGCCCACCTTCAGTCAAAAAAAGTGGACAGATGTCCCAACACAAACTAAATAACTAAGCATCTAATGAAACAGTCAGATAAACACAATTGCAGCTAAGACTTTCTGGTATGACTTTTGTGTTAGAATTTCAGTGAATAAAATAAAAAAACATTCAAAGTTACTTGGTAAAGAGTGTTGGGTACGGTCGTTGTAACACAGAAAATAAAAAGGTATATCCAAATAAAACTTAATGAGTTATTCAATTAAAACTGGATTCGACTGTATTAAACGAACAAAGCAACAGAAACTACCTTTGTGGGACAGGAACCCAATCCCTGGTGGAGGGCACCCACTCTGGAAACACCCAGCTGCTGTAGTGCTCTTCCCGACTGCAAGCACAAACATCAACAAACACATTGTTAAATAAACAAACAAACAAGCAAGCAGTTAGTCAGTCTGAGACTTACTTATTCAAAATGCTGAAAAAACCTCAACAAAATCAACCAAAAAAGGTGAAGTTTTGTAAGCTGAAATTTTGAGATAACCCAAAATTTGACTTTAAGAAGCTTTCAAAATAAAGGGTTTGAATGTTCAAATATTCCAGTGTCGTTTGCACTTCAAGACTCATTGTGTATGTCGTCACAAAAACTGATGTATGAACTAACAGCAAAAGGACAATGTTCACTGGTACTTCACGAAAACAAATCATTACTGTTAACTGACTGCGACTTACAATTTCTTGGTGGTCTTTGCACTCTCCAAAGCAGTTTTCATGATAGGGGTGTTAAGTCCATTTTGGGCTTTGACGAACGAGCATGTCTGCAGGACAGAAGGAGACAGGATGAACTCATTATGCACATGTTCTTCCTTCTTTTCTATGCAGCTGCATTAAACTTAGAAATTAAAATGTTCTGGTCATTTTAATCAATAATAGTTTGCACTTTGGTTTAGTCTCAGAAAAACACAGAATCTGATGAATCAGAATCTGATGATTTATGTTTGATATAAAGTGCTCATTATAATGACTCATATTTATAAGCCCAGGTTGGTATTGACAAATCACAACAGTTTAACTTTTAATTACCATCATCAAGCAGATTCATCTTTCTGTATTAGACTGATATGGAGATACCGTACTGAAGTAATGTACCCTAGTGCACTGCATGAGGTCATAACCAGTAACTGTGCCATCAAGTTAAAATGAGAAAACCACTGACGTTGTTATTGTTGACGTAATAAACTGGAGGATTTTTTCCACGTTTGTCACAATTGGAGTCGAGGTCTGAGTCATATGCAGCTTCTTCGTCATCATCCTCCAGCTCCTCTGCATCCTCCTCTTCATCATTATCTGGCACAAAGTCTTCGTCTTCTGCTGCATCACTGTCAGGATGTTTCCTCTTTTTGCCTTTACCCACTGCAGGAATAGAACGAGGGATTTAAGTTACGGTGCACAGAGATCTTTACTGATATTGGCAGAAGAAGGAATTTTTCTGCACTGCTATATGAAATTTTACACTGCATGTAACTTGTGAGATTGCAAAACACAACTAACAACTGACATGAAATGCAATGTTGACACAACACTCTAAACAAGTTCAGACAAGTTCATTAATATAACTACATCTATGCCAGTTAGTCAACTCCTGCCGTTTGAAGTGCGGCCCATTTTCAGACGGGAGACACGTCTACAGGTCTTAGGTCTTAGGCTACGTTCACACTGCAGGTCTTAATGCTCAATTCCGATTTTTTGATCAAATCTGATTTTTTTGTCTGCTTGTTCACACTACAAATAAAATGTGATAGCAAACGCGCTCTAGTGTGAACCCACAAAGCGGCGCAAAAGAAGATGTCACACACAACATGCTCTGTTTAGACCCAGACCAAACAGTACTGCTTGACTGATGGCCCTTAATATAAAGACTTGTTTCGGACTTTACGTTCCCCAATTTTGCTATTTACATATGGCCTAATAGTTATCCTTATTGCTGTTTCAGAGAGGAGCGGTGCTTCAAAGGATAGTTGCAGATTTCTGTGAGAATCTGCAGATTATTCAGTATAAATAAAATGTTTACGTTGTCTTCCCAACAGTTTCACTGACATCTACACTGGACGGCCAGGAAGCGTTCACGATGTCTTCTCCGGCGCAGATAATTGGCGTCTGTCTTGTGTCAGTGACGTAAGAGACGGATTTAATGCGACATGACCGTTCAGAGAGCAGTTGCTTTCTAAAACATCAGATATGTATCGGATTCAATACCACATACAAAAGTGACCCAGGTCGGATTTGAAAATATCGGATTTGTGTCGTTCACACTGTCATACCATGATCGGATATGGGTCACATAGGGTCAAAAAAATCGGATTTGATGCGCTTTCGCCTGCAGTGTGAACGTAGAATTAGAGTGGTAGCAACCTCACTTAACTCTGTAAGAAATAGGTAAAAAGATGAATAGAATAGAATTCAACTTTATTGTCATTGCACATGTCACAAGTACAAGGCAACGAAATGCAGAAACTGTCTGAGGTAATGCTTAGCTGTGATTGGTGCCCTGGGGAAGAGAGACGGCGAGACTTTCACTGTACCTTTGCTTGCTTTGGGAGTTTTCTGTTCTGATCCAGTATCTTCGCTTCCTGGCTCATCAGTTTGCCCAAATAAGTCTTTTGCCAAATTGTGGAGGTACTTCAACGCCCTGGAAGATTGAGGTTACATTATTTTTGAATGCCTATATTACCATTTATATGAAAAAAATGGCTTTAAAAATGTTTTAAAGACAGAAAATTTATTATTTTACAATTAGCAATGTATGCTTTTATATAGCTACATAGATGCATGTAATTAATGTGGGGATAAGTGTACATGTAACCAAAAAATGAAAGTCTGATTGTTAGGGTGTAATTATCACAAAACTAATAGTGAAAGTAACTATCACCAAAGTCTGGAGTCACAGTTCAGACTTCCTGTGTTTCAACTGATGATGTCTGATGTAAAAATGATTTAACAAAAAAAAGAAGAAAAAAAAAAGGTGACGGTGTTTCGCGTCATTTAACCTATGCGACAGCTCAGTACTGTAGGCGTATCTTACGCTTTGGCAGCTCCTCTCCGCCGCCGGCCACCTTGTCCAGTCTCCTCCTCAGGTTCCTCTGCATCCTTTTCTTTAATAACTGGCTTCACTTGTTGTACATACTGCTTCTTTACATACTTCCTCTTTGGCTTTGGCGTCCCATTCTCCTGCTGCACCGTATCTTTAACAACACCCTCTCCATCTATAAGGTCTACATTGGCATTGCTACATTTTTTTGCAGGGGTTTTCTTAGCAGGAGTCCTTTTTGACTGAGTTTTCTTGCCTCTCAGTGGTTCATCAGCCACTTCTGCTGTAGTTTGTCCATCACACTCTGTAGGTGTTTTATCTTTTTTTTCATTTTCTCCATCTGGAGTGTCCTGTGCGGCAGCCTTGGATTTTCTACTCTTTGTCGGAGTCTTCTGAGAAGCTGCTCTTCTCCTTCCTGAGCTCTTTCTAGGTGTTTTGGGTGAAAGGTGTTCATTCGTTTTGTCATCAGTTTCATAATCCAGATATTTGGGATTTTTCTTTCGTTGTCGTCCTTTTGAGCTGAATATTAAATCTGCACCCTCCTCCAATGGCTTCTCTTGCCCTGCAAGAAATGTGACATTATCATTCCACTGAATGATGTAAAATTGGGTTAATGTGACTGGAAAGTCATTGCCTGGTCAACATTTCCGGTTTGGTAGTGCTGGATTCCATCTGTTAGCTGAACATGCATAATATGAAATCAAGTTCCAGCAGTGCTGCTGTGCTAGACAGGAATGAAAACTAATAATAGAAGAACAAGGTGTGAATAGCTCTTAAAAATAAAGTTTGAAAAAATCCTGAAATATTATTTTCTCATCCTCTGTAATCTTAAAATAGATGACACCCCTGGATTAGACCATTTAGAACATGTTCCTAATTTGAAGTACCTCTTAAATCTCAAGTTTGACAAACCTTGTGCAGATTCAGTGGGCTCCATATGCTCTGGGTTTCTGATTCTGTGGTTCTTCTTTTAGGTGCCTCCTCATGTGTAGAGCCAGTTCCTTCTCAGTGTAGCTTTGCAGCTGCACAGACAGAAAAAGAAATAATGTATTACTTAATGTATAAAATAACTGTCCACTACTGCAATATTTAATCAAAATAGCTGTTTCTTCCTGCAGTTTGGAGTTGTACAATGGACGAATGAAAGTCAAAACAGATATGGCTTTTCAGTGTTTTAAACAACCTTATAGACTTCTAACGACACTAAAATAATTACAGTGCAAAAATTGAGTCAGGGAGCCGGTGTTTTCTACCGATATCAAGTCGATAAGCCGCTGTCTACAACCTACACACCAAACCTCATTCAATAATGTGACAGTTTGACTCTCTCTTCCCTACTCACAGTGAAGACGTAAAATATACACACCGATACTTAAGGCATTTAATGGTTAAGGCCACACGTCAATTCGGCATATGTTTTCAATGTAAAAATATAAAACATCAAGTTATTTAAGAGATACACATATGTCACTAGTTTTTAAAACGAGTCACATTGTCTTAGTTAGCCATGCTATTGAGCTAACACATTGCTAATGCTAACTGGATATAGTAGCAGTCAAGTGTATCATAATATATTATAATATACTTAAAAATCGGCCTCTAACCGGATAGTAGCACGTTTAAAAACTCACCATGTGTAGTGTTACGGTTTCCTCCTCGGTGGCGGAGGCTGAAACACCTCGTTCAGAACACGGGAAGCTAGAGTCCAGCCACCCGGGATCGAATCCCAACCTCAACCACCAGAAACCACGACATGTAAAGTCACCGGAGCTTACCGGGACACAGCCGTCATAAAAATCATGCCGTTAATTTTTTCAAGGAGGGCAAACTACAAACATTTTCACAGTTGTTTACACCGAGTCAGGGAGCTTTCCGCTTTCCTTACGTCAGACCGCCATGTCACTGTGCAAGCACGGAGGGTCACACCGCCCCCTATCAGCAGAGAGGGAAATTACACTGATTTGATTGTACAGTGGCGGAGTTCCACGCTGCCTTAGGAGGTGGAGGTCATTGAAGCCCAGAGGCGTATGGCGAGGAAGTCGGGACACCGCCCTGGTGCTCAGAAGGTCCCATTACACTGGATGTTTATCCTGATGGTCTTTCAATGAAACGGACATGTTATACAACATCCATCATATATTTAACTCATGGTTCGATCTTGTGAATCAAAACGTTTTATCCAGTAGTCATCTTCCTTATGAAGTTAATTTTAGTTCTCCCAGTGTGATTAAAATAGGCAGAGGGGTATGCTAGGGAATATATTACTTTTACTTTGCTTACTGTCATTTGTGCCAAACAGACCGACCCCTCAAACAGTAACAGACACTTAACCATTAATTCAATATTCAAAGTGTTTATTGTCATGTGTCACAAGAGAAAAAGGCATTTCTCTGTGCAATGAAATTCTTTCTTTGCTGTCCACCCACAGATGCTGATTAATGTGTACAATAGAAATAGAACATAAATACAAATAGTACAAATAAATAAACAAAGACAGAAAGGGAGACAAAATATGGAGATTTGAAACAGAGATGTGTGCAAAAGAGCTACAGCTTTATATGCTGGCTTAATATGTAGGATGACCTGATGTGCAAAAAAAATTATCATCATTGTTCTGAAGGCAACAGTGATGTTGCCTTCAGAACATCACTGTTGAAGAAGGAGTTGTTGAGTCTGGATGTTCTGGATTTCACACTTCTGAACCTCCGCTCCGAGGGCAGAAGTGTGAACAGTCCGTGTTGGGGGTGTGTGGGGTCTTAGAGGATGGAGGCAACTCTCCTCTGTACTCTGCGATGGTAGATGCTCTGCAGAGAGGGCAATGGAGTCATGATGATCTTCTCCACAGTTGTTATCACTCTCTGCAGGCGTTTGCGGTCCATAGCAGTAGTGCTGCCGTACCATGCAGTGATGCAGCTGGTCACTGTGCTCTTCAAGAGCCTGCTGTCAACCAAGAACCTGCTGAGGATTTTGGCCAACATACCGAATTTCCTCCGCTGCTGAGCCTTCTTGAACAGCTGTGTGGTCTTCAGTGACCAGGTGAAACCAAAGGCAGTTCAATCTCAGACTCATTGATGTGTTACGTATTTATCTGTCAGAGGCTCATCTGGTCCTCATTAAACGTCTAGAGCTCTGCTGCATTCTCACTTCCCCTTCACTTCTAAGAAGAAACGAAGAGCCACATTGTATCAGGGCACTAATGCATTTCACCTGGGTTCTAGCTGCTAATGCTAATGGTCACTGCAGTAGTATCGCCATGTTTTATTGTTGACATCAAGGTTTTCTTGTGTAGAAAGAGTTTTTTGAATTTTGACCTCTTTACATGTGTGTCTACAAACATCATCATGAACACTGTTTTCTAATAATAAACCATATGCACAGAAGAGCTAAAGTACTGCAAACACTTATCTCTACTAACAGTCTTCACACCTTTAACTTCCTCTCTCCTGTTTTTGATCAAGATATCTTCAACTTCTGTACAGTCCTTAAAAACTACAAGTGAGAAGAGAACAAGCGAGTCTGCAATTCACATGAAATCTAGAAGTAAAAATAATATAAGAGAGAGAGGGAGGTTATCGAGCCGCATTAAATAAATTAATTCAGCTGGACACAGGGGAGACAAGTGTTACTTCTTTATTCTCCCTTTAACTGAGACAGTCATGAATAACTCTTTGACTTTATCTGACTCTTGGAAACTAAAGTTGCATTTTAAACTTGTGTTGTATGTAAAATAAACTTCACATTATAAACATAACACTCATATTCATAACATATTTGATGTTTCACATCTCTCTCTCTTTTTCTCAACAGGAACAACTGAGCAACATCAAACTGTTCAAACTGTCACAGCTGGACGTGGACATGATGTTACTCTGCCTTGTAAAAATGTGATACAAGGTCAGCATAACTGTATCAGTACTACCTGGATCTTCAGTGATTCACGCAGTTCAGTAGAACTCTTTGAGTTTGGGGAGATTAAAGAAGTCAAACCTGAATCAGACAGACTGAGTCTTTCTGCAAACTGTTCTCTGGTTATAAAGAAGGTCACAGATCAGGATGTTGGTCGTTACACCTGCAGACAGTTCAAAACAGCAACAGGACCAGTAGAAGGTCCAGACTTTGTGATTGATCTGTCTGTTATTAACAGTGAGTATTTACATCTTAATGTTTTCAGCTCAAACTGTCCTGTTAGAACAACAAACTGAAACACCACAATAATTATGATCACGGTGATGAAGTTCATTTTTCTATTGTTGCTTTTCTCTTACAATATCTCCATCTTCACTCATCTGAACCATCTGAACAGCTCTGTGTTGACATATGAACACTGTAGACTCCCAGTTGACTCCCCACACACCTGAACCATAATAGACTACAAACTAGTCTAGATTATTCTCTCCAGTTTGACTTCCTGTTCTTTCATCTTCAGTATTAAACCTTAAACTAGTTTGAGCAGATCTGTTAGTACTGATCGCTTTGCTCTCTTTTTGCTGAATTTAAAAAGATAGAAGCAGATGTTACGTGAGCTCTGCTGTTCATTTTCAACCCATTGTCACTGTTTTGGTGTGTGCTGGGAGGCGGAATTTCAAGGCTGAGTCCTGGTTGTAATTTTCATGTAATCTGCATCCTGCAGAATGCTTGAACAGCTAATAAGTATATCATAAGGGGCGATCGTGGCTCAAGAGTTGGGAGGTCGCCTAATCGGAAGGTTGCCGGTTTTCGAGCCCCGGCTCGGACAGTCTCGGTCGTTGTGTCCTTGGGCAAGACACTTCACCCGTTGCCTACTGGTGGTGGTCAGAGGGCCCGGTGGTCAGAGGGTCAGAGGGCCCGGTGGCGCCAGTGTCCGGCAGCCTCGCCTCTGTCAGTGCGCCCCAGGGTGGCTGTGGCTACAATGTAGCTTGCCATCACCAGTGTGTGAATGTGTGTGTGAATGGGTGGATGACAGGTTGTGTAAAGTGCTTTGGGGTCCTTAGGGACTAAGTAAAGCGCTATACAAATACAGGCCATTTACCATAAGTGTTGCTAGCTTAAGCACATTAATATATCTAAAAATTCATCTTTTCTTTGATGTCTTCAAAAAAAACTTTGAGTGAACTACTTCGCCTCAGTTAATACATCATGTAACTCCGTAGTTACTGAAGAAATCTTTAAAACATATAACTGACTGTATATTTATCAGTCAGTTATATCGTTATGCTGCAGGAATGGCCTGGAAATGAAGAAGACTTCATTGTTATTGTAATCTAGTGACATTTACCTTTATATTAAGTGACACACTGCACGGTATATTGTTATTAAACTTTTTTTTGTTTAAATCTGGTCCATTACATTTTTAACAATACAAAAAAGGAGTGGAGTATATCACTGTATCTATGATGATATCAAACTTCCTGTTAGTGATATTCAAAAAACATCTTTGACAGCAAAAACACTCAATTTCAGCCTTCAGACACTTTAAAAACATAAAAAGAAAAGAATACGAGTAACGATAACATGTCTGACTGTGCACGCTTAGTTTTAAAGATTAGTGTGAACCAAAATGCTCAAGTTGTAGATGCTGTTCAAGGGCTCTGATGCTAACAGGCTAACTTTCTTATTGTGCCGAGCTGACTGGCTTTCCAGCTTCTTGGTAAGTACAGTTTGAACTTTTTCAGTGAATGCTAAACACTTCCTCTTCACTTATCAGAAAAAAACGACTTCAGAGGTGTAAAGAGGAACAATCAGGTCTCAGACCACTAACACATCTCATCTAGCTGCTAACAGTGGTCACTGCTGCAGTGTCATCATTGCGAACATCACAACTCAAATTCTGATGTGTAATAAGTTTAAATCTTGACCTCTTTTCGTGTGTGCAGACAAACATCACCATGGACACTGTTTTCTAATAATGAACCAAATGTACAGAAGAGCTGCATTAAAGTCAACACTTACCTCATCTAACAGTCTTCACACATTTAACTTCTCTTTTCTGTTGTTGATCAAACATTTTACACTGTTCTGCAGTCCTTTAAAATAGACAGGAAAGTCTGCAAAATAAATTAATTACAGAAGATATTAAATGTAAATGTTTTAAAAAGTTTTTAGTCATTTAATATCTACATTAAGAGAGAGAGGGAGATATGGCTGCTTAAACACTATGAACCTATGAGGAAGTGAGCAGGAAGTTGATGCTGTGTTCATCTCGGAGACTCATTTGTGGACGTGAGAGCAAGAACAGAGACTGAGACAGTCATGATTAACTTTTTGACTTTAGCTGACTTTATCTCTACTAACAGTCTTCACACCTTTAACTTGCTCTCTCCTATTTTTGATCAAGATATCTTCAACTTCTGTCCTTCAGTCCTTCAAAAGGTTGACAAGTTTTCATGTAAATCACATGAAATCTAAAAGTAAGAATGTTTAAAAGTCATTTAATATCTACAATAAGAGAGAGAGGGAGGTTATCGAGCAGAATTAAATAAATTAATTCCTCTGGACACAGGGGAGACAAACAGACTGATGTCACTATGAGGAAGTGAGCAGGAAGTTGACGCTGTGTTCATCTCTGAGAGCAAGAACAGAGACTGAGAGAGACAGAGAAGCACGATGGCTGCATTCACATGGATTCAAATGTCTTCATTACTGATTCTGATGCTTCAGTTTAAAGGTAAGTGTACATAGAAACACATTCAATTAATAAAATGCATTATTATCACAAGTGTTATTTATTCTTCCTTTAACTGAGACAGTCATGATTAACTTTTTGACTTTAGCTGACTCTTGGAAATGAAAGTTGAATTTTAAACTTGTGTTGTATTTAAAATAAACTTCACGTTATAAACATAACACTCATATTCATAACATATTTGATGTTTCACATTTCTCTCTCTTTTTCTCAACAGGAACACCTGGACAAAATCAAACTGTCACAGCTGGACGTGGACATGATGTTACTCTGCCTTGTAAAAATGTGATACAAGGTCAGCATAACTGTAGCAGTACTACCTGGCTCTTCAGTGATTCAAGTAAAACGGCAGCAGTAGAACTCTTTAACCTTGGGCATATTAAAGAAACCAAACCTGAATCAGACAGACTGAGTCTTTCTGCAGACTGTTCTCTGGTTATAAAGAAGGTCACAGATCAGGATGTTGGTCGTTACACCTGCAGACAGTTCAAAACAGCAACAGGACAACAAGAAGGTCCAGACTTTATGATTGATCTGTCTGTTATTAACAGTGAGTATTTACATCTTAATGTTTTCAGCTCAAACTGTCCTGTTAGAACAACAAACTGAAACACCACAATAATTATGATCACAGTGATGAAGTTCATTTTTCTATTGTTGCTTTTCTCTTACAATATCTCCATCTTCACCAGTGTGTGTACATGAGAACAATGATAAAGCATCTTGAACAGCTCTGTGTTGACATATGAACACTGTAGACTCACAGTTGAGTGTCTGTATGAAGATAAAGAGAACATATCCTCAGACATGAGGCATCATCAAAAATGAGACTTTTTAGACTGTTAAACATCTCACCACTGTTTCCTCTCTGTTGGTGTTCACTTACTTTCAAGTCTTTTCTTACTGTCAGTGTCTTTAATGATGTTATTGTTTTTCTTTAGGTGAAAATGTGAAAACGACAAAATCAACAACAGTGAAGTTCACCACAAAAACATCACCGACAACAAAATCCACAAAATCAACACTGTTAGAAGAGACATCAAATGATCCACCAGCAGGTAGTGACTGAATTTCTCTCTGAATGTCAGACTGACAGTTGAATCTTTGTGGGAAAATTCAGTATCACCTTTAACACTTATTAATAATGTTTTCAGTTCAGTCATGGTTTATCATCGTTCCTGTGGGTTTAGCAGCACTGTTAGCTGTGGTCATCATCATATGGAAGAAAAGTAAAGGTGAGAGGACTCACAGACTAAAGCTGATCATAAATGGAAATAAGGAAATTTAAATATTAATTAAAATAATTATATGGTTGAATGCAGTTTTGTTTTACATTTCTGTAGCTTGTGATTAGTAAAAACAGAAAAAAAACTGAGATTTTTAATGGGGAAGTTAATGAATTATTTTCTCTTCTTCAGGAAACAAAACACAACAGAGCGACAACACTGTGAGTTCAAATCTTCAAATACTCAGATGCCGTTTATTCTCCATACCAGAATCATTTTACACCTTTAGTGTTGACTTCAGTTCATAAAGTGAAAAGGATAAAGGGAAAAACCAATGGCAATAACTTCAGCTGACAAATAACTTAAATCACTTCCTCCAGTAGTCATTTAAGTTTTCTTCAGGTTAAATTTATATTACTGAGCAGTCATTATGTTGTCTTCACTGTGCAGGCTGAAGCCGATGATGAAGTTTCCTACGCCACCATCAGCTTCACAAAGAAAACCAAGAATAAAGACCGGGTAAGATTTTGATATTTATAGAAATTATGTCAGTAGTAAGTTCAGACTTTTCAAAGGTCTTGTCTTTAAGAAAATTTTGTGATGTTTTCTTACAGCCCTGTGTCGATGATGATGGTGACACTATAACCTACAGCACTGTGAAAGCATGCTCTCCACCTGCTGGAGTTTCCACTGATTCCAGCGACGTCTATTCCACCATCAACAAATAACCACCATGCAGCAAGCACTTTTTTGAAAGTTTAACTCAAGTCAGTACAGAGAAGGTAGTTTATTTAGCTGCTGAATTAAGTCATGTGAGATATTTTTAAATAAATAACTTACCTGTTGTTTTCTTAAGCACATTAGTAGATATAAATGTTCCCATCCCTGAATTTTTAAAATTTTATATACCTTAAACATATTCTCATGATTATCTATGACAGTATTACATTACACACCGAGCACGATAGGTTGTTGTGAAAAAGTCATCTTAAAAAAAGCAATGTGAAAAAAATGAAGTGATGATGAGCTAGTTTGCATGTTTCAACAAAAGGAAGAAATGGAGAGTCTGAGTTCATCCAGTTCTCACACGCAGGCAGCAGCAGGGAGAATTTCGTGGTTTGATCCACGACTCGAAGCTGCATCATGTTCACACATTCCAGGATGTCAGTGAGGCAGTTTGAGTGCTTGTTAGCAGAGCTGGGGCTTCATCTGAGAAGGCATAGAAATCATTTTTGAGTAGCCTGAGTCAGAGCAGCCTGTAACTGTGTGTCTGAGGTAAAACAGAAATTTTACTATTTCCATTACTCTGCATAATCAGTATATTTGCATTTTGAGCTTTGACCGCACTTGTTTTCAAATGCAGTCGTCTGATTGGTCACATCCGTTTATCCGGTCCCAAAAATCAGGAAAAAAAAATCGGGCTTGGTTCTAAAAATTGAATGCTGCGAAATGAAATGATTATAAAAGCTGTAGTTTCTGATTTTTAATTTTACAGTTAAATGCAACACACACAGATCAAAATGACTCGTTGTTTTAACCTTCCTGTCGTGTTCGGGTCAAATCTGACCATTTACAGATTTAAAAACTCATAAATTGCGTTTTACATCCGATTGCCTCAAGTCCTTATGACATCCTCCACACTTTGCACTTGAACATATAAAAGTGATGAGCACCTCTTGAATTTTGAGTGTTTTAATCAACTTTGTTACATCTGTGGTGTAGCAAATGAATGCGAATCCACCCCCACCCGTCCCTTTGGCCTCTGACCTCCTGAATGGGCCACTGAATGACAAAATGAAAGACCCACTTTTACGACTTACTGAACAACCCACTGACCTACCCACTGAACTGAATTTGGTGGTGAACAATGTTTCTTATGTTAATTTAAGAGCTATTAAAACTGTCCGGTCAATTTTGGCTGGGAACATTAAAGTAAGGGGGTTGGGTGAACACAACCGGAGGGTTAATTTTGTCATTTATATATTTAATTTTTATCTCTCCTCCTTTGTACTTGAGCTTTGAGCTCAGTTCAAAAGATAATTACAGACTGATGTTATGCTCCATATTACAACTTCAGTATTTTCTGCAACTGCTTCTCTTTCTGTTGCCTGTATTATAATAAGAATGAACTAAAAATAAACAGAAAAATCTAAGTAGGGCGAGAGGCAGGGTACACCATGGACAGCTCACCAGTCTATCACAGGGTGTTCCTACTATATGATTTCAAATTGTATTAAAAATGAACAAATAAAACAAAATGATCTGCAATGGTGTAAAGAGTTTTGATCTCTTTCACATGTGGACAAGCATCACCACGAACACTGTTTTCAAAAATAAACCGTCAAGAATAGCTGCAACTACACTCAACAAAAATATAAACGCAACACCTTTGTTACTGCTCCCATTCTCCCATTCCCCATGGGATGGACGTAGAGACCTAAAATTCATTCCAGATACACAATATAACCATCCCTCCCAAACAGTGGTCACAAATCAGTCCAAATGTGTGGTAGTGGGCACATCTGCTATATTGAGATAATCCATCCCACCTCACAGGTGTGCCACATCAGGATGCTGATCTGACATCATGAGTAGTGCACAGGTGTACCTCAGACTGCCCACAACAAAAGGCCACCCTGGAATGTGCAGTTTTGTCTCACAGCAAAATGCCACAGATGCCACAGCAATGAGGGAGCGTGCAATTGGCATGCTGACAGCAGGAATGTCAACCAGATCTGTCGCCCGTGCATTGAATGTTCATTTCTCAACCATAAGCCGTCTCCACAGGCGTTTCAGAGAATATGGCAGCACATCCAACCGGCCTCACAACCGCAGACCTCGTGTAACCACACCAGCCCAGGACCTCCACATCCAGCAGGTTCACCTCGAAGATCGTCTGAGACCAGCCACCCAGACAGCTGCTGGAACAATTGGTTTGCACAACCAAACAATTTCTGCACAAACTGTCAGAAACCGTCTCAGGGACGCTCAACTGCATGCCCGTCGTCCTCATCGGGGTCTTGACCTGACTCCAGCTCGTCGCCGTAACAGACTTGTGTGGGCAAATGCTCACATTCGATGGCGTCTGGCACGTTGGAGAGGTGTGCGCTTCACGGATGAATCATGGTTCACATTGTTCAGGGCAGATGGCAGCTGAGAATGTCCCAGTTCTTGCATGGCCAGCATACTCACCGGACATGTCACCCATTGAGCATGTTCGGGATGTGCTTGACCGGCGTATACGACAGCGTGTACCAGTTCCCACGAATATCCAACAACCTCGCACAGCCATTGAAGTGGAGTGGACCAACATTCCACAGGCCACAATTGACAATCTGATAGACTCCATGCGACGATGTGTTGCACTGCATGAGGCAAATGGTGGTCACACCAGATACTGACCGGTTCTGGGTCCCCAGACCCCCAATAGCGCAAAAAACTGCACATTCCAGGGTGGCCTTTTGTTGTGGGCAGTCTGAGGTACACCTGTGCACTACTCATGATGTCAGATCAGCATCCTGATGTGGCACACCTGTGAGGTGGGATGGATTATCTCAATATAGCAGATGTGCCCACTACCACACATTTGGACTGATTTGTGACCACTGTTTGGGAGGGATGGTTATATTGTGTATCTGGACTGAATTTTAGGTCTCTACGTCCATCCCATGGGGAATGGAAGCAGTAACAAAGGTATTGCGTTTATATTTTTGTTGAGTGTAATTGTCTTCACACATTTAACTTCCTCTATTCTATTATTGATCAATGTCAACTGTTGCACAGTCCTTTAAAAGAACAACAAGGCAATCTGCAAAATATATTAAATATCAACTTAAAGCATGTTGGTGTGTCTTTATCACTCATTTAATATCTATGTTAAGAGTGAGAAGGAGTTAATGATGCTTAAAAGCAATGAACTGAATTCATTCACCACGAGGAGAGAAAAGAAGTTATGTGTTGCTATGAGGAAGTGAGCAGAAAGTTGATGCTGTATTCATCTCTGAGACTGTCTCATTTGTCAAAGTGAGATCACACTGAAAGCACGATGGCTGCATTTACATGGATACAAATGTCTTCATTACTGATACTGATGCTTCAGTTTAAAGGTAAGTGTACATAGAAAAAACATTCAATTAATAAACTGCATTATTATCATAATTATTACATCTTTATTTTTCATTTGCAGCTGATGTTTTTTTCCTGTGAGATGAGTCTGATTTTGCAATGACTGAGTTTAAACCCTGCAGACACTGAGTCTGGTCCAGGAACCAGTCAGGAGATGGTAAGATGACACCCTACTACCAGTTCAAAGTGTTATGTTTAGGTCAACAGAGAAGAGGAAGAACCGTGATGTGATGAGGATGAGCTGAAAATGAATTTACTTAAATAAATGTGAAACTCACCTGTTATAAATCCACATATTACTGAGCAGTCATTATGCTGTCTTCACTGTGAAGGCTGAAGATGATGATGGTGTTTCCTACGTCTCCATTAGCTTCACAAAGAAAACCAAGAACAAAGACCAGGTAAGATTTTAATATTTACAGACATGATGTTAGCAGGAAGTTTGTGGTTTTTAAAGCTCCTGCCAGGTATATGTATTTAATAACACATACTGTTTATTTATAGTCATGTGGTGGTGATGATGACGATGAAGTGTGACTTACATCACTGTGAAAGCTTCCTCCTTTCCCACTGGAGTTTCCGCTCATCCCAGCGACCTCTATTCCACCATGGACAAACCAAAGAAACAGTATGTTGCTAATGAAAGGTTGTGTGCTGTTTTTCCTTGATGCTGATGAATGTTTGTTTGATTGAGTAACTTCCTTTTTCTTCCCTTTGAAAAATATATTTGGAATAAAGGTATACACATCACTTATCATGTTTTTAAAAAGAAAATTACTGTTGTTTAGCTTAAGCACATTATTAGAGCTAAATATTCATCTTTAATTTGATCCCTTCACAGAGCGCTTTGATTACTAATCTTTCTATTATAGATATACCTGTATGTGCACTGTAAATATGATCTGTGTTACTGAATAACATAGTTTACAGTAGCTTATTATGTGCCTTGTTTGCTGCCTTTATTCATTATTGTAAACATAATGTTGAGTATTTTGGACTTTAGTTCTTGTTATAGTTTAGTCTCAGTTTTACTGTTGAATTTGTTCCCTTAGAGTTTCCTGTCATAAATTCTTGTGCCAATTTTCTTATGTGAAGTTCATTCGTGTGTCTTTTTCCACATTTAGTTATGGTTCTCACTTCCTGTTTTATTGTCTTTGTGTTTAGTTTTACTAATTAAATTGTCTTTGATTATTTTCACTTACATTTCATCAACCACCTGTGTTCACTTCCTGTAATTATGATACCCTCGTTTATAAGTAGTGTTGTCTTTCTTTCAGTCTTTGCCTTAATGTTTCTTTTCCTGCCTGTGATTTCCCAGTTGGTTTTGAAATCTGTTTATTCGATCAGTGAACTTTGTATTTTGGACATTTCATCAGTAGAAATAAATTCTTTTTAATCAGTCAGTCAGTCTTTTGTGTGCATTTTGGTCTGGAAATATAAACATAATTATTTTTTTCTTCAGGTAAATGCAACTATCCAGTAACTTCTAAAAGTATTAAAGAGGGTGTAAATTTGAAACCATAAACAAAATGTTTTGAGTAAACCTGAAACAACCACAGTCGGGCAGAAACTTCACAGAGAGAAACTTTAGTGCAGTAAGTGTCATCTACAGATTTCTGTCCAGCGATATGAGGTCTAGTACATATTTGCTCATTAAATCTATTTAAAAAGGTTTTTAAACTCTTTTAAAAGAAACAGGAAATGACAGCATTGTTGTCAGCAGACATATTAAATGTACAGACCCACATATGACACACCAATGGAAATATTTTACTTGCTGATTTTAAATAAATTAACACTTCACTACCGTAGGATTAATACAAACGCATTAACCATGACAGTTTTGATCTTCCCACAGTGATGGTTTAATTGGGGAGAGATTACTACTAAATGTGTGTAAAAGTGACAGTAACTGATGTTATACTGCATATTACAATTTTTTAAATTTTATCTTAAATTATGTCTCTTTGTATTGGCTGTATGATAATAAGACTGAACCAAAGATAAACAGAAAATATATGTAATAATATTATTGATTGTTTTGCAGCAGAATTAGTGCCTGTTATTCAAATTACATAAAAAAAACAAGATAAAATAATCTGCTATTTGTTGAAAATGATGGGAAACCTAAAGACGCTTCAGTCTAATCCTCATCGATGTGTTAACCATTTATCTGTCAGAGGTTCATCTGGTCATCATGAAACCTCCAGAGCTCTGCTGCTGTTGTACCCACATTCTCACCAAAGCACTTCTGCTTTCCCTTCACTTCTCAGAAATAAATGACTTCAGAGGTGCAATGAGGAAGCAGCAGGTCTCTGACCACTAACACATCTCATCTGTGTTCTTATCTAGCTGCTGCTAGAAGTCTACAAATTGAACTTGGTAACTATAAGACATAAATAAACTAAATATAATTAAAGCTTAAATGTAAAAGTTACTAAAATATAAAAAAAAGTATATAATTACAGATTAGATGTAAAAGTAATTGAATATTTAAAACATTGTTAATCATTTGATATCAACATTAAGAGAGGAGAGATACAGATGCTTAAACATTATGAACTGGATTAATTCAGCAAGAGAAGAAAAAAAGAGTGATGCCACTATGAGGAAGTGAGCAGGAAGTTGATGCTGTGTTCATCTCTGAGAGCAAGAACAGAGACTGAGAGAGACAGAGAAGCACGATGGCAGCATTCACATGGATTCAAATGTCTTCATTACTGATGCTGATGCTTCAGTTTAAAGGTAAGTGTACATAGAAACACATTCAATTAATGAACTGCATTATTATCACAGGTGTTATTTATTCTTCCTTTAACTGAGACAGTCATGATTAACTTTTTGACTTTAGCTGACTCTTGGAAACTAAAGTTGAATCTTAAACTTGTGTTGTATTTAAAATAAACTTCACATTATAAACATAACACTCATATTCATAACATATGTGATGTTTCACATTTCTCTCTCTCTTTTTCTCAACAGGAACAACTGAGCAACATCAAACTGTTCAAACTGTCACAGCTGGACGTGGACATGATGTTACTCTGCCTTGTAAAAATGTGATACAAGGTCAGCATAACTGTAACAGTACTTTCTGGCTCTTCAGTGATTCAAGTAAAACGGCAGCAGTAGAACTCTTTAACCTTGGGCATATTAAAGAAACCAAACCTGAATCAGACAGACTGAGTCTTTCTGCAAACTGTTCTCTGGTTATAAAGAAGGTCACAGATCAGGATGTTGGTCGTTACACCTGCAGACAGTTCAAAACAGCAACAGGACCACAAGAAGGTCCAGACTCTGAGATTGATCTGTCTGTTATTAACAGTGAGTATTTACATCTTAATGTTTTCAGCTCAAACTGTCCTGTTAGAACAACAAACTGAAACACCACAATAATTATGATCACAGTGATGAAGTTCATTTTTCTATTGTTGCTTTTCTCTTACAATATCTCCATCTTCACCAGTGTGTGTACATGAGAACAATGATAAAGCATCTTGAACAGCTCTGTGTTGACATATGAACACTGTAGACTCACAGTTGAGTGTCTGTATGAAGATAAAGAGAACATATCCTCAGACATGAGACATCATCAAAAATGAGACTTTTTAGACTGTTAAACATCTCACCACTGTTTCCTCTCTGTTGCTGTTCACTTACTTTCAAGTCTTTTCTTACTGTCAGTGTCTTTAATGATGTTATTGTTTTTCTTTAGGTGAAGATGTGAAAACTACAAAATCAACAACAGTGAAGTTCACCACAAAAACATCATCGACAACAAAATCCACAAAATCAACACCGTTAGAAGAGACATCAAATGATCCAGCAGCAGGTAGTGACTGAATTTCTCTCTGAATGTCAGACTGACAGTTGAATCTTTCTGGGAGAATTCAGTATCACGTTCAACTTATAAGAATAAATACTTTAGAAACTCCACAGTCTAAAAAAAACCACTCAAACATCATCACTACATGTTAGAAAACTGACTGTTTTTATCACATTTGAAATCTTTTGAGTTGAACAAAAATTTGACACCAACATTTTTGTATTATTTTCAGATTGTCTGTATTTGCTGAGATGCATCATCGTGTCTGTGGGTTTAGCAGCACTCTTAATATCTGCTGTTACAGTCAACATGTGGACAAAAACTAAAGGTGAGAACATTCACAGATGAAACTTTACACATAAAAAGCTTTGAGTTTTACTGTTTGGTGTATGCATTTTTTTTTTTTTTTGTAATTTCAGGAAACAAAACACAGACTGAAGAAAACACTGTGAGTCTGAACACTCAATATACTCTAATTTCTGTTACTGTTACTGTGCCTGACCCAGGGGAAATCTGGACCAACAGGAAGCGATACACAGACTAAGGGGCACTGCAAAGCCATTCATATAGAAACTGTGGATTAACAGAGAGGACACCGAAGCTAGTGTCTTGCTTGAGCCAGAGCTCTTTTATTTCTGAGCTACAATTCCCTCATTCACTCATGTAAACAGTACAAATCAAATTAATCCCAATTACTCTAAAAAAACAATAAAATAATACATTTCGCTAACAACAGTAAATAAAGTTATTTAAAGCATTCTTACCAAACCCCCCAAAATTTAAATGAATTCAGATAATTAAACCTATATTCACATTTATTTCTGAGCTGAAGGGCTTAAACAGCACCATCTACTGACATAATGAGGTATATAACAGGTCACAATAATAAAAAAGGGGGAATGATTGATTTTCCAAACATAAACATGTACCATTCTTGAACCTACTGCATTATCTTTAGAAATCTCAAAAATGTAACAAAAATATTAACAGAAAATGGAAAATATCAGAAAAAAAAGTATCATAATGTATGAATATGAGAGATAATCTACGGTGTGATGCGCTGTTTTCCACAGGTGTCTAATGATGAAGATGAAGGTACAGTGAACTATGAAAACACTGGAGACTCTTCTGCTTCTGTCGGACTCCACTGATCAACAACTTCCACATCAACTGATCACAGAAATGAATCCACTGATGTTTAAAATATTTACATTTTGATTTTATCTCATATTTAGAATCCAAAACCTTTGTGTGTCTCAAACAGTTTATCCAGTTAGTTTGTTACATAAAGAAAAGACTCTCAGACTGAGAACGTTGCATTCAGAAGGTTGACTGAGAAGTCGAGTTATGACAAAGGAAACTGCTTCAGCCATGAAAAGGCGAGGCCAGTATAATCAGAATAACAGCTTCTTTTTTGGTGTTTACATTTATCTTTTAATGTATTTGATTGTTACACTTTATCTTTATTTGTGACACCAACGTTATATTCAATGTTATAACTTTTATGTTATCGATAACTTTTGTCACAACCGGCTCAAAGGATATGACAAGTAGGTGGGAGGCCACAAAGGCTGTAAGATATTTTAATGAGATAAAGTAAAGAAATCCAAACACAGATTGAATGGTACAACAGCCATAACCAAACATAACCAGGGGAGCATAATGAGCCACAGACGAAGGAGGCCGGAGGTTCATTCAAAGTGTCTTTATAATGCACTGGGACTGGCCTTCTCAGGTTTGCTGCATCTATAATTGGGTCAGCTCCACCTACCAGATATCTGAAAGAGACAGGCAACAAGAAAACAAGGCCAGCCCACTGAGTGTCACACTTTGTTTTGGCTGTATGACAATACGAATGATTTTTATTTTATTTTTAAAGCATTTGTAACTGATTTTATTTGTTAGCAAGCTCTCTCTTTCTGACACTTCACACACCTGAATAATAATAGACTACAAGCTAGTCTCAATTATTCTCTCCAGTTTGACCTGCTGTTCTTTCATCTTCAGTATTAAACCTTTACTCTTAAGCAGCTCTGTTTGTACTGAACTCTTTTTATCTTTTTCATGGATTCAGAAAGATAGAAGCAGATTTAACATGAGCTCTGCTTTTTAGTTTTAAACCCTTTGTAAATGTTTAGACGTGTGCTGGGAAGAGGAGCTTCATGGCTGAGTCCTGGTTGTAATTTTCATGTAATCTGCATCCTGCAGAATGCACGAATGCTAATAAGCTAGTTAAAAGTGAACTTCTTTGAACCAGTCCAGGTTGAGTGATAACAAGAAAGAGCAAATAAAAATCTGTTCATGCTGTTAGGAGATCCACTTGAAACATCCATTAGAAAGTTGTTCAGTTAAGATGGGCAGGTAGTAACATCTGGGCAAATTATAAGCAAATTACAACCAGGACTCAGCTGCAAAGCTCCTCCTCCCACTCCCAGCCTCAGTCCCTCCCACACACTCCAAAACATTATTGAAGCTGAAAACCAGAGAGAAAAAGAGAAATTGTAAGAAAACTGTAATGTAAAAAAAAGAGTTTAAAAATGTAACAAAAACCAAGAACCAATTCAGTGTTAATGGTTCGTTTTAGTTTCATTTTATATCTTTCAATGGAAGTTTTATACTTAAGCGTTATTAAGCACAATTACACGTAACACACAGAGATCCTGTCATGGCCTCTCCCTGTCATCTCTCAACAAATAAATTCAGTGCAACACTGCCACCTTCTGGTGCAGGAGAGAGAAAAAGGTTGGAAAGACATAAGACGAGAGAGCGCAGCATGGTGCTTATGATGTGTGGTGAAAGAAGGCTGATGGAGTATTTTTCTGGGATGTTAATGCCAAACAACTTGATGAGAGACTTGATGAACTCTCCTCAGGTCAACTTACTTTCAAGTCTTTTCTTACTGTTAGTAACTTTAATATTGTTTGACAACAAGAACATCATCAACAGAATCCACAAAATCAACTATTAGACCAACATTAAACTTAACAAACAAATTGACAACAAAATAGGAAAAAAACATCAAAAGGGACACTGACAGCACTAAATAATCTACTAGAACAGTCTGAATTTTTCTTATTTTCAAGTCTAGAATGTCAGACTGACACTTGACTGTGTGTGTGCAGAAACTCAGTGTTATGTTTTAATAATTTTTTCAGTTCAGTTGTGGTTTACTGATGTCTAAAGCCATAAGATTAACGTTGAGCTCTGGGTGGAGAGTTTTTTAGATTTAGATAGAGATACTCACTACCCTAACAACACCCTGCTTCAGGCCTGGAAGAACTGTGATCATGGAAAATGTTATAAATCCATCTTCGGTCACACGAGGAGGATGTAGAAGAGCCATTTTCCAACTGCTATCAGGCAGATTTATGACTCTTTGGATTTTTCTGTTGTGTCAGGCTATTAAGCATATCTGAATGATATTGTTATTTAAAGAAGTGTTTAAATAAGTACAAATTTTGGCAGGCAAAATGGGTGCTCTAAGGAACAATAGTTAGCACTGGATGGATAAAGATAAGATGAGAGCAGATAAGATGGGCTTTTCAACCCTCGTTCTAACATCAGCCACACACACACACACACACACACACACACACAAGGATTTTGATACCTCATGTAAAGTTACAAGTTGTTTTTCTGGATGCTGCATGAATGTTGGGATGACAGAGTAACTTCTTTGTTCTTTTTTAAAGGAACATGTATGGTGTAATATTGGGTGTAATATAAAAATATGTATGCGATAGAGCATTTGTAGCCGCTAAGACTGGTGGACCTAAATCTTCACCACCACGTCTGGTATACATACAAGCGAAAAAGGGGAGTGGGTGGGTCAGCGCTCAGAGCACAGAAATTTAGCTGGCTTCAAACACACCATTTATTTTCAGGGTAAAACACAGTCAGAACCCCAAATACAAACTAAAATCCCCGTATACAATAAAAGTGGTGTTGCAACCCGCTAAAAACCCTGCCGGCAGAAATAACTATACACTATTAAAACAAGGCTAAAACATGTTTTCCATATACTAAAATTACTCTCCCATAGTCCCATAATCCCACAGTCCAGCCACACATGGGCGAGTGGTCCTTATATAAAAGAGACAGGAGAGGAACTTCTCTTCCAGTATGGTAAAACTCGTCAGCAGCAGACCATGGAGGGGGCTCCTATCGCAGACCTGTCTCCTCCTGACAGCGCGTCGCCGCACAGTCCCGTCCCACTCCACACCTGAACACGGCCTCCCTCGTCTCACCGTCAGATGCAGGCAGAAGGGCATCCCTGCCCTGTTGTACATTGCAGCCATCGCCACCCACTGTTGCCGTTCCTGCGTTGGGACTGGATAGCCGAACAACTCGCGGCGCCCCACAGTCAGGCAGCAGTTCGTTCCACACACGTGCGGGGTTGCACGCGTTCCTTTTTCTCCTCCTCACCTTTCGTGCGTCACTCCTCTCTGTCTCTGCGCTCGCTATCCACTTTAACAGGTCAACTTGGCGGCTGATAGGCCACCTTGGGGAACGCCCCCACCTCACAGGTGCCTACAATTGACTGTTTAGTCCACAGTGGGTTAAAGGAACATGGTACAACATTAACACACATAATATAAATATGAGGATAAAACCATGCCGTATAAATACAAATAAACAAACATGCAATATAAATATCACAATAAAATCATGCAAATAAAATCAACACTATGTACCAATACACAGATTGACAAAACATAAAAACACAAATTTCCGCTGTGTGACACATTCAGTAAGTTGCATGAGTTTGAACTGAGTCAGAATTAATTATTGCATCACCTCACATGTTTTTACATAAATAACATCAGTGTTGCTTAGCTTAAGCACATTAGTAGATTCGTCTTCCGTCATTGTCGTTTGGTTTAATTCTTTTGATTAGGTAAGTTTGATTTATCCCTGAGATAGGCTCTGTCACGGCCAGGGGATCAGCAGGCCGCTGACTAGTAGTGCTCTCTCTCTCTCTCTCTCTCTCTCTCTCTCTCTCTCTCGCCAGGGCGGAACTCATGGTGGGTTCACTCCCTCGGCCCACGCCCCCTCTGAAAAGGAAACACCTGGGCCTCGTCAGCGCAGCCAGCATTTAAGCCAGGGAGTGGCTTCTACTCATCGCTGGATCGTTGTGTGTGACTCGCGTCAGTGCAGCCCGGCTCTGAGCAAGTTCTCTTTTGCTTCCCTGTGCAAAACGTCTAACGTGTGTTTCCCTCTGTACATAGATCCCCTGGACCCGACCCTGCATTCCCCGAGTGGATTCCCTTTTGTGTGAGTGTTTGGAGAGAGAGCCAGAAGAGGAGCAAGTGTCTTTTCCCTACCTGGATTTCCCCGGAGCCCTTTCCCTGTCACCGCTTTGTATATAGCACTATCCCCTGCACTGTTTGTATATACACCTGGTGGAACTGTAATAAATGCTGACTGTGCCTCTGAGTCCTGCATGTGAGTCCTCAAGCGAACCGTGACAGGCTCCCTTTTGTTTGTTATTTTGGCCTTGGGTTCACCCCAAAGTTGTAATTCGCTCCCTTCCTTTGTTTCTAAATTTACTCATTGTAAATAAATCACTGTCAAAAAGTATTAATTGCGTGATGTGCTACTTGGGATCGGAAGGGGATGGATCACCCCTTATGTTATGGTCTGGCCAGGCCTAGATGTTGGGTGTGGCTGTGTGCAGGCAGGAATAGGACCCAAGGTGCAGACTCCGGAGACAGACGTGAACTCAAAAAGGCTTTAATTTGGTACTCAAAAATATAACATAACTGAAAAAACTCAAAACAAACTTAAACCAGAGGAATGACAGAACACACAGCTAAGAAAACGGTAGATCGCGACACAGACACTAAGAAACACAGGGCTTAAATACACAGAGGGAGCAATCAGGGAATGGGTAACAGGAGGGAAACACAGCTGGGGCAAATCAGAACTGACGAGACCAAAGAAGCGTAACCTGAACACACTGAGAAAAGACGGAGACCTTCAAAGTAAAACAGGAAACACATAACACAGACTGAACAAAGACACAGACTCACATGCAGGCACTACAAAGGGAACAGAGACGTGGGAACAGGGCAGACACAAACACTGACTGAACACGGGGATATAGGAACTTAAGATACACATAGACGCGAACTAGACAAGGGGATGCAGGTGATAGGGGAGACAGAGCAACTAAAGACGACAGAGACATAAGCCATAAGACAGAACTCAAAGAAACCAACAACTAGACAGTATAAATAATATCATAAACTCAAAAACCCTGGGTCGACGACCCAGGCATCCTAACAGTACCCCCCCCTTAAGGGCTGGCTTCCAGACAGCCCAAACCAAAACAGCAAAATCAAAAAAACAAAAACAACCCAACCAGGGTGGGCGGCGGGGGAAACAGGATGGAGGGCTCGAAACAAAACAAGGAGCCAAAACAAAAAAAGAAAGAACAAACAACGGAGCCTGGAAAGCAACAGAAGAAAACACAGGAACAAAGTCCAAAACAACAGCACCAAGGCCCAGGCATAGTCCAAAAGCAAACAAACAAAAGAGCTCACAAAAAGCGCAGCGGCCCAGGCAATAGTCTCAAAAAAAGTTCAGGGGGGCGGCCCGGAGGCTGATGGTCCAAGAGCCCAGAAAACAGTTCAGGAGGCCGGCCAGGCGGGAGGCACCGACGGCGACGGAGCAGATCAGGAGGCCGGCCGGGCGGGAGGCACCGACGGCGACGTAGTTCAGGGGGCCGTCCATGACGGCAATGACGTCCAGTCATCGGCCGGACAGGACGTGCAGGACGAGCAGGCCGGACAGGACGAGCAGGACGTGCAGGCCGGACAAGATGTGCAGGACGTGCAGGCCGTGCAGGACGTGCAGGACGTGCAGGCCGGACAGGACGAGCAGGCCGTGCAGGATGAGCAGGACGAGCAGGCGGAGCTACAGAGGCTGAGGTCGAATCAGGGAGAGCTGCAGACTCGGGGGCCGGACCAGGCGGAGCTGCAGACTCGGGGGCCGGACCAGGCGGAGCTGCAGACTCGGAGGCCGGACCAGGCGGTGGAGCCGGTGGTGGCTGAACGGCCTCGCCAGAACCATCAGCAGACACTAGGACGTGCTGGCTGGGTACTCCCGGACCCCCAGCTGAGAAGGCACGAGGCTGAACAGGCCCCTCGGACCCTCCAGCGGAGACAGGTGGCTGAACGGGCCCCTCGGACCCTCCAGCGGAGACAGGTGGCTGAACGGGCCCCTCGGACCCTCCAGCAGAGACAGGAGGCTGAACTGGCCCCTCGGATCCTCCAGCAGGAAGAGACGGCTGAAGTGATTCCTCGGACCCTCCAGCGGAGACGGGTGGCTGAAGCGGTTCCTCGGACCCTCCAGCGGAGACAGGAGGCTGAACGGGCCCCTCGGACCCTCCAGCGGAGACAGGTGGCTGAACGGGCCCCTCGGACCCTCCAGCGGAGACAGGTGGCTGAGCAGGTGACTGAGCCGATAGGTGAGCTAATGTCTGAGCTATGGAGAGAAGTTTAAGTTGTATTGACTGTTGTAACGATGGCAGTAATGGCGGGTGAGGTGGTGGATTAGCAGACGGTTGGACTAGGTTGTCTGAGCCTACGGATCCTACAGAAAACTGCTGGACGGGCTCACCTGAGCCTCCAGCGAGGTCAGAAACAGGTGCAAGTACCTGCCGGACACCAGCCACTCCCACCCGAGGAGAAGGTACGGGTGCAGGAGCTAACTGGTTCCCGGTCATCCTCACCCTGGGAGCCGGGACAGGCACAGTCAACGGCTGGGCAGCTGCAGTCCCCACCCGAGGAGCTGGTACGGGTGCAGCGACAGGCAGAGGCTCAGCCAGCCTAGACACCCGAGCAGGGACCAGCTGGACCTCAGCCTCCCTCACCTGAAGCACTGAAACAGGTTCCGGGTGAATGCTGGGCCTGAGCTGCCCTGGGAGCAGGAACACAATGGTGCGAAGGAGCAGGCTCAGCAAACACAGACTCTTCTAAAACGTTTTTTAACTTCCTACCACCACCACCACGTCTAACAGTCTTAATAGTCTCAGTCTTAGCAGTGTTCATATGATTGTTAGTCTCCAGCTCCGAGGAACGACAGCAATCACAACTCACCACCGGGAGTTGCTCCGCAGAAAAAGAGTGGTGACGGTGTGAGCGTCGCCTCCTCCGGGAAGTGGGAGGTGGCGAACTGGGCTGCGAACCCTCCAAAGGACCGGGCTGCGATGAGGAAGCAGAGAGTTTGTGAAGCTCAGAACGCGGCAGACCCAAAAACAGAGCGAAGGACTGCAGCGGAGTGAGTCTAACGTCCGGTGTCACATAATCTCTCTTCCTCCGCCGCTTAACTCTCTTGTCGGACTGGTAATCCAGGGGTGAAGGCGGAGGTGTAGCGACTGGAGAGAAGGAGCACGTGCTCAACCTGATCGCCCGAGGCATAGACACTGGCTCGGCCGTAGCCATTTGGAGGCTGCGGGGCCCTCCCAAAGCCAAACGTGACCCATAGAAGGGTGACTGGAGCTCCTGGGCATGCTCAGCTTCCTCCCTCACGATCTCCTTGAGGAAGGCAGAAACTGCAGGTCGCTGATACCACACGGTAGTGATGGCCCGCTTGAAGCTGACGCTCCGGAGCGTGTGTCGAAAAAAACAACACACTGGTTCAGAAGCACTGTGTCGAGGCTTGCTTCGTTTGGCAAAAGTCACGTGACCAGTGACGTCCGAAGCTTCATTACGCACGTAACTGCTTCGGTACCTGATTCAAACGGATATAAGGAAGTGAATCATCCACGGGATTCGTGGAGTGTGTTGATGGTGACAGATAGCGACGAGGTGATCATTCCACTGACAGATATGGAGCCAGCGAGGAAGAGAGGACGTTCTGGCGTGTGGGAATATTTTGAGTTGATTTTGCTCAATTCATTTTATCTGCCGAAGTGAAAAACTTGAAATGTCCAAAATCATGTTTTCATAATGTAAATATCATTACAGCATATGACTTTAGGAACACTTCCATGTGAATTAAAGCTAATGAAGACTACAAAAATGTATTTGGCACTATACGTACATTACATTGCTACAGTTTAGAAAATCATTTTGTTTATTGTTTTTAGGTGATAGTCTGCAGGACCCAGGAATACCTGCATATCTACCAGCTTGCAGTGTGGTTCCTGCACTCCACAGCCTCTTCTGTTCCATGCAAGTGGATTTTCTCCAGGGCAGGAGAAACTATTTCTAAGAAAAGAAACAGACTCAGCCAGCGCACAGTAACACTAATCCTCTTTTTAAATGTAAATAACAAAAGGGCTACCTTACATAGATCATGTTTTTACTTTGCAAGTTCTTGATTAGGGGTGGGCTTTGATTATCGCCTTTCTGATTACAATCCATGCTAAATTGAATAAAGTGATATTGATTCATTACAATCCTGTGTCGATTTGTAAATTAACGTTATTATGCCTGAAACGCCAGCATCTCAGGTTAAACCTCACAACATGTCGTCAAACACCATACAGCTAAAACAGTAACTGCGAGCAGGTTTACGGATTCTGCATACAAACGTAAACACAGAGCGCGGACCCGACGCGTCAGAATCAGATTTTGGTGTGTCGTCGGGTCCGCGCTGTGTTTGCCTCTTTTTTTTTCGCTGGCTTCTGCAGCTGCAGGTTTCATAACTCTCTGTTTACATCTCTAATTAAGTCTCACATGTGTCAGCTTTCTTTTAATAGACACGAAATTATGGATATATACTGTTAAATGATCAGACTTGTAATATTTCTGACTGAGGCAAAACTTTCCAGATTCCAATCAAATTGAATCGGATCCTGTATCGAATCAAAAGGATTCTACAAATCAGTGACGATGCAGCCGTACTCAGCCCCCTAAGCATTTTCCCTTTCCAGTTCACAATCAATCCCACCCCTAGGTCAAAAATATGTATAGGAATTGGCCTAATCTAATATTTTGTATGAACCTGTCCAGCTGTCCAGTGATTAAACGACAAGTAGATGGAGGCAGGACTTCACAGCAGGGGCATACTCCATAATGTGCTGTGCATTATCATATGTATATTATATATATTGCTCACTTATTGTATTTACCAACATCAAGGAGTTATGAGCAAAGAAAGGCCACACCATAGTGCATGTTTAAATAGGGAAAGTTTATTGATCAAAATGTATTACGCAGATACGCATTACATTTTTTTCAGCCCCCCAATCGAGAAAACAAAACCAATTACATGTTCAAAGCAACGGAACGGTGGCCCAATATCAGAGAGAACTCCACTCTTGAGTGAGCAGTGATAATTGAGCAGTCCGTTTTATTTTGCAGATTCAAGCTGCTCTTCAAAATTTTCACCACCAGATGTCACCGGAGAGGACTGTGTTGAAAAGCTTCGAGTAATGAACCGTTTTTCAATACAAGCTTCAGTGCTTCGGAAAGCTTCATTTGGCCATCACTACCACACGGAGTCTGCTGGGTCCATGTTCTGGTTGCGATCTTCTGTTGGGTGTGGCTGTGTGCAGGCAGGAATAGGACCCAAGGTGCAGACTCCGGAGACAGACGTGAACTCAAAAAGGCTTTAATTTGGTACTCAAAAATATAACATAACTGAAAAAACTCAAAACAAACTTAAACCAGAGGAATGACAGAACACACAGCTAAGAAAACGGTAGATCGCAACACAGACACTAAGAAACACAGGGCTTAAATACACAGAGGGAGCAATCAGGGAATGAGTAACAGGAGGGAAACACAGCTGGGGCAAATCAGAACTGACGAGACCAAAGAAGCGTAACCTGAACACACTGAGAAAAGACAGAGACCTTCAAAGTAAAACAGGAAACACATAACACAGACTGAACAAAGACACAGACTCACATGCAGGCACTACAAAGGGAACAGAGACGTGGGAACAGGGCAGACAAACACTGACTGAACACGGGGATATAGGAACTTAAGATACACATAGACGCGAACTAGACAAGGGGATGCAGGTGATAGGGGAGACAGAGCAACTAAAGAAGACAGAGACCTAAGCCATAAGACAGAACTCAAAGAAACCAAAAACTAGACAGTATAAATAATATCATAAACTCAAAAACCCTGGGTCGACGACCCAGGCATCCTAACACTAGATGGGTCAACTTTTATGACTGATATATTATTAGGGACCCTAAAGCTCCCCCAAAATAGGGAGAAATATTTTTTTCCCCAAAAATTAAAAAGTCATGCTTGTGAAGCAGACTCATTGTAAATCCACATATTACTGAGCAGTCATTGTGTTGTATTCACTGTGCAGGCGGATGCTGATGATGGTGTTCCCTATGCCTCCATGAGCTTCACCAAGAAGACCAAGAACAAATCCAGTGTAAGATTTTCATATTTTTAAAGATTGTGTATGATGATAATGTATGTATATATATATATATATATATATATATATATATATATATATATATATATATATATATATATATGTATGCATACAGCTGCATACGCTATCCAGCTGTATGCAGGCACTAAGATGAACAGGCACATGGGTCAATACATGAGCGGGGCTAAGAAAGGGATGGACAAGAATACCAGAGGCGCAAAACACCAGCTACTGGCAGACCAAGCAGTCAGCCGAGACTACAGGACCAGACTGACCAACCTGTGCACTGCCTGGATTGATTACAAGAAGGCCTATGACTCAATGCCCCACAGCTGGATACTGGAATGCCTAGAATTGTACAAGATCAATGGGACCCTGAGAGCCTTCATCAGGAACTCAATGGGGATGTGGTGGACAACACTGGAGGCCAACCTCAAGCCCATAGCACAAGTCACCATCAAGTGCAGGATCTACCAAGGAGATGCTCTGTCCCCACTGCTGTTCTGCATAGGCCTGAACCCCCTCAGTGAGATCATTAACAAGACTGGCTACGGATACCGACTACGGAATAGAGCAGTTATCAGCCACCTCCTGTACATGGATGACATCAAGCTGTATGCCAAGAGTGAATGAGACATCGATTCACTGATCCACACCACCAGGCTATACAGCAATGACATTGGAATGTCATTCGGGCTGGAGAAGTGTAGTCGGATGGTAACAAAGAGAGGGAAGGTAGTCAGAACTGAGGGGATTGAACTACCAGAAGGCAACATTGCAGACACAGAGGACAGTTACAAGTAATAATAATGGATACTTTATTGATCCCCATGGGGAAATTACTTGTTTTTCTCTGCATTTGACCCATTCACTCAGTGAAGCAGTGGGCAGCCCACTAAGCAGGCGCCCGGGGAGCAGTGTGTAGGGACGGTACCTTGCTCAGGGGTACCTCAGGGTAGCCGTTAAGTGGATTCGAACCGCCGACCTTCCGATCATGTGGCGACCACTTTACCTACTGAGCTATCCCTGCCCTTGGATACTTGGTGATCCTGCAGGCGAATGGGAACCATGAAGAGGCCGCTAGAAAGGCTGCAACCACCAAGTACCTGCAGAGGGTCAGGCAAGTCCTGAGGAGTCAGCTGAACAGTAAGAACAAGATCTGGGCTATCAACACGTACGCCCTGCCCGTGATCAGGTACCCTGCTGGGGTAATAGGCTGGCCAAAGGAGGAGATAGAAGCCACTGACATAAAGAAAAGAAAGCTCCTTACCATGCATGGAGGGTTTCACCCCAAGTCCAGCACCCTGAGGCTGTACGCTAAGCGGAAGGAAGGGGGCCAGGGACTGGTGAGTGTCAGCACCACAGTCCAGGATGAGACAAGGAACATCCACGAATACATCACGAAGATGGCCCCAACTGACCGAGTGCTCAGTGAATACCTCAGGCAGCAGAAACCCAAGAAAGAGGAGGGAGACGAGGAACCATCATGGAAGGACAGGCCCCTGCACGGTATGTACCACCGGCAGATAGAGGAGGTGGCTGATATCCAGAAATCCTACCAGTGACTGGACAAAGCTGGACTGAAAGACAGCACGGAGGCACTAATCATGGCAGCACAAGAACAAGCTCTGAGTACAAGATCCATAGAGGCTGGGGTCTATCACACCAGGCAAGACCCCAGGTGCAGGCTGTGTAAAGATGCCCCTGAGACAATCCAGCACATAACAGCAGGGTGCAAGATGCTAGCAGGCAAGGCATACATGGAACGCCATAACCAAGTGGCCGGCATAGTGTACAGGAACATCTGTGCCGAGTATAACCTGGAAGTCCCGAGGTCAAAATGGGAGATGCCCCGTAGGGTGATGGAGAATGACCGAGCTAAGATCCTGTGGGACTTCCAGATACAGACGGACAAAATGGTGGTGGCTAACCAACCGGACATAGTGGTGGTAGACAAACAGAAGAAGACGGCCGTAGTGATCGATGTAGCGGTTCCAAATGACAGCAACATCAGGAAGAAGGAACACGAGAAGCTGGAGAAATACCAAGGGCTCAGAGAAGAGCTCGAGAGGATGTGGAGGGTGAAGGTGTCGGTGGTCCCCGTGGCAATCGGAGCACTAGGTGCGGTGACTCCCAAGCTAGGCGAGTGGCTCCAGCAGATCCCGGGAACAACATCGGAGATCTCTGTCCAGAAGAGCGCAGTCCTGGGAACAGCTAAGATACTGCGCAGGACCCTCAAGCTCCCAGGCCTCTGGTAGAGGACCCGAGCTTGAAGGATTGACCGCCTACAAGGGCGAGTGGGGAATTTTTATATATATATATATGTATATATATATTTGCACATGCCTCGTTTTTTTGGGATTAACTTCAGTGTTATCCAGAATCCTTAAATAGTAGTTACTGTTTCAGGGCTCTGATGAGGATTTCTTACTATGCTGTCCTGACCTGTTTTCCACCTTCATGGTACAGTAAGCAGAATCTGAGCCTTTGAATGCATGCTAAACTTTTTGTTATATGCCAACACTGAATCAGTGCTTCAGTGATATCCTGCGATTAATGGAGTCAATACCATGACATAAGTGTATGGGTAAGAGTACTTATTGGTCTATGCACAGAGTATGTGATAGAAATAACAGCATGGTTACAGGGGAAACAGCAATTGTTCAGACTCACATATAATAATAATGGATTGCATTTATATAGCGCTTTTCAAGACCCTCAAAGCGCTGTACAATTCCACTATTCATTCACTCTCACATTCACACACTGGTGGAGGCTAGCTACAGTTGTAGCCACAGCTGCCCTGGGGCAGACTGATAGAAGCGAGGCTGCCATATCGCGCCATCGGCCCCTCTGGTCATCACCAGTAGGCGGTAGGTGAAGTGTCTTGCCCAAGGACACAACAACCATGACAGACAGAGCTGGTGATCAAACCAGCAACGTTCCGGTTACAAGATGAGCTTCCAAACCCCCTGAACCACGGTCGCCCCAGATGTCAGTGTTAGACAAATGAGAAAATCCTGCATATTCATATAAACAAATATAACGAAACACTGCACTACTTTGAGATTGATATAGTTTAATATAATTAAATCTATAGTTTTATAGATTAAGATAGTTTTTAATTAATATTTAAAACTATCACAGTAGCGATAGTTTAACCAAATTTTATGGATCTTTTCTCCCAGCTTCTTAAATTCTTAAGGACAGTGAATTGCACAAAAACAACAGACATTTGTCACCAGCTGTCTTCATGAGACGTTCACAGGAAGAAGAACTGTGTGTATGTATATGTATGTGGTCAGCTTTAGAGGGTTAAACCTCCACAGCTCTGCATATCCTCACCAAACTACTTCCCTTTCACAAATAATTACTTTAAAAAAAAAAAAAAAGGGGGGGGGGGGGGGGGGGAAGAGAAAGGAAAGAAAAGGTGGAGTGAGACCACCAATAATTGTTAATATGTTTTTTGTTTTTTTCCCAATTGCTAGCACCGGTGACCTGTGCTGCCCATTCCCTATTTTTTCTTTTATGATGGATAATATGTGCTCTATCAGTTACTGAGCAGGGGGAAGACATCAGTGACAGTAATTAATGTTATACTACATATTATGTTTTTTTTATTGCACGTTTTGCTCTGTCTCCTGACACCTAAGACTAAAGTAGCAGCTAGCATTTATTTTTTTGTGTTAACCATTTATCTGTCAGAAGTTCATCTGGTCATCATGAAACCTTCAGAGCTCTGTTGCTGTTGTACCCACATTCTCACCAAAGCACTTCCCCTTCACTTCTCAGAAAACAAAAAGAGGTGCAATGAGAACCAACAGGTCTCAAACCACTAACACATCTCATTTAGTTTTCTTTTGTAGCTGCTAATAGTGTTTACTGCTGCAGTATCATCATGTTTAATCGTAAAAACTTGGATCAAATTCAGGTGAGTAGAGGTTGAATCTTAACCTCTTATCATGTGTTCAGGAAAACATAGTTATGAACCTGTTTTCTAATAATAAACTATGAGAGAACATTATATACAGTGAGTGAATATATACAAAGAGGACATTGTGTGCAGTAAGCAAGTGAATTATATACATTATATAAAAAAAATAAAATAAAACAATGTGGAAATTTACAGTTCAAAATATGAGAATGTACATTGTGTGTGTGGGGTGTTAAAGTGTCTTGTGCCGTAGTAAAGCCAGAAGAATCAGGCGTGATCTAAGTATGTGTTAGCAATGAGTCCTGTCTCAGTCACTTACTTGTTTGATAATTTACTTCTTTGATATTGAGCTTCGAGCGCACTTGTTGTCAAATGCATTAGTGGTCAGTGGTCACATCTTTTTATCTGGTCCCAAAAATCTTGGAAGAAAATTGAGCTTGGTTCCAAAAATTGAATGCTGCAAACTGAAATTATTATGAAACTACAACTGCATTGAGAATAGGTGAGCACGGATTAAGACTCACACTTTTTTTTCTTCATTTTTCTTAAAGATGCAGTTTCAGATTTTTACTATTACAATTAAATGCAACAGACAGATCAAAATCACTGGTTGTTTTAATTGTGTCATCTGTGTATTTGAATTTTTATCTCTCCTCTTTTGTACTTCTTGAGGTTTGAGCTCAGTTCAAAAGATAATTACAGACAGTAATATGGAGCATGTTATGCTCCTTATTACAATTACAATATTTTCTGTAACTACTTCTCTCTGTGTTCCTTGTACTGTATGTTAATAAATATGTTGCCAGTCTATTGCAGGGTGTTCCTACCATATGATTTCAAATTTTATTAAAATGAAAAAATAATACAAAATTATCTGCAATAGTGTGAAGAGTTTTGATCTCTTTCACATGTGGACAAGAACCACCATAAACACAATTTTAAACAATAAACCGTCAACAAAAGCTGCAAAAACAGACACATCTCAACTAATTATTTTCACACATTTGACTTCTTCTATTCCATTATTGATCATTTTCCATTGTTGCACAGTCCATTAAAGGCACTATAAGTGAGTTTGCAAAATGGATTAAAATACGAATATTTAAATATTTAAAAGGTTTTTACTTCTTTCATATTGAGAGAGAGGTGAGGATGCTTAAAATCTATGAACTGAAATAATTCAGCAAGAGGAGAGAAAAGGAGTGATGTCACTATGAGGAAGTGAGCAGGAAGTTGATGCTGTGTTCATCTCTGAGAGCAAGAACAGAGACTGAGAGAGACAGAGAAGCACGATGGCTGCATTCACATGGATTCAAATGTCTTCATTACTGATGCTGATGCTTCAGTTTAAAGGTAAGTGTACATAGAAACACATTCAATTAATAAACTGCATTATTATCACAAGTGTTATTTATTCTTCCTTTAACTGAGACAGTCATGATTAACTTTTTGACTTTAGCTGATTCTTGGAAACTAAAGTTGAAACTTGTGTTGTATTTAAAATAAACTTCACGTTATAAACATAACACTCATATTCATAACATATTTGATGTTTCACATTTCTCTCTCTCTCTTTTTCTCAACAGGAACAACTGAGCAAAATCAAACTGTCACTGCTGGACGTGGACATGATGTTACTCTGCCTTGTAAAAATGTGATACAAGGTCAGCATAACTGTAACAGTACTACCTGGCTCTTCAGTAACTCAACTAAAACACCAGCAGTAACAGTCTTTGAACTTGGGCAGATTAAAGAAGCCAAACCTGAATCAGACAGACTGAGTGTTTCTGCAGACTGTTCTCTGGTTATAAAGAAGGTCACAGATCAGGATGTTGGTCGTTTTACCTGCAGACAGTACAAAACAGCAACAGGATCACAAGAAGGTCCAGACTTTATGATTGATCTGTCTGTTATTAACAGTGAGTATTTACATCTTAATGTTTTCAGCTCAAACTGTCCTGTTAGAACAACAAACTGAAACACCACAATAATTATGATCACAGTGATGAAGTTCATTTTTCTATTGTTGCTTTTCTCTTACAATATCTCCATCTTCACCAGTGTGTGTACATGAGAACAATGATAATGTCATGATCCTGGGTCCTTTTGACCCAGCGTTTTGTGTTTTCTCTTCGTGATTGTGGTTCTGTTAATTCTCTGGTTAGTGTTTACTCTGTTGGCCGACTAGAGCACACTGTAGGCATCAAGGGCGCTGCCTTGGATTGGTTTAAATCTTACCTCTCCAATCGGCTCTCTTCGGTTCACTTGGCCACCTCGTCTTCTTCCGCTGTACCTGTTTGCTGTGGTGTCCCCCAGGGATCTGTGTTAGGCCCTACCCTGTTCTCATTATATATGCTTCCTTTAAGTGCTATCTTTGAGAAATACCACATTGCTTTTCATTATTATGCCGATGACATCCAGATCTATTTTGAGTTAAATGATGATCTAGCTCTGTCCTTGAGTAGCTTTCGAGAGTGCATGTGTGAGGTCAAGCAATGGCTTCTGGCAAATACTCTTATCCTTAATGATAAGAAAACTGAAATTGTGATCTTTGGTAGTGAAGCTCTCCGTGCCAAACTTCGTGATGCCTTTGGTTTTCTCACTAGCTCTTTCTCTGACACTGTTAGGAATCTGGGTGTGCTACTTGATAGCTCATTTAAACTTGATAAACACGTGTCTGCTGTCGTCAGATCCAGTTTTTACCAACTTCGCCTTATTTCTAAGGCCAAACACTATATCCCGCACAATGACCTGGAAAAGCTCATCCATGCCTTTGTAACGTCAAGGCTAGATTATTGTAATTCACTTTATTTTGGTCTCCACTCTACCCTTTTACATAGATTACAGACAGTCCAGAATGCCGCTGCACGCATTCTAACTAAAACTAAGAAGTTTGCTCACATCACTCCCGTCCTTGCTGATCTGCACTGGTTGCCTGTGAAATTTCGTATTCAATTTAAAATTCTGTTGCTTACTTTTAAAATTACTAATAACACAGGACCAAGCTATCTTAAGGAACTCTTAAACTCATATGCTCCTGCGAGGGCTTTAAGATCATCCTCACAGTTATTGTTGGTTCAGCCCAGATCTCGTTTGAAGTCTAGAGGTGATCGAGCGTTTGCTCTAGCTGCACCTGAGCTGTGGAACAATCTCCCGATTGGCATCCGGGCGTCTGATTCTATTCAATCTTTTAAATCACGGCTTAAAACTTACCTGTTTGAACTAGCTTTTTCTACCAGTTAAATCCTGGCCTTGTTTGCAGTGAGTTATTCTATTAATTTTTCTGTTTGTCTTGCGTTGTCTTGCGTTGTCTATGTTCTCTATCACTGTGTTTGATGGTACAGCTTTACTTTGCTATAGCTATGTGCTATAGTTTACTCTTATTAGCGGTTTTTACCTGTGAACATAATTCCACACTTATATGACTCTGATGTTATAATGTTAATTGTTTTATTCTTTTATTCTTTTATGTAAAGCACTTTGGCATGCCCTTGGCTTTTAAATGTGCTCTATAAATAAAGATTGTTGTTGTTGTTCTGTTCTGCCCGTGTGTTACTGTATCTAGTCCGTGTTTCTTAGTTTGTGTCTTTTCTTGTGTAAGTTCCTGTTTTATTGTGAAGGTCTGTGTCTTATGTGAGTGTTTTCAGTTTGCCTCCCTAGTCTCGTCATGTTAATCACTCCCAGCTGTGTTCCCACCTGTATGTAATCTCCCTGTGTTCTCTGAGTGTATTTAAGTTGTGTCTTCTGTCATAGTAATTGCTGATTCGTTTGTGTTATTTCCCTTCCATCCTTCTGTGTTGATTCTCTGGTCATTCTCCCTGCAAGTCACGTTCGTATTCCGCAGCCTGCAGTTTGGATCCATTATTATTCACACGGCTTGCCCCGGCAAACCATGACAGATAAAGCATCTTGAAAAGCTCTGTGTTGACATATGAACACTGTAGACTCACAGTTGAGTGTCTGTATGAAGATAAAGAGAACATATCCTCAGACATCATCAAAAATGAGACTTGTTAGACTGTTAAACATCTCACCACTGTTTCCTCTCTGTTGTTGTTCACTTACTTTCAAGTCTCTTCTTACTGTCAGTGTCTTTAATGTTGTTATTGTTTTTCTTTAGGTGAAGATGTGAAAACGACAAAATCAGCAAAATCACCAATTAAATTAACATCAACAATAACAAACATGTGGACAAGAAAAGATGAAATAAAACCATCAGAGGGGACACTGACAGCACCATCAAATAGTCAATCAGGAGGTAGAGACTGAATCTCTCTTCTTTTAAAGTGTGGGTGTCAGAGTGAGACTTGGCTCTATGTATTGAGAAATTCATGTTTATCATGTTTTAATAATCTCTCCAGTTCCCTCAGGGTTTATCATCATTTCTGTGGGTTTAGCGGTGCTCTTAATAACTGTTGTGGTGATCAAAATTGTTTCTGTCTTTTCAGATTTTCTGTATTTGTTGAGATGCATCATCGTGTCTGTGGGTTTAGCAGCTCTCTTAATATCTGCTGTTACAGTCAACATGTGGATAAAATGTAACGGTGAGAAAATTCACAGATGAGACTTTTACACAAAAAGCTTTGAGTTTAACTGTTTACTGTACTCTTGTTTTAATTATTTTGTCTTTTCAGTAAGCAAAACACAGTTGGAGAAAACCACTGTGAGTTTGAACACTCAATAGTCCTCTCTAACTTTATAGAGCAAAATCTCTTTGTGGTGTCTGTTCCTGTTTGACACAGTTGATATACAAAGATAGAAAATAATGAAAGATAAGAATATACTGTGCTGACCATGTTCAACTGAAACTTAACTGTAATCATGAGGAATTTAAAAAAATCACGAGAGTGAAAACATCAGACAAATGAGCAAAATAATATCACAAAGTATGAATATCTGTCACGGTCCTGTGGGGGGGACCCAGTGTTTTGTGTTTTGAATCATTAATAGTCTTTATTTTCATTATTATTTAGAATTTTTAGTCTCTTGGTTTCTGCGCTCTTCCTGTGATCCATGTGTCCTTTGTGTCCCCTGTCAGTCGTGTCTCCTTGTTTCAGTGTAAAGTCTGTGTCTTCTTGTTTGACTTTGACAGTCTTGTGTGCCGTCTTAGTTTTTTCCGTTTTCCTTCTTCCGGGTCTCGTTGCGTGTGGTTTCTCCAGCTGTGTTTTCCTCCTGTGTCTCATTCCTTCGTTACCTTTGTGTTCCTCTGTTTGTTGCTGGGTCGTCTGTGTTTCTCCTTCTGCTATTTCTGTTTTCATTGGCCCTCGTCTCAGATTTTCATGTTTCATATTCAGGCTTTATTCTCAGGTTTAGATTCTTTATATTTATTTCTAGTTTTTCCCAGTTCAGGTTTTAGTTAGTTTTTCACAGTCTCTGATCGCCTTTTGTTTTGGTGTTTTTTGCAGCCCACAATAAAGGCTCGCTTTTTGTTAAACATTCTCCTGCATCTCTGTGTCTGCATTTGGGTCCACGTTCTCTCCTCTTCAGGCCATCTGCCTCATCAGACGTGACAATATCAGAGAGAATCTAAAGTGTGTTGTGTTGTTTTCCACAGGAGCATAATGATGAGGGTGAAGATGGAGTGAACTATGAAAATATTGGAGACTCTTCTGCTTCTGTCAGACTCCACTGATCAACAACTCAAACATCATCTCATCACATAAATTAGCCCATTGCTGTTGAAAACACTGTGTGTCTGTGTGTGTGACTGGGTCTTTGTCTGAGACTTGCTGAGCCTTGACCACTGTGGGACATGGTTATAGAAGGTGAGGGTTGCTCCTCCCTTCCACTCCCTTCTGGTCATTGCCCATGAGAACAGTCCTGAGCTCATGCTTGGATGGTTCTGGCTCTTAAACGTTCACCATGGGAGCTCTTTCTGGGCCTCCCTTGTCATTCGTTTCTCCTTCTACTTGTGTCAGCACACGGTTGTCATCTGGACGTGTGGGCTTGGGTCTGCAGTAGTCTTGGGGTGGAGGGCCCAACTAAACTGTGTGTTTCTCTTTCATATAAACACAGACATGCAAGATTGTGCATTTTTCTGAGGTGCTGTTTGTTTTTTGTATGTTTTTCTTACAGGTGCAACAGGTGGTGATCTGCTGAGTTGAGCTATGTGTGCTGTGTCCTTTTGGTTTTGTCTTCTCTCAATTTTTCTCTGTTTTTCTTTTTTCCCTTTCTCCTCTCTTCCCATTCTTACCTCTCCCTACCTGTCAGCTCTGGTATTGATCAATTACACATAAGTTAATGTGAATAACAATGAAAATGAATAAATCAAGTAGAATAAAAAGAAAGACTAAGATAAGAAACCTATACAAAATTCATATAGCTCCTGGCAAGCAAATGTGTTGGTACAACAGAGCATTCAGATCATGTTTCTGATTGTGAATGCTGTTGGACAAGACAGGTTTAAATAAAGGAAACAAAAATTACATTTTGATTTTATCTCATATTTAGCTAAAAACTTTTTCATGTACATTTAGATTTATCTAACAAGTAAAATACCGTACAACAATTATTTATCCTTTATTTAATTATGATAAACTGAATCTTTTGTTTGTTTAAATTTGCTGTTGATGATTTTTATTAAAGGTTACCCACTGAGTTAAAATTGACAGCTTATTCATTGCTGTTTAAATTTTGTGTTATTTGATTGTTAGTCTTCATACTTTATTTTTATTCCTGAGGTTAATTTTAATGGGATTTAATAACAGTAACAGATCTAATGATCCAAATTAAAACTTTTTGCTTTTTTGCTGCACGATAATAAGAATAAATGTAAATATGTTTGTGGACAACTTTGTGTGTTTTTAAACTCTCTCCATCTCACACCTCACACACACCTGATCCCTCCACCACAGACCACAGTACAATCTACCGTCTGTTATTGTCTCCAGTTTGACTTCCTCTTCTTTCATATTCAGTATTAAACTTTTACTCTGCTGGTTCGAACAGCTCTGTTTGTACTGAACTTGTATTATAACATTTCCAAACATGTGCAAACATCTGCTTTCATTGTTAATATTATTCTTCTGAATTATACTTACACAACATTAAAAAAATAATATGGACCTGCTGTGTGTAGAAACTGCTGTGAATCCTAAAGACAGTTTAGTGTCACGTTCATCGATGTGTTAACCATTTATCTGTCAGAGGTTCATCTGGTCATCATGAAACCTCCAGAGCTCTGCTGCTGTTGTACCCACATTCTCACCAAACACTTCCCCTTCAGTTCTCAGAATGAATGACTTCAGAGGTTCAAAGAGGAACAAACAGGTCTCAGACCACTAACACATCTGATCTGTGTTCTTATCAAGCTGCTAACAGCGCTCACTGTGGCAGTGTTAGCATGTTTCATTGCAATCATTAAGACTCAGATTCTAGTGTGTAAATAATTTGAGTCTTCACCCTATTTCATGTGTGCAGACAAACATCATCATAAACCTATTTTCTAATAAGAAACACAATGTACAGAAGAGCTGCGTTAATGTAAACACTCACCTCATCTAACAGTCTTCACACATTTAACTTCCTGTGTTCTTTTAATGATCAAGACATTTTCCACTGTTGAACAGTCCTTTAAAGGAAAAACAGGGGAGTTTGCAAAAGAGATTAAGTATAAAAGTTATTAAATGTTAAAAAGGATTCAGCAAATTTGATTTCTACATTAAGACAGAGAGACAGATACAGATGAGTTCAGATCTGTATCATAAAGATTCAGTAAGAGGAGAGTAAAGGAGTGATGTCACTATGAGGAAGTGAGCAGGAAGTTGATGCTGTGTTCATCTCTGAGAGCAAGAACAGAGACTGAGAGAGACAGAGAAGCACGATGGCTGCATTCACATGGATTCAAATGTCTTCATTACTGATGCTGATGCTTCAGTTTAAAGGTAAGTGTACATAGAAACACATTCAATTAATAAACTGCATTATTATCACAAGTGTTATTTATTCTTCCTTTAACTGAGACAGTCATGATTAACTTTTTGACTTTAGCTGATTCTTGGAAACTAAAGTTGAAACTTGTGTTGTATTTAAAATAAACTTCACATTATAAACATAACACTCATATTCATAACATATTTGATGTTTCACATCTCTCTCTCTCTCTTTTTCTCAACAGGAACAACTGAGCAACATCAAACTGTCACTGCTGGACGTGGACATGATGTTACTCTGCCTTGTAAAAATGTGATACAAGGTCAGCATAACTGTATCAGTACTACCTGGCTCTTCAGTGATTCACGCAGTTCAGTAGAACTCTTTGAGTTTGGGCAGATTAAAGAAGCCAAACCTGAATCAGACAGACTGAGTGTTTCTGCAAACTGTTCTCTGGTTATAAAGAAGGTCACAGATCAGGATGTTGGTCGTTACACCTGCAGACAGTTCAAAACAGCAACAGGATCACAAGAAGGTCCAGACTTTGTGATTGATCTGTCTGTTATTAACAGTGAGTATTTACATCTTAATGTTTTCAGCTCAAACTGTCCTGTTAGAACAACAAACTGAAACACCACAATAATTATGATCACAGTGATGAAGTTCATTTTTCTATTGTTGCTTTTCTCTTACAATATCTCCATCTTCACCAGTGTGTGTACATGAGAACAATGATAAAGCATCTTGAACAGCTCTGTGTTGACATATGAACACTGTAGACTCACAGTTGAGTGTCTGTATGAAGATAAAGAGAACATATCCTCAGACATGAGGCATCATCAAAAATGAGACTTGTTAGACTGTTAAACATCTCACCACTGTTTCCTCTCTGTTGTTGTTCACTTACTTTCAAGTCTTTTCTTACTGTCAGTGTCTTTAATGATGTTATTGTTTTTCTTTAGGTGAAGATGTGAAAACGACAAAATCAACAACAGTGAAGTTCACCACAAAAACATCATCGACAACAAAATCCACAACATCAACAATTAAAGTAGCCATGAAAATAACAAACATATGGACAACAAGAGAGGAAGTAAAGACATCAGGAGGTAGAAACTGAATCCCTCTTTTTGGTTGTCTGGTTCTTAGACAACAAGTTTACTATGTGTGGAAAAATTCAATGTTTAACATGTTTAATAATCTCTCCAGTTCGGTCAGAGTTTATCATCATTCCTGTGGGTTTAGTAACACTGTTAATCATTGTTGTGGTGATCATCAGATGGAAGAAAATTAAAGGTGAAAACATTCACAGATTAAAGTTTATAATAAGTTGACTCATAAGTAAACTCATCTTTTTTTCTCTTTTCAGAAAACAAAACACAATGTGGCAACAACACGGTGAGTTCAAATTCAGCCATGTCATCTATATCATCATCTATTAACTCTATAGTTTCATACCAGACTGAGCCTATAATTGGAGATTAAATATTGGTATTTCAGGAGTGGGACCATGCCTCCCAACATGCTCCTTCTGGTTCTCATGTATATATATGGGTTCCCCCAGTTCTACAGGCTGCTCGTTCTCATTTACGTTCCCCACCCTCCCTCTCCTTTTCAATTCTTTAACTTCTTTACTTCTGTTTTGTACATTGGGATCTGCCAGCCCTGGCAGCCACCGCCAGTCCCCTTTGAGGCCTTCCCCAAACCACTAAAACGCTGTCAAACCTAAAATGAGGGCGTGGGCCCAGCTAGTGAAATGATTTTTAACGATAAGTTCAGTGACATAAAGGTTCAAAGGTTCAAAGGGAGAAACAAGGACTGAGAAATACATTGAATTCATTGATTAAATATTCTTTAGATTAAATTTGTTGTTTACACTGAGCCGATTTTAAAAATAAAACTGTATTTTTTCAGGGACTGAGCTTAAACCCTGCAGATACTCAGTCTGGTCCAGGATCCAGTCAGGACATGGTGAGATCACACACTACTCCCAGTACAAAGTTAGTTTCAACAGAGAAGAGCAGAAACTGTGATGTGATGAGGACCTGATGCTGAACTTAAACAGATGTGAAACAGACTCATTATAAATCCACATATTACTGAGCAGTCATTGTGTTGTATTCACTGTGCAGGCTGATGCTGATGATGGTGTTTCCTACGTCTCCATCAGTTTCACCAAGAAGTCCAAGAATAAATCCAGGGTAAGAATTTGATATTCATACAGATGGTGTTAGTAATAACTTCACCATTTTCAAAGCTCCTGTCAGGTTATGTCTTTAAGACATTTTTGTATTATTTTCTTAAAGTCCCGTGGTGATCATGATGATGATGATGGTGACACTGTGACCTACAGCACTGTGAAAGCTTCCTCTTCACCTGCTGGAATTTCCCCTGATCCCAACAACCTCTACTCCACCATCAATTACCCAAAGAAATAGGATGTTACTCATGCTAAGTTTTTTAACTAGATAGATAGATAGATAGATAGATAGATAGATAGATAGATAGATAGATAGATAGATAGATAGATAGATAGATAGATAGATAGATAGATAGATAGATAGATAGATAGATAGATAGATAGATAGATAGATTAGTCAAACATCAAGTTATGTGATTATGTTTACTTGAGAATACAAAGACTGCAGGATTACTTTTTCATACCACTGCATGTGCTCATAGATTCAGTGGATTACTTTGAACAAGGTGAACATTATTACGATGAATATTATTACATTAAAATTCACCTTAAGGTTTCTTAAATCGATTTAGGTCATTTACAAAACCGTTTTTAAGTAGAATATAAAAACAAGTAAACAAAAAACTAAACCAACACAAAACACAAAGTTACAAATAGTGTACTAGTGAAAATAACATGTCTGATTGCACATGCCTACTTTGTGTTAACCAGAATCCTTAAATAGTAGTTAGTATTTCAGGGCTCTGGTGATGTGTCTTACTATGCCGTGCTGACCTGCTTTCCACCTTCATGGTACAGTAAGAAGAATCTGAGCTTTTTAATGCATGCTAAACTTTTTGCTATAAATACACCAACACTGCAGCAGTGCTTTCAATGATATCCTGTGATTATTGGAGTCAATATAGTGAAATAAATGTATGGGTTAAAGTACACTTTGGTCTATGCACAGACAAAGTATGTGATGGAACAGCATGGTTAGCAGGTGACAGCAAATATTCAGACTCACATATGACAGTGTTAGATAAATGAAAATATTCTGCATGTTCATATAAATACATTAATGAAACACTGCACTAAGATTAACATTAAAAACTATCACAGTAGTGATCTCCCTACAACTGTTTAATTCTGGAGCAATTTGCACTAAAAACAGAACTGTGTAAATGTTAGACTTTTCATTAGGCTGACATTTAGTAGTAAGCAGTAAGTGTGAAGTATAAGTAAACTGTTTTCTTTTCCAGTTTCATTAGGAAATTTATGATTACTCACTGATTGTACACCAAACTTTATGGTTCTTTTCTTAAATTCTTAAGGACAGTAAATTCAAGAAAAAATAGCAGCAAACAGACATTTGTCACCAGCTGTCTTCATGAGAAGTTCACAGAAAGAAGAAGTGCATGATATGCATGTGGTCAGCATTAGAGGGTTAAACCTGCACAGCTCTGCATATCCTCACCAAACCACTTCCCCTTCACAAAAAATACATACAAAAAAAGAGACAGGAAAGAAAAGGTTCAATGGGACCACCCATACATTTAATGGGTTTTGTTGGTTGTTTTTGTGCAATACTCTTTCCTGGCATCGTTGTATTATACTCAATTGTATTTAGCATTTGTATTCTATTTTATTCTATTGTATGTAGTATTTTATTTTATTTTATTTTATTTTATTCTACTATGTACAGTTCTGCACAGTATCTTATTGATATCTTATTCCAGTGGGTTCTTTTTCTTCTAATTTTTCTATGTAACTTTGCACTGTCCACTGCTGTAACAAAACAAATTTCCCACGCGTGGGACTAATAAAGGTTATCTTATCTTATCTTTTTCCTAAATGCTAGCACTGGTGACATGTGCTGCACATTCCCTATTTTATCTTTTATGATGGAAAATATCTGCTCTATCTTAGTTATTGAGCTGGGAGAGGACATCAGTGACAGTAACTGATGTTTTATTACATAGTATGTTTTTTTTATTTTATTTTTTGCGGCCTGTCTGAGACCTCAGAGCACAGTATCAGCAAGCATTTAATGTTCTCTCCAGTTATCCTTCCTGTTCTTTCATCTTCAATTTTAAATATTTAATTAATGGTTTGAACAGTTTTGTTTGTACTAACCCTTTTCTAAATAATGCATGAATGGCTCTGCTTACATTTCAGCTGTTATATGATTGGAAATTATACTCAGACAGCATTAAAAACAAGATAAAATGATCTAATATATGTCGAAATGTGTGAAACCTCAACATAGTATATTCTCACGCTCATCAGTGTCTTAACCATCTGTCAGAGGTTCATCTGGTCATCATGAAACCTCCAGAGCTCTGCTGCTGCTGTACCCACATTCTCACCAAAGCACTTCTGCTTCACTTCTTAGAAAACAACATCAACAAAAAATAAAAGACTTTAGAGGTCAACGAGGAACCAACAGGTCTCAAGCTACTAACACATCTCATTTAGTGCTCTTATCAGCAGTCACTGCTGCAGTATTACTGTTTCATTGTGAACAGTTAAATCAAATTCTGAGATTGAATCTTGACCTCTTTTTATGTGTGCAGGAAAACATCATCATGAACCTGTTTTCTAATAATAAACCAAACATACAGGAGACTTGGATTTATGCAACGACTTATCTCACTAACAGTCTTCACACGTTTAACTTCCTCTATTCTATTGTTGGGGGAGTCCAGCTTCATCTCCACAACATTACTGGCCTTGCTGGTCAGTTTATTGAGTCTGTTGGCATCTGTGACCCGTCACCTGATGCCCCAGCGTGCAACAGCATAGAGGATGGCACTGAGCATTGTCCGACAAATGTTGTAGGACCTCAGCTGCCTCAGAAAATAGAGACGACTCTGGCCCTTCCTGTAAAGTGCAATGGTGTTTTAAACCTAGTCCAGTTTATTGTCTATGTGTACTCCAAGGTATTTATAGTCCTCCACAATGTCCACATCGACCCCCTGGATTGAAACAGGGGTCAAGGGTTACCTAGTCTTCCTAAAATCCATGATCAGTTCCTTGGTCTTTGCCACGTTGAGCTGCAGATGATTCTGCTCGCACCACGTGACAAAGGAATTGACCACAGCCCGGTACTCTGTCTCATCATCCCTGCTGATGCATCCAACCACCGCAGAGTCATCAGAAAACTTCTGAAGATGGCAGGTCTCTGTGCAGTGGCTGAAGTCTGTGGTGTAGAGGGTGAAGAGGAAGGGGTAGAGTACAGTCCCTTGTGGTGCCCCTGTGTTGCTGATGACCTTGTCAGACACACAATGTGGAAGACGCACATATTGTGGTCTTCCTGTCAGGTAATCAACAATCCAGAGGCATCTATCTGCATCGCTGTTAGCTTATCATCCAGGAGGGTTGGCCTGATGGTGTTGAATCCACTGGAAAAGTCAAAAAACGTGACCCTCACAGTGCTCGCCGGCTGGTCCAGATGGGTGTAGACACAATTGAGCAAGTAGTTGATGGCGTCCTCAGATCCAAGGCGGGGCTGATAAGCAAACTGAAGGGGATCCTGATGTGGCCTGACTATGGGTCGGAGCTGGTCCAGGATGAGTCTTTCCAGAGTCTTTCGTCTCTGAGACTGTGTCATTTGTGAACGTGAGAGCAAGAACAGAGACAGAGACAGGCAGTGAGGATGTGCTTTTAACTTTTTGACTTTAGGTGATTCTTGGAAACTAAAGTTGAAATTTAAATGTGTTGTATTCAAAATAAACTTCACATTATAAACATAACACTCATATTCATAACATTTGATGCTTCACATTTCTCTTTTTTTCTCAACTGAGGAACATCCAACTGTTCTTGAATCTTCAGTGATACAGTCAGCTCAGTAGCACTCTTTGAACGTGGGCAGATTAAAGAAGTTAAACCTGAATCTAACAGACTGAGTCTTTCTGCAGACTGTTCTCTGGTTATAAAGAAGGTCACAGATCAGGACGTTGGTTGTATTCACAGATTAAAGTGGATCATAAATAGAAATAGAAATTATGATGCTGTCCCAGCATGGTATCCACCCATGGGCAGGGCCTACAGGGCCTGGAGCTGATTCAGGCAACTAGGTTGGAGATTTAAGCTGCTCGCTGACACTGCTTCCTCGCCAGTTTGTCAACTACCCTATGTTGGTAACCAGGCCTCACACTTCATGCCAGTAAGTCTCAAGTGCTTTGCTTACTTGTGATCTTGTGTTCTAGTTGCTCCCGGGTATTCCACAACGCTGAACAACTCATCCTGGAAATCCGGTTCACCTGCCTGCCCTCCTGCCCTTACACTACCACGGAACCTTCCCCGCTCAGGACAGCCGACACACACCACCAAACCCACCCGGACCGCACCCCCTCTCCTTCAACACTTACATCAGCCACCTGCACATTAAGACGAAGATTTTCATAGTTCCCACCCTCTCCAGAACTCCTCATTGGCTAAGATTTTAACACTGCTCTCCTCTCTTCCATATCGTACCTAATCACCAGCCCAGCTCCCGTTGCTTTCTTGGACCTGCCACCTTGCTTTATTCCTCTCTCCTAGCCAAGACCCCACACCCCATTTGTCAAGCCTTAAGCCATTGTAAATATCATCCTTGTGCTAGTTAATAAAATTTTTAAAACCTTTCCTCAGCCTCCGCTTTGAGTTCTCTGCACATGGGTTTGGTTTTGGTACTCGGCCTCCGGGCCTTTTTGTGACAATATACCTGTATGTGCACTGTAAATATGATCTTGAATGATAGTTTACAGTAATTTATTATGTGTCTTGTTTGATGCCCGTATTCATTATTATGAACAAAATGTTGAGTATTTTGGACTTTAGTAGTTGTTATAGTTTAGTCTCAGTTTTACTGTTGAATTTGTTCCCTTAGAGTTTCCTGTCATAGCTTTTTGTGCCAATTTTCTTATGCGAAGTTCATTCATGTGTCTGTTCCCACCTTTAGTTATGGTTCTCACTTCACTGTTTTATTGTCTTTGTGTTTAGTTTTACTAATCAAATTGTCTTTGATTATTTTCACCTACATCTCATCATCCAACTGCATCCACTTCCTGTAATCATGGTACCCTCATTTATAAGCATATAAGTCTTTATAAGTCTTTCCTTCAGTCTTTGTCTCAGTGTCTCTTATCCTGCCTGGGATTACTCAGTTGGTTTTGAACTCTGTTTATTCGTTTCGTGAACTTTGTATTTTGGACATTTTATCAGTGGAAATAAAGGCTTTTTAATGAGTCAGTCAGTCTTTTGTGTTCATTTTAGTCTGGAAACATGAACATAATTACTTTCTCTTCAGGTAAATGCAAATTCAGTGACTGCTAAAAGTACTAAAGGGTGTGTGTGTGTGGGGGGGGGGGGGGGGGGGATATTTTGAGTACACCTGAAACAGCCACAGTTGGACTGAAACTTATTGGAGAGAAGCTGCTTCTAGTTTAGTTCAGTAAGTGTCATCTACAGATTTCTGTCCACTGATATGAGGTTTAGTAGATGTGTACTCATTTAATCTATTTAAAAGGTTTTTAAATCATTATTTTAAAAGAAACAGGAAATGACAGCATTGTTGTCAGGTGACATATTAAATGCACAAACCAACACATGACACTCCAATAAAATAGCACTTCACTACCTTAGGATTAATAGAAACTCATTCAAAACCATGACAGTAGTGATCTCCCCACAATGATGGTTTAATTGTGGAGATATTACTACTAAATATCAGAAACATGTATTTTGTTAGATCTTCGACTAGGCTGACCCCAGTACTGAACACCTTGTGTAGTAAAGTGTAGTATAACTAAACTGTTTTCTTTTCCGGGCGCATTAGGAGACTGAGCTATAACAAACTGTTATTGTTCTTTTTTCCTAGTTTTTGCTGGGATGGACAACAAGGGCAAATAAACATTTGTTACCATCTGCCTTCATGAGAATTACACACAAGGGTTCATTACTCAAAGCTTTTCAACACAGTGCTCTTTGGCGCCATGTTGTGGACAAAAGCATGAAAAGCAGCTTGAATCTACAACTTGATATGAACTGCTTGATAGTGACTGCAGAGCTGAGTTTACAGCTTCTGTTTAATATCATGTGACAGTTCTGTGTGATATTGGGCTACCACTGTGGTGCTTTGAACGTGTATTTTTTGTGGGGGGAGGAGGGGAGAACAATGTTATGTCTGTTTGATTAATAAATTTTTGATGAACAAACTTTCTTTGTTTGAACATGAGCCATCGTGTGTTCTCCCTTTGTTTGACATCTTGACATTTGAAAACATAACTGACAAAACAATCTTTATAATAATAAAAAAACACTCTTATAGTAGTTTGGGAGTATGCTTGTGCTGTGAGGTCCATGTGACTGCGTGGGTATGTAGCCTCTCCTTAGCTCTGGATATAACCACCTTCTCTCTGTTTCAGTTGACTCTTGCTAAGTTCTCCATGTCACCTGTCTCATTTCACTGTGTTCAATAAAGTTTTGTTAAAGTCATCATCTTTCTGTCCATTTAGTCTGCTTTTGGGTCTACTACTGAATGAAAAATGACATCATAGTGCCGTATCACCCCATTAGATCTCTTTGCTGTCAGACTGCGGGCTGATGTGGTTCCAAGAGTATCTAGAATGGGAGGTCAGAATGGGAGAATGGGAGTGGTCATTGCTGCAATATTATCTTGTTTCCTTGCGAACATTAGGACTGAAATTCTGGTGTGTGAAGAATTTGTATCTTGACCTCTTTTCATGTGTCCTGAAAAAACCCAGCATGAACACTGTTTTCTAATAATAAGTCAACATGTAAACAATAGCTTCATTAATGCCACACTTACCTCATCTAACAGTCTTCACACATTTAACTTCCCCGTTTCTAGTGTTCATCACAATTTTTTCCATTGTTGTACAGTCCGTTTAAAGGGACGACAGGGGAGTCTGCAAAAAAGATTAAATATAAACGATAAAATTTAAAGATAATATTCATTTTGTATGTACACTGGGAGAGAGATGGAGCTAAGGATGGTTAAAAGCTATGAAGTGAAATAATTCATTCAGCAACACGAGACAAAAGGAGTGATGTCACTATGAGGAAGTGGGAAGGAAGTTGATGCTGTGTTCATCTCTGAGAGCAAGAACAGAGACTGAGAGAGACAGAGAAGCACGATGGCTGCATTCACATGGATTCAGATGTCTTCATTACTGATACTGATGCTTCAGTTTAAACGTCACACATTCAGTTGATAAAGTTCATTATTATCACAAGTGTTGCTTCCTTATTCTTCCTTTAACTCAGACAGTCTTGATGTACCTCCTGACTTTAGCTGACTCTTGGAAACTCAAGTTAAGCCTAAATAAGTTTTGTATTTAAAGAGCAAAGAGAGTTTTGGGCATTTCAACAAGGAGAGATAACTTGAAATAACTGAACATGATTTATTTAGATAGATAAATTAATGTATTTGGCGATTAGACTCTGATAACCCATGGCAGAAGCTCTACACATGGTTATTTTATCATTTAGCTCTGAGAGTAGAATTCGTAAGATTTTTGGTTTTCTTTTTTTTTTTTGCTTGTCCCATTTGGCTCTTTTGCCATCAGAATTATTGTCTAAAGGCAAAGAAAGATGCCCAACGGATTTACTTTACTAAATGGACCTACCCAGCCTTGCCATAATGGTGTATTTGATTTTATTTTCACTTGTTAAATATGGGACAGACTTGACTGGGGAAAAGAAATGGGAGAAAGAAAGGGAAATAAAAACAGTGGAGAGGAGGGACGGGGATAAAGGGCAAAAAACAAAAAACAACAAAATAAGCAGACAAAAAATACATATATTACATTATTGTGCAGCATGTAATATCGACAGCACACAGTGTGCTTTGAGGTAGGAGCCAAAAAGGGTGTAGTTTGTGTGTGTGAGCACCCGTGTGTACACCTGTGAGCATGGACGCGCTTGTATTTAAAAGGTTCCTTCCTGTAATGATCTGCTGGAGGGTGTGGGGAGCCACAGCCCCGTCCTCCAGGGCATGAAGCAGGTATGGAGGAGATCAAAACTCCAGACATCCAGAGTGCCAGAGTGACCGGCGGTGGGGGAGATAGGCCTCCATACCTTGGAGGGCCTGAGATGTCCCCAGAGAGGTGGCGTCTGATACCCAACCTGACATATAGACACAGACATACAGGCACACACAGATACAGACATCCATTCCCACCCTCATGCTCTCATATGCACTTTACTCAACACTCACCCAACGTGGAGACAAACATAGAGAGACACTGTATTTTTGAGATTTTTGGTTTTCTACTTTCCTTGCTGGTTATTAAGCTAAGGCTGATGATGTTTAGTGTACAACAAAAGGTAGAAGACCAAGATCAGAAAAACATGTTCATCACTGCTCTTTACATTTCTTCTTTTGTAGTTGATTGCTAGTCTTTATTCCTCATTTTTATCTCTGGTCTTTCTTGTTGAGCTGCAGTAACTGATGTTATGGTTGTTAGCACCCCCTCTGCTAGGGGACAGGAGGGGAGTAACATACACGAACCCTCACACGAAAACTGAGTAAAATAAAAGGTTTTATTGCAAACTTCAAACAAAGGACCGACAGAGCTGTTCAAAAGACCACTGGGCGACCAATTAACATGTAAAGCATTAACACAGGAAAAAAAAGTAAAAGTTAAGGGTTAACTAAGGCAAGCTAGCATCACAAAACTCACATCAAACTAAGTTCAACCATATACAGGGTTTAACAAACAAAGTTCAAAAAGAGAGGCAGGTGAGGAGGACACGGCACAGCAGCAGCCCTGTAGCGTGAAGGCTCTTCAGCCTTTTATAACTGCAGATGGACACAATCAGCCACTTATTGGCTCTTGGAGTATCATGGCATCCCCAGGTAGCCAATCACCTGCATGGACTGTCACACTTCAGTCTGCATAGAAGAGGGCCGGCACAGGTCTCCAAGTAACCAGTCATCCACGAGTCCTGGCATGTTTGGATTTTCTTGAATAAAAAAAGGCAGTCTCGCTCCCTTCGAGGCTCAGGGCCGTAACATGGCCTATATTATAACTTTAATGTTATCTGTAACTATTTTTCTTTGATTTGGGGGTATGAAAATAAATCAAAAAAGTCAAAAGTATTTGAGATTTTATTGTATCTTTTGCGGCGCTTTCTCTCTTTGGCATCTCACACACATCTGATCCATGAACCTCAGACCACAGTACAAAAAACTATTATTGTCTCCAGTCTGACTTCCTGTTCATCTTCAGTATTAAATCTTTACCCTGCTAGTTTAAACAGCTCTGTTTGAACTGAACTCTAAACAGTCTTTTCTAAATAACATATAAATATATCTCCTGTGATATGTTTATATATAATTGCAAATTATACCCATATTGCATTAAAAAATTGGATTAAAGGATGAGCGATGTGGGGAAAAAGTGTGAAACTTAAAAACAGTTCAGTCACACACTTGTAGATGTGTCAGAAGTTCATCCGGTCATCATGAAACTTTTCGAGCACTGTTGCTGTTGAACCCACATTCTCACTAAAACACTTCCTCTTAACTACTGAGAAAAATTAGAAATAACAGGTATCTGACCACTAACACCTCTCATCTGTGTCCTTGTGACTGGTGCAGTCACCACTGTTAGAGCTGCTAATAGTGGTGACTGCACCAGTATCAGAACCTTCACATGATTCATGTATGCAGACAGACATCACCATGGAAACTGTTTTCTAATAATAAACCAAATGTACAGAAGAGCTGCATTAATGTCAACACTTACCTCATCTAACGGTCTTCACACCTTAAGTTCCTCTATCCTGTTATTGATTATTTTCTACTGATGTAGAGTCCTTGGTGATACGAGAGTCTGCAAATTACATTGAATATAAAAGTTAAAATAAAGTTCTTCACTTATTTAATATTTACATTTGGAGAGAGGGGGTAGGTAAGGAAACACCAAAGCTAAAAACTGAAATAATTCAGACACAGAGGAAAAGAAAAGGAGTGATGCCACTGTGAGGAAGTGAGCAGGAAGTTGATGCTGTGTTCGTCTCTGAGAGCAAGAACAGAGACTGAGAGAGACAGAGAAGCACGATGGCTGCATTCACATGGATTCAAATGTCTTCATTACTGATACTGATGCTTCAGTTTAAAGGTAAGTGTACATAGAAACACATTCAATTATTAAACTGCATTATTATCACAAGTGTTGCTTCTTTTTCTTCCTTTAACTGAAACAGTCATGATTAACTTTTTAACTTTAGCTGACTCTTTAATACAAAAGTTAAATCTTAAACTTGTGTTGTATTTAAAATAAACTTCACATTTTAAACATAACACTCATATTCATAACATATTTGATGTTTCACATTTCTCTCTCTTTTTCTCAACAGGAACAACTGAGCAACATCAAACTGTTCAAACTGTCACGGTTGAACGTGGACATGATGTTACTCTGCCTTGTAACACCTCGTTACAAGGTCAGCATAACTGTAACAGTACTACCTGGATCTTCAGTGATTCAGGCACCACAGTATCACTCTTTGAGTTTGGGCAGAATAAAGAAGCCAAACCTGAATCAGACAGACTGAGTCTTTCTGCAGACTGTTCTCTGGTTATAAAGAAGGTCACAGATCAGGATGTTGGTCCTTACACCTGCAGACAGTACAAAACAGCAACAGGATCACAAGAAGGTCCAGACTTTGTGATTGATTTGTCTGTTATTAACAGTGAGTATTTACATCTTAATGTTTTCAGCTCAAACTGTCCTGTTAGAACAACAAACTGAAACACCACAATAATTATGATCACGGTGATGAAGTTCATTTTTCTATTGTTGCTTTTCTCTTACAATATCTCCATCTTCACCAGTGTGTGTACATGAGAACAATGATAAAGCATCTTGAACAGCTCTGTGTTGACATATGAACACTGTAGACTCACAGTTGAGTGTCTGTATGAAGATAAAGAGAACATATCCTCAGACATGAGACATCATCATGAGACTTGTTAGACTGTTAAACATCTCACCACTGTTTCCTCTCTGTTGTTGTTCACTTACTTTCAAGTCTTTTCTTACTGTCAGTGTCTTTAATGATGTTATTGTTTTTCTTTAGGTGAAGATGTGAAAACTACAAAATCAACAACATCACTGACAACAGCATCAAATAATCAATCAGCAGGTCGAGACTGAATCTCTTTTTTATTAAAGTCAAATATTTATATATTTATAATTATTTATGTATTGTATTTCAGACTGGCTCTTAACTGTGTGTGGAGAGATTCAGTGTTTTGTTTTACATGTTTTAAATATTTCCAGTTCAGTTGTGGTTTACTGACATCTAAAGTCAAATCATTAACCGTACGCTCTGTGTTTCTTTTAGATTCAGGTAAAGACTCGGAAATAGCAACATCAACAACAGTGAAGTTCACCACAAGAAAATCAGCAACAGAACCAACAAACATATGGACAACAAAAGAAGAAGTAAAGACATCAGAGGGGACACTGACACCAAATAATCAACCACATGGTAGAGACTGAATCTGTCTTCTTTGGAAATTTTAATGTCAGACTGAGTCTTGTCTGTGTGTGGACAGACCGTTCTCACTCCCGAGGCATAATATACTTACGATTTGTCATGTCTCAACCCTAACCATAACCTTATCCCTAACCTTAACCACTTTAATGACGTTAGATAGTGTTTTCCAAAGTGATTTAAGTAAAATGAACGTACATGTGTAGATTCATTTCAAACGGTTCTCAAGTTTCCTCATTTTTCCGATCTCGTAATATAGGGACATGTTGGGTGCCCGGAAGTGTGATATACTGACGATTTGTCACCTAGCGTAAAATGTTAGGCTTTGGGAGTGAGAACATGTTGGTGTGCAAGAAATTCATTGTTTAACACATTTTAATAATCTCTCCAGTTCAGTCAAGGTTTATCGTCATTCCTGTGGGTTTAGCAGCACTCTTAATAATTGTTGTTGTGATCATCAGATGGAAGAAAACTAAAGGTGAAAACACTGACAGATGAACATTTAACATCATAAGCAGAATGAAGGAAATAAAATGTTGAATTCTTTGATTTCTAATGTGGAAGTTCAACTATTTTTTTTCTCTTGTCAGTAAACAAAGCACAACAGAGCGACAACATGGTGAGTTTAAATCTCCAGATAACAAGTTCTCTTTCACCAATGTTCTTTTCATCATCGTCTTTAGACTCTATAGTTCCACACCAGACAGAGACTCTAAATAACTTAAAGTCAGCTGGAAAATACTTTGAATCAGTTCCTCCTTGAAACAGTTTTGTTAATTCAGTATTATTTTGGTCACAAACTGTATTTTTGCAGCGACTGAGCTTAAACCCTGCAGACACTGAGTCTGGTCCAGGAACCAATCAGGAGACCAGTGAGATCTCTCAGTACTCCCAGTACAAAGTTACACTCAGTGTTATGTTTAGTTCAACAGAGAAGCTGAAAATGAATTTACTTCAATAGATGTGAAACAGTCCCATCATGAATTCACATACTGAACAGTCTTTATATTGTGTTCACTGTGCAGGCTGATGCTGATGATGGTGTTTCCTATGCTTCCATCAGCTTCACCAAGAAGACCAAGAATAAAGCCCAGGTAAGATTTTGGTATTTACATTGATGATGTTAGCAGTAAGTTTGTGATTTTTAAAGCTCCTGTCAGTTTATTTATTAAATAACATCTTATAATATTTTTTCATATAGGCTTGTGGGGATGATGATGACACTGTGACTTACAGCACTATGAAAGCTCCCTCCTCACCTGCTGGACTTTCCACTGATCCCAGCGATCTCTATTCCACCATCAACAAACCAAAGAAATAGGGTGTTACTCATGAAATGTTTCTAGTTGTTTTTTCTGGATGCTGCATGAATGCTTGGATCATAGAGTAACTTCCTGTTTGTTCTTTTTATAGTAACATATATGGTATAATACTGGGTGTATTTGTGCTGGGGTAACAATGGTTATGCTACAGAATTGCTCATTTTAAGATCTCCATTGTTAATGTAGTCTAGTGATAGTTACCTTTATATCAAATTAGATATCCACACAGAATATTGTTATTAAACTTTTATTCATTTGCTGTGTGCCATTTTTAACAATACAAAAAGGGCCATAAAACTAGGCTTGAGAGGTGTATCTCACTGTATCCATGACGATATTAAACTTCCTGTTTGTGACATCCAAAAACATGACAGCAAAAACGCTTAATATTCAACTTAATTTCACTTTTCAGACCCTTTCAAAACAAAAGAAAAAAGAATAGTGTTGATAACATGTCTGATTGTGCACACCTAGTTTTAAAGATAAGTGTGAACCAAAATCCTAAAGTCGTGCATACTGCTTGTGGGCTTTGATGCCAACAGGCTAACTTTCTTACTGCGCTGTGCAGACTTGCTTTCCAGTTTCTTGGTAAGTAGAGTTTGAACTTTTCTAATTTGTGCTAAACTTTCTGTTATGAATATAATTCCATGTCCATTGCAAATATGATCTGTGTTGTTGGATGATATAGGTTAAAGTAGCTTAAAATCCATCTTTTAAGCTGCTTTCAGTGATTATTCTAAAAATAAATAATGAGTATTTTGGAGTCATTGTTATAATTTAGTCTTAGTTTTAGAGTTTCATTTGCTCCATCAGTGTTTCCTGTATTTTCCTCTTGTATCAGCTCCCCATGTTAAGTTCATTCATGTGTTTACATTTCCCCATTTAGTTTTGATTGTCTCCTGTTTTTGTTTTTTTTAGATATATATTTTCTTGTCTGGTTATCCAGCTGTATCAATGTCCAATAATTACCCTCATCTACATTTAGCATTGTCTTTCCTTCAGACTTTGTCTTAGTGCTCGTTATTCTCCCTGTCAGTTCCCAGTTGATTTTAGACTCCTTTTTTATTCTCTCATGGGACTTTTCATCAGTTGAAGTAAAGGATTGCTTTTCATTAAATCAACCTTTGTTTGTTTTCCTTAGAAGTATGCAGAAAGATGAAGCAGTGCATTATATGTGTGTGGTCAACATTAGAGGGTTAAACCTCAAGAGCTGCTGTATTTTTACCGAAACACTTCCTCTTAACTTCTCAGAAAGAATGACTTCAGAGGTGGAATTGGAAACCAAAAGGTCTCAGACCACTAACACATTTCATCTGTGTTCTCACCTCACAGCTAACAGTGGTCACTGCTGCAGTGTCATCATGTTTCATTGCAAACTTCAAGACTCAAATTCCGACGTGTAATAAGTTTAAATCTTGACCTCTTTTCATGTGTGCAGACAAACATCACCATGAACATTGTTAATCCAAACACTTAACTCATCTAACAGTCTTCACACACTTAACTTTCTCTAATCTGTTGGTAGTCAAGACAACATCAAGACAATCATGTCAATAGATGACAAAGGGAGCCTGCAAAATGCATTGGATATAAAAGTTAAAATATTAGAAGTTTTTCACTCAGCTAACATCTACAATAGACAAAAGGAGGCTCAGATGCTTAAAAGCCATGACATATAAGCTTTGGATATAAGATCAGAAGTAAAGACATCAGAAATGACACTGACAACAGCAACAAACAATCTACCAGGAGGCAGCGACGCTCACTCTTCTTTTGACGACAAAAAGGTGAATATCACACTGACACTTGATCGTGTTTGTGTGGAGAAATTCAGTATGTTTAAAAAATTCCACTTCAGCTGTGGTTTACTGGAGTCTGAGTCAGAAGAAGGTCAGAAGAGCTCTTAGATTCACATCTAGACACTCACTACAATAAGAACTCCTCTCCTCTTTTTTCAGTATTATTACCTCCTTTTAAATCCCATTTATCAGTGTTTAATTAGAAAGGTCACTCTGGGGCAAACACGACGTCCAGCTGCTCTGCACTGAGTAAAGAAGGTGCACTTCTTTGTTTCATGCAGATTATTGCAATGATGTTATGATATATTGAGCAGGCAGCTGCCCAAGTTAACTGTGACTATCACCAGTTAATGTGGGCGTGGTTCCTAAATCAGCGGCAGGGGTTAGTGAACAGGATGTGAATAGGATGTATGTAGGCAAACTCAAGAATCCAGCGAGCTGAATGGTAGTTTGTGAGAAACACAGAGTTACGAACTGAAGTGGAAGACAATTTATTTTTTATATTACAATTATTTTATTGTAGTAAAAAAACGTAGTAATTAATTTTAGTTGACACATATCGATTTGTTTCTCCTAAATTGTTAAGTGTTGATATTGTTACAATATGTTAAATTATATTGTGTACAAAACCATTTTGATACAGTAGTTAAAACACACAGACTGCCTGCAGCCGTTATGGGCTATAGAGGGATAAATGCATTTCTTTACCCAGTGTGATTCCAAATTATAATCAGACAGCAAGTACCTGCTATGTGGTAACAAATGGTGGGAAACCTAAAGACAGTTCAGTCACACACTCAAGGATGTGGTAACCATTTATTTATCAGTGGCTCATCTGGTCATCATGAAACCTCCAGCGCTCTGTAGCTCTTGTACCCACATCACCAAAGCATTTCCCTTTCACTTCTGAGAGAAAAAATGACTTCATAGGTGCAATAAGACACCAACAGGTCTCAGATCATTAACACATTTCATCTGTGCTTTATTAAGCTGCTAACAGTGGTCACTATGAGGAAGTGAGCAGGAAGTTGATGCTGTGTTCATCTCTGAGAGCAAGAACAGAGACTGAGAGAGACAGAGAAGCACGATGGCTGCATTCACGTGGATTCAAATGTCTTCATTACTGATGCTGATGCTTCAGTTTAAAGGTAAGTGTACATAGAAACACATTCAGTTAATAAACTGCATTATTATCACAAGTGTTACTTCTTTATTCTTCCTTTAACTGAGACAGTCATGATAAACCTTTTGACTTTAGCTGACTATTAGAAACTAAAGTTGAATCTTAAACTTGTGTTATATTTAAAATAAACTTCACACTATAAACATAACACTCATATTCATAACATATTTGATGTTTCACATTTCTCTCTCTTTTTCTCAACAGGAACAACTGAGCAACATCAAACTGTTCAAACTGTCACAGCTGGACGTGGACATGATGTTACTCTGCCTTGTAATAATGTGATACAAGGTCAGCATAACTGTAGCAGTACTACCTGGATCTTCAGTGATTCAAGCACCACAGTATCACTCTTTGAGTTTGGGCAGATTAAAGAAGTCAAACCTAAATCAGACAGACTGAGTCTTTCTGCAGACTGTTCTCTGGTTATAAAGAAGGTCACAGATCAGGATGTTGGTCGTTACACCTGCAGACAGTTCAAAACAGCAACAGGATCACAAGAAGGTCCAGACTTTAACATTCATCTGTCTGTTATTAACAGTGAGTATTTACATCTTAATGTTTTCAGCTCAAACTGTCCTGTTAGAACAACAAACTGAAACACCACAATAATTATGATCACAGTGATGAAGTTCATTTTTCTATTGCTGCTTTTCTCTTACAATATCTCCATCTTCACCAGTGTGTGTACATGAGAACAATGATAAAGCATCTTGAACAGCTCTGTGTTGACATATGAACACTGTAGACTCACAGTTGAGTGTCTGTATGAAGATAAAGAGAACATATCCTCAGACATGAGACATCATCAAAAATGAGACTTGTTAGACTGTTAAACATCTCACCACTGTTTCCTCTCTGTTGTTGTTCACTTACTTTCAAGTCTTTTCTTACTGTCAGTGTCTTTAATGATGTTATTGTTTTTCTTTAGGTGAAGAGTCGGCAACAACAAAATCAACAACATCACTGACAACAGCATCAAATAATCAATCAGCAGGTCGAGACTGAATCTCTTTTTTATTAAAGTCAAATATTTATATATTTATAATTATTTATGTATTATATTTCAGACTGACTCTTAACTGTGTGTGGAGAGATTCCGTGTTTTGTGTTACATGTTTTAAATCTTTCCAGTTCAGTTGTGGTTTACTGACATCTAAAGTCAAATCATTAACCGTACGCTCTGTGTTTCTTTTAGATTCAGGTAAAGACTCGGAAATAGCAACATCAACAACAGTGAAGTTCACCATAAGAAAATCAACAACAGAACCAACAAACATATGGACAACAAAAGAAGAAGTAAAGACATCAGAGGGGACACTGACAACAGCATCAAATAATCATGAACATGACGGTAGTGGCTGAATCTCTCTCTTTGTGTGCAATCTTGACAGACATCTGTTTTGTTTCCATGACAGACAAAAAATAAATAATATTAATAATATATTTTTAAACACATTTACTTGACTTTTATCCTTTCCATTGTTGGTGTTTATTTATAATTTAGAATAAATACTGTAGCTAAAAACTCCACAGTGCAAAAGAACACTCAAACCTCATCACTACATGTTAGAAAATTGATTGTTTTTAAAACATTTGAAATATTTTGAGTTTTGCACTGAACAAAAAGTTGAAGCCAAAATATTTTTGCTCATTTTCAGATTGTCTGTATTTGCTGAGATGCATCTTTGTGTCTGTGGGTTTAGCAGCACTCTTAATATCTGTTGTTACAGTCAACACGTGGACAAAATCTAAAAGTGAGAAAGTTCACAGATGAAACTTTATACATAAAAAGCTTTGAGTTTTACTGTTTGCTCTATAATTTTTTTGTTTTGTCTTTTCAGGACACAAAACACAGATTGAAGAAAACACTGTGAGTCTGAACACTCAATAGTATGAGGTGCCGTAAGGGACATTATTACTGAAACGCACGCACACACTCCACTGAAAACCAAGGCATTTCAGTTGAACAGGAAGTTGTTTCCTGACAAGGAAACTGAAGGGAAAAGTGGTAGATTTCAAACAAACCACTACACAGATGTCTACTCAGCAACCTGCTAGTAGCTTAAGTGAAGCAGCTGCATTACTTAACAATATATTAGCTTTAGCATAAGTCAAAATTTAGAATAGCAGGAGACGGGCAATATCCTGGTTAATTATTTGCTGTTTGTCTTTTTTGGCAAAGAAAAAAATATCTTAAAATCATTAATAAAACCACGGAGAGAAGGCTCAGCGTTCCTCCATTTAGCACAATGGATATAATATGTACTCAAAAGTATGATGATGTTAATAATGTCTGAGACACCCAACGCTAGATGATCTATATAAAAAAAAAGTACATGATGTAATTCAAATGGTTGCACATCATTAATTTTGAGGGAAAACCTATTTTTAAAGTCGCACCAAAAGCACTGTGTGATAGGACATAGAAAAAAAAGATGATCTATGGTTTCATTTTCATCAGTACAAAAAGAACACTGACCCACCTCAAAGCCAAATCTCTTTTTTTTTAGAAATTCTGCCACTGGATTAATTTTGTTTATGACTTTAAAGTGTGTTTCTTTAACTTTAGGTAGAATAGGCTATTTCATAAATTTCAAGAATGCTTAATCCAGTGTATCTGAAATAACTAAATTAGATCCATGCCATGTAACCGTTCTGTCATAACTATGAAATATTTTGTCTTTGAAGAAACAACTAATACATTTATTATTGCATTTTTATCAAACAACTGACATTGTCCTAGCAATAAATTAGAAAGCACTGATGAAAAATTATTGTACATCATAAAGTTTTTGATCAAATGAAGCAGAGGCAGTGGGATCAGTTTACAAATTAGATACAACTAATTTTATCTTTCAAAAAAAATAGATGTATCATCTGCAAATTGACTTATTTTGAAGTCTTTATTAAAAATTGATATTCCTTGTATGTCGTTAGAATTCTTGATTAATAGTTTTAACAGTTGAGTTGCCAATATAAAAAGCTTAGGGGAAATAGGACATCCTTGCCGAATTCCGCGTTGCACCTTGAATTCATTCCTGGATTCAAGGAAGCTAATATATTGTTAAGTAATGCAGCTTCTTCACTTAGGCTACTAGCACAGCGGTCCCCAACCCCGGTCCCTGAACCGGTACCGGTCTGTGAGTCGCCACCGGGCCACAAGAGTTGAGGCTTGAGTTTGACATTCGTGGTTTTCAAGGTTTTTATCATTTTTTAATCGTTATTTTTATATCGCTTATATTGTTAACTGTTTCCCTGGGTCTTTTCCCATGTGTAATGAATAAACCTTCTTTCTTTTTTTTGGTACTGGTTTTATTTTATTGTATTCATCCACGGCACCTTAACGGCCGGTCCGTGAAAATATTGTCGGCCATAAATGAATGGTCCGTGGTGCAAAAAAAGGTTGGTGTATTTAATTAATTCATTATGGCAGTCCTGGCGTTCCATATACTAGCAGGTTGCTGAGTAGACATCCTTGTAGTGGTTTGAAATGTACCACTTTTCTATCAGTTTCCTTGTCAGGAAACAACTTCCTGTTCAGCTGAAATGCCTCGGGTTTCAGTGGAGTGCGTGAGAGCGTTTCAGTAATAATGTCCCTTACGGCACCTCATATTGCTGAACCTGTATTCACATGTATGTCTGAGCTGTGTATGGGCTTGAACAGCTCCATCTACTGACATAATGAGGTATAACCTCAGTACGCAACATATAATAATGTATACTTTATTGATCCCCGTGGGGAAATTTGTCTCTCTGCATTTAACCCATTCACCCAGTGAAGCAGTGGGCAGCCACCAATCAGGCGCCCGGGGAGCAGTGTGTAGGGTCAGACTCTACAGATCAACACCTTCAACATCGACCCAGCACAGAAATGACTCCACTGATGTTTAAAACATTTAACTTTTGATTTTTCTCATATTTACAAACCAAAACCTTATTTTCTGTGCGGTTATCTTTATCTAACAAGACAATTCACTTCAAATATTTTATATGGTATACACCTTTGTTTTTCCTCATTCAGCTCTGAGAGTAAAATTCACAAGTTGTTTTTATTTTATTATATTCTGTGCACAGTTAGAGGTAACACACTGAGATACTGTCATGGCCTCTGCCAAGCAATAAATTAACCGAATTTCCGTTCAATACTGCCATGTACTGGTGAAGGGTCAAAATCAGAATGGGCAGATGAGAGGGAGAGAGCACAGCAGGCTGTCCATGATGGATATTTGTTTTTCCTGTATGCGTTATGGTCGCTGACCTCTAGGGGCTCTCCCTGTGTGAGAGAGCTCTTTCTCCTCCTCCTGTGTTCCAGGTCTGCCTCATAAGCACAACTGAGATGTGTTGCAGCTCGTCAGCCACTGCATAAAGACTGCCATCTCAAAATGCCATGCCCTTTTTTCTTTTTTTTCTTTCAAGATTCTCTGGGCTTTGAGATGCAGTGATTTGGGCAGGGGACAGTCGCTATGCACTTGTGAGTAAAGGTGTGCCTTTACAATGATGACTGTAGTGATCCACAGTGGAAGCAGATAGGGGCTCTCTGCCATTTTTGTTTCAGCGGTTTTTCCCGTTTTGTGGTCAGACGGGGAGCTCAGCCATTGTAGTTGTAGTCTTTGTTTTTGTACAGACAGTGTGGCCTCAGTTGTTTTTTTTTGTTTTTGTTGTTTTGGCCTTGGAGACAATGACGTCTAGAGGTCCACTGTGTTTTATTCTGGTCCTAATTGGTTAATGACATTAACTTTGTTGTTTGTTAATTTATTTCAAACATGTAAACAACAGGTACATTTAGTAAAGAAAATGGACCTGTATATCTGTTGATGCTGGACACTGGTGCCGGTGGCGCCAGTGTCCAGCAGCCTGGGACTGGGACTCCTCAAACCTGCCTGATGCACAGCCACAGTTCAAATAAGATGTCAAGGAAGCGCAAACCCCAAATTTGTCGGGTTAAAGTTTCAACGATGGAGCAATAATCTGAGATGATTTGAGATGTGAATACCACTGCTGCAGTCAAGAAAGAAGAGCCATGGTTTAAAAGATATGAATTAAGACAGGCATTTCTACTGGGGAATGCAGTGGGGTTAATCCTTCACCTATCACTCTTTATGCCAGCCTCCACTCAGTATTATTAAGACACAGAATGAGCATGAATACATCTTTATTATGTTGTTATAACACTGCCAGTACTATGCAACAGCAGCACATAACTTCTAATAAAAAAACAATGTGGTGTTAATGGTTGAATAAATGTTGTCACTTGAATAAAAATCATGTCTCATAAAATTAAAAAAAATCAGTCACTTGGTCTGTTTACAGATGTTACATGGCTACTAACGGACTGAACCTTTATTTAAATCTGGCCTGGACAATACAGGATATCGAACTGTTTTTTTTGAAGAGGGTTAAAAGTTGAGTCACAAGATATCAGTTTTCATCATTATCATTTGTCAGTTCATTAAAAACACTTCAACAACAATAAACTACTTCTGCTCCCAGCATTACTTCTAGTATGACCATTGAACTGAAACCTCTTAGAAATCAATCACTTAACAGGAGGTTGAGATCAAATCATGTTTACATTACTAATATCAAATGGAAATCTTGAGCGCCCCTCACTACTTGTTTCCAGTTGAATGGAACAGAAAAAATTAGAATAAAAACTCACACTAGATGTCAGAGTTGTGCTCCAGCATTAACAGATGCTGGTCTACAATATAAGGACAGGAAGACAGCAGGAAAAAGCAAAGTTTGAACCACACTGACCTTAATAGTTTTGTTATGGTGAAAACATATTTCGGTGTTATCCCATAAAATGCAGAGCTTCAGTTATTAAATGTCAAACGTTTAGTCAAATAGAAAAGGCTGATGCAAGTCTGCTTTCATTTGTGCTGTGAAACATGCCAACGTGCATGCAGGGTGAGAACAAAGTTTATTATAAATATGACTGCCATAAAAAAGGGGGGGAGAAATAATAAAACATAAATTGTCTAATTTTTTACACAGTCCTTCTAATCTTTGCTTAATATTTTGTAAGCCACACTTTTAGGTCTCTGAAGAAACCACAACATCAACACCTCACCTTATCAGCACTGTTTGCAGCACCTGTAGCAGAGTAGCATTACAGTACAGTAGGTCATGGTGACTCAGAAGTGTCTTAGGAGTAATAAGCTTTTGTAAGGCATTACTGGAAAGTTTTGAATGAAATACCCCAAATGACCCTTTTCAGCATCATAAACGAGCTGTACGTATACACTTTTTGCTACATTTAGGAAGTCACTTTTATTTTATTTTGAGTTACTGAATGTGATCTATTTAACTGAATTCTTCTCAGCTTTCTACTGTATTGTTGTTCTTTTATTGTATTTAGGGGATTGACAGAACTAGAAATGAGTACATCAAAGGTTAAGAGGTTTGGAGACAAAGTTAGAAAGGTAATGCTGAGAGGGTTTGGACGTGTAGAGCAGGGACCGTGGAGAAAGGATGATGATGATGGAGCTGAAAGGTAAGTGGAAAAAGAAAAACCCAGAGAAGTTTTATGGATGGACAGGGAGATTGTTGGTGTGACCCTAAAGCAGGGGTAGGGAACTCCAGGCCTCAAGAGCTGGTGTCCTGCAGGTTTTAAATGTGTCCTTGATCCAACACTGCTGATTAAATGGCTAAATGAGCTCCTCAACATGTCTTGAAGTTCTCCAGAGGCCTGGTAATGAACTAATCATTTTCAGATTCAGGTGTGGTGACCCAGGGTGAGATCTAAAACCTGCAGGACACCGGCTCTCTCCCTACCCCTGACCTAGAGGCTAAGAATGTGGAGGATGATGTGCTGTGGTAACCCCCGAAAGTGAACACCCAAAAGAAGGAGAAATATTAATAATTTTACCCGTTGAGCTTAATTGAGCTCATTTGTTTTCTCTTTAATTGGGCTATTTTGTTGAGCTATTTTAATTCATTCAAGCTATTTTGTCACAGGAGTTTTACTGTTTTGGCTCCAGCAGCTATCGGTATCAGTTATCTTGTAAATTATTTCGGCTCTAAAAAATCTACTTTTATGTGTAGATTATGTTGAAGAATATCAGAAATGTGCTATTGTGTTTATTATAGAGCTCATCATGATAAAAATGTTCTCGTCCATCATATTACAATACAAAATAATTCATATATTAAGCAAACCCTCAATATTTTAGACAGAAAGTAGGCTTTACATTCGGAGAGTTGAACTGAATCAAATTAAGATTGGACAGGTGTACCTAATAAAGTGACCACAAAGAAAACGCAATCTCTCATGAAGGTAGATGCTGGCTTCACTTCATGAGATCACAACCCACAAAGATTAGAAACTAAGTCTTATAATTATTTCCCTCATACGTACAAACACCATCAAAAGAAATCTGCAGTGGTTAGTGACAAAGTCAGATATAAAACTATATAAAACTAAAGTAAAATTAATGTTTTAAAGACTTTTCAGTCTTAACAGTCTAAAAATGAAAAAAAAAGAGACTTGCAAGTAAGTATGCAGAGGTCCTGACACAACTCAGAACCAAATGTTCACCAACACTTAAAATTAACAGAGAATAACAATAATAAAAATAAAAAATTATGCGTTTTCTAATTTGAGACTAAAACAACACCAACTATTCATCCTAAAGGCATCTGATGGAGGGTAAAGAGAGTTAAAGCACTTTAAAGAAAATCAAACACAGTAAATACAGTCATGGGTGTTTTTCATTTTACATAATTTCACTGATTAAGAGACAATTTGTGTTAAATGGTTCATTTATCCAGCTCTATGGGAGTGCAGAAGAAATGAGAGAAACAAGAACTAAACACATTTATACATTCAAAATAAATTTGTAAAGAAATATGCACATTTATAGGAAAACATCACAGAACTGATTGACATGACAATTTCCCACTGTAGGAGATACAAAACACAGAGTACATAAACATTAGGCTACATGCTGTCGGTTAAATAAGAGTGAATATCCTTCATGTTACATGACAGTTAGCTTCCATTCATCACACCCCAGTCAGCTGCATTTATGTCAGTGGAGGAGAGCTGGGAGGATGCATGCACTCTGACTGAAGGTCTGCACAACATAATCAAATGTGACATAAAAATGTGAAATAAAGAAGAGACAAAATAGTTGTTTTTAACATTTACTGATGTTTTTCTTTTTTTTTGGTATAGGTCACCATACACTGTGTTGCTGGGAGCGGCCAGCCCAGGTTTGAATCTGACCTCTTTCTCTCCCTCCACTTTCCTGTCACTCTTCACTGCACTTATCTAATAAAGCCAATAAAGCAACACACGCATAACTTGAGTTAAGATTATTTTTAACTGCTGACGTTGAACCAGGTTTTGGCAAATAAAGGATTCTTACATTTCAACAAAAATAAAAGAACAAAAAATCACGCCATGTCACTCACGGGTTAATTTCTACGCAAACAAATTAAACTATGTTTGTTTCTGTTTCTTGGTACATAACAAATTTTCTAAGGTTTCCGACTTCACAGGTTACATCAAATAATCCTACACGAACAGAGCTTTAATTAACCGGGGGTACATCCTGTAGCTACCTCCACTAAGGAGGCTGTGTGCTTGGTTAATTTGTCAGTTTGTTCACAGGATTAAGGAAAATGTTACTGATTTTATGCGCATGAAATCTTTACCAGAGGTTTAGAAGTGATTATAGCGAAAAACTGGACATTTTGTGCCATATATTCACTAATATCAAAAGCAAAATAAGAAAATAAATGTGTAATATGGCCTTCAAGTTCTCAAGAAATTATCAGAACATTATCAGGAACAAGAGATTCAGTTTAGGAGGGAATTTCCAGATGTGTTGGTGATACGTGGTTTCAGACTGCTCATTATATTCTGTAACTGATGGATATGAGTTGCAGTCATACAATGGACACGATTACTTGCTTAAGCTGTTTTGCACTTAATAAGAACAGTACTGATGTTTCCAGTACACTTTAGGAAATAAAGTGTTGGTTGATACAATGTTATTTTCATTTCTTTCCTTTTACATTAGATTTGCTTCAATGCTACTTATATGTCACATGTACATGCCAAAAAGTCTGTAAACTGGCAGCAGGTTTCACTTAAGAATGGCAACTAAATACAAAATTATATAAAAAAAATCTGAAATGAAAACAACATCAGACAGACAGAAGAATCCAAGCCAGTGAACAGTGATCCTGTCATTTCCAACATTACTTCACCAAGGATGGTGATCAGTCATAATTAAAAGTGATGAGTAGTATGAAGTTATACTAATCATACTCGAGAGGCACAGAATGTCTTCAGAGAGCGTGACTAGACAATTACAAGTAAACACTCCACCTGGCAGTCTCTGTTCAGGTTAACCTCTGTCAGTGCGCCCCAGGGCAGCTGTGGCTACAATGTAGCCATCACCAGTGTGTGAATGTGTGTGTGAATGGGTGGATGACTGAATGTAGTGTAAAGCGCTTTGGGGTCCACAGGGACTGAGTAAAGCGCTATACAAATACAGGCCATTTACCATTTAAATCAAAACATGAAAGACAAGAAGAGTTTTATGAAACCTTTTAAAACAATAAGACAATTAAAGTTGGTGAAAACAATCTGTTACAGATAAACACGATAAACTACATTTCTCAAGGTTATACAACGACAACCATTTCAAGACAGAAACAGCCTCTGGAAACGAGCAGTCTGAGCTTTCCACGCTCACAGCTTGAGAACATGTCTTCAAGGCATCCACCGTCACTTCCGAAAGGTGGATGCAACACATCTCCATCAGTTACAGAATTGTCTCAGCTGCCGTCTCACAGGTTTGTCTTGTGGAAAACTTATGCAGACGTTTTTCTCGCTTCACCGTTTTTCTACTTCCATTCAAATCAGCTGCAGACATTTGAAATGTGAAGGAAAGTGTGTTTTTTTAGGTCTTTTTAAATGTTTCTCTGTCGCTTTCCAGCCTCAGCGAGAGGCCCATGATGCCCGGTCGTTTCAGGCTCCACTGGTCAATCTGTCTCTGCCGCTCCTGCTGCTCGACCTCCGATTCGCTCGATGAGCTGCCGGTATTGCTGCTGCTACTGCTACTGCTGCGCCCACAACCTCCGCCTCTGCTGCTACCGCCGAAAGTGAAGCAATCCTTCTGCTTCCTATCAGCCTTCCCCCTCTCCCCTACATCTACTCCTTTTTCCTCCTTCCCTCTCCTTGTATCCTTCACCATCCCACCACTGTCCTCCTCAGGTTTGTCAGCCATTTCCATTTCGATCGGGGCCTGCTCCGGCCCCAGCACGGCTCCTCTGTGGTCCATATCGACCCACACTGGCCCCGGAGGAGGCTCCAAACTGGTGTACTGGAGCATCGGCTGTTGGGGCTGGGGGTCCACTTGTGGAGGAAGGTTCTGCCTCTCTGGATGGAGGTACTGAGTTTGGTGCTGGAGGTGATGCAGCGGCTGAAGTGGGTGCTGCAGAGGCTGGTGCTGGAGCTGGTGGTGCTGCTGCTGCTGATGATGGTGGTGATGTGAGTGTTGTTGATGGTGCTGCTGCTGATGATGATGAGGATGATGCTGCAGGTGATGATGGTGGTACTGATCAACAGTCTGCTTATCCACATTACGGACGACCTCTTTGGGCTGGTTTTTAAGGAACTTCTCAAACTTCTTGGAGGCTTTTTTGTTCGTCACAAACCAATCCTGTTGAGATACATGCAGCACGAAGGGGTGCTATTATATAACATACACTAAACTTGCATTATTTATTATTTATTGCATTATAGGCCAGAAGGGGGCAGCTCGTCTGTTTGCAAAAAGAAATCTGATTCTGCTGTTGTAAGTCTGAGACATCACTTTATTCATGACTTTAGTAAAAACTTTCCTGATGAGTTTAAACAACTACACTATGGAGCTGCTCATATCCAACCCCTGATATAGAGTATATGCATTCATGGCAATGTCATCTACATATAGTTACAAAAAAAAGGCTCAAGCCAGAAACTTGTGAACTTTTCATTACCTGTGAATGGACAGAGTTGATGTGGTATTTCACTCCACTTTCAGAGTTAAACTCTTTATTGCAGATCAGACATCTGTATTTACCGGCCTCAAAGTCGCCCTGAAATCAGATCAGGAAAAAGCAGCCTTGAAAAGATTATAAGAATTTAATGCATATAAAGTATTAACTGCGCATAGTGCACTGACTTTTATATTTCACTTAATGGTCTGAGTAACTGACTGAATAATTTTACAAATACACACATTTTCAAAATTCTGTTCAAAGCAGCTTTTACAAATTTAACACTTCATTCTTTAATTTACAGGAATCATCCCAAAAAATTGAGGAGCTGACTAAAAGCACATGTAAATGCCGGTCCAGATGAAGCATTAGAAGGGTTTCATGCTAATACATTGATGAGTTTCAACTTAACTATACCTGGTGTCATTTAATGTATTGCTAATCCTAGAATGTTTGTAGGTTTGTTATTTCCTAAACAAAGAAAAAAAGAGACAAACCCTCGTGCAGAGTCCCAGATGAGCTTTGAGTCCAGACACACTCGTGTAGGTGCAACCGCAACCCTGAGGACGACACACATTCTGTTATATTATGGGCTTTGAATACTGTGTTAACCATGTTATGGACATCTGCTCCCCTTGACATCATACACATCCACAGGGATTACTTGTACATACACTGACCTCTCTATTTGAAACTTTGGCCATGTTTACTATGAATGTTCACCAATGCAACAGTGTATATATGACATAAAATAAAATATAAAATATCTCCATATATCTCTTTAAAAACATACATTTACAAAGAGAAACATTTCAGGTTATTGAAAAAATAATAATAATAATGGATTGCATTTATATAGCACTTTTCTAGGCATCCAAAGCGCTTTACAATTCCACTATTCATTCACACTCATATTCACACACTGGAGGAGGCAGCTACAGTTGTAGCCACAGCTGCCCTGGGGCAGACTGACAGAAGCGAGACTGCCATATCGCTCCATCGGCCAACAAACACCAGTAGGCAGTAGGGTGAAGTGTCTTGCCCAAGGACACAATGACCAGGCCAGACAGAGCTGGGGATCGAACCGGCAAAGTTATGCTAATTATACTTGTTCTTGACATCTTGATCCAATTACTCAGATAAGAAAATGAATAAGTCTGCTGATTTCAATTAAACAGGTAAAAATAAGACTTGTTGTTTTCTACCTGGTTGGGGCACTGGACTTTCCTCTGCAGCTTCACCTCATTCTTCCACTTCCTCAGCACCTCCTGGCTGAAGGCAGGGAGGCCAGGTCGGGCATATTTCAACTGAAAAGAGCGTCAGGAGAAAGAAGAAATGCATTTATGTTTAGTACAAACTCAATTTTAGTGAATCTTCTCTTACCTTCTTGTCATCTGGTACCAGGTCGGACTGAAACTTCCTCTTGGGCCAGTCTTTGGGCAGTTCATTGTTGGCAATCTCAGCCAGGTGGAAGTTGGCCACCTGGGCCGAGGCTCTCTGCACCCTGCCGCTGGGCGTCCTCTCTGGATTAGCCTCCCTCTGAGCCTTCAGTGCCTCATCTTCCTCAGTCTTCTGTGGCGTCTGGATGAACCAAGAGAATAAACTTAATGGAGATGAGGCACAAAGAGTTTCACAGACACTCGAATTAAAAGGACAGGTGATAAAACAAGGCTGGCATCTTGTCTAATTGTCTATTAATTTAAATTTGAATGAAGAGTATTAACGAATTACAATTTTTATAGTATTTAGTGGCTTCGATGACATATATGACTCACAGGAGTATGCTCTGATTTCAGGTGATACTCTAGACCAGCCTTGGATTTATACGTCTTCCCACAGTGAGAGCAGTTCAGCAGCATTTTCTCCAGCTCAGACTCCTCCTTTCCACACTTCTTCATGTGATACACGTAGCCCATGATGCTGGTAAATGCAGCATTACAACCCTATAAAGAAAAAACCCCCACATTTTTTCACACCACCAGTTTAATCTTTTATCTTACTTTCATCAAATCTCCTTTCTTAAAACAGCACAATCCGTGCAAATTTTACCTCTTTGGAACATTTTAATTTGCCCAATCTCTTCAGGATTTTACGTAGCTTGTCTTTTATAGCACGATCATCCAGGTCCTTGGCATCATCAGCTGAAGGCTACAAAAGCAGGAAAAGGTAGCAACAAACTCAGTAAAACCATAATAAACTAAACTAAACTAAACTAAGACTGAAAATGTTTATTTCTGAGTAGTCTTACCAAGTGGCTGTGGTCAGCCATGATGTGATACTTCATCCCTGTTGAAGACTTGAGCTGTTTCCCACAGTGTTGGCAGGTAAAAGGTTGCTACAGATAACAGAGTGACACAGTGACTTTTTCATTTGGTAAACATTTACACCAGGAAAGAACACAAGCAGATTTTATGTTATGGAAATATTAGTCAGACTAGGTTTTCCCAGTGCAAATGTAAAGCACAAACCACACTACAGACCCATTCATTTTTTTAAAACTTGATGCTTAATATGAAGAGTGTGTGAACTGGTTTCAGTGCAGAATGTGTTTCATAGAAAATCGACATCCTGGAAAAAATTATAAAAAAAAACATACAAAGCATAATTTATTTACTCCAATTATTCCAAATAATGTCATTACTAGTAATAACTAATTATTAGAGTCTTCCAGGAGAGACAGTAAAGCAGAAGGCTCCTGCTAGATGGTCCAAAACTCTAATGTCACTATTATGCATGAAGGGCTCACCAGTCGGCAGTTCTCCATGTGTTTCTTGAGCCCCTCCACAGTCTTCCTGCTCACACTTTTACACTTTGGACAGGTGACTCTTCCTTTGGCAACAATCTGGAGCTGCCAACGTTCCTCTTGGCTTCCTAGTTGATGTCAACAAATAGGCAACTTTTCCTTTTTTTTAACTTTACACGACGCACAGAGCTTCACAAAAAGAAGCAGCTTACTCCTTACCTATTTTAATAATAATAATAATATTTTGATTAAATCACAGATTATCTTCAGCACCCACTTTTAATCATTCAAATTTAATAAAAGTTTTAGCAACATCTTTTTCAATTTCTTACAATCAGTTTAAATCAAGATAAAATACCACCCCCCCCCCCCGAATCCCCTTTAAAACTCATACTTGTGTGAAGCAAGAAAAATGCAGTCAGATAAAGCCTATTGACAGTTTCAATCAAAGAAGTGCACATAAAACATAGTGTAATAAGATTACTTTCTATTAAATCACATAAATCTGTGGTAAACAGCTGCTGCTCTGACCTGGAGGATAAGTAGGAGGTTCCTTCTTAGCCGGCAGGATTGAAGGCTTCTGGTCTTCGTTCGGCTGAGCTGTTGAGGCCTGACCAGCACTGGCAGCATCTGAACCTGCAAGATTCACACTGAATGACTGGATGCAATCAAGCTTATTTTTCTTTTTATACTATTTTATCATAATTATTATTTAATACGGTCAAATTTCCTTATTGATTAGATGCAGAGACTGCTGCCAAAGTTTGTCATCTCTCCATTAGCAGCATGTAGAATTTTATATTGAATTACTTTAGAAATAAAAGATAAAAGATACACAGATATATACAAGTATATACAATGTTTTCTTTTCAATGCATGAATGCTTGTTGGTTGTTGAATTATGATTACAGCATTCCTGCTACAGAAAGCCTGGCTCTTAGAGAAACCTCACGATAAGTTACAATGAGGGGAAAATGCTTCTCTGTAATGATTCTCTGATCAAACAGTGAAACAGTCATTGGCTATGGTGTGCCAGACGCTCTGCCAAAACAAATTAGTGGCTGATAGTACTGCTGCCAAGACTGAAAGGAAGGTGGTGCACTTGAGAAAACGGCCTCATATTGTTTTCCCATAATGGTTAGGGACAAACTGTGAAACAACTTTTCAAATTGCTGATTTATGTCTAACTATAGTTCTGATTTATAAAGTTACTTCAGTCCTAAGTATTATTAATAAGGAAATAATATTCAGTTTAAGACAAAAAAAGCAGCATGAAACAGATATGTGAGATAGAAATGTAACATATAGAGTTTTCAGTTATGCATTAAATGCAGACTCCTTGAAAACTTACAGGATTCTCTGCCCTCTGGTGGCTGTGTGAAGTTATTGGGTGCGGGGCTTGGCTCCATCTCTGGCCTCTGGACCTTTTTCATGTTCAAGTCTTAAAAATTAGACAAAATCAAAAATCATAACCTAAATGATGACATCTACTCTGCACATATATCGCCTGCACTTCTCTTATAAGCTGTCACTCGCACATGTGTTATAGGTTCTGGTTTTCGCTTGTAGCTTGCAGATATCATGAAAGAAGCTCATATTATTTTACGACATTTCACAGTGTTCAAAACAAAATCAGTCCATATGGTCATTTTTACCAGGTCTCCACACGTTCTCTCTATCCCTGTTTGTGTTGTTCCAGGCTTGATCTGGGCCTCGGCCAGTACCCCACCCTTGCTCCGGTCCTGACGAGTCCGGGTCCCTTCCTGGATCTCTGCCTCCATTCCAGGCCTGATCCTGTCCTTGATCTCTGCTAGCTGCCCAGCCCTGATCAGGACCCCGCTCCCGGCCTGTCATCCAGGACTGATCCGGCCCACACTGAGTTCTGTCCCTGCCTGGAATCCATATCTGGTCCTGACTGGAGTGTCCCCCTCTGTCTCTGCCAGAGTTCCACACCTGGTCCTGGGGTCGGTCTCTGCCTGGAGCCCAGGCGTCAGGTCCTCGCTCCCTGCTGGAGTTCCAGCTCTGATCATGAGGCTGGGACTGCTCCCCGCTAGCTTCTGGGCCTTGAGGCCAAACATCCTTCGCGACCAGTCTTGGAGGGAGCCTTGCAGTGGGCGGACCGATGGACCCTGGGTCTGACCCATTGGCCAGGCCATCTGATGACATCACAGAACAGCTGGTTGTCGAGTAATCTACTGTTCCCAGGGAAACACTCTGGAGGTCCTCATACCTAATAAAAGAAAAAAAAAACTTAAATTAAAAGTTTCTAAATGCTGATGGAGACAGGAACCTCATTTGGTCCTGAACAGATTATTTAACTGTAGTGTGGGTCAGAGGGTGTAAATAAAAGATATATAATAATATAGTGGATTTTCTGTAACCACTACATCAAAAGTACTAATGGTCATTAGAAACTACCCTGTCTGTAAACATCGAGTGTCCAGTCTCATAAAGTGCACCGTTAAACTCATACAGACATGCATGGTTCAATTCGTCCACATATCTGTTGTTGCAGTGTTGTATGCTACGTTCTGGATTTCCTGCAATACTTTGGACTCATGATAAATGAGGCAAATACACTTGTTTTCGGCTGAGAGTTGCGTACCTGGAGTCAAGTGTTTTGACCAACACATGAAACCATAACTTTACTATATATTAATAGATATTGTGAGTCTTTATTATATAGCGTGCCATGTGGAAAAACCTGTTGTAACATTTGAGAGTGAGGTCTATTTTGAGCACCTGACAGCTTGTTTTTTTCTTCTCATTTGTAAAATCTTTCGACCAGTTTGCTTCATAACCGGCACATTACAGTTTTCTACACCGTGTCAGGCTTTTCATAACCGAATCATGTCCATGACACAGAGGTAGCCCCTTATTTAAGAAAACAAATAAGAATAACTTAGATATCATTCATGTGTCTGACACAGCTCATTTGCAATGATTTTCTTGTTATGATGAAATAAGTTCTTCGATTAGTTTTGGCTGGTCCTTCTGTGGTGCCTCAGTGACTACTACAAACTGTCATCTGAAGCAATGAAAAATTGCAGTAAACAGTGTGTTTTTGTAGGGAAATCGTAAGTACAGTGAATTGTCATTGGCGATATGACCCAAAAAAATCATATCTCGATATTTTTTAGCTGGATGGCGATATACGATATATATCTCGATATTTCTTTTTAAAGCCATAAAGTAAGAACAAAAAGAGAGTTCTTAGTCAAAGCTGTGTCCCAGATGTCACACAGGCACTTTTATTAACATACAGCGTAGATGTACATGAAGAAATTACTCAAAAATAAATTATCAGCATTTATTAAATAATAATGCTCCATAAATTAAAGAAAACAATGTTGTTTTTGTGCATAACAAAAAGCTCACAATTGTGCAGTCAAAATGTAAACTAAAAGACAATGAGCATAATAACAAAGACAGACAGATTTCACAGCTGCTCTGTTCCCAACTTCTACTGTGTGACTGACAGCCTGGAGTTTGAAATCCTCTTTGTAACCATGTCTCTTAACAGGTGCCATTTATGGCCCTTATACACACACAGTACGGTAATATTATGTTGAAGCAGAGTACGTATCACTCCGCGAGGCTCCTCGGTAGCCGTAATGCTCCGACAATCCATCAAGCGCTGCAGCTTCGTAGCTTACCAAAGTTGTACTAAAACATTTTTTGACAGATTGCTGAGCGCCGTGTAGCACATAAAATCGGGTTCGCGGTCAATAAGCACAACCAGAATTCATACATAAGGTGCACTGTCGATTTTTGAGAAAATGAAAGGATTTATGTCGGTAGCGCTGTTAGCTCGTTAGCGCAGTTAGCTCGTTAGCGCGGTTAGCTCGCTAACACATTGACGCCGTCCAGCCCCACGCACGGGGCGATCTGCGGTAAATCGTTAACGGAGATTTGCCGTGTTCATCTTGTCATTGCCTGCAGGTGAAGCTATGGGGGAGGAGGGGGAGTTGTGTTCAGTGAAAGAGAGGCGAGGCCGAGTAATGTTGCGTAGAGACAAAAGTAGACGAAAGAGAGGCGAACTTGCGGCTGCACAAGTATAATTATAACGTAACATAGACTATATCGATATAAACAATATTGTCACATCTTATATCTCGTATGAAAATATATCGATATTTTTAAAAAACTCGATATATCGCCCAGCCCTATGTTTTTGCAACAACACAAAATAAATGAAGAGTACAACATGAAACAATATACGTGTTAATGTCACGATTTTGTCATATCGCACAGCCCTAGTGGCTACATCCAATCTGATCCCCCTTCAGGCCATTATAAAGAATACAGGTGCAAGCAACTTCACCTTTTGCGTCAATATTTAGGTTCATCTTTTATATACAGTTGCTATACTGCACAATATGAACAGAATGCAGGTAAATAAATGAACTATTTGTTTATTAATATAATACAAACATATATGCTTTTGAGCAGCACTTAAAAAAGCACTTTGCACATAAATTCTGTAGCAAATTGAATTAAATTAATTAATTAAACAAAGTTTAAACAGCCAAAACCAAGAAGGAGCACAACAGTGGAGCCGGGTTTTATGATTCTTTTAGATCTAATCTTATTTCATTTTCATTAATCACTCATTAATGATGGGTGTTCCCATTTGTTTAGTTTTTCAGTGCAAAGAAAAATTAAAGACCCAGGTCATTTTTTGTCTTTCTTTTTTCTCTCTTTTATTATTTCCCATTTTATACTCACATATCCTCTCACACCCTTCGCTTCCTGAGCTTGTGTATTTCCTCCTGCCAGAGTGATTACTTGCTCTTTAATCTGCCACCTTTATCTTGCATCCTTCCTTCACTGTGTCTGCCACTCTCTATGTACCAGACTCTGTCCTTTCACTTCTTGCTGTAAGATGTTTTTCACTCTGTTTATTCTGTGTAACAAATTTTTTTTGCAAAGCAAAGACTTCCTTTTTTGTTCTTGAACTTCCTTGCCCTGTGCTTTGCTTTTGAAGCCTTAAATTAACACCATATTCAAAACTGAATGATCCATAGCTCATTCTACCTGAACCTATACCAGCCATTTGGTTAATATCTGCATGTGGATAAGCAGCAAGTGCAAACGCTGAATTTCCTCATCTCATTAGGAAGTCTATCCTAACTGTACCTTTTATCATGTAGGAAATCTAAACAAAAGAATTCTGTATGCAGATTTTTAAAAGGCATTGCACTTATCAACAATGATGTATTTTACTGAAACCTGTGTACTTGTTTAGATATGATATCTGTTTACTGTGAATGACTTATATAAGAGTACAATGTATAATCACCAGGTTAACCAGCCTCTTACCTTTTCCTACTGTAAGTTCTCTTCATCTTTACTCCGTCTTCAGTTTGGGACTCATCCCCCTAAAACAGTCGATGAAAAAACTGTGAAGCAGAGATCCAGCTGTGCACATGAAGCTAACTGATTTTTTATTACCACACTTGAAAATGGAAACACAGTCACAGCGTTCATGCTAGCAGGACTGCCTGCTCCTTACATACACTATCTCAGAAACAATAAAAAACGTAGGTTTTTACATTATAGATGTGTATTCTTACCTCTGAGTACCCAACTGTATTTACTTCACAGGCTCTTTCTGGCATTCGCTGGACAGCAGCTTTAAAAGTGAAATTGTATTAAAAAAGACACAATTAAAAAGATGAAATTACCAAGTTTTACCAGTGTAAATGGCCACAGTGATGGATGCACGCTGCTGTGTGATGTGTTTTTTTTTTTACCTGGACATTGCACTCCACTTTTTGAAAGTGAGTGAACAGGCTTCCTCTTTCTTGGCATATACAAAGGTGACATATCCCCTCCGATGTGGCCGGGGTCCATACTAGGAGGGCCAACCCTGCTCAGAAATCACCACTGACAGCATAGAAAAAAACAGAACATCTAATAAAACAGAAAACAGATACCTCTACCAAAATAGCACACGTTATTGAAATACCTTAATTTGGATATATTGTATTTGTTTCAGGATGGGATTACATGCTGGCTTTCTAATTACATCAAAAGTAATTACACAGCCTTAAACTGATTGGAGAACTGTAATGGATCACTGACCTTATTAATTACATGATCAAATATTTACAGAGCCCTACTTATTAAATGACCTCAGCTTGTTACATATAAAGTAGGTTGGGTTGGTCAACCAAGTACATCTGTTGGCTCATTTAACCATTTCACCATTAACCAGCTACACCCCACCCTTTCCATTTTGTGATCCCCTACAGTTATGGGCAGCTTTCTGTTGTGATGTCTTCAGTATCATTTAGCTGTAGACTCTCTACTGGCTACCACAGCTGACAACAGTAGTTTTTGCTCTGTTTTGGAGATCTGCTGTGAGTTGGATGATCTATCTAAGGAGATGAAAAACTGCCCCGTGTGCCGTCGCAACATGCAGACTGTGGAATCCGAGTCCATCTGTGAGACCACAAACTCATCAGACAGGCAGCTAATTAAATTATTTTGCTAGGGTTATTAGACCATTTGCAGAAAGCACCAAATAAAATGTGTAATTCAACAACTAATTTAAGAATATATGTTTAAAAGATATGCAGTTAGTGGGAATGCATTAAGTGGAAACTCTAAATTGCTCATAGGTGTGAATGTGAGTTCAAATGGTTGTCTGTGGCTATGTGTTAGCCCTGTGAAAGACTGGTGACCTGTCCAGGGTGTACCCTGCCCCTCGCCCTAGGCCCTCCAACCCCCCTTTTAGAAATTCTCAGAAACTCAGATGTTTTAAATTTGGCCAGAGTTGCTCAAATATAAACAAATTTGATGATGTGCTTGAATTTGTAGTTCTGTATTTACAAACATCCATCCATCTTCATCCGCTGCGGATGAATTATTTACAAACATCTGGAATTATATTAACAAATCCTCCAATACCAATAACATCTAAGAGCTATTGCAGACATATTGTGGATCAATAACATATAAAAACATTACTATGCTGGCACGAGGTCATCCTGGGTTTATTACCAAGCTGTGATAAATGACACTGCTCAAAGAATTAAGGGAACGCTGGATCATCACAGTTTAATACAAACACATTTTAACTTCAGGGATATTAATGTGTCCAGTTAAGAAGCATAAATCATTTCACCTGGTTTGGTGCAAATGAAAGTGTCAGCAGGTGCAGCGGAGAGGCAACGAGACAATTCCCCAAAAAGGCAAGACCAATGCTCTCTTTTTATCCCTGCTGACTGATTTTTCTCTAGTTCTACTTTTGTTAGAGTGTAAAAGGATTCACACTGGTCTAACTGGACACACTGATATCCTGAAGCTTCAGTGACTCTATTATATTGTTATGATCGAGTATTTCCTTAACTATCCTCAGCAGCGTAATCTAGAATTTAACAAAAATGAAAACAAACGGGCACGGGGTTAGAATCATTTAATTTTTCTTTCCATCCAGCTTCTGCTATTTAACCAATTCAAGGTAGCGGAGGCAGGAGCTTATCACTTATTCAGCTGCAAGAGGCGGGATACACACTGGATAGGTTGCCAGTGTTTCATGGCTAACACAAAAAAACAGACAATCACTCACACCTGAGGCCAGTTCAGAATCACCAGTTAACCTAACATGCATTATAAGTGTGATAGACAGGCAGAGCACCCAGAGAGGCAAACTCCACACAGAAATACCCGACAGTGGATTCAAACCTTTCTGTGAGGCAACAGAACTAACCACTGAACCACTGTGCTGCCTTATTTTTATTTAATTTTCTCGTTTAAGTAAGTTTTCTTTAGTTTCCAAAGAGGGTTTGCTTAGATTAGTGTTAAAAATGTTTCGTTTTAATTTAATTTGTTACTTTCAGTGCTCCATTTAATGTTTTTGCAATTCGGTTTTTAGGAAGTGAAGATCAAATATCACAACAAAAGTACCTTCTGCATGTAGCTCACTCAGAACCAGCATGTCCTGCACATTTTTTACTTTACTTTAGCTTTATGTTCTTTTTTCCTCCCAAATTCTAATTTTAATCTTTTTTTTAGATTAACTAAAACATTTGTGCGCCTAGTTTATAATAATCTTTTAAACAAATACCTGCATTTGTTTAAAATGCAGGTTGACTTGAGACGAGTGTTGTTGTGATTTGGCCCAATATAAATAAAATTGAATTAAACTAAAAAAGCTGATTACAGTTATTATAATTAACTGAATCAAAGAGATCATATGTTATGTTTAAGACATTCATTCAAAACTAAGTCTCCTTTTTCTTAAAAATTTGTCTAGTAAACAAAACAAATATTTGCTGACATGAACTTAATAAGTCTTGCATAAGCAGCCATGCATATCAGCCTATTTACTCCCTTTAGGGTTCGTTTAGCCAAATATTTACTCTCCTAGCCCCTTTCAATCATGCACTCTTTATATTTTTAACACTAAAATTCACACTTAGTATTGAATTATTATTTTAAATGCACACTGAAGTGATTACATTAATCATAATTATGCAGAGGAGACTTTTTTTAAAGAACCTGATGAATCTGGCTTCAGCACCCGTTGTGTTTACAGTGCATGTGTTCATCCTGAATGTTATTTGTATAGTGCTTAAATATTTATGTGTCACGTTTGAGGACACTGGATGCCAGAAACTGTGATATGAAATAAAGCCAGAAAACTGTTAAAACGTCAAGTGTGTGATGTTTTTCTCGGTCCAGTAAACCTCTGAGACCAGCCATTCCCGGACTGAGCCAAAAAGACTTGCAGCCACCACCATCATTGTCTGTGTGGATAAGGAAAAAACTCAAAAATTGGCTTTTTCACGACGACGGGCAGAAAAAAACATCCGAAAGCTGAAACTGAAGGAGAACTGGTGGTAGAAAGGTTTCAAGCTCCCCTCCCTCTAAGCAGAGGTACTATAACCTGTCCTGTCTGCCTTTCATTGTTTCTTAGCGGAGGAAGAAATGCAAGAGAGAGAGAGAGAGAGAGAGAGCGCCTACCGTCCTACAGCTCACTCCCTCTGCAAGGACGGCTAGCCTCCATGTCTTCGGGCCTGGCCTCCTCTGTCGCCTTTCCCCCGGCAGTGTTACCACCAGGAAGGCTAACATCAAGGAAGGCCTGGGGTTCAAAAACACAGACCCTGGGATAACAGCTAAGCTGTGGCAGCATCTAAATATGAATCAGTGCGCACGTACGCCGGCATAATTCACCACAGTGTGTTCGTATGTTCTTCAGCGGAACGCCCTCCTGGTGGAGAGAACAAATAAGACCCGCATCTGCCGCTGCCTTCAGGGGCCGTGGGAAACACCGCAATTTCAGCGCTTCAGCTGTGGAGTCTGAATCAATAGTACGCCTCGGAATAATACAAAGCCGTTACCACATAGTCTCTGATTATGAACCTGTTATCAAGTGGAAAAGCACTTAGTAAATGGTTTTTAAAATGTTGCATGAAGAATTGGGAGTAATGTTCCAAACTGAAAAATGGAGAGAAGGAGACCACTGATACTTTTTTCTCTTCCTAATTCGTAGAACTCCCCTCCTCCGCATTATTACTTTTTACTTGTATAATATGGCACTTTTGAAGGATTGATTGAATGTTCAAATTGATTCTACTAAATTGAACACTGAAATTCTGTGACATGTTCCTCTTATTTAAGTTTATTAAATTGAATATTTTTGATTAATTTTAACTAAGCACCTAACATTAGGTAAGCAACTCTTGAAAGTGTAACTCCATTAGCTTTTTGTGACTCACAAGATGATTCGATTTCAATTAAAATAACAATAATAATAATAGGTTTAAATCAGGTAGCTTACTTAAAAACTTTACATTTTTACTTGTTATTTTCTGGCAACGTAATAGCCATTTCGTTCATATCCAAGGTTTTGATTATTGTTTCGAAAAATTGTTGGACTAGGAAACTGTAATTGAAATTAAATTGTCACTATTTGCTTAGCCCTACTAGTAACTTCAGTCAAGTTTTTTTTCTGTCATTGTTACATAGTTTTTTTTTTGTTTGTTTTTTTCATTTTACCTCTTCAGACCCTGTGTCTTCATGTAGGCACATTACATTTGAGCTTTTCTTCAACTTATACTTCATTCTGCTCATTAGTATTTTATACTTAATTTATTGTTTTGTTGCAAAATAAACCAATAATTCCTATATGAGGAATTAAAAAGTAATGACTCTCCTAAAATGAAGCTTATATATTGCACACATTGCCAGACTGAGAAAATCTCTGTTTAGCTTATTTTTTCCACACTTGCACACACTTACAAATAAAGTTATTTACCACTGAACCATTAATAAATAAATACATTTATTAATCAGCTTATAATCCAGTTAAGAAATGTAAGGTAAGTATGAGGAGAACCAACATTTTATCACTGCCACATTAGAGTTAGACTGTGGACAGCATTATAATATGAAATAAATGTGTCATTGTTAAACATGCAGACTTTAGTAGTCAGGGGGTTAATAATAGCCACATTAATTGATATAGACTGAAGCAAGGGACACGTTTTAATTGATGATGATCTAAAGCTATATGAAATAAACCAAATGACATGTTATCATTCTGATCTATTGCATACACAATCAGAAAAACTTTCAGTAAGTACACAACAATCATTCAACAGAGGCCCATTTCTACAGTAACTGAAATCACCTCATTGCCAATACAGCCTTACTCTTAAACCACAATTTGATCCAGTTTTAAAGAGTAAACCCCATCATCTGTTATTGATGCAGAATTTCAGTGTCACGCTACAGACTAAATATTCTCATTTTGGCATTACAACTCAGCATTAATAAAATAGCTATTCATTCAAACTGCTTCAGTACCTACTTAAAGGTAGCAATTTGAAGGAATTTGTAACACCTAATCCACTCAGAGATGAGATCTGGTTTTTAATATTTTACTGTCACGGTTTAGCTCCAATTAAATCCTTCCAAGATGACAATGCCTGGACATAGGAGTTAAAAATTATATTAATTTTGGACTGATGTAATGGAAAGTGCTCTCCACTGCCATCAAAGCACCAAATAAAGGATAATCTTCTAAATGAGTGGGGCTGGAATCCTCCATTACAATTTAGAAGACTTGGGGAATCATGACAATGTTCACCAGATGGGACCCAGACACATTACTGAGACACTTTATTGTTTTTATTATTATTTTGTCACTAGTACAATTCTTTTTGTTTGTTTTTTGTTTGTTTTATTTATTTATTTTATGATGGCTGAAGAATTTACCTTCAGTTTCAAAAATTGGATCCTTAAAGTTAAAACTACTTTCAAGTCTTATTTTTATTTGATAAAATTACAGTGGCTTGCAAAAGTATTCGTCCCCCTTGAACTTTCCCACATTTTGTCACATTACAGCCACAATGACTCAATTTTATTTGAGTTTCACGTGAAAGACCAACACAAAGTGGTGTACACCTGAGAAGTGGAACGAAAATCATACATGATTTCAAACATTTTTCACAAATAAATAACTGCAAAGTGGGGTGTGTGTAATTGTTCAGCCCCCTTTGGTCCGAGTGCAGTCAGTTGCCCATAGACATTGCCTGATGAGTGCTAATGACTAAATAGAGTGCACATGTGTGTAATCTAATGTCAGTACAAATACAGCTGCTCTGTGACGGCCTCACAGGTTGTCTAAGAGAATATTGGGAGCAACAAGACCACAAAGTCCAAAGAACACACCAGACAGGTCAGGGATAAAGTTATTGAGAAATTTAAAGCAGGCTTAGGCTGCAAAAAGATTTCCCAAGCCTTGAACTGTTCAAGCGATCATTCAGAAATGGAAGGAGTATGGCACAACTGTAAACCTACCAAGACAAGGCCGTCCACCCAAACTCACAGGCCGAACATGAAGAGTGCTGATGAGAAATGCAGCCAAGAGGCCCATGGTGACTCTGGACGAGCTGCAGAGATCTACAGCTCAGGTGGGGGAATCTGTCCATAGGACAACTATTAGTCGTGCACTACACAAAGTTGGCCTTTATGGAAGAGTGGCAAGAAGAAAGCCATTGTTAACAGAAAACCACAAGAAGTCCTGTTTGCAGTTTGCCACAAGCCATGTGGGGGACACAGCAAACATGTGGAAGAAGGTGCTCTGGTCAGATGAGACCAAAATGTAACTTTTTGGCCAAAATGCAAAACGCTATGTGTGGCAGAAAACTAACACTGCACATCACTCTGAACACACCATCCCCACTGTCAAATATGGTGGTGGCAACATCATGCTCTGGGGGTGCGTCTCTTCAGCAGGGACAGGGAAGCTGGTCAGAGTTGATGGGAAGATGGATGGAGCCAAATACAGGGCAACCTTGGAAGAAAACCTCTTGGAGTCTGCAAAAGACTTGAGACTGGGGCGGAGGTTCACCTTCCAGCAGGACAACGACCCTAAACATAAAGCCAGGGCAACAATGGAATGGTTTAAAACAAAACATATCCATGTGTTAGAATGGCCCAGTCAAAGTCCAGATCTAAATCCAATCGAGAATCTGTGGCAAGATCTGAAAACTGCTGTTCACAAATGCTGTCCATCTAATCTGACTGAGCTGGAGCTGTTTTACAAAGAAGAATGGGCAAGGATTTCAGTCTCTAGATGTGCAAAGCTGGTAGAGACAAACCCTAAAAGACTGGCAGCTGTAATTGCAGCAAAAAGTGGTTCTACGAAGTATTGACTCAGGGGGTTGAATAATTACGCACACCCCACTTTGCAGTTATTTATTTGTAAAACATGTTTGTACTCATGTATGATTTTCGTTCCACTTCTCACATGTACACCACTTTGTGTTGGTCTTTCACGTGGAATTCCAATAAAATTGATTCATGTTTGTGGCTGTAATGTGACAAAATGTGGAGAAGTTCAAGGGGGCCGAATACTTTTGCAAGCCACTGTATTCAGTCTAGATAAGCAGAGAAGAATTTAGCTCATACAAACACACCATGTAAAAATATAGTAATTACAGAATCCTAAGCATCAGTTTTCTCTGTCAGTGTTTCTCAGTTGTAAATCATGATGAACAATATTTAATTCCAACCGAGCACAGCATGAGCTCACTGAACAATAACGCTTAACTACAGACGAGGGAAAAGAGAAAAATAGAAATCAGCTGGTGGGGTGTTTGTTTGGAGCGGCAAGTCAGCTACTGATCATTTCTGAAACCTACACCACTGATGCCTTGTGGAGCTTCTATGAAGTTGTCTTTAAGGACACAGAAAGTGGAACTTGTGACACAGATCTGTCCATTTTCTTAAGAACACATCCAGCAGTGGGTTACAGGTAAATCACAAGTGCAACATTTCATTGCTTATTTTTTTTATTTTATTTTTTTTATCAGAGAAGCTACATTCGTACAGATTCATTATTCTTTGTGAATGTATCATTCGCATATGTTTCAGTGTTTACAAATGACAAAGTTTTCAAGCAGACCATGAAGGCATCAGCAGTGAAAAAGCCTGGGACTTGGGGGCGGGTCCCTCTCACAGCACTCTTATTTGTAAGGAGATGTTGAGTAGGAGATGTCTATAGGAAGCTTTTATATACTCACTGACCAATTTATAGGGTACAGCTATGTCTACTCCCATTTTCCTCTGCTTCAAAGTCTTTTTTTAATAAAAAAAATTTTCTTGTTATTGTTGGCAAGAAATGTTTGTAAAATAAAATGTTATGAAATGTACAAATCATTGCATTATTTATTTACATTTTACACAGTGTATCAAATGTTTTGGAAATGGGGTTGTAGATGCACATATGCAATTAAAGTTAACTGCAGGTGCAGCAACAAAGTGGTTTACATGTTAATGAATCTATAATTGTGATCCGGGAACACAATGATATGATTCTGCATAATAGTTTTACTTAAGCTGCGTTAACTATATTTTGAAGGATGAAGATGCATGGAGCAGAGGTAGTATTAGTTTAAATATCCAGGGTTAACCACTCAAAGCACAAGAGAGGTGAAGAAGAAAATGGAGGCCGGGTGGAGGTGAGTGGCAGGAATGGACAACAAGGAATAGCAATTTCAAAAAAAAAAATGTTAATAACATGATATATGGTTTGGACAGTATCACTGACAAAAAGGCAGGAAGCCAATCTGGAGCTGGCAGAAATAAGATTTTCTGTGAGTGTGGCCAGTTTGGACAGGATTGGAAATGAGTATATCTGAGGGACAGCTGAGGTTTAGCAGTTGGAGACAAAGAAGCAGATTATGTACTGGGCTGACACCTGAAGGGGCAGATGAAAGAAGACAGGAAGGAAGGAGAAGGGAGCAACTAGTTGCAAAAAGATCTAGAAGGGCAAGGAAGAAAAATAAAACAAAGCATTTTCCCGATGTATATGTAACACACACTTAAAGATTCTAGGTCTGACCAACCGTCTCAGCCGTGGGCAAAAAGATGACAGTCCATAAAAGGTAATTTATTAACACAATAATCAAACAGGTAAAAGATTAAACAGTCCAGTGTCCCATTTGCGGATCAAGTAAAAACACACAGTCCAATGCCAGAGCCAGTTATGCCCCAAAGCCAGTTGCACTCCACACATTGACTTCAACAGGGTTATCGGTTGTCCTCTGAGACCCACCGCCCTGTAAGTAGATAGCCAGTGGTCACTCCAGCCTCTGCAACTCAGCTGCCTTTAGGCTGAGGTATACAATACAACAGTTACACCTGCCTCTAATTAGTCCAACCCCATTACAGCCAATGGCTCAGCAGAAACGTGACACACATACAACCACTCCAAACCCAGTGCAACGTCACACAATAATATGGAGATGAATTAATACAGGCACATTAGTCTACGATGTTACAACACTGCCTAAGGGAAGCATGTGTAATGTAAACAGAATTGGTCCTATAGCACTGAACCCTGTTGAACTGTGTGAAGAGGACTCTGCTTTTACATGAGCAAATTTGAGTCTATTAGATAAATGTGATATAAACCACTGCAAGGCAGTACCTGTAATGCTTTAATTGTTTTAATAGAATATTATGGTCAACAGTATCAACACTGCACTGAGGTCTAGCAGGACAAGCACAGAGATGAGTTCACTGTCAGAGGCCATAAGAAGGTCGTTTGTAACCTTCACTAAAGCTGTTTCTGTGCTGTGATGAGCTCTGAAACCTGACTGAAACTCTTCAAATAAGCCATTCCTCTGCAGATGATCTGTTAGCTGTTTGTCAACTACTCTTTCAAGAATTTTTTATATATAAGGAAGGTTAGAGATTGGCCTATAATTAGCTAAGACCGTTGGGTCTACAGATGGCTTTTTAAGCAATGGTTTAACTACTGCCAGCTTGAAGGCCTGTGGTACATAGCCGATTATTAGAGATAGTTTGATCATATTTAAGATTGAAGCAATAATTAATGGCAGGACTTCTTTGAGTAGTCTTGTATGAATGGGGTCTAAAAGACACGTTGATGGTTTGGAGGAAGTAATTACTGAAGTTAACTCAGAAAGATCGATTGGAGAAGAAGACTAAATGAATATCAATGGTACTCAAAGTAGCTGTAGATAATGTTACATCTGTGGTCACCGGGATCAGTGGAAACTTCAGAGGTAGAGGAGGAAGCTTTCACGGTGATGTAAGTCACAGTGTCGCCACCATCATCATCACCAAATGACTATAAGAAAACATTATTTGTCATTAAAACCTTCCTTTCGTGTTCGGGTGAAATCTGACGATTTACAACTTAAAACACTCATAAATATTGTGTTTTACATCTGATTGCCTCAAGGCCTTATGACATCCTCCGCACTATGCACTTGAACATATAAAAGTGATGATCACCTCTTTCATTGAATTATGAGAGTTTTAATCATCCGTGTTACATCTGTGGTGTTCCCGGTCAACCATAGGAAATGAATGGGAATCCACTCATTCACATTCAGCTTTATTGATGGATTTGCAATAGTTAAAATAGGTGAAATACATTTGTTTTGCAAAAATCCAAATTAGCTGATCACAATAAAAGAAACACAATTTATATATGTGCAAAACACCAAAATGAACACGTCTGTCGATATGATGATAAATAATCAGGTCACAGTTTAATCATCAGCCTAATAGCAGTTGGAAAATGGCTCTGTATCCTCCTCATGTGACAGAGGCTTTAACATCCAGCAGGCTGACAACGATACCCCATCAGCATTTTGCTATTGAGGGGTAAAAAATTGTTCTTTCACCACGCATCATAAGCATCCTGCTGCACTCTCTCCTTTCTCATCTGTCCAACGTTTCTGTAGCCTCTGCACCAGTAGGTGGCAGTGTTGCGCTGAAAAACAAAGGTTCATGAATGTATTTGTTAGAACATGACAGAGAGGCCATGACAGTAGCTCAGTGTGTTACCTGTAGTTGTACATTTAAAAAATTAATTTCTATGAAATTTCCATCTGCTCACCTTTAGTTTTTGTCTATGCATAAAGAAAGGTGACACCTGATTTTGTACTGAAAAAAACAAAAACAAAAACCAAAACTGGCGTAAGGAACCAGTGACTGAATAAAAGTCTTTTTTATTGGTTTCTGTTAAAATCAGTTTACAATTGCATTTTCTCTCTCTCTGCTTTTCACCTTCAATCAGCTTTTATTTGCTTTTTCTTGTTATCACTCTCACTGACTGGTTTAAAGAAGTTCACTCTTAACCAAATTATTAGCTGTTCAAGCTCATTCTGCAGGATGCAGATTACATGAAAATTACAACCAGGAATCAGCCATGGAGCTCCACCTCCCAGCACACACCAGAACAGTGACTATGGGTTGAAACTGAAAAGCAGAGCTCACGTAACATCTGCTTCTATTTTTTGAAATTCAACAAAAAGAGAGCAAAGAGATCAGTTCTAACAGAGCTGCTAAAACTAGTTTAAGGTTTAAGATGAAAGAACAGGAAGTCAAACTGGAGAGAATAATAGAGACTAGTTTGCAGTCTATTGTTGTAAAGGCTCACCTTTCAGCACATTCACTTCACCAGATGCACCTTGTTTCTTTTCCTCACCTTTGATTGGGTGTGGTGCTTGGCCTTAATTGCACTCACCTGTCACACATTATATGTCACACAGTATATAAGGACTGCACTCACCTACCCCTCACTCTTTCTTCACTCCCACATGGGGCGGCAGCTGAGGTGAGTTTCTCTTTGAGTCTCCTGAGTTCATGTGTCATTTTGAGTTACTTAAATCGTACTTTGTCCTTTTTAGAGAGAGCAGTCCATGTGTCTTTCTTTCCTTTATCCGTTATACAATAAAACAACAAAACCTGCAAATGATTGATGACTGCTTATTTTCATTCTAATCGGATGAGCCCATGATGACGACTACTGAAACCCTGAACCTTCCTTCCTCCAAAACATGGTCCTCCGAGCCGGAGTAGCGTCAGCGTCATGGATTCACAGCAGCCATTGACTGAAGATTTGAGACGTTCCGGTCGTGAAAGGCGACCTCCTGCCCACCTGCAGCAGTATGACGTTCAGTATCCTGGAAGTAGAAGTGCTCGATGTGATACAGAGAGTCAAACAGAATGCCAGCATAGTGACACAGACACACATGGGCTGCAGGATCCTGATGGGGAGTCAGGAAGTCTACCAGAGACATCGCCTGCTCCTTTACCCACCAATCAAGATGAGGTGATGAGGGAACTCCTGATGACAATGAGGGAGATTAGGCAACTCATGATTGAGTTATCTCCTCCCCATTCTCGCAGTTCCTCCAGATCTTCAATTCACACTGTCTCTGATGAAAGCAAATCCTGTTTGCGGTTTACAAGCCATTCCCCAAACACATCAGCAACATGAGCAGTTCCCAGTGATTGATCCAGCAACATGTCAATCACCCTCTCAGCCCCCCCAGGTTAGCCGTCACTCTGGTGCAGTTCTGGCTGCTAGCCCTCCTTTCCCTAATTCAACAATATTAGATGCTGCAGTTCCTTCAAGTGGTTTGCCTAGACCAGTTTTTCCTACACCAGATGAGACTCCTTTTAATTTCCTGGCCACGCCACTGCAAGGTCCCCACCAGATTTCATGTGTTCAACCTGCTGTTCCTCTAGATGAAGACCCCGCTCAATCTCTCGTTTGCATTCCAGAACCAAGGCAGCACCCTCCTGTAAAACAGCAACCAGCTACATCTGATGGTTTGCATGCACAAAACCCTTCAGTACCCATTACTGCTAGTTCTAGTCACCCTGTTAGCACTAGAACACATGTGTATAAACTTGAGGGTCCTTCTTTCCCAGACCTTACCAGAGAAGATGAAATCCAGTATAGGCTGTTACGAATGGCCCTTACTAACCTGCTTGACCCTCATGACACAGAGCATTTCAAATATCATGTGCTTCTTGATCATCTGAAAGTAGACCAAGCTAAACGGTTAGCTATTTCCTTTTCCTATGCTCCTGACCCATACACTCAAGCCATCAAAGCTCTTGATGAGCGTTATGGGCAACCAAGACAGCTAGCATTGAAAGAGCTACGGAATATACTGGAGCTTCCTCCTATCAGAGCAGGTGATGGTCGGACTCTGGATACTTTTGCTCTTCGTGTACAAGCTTTAGTTGGTTTGCTTAGCACTATGGGTGATCAAGGACGGACAGAACTAAATTGTGGCTCCCATGTAGATCGCCTACTTGAAAAGTTGCCCGCAGAGCATTCCAGTCGCTTCAAACGGCACATTTACAGGGAACAAGGAGATGTGACGTATGACTTACCTTTGTTCTCATCCTGGTTGCAAATTGAATGCAAGTGTCAACCAAGAAAGGACAGTCCTGTTTCATCCTTTAACCAGCCACGACCTGCCCATAAGTACACCTCTCCACTCACAACAATATTACATGGGACAAATGCATCCGATCCTGTACAGACGGCACAACCGATCATAATGACTAAGGCTAGATGTGCATATTGCTGCTCACCTGAACACCACATTAGCAAGTGCCCTGAGTTCATTCAGAAGACAAAGGATGAGAAAATAAACTGGATAAAGAGAAACAAACTGTGTTGGTGTTGTGCTAGGACTCATCAGGCCGCAAAGTGTGACCTGAGGAAAGCATGTGCCACCTGTATGGGACTACATCTACAGATCCTATGTGATGTAAATAAGATCTAAAACTGAAACTAATCCTGTAGTGAGGACACTACACTTTGATAGACCTAGTGATTGTCCCAGTGTCCTTTTAAAAGTTGTGAAAGTGCTCCTGCGTAATGGCAAAAGAACCCTGGAAACATATGCAATACTTGACGATGGCTCCCAACGTACCATGCTTCTGACATCTGCAGCTAAGCATCTCCACCTAACTGGGGAAGCAGAGAGATTATCACTTAGAACTGTCCATCAAGAAGTTGAAACTATTCAAGGTTCTTCCGTAAGTTTCAAAATCTCACCCATCGCACATCCAGAGAAAACGTACACTATTAATAATGCCTTCGCTACAAGTCACTTAGCACTTTCAGACCACACCTACCCCGTATCCTCTCTTCAACGGAGATACAAGCATCTTCAAGGTATCCCATTAACCTTTACTAACAAAGCAGCTCCCCTACTGCTCATAGGCTCTGATCATACCCACCTTATTACGCCTATTGCACCAGTTAGACATGGACCATTTGGATCTCCTGCAGCAGTCAAAACCCGCTTAGGATGGACACTCCAAGGTCCAATCACAGACTTCCAACCCCAGAGCAGTTCCACGCATGCCCAATGTTTGTTCACATCTTCCAGTTCAGGTTCAGGAGAACTGCTCCAGCACATCCTTGTATCTGCTGATGGCTCTGAATTCATTCAGCCACCTCATACTCTACCATCAGCAGTACCTATGTCGTCACCGGCAGTGCCACTATCACCAGTTCCACCGCCTGTGGCTGCCATTCCGCCAGTGGTCAGGGCGCTGCCTGCTCCTGCATCACCTGGTCCTGCCTCTGCCAAGCCCCGTACATTGCCCCCAGCACCTGCAAAACTGCCCAACGGTCTGCAGGTCTGGGCCTGCCACTGCATCCCACGCGGTTGGCATTTGGACCTGCTTTGCCGCCACCGCTGGCTACATGGTCGGCCCCCTGAACTGTCTAGCCTGCATTGTCGACCTCTAGGTTGACCCCCTGGACCTATAGTAGACCTGTAGCATGTCTGATTCCTCTGCCCCCGCTTTGAGAAAAGGAGCATCTCTAATCCTTTGAACATATTTCTCAGTAGAAATATGGGGGCGGCTGTTGTAAAGGCTCACCTTTCAGCACATTCACTTCACCAGATGCACCTTGTTTCTTTTCCTCACCTTTGATTGGGTGTGGTGCTTGGCCTTAATTGCACTCACCTGTCACACATTATATGTCACACAGTATATAAGGACTGCACTCACCTACCCCTCACTCTTTCTTCACTCCCACATGGGGCGGCAGCTGAGGTGAGTTTCTCTTTGAGTCTCCTGAGTTCATGTGTCATTTTGAGTTACTTAAATCGTACTTTATGTCCTTTTTAGAGAGAGCAGTCCATGTGTCTTTCTTTCCTTTATCCGTTATACAATAAAACAACAAAACCTGCAAATGATTGATGACTGCTTATTTTCATTCTAATCGGATGAGCCCATGATGACGACTACTGAAACCCTGAACCTTCCTTCCTCCAAAACAGTCTATTATGGTTCAGGTGTGTGAGGAGTCAGAGAGAAACAGAGCAAAAAAACAAACAATAAAATCAATCTTTAAAGAAAAACAGTCTTATACAGCCAAAATAAAGACAAATAGGTACAGATAACACAAGTTATAAAATTGAAAACAACATTGTTACTGTCACAAACAAACAAAGAGTAAAACAATCAAATACATTAAAATAAATTTAAAGGCCAAAGAAGCTGTTATTCTGATTATGCTGGCCTCCCCCTTCATATCTGAAGCAGTTTACTTTGGCATAACTCGACGTCTCAGTCAACCTCCTGAATGCAACATTCACAGTCTCAGAGTCTTTTCTTTATGTAACTGGACAAACTGTTTCAGAGTTTAAGTTATTTTTAATTATCTAACTAACTGCACATGAAAAAGATTTTGGATTCTTAATATGTGATAAAACCAAAATATTTTAAATATTTTAAAATATTTTAAATATCAGTGGATTCATTTCTGTGGTCAGTTGATGTTGAAGATATTGATCAGTGGAGTCTGACAGAAGCAGAAGAGTTTCCAATGTTTTCATAGTTCATTTTGTCTCCATCGTTACACACCTGTGGAAAACAACAACATAATTAAGATCATCTCTGATGTTTGTACATTGTGATGCTCTGATGTTTTCCATTTATTATTAATATATTTGTTACATTTTGAGATCTCTAAAGATCATGTAGTAGGTTAAAAAAATTGGTACATGTTTACATTTGGGAAAAGAGAGATTACCCTATTTTATTTTTATTATTTAAATTATTATTATTATTGTGGCCTGTTCTACATGTCATTATGTCAGTAGATGGTACTCTTCAAGTGTATCATTGTGATGCCTCAAAGGCATTTATTTCATTTATCTTTAATGTTTGCTTAAAGTAATTCTTTTGTATGTATTTAAGTTAGAAAGAACAGTAAAAAGAGTTAAAAATGTTAAGAAGCTTTAATTTTGAAGGTGAACTTGCTAATAACCTCACTTCCTGGTGGGTTACCTGTATTGCTTCATTTCCTGTTTAATTCCTCTTCCTGGTTCTCTAAGAGGTCTTGCTCTGAGGCTTATCCACAGCCATCCACTTGGGAACATTGTTCAGGCAACGCCGTAAGTGTATATATTTCACGATGAAGGTGTTAAAAAGGCATAAATAGTGGTATTTGTGAAAAATTATATTTTATTTGTGATTCATGGAGGTTGATTTGTACATGTTAAAAAAGGCAGTTTTGATGATCATTACTGTTGCTAAAGCTAACACGAAGGTGTAAGGTCACATTTTGAGTTATTTCGTGATGCAATATTTATGTAAACTATCATTTTTTCTATTCTGTATTTCTTTTCAACTACAGTTTTCACCGCTTGTCAAATGAAGATTCTGAGTAAAAGGTCAACTCTACTCGGACTCGTGTATTCATTGACAGAGGTTTAGCTTGGTGTTTGATCGGAGTTGCTACACTCTGCAACAGAACACTACAATCATCTAAATTAAATTATCTGAATTCATTTACATTTATTTTGGCTTTGAAAGAATGATTTATATAACTTTTTTTTAACGAAATGTATTTTATTTGCAGAGTAATTGGGATTCATTTGATTTGTACTGTGTACATGAGAGAATGAGTGAACTGTAGCTCAGAAATAAATGAGCTCTGGCCTGAGCAAGATGCTAGCCTTGGTGTCCTCTCTAGTAATCCACACTCAAAGCTCAAAACTCAAAGCTTTTATGTGTAAAAGTTTCATCTGTAAATGTTCTCACTGTTACATTTTATCCACGTGTTGACTGTAACAGCAGATATTAAGAGTGCTCCTAAACCCACAGACACAATGATGCATCTCAGCAAATACAGAAAATGTAAAAATAATAAAAATAATTTGGCTTCAATTTTTTATTCAGTGCAAAAAATCAAACGATTTTAAATGTGATAAAAACCGTCAGTTTTCTAACATGCAGTAATGAGGTTTGAGTGTTTTTTTTTTTTTTTTTTTTTTTACTGTGGAGTTTCTAGCTACAGTATTTATTCTTTGTTCTAAATAAAAATATTCCAACACCAATAATGAAAAGTATAAAAATCAAGTAAATGTGCTTAAGAATATATTATTCATAACAATTCCTTTTTCTCTTTCACGCAAACAATAAAACTAAATATGAATCTCAATTCAGGGTTATGTAACCATCACTAATCTTTGTTATTTGTTATTATCAATATAAGCTTCAAATGTTGTACAATGTTATTGTTAAAGGTTTGTAATACTTAAAAACCGTGAACATTTCAAATCATTAAACATTTTAAGTTGTTTAATGAAAGTGAACAAAAGAAACTCTCCAGTGTCCCAGAATCAGTCTTCAGACATCAGACTTCAGTGAACGATTCGTCTCTACCTCCTGACTGATTATTTGATGGTGCTGTCAGTGTCCCCTCTGATGTCTTTAGTGCCTCTGTCATTGTTATTTTTAATGTTGGTTTAATTGTTGATTTTGTTGATTTGATTGTTGTTACATTTCCACCTAAAGAAAAACAATAACAACATTAAAGACTCTAACAGTAAGAAAAGACTTGAAAGTAAGTGAACAACAACAGAGAGGAAACAGTGGTGAGATGTTTAACAGTCTAACAAGTCTCATTTTTGATGATGTCTCATGTCTGAGGATATGTTCTCTTTATCTTCATACAGACACTCAACTGTGAGTCTACAGTGTTCATATGTCAACACAGAGCTGTTCAAGATGCTTTATCATTGTTCTCATGTACACACACTGGTGAAGATGGAGATATTGTAAGAGAAAAGCAACAATAGAAAAATGAACTTCATCGCTGTGATCATAATCATTGTGGTGTTTCAGTTTGTTGTTCTAACAGGACAGTTTGAGCTGAAAACAAGATGTAAATACTCACTGTTAATAACAGACAGATCAATCTCAAAGTCTGGACCTTCTTGTGATCCTGTTGCTGTTTTGAACTGTCTGCAGGTGTAATGACCAACATCCTGATCTGTGACCTTCTTTATAACCAGAGAACAGTCTGCAGAAAGACTCAGTCTGTCTGATTTAGGTTTGGCTTCTTTATTCTGCCCAAACTCAAAGAGTGATACTGAACTGCTTGAATCACTGAAGATCCAGGTAGTACTGCTACAGTTATGCTGACCTTGTAACGAGGTGTTACAAGGCAGAGTAACATCATGTCCACGTTCAGATGTGACAGTTTGACCAGTTTGATGTTGCTCAGTTGTTGCTGATGAGAAAAAGAGAGAGAAATGTGAAACATCAAATATGTTATGAATATGAGTGTTATGTTTATAATGTGAAGTTTATTTTAAATACAACACAAGTTTAAGTTTCCAAGTTTCCAAGAGTCAGCTAAAGTCAAAAAGTTAAAAGTAGATCATGACATCCTCAGTTAAAGAGAAAATAAATAACACTATTCAAAAAAGCTGTCAGATCACCTCTCTGCTAACAACTCCAGAAAGGTATAGGAAGGCTTCGAGAAAACTGCAGTTACCCTACCCAATGCCCTGTCCACAGCCTCCTCTGAGCATAGCCCCCACACATTTAGCCTCCAACAACATCAGGTCTGCAATATGTTCAGAGCAGTAAATCAGAGGAAAGCTGCTGGCCCTGATGGAAAACCTGGTAGAGTGCTCAAAGCCTGTGCCGACCAGCTAGCTCCTGTGTTCACCAGACTATTCAACCTCTCCCCGACACATGCCACTGTCCCTCACTGCCTGAAATCTGCAACAATAGTCCCAGTCCCCAAGTCCACCACCATCAGTAGCCTCAGCAACTACAGACCCATCCTACTGACTCCAGTGGTTGCAAAGTGCTTCGAGAAGCTGTCCTAAAGCACATAAAGGACTAAGGAAAACAGGTCCAAAGAGGATACATTTTCCACCGCCCTCCACTCCGTTCTGCATCACCTGGAGAATCCTGGGCCATCAGTCAAGTCAAGTTTATTTATAAAGCACATTTAAAAACAACCGAGGCTGACCAAAGTGCTGTACAATAAAATACAAATATAAAATACAATAAAACACAAGTACATAAAACTCCTCACTGATAAAGCAATAAATTAAAACAATAAGTTAAACCTTGCTAAAAGCCAATGAGAAGAGGTGAGTTTTAAGAGCAGTTTTAAAAGTTCCTAGGCTTGTGGAGAATCTGATGTGAGGAGGTAAACTGTTCCACAGTCTGGGTGAAGCCAAAGCAAAAGCCCTCTCTCCCCTAGTCTTTAGTCTGTACCTGGGAACATCTAAAAGCATCAGGTCTGCTGACCTCAAAGATCTCCTGGGGCGTTAAATGCTAAGAAGCTCTGCCAGGTAAGGAGGTGCAATACCGTTAAGAACCTTAAAAACCAGCAGTAAAATTTTAAAATCAATCCTAAAAGCAACTGGGAGCCAGTGGAGAGAGCAGAGGACCGGAGTGATGTGGTCTCTCTTTTTGGAACCGGTCAGCGTTCTGCACCAGTTGGAGGCGATGCAGACAGGAACGATCTAAACCAGCATAAAGGGAGTTACAGTAGTCCAGCCGTGAAGTAATAAAAGCATGGACCACCCTTTCTAGATCGTTCCTGCACAGGTAGGACTTGTCTTTAGCTAAAATCCGTAGATGATAAAAAGATCCCTTGACTACGGAGCTGATTTGTTTATCAAATTTAAAAACACTGTCAAAAGTAACACCGAGGCTCTTAATGGAGGAAGTACATTCAGAAGTACTTCCTCCATTAAGGATGCTCTTCATTGATTTCATCTCGGCCTTCAATACTATCATCCCAGACATTCTTATAGACAAGACGGTAAACTTGGACTCCCCCCCCCCCCCCCGCCACATGTACATGAATCAAAAACTTTCTCACAGACCGTTCACAATCAGTCAAGGTTGGTAACCAGAGATCATCCACCCTGTCACTAAGCACTGGCTCACCACAGGGATGGTTGCTAAGTCCACTCCTATACCCCATCTACACCAGTGACTGCACCCCTACACACCCCTGCAACATCATCATCAAATGTGCAGATGACACCACTCTGATGGGGCTCATCACCAACGATGATGACACCGGGATGAGGTCCAGCAACTGTCAGAATGGTGTAACTACAATAACCTCACGCTAAACACCAAGAAAACAAAGCAAGTGGTCATGGACTTCTGCAAAACAAGAACTGACCCTCCTCCCCTCTCCATAAAAGGTGACTATGTGGAGAGGGTGTCCTCCTTTAAGTTCCTCGGCACCCACATATCCGAGGACCTATCCTGGTCCACAAACACATCAGCCCTAGTGAAGAAAGCCCAACAGCGCCTCCATTTCTCCATGGAACAGGCTGCAGACTGACCTCCTAGTGTCCTTCTACCGTGCCACTATAGAGAGTGTGCTGGTGCACGCCATCCCTGTGTGGTACGCTGGTTGCACAACAGCTGACAAGAAGAGACTACAGAGGGTCATCAGAACTGCAGAGAAGGTGATCGGCTGTCCACTCCCCTCCCTGGACTTAATTGCCAGCTCAAGATGTCTCTCCAGAGCCAGGGCAATTATAAAGGACCACCTCCATCCTAACCACCACCTCTTCAACATCCTGCCCTCTGGAAAAAGGCTCAGATCCATCAGGTGCAAAACCAACAGACTAAAGAACAACTTCTTCCCGTGGGCTGTCAGAACTCTTAATGCAACAGACTTCTCCAACACATCTCCCGTGACACTATTGATCATCTATGTGCAATATCTCAGTCTTTCCATGTTCTGTGCAATATCTTTGGTATGTGCAATATTTTGTTCTCAGTAGAATTACCATCCCCACCCTAAATGACCATACCCCCTCCACCCTTATTTATTTATTAATTATATTATATAACTTGTATACAGCCCCACAATGTTTCTGTTTCAATGTTTCTTACACATACACCATGTATATAGTAAACTCAAATATATGTATACATATATGTTGCTCCTCCACCCCCCCCTTTGTATATTGTTTTCTCTTGTTTACTTTTGCACTTTTGTGGTCCAACTACCCAACTTCGCTGTGCAAGAAACTGCACAATGACAATAAAAAGCTCCAAGTCTCTGATAATAATGCAGTTTATTAATTGAATGTGTTTCTATGTACACTTACCTTTAAACTGAAGCATCAGTATCAGTAATGAAGACATTTGAATCCATGTGAATGCAGCCATCGTGCTTCTCTGTCTCTCTCAGTCTCTGTTCTTGCTCTCACGTTCACAAATGAGACAGTCTCAGAGATGAATACAGCATCAACTTCCTGCTCACTTCCTCATGGTGACATCACTCCTTTTCCCTCCTCTTGCTGAATTAATCCAGTTCATAGTTGTCACACAGTGGAAATTTGTATTTATCTTGTATATTGTTTTTATTCTGATTTTTAGTGTTTATTTATGAGTGTTGTTTCTATTGCATGGTTTTTAGTGTTTTATGTGACATGGTTTTTATCCACTGTGGACTGGCTGCACATGGGACAAATTAGCTGATAGGGACCACCTGCTGAGGCAGGGGTGTGTCCAGAGGTGGCCTATCAGCTGTGTAAAGACCTTTTAAAAACAGGCTAGCTGAGCACTGAAGAGAGAGGCCCCAGACTGGAAGGTTAATGCGAGATGGCCAGTGTGATGCGGCGACCAAGTCCTGACCTCATGGAACGGCAACAGTAAGAGACAACGCATGTGATTGGCAGCAGGGCAGAGGTTTACCTCTGCCTGCATTTGTGAGTAGGGTCTCTACTGTTGTTTACTGGGTGCAGCTGGATTGGGAGAGGGTCACCATGGCCATGAGCCAGGGCCACTTCTGGGACCATTGTTCTGGCCCCTGTTTGTTATGTTACAGGACACCGACGCAAGGGGAGCTGTGGCGGTGGTCGCATCATGGATTCGGGTGCAGAATGCAAGCCGGGCTGGGAAGTGATGGGCCAGCGGAAGGACCAGAAGATGGGTGGCTCTTTCTTGTCTGCCGAAGACGGGGCTGGCGTGGACTCTGCTCTAAAGGAGGAATTCCTGGCCTGCTGATGGACCCATAATGAACATGTGGCCTAATTATAGCAGGGGGGGGGGGGTTAGTGAATGTAAAAAATGGTAGTTTTACGGGTTTTAGAATTGTTTTTAGTAGAGAGCAAACATTTTATTACGTACATTTTAAGGGTGTTTTTATTTGTGCTCCCTGGCCTAGTAATAAACTGTTTCTGATCAGACCTGCTTACTCTCTGTTCCCGTGGTATCCGACTCGCTTGCTCCCCCTTGTATTTTAAAGAATCTTTCTTTTTAGCGTGACATTCTGGCGCGACCGCTTTAGTGTCCGCCATGCGTTACATAGTGTTTAAGCATCTGTATCTGTATCTCCCCTTCTCTTAACCCTTTAAGACCTACCATAGAACCAAGTCCGCCAGAGCTTACTTTATATTTTTACATGCTGTAGTGCCATTTCTGGGAGCATTTCAAGTTGCTATACATCAATACAACTGTTATAGCCCATATTCTAATAATATGCATGTATTAAGTCCATAGTAACTACATTAATTGCAAAACAGTGCAATAAACTACAAAAAAATAAAAATCGCTTTTGGTTTTTTTTGCATATATTTCTACTTGGAGAAATTTAAGAGGTTTATCCCTCAAAACTTAAAATACAAAAAAGTTGCAAAAAATAGTTTACAACAGGAAATTTATTTTAAGTGTCTTCATAGTTTTATTTTTGAGATACACCAATTTTTATATACTGCAGGAAAAACAAAAAACAATCCTATGATGCAAATTTCCAAAGAAAACAGCATGTGCATCAAAATAAACTATTTCCAGCAGTGCAATTTGAGTTCTAAGCATCCCAGAAACTATTCAGAAAAGCATAAAGTCAAACATGACTTAAAAAAACACCAGTATAGGCTTTTAAGGCCTACAAATAAAAAACTACTTTTGTGAAAATTACGTTACATCCGGTTTCGGGCAGGAAATGGCGGACATGCAATCGTTCGCGCTGACGTCTGTTTCAATGTGAGAAGTGTTACGAACAGCTGATCGGATCGGCAAAGGGTGTTTCTGGAATATTATGTTTTTGTTTGGTGGAGGGGGTTATGGTGTGGGGTTGTTTGATAGAATCTTTGGGCAATTTTATGCTCTGAAATTTGTGGAAACAGTTTAGTGATGGCTTCAATCTCTTCCAACATAACTCTGCACCAGTGCACATAACAGGGACCATAAAGGCATGGATGAGCAAATTTGGTGTGGAAGAAATTGACTGACCTACACAGTCTTGACCTCAACCTAATAGAACACCTGTAGAGTGCAGACTGGGAGTCAGGCCTTCTCATCAAACAGCAGTGTTTGACCTCACAAATGTACTTCTGGATTAAAGGTCAAAAATTCCCATAAACACACTCCTAAACCTTGTACAATGTCCATTTAAATCTATTGAAGCTATGAAGCAATTATATTTGCAAAGGTTGGGTCAATATCATATTGAATCCTATGGATTAAGAATGGAATGGGACTCAAGCTCATATGTGGGTCTTTGGCCAGTGTTTTGAATTTATGAGGTTACGGTTCCTTGTGTTTTGAGGACCTCTGGTTTTTAGGTCTGGCTTCTTTGTAATTTTAGCTGGTTGCTATTTTGCTTTGTTATCTATTGCATTCTCTGTTCATTTGTTTCTGTTTATATTCTACTTCATATTCCTAGATCAGGGGTGTCGAACTCCAGTGTCCTGCAGGTTTTAGATATCACCCTGGGTCACACCTTAATCAAATGATTTCAATTGATGATCAAATGAAGTTCTCCAGGTTTCTGGAGAACTTCAAGACATGTTGAGGAGGTAATATAACCATTTAAATCAGCTGTGCTGGATCAAAGACACATCTAAAAGCTGCAGGATATCGGCCCTCAAGGCCTGGAGTTCGACATATGATCAAGTTTAATCTATGTGCTTTGATAATGCAATATTTATCATGTTTTATGGTCCCTTTCTGTCTCCACAGTCCTGTCTGGTCTGTTCAGTTGTGTTCCATGATGTCTGTTCCAACTCGTGAAACAACAGGACAAAAACCTAGAAGGTAGTCACAATCTTCAGGAGAGTCCACCTCAGTGTGGCCGATGTCTTTGAGTTTTTGAACAATTTGAGAATGAGCTCCATTTGTTCTTCCCGCCTTCCAGACATAGAATTTTTTCCACAAAACTAAAGATGAAAGAAAAAGAAATTTAAGTACATTATTCACCTGTAACATCATTTTGTACTACTTGAGCCAGATGGAGGTGAAAGAAATAACAAAATGATATCATCTATCAGTGGCTTTTTACATGGACTATTAAGGGTGCTGATTAGGATCTCCCCAAATGTGCTGAAACTACTGGAGTAATCAAGCTCCACAATTTACATAAGTTATCTGTTACGGCCAGGTGGCCGGTACAAAGTTTGGACCCAAATGCAAAACACAATGTGGAGCAAAAATACGTTTTCAGTGGTTTATTTCAGGAACACAGAATTTCAATGGTGAAACGTGAGTGAACACAGGGATTGGCCGTGAAAAGGGGGAGTACGAGTCTCAGGAGGGGAAGGTACTGAAACTGAGGGAGAAGTCAGTTAATGGTCTGAGTGGGCTAGGAAAGGAAAGGAATAATACTTTAGTGCTGTAGCTTACTTGTGAGTGGAGGCAAGAAGCTCAAGAGGAGCAGGTTCTCCTGCAACCTGAGTTCCAGTGTTGTGGATGAGCCGGCAGGCAGGAGGACAGGCAGGCGACCACGGTGAGTGTTAGTGAGTCCAGAGAAAATGTGATCCCAAAATCTGAGGAGATCTTCATAAGGTGACCAGCATGTGAAAGAGGTAAGTAGCAGAAGGTAGCGTGGAATCATATTGTGGCTGTGTGGAATGAGAAGATAACAAGGTAAGTACAAATAATGAACACAAGAAACAAGGAATTTCTAAGAGGCCTGATACCACCATAGTGTAGCTGATGAACTGGGAAATAATTGGGGGAGACGCTGATCTGAAATATCCCTCCTGCTGATTGCCAGCGATAAACAGGTGAGGGAGGCAGGTGTGGACCGAGCTCGACTCTGAAGGGGCGGACACCGTGGAGTCAAAACAGCGTGGAAAAAACACCACACACTCAGTTCGAAACATTATCATATCATTTAATGACTAGAGATAATAAAAATGTACCAAAATAGAACTGCATGAGAAAATTGTATCCATATTATATGTTGTGTCCATAGAAGTTAGTAAAATGCATAGAGGGTCTGAAAGATTAGTTAAACCTTCACTTTTCCTAATGACCAGCTGAGAGGGGACAGCCTCTGGCTGCAAAAGGTCTTTGAAATATGAAGCTAAAAAGCTGCTGTTAAGTGTGGATTAAAACTTAGTTTTAATTGAAAATCAGCTTTTTTAAACTATATATGAGCATTTAGAATTTACACACTTGTAGTTTCCATCATCTATTTCTAATGGTCTTTACTTATTATGATCTCCCGCTTACAGCACTGTGTGGGAATTTCTGGTTCGGCACTTTTGTGGTTAAAGTCCTATCTCTTAAATAGGACCTTTTGTGTTAAGTTGGGGTCGGCTTCATCCTCTGTGGCCCCTCTGCTTTGGGGCGTGCCACAGGGATCTATTCTTGGGCCATTATTGTTTTCCTTGTACCTTTTTCCTCTTGGTGCGATTTTCCGGAAACATAAAGTGCCATTCCATCTATATGCAGATGATTGCCAGCTCTACTTACCTTTTAGTCATTCTGATAGTCTCCCAACTGGACCTCTGCTTGACGGCCTTACTGATGTCAAAGCATGGATGGCAAAAAAACTTTTTAAATTTTAATGATCGGAAGACAGAAGCAATTTTATTTGGCCCAAATCGTTCTTCTCATACTCCGGATGTTGATCTTGCAGCTTTGACTTCCCAACTAAAGAGTTCGATCACAAATCTCGGAGTTAAAATTGATTCTGCACTCACCTTTGATGACCATGTAAACGGGGTGGTAAAATCAGCATTTTATCACCTCAGACGTTTATCAAAGGTTAAGCCCTTTCTTTCCAAGCGTGACCTGGAAAGTGTTATTCATGCCTTTATTACCTCATGTTTAGATTATTGCAATTCTCTTTTAATAGGGGTTGGGCAGGGCACTTTGTCACGCTTAGAGGAGACCGAGCGTTCTCTGTTGCAGCACCGATGCTTTGGAATAACCTTCCTCTCCATATTAGACAGGCTACATCAGTGACAGTTTTTAAGTCTTTATTAAAAACCTATTTTTATTCCCTGGCTTTTAACTCTGTGGGTAACTAATTTTTTTATTTTTTTTATTTTTATTGCTATGTCTGGTTTTATTACTATGTGCATATTAGTATTGTACAGCACTTTGGTCTACCAGGTGCTATATAAATAAATAAATGATGATGATGATGATGATTCTCTTTCCCATCATTTTCTCCTCCTTTTCTTCATCTACTCCACCACTGATGCTCTCTTTCCCCTTTTTCTTCTCACCTCGAACTTAATCTCCTGAACTGAAGTTAGGGCTCGAACACACCAAAGCATGCTCCAAGATGCTTATTTATTCCCGTTATTGTCACAATTAAAAGTCTCCAGAGAGCTGACAAGGGTGATTTGTGCGACTAAACAACAGGTGGTGATAAACTAATAATATGCCAGCTAATCTTAGGTTCAAGTGTCCTAAAAATCACACTTTCCCTCTGATAAACAGTTTGACTGAATTCTAAAGTGCCTGAGTCATTAATAACGTTATCCTCAACAAGTCCCTTCAATATGGCCGTCGTCGTACAGAAATGAGCTTCATTGACTTGTTTTGGACTCCTTCCCCACAGCCAGAGTACATAGACATGGATGCTCCACACCTTCATCATGAGGTAAACAGTAAATGACACATAGCGTGTGAGGTGACTCAATTTAAAATATTGCAAAAATATTTATTTGTTGAGTTGTATATTTTTGATTTACTAATCAGTGTTGATGTTATTAAAATATTTTAAAATGCCTGTGTGTACAAAAACATTTGCATACACAATCACAAAGTGGAAGAGCATATTTGGGTTAGTCCGATGGTGAGGATCTCTGTGAACAGCCTGTTAAATTTTTGTGACTCTCAGTGGAGACCCAAAACTTTTATGTTGGCCTAACAAACTTTAGGCCGACTTTAAATGAGTAAAAGAGCACTTGTTTATGGTGTCAGCTGAGCTTAATCATTGCCTTAGAGACACAAAGCAAAGCATGCTTTATGACTGGCCTATTGTATGATTAACAACTCGATATCATATGAGCATGTGTTTCTCATTCAGAGCCAGCTCTTGTCCATCAACTCTCACTTCCAAACAGTGAGACACGATGGACGTTGTTTGATGGTGGTTGTTTGATACTGCACACATTTAGACTTTAACATAACACATCGTTAACCAGTCAGTTACATCATGGCAGCTCATCTTTAACTGAGCAGCTAATTTTGGAAATACATTTTATGTCACTAGCCTCTCTTCAGTATAAATATAGTTGAGTTGTTGGGTGGGGAATCTTGCATTTTTTCCCACTTCAACGCTTAGTGTCATGTGAAACCTGTGCTTTGGACTGACTTCATTTTTTTAAACAACACTGCCTCCCAGTGGTCATAATCTGTATTGCAGAGTCTAATGAGAACAACAAACAACTGTTTGTTTGTTTTTTTGTTTTGTTTTTTTTTTCCATCAAGGTTCATGTACAAATGTGAGTCTAAGTGAGGAGACATGAGCGTGAATATGTCACGGTTTGCCAGGGCAAGCCGTGGGGATGTGGGGGGAAATAAAACGCACTGCAAACGGTGCGTTTATTTACAGTGCGATGAATGATAATAAATCTCCGTGCTTTCCCTTTACTTCCGTGTCGTGTCTTCCCCGAAAAGTCTTTGTCTTTGTGCTCTCCGCTCCGGTGTCTCAGCACTCCCCGTCCTGGCTGCTGTCTGGTGTTCCACACGTCTCCTGGGGAAACAGAAGCAGCCGTTAAGACACAATACAGCTGCATGCATACACATACTAACTTTACTGAGCTTTAAGACTAACGTAGCATCTCACACAATTATCCCGCGCTGAGGAGCGCTCAGCCACACTCTCAAGTAGCTCCCCTGACAAGGCTTCATTAGCTGCAGGTGTGTGTACCAATGGCGTGTCCAGCGGGGTGGCCTGGGGGGGCACAGGCCACCCCCCAAACCAGACTGGCCACCCCAGGTGCCACCCCAAAGGCAAAACAATAAAATTCAATCAAATATCAAATGTCCGATTATGTTTTCACGGTGACGCTCAGATATCCGAGTGTAAGTGAATGCAGCATCGCTTCTGCGCTATGCGCATCACGTTAGCAAAGGTAGGAGAGCCAAGCGCGAAAGATGGCACTGCAGGAAACAATTTTTCGGTGAAAGAAAATGAGGACAGAATAAATGTCCCGGTAAGTAATATCAAGTTTGTTGAGTTTAGTAAACTTCGGTGAAATTAGAATACCAAGGAAAAAAATAACACTTAAAGAATTATTGCAGCTGTGGAATATTTCAGACAGTATGCTACTGAGGGCAGCTAACATAAGAGTTATGCGTTATAAGATATAATCTAAGTCGTAACATTGCTGTATGGAGCCTCAGATTTGGTTGCAGGTTAACATAGCTGGACTGGCCATCGGGCATACCGGGCATATCCCCAGTGACTTATTTTTTATTTTTTTTGTAATGGCATGAACAATGAGAGGTGGTGGATTGGCCAGATGCAGGTCGATGTGTAGAAATAACTCCGTTGTTTGGTGGTGGCTATGACGGGGCTTCCACAGAGGCAACAGGTGGATGAGGGAAGGGGAGGCAGGAGGAGAGACCCGAAGCAGCCACCAGTCCGAGTGTCAGGTGAACTGAACTTCAGGTAAGAAGTTATGACCTGCAGTCTATCTGGGTCAGATATAAACCAAGTTTAGGTGGAGTTTATTTTCATGTTGCTGACTTTTTACTGTCAGTTGCAATAACTCATACTGCGTTCTAGCCAGTTTGACGGAGTTTTTATACAGCTGGGTGGGTGCTATGATGTTACTGATAGTGAACTTTATTTTATTCATAAGGTTAGTAGAGTTGCCAACGGCTCCTTAAAAAAATGGAATGGTCCCTCATTCAGAGAAAATATTACACGTTTCGTATTGAGCTGAGAAGAGACGCAGTTTGTCCCGGACTTTAGCTAGAATGGAAAAAAGACACAAAGCTGGATTTATTCTGTCTTTATGCTGCACAGCTGCCTCTTCTCTCATTCTCTCCCCCTCCCTCTCCTGTTGCTACTTCAATCATGAAACTGATCAATGATCAGCTGATCGGCTTTTCTCTCTTGTTTATCGCCCACTTTGCGCCAGAAAGAGGAAACCAGCAGATGTTGCGCTAAACAACAGCAGCACGTTTAAGCTTGATCGGCTGTTGTTAGAATGTATTTAATATTAATTTCTAGTATCAGCTGATGTTTGCTGGAGCCACAGCTGTAAAGCTGCTGGTCATGATGTCTGTTTAGATATGTGGTGAGAGGGAAACATGAAGATGAAACCAGGAGATGTCCTTACTGAACCATCAGAGCTGAACAGGTGATGGAGAAACAGGTTTACCTTTTAGGTGACATGAATGAGTTGAAGGGAAGTTATGAACTGTTTCTGAGAGACAAATAACACCAGGATCCTTTTTTATGTAGCAGACAGCTGGTAACTGTGCAGGGGCGGGTCTAGCAAAGTTTTGCCAGGGGGCCAGGTAGGGCATTAACAGGGAAAGGTGGGCACAAAGAAATACTTTTCTTTCTTATTCTCATTTAAAATACCTAGTTTTTATTAAATAATTATCTAAATCTTACAACCAAAGTTTTTATCTGACGTAAAATGTATAGAAATCATACATATACCAACAAGACTGTACATCACTGTCACAACAGGGTTTGTTTTCAGTCAAAGTCTTTATGGCTTTACTACCTGGTGGGTCGGTCTGTAGTAAAAATGCCCAATTTTTTTGTCCCAGTCCAGCCCTGCAGGTTAATACTGGCAGTGTCACCATGCCAGCTGACTGTATTTTATCATCAGCCAGTGTTGTTCTTTATCAATATTACCAAAGTTTACGATAAGGCAGCATAGAAAGTATTTACTTGCTTTCAGGTTTCATTCAAATGTTAGTCTTTTCAGTTGTTTCCCCACTTTTTTCCTGTTTCAAAATCAAACACCAGTTTGTGAGAAGATTATCTTCTTTTTTTAACAGGCAGATAAAGTTTTGCATTGGCATTGGCTAATTTGTCAATTGTTTGTTACAAATGTTCGTATTTTAATATTCAAAAATGTTTTTGCCCAAAACATATGTGCACTATATGTCAGTAAAAATACTATGCAAATATTGTTGTCCTTGACTGCTGAGTAAACACTGACAAAGCACTGATTGTATCTCTTGTACTTTATCAACGCAGTATCTAAAAACTTTGCACCGTAGTGGTTAAAATCTCATTCTAATAAGAGTTAAAAGTGCATTTGGTTATTAGGTTTATAGGATTATTGAATTATGGTTAAGGGTTGGTAGAATTTTTTTTTAAAACATTATCTGCCAATTAAATCTGCCACCCTTCTCCAAATCTGTGCCCCTACCTGGCCCCCCCAACAAAAATTTTCTAGACACGCCACTGGTGTGTACTCGTCCACTTCAGGTGTGGCCAGCTTCCAGACGGGACACACCTACCAGGCCTGCCTGATCCCCAGTGCTCATCCACACCCATACACACACCCACTTGCCTATATATACACAAGCATGGAGAAGACAAAAACAGCAGCAGAGTGCAGCAAACATGCATAATATAAAACGAGTCCACAACCGCTCATGGACACTGACAGAATAGGACTCGTGAAATTTTAAACAGAAACAAAATTCCATGTAAATAATACTGCTTTGTGCTGATTGTGTTACATATGATTGTGATTACGTATATTGTGAAAAATAAATATAAATCCTTCAGATTTGTGTATCCGATCTGTATTTATTTCTAACAATTGTTCTAATCGTATAAGTAAACTTTAACTTACAGACCAGAGTCACAGATACATTTATGATATTCACTCTATAAAGGTTTTTGTATCTTACGTTGGTTAGATAGATGACACCCAGTATGGGTTTTTCCATTATGGTCAGATCAATACAGTCTCTTTAGTTCGGCTTTTAACACCATTGTGCCTGAACTTCTTTCCTCCAAACTCTCCTAGCTCAGCGTGTCACCAGCTACCTGTCAGTGGATCACCAGCTTCCTGACAGACAGAAAGCAACAAGTGAGGCTGGGGGAGATCACCTCTGAAACCCGGTCCCTCAGTATTGGTGCCCCCCAAGGATGTGTCCTCTCACCACTACTGTTCTCCCTCTACACTAACGACTGCACCTCCAAGAACTCGGCTGTCAAACTCCTAAAGTTTGCAGATGACACCACCGTCATTGGCCTCATTCAAGATGGTGATGAGTCTGCATACCGGCAAGAAGTTGAGCGGCTGGTACTCTGGTGCAGTCAGCACAATCTGGAGCTGAACACTCTTAAGACTGTAGAGATGACAGTGGACTTCAGGAGACATCCCTCAACTCTGCTCCCCCTCACCATATCAGACAGCCCTGTGTCAACTGTGAAGACCTTCAAGTTCCTGGGTACAACCATCTCCCAGGACCTGAAGTGGGAGACCAACATCAACGCCATACTCAAAAAGACCCAGCAGAGGATGTACTTCCTGAGACAACTGGGGAAGTACAGTCTTCCACAGGAGCTGCTGATCCAGTTCTACACTGCGGTCATTGAGTCTGTCCTGTGCTCCTCCATCACAGTCTGGTATGGAGCAGCCACTAAACAGGACAGGAGCAGACTGCAGCAGACTGTACGGGCAGCAGAAAGGATCATCGGCACCCCCCTGCCCTCCATCCAGGATCTGTACCTCTCAAAAACCAGGAAACGGGCAGGGAAAATCATCACAGACCCCTCACACCCTGCACACAGACTTTTTGATCTGCTGCCCTCTGGCAGACGGTACAGAAGCCTGCAGACCAGGACCACCCGACACAGGAACAGTTTCTTTCCCCTCGCCATCTCCCTTCTTAACAGTTGACCTGTCACACTGCTCCCACTGCCAGACTGCAGCTGCACCTTATGTACATTTTGCAGTATTCATTCCACCTCATTCATTTCTGTATTTTATGTATATAAGTTTAGTTTTGTTATTTATAGTTGGTTTACACAGCTTTGTGTATGTATGTGTAATGTGTATATATAGACACGTGTGTGTGTGTGTGTGTGTGTGTGTGTGTGTGTGTGTGTGTGTGTGTGTGTGTGTGTTCCATCTACCGGAACCAAATTCCCTGTATGTGTCTGCACATATACTTGGCCAATAAACACGATTCTGATTCTGATATTCTACTGTTAAAAGTGGGGATTAAAATATATGGAGAGAAAGAAGGGGAAAAGACACTCTGTTTTGCCTCAATTTCATTTTCTTTAATAAGTGAAACTTAACATATAAAGTGAAAGTACTTCAACAGAGTCAGTCTGTTAGGTCTGCACTCGCTGGCCTCGGTGACTCAGAGACTTATCCCCGTGAACAAAGCAAGACACTCAGAGCTCAGTCCATTTTAACTTGCAAGAGAAGCCGGTCTGGTCAGGATCTTGGAGCTACAAACTCCCCACCTGATCTCAGCCAACTTAAAAAAATACAGTGTCCCCTCGCAGCCTTTTATTCAGAGATATCAGTTACAGAAGCACCCCATTGTAAAACCCATAAGGTTTCTCCCAAGAGTTAAGGGAGACATTTCCCAAAGTGTGGGGCCCGCCCCCTAGGGGGGGGGGGGGGGGGGGGGGGCAGAGCCATTGCAGGGGGGGCGCGGCATGAAAAGGGAAAAAACAAAACAACGCTTGGACACTGCTTGCATGGGGCGCCCACACAAGCAAAGCAGGAGATAAAGCATAGCTGAATATGTTTCCAAACCAACTTCATTCTAAGCCAAAGACTAGAAAATATGGTGAAGCAAATCTTCCCTTTGGCTTCACCTGCACAAGTGCCGAGGTAGGTCTCCCCTGCAGAATTGGTTTTCCCTGCGTCGAGAGCAGCGCTGGGCTCTTCAAAAAACGGACAAACAGTATCCCACATTCTTGATTTTTAGTTCACAAACACTTGTTGTAATAAATAGCTACTCCTGACATTTTAGAGATGTTAGCTCTTTATACAGTAAAGTTACAGTGGGATACAAATAATATCAGGCTGATCCTGCCACGATTTGCTCCCTCGGTTCAAATCACGGACAAACAGCATCCCACAGTTGTTTATGTTTTTAAACCCATTTTGCACAGAGAGGCATTTTTTGAAAAATGTATTGATAACAATGTTATTACACAGGAAAAAAAACTACATGTAAAATAATCACACCGTGACGCCTCTGCCTTTCTAAATGGAGGGACAGTAACTGCTTGTTTATATGTAAGCGTGTAAAACCTGAAGATAGAGACAAAATACTGTTAATCTGACTATCTGCCATTCTGCAATTCATCTCCTGTAAACAATAACGTGGCGCACAGCGTGACGTGGAAAAAGGCACATACCTTTAAGGTTGCGTGATGAACTCATACGTGTGGACGAAACAGCTGCGGACGTAGCGTAAAAGAGTTAGTAGTTTATTTTCTTACTACCTGCGAATTACTTGTATTTGCTAAATTGTTTACTAAATGTTTGAGGTGTGAAATAAACCGCAATGGAGCAAAATATGGGTGTGTGTGGTTGGAGGATGTGTTAGCGCGTGTGCGAGAGAGAGAGAGAGAGGGGGGGGGCAATATTTTTCTTGTAGAACAAAGGGGGGCCCAGCAAAAAAAGTTTGGGAACCACTAAGTTAAGGCACTGTGTGTGTGACTGTATGCACGTATGAGCATGTGAGTGCATGTGTGTGTACGTGACTCATGACTTCCTGCTAGTCATATGTGGTTACAGCCGTTTAACAACATCTATAGTCATAAAAGGGTCACCTTCCCTCACCCCCCATATATCGCTTAACCCCTTTAATGGTCCACCATATACAAGCACTGGTGAGCCCATAAATGGCAGGAAGTAAACATTCCTTCTAAATAAAGAAACCAGAACCTTTACATGCAATGTGCCTGCAGTTAAACACTATAGCTATTACCATCCCCCACCATCCTAGATGTCGGGGAGGGACAGAAAAATAGCTGAACATGCAGATTAGGACAAGGTTTACAGTTTTAAGCACAACAATGACAACTTTTGTCAAAATCACTCCATCACAGTCCTTCGTCATTATTTCTGTGATTTTAGCTAATTTTGGGTCCTAGTATCCAAGGCACTTTGTAGCTCACTTAAAAAAGGCACTAATATCAAATGAAATCATCTGACTCAAGTACTGTGATATGATGCAATATTATGCTCCAATTGACCCTTTTTAAATGAAGCCTTTTCATCTTTAGTGTTCTGAAAATATTTCTGTTTGGGAGATTTCCCAGTGCTCAGCATCTAAAAGCAGGAAAAAAACAGATAAGTGGATGGATGAGTGGGTGGCTGTCTGCACATGTGAAAGTGAAAGTTTTGCAGTGACCATGACTTTCATTTACACTGCATTTCATTCTACTGCAGCCTGAGGAAAGATATGCCAGAGATTGAAAGAAATTATCAAGCTCTTTTGTAAGTAACCTTTTACTTTCTTTTTTCACCCCATGATGCTGTGAACTACTTATTCTCTGCCATGCAATGTAATAATGCAGATTACCGATAAATTACAATCAAAGTACTTTATTGAGGAAATTATGCAGTCACAGTTGATTTAGTGTTAAATATTAAATTACATCTATATGGTTGACATTGAGGTGCTCCTGTTATCATACTGGACTTTGTTGTTTTTTCTGTGTCTGCTGTGCAGATAGTAAGGCTGTGGAGTGCGCACTTGTGCTTTAGAAGGAGGAGTTGGGTTTCCTGCATCATTCAGTGGCACATTTAGGTTTTCTCATCTTCTCACTGAACTGAACTGAATAATAATACAGATTAGTATCTCTTGGGTTTTTTTTTCAGACATCTATACCAGTGATAGCTTTTGTAGGGCAGCTGCCACTAAAGAGAGCTTGTGATGTACATTCACCTTGTCTGTGGATAATTATGCTGAAAAATGCTCCTTTCTGTTTCTTGATCCTTCTTAGAGACATGGAACAGGAACAAGGTGAGAAAACAAGTAGATTTTTCAAGACTGTATTTGTTAAATTCATTAAACTGCATTTGGTGATTATAAAACATCATTTATTGATACTTCTACCATGATAATTATGAAGAGCTTTAATAACCAAACAAAAATCAAAATAAATAAAGAAGAAGAAGACACACCTTGTTTTAATTCACTTTCATTTTCTGTTATAACTAAACCACCTGTGGCTGGGTGTGGCCTGCGGTGCCGTGCAGGGAAGGTGGACGCAATCATGCCCCACCGACTTAAGCATAGCACTGGGTCCTGTGGTGGTGTTGTTGTTGGTTATGTTGAGCTGGCAGCGGGAGAGCTGCAGCTCTGTGTGTCAATAAAGGTAACAGAGCATGTTAATGTCACCGGGTCTGCCGTGGTCATTTACACTACCCTATTAAAATGAAAGCACTGCAGCTGAGTGCTTTGTGATTACTCCAGTAGTTTCAGCACATTTGGGGAGATCCTAATCAGCACCCTTAATAGTCCATGTAAAAAGCCACTGATAGATGATATCATTTTGTTATTTCTTTCACCTTCATCTGGCTCAAGTAGTACAAAATGATGTTACAGGTGAATAATGTACTTAAATTTCTTTTTCTTTCATCTTTAGTTTTGTGGAAAAAATTCTATGTCTGGAAGGCGGGAAGAACAAATGGAGCTCATTCTCAAATTGTTCAAAAACTCAAAGACATCGGCCACACTGAGGTGGACTCTCCTGAAGATTGTGACTACCTTCTAGGTTTTTGTCCTATTGCTTCACGAGTTGGAACAGACATCACAGAGGCTCTCAACAACAAACCTCGTACGAAATGTTAAATCACACTAGTTTTCTTTTGTCATCACAAGTAAAGGGAAGTAATTTAAATCCATGAATGTTAAATTGGTATCACGAGAAATGTCATGGTAAGAAGTTGTAATTTACCTGTATGTGACCTACTTACATTAGTTGTCTTTTTCTCTTGTGTGTCAGATGGGAAGCTCCTGTGTGATATTCAGTTGAACAAGTAGATGGAAAATAATGGATGGATGAAATAATGTAAAGGGTTATGAAGAAAAGTTTTAATGTCTTACAGCCTCAGCTCAATATCTAGTAACTTAACTAACTTAAATGTTTTTTCACTTTTCTTGAACCATCTGATCCCACTGTCTCTGTCCTTATAGCGGGTAAACCAGTGATTCTGGTGGTGATGCACCACACTCATGATACTCGTCATGTTGTAGCCAAAAGCAGCAGACAGGTCTACGACCCAGATGTCTGCCTCACTGTGGATTGTCTCTTTTATGATGGCACCCTCCTTAACTGCAGTCTCAATGACAACATGTGGGCTGAAATCAAGAATCATTTTGGAGTTCTCAGTTTGGAGACTCAGGTACTGACTAAAAAAAACTTATCTAATATTGATGTTTTGAATAAAGTAGTGGGTAGGTAGGTATGATTCAAACATTGCAGTTTGTTACAAATGCTCCAGTTAATTTGTTATTTGTATTCTAATTTTTCTTCTTCCTTTTTAGGGCTCTGACTTGCTGACCAGGATAGTCAATTGTAAGTGTGACTACAACCATGAATTTCCAATTACAGCTTTTTTTTGCCCCAGTTTTACATTCAGATTAAAATGACAATGTATGTAGTTATCCCACCTGTGAAATTAGCTGAAAAGTACCTCAAAAGTTACACAGAACAGATGCAAACTGAGGGTTTAGATACACAGGAGGACATTAGGGCAGAATGGACACACGTTTGGAACACAACTGAACAGACCAGACATGACTGTGGAGACAGAAAGGGATCATAAAACATGATAGCTATTGCATTACCAAAGCACACAGATTAAACTTGATCATAACCTAGGAACATGAAGTAGAATATTAAAGAATAAAAAGAACAGAGAATACTATAGATTACCAAGGAAAATAGCAACCAGCTAAAGTTACAAAGAAGCCAGACCTAAAAACCAGAGGTTCTCAAAACACGAGAAACCGTAACCTCATAAATTCAAAACACTGGGCCAAAGACCCACATATGAACTTGATTCCCATCCCATTCTTAATCCATTAAATATGATATTGACCCAACCTTTTCAAATACAATTGCTTCATAGCTTCAATAGCTTTAACTAGACATTGTACAAGGTTTAGAAGTGTGTTTATGGGATTTTTTGACCATTAATCCAGAAGCACATTTGTGAAGTCAGACACTGATGTTGACAGCAATCTCTGACTTTACGTGGCCTTTATCTTTGCTGCTAAATTGCTGTCGTTCCCAATCACTTCCACTTTGTTAATTCATTAATAATGAGAAAATTTCACAACTGAATTTGTTGCACCAGTGGCATCCTATCATGGTACCACACTGAAATTTACTGAGCTCCTGAGAGCGACCTGGTCTTTCGGTCTTTCATAAATGTTTGTAGAAGCAGTCTGCATGGCTGGGTGCTTGACTCGATAAATCAGAGGTTAAGAACGTGATTGGAGCACCTGAGTTCAATGATTTAGATGGGCCCATGAAAATAGAAACTTTGATATTATTATTATTATTATTATTATTATTATTATTATTATTATTATTATTATTATTATTATTATTATTATTATTATTATTATTATTATTTTAATTGCAGTTTCTGCCATTTGCATTATGTTTTGTATTTTATATATAATATTAAAAAATACCACCTTTAATAATCTTTGTTTTTCTTCATTTTAGGGATAAAGAACCATCTACTGATTGTAGCACTCATCATTGCATTCATTTTTGTCATCATTCTAGTGACACTTACACAAGTAGACAAGGTCGAGCATGCTCATGCTGAAGGCACGTCAAGTACAAATAAAACATATGTGTGAAATAATTCTGCTGAATGTATTATCATAATTATGCTCATAAAGAATAAATACAAATCTTTCCTGTCTTGTTGCTTTTCTGTACTTTATCTTATTAACCTTTTACTTTTTACTAAAAATGTAATTTACTAATGAATAACAATAAATATGGTGATGTGAAAAAGTGATTTGCCTCATTCCTGATTTCCTATTTTTTGTCACACTGAAATGAGATCATCAATCAAGTTTAAATATTACACAAAGATAACACAAGTAAGAAAAATGTTTTAAATGTAGGTGTTTATTATTAAAGAGGGAAAAATCTAATCGTACATGGCCTTGTGCGAAAAAGGGAGCCTAAGCCTACTAACTGGCTGGGCCACCCTTAGCAGCAACAACTGCAATCAAGCATTTGAGAGTCTTTTCGAGCACCGTGGGGGAACTTTGTCCGACTCATCTTTGCAGAATTGATGTAATTCAGCCACATTGGAGGGTTTTCAAGCATGAAGCGCCTGTTTAAAGTCATACCGTAGCATCTCACTCGGATCATTGTGCTTCAGAGTACATAGTTGTGGATGCACCGCACCTTCGTCACGAGGTAAACAGTAAATGACACACATAGCGTGTAAGGTGACTCAGATTTAAAATATTGATTGATTTACTAATCAGTGTTGATGTTATTAAAATATTTTAAAATGCCTGTGTGCACAAAAACATTTGTAATTTTGGAAATACATTTTATGCCACTCGTCTCTCTTCAGCATAAATGTAGTTAGTTGAGTTGTTGGGTGGGGGATACTGATATTTTCTACTTCAACTTTCAGTGTCAGGTGAAGCTTGTGTTTTGGACTGACTTCATTTTTCTACAACACTGCTTCCCAGTGGTCGTGATCAGTATTGCAGATTCTAATGAGATGCACAAACAACTGTTTTTTCTTTTTAATTTTTTATCAAGGTTCATCTTTATATTGTATCACACACATTTACAATGATTTTCAATAACTCACACCTCCTACCTTTCTTGTCTTTTCTCTCTCAAAACACATTCTCATCTCTGTTTTGTCTTTGTTTCTCAAATCAAAAGTGAAAGTGCTGCACTGAGAGGCGGTCGGGGAGGGGCTTTTAGCGTCTTCAGTGTGCCCGTGACACGAGTCACGTATCAAGCTCTTCCGTAAGTCGACTTTTAAAATGATTAACTAACCATATAAGGCTTTGAAGTGCTCCCTCATCTCTAACGTGCATGCACACACTCTTCTAAGGTGGTCTTTCTTTTTTCGTTTTTGACTTTGTCTGGATCCAGTAAAAGCTCGTGCAGAGCTTTCAGTGTTACCAACACTGACACATATTTACCTGCTGGCTGAATTGTTCAACTTTTTAAATTCCCACTAAATGCTAATTTCTTCTTCCACTTGTTTCCCAACGCAAAGAAAAGAAAGAAGAAAATGGTGAGAAAATACATTTACTTTATTACGTTTGTTAAACACTTGATGGCGCCATACAGCTGACAGTTCGTGAATGCAGCATTTTGCAGCATAATAGGGAACTGTTAAAGACATAAAGAGAAGTAAAGGAGGAGTGAATCTTTGACTTATGGCGGTGGTTTCACTAGATTTGGGGAGCACTTGATCTAGTGTCCAATCCAGTCACCTGGATTAGCTGACATGTGTATTTCCATTCATTAAGAAAAGCTCACATGGAAAAAGCTACATTCACACTGACAGTAATTCACCCACTTCCTTTAGTTTTTGCTTATTTAGATCATGATTCATATAACTGGCACACACACAACATAAACTGCATAAAAATTATAAGCATATGCCTAAAATATTCTTTTTCATCCATCTTTAGCTTCGGGGAAAAAAATTATTTATCTTTGAAGCTGGAAATACAAATGGGGCTCATCGTCACATTGTTGAAAGGTTGAAAGATGTTGGCCAAGCAGAGGTGAACGCTCTAAATGAATGCGACTATCTTCTGGTTTTCTGTCCTGCTGTTTCACGAGTTGGAACGGACATCGGAGAGGCTCTGGACAACATGCCCCGTGAGGAAAATTGAATTAGTTTTTCTATTGTCTTCACTAATATTGTGAAGGAGTTGGTGCTTCTAAGTAACCGGGGAGATTTACTGACAAATCCAGTGTCAATATTGTTTCTTAGATAAGGGCTATTCTCATATCTTTTTTGGACTAATGAAAAAATAGAAAATAAAAACAAGGATTAAGAAATCGGAGGTGAAGGATCTTGTTTACTGTAGAAGAATGTTCAGCTTATATGTCCTGCAGTATAATCTAAAGATGGAGTAATCCAAATTTTTGTTTATGTTATGGTTCTGAATCATTTCATCCTGTTGTCTCTGTGGTTACAGGTGGTAAACCAGTAATACTGGTGGTGATGCATCCCACCTTCAATCCCGATTATGTTGTAGCTGAAAGCCGGAGACAAGTGACCAACCCAAATGTCCGCCTCACTGTGGACTGTCTGTTTCATGATGGCAAGCTCCTCAAGTCTAAACGTAACAATAAGATGTGGAATGAAATAGAGATATTTTTGGAAGTTTCCACTCTCCAGGTAATGACAAAATGTATTGATCTGTTATCAGGTTTACACATAATTATTTTGGCATATACTTAAATACTTTATTTCTTTGTTTCATTTTATTATTCAGGTTTTGTGGTTTGGAACGATCAAATGTAAGTATGATTGTTCCAGTTTCATACTATAACATTAAGGAGTGTTTCCCTAAGGGACACGTTTTAAAGTAATTATCCCTCTTTGTTTTGTCTTGATAAGTCAGCATGTTAGAATAAAGCCTACTTGCTCATGGATTGAGACTAATTCTCCAAGCCATTGCTGTATACAACAAAGTTTAAACATATTAAAGTATACTATAAATAGTCTTTTGGTGTTCAAAACTTTGAATCATAGAATTTAATATTCTAATAATGACTTTGGATTGTTTGGCCTATAAGAATGATCTGAGGTAACTCATTGCTCTTTTATTCTTCATTTTAGATTTGAAGAATCGTCGAGTACTTCGGATTGCAGCTCTAACTGCTGTAGCGATCTTTGTGTATTTCAACAGTCCTGAAATAAAAAAGAAAATAGGGCTGTGAGAGCAGTCCCTGGATAGCAAAACCAAAAGGAATCTATTTTTTAAGGTCAAGGAGTCATATGGCTAAGTTCAAGGCTAAGTTGGAAATAAGTACATAATCACATATTTTAGGTAATCGATTCAGCAACAACAACAACAACAATAATAACAATAATAAGGAGAAAGATTATTAGATGAGCACTAGGACATTTTTCTAGCCATGTCATTAATGCAGACAGCAAACTAGATGCACATTTCTATGAAAACAAATTGTCCTGTAAAACAACACTGTGCACTGCTGTACTGATATACAGTGTTGGTTTACTAAAATCACTTCACACATCCAGGGTATCTTGTTGGTTATATTGCAACTTGGTGAAGCTATAAATAAAAGCAAATCATCTCTATGACGTAATTCTGCTGATTTGTCCAAATAATCTTATCAAAACGAAATCATTTGTGAATAATAAATTCAAATGTTTCATATTTCTGTTGCTTGTCTACGCTTATTAATTTATCTTGGATCTAAGTGTGAGTAAACCCTTACGTAACATTACATCCTTTAACCACCAATACCTTCACTGCATTTTGCCTGTAATTTATACAGACCTGTTACATTTTGTTTATATCTTCTGCTGTTATTGAATTGTATTTTTTGTTGTATTACTTTCACATCAGTAAATAATGGCGTGCAGCTCCTACATCCTGGAAATATTTGTTTATTTACAGCTGAGTTGAATTGCACAAGCCACTGTAAATAAATGTAAATAAAACAGCAAAAGAGTTTAAATGTTTTAGCATTAACTGTCCTAAACATAAAAAATGAAATGATGGTCTGCTGAGCAGCTGAGTGGAAGCCCTTCCTTTGAGTCAAAAACAACAGTAGTGCAGGGTGTGATACGGGGCGGGACAACCAATGACAAGTTGATACCATATGAACATGCACTGTGTTGCAGTGTGGATACATGAATCTCCTTTATGTAGTATTTTTTTTCTTAGGTAATGTAAATATAAACATATTTGGATCTGACATTTGTCAGATCTGGACTCAAAACGTGAATCTGATACCAGTGAAAACAAGATGATATGGCCAATCTATTCTTATTACTATCAAATTTGTTTACTAGGCCATGCAGAAGCAGCATCAGTAACCAAGAGAGCTAAGACAACACAGAGGAAAATGAAGGCTAAGTGAAATTAGCTTGGAGGCATTTCACTCTGGCTAACCAACAGTATTTACTTGCATGTTGGCAAATGTTTTTAACTTAAGAGCAGCTATGGTCAAGTGAGCTGACACTACTATTTCTCTCTCTCTCGCTCACTCTCACTGTCAGTGCATGTAGTGTAACAACAAATGCTTTTACTGCACTTAACATGTTGTCCCCAAGTCTATGAGTTTTATTAAATGTCAGCAGTTGCATGTGTTTGTGTGCATGTGTGTGATGGTTGAGCAGTAAAAGGACTCAAACTGAGAAAAGGAAAGAAGAAACTAGTGTGACTGTAAATAATAAAGCAAATAGCTTTTGTTCATTTTTAATTTAAATATTTTTGTCCTGTTGTCACTAATAAATAATTATTAGTTATTTATTTGAATTATTTACATTCAAAACATATTATTGAAGTAATATTTGTGTTGAGACTGACGTTGCCTGAAACATTAAAAAACACAAAGCTTAATTAACAGCTCAGTTAACCTCGGTACTGCATACTCGTTATCGGTAGATACCTGACACCATTATGCTGGTATGAGAACCGAGTAAAAGGAATACATTTTGACATCACTTGTCTCTTAGTTAGAATAAATGTAATAAATTAGTTTTCAGTGACACATGAAGTTGGTGTTTTGGACTTCAGTCCAATCAGAGCCACTTTCAGATTGTCTTTTTACAACACTGCCACCCAGTGGATATATTTGTCATATTTCTTGAGAAGAACAAACAGTAGAAGTTGTTGTGAAAGCTTGGGTAAATATTAATTGTGTACACCTACGCTATGTGGTGCAATTAACCCCAATTTTTGAACATGTAGTTTGAAGACCCCAACATTGTAACTGCTAGTGTCTTTGTATTGCACACTATAGTAACTACATTTCCTCCGCTGCTGCTGTGCTCTTATCTTATTTCCTTCAGCACACAGTTATGTCTGCAGTTCCTGTTCCGTGACTGACACGCTGCCTTCAACAAACAGTGGAAGGAAGACTGGACGTGGGGGAAGGGTGTTCACTGGTCTTGAGCGTGTGATAAAATATGGCAGAGACACCAACATCTTATCAAAGTACTCCGTAAGTAAGCTTCTTAAATATTGGTTTTAGATCCTTTTTCTCAGACTGTTAAAAGCTAAATCCCAGATTATACACTGCTAAGATTTGGGGTTTTTTCATTTGTTTTTTTATGCTGTGTTCTATTATAAGTTTGCGAAGAACAGCTGTTACCAGGATGTACGCATATTTACCTGAAGTTATTCAGCTTTGTTAAAGTCTGACTAAGGCACCTTTCTCTCCTTCCATGTCCCTACTTAGAAGCACAAATGAAGAAAATGGTGAGCAATTACATTTGTTTTTTCTAACTTAATCTCAAACACTTTACACTTCCTGACAGCACCATGCAGCAGACTAGTAAAAAGGAACCTCAAGTTTGGCGAATTGCAGAATTTGCAACTAAAATTGGAATTGCTTTTGGTTAAATGAGAGTGCATACTGGACTTGCAGTATATTCACTGCCTAGAAATGTAAATAATTGCTCCTGCTGCTCATAATTACTCTCATTTTTCATGTCTACGTCTAGTTTTAGACGTACCAGCACCGCTCAAACAGTTAATGCATCCTTACACTTCTGTGACTGCGACTGCATTGTCTTTGACCTTTTAAACTCTGGTTAAAAGCACCACGGTGTTGCAGGCCACTAAACATGCTCTGTTTTTTTCTGTATTGTTTTAACTTAGTTTCACTTTCTCTTTTAACTGGAAATTGTATTAGCATGCTAATCCATGCTAATCTAAACTGAAGGGCAGAGCTGCAGGTCTATGATTACTTCTGTGGTTTAAAGTTTAAACAGATTTTGGGAGCAGCTAAAAAAATCTATTTTGCTTAGATGGACTTCCATTAGATCTCTTCAGGTCTAATTAGATCTAAGTGTGCTAAGAGTACTTCCTGTTATTTCAAAGAAGACCTTCAAACACGTACTTAAAACCTTTTTATTCTTACAGTTAATTCTTTGTGTGTATGTGTGTGTGTGTGTTGTCTTGTATTTTATTACTACATAGTTTTTATCTTCCTATCTTTTAATTTAAGCACATTGTGTCTAATGAAATTATACATTCTGTAATTAACATTGAGGTGAAAAGTTGACATAATTTTTAGATTATTTTGAAACTTGCAGAATGGACTCAAGGTTTATCTTCTTTTGCTTGAAGCTGTGCAGCTACACAAAGTTAAGAACAATTATCTAATTTTTTTCCCAAATCTTTAGCTTTGGGGGAAAAGTTCTACGTCTTCGTGGAGGGAAAGACAAATGGGACTCATCATTTCATTGTTAGAAAGATGATCACCTTTGGCCAAAGAGAGGTGAAGTCTCCAGAAGAATGTGACTACATTCTGGTTTTCTGTCCTGTTGTTTCACGAGTTGGAACCGACATCACAGAAGCCCTGAGCAACATGCCCCGTAAGAAAAGCTACATTATATTATTTAGCACTGATTGAATCTTATAAATGATTGTGGGAAGGTATTCTAAAAAATGCAACTGTATGTGACTGGTCTTACATTAGGTGTCCACCCATGCAGTATTTACATAGAAAACTGGTTCAGCAACATGTGGCTCTTCAGGCAAAGAGCCACATGCAGCTTTTATGTTCTTACAGCATAGGCTACAGATGGAAAACATCTTTTGAATTTCTTGTTTTCAATCATTTCACCCTCTCTTCTTTGTGTTTTCAGGTGATAAACCAGCAATTCTGGTAGTGATGCATCATACCTTCGATACTGATTATGTTGCGGGTGAAAGCCGGAGACAGGTGGATAACCCACATGTCCGCCTCACTGTGGACTGTCTGTTTTATGAAGACAAACTCCTGAATTCCAACCTGAATGAGATCATGTGGCATGAGGTGAAGAAATTTTTGCGGGTTTCTCCTCCTACTCAGGTAAGTGACTGATCTAACACAAGGCTTATTATCAGTAAAGGATGATCACTGTGGCTGATTTCTTTCAGTCTTTCTTTCAGATGTTTCCCTGTCAGAACTTCATGAACGGTAAGTATGACTGTAATATTTTGTCTTTTTAATTTAGTGAATTTTTTCTAAAGTGTTTTAGTGTAGAATTCCTCTTTGGTTTAAATTTCATTAACTGTCTAATGTGATGTAATTTAGCTTTTGAACTTGATCACATTTGTTTCCATATACAGCGCTGTCAATCAGATTAATCAGAATATAACAATGGTAATTGTAAATGATACCAGACTTATTGCTCTTTTCTTCTTTCTTTCTTTTTTTTTTTTAGGTTGGATAATACATTTGATGGTGGCAATATTAATTGCTACAATTTTGGCTCTGCTAGTAATTTTAGCCCTATTTTTAACACGTTAAAAAGCCGCTGAAAGTGAAAGCTGATGTGGGTGTTTGTAGAGATGAGTCTCTTGATCAGTTAGCAAAAGTAGAATAGAAGTGAAATGATGTAAAAACTGATTATACTGATAGATATGTGAACAAATTCACTTTACTTGATGATAATATGAAATTATGTCATTATATTTCAAGTTTGTAGTTTGAGTGTGTGTATGTTTGTGTGTGTGTGTGTGTGTGTGTGTGTGTGTGTGTGTGTGCGTGTGTGTGTGTGTGTGTGTATGTTTGTGTGTGTGTGTGTGTGTGTGTGTGCGTGTGTGTGTGTGTGTGTGTGTGTGTGTGTGTGTGTGTGTGTGTGTGAGTGAATGTGGAGGTGGGGTTAATAAATAAAAACTCAGTTCTGAAATAAATCATATTTGTTAATAGTAATAATAATATTATTATATTTATTATGTTATAATTATGCAGCTTTATTTGATTATAATGTTGAGATTATATAATTTGTCAAGTACAAATTAAATCATGCGTATATGTGTGTGTTTTCTGTATTCATTTATTTATCTCTTTGTTTTAATAGTTTATTTATTAATTTTAGAAAAAATAAAGAGAGAAAACTCATATGCAGTATACATCTTTAGCAGTGATACCTTTGCTACATTTTCCCCAAAATATTTTGTTATACCTTTTGTTCACGTCGTCTGCTTTGGTTTTGTTTTTTCTAGAATTACTTTCCAAAAAATGAAACGTAAAAAATTAGATGAAACTTTTCTTTTTGCTGGAAATACTTGGTTATTTACAGTGTTTTGATCAGTATAAAACACTGGAAATTAACCAGAAAAATATATAATTTTTAGCATTTATCGTTTTTTTATTCTACGTTTATGTTCTCATGTTCCACACACCTGTTGTATCTTTCAAAGTTCTGATATTTTAAGAAGAAAACAATGCACTGCTGGACTGTGAAAACTCTTTTTTTGTTTGTAATTATACTTTCTCCTTGCAGGCTTTCACAAATATTAAAAAGTTGTGGGTTTTCCTCTATAACTATTTTTACAGAAGATGAGTAGTTATTCAATCAGCTAACAATTATAATCACATCTTGGCAGAACTTTTTTTCTTCTCACATCAAAGCTTTACTACATGATCATTAAGGTCTCTTTCATGAATGGTTTATAGTTGCAATAGCAATATCAAATTCTGAGGTGATTAGAGATAATAAAAAAATGAATACTACAAACCACTTGAACAACATTAGATTATGAAAATGACCAATAAAAGACCAGAGTTATAGCACCCAGACACAATTTAGGCATTGCTGAATTAGCTTTGGAGATGACCACATCAGTTGCATTGGATGGGAAAACTGTCTTCATTGTGTTTCTGTGTCACTTTGTCTTTGATGTCAAAGTTGTGCTGCTGCTTAAATGTGCTCAACATAAGGGCATAGAAAGCAATGAGAAGTGTTAGAAGATGTACATAAACTCCCAGGTGTACCGTCCCTGCCTTAGGATGATAAAGCAGAGTATGCTTTATGATGGCCTGTGCTATGATTGACAAGTCAACGCCATTTGAGAATACAATGTGTTTTACAGTCAGACTCAGCCCTTGCTTCTCATGTGACTTTTCAAAGCACCAGGTTGGAACTGGGTGTGGCATCAGTGTGGCTACATGCAACTTTCAGCTCTTTATTTTCTATTAAACACAGTAATCTTTAGAAAGTACAGAGGCACCAATCCCATTTTGTGAACATACTGTATATTTCAAATGCACAATTGACATTGTTTTATCTTGCATCAAACACTTTTGTGGTTTGTTCCTCTCATGAAATAGTGCGTCCACTAGGTGGAGATGCTGTAAAAAGATGCCATGTGAAAGGGGAACAGGAATAACGCCTGTCTTCAGATAGCAGCATCATGTGACACTGAAAGGACCTGTTTACTGACTGACCCTTTGCAAATCAAAAGTGAAAGTACTGGAATAGACAAGCATTCATTGTTTTTTCAGTGTGGTGAAGAAAATGTCAGACACAAGAGATTACCAAAGGATATTGTAAGTAAACATCTGAATTTTAAAAAACAAAAACATCTCTCTTAGGCTGTGAAATGCTGCCTCTCTGCCATGCATTAGAGTAATAGATTTCTATCCATCTAAGGTTGTTTTCTATTTTTAGCTTAGTCTTCCGGTTCTAGTAAGGGTTTACACTGAGCACCTTTTACTAACCTTGTTACATATTAACCAACTAGCTGTATTTATTGGATTGTTAAATTCAGACTAAAAGCTGCTTTCTCTTTCATAATCCCGATACAGAGACCAGGAAGAAGTAGAGCAAGGTGGGAAAAAATACAACCTATTTTCTTATTTTATGAAACACTTAATGTTGCCTCCATAACACAACACTAACTTTGTAGTTGCTGATGAATAGAGCAAGTTGCAGTTGTAGCATTAAAGAATTTAAACACCAAAAGGGAAATAAAGATGAATGAGAGAAGTGGCCAGAACATAAATGCTGAGTTTGCATGCGTGCATGTAGGTGTGTGTGTGGAAATCTAAGAACACCAGTAATTCAGTAGCTTCTAGAACCATCTTTAGCAGCAATAAGTATGACTCTGTAAAAGGGTGTATTTTCTTTTTATTATGACTACAGTTATAATTGCACAGCATTGTGTGGATATGTAACAGTTTTAAAGAGTTACTTTGGAAAACTACCCACATCTTCTGTTCCTTCATCTTTAGTTTCATGGAAAACATTCCATGTCTGGTTGGCGGGAAGAACAAATGAGGCTCACTATCCCATTATTGAAATGCTCAAAAGAATTGGTCAAACTCAGGTGAATTCTCCAGAAGAATGTGACTATCTTCTGGTTTTCTGTCCTGTTGTTTCACGAGTTGGAACAGACATCACAGATGCCCTGAGCAACCTGCCCTGTAAGAAATACTATATGAGATTACTTAATCTGAGAAATGTAACTGTATGTGAATGGTGTAATAGCAGGATAATTAATTAAATAATTGTAGAAATGTATTTTGAGACCACAGCCTAAAAATTAAAGTTTATCTGCATCTGCCTGGTCTTATATAAGGTATCCACGTCTGTATATTTAACATATTTATTTCTCATAACAAATTTGTAAGTAATAAGAAATAAATATGGATAACTAATGGATTAAAAATAGAAATAACTAAAACATATTTGTGACAAAAGGGTCATGCTTAACAGCCTTCATGGTCTGCAGTATGAGCTACAAAAGTAGAAACTTAATTTATGTGCTTCACTTTGTTTCCGACTCAGTTGATCTGGTTGCGTCTGTGCTTACAGGTAGTAAACCAGTGATTCTGGTGGTGATGCATCATACCATCAATCCTCATTATGTTGTATCTAAAAGTCAGAGACAGGTGAACAACCAAAACGTTCATCTCACCGTGGACTGTCTATTTTATGAGGACAAACTCCTGAACTGCAAACTCAATGATAACTTAGAAGATACACTCTTCAAGCTTTTTAAACTTTCAGTTTGTCAGGTAATGATTTCTCATACTGATTTAGTATTACACTTATATGCAATGACAGAGTTGTGTGCTGTGATATTTTTAAAATCAGTGATAATGATTTCTTTCTGTCTTTCTTTTTATTCTTCAGATGATTTTGTGGCGTAAGTATGACAGTCTTGATGTTATGTTACGCCATTTTCTAAACTGATGAAAACTTTGTGGTACAAGTTTCACCAACCATATAATGTTATTTCAGTGGACATTTTGAACTCTTTTCTTCTAAACAAGAATATATTTCTCTATGATCTATTTGATCTTAGGTTTTTTTTTTCTGATTTTCAGAGTCAAAAAAATTGCATCTAGTGTTGTAATGTCCATCAAAAATAAAACCATTTATAAACATGGTTAAAATTTTGAATTAAACAATTAAATATCCTCATAAGTATAGATTGTTTTATATTTAGCTGACTTATTGTCCGTTTCCTGCCTTTATTTTAGATCTGAGGAGTCTTGGGACATGGTGTTGTATTACAACAAAATGATTCATCAGGAAGTCACTGTGCAACTAAATTAAACGTAACCTTTCTGGATTGTGCTGTTATTACCTTTAATACTTTATAGTTATGAAGTTTTGGGGTAGAATTTACTGATCTATACTGTTTGTTATATATCTATCACTGTTTTATATCTGGATCACAATAGAGGTGTAATGTTGCAAACATACCAGATCTGCAGATAATCTTTACACACTGCGTGAAGATAAATATATATATATATATATATGTATAAGAAAAAACATGAATAAAAAAAGAGTTAAGAAGTGAGTTCTTAATTATTTACTCCTTATTACGCCGTAATACTGCAGACATGCTAAAAGGCTCCAAAGTTCATTAAAAAGATGTTTTGGTTGCTAACTATACCTAGCTATAGTGATGGCAAAGGAAATGTTGTGTTTTATAAACATGTATCTTCACCGGGCTGCATGGCACTAACGCATTAACGAGCTAAACTAACGCGTTGCGCCCACGCAGCCCCACGCACAGGGCAATCTGCACGTGCGTGCAGATGTGTTTGCAGTGTTTATAGTCATCGATAAGAGGTAAGGGATGTGCATTTGGTACAGTGACAGAGTTCACCTTTCGGAAGTCAGTACAGAATCTTGGGCTTCCATCTGACTTCGTGTCTCGGAGACATGGTGAACTCCAAGAGCTGGAGCTTGGAACTGCAAATCCATTCTGATGAAGATACTCAACTTCCTGTTTTATGATTTCCCGCTTTGCTGGACTAACCCGATAAGCGCGCTGTTTGATTGGTGTAGGGTTAGTCAGCACCACATCATGTTTTATGACAGTGGTTTGAGACGGGATGAATTGTCAGGGCTCTGTGTGCGGGCAGGCGGAGGTGAGGATCCAAATGCAGGACTCGTGGAGACAGGATTTCAACTCAAAAAAGCTTCTCATCTCAGCTTTATTGCTGGTAAGGAACAAAACATAAACAGAACAATGAACGCTGAAAACGGAAACACACAGGCAGGATCCGAGGGTACAACACGACACTGAGCAAAGGCAAACACAGGGTTTATATACACAGGGGAGTAATCAGGGAATTGAAAACAGGAGGGAGACACAGCTGGGAGAGATTAGGGCTAACGAGACCGGGGGAGCGAAGTTAGACATACCGACATAAGTCGTAACCCTTCAAAATAAAACAGGAAACAATACACAAATATGCAGACTAAGAAAACACGGACTTTACACTGGTAGAACTAAACCTAAACCAGAATAAGCTGGAACATACTTATTAATAATCATCATCATCACCATAGCCTGACAAGAAATCAAGAAAATAACCAAAAATACAAAAGCCACGAGAAACTCCAAATGCTGGGTCGAAACGACCCAGGACAGTGGCATGACTGGGGAGAACAAGTTCCAGGCAATTGATACGTGGTTGCCAGATACAATGCTGAGACAAGAGGAGGAGATAGAAGATACTAACATCAAGACAAGAAACCTCCTTATCGTTCATGAAGGGTGTCACATCAAGCCCAGCACCAGCCAAGGTAAGTACCAGAACCAATATCCGGGATGAAACAAGATCCATTAGCACCATATGTTATCTCACTAGGAGCATGCCCTGATGTTGCCTGGCATGCATACAAACTGGTGAGGATCATACAAACTGCTGATTACCATTTTGAGGTGCTGGAATGCAAAATGTTAAATTGTCTAACTAGCCACGTAATTTTCTTTTTCTTTGATCTTTGGGATGTTTTTGAAATCAGCTGTGTGATCATTTTTATTCCCATTAAATAATGTGGGATCTTTTCATTCCTCACACATTACACAGTCCATAAAATTATAGATGTCAAGCTTGATTTTATTTTATTGATATTTAATATGTTTTCAACGGTTCCTTTTCCTTTACTAAGCAGAAACAGTTTGTATCTTCTGACTATGGAATAAAGACACTTTTTATGTCTGACTGACTGATACTTGCAATTCCATTCATCAAGAAAACAAGCTCACGTCCCAAAAGACACTCATTCTCTCTGAGATGGATTCATTCTGATCAGATTGGTTTTGCCAAGCCACATTTTAATGCATATAATTAACACACAGTATGAAAAACAAACAATTTCTCTGCATAAAATAAATAAATAAATGTAAGTAAATTAACTTACATTTATTTTTGAGGTGATGAAGTTAACAATAACTTTTAATAAGCACGTTCTATCTTGCACAGTGTAATGTTTGTCAAGGATTTCTTTGTGAGTTTCCATGTACAGTCATGTAAATTAAGTAAGCTAACTATTTTCCTCATATTGTTTCTGATCGATTTTATCCAGTTATCTCCACACTCACAGGTGATAAACCAGTAATTCTAGTGGTGATACATCATGCCTTCAATCTCATTATGTAAGAGATGAAAGCTGGAGACACTAAGAATCCAAAGTCTCTATGAGCTACCAATATCATTTAATAAGCAAGGCAAGTTTATTTGTATAGCACAATTCAACAACAAGGTGATTCAAAGTGCTTTACAGAGACATTAGAAACAAAAACAAATAAAAAGCATGATTTAAAATTGATTAAAACAAGCAAACTAACTAATAAACAAACAAAGAAACAAAACAGTATATAAAGTCAAAACAGATAAAATCAGAACAGTAGATAAAATCAGTAGTTAAATGTAAGTTTTGAAATTTAAGCTTAAAAGTGTGGATTTGGTGTTTTATTCAAATGCAGCTGAGAATAGGTGAGTCTTCAACCTGGATTTAAATAAACTGAGTGTTTCAGCTGATCTGAGGCTTTCTGGGAGTTTGTTCCAGATATAAGGAGCATAAAAGCTGAATGCAGCTTCTCCGTGTCTGGTTCTGACTCTGGGAACTGATAAAAGACTGGATTCAGATGACCTGAGGGATCTGGAAGGTTCATACTGGGTCAGGAGGTCACTCCTGACCTATTTTGGTCCTAAACCATTCAGAGCTTTATAGACCAGCATCAGGACTTTAAAGTCTATCCTCTGACGGACAGGCAGCCAGTGTAAAGACCTCAGAGCTGGACTGATGTGGTCCACTTTTTTGGTCTTAGTGAGGACTCGAGCAGCAGAGTTCTGAATGAGCTGTAGTTGTCTGACTGATTTTTTAGGTAGACCTGTAAAGATGCTGTTACAGTAATCAAGCCTACTAAAGATGAATGCATGGACTAGTTTTTCCAGGTCCTGTTGAGACATCAGATCTTTTATCCTTGAAATATTCTTGAGGTGATAGTAAGCTGATTTTGTTATTGTCTTAATGTGTTTTTCTAAGTTTAGGTCTGCATCCATAATATGAGGTTTATGAGATTTGTAGTTCTTTGTTGCATCTTGATTTTCATGAGTAAAACAAAATAATATCCATGTTTCAAAGGGCAATTTCCTGGTTCAAATTTGATCAAACTTATAATGTAACAGGGTGGGCCCAAATTACTCAATGGGTGTTCTGGGCAGAGACCCAGAGGCCCATGCACAGGAAAATGAACAACAAATGAAAGAAGAAGTAGAAGACAAAAAAAAAAAAAAAATCTAGAATTATTGTCTAAATTAAAGCAATATAAAAACATTACTTTTCTCCCCTCATTATAACAAAATGTAACATGTAGCTGGAGCATAATACAGAGTAATTCCTATTTACTTGCCATATTTTCTCCTAGACTGCTGAGGCTAAAAGTCTCTCCCAAACTCAGCTTGGTAGTGAGATTATCCTAGTTCCAAAATGGAAAACATGGAATTTAGGATATGGAATAAAGAGTTGCCGCTTTTAAGAAAATTTCCAACTCCCTTTATTTTTAACTATGTCAGGATAAAACCACTGCAGTTTATGATAATATGCAAGTTAATCTTGAGGTTAGTTACAACATGGGTCACAAGCCGATTGGTTTAATGACCTCAAATGTGTGTGCTTTCATCGGTCATGATTGACACTTGTATGGGAGGTACTGTCAAGAAGTGAGACATGTGACCAAAGTGGTGTAGGCAAGAGATGCTGAAAGGAGGAAGAGGAGATTGTTGGGCACACGGAGGAAGAGAGACAAGAGATAGCAGGTATGTTTAAGGGTGTGCGTGTATGTGTGTGTGTGTGTGTGTGTGTGTGTGTGTGTGTGTGTGTGTGTGTGTGTGTGTGTGTGTGTGTGTGTGTGTGTGTGTGTGTGTGAGTGTGTGTGTAGGGGGACAATTAATATGTGAGTGCACAGATTCATTCTCAACTGGACATAAATGATGATCAAAGGTTGTATATATGATAAATTCATCAAAACCCAGCCTCTAACACAGTGCGCTGAATCTTAGCTTCGAATGTCTAGTATATTCTAATCAGTGTCAATCAATTTAAGCATTCACTTAACCTACAGTATCTAAACCTGTGTGGGAAATGTGTGGTAAAGACACAGATAATGAAATTTAATTATTAATACAATATACATCATGAAAAACGAAAGCCGAAATTGATTCAGTTTAGTACTTTTTTCTGTATGCTCTGTGATTTTAAAGGCCTTAAATTCAGTGATATATACTGTAAATGTTTTTCTCAGAGATCTTAAAGTAGTTAAATCACTGCTGATAGTCTGGCTGTTTATATTTTCACATTTTTGTGTCTGTAGGGCTGTTTGATGATGATTTGGACTCCTCTGGGAGATGAGGACACACCCACATCTGTTCCATACTGCAGCCATTGATGGTGTGACAGATGCACACACTGGAAAATCAGCACCTGGACTTCATGCAGGAGAGACGGCCTCAGAGATGGACCAATCAGAGAGCTCCTTACATCCCACAGTGTGGCAAATTTCGAATAGCTGCAGTATTTTTTAAAATGAAGTTGTTAATCCAACAGCTAATCCAAAGGTTAATCCCTGAGCGAACAGGAATCAAAAATGGATTTTGAAATCCAATTTATTAAATTGGAATTCAAAAATGAATTTACAAATGGAGAATTTATTCTACAATTCAATATTTAAGCACAGAATTCTTTATTTCGATGTGCGCGTGGCTCTTGTGGTCCTCCATAGTTTTTAGCTTAGCTTCATCAGCTCCAAAAAGATATTATGTCATGGTTTGCTAAGAGGATTCGTGTACAGGACACACTGAAAGCAGGTTAACAATGTTTAACTAACAAAGTCAATATCAATTGAAAACAGCTGAAATAAACCAAAAAATTTTCTTTGAAGCAAAACTCAGAGAACTGTTAGTCAAAAGCAGGTAAGTAGCTGAGGTTTCTTTGATAATTTCACTTTAAGCTATATAAAGTTTCTATGAACTTGGCTTTAATATCATCGATTTCCTCGGATACAGTACTGTACGAATGCTTTGAGCCAACCTGACTTTCTTTGTATTTTTTCTCCAATACGCACACCTCATTGTAGGCTTTGTTGAGGTCCTTGTACTTGGCTTCTTTCATCAAAATTAGTTTTTGTTTACTAAGCCCTGTAACACCAGCATGAATTATTCAAACATAAAAAAGGCACTCAATTCCATACTTACCCTTATTCACAACAACTTGGCATAGAACTGACTGAAATTGTGTCTCTAGGGACTTTGTCTGTCTGTCTGTCTTTGCCCATCAGAGACCCATCATTTGTCATTTCTTTTCTTGTCATTTCTGCAGGGAAGGGGTGGTGCAGCAGGTTTGAGGGGCAATGCCAGTAAGGCTGGGAAACGAGCTGCAGCCTCATCCAACCTCTTTTTTTTTTCCAGGTGCCCAGCCACCCTTCAGTTTCATCATATCATCCCAAACAATAGCTGTAGCTGTCATGAACTCCTGCCTGCAGAGCCTCCTCAACAATGAGGAGTTCATTAGAGACGTCAGCCGTCAGGAGACTTTGTGGAAAGCAGTCTCAGAAGCTCGGCTCTTAAGGTGCGCTACATCAACCTTCTACTTTCTTCAAAAACCTGAAGAACAAAGATATCTAACACCAGAAATGTCTGTTTACCCTTTCCTTGTTACAGAAGGCTCATGGACATCAGGAACTGTCATGAATCAAGAGATTATGACCTTAAAAAACGCCGCCTAATATCTTTTAAGAAGGCATTCAGCAAACAGGTTCCTGAATACAAAGGCAGTGCGCAGAAAGTTATTTGGACATTTTGTTTTTTGCTTTACCTTCTAATGTTTATGTTTATGTTCTAAATCTCCTCTGTGTTTTTCTTTCAGGACGCTCATGAATTCCTAACCTTGTTCCTCAATGAGGTGAAAAGCCTCTCACCTCACCTGAAGAGGGAAGCAGCTCTCCTGGGCCAAAGTTATACCTGCCCAGTAGAAGACCATCATGTTTTCAAAATGGAAAACATGAGGACATGCAAGAGGTAAGCCAGTCTTTCAGAAACACAGGGCTGATTGCAACATTTTCATATACCTCTTTTCCACCTACCTGATCGTTACTTTAACTACGTTACTCCTTAAATGTGTAGCTGCGGTCACCAGTCATCACGCCAGGAGGAATTCACAAGCTTGTCTCTTGACCTGGTTCCAGAGGGGTCTGTTGAGGACATGTTAGGGACATACTTGAAGGTAAGATCACAAATTCGAGATGTAGTATCACTGATCTTAACACACCTTTTTTGTTTGTGTTTGTGTACATATGTTGTGATTTTTTTTCTACCATAAAGCCTGTTTTCTCTGTGCTGTTGTTTAGGAACAAAAAATCGAATTTACCTGTGACTGTGGAGGGACGACCTCAGAAGTGAAGCCGTCTTTTGATACACTGCCAACGTGAGTAAGGTCACATCAGAATTGATCGACTGACCTGATTTCCAAACTGTGGCGAACTAAACATCAGAGTTTTTAAGACAACACTTGAGCAGTCATTTTGCCCCATCTTCGGTTTGTGTTTGACACTCATTCTTCTTATTTTGTACCTTGGGTTTTTTTTCTTTTCTGCCAGAGTCCTCATCTTTCACCTGAAGAGGTTTGGCTTTACAAAAACCCACAAGCTTCAGAAGGTGAATGACCCCGTCAGGCTGCAGAGGGACTTGGTGGTGTCATCCAAACAGGTAAAAACAGACTGCAGAACATCTCAGAGAATCAGCTTAATTATCGCACTGATGTGAGACTTTATGAAACTGATCTTTGGATTTGTTCCTTCTCAGGGTGATGGCCGTTATGGACTCATAAGCATCATTAGTCACTATGGAGGCACAGAATCAGGTAAAACAACTGACTTGTTACAAACAGAAAATGATTGAACAGAACTTGCTACTTTTGAGTGAAGGACTCACACACAAAAGCTTTTGATGTTTTAAGAAGCACTAAGTCCAAACCACTGTTTGCTTGAATCAGTTGACTTTTAGAAGTTGGATTCATTTGTCTTAATGTGATTTCAGGACACTACATCTGTAATTCTGTGCATCCTGAGGAGAGTCCACAGTCTACATCAGATCCTTGGCTCACCTATAATGATGCACAGGTGCTCCACACAACTGGATCGGCAGTTTTTGAGGAACAGCAGCAGTCTGCCTACATCCTGTTTTACAAGAGAAACGTAAGAAGACACAGCAGCTGAGAGAATTTTGAAATGTCCTATTACCTTGTTAATCATTTTTCTCTTCATTCTAAAACAGGATGTGGAATGAAGTTAGAGCCATCATCATGCTGAGAAGGAACAACCGTCATCTCAGACCGCTGGTAAGTATTGCCCTTAGGAGGAAGGGTCCTCCCAGAGAGCCTGGTTCCTCCCAAGATTTCTTCCTCCAGGAGGGAGTTTTTTCTTGCCACCGTCGCCCCACATTCACCGGTCTCATCAGCAGAGACATTGTTCACCTTCTAAGACCTGGACTTTTTAATGGCATGCATTTTTAATTTCTCTGGGCCATTTTGGGTTGATTGGGACCTGATGAATGTAAAAACAAACAATTACCTGATTTTTTTTTCACCTGATTTTTATTTCGGTGAAAAATGAGATCCACATATGAGGACATATGGCAGCATGATGTCCTCATACATGAATATCAGGCCTTTGTATAGCAACATTTTATATTTTGGTCTAGACAACCCAAAATGTAATGTCCACATATATGGACTCCAGGTCCTAGGAGGTTAAAACAAAGTCTACTAGTGGTGCACCACTACTAGAGATAGTCAGGATCGGTGTTTGGCTTGCTCTCTGGGAACAACAAAAAAATAAACAAATAAATTAATAATAAAATAAAATAAAGATATTATTTATTTATTTATAATTAAAATTAACATAACAACAAAAACAAAAATAACTAATAAAAACTAAGTAACTAAGTATTCAACTGTGTTTTGTGAAATTTGTAATGAGTCTCAGTTAAGTTGATGTCACAGAAGTTTCTGAATCAACCATTTAGATTGTTCAACAAACAGATTTACTCAGGTAAAGATGGTAAGCTGGAGCACTGGTACCCTTCTAGTTCAGTTTAAGTTTTTAGACAAATATTCCCTCATTCAGTTGCAGTTTCTGCTTACATTATACATTATTTAGCTGCAAATGTTTAGCTGCAAGTAGCAAAGTCCAAAAGTGACAACATTTCCACTGCACTCTCTCCAGAAATGGCATATAGAACTTTTGACCAAATTAGACATTTATCCTTGAAAAATCCATGAAAATCTTTAATTGTACCTTTTATCACATTTTAACAAGTTACTGTCTCCTGCTGCATGTTTCCTGTTTTGGCTGAACTTCATCAGCTCAAAAAACACACCGTGCTGTGGTTTACTGAAAGAACTCATGTACAGGACACACTGAAAGCAGGTTTACAACGTTTAATTAACAAAGTCAAGATCAGTTAACAACAACTGAACGAAAGATTTACTTTTTCTCATCGGTAAAATGGTCAGATGAGGTCCATGCCAATGTGCTCAAGTGGTACCTCCATTAAGGGCAGTAAGGGCATAAAGGCACTTTTGGAATGGCCAGCTGGTTCACCAGCTGACACCACTGGACGCACACCATCAGCTCACATCCAAACAGATTCCTGGCCAGTAAAATCGGTCAATTTTTGGGTCCAGAGTCTTATCTTATTCCAGGTGACCAGCTATTGAGTTGTAACGAGTCACCTAAAAAAATCATTTCTCAGTGGCTCTTCTGCGACCATTGTGTTCTTCCATTGTACAAGTGTCACGACACGCTCAACATGGTCTGTCGTTACAAAATGTGGAAATGTCAGGGCGCACTATTTGACTATCAGCTCTCATCATTTGATCAAAGGGCGAATTGCATAGTGCCATTATCTTCTGTGTAGCGAATTGCCGGAACCGGCAAGCTGAACGCGGCCCAAACGCCACATGTCCCTATTGGCTGTGTGTGCAGCCCTGCATACTGCCCTATTGAGCTACTAAACTCCAACCAATCAGTTTTGAGATTTAAGGGGTATGCTAGCCGTCAGCTAACCGCAGCCGTTACTCTATGCATTTCCCCCCAATCTTTCATTTCCACCAGTACTATGGGGTATTTGTGAATATCCATGACTGACATGGTCGCCAGCTGGTCTTTGGCCAGGGTGATGGCAGTTTCGAGGTTCACCGGCTAGTGATAGCAGACTCACTTCACTGTCCTGGCCGGTAGCCCCCCCCCCCCACAAATTTCTCTAGCACTACCATTTTCAGCAATCCAGCCTTTCAAAGTGTGGGGCCAGGCTGCAGCCACCTGGTTTAGGCAGAGGACTGGTCTTCCAGCCCCATTTGCCCCATGAAAGTTGCTGTGATGGTCTTCTGGAGAGACTGATGGCAGCCACTTGCAACAACCGGAGGGCACGTTCCTTCCCTGGCCACCAACACACCTTCGCCAAGCGTTGGAAAACTTCCAGGAAAAGCTTGCTGTTGATTTAAGTCAAAATATATTTGCTGATGTTGAGTGTGTGGATATTCAGAAGGACACCCATTCCATAATACATCATTTCCATAAGTGTAAAATCACCAATTATGTTGTCATTAATGTCCAAAAACAACTTGGAGTTTATCACAGATGCGCTTACTTAGAGAAACAATGTGAAGTCTGCTGGACACTGCTCAGAAACCTGATTGTTACAAAATGTTCCCTGGAATGGGAAGCTTTAAATATTACCCTCCTTCTTTGCCTAAAACAAAAGGCCCAGATGATGAAAATGTGTGATTTCTGCTACTTTTGTCAAATGTTGAAACTGAAAAGTAATGTGCTTTGAGATGATGCCATTGATGAAAATGAGATTTGGTTTAAATGAACTGAAATCAGTAGTGTGATCTCCAGTCTTGATATAAGGAATGAGAGAACTGACAGCTGTTATTTTAATCTGCCTGTTTAAGTTGTTTTAACTCATTTAAATCATAAAGTAATGTGGTAACATCTGGACTGACGAGTTTACTGTCAGCATTTTAATCGCTAGTTTAAAGGCTGTAGGCTGCAGCCATTGCTCTAACACTGTATAAATGTAACAGGCCTCAGTGCTGGTTCTAATAGTCTGAGCTGCTTCCAGCTTTATTTGTGAAGAGCACAGCAGCTTACAAAATCACGTAGCTAGCTCGTACAGCTGCCACGTAAAAAAATTCATAAGCTAAGATGACCTTAAAATAACGGGGCTACGTGCGGTGATGTTAGCGTTAGCCATGTTAGCACGTTACCTTCAACAGGTGGTCAGACTGCATAAACAGGCACTCAGTCAGAGGCACTCAGTCAGAGGTTGACCTTCTCATGACACAAGTCATGAGAAGGTCAACTTGATGCCTTCAACCTTGCATGAAATCCCTGCAATTTCCCTGCAAAGTCTTTGATGAGAATCGTTACTGTTTGCTCTGATTTTTTTCTGGCCTGGTTCACTGGTCAGGTCACACAGTAAGAGCCAGTTTTATCATTTCTATTTATGGTAATGCCTCCAACTAGCACAGCTATAGTCTTTAAATGAAACATGTTATTCTATTAGTGTTGCTGTATCCATGTGATTTATGTGAATAAGTTCAAAACTTTACATATACTGAAATTGATTAACTCATTTCATGATCTGTGACTGAGTTGTAAAATATGGCAGATGATTTAGTCCTCTATTGTCTTTATTTAGACTTATCTATCTTTGACGTGTGAAAAATATTCCAAGCTTGTAAGGATGACTGCACAATCTTTATCTTACAATGTTACCAAATATTTTCCAAAATCAGTTTTAAAGACAAAGTGCGGTAGCATAAGACATGGGTGGTCTTTGCTAATATTTAATGAACTATTTAGTGTAAAAAAAATAGCAGAATTTATTTGCCTCTCTGTATAACATGCTTCAACGCTTTTACTTGTTTAGATCTATTGGATGATATATTGATTTTACTGCTTTCCAGAGTTACCACTGAAAAGTTGTCGGGTTTATGGAGATTGATCTGAAAAGAACAAAAACATGTTGAGTGGCAGCTGACTGTGGTTAATTGTTGATGTCAGAAGACTTACAGTAATCAGATTCTATCATTTCAAATAAAATTCCTAATATGGATAACACTGGAGGGTAATAATGCTGTTTCTATCACTCAACAATTCATTATGTACCATTCTAAATACCAGCCTATTATCTAGTGTCCATTCTCTCCTTACTGTAGTAGTTGTTGGAGAGACAGTCCAATATGTTGGCTGGTGGTTTTTGCATTTGATAGTGTCAACTTAAGTACACCATTACTGTTTCCATAGGAATTAACACTTTGAAGCCTAAATCATGAAATAATTGCCAGAAAAACCTTTAAAAAAAAAGTCTTTATTTAACCTTCTTTTCTTTATTGTTTTTGTAATTATTTAGAAAATAAATTACATTCCAATTTCCATATATGACATTTAATTTGTGTCATATCTGCCTATTTGCTTGTTTTTTTTAAATTTGTTTATTTAGGTTTATTTAGGTTTTTCAGGGGGGGAAATTCACATTGATGATGTTGAAGTCCCAAAAACTGGCAAAAAACTGTATGTATCAAATGTTGTACACTAGGCGTTAAAGGGTTAAAAGGGCACAGGACTTACTGGAGTACTTCTGCTGCTCATTCCTGTGCAATATCCCATCTGACCTCCCGTCATATTTCTTTTCAAGATTTTCTTATTTAATCACTAGTGTACATATATTAATATTTATAGATACATATATATTTAGTCATCTTTTCTCTTTTACCATGTCTCTCTAATATTTTGCTCCTTACCATTTTTCTATTTTCTTTATTATTTTATTTTATTTTATTATATTTTCTCCTACTGTACCATGCTGCTGAGTGACTGCTGCTCGTCAAACACATTTCATTGCAATGTTGACCCTGTGCTAACTTGCATATGACAAATAAAATCTGAAAGCTGAAACTGAAAACTGAAAACTGGAGTACTATGAAAACGTCCTTTTTCAAATGACTGCATAGTTAAATAATGCTGCTGTTTCAGTTAGGTTGCTAAAGGCTGTGAAGTAGACATCAGAATGTTGTTAGCCGTGTTTTAAAATACGCTCTTTTCTAAGCTAACTTCATGTTCAGCTGAAATCTTCTTGGTTTCCAACAGTGTTTGGGCGTTTCAGCAGTGTGTGTGTGTGGGAATTTCAGTAGTGTGTATTAGAAAGTTTCAGTAATGTTTGTTTGAGTTTCAGTGGTGTGTTTGTGAAAGTTTCAGCAATATTTGTCAGATAGTTTCACAAGTGCAAGCACTTCCGTAATAATGTCCCTAGCACCGCCTCACACTCTAGCGGTATTTCCTCTTTATTCATCTAAAGCGGAACTCTGAACAAGTGCAACAGCTACTGGGAGAGAAGTGGTGCAGCAAAGAGGCGCTGAGAGGAGGAAAAGGAAAGCATCAGGCACAAACAGACAGTGAGGGAGAGAAAGCGAGGAAGGAAAGGTCTGTGTGTGTTTGTGTGTGCTGGTGTGCGTGTGTGTGTGTGTGTGTGTGTGTGTGTGTGTGTGAGGACACTTACATTTAACATAGTTTCATGCTTATAGGAAGTGAAATTCTCTGTAAACCACAGAGATGACTGTGTAAAGAAAACCCGGACCAGCCTATTGGGCACCAACAACCATGCCACATTCAAAGTCGCCTTTCTCCACCATCCTGATTAGCTTAGGTCATCTTCACCATGTCGACCTGACTAAATGCACTGACTTGTTGTAATGTGATTGGTTGTTAATAATAGTATATTTAATAGTGCTTCTTTTGTGGCAATCATATCAAGAAATAACGTTTCCAAATCTCAGTAACTGTCTGCTGATTTGCTTTGCTACATCAGACTAATGCAGGTAATACATCTCTAAGATATTTTTTAGTATTCTTGGCCAGGAAAAGCTTATACAAAGCAACTGTGGCTATGAGGAATTTGCGATGCATATCAGCACACATTGCGTTTTGTTATTGTATTAAATTTTGTTATATTATTCTGATTAAAGGTTCCTTTTGGTTTATCCTTTCTCAGGGACATGGAAAAGCAAAAAGGTAAGAAAAAAGGTTAATATTATTAAGGAGAACAAGCTGCACTTGGCAATTACGATAGAGAACATTTCTAACTGCTTTTTTTTTTAATCTTATGATTAACTGAGTGTGCAGATAATTGTGATTGGAGTTTCCCCCTTATTTCAATAACTTTGAGCTACACAGGTCACACTGATGATGTAGAACTTTTAAAAACTCACATTTATAATATGGTACACTTGGTGTTACAGGATAAAAAGGAAGTAACTATAGAGGCCAAACCCTGGCTTCTGGTGAACTGGATATGTGATCACTTGTAGTATAGAGATTGCTGACAGTCTCTGTGAAATCCATTGCTCAAGCTCCATTCAGGGTGCTCTAGTGACCAGTCAGTGACCCCACTGGCAACTAGAAGGTACTGGGGTGTGCGTGTCACTGACTGGTCTCTAGGCCAAAAGTCTAATGTAATTAACACATCTAATAAGCTAAACACAAAATATATAATGTATAATATCGCTCATTGTGTGTAAGATGTGTGGCTTCACACTTGTCTTCTTCTCCTTTTTAATTTATCTTTAGTGTTGTGGAAAAGATTCTTTGTCATCTCGGCTAGAAAAACAAGTGGAGCTCATCATTCTTTTATTAAAAGGCTTAAAAGTATCGATCAAATGGAAGTGACCTCCGCAGAAAAATCTGACTACCTTCTGATTTTCTGTCCTGTTAATTCACAAGTTGGAGCAGACATTGCAGAGGCCCTGGACAAGATTCCCCGTAAGAAGTCCTTATTCACTAGTTTTTCAACTGCCATCAGAATTCTAGAGAACCTATTCAAAATAATTATATGAAGGTTTTGAAAAATATCATAGCAAAAAATAGAGCATTCTATCTGCATGTGACAGGTATAACATTAGGTGCCCACTTCCTTTGTATTCACATTTGTCAAAAGACATGCACTGTTTTTTTGTAATTAGAAAGCGAATGAATGGACAGTCTTCATGTATTAAATCAAACTTGCTCACTTTTCCATAAAATCTTAAGATCATGATCAGAGTAACTATAAAAAACAACAACATAGGAAAACTATTCCTGCAGTATGTATCAGTTAATGTGAGCAGACTAATGTCACTAATGTACTGTGGTTCATTCAGTCAATGCTGCTGGTATATGTGAAAAAACCTGTGATGAACATTCATGTAGTTCTTCTTTCTTCTTCATTTAACGTGCAGGCCAAGACCAAAAAATCTTGTTTCTGAATCATTTGATCCTGTTGTCTCTCTGCCTACAGGTGGTAAACCTGTAATTCTGGTGGTGATGCATCACACCTCCAATCTTGAGCATGTTGTAGCTGAAAGCTGGAGACAGGTGAAGAACGAGAATGTCCACCTCACTGTGGATTGTCTGGTTTATAAGGGAAAACTGCTTGATTGCAGCTTCAATGATATCATGTGGTGTAACATTGGGAAGTTTTTCAGAGTTTCCATTCACCAGGTAATTTCTATACATACAGTCATGCTTGGTACTATTAATAACAAGCAAACAAACAACCCCACCCTCAATGTAAACCCAAACATGATTATAACTCTTTGTTTTATTCTTTAGCTCATTCAGACTTCTAAGTGGCGAAAATGCAGTTGTAAGTATAACTGTAATGCTTTTGTATATTTCATCAAAGATTGCTTTTGTCGCTTTCCACATAATAAAGTTGTACGGACATTGGCATTAATATTCAGTAACTAATTTCAAACTTATAAATGTTTAACTTATAAATAACAAGCTCTTTTCTCCCCGTAGGTTACACTGACCCTCTGATACTGGGTGTAGGTTTTATAATGTGTATTATGATAGTGGCAACTGTGACTATGGAAGTAGTGCGAAGGATGATTTAGATGTTACTGAGCTGAATGTTTTTTTTTTTATTATCTGGATCATAAAAAAAGGAAAATGATATAATGATAAGAGATCTGCAACCTTATGCACAGGGCTACATGTTCATTGAAAAAATGTGTTGTGAGTTTGACAGTGAGATCTGAGATCCTAAAATGTTCTAAAAGAATAACTTGCTGCTCTTGTCCAATACTTGTGTGAAAGAAATCCTCTCTGAAGAGATGGTCGTGTAAAGTTTGTATCCAATGTTTCAGCCAAAGGTGCTATGAGATTAAAGTTTTTTAAAGTTCAACATGTGGCTATATTTCCGGTTCACAGTCTCTTTTTGCTTCTTCTTAAGCAAAGCATTTCCCCTGTGTATGGCTGTATGATATAATGTTCTGGTTAAGATTTAGGTTTTAGTTGAACAGATTAGTAAGTTTTAAATAACAGCTCAGAAAGTAAGGATGCTGTTTTGTGCAATTTTATTAATTATATTTAAATTATCTGTGATGAATACAAATCAATTGTATATAGTATTTTATTTTATTGTGTACAGTATCTTATTCTTATTCTTATCATCTTATCTTATTTCAGTGTTTTGTTTTGTTTTCAAATTTTTGCTATGTAACTTTACACTGTCCACTTTCTGCTGTAACAAATCAAATTGCCCACGTGTTGGACTAATAAAGGTTATCTTATCTATATTATCATATCTTATGATGCATAGTCATCAGATTTAAACACAACTGGACCAGCATGTTTTACAGTTTTCCCTGCCACAACAATCAAAACACCAAAGGAGGGGATCTATTTTTGATAGCATATTTTTGAAGCATGAATTTCCTCTTTCCAAACACTTGGAAAATAATGGCAAGGGACAATAAAACAGTTTATATTGCTTTTCCTTTAAATTCTCACCTGACCCATTTCTTTATTCCACAGTTTTACACTCTGTTAACCCACTTCCCCTACTGCTGTGTTCTGATCTTATTTTTTTCAAACACTGAAAGAGTTAATGTTCCTGTTTGGGCAGTTACTTTAAAATCGAAAATGAAAGTGCTTCACAAACAGGGAAGGACGTCACTCCCTTTTCAGTGTTCGAAGGATATACCAGAGACTGTATACTCAAGCTATTGTGTAAGTGAATTTCTCAAAATCTTTCCATGTGAAGCTGTGAACTTCACAGCTCTAGCAGGCCCAGACATATACATATTCTCTAGGCTAATGTTAGCCTAGCTTTTTAAAAAGTGAACAGAAAGTGAAACTGCTGACCATGATTATTCATTGTTGTTTTGACTAAAAGCTCCTTTCTCTTCTCCCTCCTCAGAGACATGGTACAAAGACATGGTGAGAAAATATGGTGCTTTTGAATTTTTAAGTTTTATCTGTTCCTGAAGGCTCTGGACGTTGTAGGGCTGTCCTGGTTGACACGCCTCTGCAATGTTGCGTGGAGATCAGGGGCAGTACCTGTGGACTGGCAGACCGGGGTGGTGGTCCCCATCTTTAAGAAGGGGGACCGGAGGGTGTGTTCCAACTACAGGGGGATCACACTCCTCAGCCTCCCTGGGAAAGTCTATGCCAGGGTGCTGGAAAGGAGAGTTCGTCCGCTAGTCGAACCTCGGATACAGGAGGAACAATGCGGTTTTCGTCCTGGTCGCGGAACACTGGACCAGCTCTTTATCCTCTCGAGGATACTTGAGGGTGCATGGGAGTTTGCCCAACCAGTCTACATGTGTTTTGTGGACTTGGAGAAGGCATTCGACCGTGTCCCTCGGGGTGTCCTGTGGGAGGTGTTGCGGGAGTATGGGGTGTCTGGCCCATTGCTACGGGCCATTCGATCCCTATACAACCGTTGCAAGAGCTTGGTTCGCATTGCCGGCAATAAGTCGGACTCGTTCCCGGTGGGTGATGGGCTCCGCCAGGGCTGCCCTTTATCTCCGGTTCTGTTCATAATTTTTATGGACAGGATTTCTAGGCGCAGCCAAGTGGCGGAGGGCTTTCGCTTTGGTGGCCTCAGAATCTCATCTCTGATTTTTGCAGATGATGTGGTTCTGTTGGCTTCATCGGGTGAGGGCCTCCAGCTCGCACTGGAACGGTTCGCAGCCGAGTGTGAAGCAGCGGGAATGAGGATCAGCACCTCCAAATCTGAGGCCATGGTTCTCAGCCGGAAAAGGGTGGAGTGCCCACTCCGGGTCGGGGATGAGTTCCTGCCCCAAGTGGAGGAGTTCAAGTATCTCGGGGTCTTGTTCGCGAGTGATGGGAGAAGGGAGCCGGAGATCGACAGACGGATTGGGGCTGCAGCTGCAGTAATGCGGACGCTGCACCGGTCCGTCGTGGTGAAGAGGGAGCTGAGTGTAAAAGTGAAGCTCTCAATTTACCAGTCGATCTACGTCCCTACCCTCACCTATGGCCACGAGCTGTGGGTAGTGACCGAAAGAACGAAATCGCGGATACAAGCGGCAGAAATGAGCTTCCTCCGAAGGGTGGCTGGCCTCTCCCTTAGAGATAGGGTGAGAAGTTCGGCCATCCGGGAGGGGCTCAGAGTAGAGCAGCTGCTGCTCCACATCGAAAGGAGCCAGCTGAGGTGGTTCGGGCATCTGACAAGGATGCCCCCTGGGCGCCTCCTGGGTGAGGTGTTCCAGGCATGTCCCACCGGGAGGAGGCCCCGGGGCAGACCCAGGACACGCTGGAGAGATTATATCTCTCGGCTGGCCTGGGAACGCCTTGGTGTTCCCCCGGATAAGCTGGAGGAGGTGGCTGGGGAGAGGGAGGTCTGGGCCTCTTTGCTTAGGCTGCTGCCCCCGCGACCCGGCCTCGGATAAAGCGGATGAAGATGGATGGATGGATGGAAGTTTTATCTCCAAAAGTTGATTCTGTTCATCTGGACGTAGCGTTTTCAGTGGGAGAAACGTTTCCCCTCACTGAAAACGCTACGTCCAGATGAACAGAAATAACTTTTGGAGATTTACTTACCTGGATGATTGAGCATACATCAAGACTTTTTAAGTTTTACTTTTCAAAACTAAAGTTGTCAGATATTTCACTATTAAAGACAATAAGCTTTATTTAATAATTACACTTGAAAGGATATACAATTGCAAGCATTATTTTAGCCACAGCAGGTGGTCTGGGGGAGGCTTCAGTTTGCAGCTAAACAAGGAATTAATGGAAACCAACGATACTCACAGTAAATTCTAATGGTGGTATAAAAAAAACTAGAATTATCCCACTTTAATTTTAAATTTTGATTTTCACTATGGCCAGCACTGTGGCACACTCTGGAACTGTTGCCTCACAGCAAGAAGGTCCTGAGTTTGATTCCTGGCTGGGGTCTTTCTCCCCGTGTTTGCGTGGGTTCTCTCTCAGTACGCCACCTTCCTCCCACAGTCCAAAGGCATGCAGTTAGTCGGGATACGTTAATCGGTAACTCTAAGTTGCCTATAGGTGTGAGTGCAGATGGTTGCCTGTCTCTACATGTTAGCCCTGCGACACACTGGGGATCTGTCCAGGGTGTACCCTGCCCTTTGCCCTGCTCTTTGACAGGGAAGACAGGAATATAGATGCATGAATTCAATCTGGTTCTTCTTTAAAATATCTGGATTTAGATTAGCACTGTTAAGCACTGTTTATATGGTTGATAGACATTAACTCATTAAAAATTATGTCACATCTGAACAAGGATCCAATTTTTCTTTTTGTTTCACTTTAGAGTCATGGAAAAAATTCTTTGTGTGGGAAGCAGGAAAAACAAATGGGGCCCATTTTCCAGTTGTTCAAATACTCAAAAGTATTGGACAAACAGACGTGACCTCTGCAACGGAATGTGACTATCTTCTAGTCTTCTGTCCTGTCGTTTCCCGAGTTGGAACAGACATCGGCGAGGCCCTGCACAACATAACTCGTAAGAAATGTTAAATAACTAAATGCTAAATAATACATGCATGCATGACACATTGAGTTTTGATTGAAGTTATTGCTGTAGGGTGAAGATGAAAGTGGAATTTGTATACACTCATTGTAGATGTGAATATCATGGTAATTTACAGGATGCAAGTTTAATAACTTAAAAAACAACAATAGCAATTTGCCATGTGTTGTTTGTTTAGCACATTAATTTGTGCTAATTTTTGAACTACTAATTTGTCCTACTTTTGATATGTTGTTTTGGATATCATTACTCCTTTTAGTGATTTTAGTGATTATGGCCTCATGCTACGTTCACTTAGAATATTTGGCCTGTAAAGTGGGAAATAAATATAAAATACAAAATTGGAAGTAAACAGAAAGGCTACATTTAACATGCAGGCAAAAAGCCCAAACTCTTGTTTCTGAATCATTTGATCCTGTTGTCTCTTCACTTACAGCTGGCAAACCAGTAATACTGGTGGTGATGCATCACACCTTTGATCCTCACCATGTTGTAGCTGAAAGCTGGAGGCAGGTGAACAACCCAAATGTCCACCTAACTGTGGACTGTCTGTTTTTTGAAGGCCACCTCCTCAGTTGTAACCTCAATGATACCATGTCGGGTGACATCAAAAAATTTTTTGGTTCTGAATTCCCAGTTCCAGTCTTAATTCACAACCTGATCTCTTTGTGGCAACACATCCCACGTTTCTGTAAGTATGATATAATACCTTCATCTATCTGATTTATCTGAATATTCATCTTTGTGTTTTATTGATGACCACCAAATTTAAAGTTCCTTATTTCTCATGGTATGGTCACATTTATTTAAAAAAAACAACCCTCCAATATTTTCTGGCACACAGTGTTGGGAAGGTTACTTTTAATATGTATTCCACTACAGATTACCGAGTACATGCCCCAAAACGTATTTTGTAACGTATTCTGTTACTTTGCTCAATGAGAGTAATGTATTCTGATTACTATTTATTGCTATTACTGAAGGTTACTCGCCATGCCAATACCAACTAGACTGTTAAATCTTAATGTAAAATGAGTAACAGTAGGGTGGACATTAGGTAAGGCTGCACTTTTTGCAGCGATCTCGTATAGAAAACAGATTAACAGGAAAACAGGTCCGCGGCTCCAAACTGTAGTAAAGGTATCTCTGGCTAATACGTTGGGTTCCGTGTCGGGTTCGTAACCGAAAACTAGCTTTACTTTGTTGTCTGGATCAACTTTGCTAGCGAGAGACAGAGAGATGCATTGAAAGGCTGCTCCAACGGAACTTATTGTTTCGGAGGAAAACCAACACAGTCGAGTCTTAATAGCTTACTTACAACTAACTTAGTCCTTGCTCTTCCACGTCAGTACTGAGACCTTGAAAACAACCATAGTGATGGAAGAGACACACCCGTGGGAGAGATTCATACATTTTTATTTTGAGATTGACCTAAACTATGAACACATTAAATCAGTGCTTTGCAGTAAACACAGTTTTTATATAAGTGAGAGACATCTGAAGAGGTGACACACTCACCGCAAGGCATACTCTGACGTGGAGAAAAACGTTTTGTCGCCATCTCCCAATAGTATATCTTTTTTTCCATTTTTTTTCAATGTCTCTTGCAGTGCTCTGTGCAAAATAAACACCAAACTGAAAAACATTCACCAAGCTGAATCCAAGTCAGAAAAGAAAAACATGTAGGGTATTTAGTGGCCTGAAATGTATTAATCCATAAAGCCTAACTAGTCAAAACTCCTTTGTGTGTCTGTTAGGGGTTCCGAAAGAGACTCAGGCGCAGGCCAGGGTTTCCTTTAAAGCGAAGAACAGTGCGTTTATTTACAGTGAACACAATCACCAAGTGGCTATGTACAATGTGCAGGGGAAACGGGTCCGGGTCGCCAGGGTCCGTGGGAAACAGGGTTAGGGGAAAAGGTGCTCCACACTTTCTGTACAAAAAGCTCCTCCTCAGTCACTCCTCTCAGAATCCGGTTCCAAAAACGATCTAAACACAAAAGGTCGGGTTAGCGGGATAATAACAAAGGGCTTTCAAGATACAGGTTGGCAGATACACAAGTTTGACTGACGCTGATAGTTCAACGATCCAGCGAAGACTAGTGCAGACTCGCCATCTAAGTAGTGCAGTAATCAGCTGGGATCAGCAGCCGGTGTGGTGATGAGCAGGTGTGTGGGCCAGCAGCGGGAGCCCGCAGTGAGCATCGCCGTGGCGAGAGAGAGAGAGAGTGAGAGAGAGAGGGCGAGAGAGCAAACAAACCACAAACATATTGCCCAATAGAGGATTGACCAGCAGGGCACAGGGACCATGACAGTGTCTTCGTATTGAAAGATGATTCTGGTCATTTCCAATGGTTTGTATCATAAATGAGCTACGTTAATGAAAATCTAAGTAATGTCTAGCCATGGCGTAATTAAAAGTACCTATGCATAAGGCATATCAGTTGTGTTTGAGTAGTAAAAGATACTGTACAAATTAATGCTCTCTTTTTCCCCTATTTGAGGTTTAGGTAGCTTCATCTGAAAAATATTTGGACTTTGCAAGTATGACTGTACTAGTTTTTGCTTATTTTTTAGTTGTTTCCTAAAACATCATTTGTTGGTGTTTTAGGTTAATATATTGTAAAGGTACAGCTTTTAGATATATCCCAATGTGTTCTAACTCACAACCTAACCAGAAAGCCCTTTTAAGCCCATGCTTCCATCCCATTCAAGTTGTTGCCGACTGCATCGAGCTGACGTGCAGTAACATTTCTTGGAATATGCACATCAGGTTATGTGGAAGGTGACGGCACAGGGTTAAAAGGCCATTCTGGTAACATCGCTAGTTACAATGTAAATTTCCTGCAGAAGTCTAGATCATACATAAGTTAGCATGGTAGTATAAGGTCTAGATGTTGTTCTGCTTTTCCACGAGTTTTTGGTTGTGATCACTTTGGTTTCTCCCTCTAAATAACGTGTTTATTCAATGATGAAAAAAAAGTAAAAGAAAAGCGTATATGACTATGATCAAAGATTTATTTAATGAGCACAATTTTGTTTAATTCAGTTTTAGGTTTCTTCATCTGGAAAATATTTGGACTTTGTAAGTATGACTGTATTTTTTTTTATCTTATTTTCATTTTTAGCATATTTCATACTAAAACATTAAAAATATAAATAAGTAATTTTATGTTCTAATATACAGTGTTAAGAGCAAATATCTCTTGTTGTGTTCTATAAGATTGTAATATAGATAATGCTCAATATTTCTGTTGCATCCACTGGGTTGAAATAAAATAAAAACAAAACAAATGAGCAAAAAGAAAAAAAAAACCCAAAAATGACAATGGTATAATTATCTTACAAGATGTGTTTCAGTAGCAAAATATACCAGACAACTTATTGCTCTGTTTTTATTTGTTTAGGTAGCCCTGCCTGAAACATATTTGAACTTTGTAAGTATTAACTGTGTTAGCATTACCTTAACATCATTTTATTGTGTTTTAGGTTGCTCCAGTATCTGGAATATATTCGTGTGTAAGTATAATTATTGATAATTTTTATCCTTATTCATGTCTTCATCTTTTATCTCCATAAAGCTACAGTTTTTAGAACAAATATCCCAATGTGTCCTAAGTCACAGCATAACCGGAAAGCCTGTATGCTGCAACTTTCCACACCATTTAAGTCACTGCCAACTGCATCAACCTGAAGTGTAGTAACATTTTTGCGGATGTGCACATCAGGTTGTGTGGAAGGTGACGGCACTGAATTAAAACGACTTTCCAGTTGCAATGTAAATTCCTGTACAAGTCTAATTCACACATAAGCTAGCATGGTAGAATAGAATTTCTTGATGTATGCTCAACCATCCTGGTAAGTAAATCCCAAAAGGTTGATTCCCCAACCTTATAAACAGCACATTTGCAGTCATTGTTTGAATGTACTGTTTATAAAGTTGGGGAAACCAGCAGTGAGCTGAGACTGAAGAAGTCACTTGGATGGGTGATGAAATGTTTTTCCCACTGAAAATGATATGTCTAGATGAACAGAATCAACCTTCTGGGGTAGAATAACATCTAGATCTTGGTATTTCACCAAAATAAAAAGAATTTTTTTTTGATTACTTTGGTTTCTCCCTCTAAATAATGAGGTTATTTAATATTGTACTAGTGTTTATATCTATTTTGTTCATGAATTGATAAAAAAGAGATAAAGGAAAGCATACATGACTATGCCTAAAGCTTTATTTACCTCCTACATTCTGTCACTTGTGTGTGAGTGGTAAAAATAACAGACGAGTTACTCTTCTGTTTTCATTTTACTTTTAGGTTTAGGTAGCCCCATCTGGAAAAAAATCAGACCTTGTAAGTATCACTGTATAAGTTTTAGCTTTGTTGGTGGTGTATCCTAAAACATATAATAACATGTTCTGTAGAAATCACTCAGCCTGTTTACAATGTAATCAGAATGTAGTGATGAGCAAGCACAAATGTCACTCTACTCAGAACTAGTCTTACAGGTCACTTGAGTCAGTTACACACTTGTAAAAGTACTTAGTACTTTCAGTTTTCAGAAACCAGCTACTGCAGACATATGGCTGATTTATGTGTCTCAGAAACTCTCTCTACCATAACTATGGTCCGCTGTGGCTTATTGCTCTTTTTGTCTTTATTTTTCTTAATTTTAGGCTTGAATCCTCTGGTACAGATTGCTGGATTGATTGTTCCTTTGCTGATGGCAGTTGTGACATCATTCAGCTCCAAAATATGGAAGAGAAATAAAAGTGGGAAATGAGGACTGCAAAACAAAATCCAAAAGCAATAATTTAACAATATCACAGTACGTTTTCTTGATACTGTATATAAAACAAAATATATGTAATATATCATGCCTTTGTAATCATTAAAGACGTGTTAGTTATGTATTATAGTTATGAAAGCTGGTATAGATGTTTTAGGGATGAATCTTTTGATCATTGGTACTGTAGCATGCTAAAGATGAAATGTTGCTTTACTCACATGTCCAGATGTCAAGTCAAGACTGAAAAGTGAGCTTTAAGAAAACAAAACCATTTCTTTCCCAGTTATTGCAGACATGCTTATGTATTTTAAAATAACGAATTTATTGAGTGGATATCTTGGTGTCATTTGTGGCTTTTGTTCATACTGAATTAAAAGACATTCTTTATTAAGTGACATTAAAAACTGTTTCTGATTTAACAAATTTCAACAAGTAGATATAGTTCAAGTTTACAGGTTTTTGTGCTTCTTTTCAGTTCATTAATTCTTTCTCTAGAATTCTATTTTCGCTTAAACTCTTGAATTAATATTTACACACTCATTGTGTGGAACACAATAAAACCAGAGACTGTCATTTAAGGAGTTGCCCCGCCCCCGACCGTTTTTTTTTTAAAAATAAATATTGAGGCGTGAACTTAAAGGAGCATATTAGTGTGTGGTTCAACTTTATGCAATTTAACTTTCTGAAAAGAAAGAAAACAAGAGCCATATTAAGAGCTCTTTTAATGTCCACGTCGGTTCTCAGTCATACAGGCCATGGTAATCTAAGGAGCTTGGAAAGAAAAGAGACTTCTTTAAGTTTCTTGATGATGTTTCACCTCTCATTCGAGAAGCTTCTTCAGGTCTAAAACCAAAGACGTTCCTCGAAATCCCTGCTGATAATGACCCACATGATAATTTGGAGTAAAGGTTAACACCTCATTCTTTATCATTGTTCAGTGACATTGAGGAGTCAAAAGGTAAGAAAAGCGGTTACAATAATAATTTGTAATCACTATTCATACCTGACAGATTCATACAGTAGACAGACAGAGGTAGCAACTAGCATTTGATTAAGTTAATATTTCACAGTTATATGACGAGTCTGTGGAGACTCAGGATAAATCTAAAAGACATGTGAATAATAATGTCAGCTTAAAGTAGACAGGAAAGGTAATAGATAATTCACTAATAGACAGAGAACATAATAACTGCCGACCGTACCTGCTACATTCATTTCAGCGTGTTAAATGTTCAAAAATAGCCTCATAGTCATTCATAGCTGCCTTATATAAAAATGGTTTATATAGTTGTTTCACAGGTTAAAGAGTAAATAATTAATCAAAACTAACGATAACTGGTAATTCTAATGGTTGTAGTTATTTTTATAATAATAATAAATTATACCTATACAGTAAGGCAAAAAGGCACACCTTGATTTAACTCAACAACAAATTTCCAGTCATGGACCAGTGCACAGACTGGTGGGGCCCCTCCAGCTGCCAAATGTTATCTATAGCACAATCACTGGTTCACAGTTTTCACAGGCTGTAGTAAACTTTTAACAAACAATCCAAAAGTCCTCCAACATTTATAGCATAATGTTCATATTCATTTACACAGAGATGATCTTTCAAATACCAGATATTACTCATTACTTTTTTGACAAGATTTTATTTTATTTATTTAATCCGTTTATATTAACAATGGCTTGGGAAGAGTTAGGGAAATCGTTTCACACAAGTGGTTCTGAAATGTTTCACAATGAGCACCACCTCAGAAAATATTTGGCCCTTGAAATTCCACCATTGTGACCATTAAACTAATGTAGCATAGGCCTACATAGGAAGGCAAATGTCTGTTCTCTCTCTAACTTCTTCTGTCAGCTTCTCGCCATCATGTGTAGAAATGACCTGATTAGCTGAGTAGTGTCACATGGGATAAGTTAAACTGAACGTGTTTGGTCTGTGAGACTGTTCTACTTCATTTTGGGGTTCATTGTTCAGTTCTTCAACAGCTTAAAGGGATTGGCCACATTGAGGCCGTCTCATCACCACCTGTAGCTGCATATCCTTTTAGTCCATTGAGTCACACTGACGTTAACATTCTTTTACCTGCCTGTCCAGTTTTGTTTTCGACTGGTGAACAAGTTAATTCTCAAAGAACAACCGGCAGCACTTCATTGCATGGGGAGACACTAGAGTTCTTTTTTTTCCATTGGGAAGGAATTTCTGTTTCAAAACAAGTCAAGAAATTGTAATCTCTATGTAAGTAACTTTAGTCTGCAAAATGTAAATGTCTTGCATCAGAGTAATACAAGTTACACCCGTAATCTATTTTTAAAGTTTGTCTTCTAAGCCAGTAAAAGCACAGCTTTTAGTAAAGAAAATGTATAATGCATTCAGTTAATGGATCTGCACCTCCTGTTATTTGACTATATTTGATTTAGTTAATTTCAACTAAAGTTTGCTTTCTAATTCTTTATCCTTCCTCAGAGACATGGACCAGGGAAATGGTGAGAGAATAATTTTGCTTTATTTTTTAATATTTCCATTAAATATGTCAATATTAAGGTGAATAAGCTGCATTTACTTATTGAATGAGTAATAATTTCAAGTCACCCATATCAGTCATCCTAAAATATATCTTGTCAGATAAGTATCACTGACTTCTTTCTTACTTGTTAAAGCAAGACTAGTATAAGATCAATACAAAATTTGCCGGGGATAGCTGGTTTACAATCAGCTTATAGAGTAAAAGACTAATTATAATCAAATAAAACTTCCATTAGTGATGAAGAAAATGTTGCAATAGGTCAGATATTTATTTAATACATAGGGTGAGACAAGAAAGAAAACCCAGACTTTTAAACTTTGTTTTGCTTTCTGTTGTAATGCTAACTTTCCTATTGATAGTTCAGATTCTTGTGCACTTACCCAACAGGTTAGAAATGAAACATCTAGGTCAAATGTTCAGTCTTTTCTCTTCAGAGATAGTAAGTTGTGATTATTTCCTTGGCTTCCATTGGCTGTAGTCATTTCTACACAGAAAGCTACTTGATAATTTTGAATGGCTCACAAGGCGTCCGTAATTTCTATCTATTAGTTTAGCCTCAAATGAAAATAACACTGATTCACTCAGTGTCATAATCAAGCTGCATTTGCTGTATATATGAAATCAGTTGCATATTAATTAAGTATGGTGACAAAAAAGAAAAGCTTTGGTGTTTTGTCTTCAGTTTCAGAAAACTGTTATATATTGTTAAATCTATCTTTAGGGTCGTGGAAAGTTTTCCGTGTCATTTTGGCCGGAAGAACAAATGGCGCTCATCGTTCAATTGTTCAGAAGCTTAAAGACATTGGCCAAACTGAGGAAACATCTACACAAGAAAGTGACTACTGTGTGATTTTCTGTCCTGTGGTTTCACGAGTTGGGACAGACATTGCTGAGGCCCTCAACAAAATACCATGTAAGGAAAAATAAAAGTGACTTTTTATAAATAATTTAAGTGATTTATATACAGGGACACATGTAGGATACAGGCCAAGAACCACATGTGGTGTTTATGTCCTACAGCATGAATTCAAGATCTAGTAACCCAGCCCATTTATTTAATCTCTTTTCTGAATCATCTGATCATGTTGTGTCTTTGTTTATAGTGGGTAAACGTGCAATTCTGGTGGTGATGCATCACACCTACAATCCACAACATGTTGTAGCTAAAAGCCGGAGTCAGGTGAACAACTCAAATGTGCATTTGACTGTGGATTGTCTGTTTTATGAGGACCAACTGCTTGACTGTGACCTCAATAATACCATGTGGAATGACATCCGGAGAACTCTTAGATCTCCAAATCACCAGGTAAGGATTTCACTTACTGATTTATTAATGGGCATACATGCAATAACTGATGTAAGTGGTTTGGTATTTTCAATAAAGGTATTGCTCCTTATTTGTTTTTTTTCTTTCTTTCTTCCAGACCTCATCATTGCAAGGCTTCCAAAATTGTACGTGAGACTCTTACATTCATTCAGCTTCCCTAATAAGTCCGTATTTTCAAAAGAAAAGTTTGATTAGTTTGTTTTAGAGCTAAAGTGCATCTTTTTGCTATCTGAAAACAAAAATCACATAATTTTTCATGTAATTTAGTACTGTGGAACCCCGACTTACGAAATTAATTTGTTCCCGAGGGTCTTTCATAAGTCGAAAATTTTCGTAAGTCGAAGCACCCTTTTTGAGTGAGGCGATGCTGAACAATAGGCTATAGGCTAAATGCTAACTAGAACAACAATACGTCGTTCAAGTGGAACAGCGAAGCGCAAGTACGGAAGCCAAGGGGTTGTCACATGATTCGGAAGGCATTGTGGACATTGTAGGCTCAGCCAATCAGAGCCAGCAGATTTCGTTACTTGGGCATTTTGCCGTAACACGGGCAAAAATATTGCCGTTCAGTGCCTTCGTAACTTGAATTTTTCGTGAAATGGGGTATTCGTAAGTCGGGGTTCCACTGTATTGTGAAAATTATTTATTCCTGTGAAAAAAAAATTACTTTGATGCCACTTTACTAAACGGCAACACAGTGGCCCAGTGGTTAGCATTGTTGCCTCACAGCAACAGGCTCCTGGATTTGAATCCACTGGTCACTGGGGCATTTCTGTGTGGCGTTTGATGCTCTCCCCATGTGTGCATTCATAGCCTCCAGCCCCCCAGCTGGAAACATATGCACTAATATGTGACAACACGCTTTGAATTGCAAATGATCAAAGATAACTTCTTACCCTCGTTTTTCTTTTTTCTTTTTTAGATTGGAGGAAACCTACCATAATATGGCTCATTATTGGTTTTTCTATAGCAGTGGTGATCATTGTGGTTATCGTGGCAGTCAGTGTGGAAATGCAAAAGAAGAAAGGACCTTGAGGTGTGCCATTAATGTGCCCCAACAAAACCAAAAAAACCCAACAAAAAAAATCTAATATCAGTATCAATTTACCAATATATTTTTTTTCTTGGAAGGATAAGAGATATGAGCTATGTAATCAGCAAAGGGTGTTGTTTTTTAAAGAATTGTTTGGAAAGACCAACTGTCTTTGATATTTTCCAATTGTAAATAACTTTCTTACCATAGGAACGATTTGTTTCTGTTTTGAATTTTGGCTTACTTTGTTAAATAAATAATGACACTATGTAATATATTGTATAGTGTCATCTAAGGTTGGATTTATCTTATTTTAAAATCTTCTAATAGCCAGATTACCTTTTAAAATGATGTCAACATTCTGTGTATTGCATATTGTGTCTAGGTTTTAAGAAGATGTCTTTGTGGAAAATATTGAAAGAAAATAATTTTCACATTTTTCTGTAGTCTCAAGAGCAGATTCACATTATTTGGAACAAGGTAAACCAAAGTTCACAACAAAAGTTCTAACTATTAACTTACTATTACCATGTGTATTTTAACATGCATTTTCATTGTTTTTTTTAGTAAGTACTAATAAACTTTCTTCTCATTACTATTAATTTTATTTAATTCTAGCTTTTAAAAGTTTCTGAGTAGCTATACAATCCAACAATAAAAACCATCGAGGTTTTTCAAAGGTAGCACAATTATTCATGTAGACACAAGGAAAAGGCATGCAATTCTTGGAGAGAGTGAGTAGTGTGACTTTGATCACCAACTTCTACTACTTTATTGAGGAATCTTAAGCTGACTTGTACTCGAGTCCTCTGACAACTGGCAACTTGCATGTAACCTGGTGTAAAATATTGCCAGCAATTCAGCTCTTCTGATCTTTGTTTTCTTTCTTTCCACTTCATGACAGCTCTGCTCTGAGCAGTGGAGGTCTGAATGAGCAGGATTTGGTATCATGAGGGCGGGGGCTGGAAGGAAGGAAAGGGGATGGGGTGTTAAGGTCACGCCTCTGGCCTAAAAAGGCAAAGCAGAATACCAGTTGACGTGAGCCGATCTAAGAATAACTCAGGGCCTTGGGCTTAGAAATTGAAAACACACTATGAACGTAATAGGAAAAATTCGAATTCAGACTTTGAAAGTTTGCAAATGAATACTTTGAAAATACAAATACGCAGATTTGAGAGTTTATGATACAATTACATATTGTTTTAACACATGTGAAAGCACTATCCATACTGTGACCATGTGACTCCAACGGCAACATAGGCTGGTGGGATAAAGTTACATTGAAGCTCTCGCTCCTAGTCTCTTTTCTCTCTTTCCCTTCCATCATCCGTCAGTCCCTGTGCTCGGTCTAATTCTGTCTGAGCCAGTGGAGGTGTGGGTGGGGGGACAAGCTGCTCTATCTACAATCCCAGCCCTAAGCAGGCAAAGGGCAAAGACACGGGCCACGTTAACTTGGTCTCTGTCTGTCTCCCCAGCCTGATCCACTGGGACAGAAGTCAGCTTTCAAGACTTTCTAAACCAAGACTCATTAAAACTTTCTGATGCCTGGAAATATAGTGCAGGATTAAATCCTGAGAATGGACAAAGGGGTGTAGGGTTTCTGGTGGTGGCCTCTGGTTTAATTTTTTCATATTCCCATTTATCACAAACCTTTTGGATGACGTTGCTGGATTGGAATTAAACACTGGGATTAAATTGTGCAGACGATCCAAGGATTTACCACAAGTATTTGTTTTCATGGCAACAAAATCTCCATAAAGGATTTAAGTTTTGTAACAGAATATTTATTTTGAAACCATGACCGAAGCAGCTGAAGGTAAAGTATCACCTTGGTTACTCTTTGACTTTGACCATTTCAACAACTTCTTGCCTAAAATATGCCTCTTATCATTTTATATGAAATTCTGCGGAGCACTGTACGTCTGTTTTGCACACAGACCTTCTGATGTTGTGCTAAGTGGTGTGTAGGAGAATTTCATGATTAGAAGTATCTAAAAATATTCTGCTATCATGTATCTGCTATTTGTAATGCAGCTTCAGATCCCCATGACACCGACTGTGCAGTATAGGATCAGTCAGCATCAACACTGTTCCTGCTGTTGCATATCAGCTGATGTTGTGACACCATTTTACATGTTTTTGCCTGGCATAAAGAAAATGAGACAAGAGGATCTTTGAACAGACATTTGGCATTTGTGCACCGTCAAGTTCATAAGATGCCCACCAGTTTTAATTACTTCAAAACCATTCCTTGTCACTGTAGCATGACAGCTGGGTCTAAATACTACAGTACCAATGAGCCTCAGCAACACTGTGATAGAAAAGAAGACAGTCATGGGCTCTAATCTGGTGCAGTTTGTTTGGGCAATTTAAAATGCTTCATTGTTTTAGTTGACAAAAGATGGTACCACAGCTACTCAATTCAACACAGACACAGAATTGAAAATGAAGTAAAACCATATTATTTAGCTCTAGTCCATCATTAGCAGCTAAATAGCAGCTATTAGCAGCAGTTCATTTCCCCACTGAAGATTTTAAGTAAATAAAGTCATTTGAGTCATCAAAGATAAATTGATGTTAAATGTTTCAACTTAATAGTAAATCAGGACAACAGTAAATGAAATGACTATCCAAATCCATACTTTGAAGTCCATTCAGTATTCTATGTTGACTGAACTCACATTGTGAAATTCTTGGGGAAAAAATAACACACTGTCCCAGTGAAAACTGTGGGCACAGTAAGCCAATCACTGCTACAGACATTTGTCTGTATGCAAGAAAGTGATTTGTATGAGTAAGTGGACTCCCAGTCTTGATAGGATGTTATCTTTGAGTTGACATGTGGATGTGTAAAATAAAAAAAATATGATTTTCTGACATATCCTATGTAAGGAAGCACATTTACAAATATAGCATCCGATGTTGCTGAGTGCTCTGGGATCGTGATGTTGTGGGAAAAAAACAAAAACAAAAAAAATGTCATTGTATGGTAGATGATTCCTCTGATTGTTCAGCAATTACAAAAGACCACCCACAGATAGGAAGACAAAAAACGTCAAATGTTAGACAAATAATATGCAATTTTTGGCAGGGCTAACCTTTGCAGCTCTATGAAAGGCCTTTTTCAAAGAGGAGATTTTGACAGACTACAGTAGGACAAACATACATATGTATGTTTGCTCTCAGCCTTTTTTTTTTTTTTTTGCTCTCAGCCTTAAACCACAAAGAAAAGCAGCTAATCAGCTAAAAGCTGCTGTGTGGGTGTACACACACATACTTATGCTAATGAGATGATTATTGTTATTGAAATGACAGCTGAAATGACAGTATAAAGAGCTGATTATCTTCACGTTAAGAATTATGTTGGAAAAAACAAAACTATAATTTTATGGTCCACTTATGCTTTTCTCAAATAGTCAGTCACATTTTATGATGTTAATTAGTGGATGTAGATGAACATGACAAGTGCCAATGAAAGCCTTTTACATATGCTAAAAGCTTCAGGAAACTTTAGTATTTATTTGTCAAACTAATACTTCCAATAATCATGAACGAACATTCATGCTTTAAAATTCAGTTTCTTAGTGTCCACACTTTTTTTTTAATGTTCTCATTCCTAATTATAAGAATTTACATGTTGCCCCTGCGGGTTCCCTCTGTGTACTCTGGCTTTCTCTCACCGTCCAAAGACAGAGTACACAGAGGGAACCCACTTTAAGTTAATAGGTGATTCTTAACTGGCCATGTGAGCATGAATGGGTCTGTGTCGATGTGTTATCCAAGTGAAAGAGTGTCACGCTGTCAAGGGTGTACCTTGCCTCTTTAATGCCTAGATTATTCCTAATATCTAAGCTATTAGGGTGTAATTATTACCAATGATATTAGGAATAATAAGATTATTTCCTAATTTAAATGCTTCTGTCAAGACAGCCAGTTATCTTATAATTCTTTTTCTTTTTCAGAAGAAAATAAATTATGGAAAAAGGCTTAGTTACATTCCCCTTTGGAATCCTTTGGAATGGTGCTTCTTACAAGACTAAGAAGACCTGTATGTGTGAAAGACTGGAACAGCTAAGCATTTAAATGAAAAAAGAAAAGATTTGTATTGAAATATAACATACTCAGGTGCAACAATGCTTCTTTCAATTTCAGTCAGAAGAGTTTACGAAGAACTTGCTGTGGAGATGCTTCATAGTTGGGGAATTAATGTCATGGCTGTGAGGCAAAGCGGAGAAGTAGTCTCTCTGTCACTTTCAGTAAAATTAGAAACCACTGGGTGGAAAGAATTCCAGTTGTTTAGTATACTTGTATACTAGTATACTGTTATTTTCCACATAAATATTACAAATAATAGAGTCTGTAAACCAAGCAAACAACCTGTTTGCTTTCTCTGTTGTAATATTGAGAATTTGACACCTGAATGTTGTTGTAGGTTATGTTGGAATCAAATTTCTAACCTGATTTATAACACTTATCAGGCTCAACCATCCGGATGTTAAAAGGTCTCTGCTGTGTTTAGTTCAGTTCTGTGCACTCATTACTGAAATGTTATGACAACACTTCCCTGCATTCTGGCTCCACTAGCTCCTAATGACTGCTCTGAGCTCAGCTGTCATGGATACCCTGTGAGAGCAATGGCAGAAATGTCATCCACAGCATGGAGGCAGGTCAGCCATAAAAGGAGGAATCATACATGGATGGATGGTCACACCATTTAGAGTTGAGTTTTGAAAACAGTGGTCAAGGAAAATATCAAGTCCAAAGGGGAAGGACATATTCACATGCTATTAATGTTTTTATTTCCAGTACTAAATTCCAAAAATGGTCTTTATTGTCTTGCACGTGTTACAATGTCTGCATTGAGGGTTTTGTTAAAATAGGAGCTCACAGACTGGTAAAATGAATACATGAAACTGTTTAAAAAGATAGATAGAAAATAAAAGATAGACAAAATAGAAGTACAAGTACACAGGGATCTCTTGTCAAATTCATGATTAATTGTTTATAAGTTGGATTTGGACCACAGTGCTGAACTACACATCATCAGTGAACTGCAGTGCATGGTCAAATCTATCCATAAAAGCCTGGAAAAAAGAAGGAAGGCTCTCAAAGAATTACTATTGTCAATACACCTACAGTATAGCCAGTCAGAAGCCTGTGTATCAGTTGAAGACTTTGGGCAGCTACAACTGCAGATTTACACCAAAAATTCTAACTTTGTAAAGATTTCTGAAATTATCAAGGCCTAATGTAGGCCATATTCAGTTAGTTGTTTCCATTGCTACAGAGAAAAGTATAAAGCAGGTTAAAGTTCTGTAACAGAGTAATTTGTATTATTAGTCTGTGAACTTTGGAATATTGCTACAAGACACTACATCAACCTCTAAACTACATAATTTGTGATCAAATATATCTAGCACTATTAAGATATCTATCCCATTTCTGAGTGCCCAGTTTGATTGTAGTGTGGTCACTAATTGTCCATATACTTTCAACTAGGCGTGTGGATGGACTGACAAACCCAGGACAAATATTATTTGAAAACAAAGATGTAGACATTCATAGCACAGGCAGTATTGCTGAAGGTTCTGTATCAGTGGTTATTAATATTACAGGTGGCAGGGGTTTTCCTGGCTTTGAACAGGCACTTGTGTGTGTGTGTGTTCCTGTCTAGCTATCTTGTGAGAACCAACAGTCACTTGTGAGGACACACAACCTGGTCCTCACAAATTTGAAGGCATTTAAAGGCATTTTTAGGCTCAAAATGTGATTTTAGTGTCAGGGTTAAAATTAGGTTATGGTTAGGTATAGGGTAAGGGTTAGGGTTAGGCATTCATTTTTAGGGTTAGGGTAAGGGGCTAGGGAAAGCATTATGTCAATGAAGGTCCTCACTAAGATAGCTGAACGGGGTTGTGTGAGTGTGTGTGTGTGTGTGCGTGCGTGCGTGTAAGCTATTTTGCGATTTCTTGATAAAGAAAAATGTTGGTTAAACCATATAAATGGCCAATTATGGAATAGGTTAAAAATAGAACTCTATTATAATGTTGATGGCTGCTCTTTAGTGCTGACTGAAAACTTTGTGAGCAGAGAGAGAGTTGAAAAATCCTGGGTAGAGAAATGACTGCTATAAAATACGTCCATTGACATTTTAGAGAACATTTACTCGCAGTTTAAACTACAACAACTCAATGGTGTCATTACAGTCATCTCACAACAGGCTCCACAACTTGTTATTCATGTTTTGAAAAGACCAGTAAAAATCAAACACACACACACACACACACCTCCCTCTAACCTAATTGCTCTATGTGTGTTTAGAGTCCTGCTAAGCTGTTTGAGTCAGCAGTAAGAGAGTATCCCACAGTAGCTGCCAACACTGAGCTGAAGAGAGTCAACAGGTGGTCTAAGCTTAATACACCCACAGACATATGAACAACTGGATGGTGACTGGTGTTATGAGACAAAGCAAACTCTTTATGCTGCACTGTTGTATGAAGCAGAGCCCAAGCAAAGCAATACATTAGAAAAAACATAAATGAAAACACACAAAAATCCAGATTAAGAAATCTACACTAACAATACTTGGTTAGTGAGTCTAAATAAACCATATGGGCATGGATGGTAACTGCTCACTTACAGGATAAACTAAAAGTATCCATCAATCATTCATCCACTTTCTTTCCACTTTCCACTTGAGGATGACATGGGAGCTGGAGCCTATCTCAGCTGTCATAGGATGAAAGACCAATCTGAATTTAAACATTAACACTAACTGTGGCTGAATAATGAAAAACTAAGGCTAGTTAGTTTATTTTATACAGTGCTCAAAACATTTAAATGAACACTCTCAGAGTATAGAACCAAGTCAGTCCAATTTCTTGGCATATTGAGGTGGTCAGTTGGTCAGTTTAAGCTGATTAGGTGTCAATAAAAATGCCTACAGGTGTGCATAAGTGGCAACAATGACACAACCCCAAAACAGGAATAATTTTTTACTAGTTTTGCTAAGGTCAGTGTCACCACTGGTCACATGAGCTGATACCTAGACCCTACAGAGGTTGCATAGCTCCTCCAGGATGACATGTCAATACATGCCATTGCCAGAAAGTTTGGTTTGTCTTCCAGCTCTGTCTCAAGTACATGGAGGAGATTCCAAGAGACAGACAGTTACTCTAGGAGAGCTAAACAGGGTCGTAGAAGGTCCTTAACCCAGCAGCAGGACTGGTATCTGCTCTTTTGTACAAAGAGAAATAGGATGAGCACTGCCAGAGCTACAAAATGACACCCAGCAGATCACTGGTGTGAAACAGACTTTATGAGGGTGGCCTGAAGGCCCAATGTCCTCTAGTGAGTTATCGTCGGGATATCAAGGGACAAACAGACCTTCACAGGCAACAGCACCCTGATTGCCATTAGCTATCACCAATGTTAGATTCAATGCTCATGCAATGGGTTCTCCTGATGCACAGTAACGCCCGGCCTAATGTGGCAAGACTGCAGAAAGTGCCTAGCATAGGCACTGGCCCCCATGCTTGCCTGACCTAAATCCAAGAGAACACCTGTGGGACATTATGTTTTAGTCCATCTGATGCCACCATGTTGCACTTCAGCCTGTCTAGGAGCTCAGTAATACCCTGGTTCAGATCTGAGAGATCCCCCAGGACAACATACATCATCTCATTAGGTGCATGCTCTGACATTGTCAGAAACATATAGAAGCATGTGTTAGGCATAAGTCTACTCAGTACTGATTTGTGTTGCTTCACCGAAATTTCGTCAAAATGGACTAGCCTGCCATATCAAAAACTCTTCACTAGCAGCTAGGGCGACCGTGGCTCAAGAGTTGGGAGTTCGCCTTGTAATCGGAAGGTTGCCGGGTTCGAGCCCTGGCTCGGACAGTCTCGGTCCTTGTGTCCTTAGGCAAGACACTTCACCTACTGGTGTTGGGCCGATGGCGCGATATGGCAGCCTCGCTTCTGTCAGTCTACCCCAGGGCAGCTGTGGCTACGACTGTAGCTTGCCTCCACCAGTGTGTGAATGGGTGAATGGGTGGATGACTGGGTGTGTAAAGCGCTTTGGGGTCCCTAGGCGGGACTAGTAAAAGCGCTATACAAATACAGGCCATTTATATCATTTTTTAAAATTTTGGTTTTTAAGGATGTTTTTTAAAGTCAGCATTCTGTAGTTTGACAATTTAGATCAAACACGATGGCATTCTTTTATTTCTAACACATTACCCACTCCACATCAGTATCAACATCCAGGATGACTTTTGTCCCACTCATATCTGAATCGTACAGGACCGGAGCAAATCAAACCTTCCTAGGGGACAGCCAAGGTAAACCATGAACACTTTGCTCTATGCTGGCCAACACACAGAGGCAACCATTCAATCTCACATTCAGACCTTTGGCCAAATTAGAATTGCTTGTTATACTTGCAAACAAAAAGCTTGGGACTGTGGGAGGAAGCTGGAGAAACCAGGCTCCCAGCCATTACTCTCTTTGTGCTGAAGTTTCACGACCAAAACTTTAAGACATCTGCACCAAAAATGCCATTTCAGCCAGTCAGACTGTTTTGTGCATCATTGTTTCCTTTATATAGGCTTACATTGCTTTGATCTTTGAAGATGTATATGCTAAGAAAAATAAATTTCCCTCAAATAGTTTAAACCTGAAGTACAGTAACAAAGTATTTGTACTTTTTTACTTCTCACCTCTGCTATAAGTGGCAAACCAGGCTGTAACTGCACCAACAGTAGCTCCTAGTGAAGAGTTTTTGTAATGTGTATTTAAATAAAGCAATGGGTTTTGTTTTCATAGCTTCTGATTTTACTAATTTTCTTAGAATATTAGGGATAAAAAAAATTAAAAAGGTGCTGTGCATATTTTACTAACCAAAGTTTCTGATATTTTGTTCATTAGCACGAACATCGACCACTACAACCATGGTCCTCGATCACAAGAACGGAGACGCTGGGGCACCACCTCTGCGGGTGTTGAAGAAATCTTTTACAGATGACTTTTACTCTACTTTCAGCTCCCCGCTGGCCTGGATCTTGGTTCTGGCTCTTATCATTACTTGGTCTTGTGTGTTCGTCATTATGTTTGATCTAATGGACTACAAGACCATTTCAGGTACAGTATCAGCAGCCTTTCAGTTTCCTGTGGAGTTGAAAATGATATTTTGAGGGTAAACTTGCTAATGCAGGAAGTCAATCAATGAACAACCAAATGGGACTGGTTTGACCAAAGCAGCTGCAATAACTGTATTCACTTTGGAGTGATAAAGAGGGAAATTTCTAAGCAGTATATGAGCAAATTAGAGAAATTATGTCTCATTACATAGGTTCACCTATAGTATGCTGTGCCAAATAACTAATAACAAATAATTAAGCATGACCCTGAGAACCAGTATACTGTGAAGAATTTACTTTTTAACTTTAATGCAAATATACCTCATTATTTTGTATTCCACAATTACCTCATTTTTTTCATACATTTATGTTTCATCTGTTATTATACATTATGTTTTGCTGCCAATATAGAGTTGAGTGTTGAAAGATGATGGCACACCCACACAACACAAGCTTGGTCTAGAAAAGTACTGGAGGTCATAAATTCTGGTGTCTGTTTGTGCAGGTAGGGCAGCGTTGTAGTTCTTCTCATTACAGGGAGCTCTCCAATCCAGGAGATGTAAGATGAGCCAAGAGCCAGACCAAGTCCCAAATAAGGGAAAAGCCAAGTCTAAACTACAGCTACTCCCTAACTTTTTAACCGATCGTGTTAATGTTCTGTTCATGTGTCTCATAATAAAAGTGTTTACTGTTTTGGTGTGATGCCCTTTGTCTGGTTGGCACGTGGTTTTAACCTCAACCTTCAACTGCTCTGTAAATTTTGAAAACTTATACTTTGAGTTTATTCGTCTTGCCTCATTAAAAAAAAAAAAGGGAACCCAACAGTACCTGGGTGCCTTATCTGCACTAGGTCAAAGTTTTTATTGCAATCTATATTTGCATTTATTGTTTATTGTTCAACTTTTTTGTTCAACAGGCCATAAGGTTTATCGTGAGATGAAGCTCATTTCATATTTACACAAACGATCTTTGGCATCTTAAACCAAAGATAAGGCTAGTTTAATAATAGCAACAACATGTACCTCAAGGTGTGTGAATATGTTGTTAATCTGGTTGGACGTGCCTTCAGTGTTTATCATTTGTAAAATCTCATGAACCTTCATACCGCTATGAGTGAATGAGCTTCCATGGGAAGGACAAAAGATTATGCTGATAAAGTCGTTTCACAGTTTTCCGATACTTCTGTTGTTTGAAACATTTTTTTTAAACTCTGATTTTATTTGAATGCATTTACTTACCACACACTGTTAGATGTCTGCAATTATGAACAACTGGTATAAAGCTTGCTAGTTTAATTTCTTCATATGTTCATATGTAACAGTAACACCACCAAATAACAAGCATTGGGTCATTTTGTCATCACTATATTAAAAAGCAATGCTTGGAAATCTATTAATTTAAGCTGTGTTCTAACCCAACGCTCATACGCAAAAGAATCTGGGATAGTAGCAGCAGTAGTACCCAACCAATTTCCCCAATTCACAGTATTGTTAATCAATTATGTTTTTAACCCTCAATTCAACTTAAAATTGTGGCACTGACAATTTTACAGTGAAAAAAAAAATTCTGTCTAGTTTTTTTAAATTAATTTTTATTTCTACTCCAATGCCTTTACTTTAATTTTAGTTAATTTGTTCCGTTTTCAGTTTTTTGTTTTAGTTTAGTTTAAAATAACCTTAATGTCAACACAAATACTTCACCTTACACGACCCTTCCTTTCCTTTCACTTTCTTTGTTTTCCTTTGCTTCATCACTATACTTAAATTCTTTACTTATTGCCACTGTGTTTTTCATCCAACCAGGTCACCCACCCAGGAGGGTTTTTAAGGATTCAGGGCGTAGAGGCAAGGCACCATATCTGCTACCAAATCGTCAGAACAGACACTTCTTCTAAGGGCACTAATAAAAACAGCTACTAACTCCCTAACATTGACTGGTAATGTTGGCTGTCAATGTTAGAAAGTCCTTTACAGCCTTGTTGGACCTGTAGAGGGATGATAAATTAGGCTAAAGACTGCTTTTTGTCTATTACTGCATTCATGCTTGATTCTGTCTGTTTTCTAGGTGTTCAGTCATGTTAAGAGTAGTTTGTAGTCAGAAGAGGTTCTATAAGTGAAGTGGACTAATTCCTGCTCGGTTTCTTAGGTGGTATTTGTTTTGTTATTATTCAAAAAAATTTGAATATTTGTAAAAGTAACACATTTTCTGTTTCCAAAAATTATTTTGAATATTTGAAATTCAGGTATGCTTGATTTATTTACTGCAAGTATCAGTGTTCTCTGTCTACAGAGTAAGAAACTCAAGCTCTCCTGAAATCTTCGGATTTTAAACCAAACTGTGTTCCACTGCATTTCTGTTTTTCCTTTTTCCCAGTGCGTATTTTAGCTTTACTTGGTATAAATTCTGTTTTATTTCAAGTTAAACTAAATCTGATAAGGCTCATCTAGGTAATTCCAAAATGAACAATGTTTTGGTGGTATTTCCACTTGGAATGCAGGTCCCTCTTTCATCAAATTGGCTTGCAAACAAGTCAGAAAATTCAAGTCTTTTGAGTTTAATTGAATTTAGTTTGAAGGAATTTATTGCACAAGTTCTAATGTGCAGATTCAATGTCAGATTCACATACAAATGTTCAAACAAAGATAAACAAAAATATTTAAATATGAACAAAAGAAAAATAACCTGTTAGCCTGACTTTTAAAACTATGAACACCAACTTGATGAAAGACAGTCAATATGATTTTTAAATGCTCTTTGCACAGCAATATGCTCTATATTTGCAGCCCTTTGTTATGGTTCAACTGGAATGTCGGTTACTGTTCTTTGTAATTGAAGATTGAAAAACTCCTGAAATGCAGATTTCTGCCTTTCAAGTTAAGCTCCTGTTGCCCCATCCCAGTTTGAACATCATGCTTTCTCATTTCCTCACTCTAGAGGAATGATAGCTTTGTCTGTATTGAGGAAATGTGACAATAAGAGTTGAGGAACTCTTAATTGTTGGGCTTGGTACAAAAACAAGCAGGTGAACAACTCCAGTCAAACTTCACGAGTAACTAAAACATCTTTTTGTTTGTGTGCCTGTATTCATGTTCATGCTCCATCAGGAGGCCTCAGCAAGATCAGCTCAGACCCCATGAAGGCGGTAAACGATGCCGTGGATGAATCATCAAACATAATCACAGGAATAGTGAAATTTGCTGCCAACTTAATTGCTCCAGACGACGATGAAGGTTCATGACTTTATGAACATATTCAAATTCTGTGACTGCAATTTATCTGATGATATGCTAGTTTTCACTTTTCTCTCTTCTTTTCCAGGAACTCTATATGCAGTCAGAAAAAAAGGTTTGTACTAATTCTGCTTTTGAGTGCATATCCCATTTAAATCATCCAGCTGTAGAATTTGAACTGAAAAGCCTTGCTTGCTGCTTTTTGCACTTCTTTTTCACTGTGCTGCTTTACATGTGTTGTTCTCTGCATTATATATTCTCTGGGGGGTTTAAGTGGACTTCTACCAACATAAACCCCCTCCAGGAAAAGTAATTTCAGCTGTCATTACGCATGAAAAATCAAAACTCTGAAATGGCAGTTTCTGGGGGCATGCTACTGCTTTGACTAATGTGTTTCTTTACAATGAACAACACATGTACTGCAAGTTTTTTTTAATGTGTCTCTGAAAAAAATATATATTTTTTTTTCTAGAAGTTTTGATTTGTTGTATTAATAGAAGATACAACAGACGTCATTGCATAAGCTTCATATTTTACAGACATAGTTTACTGAAATATTTAAGTTTAAAGAAAGTTTGTTGGAAGGTATTCGTAGACATGCCTGAATAAAGATGCCAGCAGGGACAGAATCATGTTTGCTGAAATGGTGTTATATCCAAGTTGACTATATCTATGAACCATCTCAAAGATTCAAGTTGGTTGGATGATGTGGATGATGAAGTGGAGGTGAAAAGTGAGAAAACAGAAGGTATTCAATATTAATACATTTCTGAGAATGTTCTTATGAAACTTAATGAAATAATGATAAGTTCAGTTCTCACACCTAATAACAGACTAATGATGGAAACAAAAGAAAATCATAATAGTCAACTAAAAGCAGAATCTTACTTCTCTCCTTTTTTTAGTTGCACTGATTCAAGCAGCTCTTCTGATTGTAGGATTGTTTGCATCTAACTTGCAACCAACTGATGCTAATTGCCACAACTGAGCTTCTTAATTTCCACTAAATGTGTCCGTGAATTGGTATACTAATTGTACTAAGAGTGAAACATTTGGTTTTTAAATTCTTTAATTACATATATCATTTTTTTTTCTGTGCTGCAGGAGAATTTCTACCATCACGAACTAAAGGTCTGTAACTCTCATTTTTACTTTGTTGCCAATTTTACTGCTAAATACTTCATTTAGATTAATGGAATACTTATCACGCCCATCACCGATATTGGGTTCTCCTTAATCCCCGTTTTCAGTGTAATTTTACTCCATGCCTTTACCTTTTTTTTAAAAAAAAAAAAGAACTGTGCCAAACCATGCATATGAGGCAGTGAACCATCTATCTGCACTACATTTACGGTTACGGACGTTTTCTTACAGACTTATTCTTCTCTTTCAGCAACAACTGCAGCCTTAGCTTACTTAAACTCTATGACTGAGTAAGGTCACTGCCTGTTAGGAATTCACTTTTCTGTTGCTGAAATAAATTCTCTCACACGTGGATTAAGTTACTAACCACAACAAACTGGCTAAATTAGTCTGATTCATTCATGTAGCAGCAGTTTGGCCGGTGTTACCTTGTTAAGTGAGGCAGTGGAGATGGGTACACAGCTGGGGGCTTACTGATTTGTAGCCTGCCTTTAGTGCTGCTCTTCCAGCTTTTTTTGGCCTTTGAGCATTTGAGCTAACACAATGTAGCCACTTCGTTGAGGTGCGCTCATGGGTGCACTAATTTACCCTACCCTGTGCCTTGACTTACAGGCTGGCCTGATTGAGTCACTGACGTTTATGCTTAACTAAATCCAGACTGAAAACTAAAACTAAGTGTGAAAATATATTTAAATATACTGAATTTTTTAAAATGCCTTCGAAAAAAAAAACCCCACAAGTCAAATGTACTGTGAAAGAAATAGAGAGAAAGTGTTGTAATAGCTATTCTGAATTTCAATTTTGCACCTGGCCAAGAACTACCATTTTGTAATGATCATAAACAAGCAGATTGTAAATAAACGAATAAAAACTCAGCTAAACCTAAACAATTTCAAATAATAACACTGAAACAAGCAAACTCTAACAAAAAGAAATGAAAAAATAAAAACTAATGAAAATATACAAAAAAATAACAATAGTTCCTTAAGCTTTAAGATAGTTTGTGTACAAAATTAATATATCACTGACTTTTACAAAATTATTATTATTATTATTGACTCATTTTAATTATTTCTACTTTTATTATTGCTATTTTAATAGACTAATTTTAACCATCATCACTTTTTGTCAGTATAGCAACGTCATAGTTATCATGAATCCATAGTAATGTGTAGTGAAAATCTAGCATCCCAATGGGTCACACTGATAAGTGTGACACTTGAATTTTACCATTTTTGTGTTAATACAATATTATTCAAAGAGAAATTGCGGGATTTTTACTTTTTACTGCTCTCTTAATTTGATTAACCCATTTAATTTTTTATAGTCATAGGAATGCAAGCACAAAAGCAACCACCAATGACTGAAGTTCTGGAGGATGAAAAGGGGGAGGGAGAGGCAGAGGGAGAAGAAGGAGATGAAGGAGAGGAGGCTGGGGAGGACGAAGAGGAGGAGGAAGAAGGGGAATATGAGGAAGAGGAGGAGGAGTATGGAGATGAATATGAGGAAGAGGAGGAGTATGATGAAGAGTATGGAGATGAATATGATGAAGAGGAGGAATATGAGGAGGAAGAAGAAGTAGATGAGGAGGAGGAGGAATTGGAGGAGGAGGAGGAGGGGGAGGAGGAAGAGGCCAAAGGAGATGAAGAGCAGGAAGGCGAAGAACTGGAGGATGAGGAAGAGGAGGAAGGCAAAGAACTGGAGGATGAGGAAGAAGAGGAGGGGGAGGAGGAAGAGGCCAAAGGAGATGAAGAGCAGGAAGGCGAAGAACTGGAGGATGAGGAAGAGGAGGAAGGCGAAGAACTGGAGGATGAGGAAGAGGAGGAGGATGATGAAGTTTCTCCTGAACCCATTTCCACTTCTGAGGATGAAGAGTCGGCTGTATCTCCTGATTCTGAGTCCGATGTTCCTGTTGGGGTGACAGACAGTGACGAAGAGGTAACTTTACCCGAAGAAGATGATGAAAAAGACAAAGAAGAACAGGATGAAGATGAAACCAGTGACGACCAACTTCTTTCCAGTGAAGAGGAAGAGGGAGAGGACGAGCTGGAGGATGATGAAGAAGATGATGAAGATGATAGACTAGCTGAGGGTGTTACTGATAGTGATGATGTCATTGCAGAAGACACTAGCGATGACCTGGATCTTCCTCCTATTGTAGCTGGTAGTGAGGATGAGGAAGATATTGATCACAAACTGGCAGAGCAAGAAGATGAAGATGAAGAAGATCTTTCTCCACTTCCTGCTGAAGATGAAGACTTGGAAGAAGACATAAAAACTGTAGAAGACACAGTCGAGGAGGAAGATGATGAGGAGCTGGACCAATCAGACGAGGACATCTCTGTTGCATCCTCCGAACACTTTGCAGATGATGAAGATGATGAAGATGATGAAGAAGACCTTAAAGATGATGACCTTGACCTGGACTTTGACAAAGACATCCTTGAAGACCTTAAACACAAAGATGCTCAAGACAAACCTGATGTCACTGAAGAGGGCATCCCTGATGATGACAAAGAGGAAGAGGAGGAGGAAGCTGGCATTCCTCCCTTTACGAGCACAGACAGCGGCGTCTTAGGTGATGAAGATGATGAGGATGACATTTCCTTTGAAACGGATGAGGACTCCACTGGAGAAACAATTCTGAGTGACTCTTATGACACAACTGATGATAAGGATGTTGATACAAGCTCTTTAGATGAGGAGGATGAAGAAGATGAGGATGAAGATGAAGAAGATGATGGTGTTAGTGAAATCTTGATGGCAGGTATTGTACAACTTTATTTTTTACATTTAGTTCTTATAAACACAAGAAGGATGGACAAAAATGAGCTAGAAGCAGCACAGGAAAGGTGATTTTTCATATTTCATGCTTTAAATACACAGTTGTCATAGTATATTGTGTTCTGTGTTTTTATAGCTGCTGCTGCAGGAACATTAACTGTCCAGGAGGAGGCAGCAAAGACTGATGAAGACCATGAAGAAGGGGATGAGCTCGAAGAGGCTGAAGATGAAGGAAAGACTGAAGACGCAGAAACAAAAGAAACAGGTTTGTATCAAACAGCTGTTGTGGTGCAAAGGATTCATAAATGTGTTCAATATTGTTTCTAAAACCTGTTAATGTGCAATGAAACCGGAATATATGTATTCCTGATAGTAGGAATAGAAGGCAACACTAATAATAATAATTTAAAAAGGTAGCATCTTATTAAAGGAGATGCAAATAAGACAAATAATAAGCAACAACAACATATTTATTAAAGAGTGGGCAGTATGTCAGGTGTGACTGTGAAATCTGTGACTTCGCACTGCCACCTACAGGTCAGTCAAACTTAGAGAAACAGATAAATTGGATTCAAAAGCATCAAAGCTATGTGTGTCAAATTAAGGTTACATGGCCAGTAAATTTATAAGAAGTTTTGTTCATTAATTTTTCAAATTCTTTTGCAATTACCTCTACAAATATTGTTAATAGTATACCTTTTGTAGGCAGTAAAAAGCATCTATTTTATTTAAATGTTTTACCATTATACATTTATTTCTGCCCTAAGCAGGCAACACTATCAGTGCTTGTCCACCTTAAAAAATATGCAAGAGTGGAAAGATTGAGAGGCCAATTTACAGCTTATAAAAAACACTGAAATGTCATTGGAATCTCTGTAGAAGGTGGTAAGTTTAAATTGACTGTAGCTTATTTTATTTCATCACACATATTGTTCCTGAAAGTCAAGAGTCTATCCTGCTCAAATTTCTTTAATTGCTTTGTTGCCCTTAACAGAGTAGAAAACCTCAAATCCTTTCGTTTTTTCCTTGTTGTGTGACATGATTCTATGATAGAGCCACTTTCTGCTTTTACAGGCACCACCCGGCCTGCAGCTCCAGAGGAGAAGGATGAGGGCAAAGATGAAGAGCCAATTTCTAAACCTGAGAAATCTGTAGATGAACAAGAAGACAAGAAAGAGGAGTATGATGAAGACGAAGATGAGGATGAGAAGGCATCGGTGGATGTGATCAAACCTGTTCCTGGACCAGAGGAGACAGCGCCAAAGACAGAGCCCACAGGTCAGAACCTGAGGAGAATTATAAATGCTTTGTCATATTTGTTTGTCAGGGTAACATTAATTTTATGCTTTGTGATTCCAGTGTGTCCCTGTATGCACTCTGCAAAGACCAAAGAGTCTCCCACTAAGACTGCTAAGGCAAAAGGTCTGTGATGGTTTCATAATGTCTGCTGTACATTTTTCTTATAACACAGTGTCAGTGAAAGACTGTGTGGTTGAATTTAAAGTACTGTTTTTTTAAAGTACCTAAGGTTTTCAAATGAAATAAATGATGAAGTGTATTTCATATAAAATAAGTTATTTTAATGAGGTGGAAACTGTATTATCTAATAACAGTATATGGCAATAGATAAAAAAAAAACCCTTGTGAGAAAACATTTAGCACATGTTTTATCTTATGCGATTACATTGTATCTAGACTTCTTTTATTTTCCTACAGCAGCAATTGTAATGATCATTTGTGCAAGTTTTAATTCATTCAGTAATTTGACAAAAAAACAAATTGAGTTTTCTAACTTTCTAACTGTTTCAGATGCATACAGAATCAAAACTATTATTTTTTTTTAGTATTTTTTAGTCTTAAAAGCAGAAAAAATCCCATATATCATTTCAATGTTCATATTCAACACACGTGAAACGCTTGTTTTTTTTCTGTTGAGGATTTATAGATCATATTGCATCATAATGCACCATCACTGTTCTCCACAAGATAAAAACTAAATATGTTCTTTGTGCAAGCTGTAGTTAAATTTTAATGTAAAGATGGTGCAACAGAGAGAATGTAGAATATGTGATGGTGCTCATAAGAAACTGGGTGTAACTTGGAACCCAAACATGTTTAACATTTAGATCATGTATTTAAGTCTCTGTGTATCAACCAAGTGGATTGTTTTTTGTTTTTTTTAAAGCCTTGTGTGAGACAGAAAATAAAAATGCAACTCAATGTAAAACTTAAAAGTGATCCCATATGAGATTTGAGCTGGAGTCTCTTTGTTTTTCTTACCTCACAGTCAGGTGCATAAAAACAACTCTACTGTATAAATAATACATTATTTAGAAGGAGGGTATGATGATAATATCACATCTTATTGCATTGTGTCATATAAACAATACAAAAAAAGCATTTTAATAAAGGGTAGACATTATACTCATTTTTGTTTGATTCTTCCACTTTAATCAACATTTTTAAACTGTAGTTTATAAATGTTGATTATGCTGGAACATAAACCTGTATTCTGCAGATATGCATCATGTTGTGTGCTGCATGCAGTGTCATAAGTACGTAACTCTTCACAAGCCTCTGTGTTCCTCCTCCAGTTTGTAGCTTTAGCTTTGTTTATATTTTCAGATGCTCCCAAGAGAGTTTCTGCTGTGAGAAGGAGAAAAGGTAATGGTAAAAAAAACAAATAAAAAGTTCCTATTTAAGATATACTCACTGACGTTACCTGCAAAACTCCCAAGAGACAAAGTTCAAGTCATTATTATGTTTCACAGTAACCTCCCATAAGCTCTACAGGGGAATAATTCAGGGAACAATATTATCTCACCCTGTAAAATTATAATAATTTGCATCACTTGGATATGAAGTTGCAACTTTAATTAAGCTTTTTGATTCAGAGATAATTTATCAATTTTCTTTTTTTTATCCCTTATGTTCATTTTCAGATCGGGAAACTGTGAGGACTGTAAAGACTCTAAAGACAGCTGAAAAGCCCAAAAAGACAGGTAGCACTGATTCTTATGTTTATATGAATTTAATCTTTAAAATGATGCGCTTATTATTGTTTGCCTTTATTGTGATATTGTAATAAACACAGTCATGTCGTAATCAGCTCTTCCTAGAATCAGCCTGCCTCCGAAAATCACAAAGATCCGAAGATTTCCTCCTTTTCTGAAAGGTACTAAGATTTAATACACACATAAACTGGTCTCAATGTTAATCAGGAGAGAATTACTTTTTCACATATGAATTTAAATATTTGTACCTTGTTCAATTCTAAAAAGCCAAGAAAGTAGATAAACCCAAGGCTTCCAAAACAAGTAAGCAATTACTTCCCCACAAATATGTCACATTCATGATCACTGTATTACAAAAGCAGAGCAAATTATGTTAGTGTATTTATAAAACTGCTGTTTTTTTTAATGTGACCTTGTTTATTCACAGAGACAAAGACCAAAAAGCAAGAACAGGTCACAGACTCTGGACAAGAAGGTATAAAACATTCATATTTTTCTCCTGATTTAAAAGAACATTTATACCAAAATATAAAAATAAGAATATGACTTTGTTTGTGTATTATTCCAGTAAACTGTTGCTTTGGATTATATGAATAATGCAAATGTGCACTGATGTTTTGCAGTTGGGCCTTGTAGACCTGCACCAGTTTATTGCCCGTCCCCACCTGGATGGTATGGTAAGCACAAGGATCTCCACAGTGCACTGAAATGTTGTCATATAGGCTGAATTAAAGACTTTACTGTGCACCAGCTTAAAGTTGGCTTTTTATCTTGCAGTTCATCACATAGTCACAGACAATCCTTACCCTCCTCCTACCATGTCAGGTATTCACTTTTTGGTACTGTTTGCAGTCACAGTTAAATCTCCATTGCTCAATGACTTCTGCTGTAAGGTTAAAGGCGTATTTGTTTTTGTTTTCAGCTCCCTCTGCTCCTGTACTGACCGCCCACCCTGTCCATCCCGGAGCCCCACAGGGCATTTATCAGCAACAGCCTCCGCCAGCACCAATGCATCCACTGTACGCACAGTATCAACCATATCAGCCACCACTTCAGCCTGTGATGCCGCCTCCACCAGATCCAGTTCAGCCACTCCAGCCTGTACAGCCAGAAGCTGCAGAAGAAGAAGAAAAAGCTCCTGCCCAACCTGAGGTCCCGTCTCCAGCTGTTGAAGCTGAGCCTGCTGATGCTCCGGTTCAAGGTGAGAAGGATATGTCTATTTATTTTCTTTCTTCTTTTGAAATGGTTGTTTCTTGTTCTTGTTTTCTTGTTCTTTCTTGTTTTCAAGGTATTCATTTAAAAATATTTAAATATACAGATTTTTTTCTACTCACCTTCCACAGGTTTTGGGAGGAAAATCACAAAAATCTGATCAAATAAATCAATGAGGCTTAAAAATATAGTGGAACTAATTAAACAGAGTTGTTGATAAGTAAATATTTGAATAAGGTGTGATAAATAAATGAATACATAAAAGCATAAATACATTTCACTTGAAAAAAAAACCCCACACTATCCTGAAAATCTTAAATTTTTCTGTGAAACTTTAATATAATTCAAATTATGCTACAAAGTAAATAAACCTACAACTGTTTCCCCTTTAAGAACCAGAGGCTGCTGAGGAGGACGTGATTGCTGTCTCCACAAAGAAAGGTACAAACTAAGAAGTTAAACTCTTGTGGAAAGTTGTGTTTATCACAATTACATCAGTGATAGTAATTAATGTCTTGTCATTTTCAGCAAAAAAAACAACAACAAAGGCTGCTGATTCTGACAAAGGTACTGTAGCGCTCTCCACATCCACTAAATACTTAATTTGCCAGCTAACTAGAATATCCACTATAACAAACGACAGCTGCAGCACATAACAGTGATGTACAATAGCACTGTGTGCTATATGAATGCATTAATTAAAGAAAATTAACTTGGCATGGGCATTTCACTGCAATTATCCCCTCAGAGCCAGGAGCAGCCAAAGGGAAAACAAAGAAAGGTAATTCATGTATACAGCTGGATAATTTGGTGTTTCCTCTGGTACACACTTCACATTGTTAGAAGTGATACACACAGTAATTATAGCTGTGCTTTGTTATAAATATTCATATATATTTAAACCTTTTTCCAAGATACAGATACCATAAATTCATGTATTTTTTCAATACTAGATGCTGCCGTTTTGAAAGACAAAACCAAAGCAGACACTGCAAAGAAAGGTGATCTGGTATCTATGGATCTATACTTTCTAATGCATTTTGATTGCCTTTAAAAGTGTAATGTTCTTCTTATGTGTTTGTTACTTCAGTGGCAGCTGCTAAAAAAGAGAAAATCAGAATTCATGCAGGGGCAAAAACAGGTAAAATATCCTTTATTGTTGTTATTGGGACATATAAATGATGAAAATTAAACATTATATATTTAATTCTGTTGTATTTTGTTCCAATTTGTTTGCATAGATCCATCTGCAAAACATAAAACTAAAAGTGCTGCAGCTCCTAAGAAAGGTAAACATGATTAGACGTTAGGATCTCGTCAAATTTGTAATATTTAAAAAAAATCAAATGCAGTCCAACACATTTCTCTTTCATGTGAAGTAGAAGTTAATAGTTGACTGAGAAAACAAATTATTCAGGCTGCTAATCACGAGTTTTTCCTCATTACGTTAGAGCCTGCGGCTGAAAGACAGAAGAGGAAATCAGCCTCTGAAAAGACAGGTGACGGCACTCACTGACATTCATTAATTTGCATAAAGCCAATCATAATTCATGAAAGATGATTGGGAACTAATTGTTTCTGCTCCCCTCAAAAGCGGCACCTATCATGAGCAAAGTGAAGGCATCGACAGCAAAGACAGGTAAAACTCAGACCGTGCATGAGTTCACGAAAATTAGATTTTCTTCTCGGTTGAAGATCTTTTTTTTAATCATCAACTTTAGCCCAGTTACCCCTGCATTATAATTTCTGTTTATTAAGATGATTTGGTTCGGTTCAAATTCATATCAAACAGATCCAGAACCACGTCCACAGCCACTCAGACTGAGACCGAGACTTGACATTGGCAGGAGGGCAAATGTAACCTCTGAAGCCCACGAGGAGAAACCTGCCAGATCTGAACCAGGTCTGTGTTTCTTTCATGAGGGCCCCAAAATATCTAGCTTTCCTAAAACTTGTACTTCTTTACTTTTTTTTTTGTTTTTGTAGCCAAGCCAAGATCAAAATTATTGGCAGCAAAGAAAAGTAAGTTTATATTTTAATGTGGCAATAATTTTCCCTAAAGCTTAGCTTATTTACAGCATGCTAGCAGCACTTTGAGACTGCACAATAGTCCTTTTAACCCATTAGTATGCTAACATGCCAGTAGTGACCAAGTGTCCCACTTGTGGGACCGCGCAACATTTCTATCCCTTCTCCCTCTCTCCCAAATTTAAATTAATTTTCAATACTCAACATTACAGGTCAGATTTACTACACCGCCAACTCTGATCTCCAGATGTAAACTTCACAACTGTCTAAAATATGATTGTTATTTCTTGGAGTACGATATTAGCACTGCACTGTGCCAGTGTCCTAATGCTAGTGCATAATCTGCCAGAATGACAGAACACATTGTGTATATTCAGCTAAGACTAGATTATTTATCATTATTAGAGTTACAGTCATTAAGCCACAGAATAAATAACTGGGCAAACTTGTTTTTCTGATTAAAAAAACCCAAACAAAACAAAACATTTTTTAGTTTATGTTTATGAATAAATAAATACTGTAATTGTCTTGAGATGATTGTTGCTTGTATTTGGACAGCTCTCAGAAACAAATATGTCTACCTTGTGCTTTCCCTGAAGGATTTCCAAAATTAGTGGGAAAGTTAGGGCTTTGACCTTTTGGTTTCACAAAACTGTTGGTTTCACAAAAACAGGGGATTTGAAAAGCCAGCAGCATTCCTCTTTTAGTCTCTGGAGACCACTGAGATACATACAAATGTATGTATCAGGCTTGAAACAGCCCTCAGCTGTTTCAAGCCATCTTTGTTACCTTGTTAAAAACAGGAAAATCTAACAAGCTGTCTTTCTTGCCTTTACTTTCAGCTCTGTAAAAGTTGTATTCTTTAAATTTGAACCACAAAGTCTTATAACCAGTCTGAATGTACACCCTTTTGATAAATTGGAAGGCAAATTAACTATGGTGGAATTCATGCCGAGAGTAAAACACCTCTGAAAAATGTCTTTTAATTAGAGGATGGAAATGAAGAATTTCTAAACTGCAGTCATGCCTCATTCTGAAAGAGTCTAATGTTCACAGTCACTGTTAGTATTCATGTCTATCCATGTTTCTCAGAAGCTAAACTGATCAAGTGAAACACAGGAAGAGAAGGTGCAAGCGTATATGTTTGTACCCTTGTAAAAACCATCTACAGCAAATTAGATGTGTTTGAAACATACTCATGTTCTCTGCTGGCATTTTTCAGGGAAAATCGCCCCTTTCTGAGATGCAGATTATGTGAATAAAATGGGCTGTTTTATGCATGATAAAGTTCTAATTAGAGACATGCCAAGCTGTATTACTTCGAGAAGGGAATAATATTGCAAGAATATTGAATTTACACCACAATTACAGAGAGTTATTTGGCAGGCTGTAATAGGGCTGTCTCTCCTCTCACAGGCCAAGCAGAGGAGGCTGAAAAGAAATCTGTCAAAGAGACTCAAGGTATGGCTTTAGAGTAGAATTAGAAGTGAATCTAATGAGTGCTATGTATATTTCAGAAGGCTCAGCTGCTCCTTTCTCCCCTTGCAAATTTTAGAAAAAGAGAAACAAGCATCAAAAACTGGTAAGTACTCGAGCATGAAAGTTTTCTATATGCACAGTAAATAATCTCCAGTCACCATAGAGAGTATTGACACTTATTAGAATTATTTGTGTTTCCAGAAGTTTAATTTCAGTGGAGTGTGCTTCATTCAAGAGGCTTTATCAGTGCTGCTGATTAGAGACTTAAACATTCCTGGTTCTCTTTTGGTTACTGATATGACCTCTGAGCTAGTAAGGTATCTGTCATCAGTAACAGTTCTTGGTAGTCAGTATTGGGATACATTTAAAGTTAACTTGTTAGAATCCAGTTTTATTTCAAGTAAAAAAAGTCATCTGTTATGTTACAACATTAGTGGGAATTAAGACTTTTGAGTTCTTTAGAGTTCGTTTTTGGTTTTAGTTTATCATATTGTTCCGAGGGGCCGAGCCTACCTACTGAGTTGATATGGACAACTCAATAGTCCATATCAACAATGTATTAAGCAACACGCTTGTTAATTTCCCTCACACTGACAGTTTTTGGTAAAATCTAGACATTGTGGTTTTGGAGCTGTAGCATCGACACCATTGTCCTCCTCATCAGCCGTACTTGCCTTGCTGTGCTTGTTCTGAATGTGAAGCTGCGCTCTTTCAAAGCTGGCAGATAGTTATCATCATCTAGGCACAAAATAATATGAATACTTCTGCAATGTAAACACCCTCCTCTCTGTCATCTTGCTTGTCAATCTGACTGAATGCATCAGAGATTTTGCTTTGTCTCTTCTCGCAAGGAAGAGGCAGACATGGCTACATGTCAGGGGTTGGTGACAATAAAATAATGCAGACAAACATAAAAGACTAGAAAAATGCTTTCTACTATCAACGCATTTTGTTCTTCAGTATACTTTTGAAATTCTGGGTAAAAGGAGCAGGAGTGTATTTCAATCTCAATTCCTTGTTTTACTATATGCATATTTTTTCCCTCATACAATGATACCTAAAACATGTTGCCATATCTGGCAGAATGAGTTAAGATTGCTAATTTTATTGTTGGCAGCAAAGATTGTTGGGAGCTATGCAGCCATGATAATGTTCAGGAGGGTGATAGAAATTAGAATAAGCTGTCCTTTCACAAAAAGAGTCTGTACATCAGCACATGCACTCACACAATCCTGATCAACAGCTAAATCGACAAATGTATAAATTAACTCTCAGAATTGTTTTCCTCATAATGCCTTTAAATGTAAGTTCCCAGCATCAGTGTAAGCTACAGTATACAAGTTAGCTGAACTGATAAAGCTTCTTGAATTACTGGATAAACATTTTGAAGTATTACAAAGAAACACAGTGGTGCTATGAATCGTTTTGTTTTCTGTCATTCATGTTGTGTATCATATGCTTGTTGTCAATAGAAAATGAGAAAACAGCTTCCTGTAAGGCCTGAGGTATTCTGTAAATTTTCACCATCTTTCCAATGGATAATTCAGTATGAAAGGACGATGGCTTTAATGACATTAGGATCACAAGTGATTAGAATTTAATGAGATGAGCTGATTGGTACAAGATTACAAGCCTTTTGAGCCGCCTTGAATTATTGAAAGAGATTATGGCCTTTGATGAATATGGCAACAATTTTATACTTAGCTGGATTGATTAAATCCATGAACCAAAACCCATTAAATTGGGTTATTAGTGTTCTGTTCCTATTGAATCATCCAGTGGATTACAAACACTCCCCCACTGCCCTGTTTAACTTCACACTTTGCTACCATCTGACACAGCAGTGCCTGTTTCTTCAGGTGTGATGAAAAGTAGTTGGTTTCTTTGGTTCAGACTGAAGTTCAGAGGTTTACTTTGATTTTGGTTTCTTTACTTCACTTAAAAGAAGCAAACCAGAATCGTTTTATATAGACAATACTAGCCAGTATTTGTGTTGTATGGTTTGTTTTATGCATGACTGAATTCCAAAAGAAATCAACCTCTTTTGGAGGATTTCATTTCATTTGATTTAAGTTACTTATATTTTATTTAGCAGGGAAATGCACGCACACATTGTTACGTTTAAGTTAAATATAACTATACAACTTAACAAAGTCATGATACTCTAATGCAAACATCAACTAACAGTAAAGCAAGAAGAAAAACAACCTTATAAATAGCAATTAGAGCAACAACATGAGTAAACAAATTAATGTGAGTTAAATATCCTTCCTGGTGTTCATAGACTTGCCTTTGCCAAATGTTTTTATTTCTGTGCACTGTGTCTCTGAGTGGTGACATTTCACCAACAAGGATTTCTAAGAGATTTCAGTCTGCAAGTTCTGTGGTTCACTATGAACTAGATACAATGTTGATAGACGTGTGTACTGTGTAGCTTGCTGCAATTCATTCTTATTATAGGGTGTTAAATGCTGTTAATGGTCCCCTTTTAGAGAGCTGCAACTCTGATGTGCATCAGCCAATAAACTTTGGTTTCCATCACATTTGTTTTTTAGTTGATGATTTACTTACTCTTCAGTCACTTTTTTATTTTGCTTTGTTTGAGTCACTAAACTCCTTTTGGTTAGGTTTATGAAAAGCCTCATCACAAAATTAAACCTGCACATGCTGCATATCTAGTTACATGTAACATCAAAGGGTGCTTTACAATTGCCCATCGATGGCTATTCAGGTGACAGACTAGTCTCTCCATAGATTATGGAGAGGTCAGTGGTTTGTTGTGGACAGCAGTGTTTGGTATCCTGAGAATGAGAAGGTGCTTTCCCTTTACAACACTCAGCAGCAACAAGGCTACTCTTTGTTGAGCACCACTCTTGAGGCGTGTTATTTCAACACCTGCTGAGTGGCTTTTATTAGGTTTGAACAATTATGCAGGGTGATGTGGTTGTTGCAGAAAAATTACATTTAAATGTATTTTTATTTGCAAATGACAAGTGGCAACAAGTGGTCGCTTTTCCAAATAAAGTTTAATTTTAGTTTGACTTTAACAAGAGACTGAAGCAGCAAAAACAAGCAAAAGAACATCACTGTGTTTAAAGAGTGAAACCCAGCCTGTCTTTTATCCTTTCTCTTTTTTCATGCATGTAGAAACTTATCCTCTGTTTTCTTTCTATCTCAGTGTGAAGCACAATCTCATATTCTCATTAAGTTTTATTTTTATTGCATGCAGAAGATCCCAAGAAAGAAGAAAATATTACAGACAAGAAGAAACCTGGTAAGACTTGGTGAAATTTATTCAGGTTCTTATTTCATTGACTGTGGCCGATATTAATATTTGTATATGGAGAAGGATATAGGTGGGTGTGGGTGTTTCTAATCAAGGTGGCTAAGGCTGTGTTCAAACCCACTGTGAAGTGAACTTGTGCATCACATCAGTGGGTTTTTTGGACCATTTTGTAACCCAGAAATGTTAACGCCTTAGCGCTAACGCCAGAACTGCTTCCTCTTAAACAAAAACAGATTTTGGGAGTTTACCAGTTAGTCTTTTTTTGGTTCTGTCCCTATATAAGAGTGAACTTAAATCATATAGTGCCCACGAACAGTGATGCCAGCTTGGCCTCTATTTCTGGTCTGGAAACTTTGCTTTATGTGTGGTTTGAACACACCATGTAATCGTATAATTGCACAGTACAAATCTATCCACAGATCTTATTGTAAGCAACCTCTTTCCATCTCATCTTGTCTTCACAGGGCAGAGATTCTTTCAGTGCGTTTATGTCCCTGGCAAAAATGCCCAGTACCCTTTACGACCTTTCACTCCAGCCATGTCCCCCACCATGATGTCTCCTGCACTCAGAGCCATGTTGGAGCAGCAGAGAGCAGCCAAGGCGTCTGGGCAGTAGGACCACCTGAAGCCTTTCTTTATATCTGACAGCACTGCATCTTTCCATCCAGCAGGGGGAGGTGTTTGAATCTGTGCTAGCTTTACATTAAGAGGATGATCACAGAGAGAGAAAAAAAGTGGACTGACTTACTTTGTCTTTAATTTATTGAAATATTCTTTTAGTGGTTGAGCTCCTGGGGTTGCTGTTAATATTGCCCATTTTACCCTCTGCGTATGCTGCTCTACTATGTCTATGTTCAGTTAGAAAAATGCCATCTTGTGAATATTCTTTTAATTATAAATAGTATTTATAATGTACATAATGCATGTTTTTAATTTAGAATGGGATAAATGGGTCACAACTTAGGATGTAATATAAAAAGCTGACTTTTGTGTTGCTTTCTCTATGATGCCCGTTATCAGATTTAACAGTAATTTAAATTTAAGGCAGTTTAGTTTATATCCAAGCAAACACTTATACTCTATTAAGACAAGCTTTTATTGTCTTAAACAGCTTTGAATGGTTTATTTTCAAAGTCTAAGATTATTTGCAACAGGAAAATATATTACATTGAATTATATACATAATATATGTTAATGGTATCAAACCCATGCAAATACATTTCACAAAATATGATTTATTTGAATAGTATTTTTTCCAGTTTTCTATATAAATAACTGCATTTTCAGTTCCTGTAACCATGCCCCGTGTTTGTTTCTGCTGCTTTGCTGCATCTGCAATAGAACAGAATCCAAATGTTGGAGGGTCAAATCCCAGGAGCTCCCACACTGATCTGAGCAGCATCCCTGTCACTGAACATCCATCAGCCTCATCAATCGTAGGCGCATGCTGTGATTGATGCACACATATTTCTTGACATATTAAGAACACATCTAGCATGAAACTGTTGGCCATTTACCTTTCACTGCTAATGTTTTATTTTGTTTGTTTGTTTTTGTAGAGGTTCATTTCAATATGTTACATGCCACATTTTAATTTTAACTGACTCCAATCAAAGTGGTGTATTGGAGATACTAGGGTAACCAGAAATGGCATAGTAGATGAATAAAATATAGAACAATCTGAAAAAATAAATATTTTCTAACATTCAAGAGGCACTGAAAAGATTTGTATATCTCTATGAATACAAACTCAATAATGCAATGCAGTCTCATTGCACATATCGAAGCTCCAAAATTAAATTTGGATCCAATTAAGAAACATATGAAACATATAGCTAAGTAAGAAAAAGGGGATATAATTAAAAAAAACAAAACATTTTCTTGTGTATATACAATAATTATTAAATAGTCTAGGTTCTCTGTGTAACTTGAAGCAGCTTATATGTGGGACTATGGGCTTTTCGGTGGTGGTTTATCGGCCATAAAGGATATGAGTATGCAGCAAAATGTTTTTGTTGCGCCTCATTAGGTTTAATAAATTCAGAAAACCTCTTTTTGATTTGTTTTTCTTTTAAAGCCAAAGATTGCAATGCTGTGCTTTTATCTTAAAAATGAAGTGCAATTCCTGGATAGTAAATGTCTTGTAATTATGTGTTTTATCACAGATGACCTCTAATTACTTACAAGTATCAGCTCCTTTAACTCATCGTGTTCAGAGGCAGGGACAACTTTGATGTGACCAACTCATGAGACACTGTGATGTCTGCTACACTGAATGAATGTCATTTGTGTTAACCATCAGCTTATTTATTAAGTCTGATCTTGTCATATTTCTTTTTACCTCAGTCATTCATAGCTCTGGTTTTGTGCCTTATAGCAACATGGCTGCCTTGTTGACGCTGCCAAACTGTTGCCGAGCATCACCAGTGATTGCTGTTGCCGTCTTACTGAATGAAAACTTGATGCAAAGAACCAAAAAAGGTGTTTTTACGCTGGGCTTAATCCTGGGATATGACCCACCCTTGCCCATATTGTGCTGTCACATTCACCTTTTAACAGAGTGAGTTCCTAAAGACAGACGAAACTACTAGTTTTTAATAGCTAGTCCATGTTTTAAAAATGCTTTTGACATATTGTTGCATTTTTACCATATTATGACCCTGTGGATTGAGCTACATCAATTATTAAAAAGTTTTTTTTTTGAGCTATGGCAGTGAAGGGGGGCTCAACCAGAGTTTCTTGAATTTTTGAGGGCCAGGGACCTCTTAGAGGGGTGAAAGTTTTCCAACGTTCCCCTCATAATCTACATTTAAAGCAGTTAAGATGCTTTGATCTTCGTGTTACTTGTTGTCGTGGACTGATTCAGATATTTCCCTGTGCTAGCTTGCTAGCTAGTCATCTAGCTAATATGCCAAACTATGCAGCAGAACATTTCTGCTGTCCTTGAGTGTAGTTACAGAGTTTCTACCAAAATGACTCAATGCACCATATTGATATCAGACTCTCTATTAACCCAAAGAAAACCTTGGGGATAGAAAAGGACTCAATATATATTCATACTTTTTTAAACTGTGAAATTGTTACCTTTCATTAAAATGCACTTTTAATGATGCAGCACAGATTATACAATTTCATGCAAATTATTTACAGACCTCTTGGCTATGAGATATCAACTGCAGCGCCGACTCACCATTGTACCTACTATTCCCAACTGTATTGTAACTTTTTCTTTTTTTTAAAAGCCTTAAACTGTATTTGGTGACATTGAATTTAGAGGTGAGTTTAGAGAAAGTTACTTGAAAACTTCTGTTTAAATTTTGCAGACTAAAAAGAGTCATACTTCAGTTTTATAACATAATTAGAATATTTTTTTGTTCTTTTTTAAGAGTTAGTTCTAAACAAAGTGATGTTTACTGATATGGACTGAAAACTTTCATCACTTGTTTTGCCAATAATTTGTTGCCAAAGATTGCACAGTGGCCATTTTGACTAAAACTAGTGTGTTGCAACATTAAAGAAGGACCTGCCCCTTTTAGGTGAAAGTCCATAATTTTGGTTTCTGGACTTCTTTTTTGTTTTTATTTAGTTTATTTCATTTCATTTTTCTTTATTCCTGAGTTTAACAGAACATTGAATGTAAAGTTTTTTGTAAACTCTAATTTTATAAACAAGTCTGAAGTGAAGTGTATCCCTGAGGTTTCAGTATTACCCTCCAGGGGTGAGGTCAGCAGTCCTGAAGTGGTAAGGAAGCCTAATGAGATCTGACATCATGTACTGCTGCAACTGACTGTAGGTGTTGTAAGTGTTAGTTGGAGTAAGTTATTACCTTAAAATGTGGTTTTTACTGGTGTTTTGATTAATCATATTCCAGAAGGGCATTTCAGCAGTAGTCTGCTTGTGCCTCAGTGTTCTGAAGGTCGTCAAAACATATAAAATGAACAGTAATTACAGCATAAACTGTGGCTATGTGCTGTAATTATGTTTTAAAGTGTTATTAACTGTAATTTAACGTGAGCTAAATCGTGATCTCATACAAGAAAACAAACCAGAAGGAACACACAAAAACATCAGAGCTCTATCTAATGTAACTCCAGGTTCTTCATACATATTCATGTGAGCCTACAGGTGTAAGGCTGAGTTCAACTTGACTACTCTACATCCCTGATTATGTTTTAAGTACATGCGTTTGGATGGTGTTGTTAAAAGCAAGTGATCTGCTTGATCTTATGCATGTTTTTTTTTCTGAAAAGCTGTAGTGCAACACTTACACTTTTGCTTCACTGTATTTCACTATGATGTGTTGCTGTCATATTTGTCTTTCATTCTTTTATTGGTTTGTAGTTATCAGAAACCACAGACAATCTAATTGATCTGCGATCTCCAAGCAGAATAAAAAATAGTTGGCTTTCTTGTAGATGCTTCATCTGGGATTGGAGTGCAGTTTAACACTCTTTAAAAAAGTTTAATTCCACAACATACAGTTTGAGGTTGTTTTGTTTTGGAAGGATATATTTTGTTAACAAATTGTAATATTTTCTGCATGATAATGTCATTTATTTAAATTCAAGGCTGCTTTTTTGTAACACACAAGTAAGACTGCAGTGTCACAAAAAGCAGTCACTCTGGTGCTGTACAAATACTGTAGATAATAGTTAATTTCTTATTATCATGAGACTTGTCACTCCATTAGTTCTCAAAGATAATAATAAATTAGTTAACACGTTTGGTCAAAAAACCGTTTTAAATGAAAGATGTTTTTTTGTGCTTTATCAAAGATGTATGAAAATGATGTTTCATTAAGAGAAAGTATGAACTACCTGCTGCATGTACTATAAAGCAGATGTGTTTAATTCACTCGGTCACTTTCCAGAAGCCAGTTAAGTGTCATAACTGACATTTCAAGCTATAATATCATTGGAGGGACAACACTGAGTCTGCTGTGCTTATGTAGGAAACTTTTACCACTATGCAGTTTTTGTGTCAAAACGTGAATAAACTTTTGAAGATATCCATGAGGGGGCATTTCTCTCTCTGTCTTTGCTATATATGGAATAATTCGTATAGAAAGAAACACTGTTATACTGATGGGCTGTGATGTATTTAGTTGTTGTAGGGTGTATCCCACCCTACAACAACTCATACTCTCCATCCTATCAATAAATAAATAACAAGCACTAAACCACCTCTGCTTACATATTAATTAATCCAGCTAAGAAGCACAGTGTTAATGTGTTCTGTGAGTTCTAAGTACATGCTGAATCTTTTATTTTCTGACTTTAAAGTTAGTTTAAAGTCTGGAAAAGAAAGGGTTATTTATACACACTGACTGGGAATTAGAAATGAAAGTGGAACAAGGCTCAGTGAAAAGTGATCTAAAAAATTAGTAGACAGGAAAATCTAAAACAAGACACTACAAAAAAAGAAAAGGAAAGAAATCTAACAAAGTAAAATGTGACAAAACTAAAAACAACAACAAACAAACAACCAAAAAAACTGGACACACAAAAATGGTCGCACCAAATGTGAAGAGAGAGACACACTGGTGGATAAAAGCATACAAGCAGAAATACGAGACTGTAAACGTTAACACTGAGGAGCTGAACACACAAGAAATAAACTGATAAATAGAAGCAGAGGAAAACCCAATTCAAACCCAGGACTGGATGAGTCAAAAACTCCATAATTATTAAACCGTAACCAGAATTAAAATACAAGAAATAGTAATTAAAATACTGGAATGATACCAAAATGGCAGCGCGGTGGCATAGTGGTTAGCACTGTTGCTGCACAGCAAGAAGGTCCTGAGTTCAATTTCATTATCAGGCCGGGGTCTTTCTGTGTGGAGTTTGCATGTTCTCCCCGTGTTTGCATGGGTTCTCTCCGGGTACTCCGGCTTCCTCCCACCATCCAAAGACATGCAACTTGTGGGGATAGGTTAATTGGATAATCCAAATTGTCACTAGGTGTGAATGTGCGAATGAATGTGAGTGTGAATGGTTGTCTGTCTCTGTGTGTTGGCCCTGCGACAGACTGGCGACCTGTCCAGGGTGTACCCCGCCTCTCGCCCTATGACAGCTGGGATAGGCTCCAGCGCCCCCCGCGACCCTGAAAAGGATAAGCAGAAGCGAATTGATGGATGATACCAAAATCAAAACAGGAATTTAAAAAAAAAATACAATGTAAGAATTAAAAAAACAACAGTTGAGTCAAACTGTTTGTGTTTCCAACAGTGGAATCAAACTACTAAGTGTCCTATGAACTAAGCAGGAAGGCACAAAGTCAAACATGACTTCCAATACCACTAATGCACCTTTGATTGGCCTTTGAGGGGAAAAAACTGCATTTCCCATGAAAAATGACTTCACTCCCTATTTCTACAGGTAATGGCAGATAGTTCCTGCTGACAGCATGATGAACTTTATTCCAACGTGAGAAGTCCTATGAACAGATCAGATCAGATTGGCAAAGTGTATTTCTGGATCATGTTTTTGTTGTTGGATGTGCTTTTTACATAATTTTTGTAAAAGCCATTAGTGGAAGGACACTGCTACCTGACACAAGTTGAATGCACGATATGCAAGTAATGCAAAAAATTATTGCTCTAGCTTATTCTGTTTTATCAGGATTTAAAGTTACACAAATGGAAACCTGCGGGCTTACAAGAGTTAAATTTAGGCTATATATAAAATAAATGTGACAATCAACATAAGAAAGAACATCTTTTCATTTACAAATAAATTATCTAACACACATTAGTGGGTCACATAATAAACTTAGAGAACAGAAAAAAGTATACACCCCATCACGCTAGAATTGATCAATACCAGGATAGGTATTGATACTATCGATATCTGGATTGATCTACCTACTTCTTATTTTAGGATGTCAGTGTCGTTTGAGCTCTTGTTGGCAGAATTGGGACAACACCTGGGGAGGCAGTTAATTTCAGAGTCTATAAAATAGTATTATTTCCATATCATTGTAATTCAGTACTGGTGCACATTTTGAGCTAGTCACAATCTGACTGGTCAGATCTGTTTATTCACATGCGAAAAATCAGCTGTCGCAATACATGTCGCAAATTTGTCTTCAAAAACGTATATGGTCTGTGTGAACAGCTGCAATAATAATAGGTTACTTGTCCAGTGTGAAAAGTCCTTTAGCCTTTACATTTACTACAAAGATCATGAGAACGGATGTTTTGAAAAATACAGCATAAAATTTCATGGGCAAACTGAAATAGATACAGTAAGTCATGACTGTAAATACACGACTTTCCAATTATCACTGCTTTCCTTGGTGTGGATAAACAAACCATTACAACTGGTTTTGGGGCCTTATGGCATTAAAAGGGGATCTCATAACAGCCAAAGAGCGGGCGGGGATGCAGTATGAATCTGCCACGGATATGTTTGAGGCCAGTAACAGACCAGCTGGCAATACATGGTACCAGAGCAGAAGAATGGGTAAGCTGTACTGTACTGTGCTCATATCGACTTGAAGGAGCACAGGAGTCAAACGAAAGTCTTTTGAAGTACTGTTTTACTTTAGTGAGGACACTTCTTTTGAAAGTGTGGCCTCTTTGTCCTCAGACTCACTCAGAGGAAATTGATCTTGATTACTGAATTTCTGTAGCTTCAACAAGCATGGCGACATCTGCTCAAATGCTGTGATATTCTTAGAGATCAAACTTAAACAGACAGAAACAACAGAAAAGTAACCAGGGAAAAGAGCTGCGTGTGTCCATGTTTATTTTGATCATTTTACATTTCAGCAAATTGTCTTTGAGGACATTAATACATTTAACACCTGCTAACTGAACAGCGTTTTGCTCCTATAATATACTGGCTTTCCATAATAACTTCACAATTCATTTGTAGTTTGGTCTCCCTACAGCTCCTACTGTAACTATACAATCAAATAACATTGGTAGGAAAATCAAATAAATTGAAAGGTATGCATTCATTTTCAATTATCAGTCATTTAAAAAAATGACATTTAATGTTGAATTCTTCAATGCACAAATACTTAAATATAAGAAACAATACATTGGATTTCTAATGGAAGAAGTGGCTTTGGCAGAGAGAACTCAAACATTAGTCAAAGTCAGTGGGGAATAAACATTGCTGGTCCATAAATCATTACAAAGTCCACAGCACACTGACGAAGCTTGTGATGGAGAGTTTCATTTCAAAAGAACAGGAATATCATCTTGAAACTTGATTATTACATCTGTTAAAGATTTGTTTAACTTTTTCCACACTAGACGTTATGATGCTATATGCAGAGATAATGTGATTTTTATCTCTTCACTTTGGAACAAAACTCTTCATGTGGATATTTAATTAACCCAATCTATACAGTACACGTGCTGCGACTTCTGCCAGTTTTACACATCCGTTATCTTGGAAAACAAAGTTATGCTAATCAACGTGGCTTACGATGCCTGTCAAACAGAGAGGCACACAAAGCAGAGAACATTTAATGTACATTACTGAAACTAGACACATTTTTCAAGCCATTTAGACTCAATTGTCTGAACCAAATGAAGGCCAACAGTACCCCAAAACCATTTCTATGAGTGATGGCAATGTCCTGTCTTCTACTACCTGCCAAACAGGCATGATTTGCATTTTCATTGTTTTACATACTTTGTCCTAAATTTGAAAAATGCCACTCAAAGTATGGAAGCTTTGTATTTTCATATCAAATATGCTTCTAATCACACAGGGAGCCATCGTGGAAGTCAACATTGGATGATTACTGTATTCATAGGAAAGTGATAGCTGCATGCAGTACGGTCACAACGTGTGGTCCTGCTTTCAAAAGGAACATTTTCAAATTTGTATTTTCGTCTGTTAAAGAATGTTAAAGAGCACGCACATCAACATGTGAAATGTTGATCTGTTGGCTTTCTGGCTGCTTTTCCCCAATGCAAATCTGGTTTTTATTTGAGGAAGATCAGAAAGTGCATTTCTATTCTATTGCTTTGTTAAAATAAAATTACACTGCAATATAAACAACCCTGTTAAATAAATGATAAAGTACATGAAGCAGGTGGAAAATTACCAAAGACAAAAACCTGTCAGATCTGCGTGCAGGGGTAGATAATCACAAATGTCCCATTTCAAGCTTATTGTCCCCTTTTGCTTTTGTTGTTGTGCATGAATGGAGAATTTCTCAACAGCCAACTAAACTAAATCTGCCCCTAATATCCGCATTGTGTCAGAATTATATATGCTAACTGTGGATGAAAACTATAGAAACTAAATCATTTACAGAAGTCAACACTAGTTTTGCAGGTGCCTGTTTTCTGTGTGGCTTTTTGGCTGAAAAAAGCTGTTAACTTTACACCGAGCAAAATCGTATTGCTGGGATTTATCAGCACATTAACCCTTAAGATGCATTTCCCTTTAATGGTCCCTGGATGGTGATTTCAGTCACTCTGACTGAAGTGAAAATTTTAGCTTTTTTATTTACTTTGGTGAAAGGACAAATATAAATGTGACACTTTGGAGCTACTATAAACAAAAGCAGCTTTTTGTTTGGTGTGAATTTTTTTCAAACTGATGCTGGCTATAGATTATCATTGTGTTTGTTCAGTAAAGAAAGCAATCATATTTTTTTTTTAAAAAAAAAAGAAAAGTTCAGGTGTCAAAGAGCTGATAAAGTGCTGCAATCTGAGCTGTGATTCACCCTGCTTCAAACTGCAAAGTCACTTGAAAACTGCAGATACATCTGCAACTCCTGCAGAGCTCGTTCCATGCTCAGTGGTGCGCAAATACGGCATTAATTATGATTAGTTAAGCTACTCAAAATTAAATGAAGAACAAATGAACTCATGTTGCAGATTTGGGCTTCTCTGTAGTTAAAAAAAGACTGGAAATGAATTCACAGATGTCCCATTCATGTCTCTCTTTTTTGCGTGTCATGAAATGATATGTTGCATGGGAGAAAAGCAGCATTTGGCTCTTGCTTTGTTTTGTTTTTTACGATTGCTGACTTCAGATTTATTAAAATGACAGATAAAATTACAAACATTTGAGGACCTCCATGAATGCTTCCGGGATGATTATTTTTTTAAAAGCCCAAAGCCTGATATACTGTTACATCTCTTATAGCTGGTGTCTGAATGTGCCCAGCAATACTTTGATCCAAGAATCAGAAGGAATGACATAACAATAACACAGAAATAACATTCGAAATGCTGAATTTCTTAAATAAGAACAGATCTTAAACTCATATTTCTGTATACACTTCATACAACAATCTGTGTAATAAACAAGATAGATAGCAATTTTAATAAAATACTGACAAGAGAAAAGAAAAAGTCTTGCATGTGTGGTAAAGCACAAAGCATCACCCGATAAAGTATATCTGTAATAAAACACTGTGTCTCATTTCATTCTATTTAGATTTACAACTGAACAAAACAACCTCTGATACCAACATTAACCTTAAAAATAATCAGTGAACCTGCAGGACGCTCTGAGTGAGATACAGTTTAGCTATATTCAAGCAGTATACAGATGTTTAGTTCATGTAAACTTTTTATCCTAACAACTGGAAGCATCTACAGTGGCTGTGTGAGTGACCATGTGTGTGTGTGTGTGTGTGTGTCCGTTTATGGTAGTAATCTTTACATTTTCTCCTGAATCTCTTATTCAGACTGTATTGGCTCTGTTCTACTGCATGAGTTTTGTGAAAAATATATCCACAACATCTAGCGAACAAAACCAGCAACCAAAACACATGATGACAACAGCTTTCTATTGTAGTGTGAACAAAAGGTGATTAGACTTTGTTGTTTGGAGTGTGACTGATAATTTTAAACTTGCAAAGTGCTCTTGGAAAAATCCTCATGACTGCCAGAAGTTGGTCTACTCAAGTAACTACTGTGACCATTTATACTCTAAGTTCGAATGGTCTGAAAATACTGTTCAGGTTTGTTTTTTGACATCTGCACTGATACTGATAACAAATCTAGACTTTTACCTCATTAGTAGTGAACTAATTCCAGCACTGACAACAAACATCAGAAAAGGACACATTTGTGAAATGCTGCTGTGATGAAATGTGCTGAACTCTATACTGAAGAATGAACCCAGGCAGGGAAGTAAACCAGGTTAAAGCTGTAAATTTGTGAGAAAGACTAAAATAAACCAGTAAATGAATTAATAATGGCGCACCATCCATAGTTTTGTGATTTGTTTCTTGCAGGATAACCATTTTAGTCTCGGAGACTTGGCGTTATTTAGTTGAATATTAACCCCATCGTCTGACTTACTGTTTAGTTTGTTTAGCTACACTGGCACTTACAAACCATTACATTCCTGTTAAAGATGAAAAACAGCAGGAGTTGATGTAATTACATTGCGAGTAATTAACTGTGTGAAAGTGGGTGTTTGAACAAATCAACATGCAACAGCAAAGTACAGTGAGGCCTTCCGCTGTCAGAATTATTATCATCTGCATACATGGTACATGGACCATGCCTTATGTATTAATCCTAATTATTAACCAACGTCTGAACGACTCATCAGATGTCACTGATGAATGAAGTTGCTGTCTTAAAATGTGAATTAAAAGGATGATTAAACAGCCAAGCAGGTATGTGGTAACCCTCCCCTGTGACTTGTGGTCTGTAACACAAAGCATGATATTTAAGTGGATCACATTTTCCTCCAATCTTTGATGCTTTGATGTTTTCAAAGATTGCTGCAAAACATTTAGGCTTAACCTGGGTTGACTGCAAATAAATCTCACATGAATGAAATGTACTTTTAAATTTGTATTTGCAATTATTCTGCAGGTGAATTTGGATAAAGTAATCACAGAAGCATGGCTGTCAGTCAGAAGTTGTGGTATGCAGCGCTTACCTAATCCTTTTCATCTCACATGTCTGATTCTGCGCTGCCTCTTTACTGCTTCAGCGCCATTTTGTGATTAAGGCTGATAGCATATCTGGAGTTTTCTGTAGGAAATACGACGGTGTGCAGGTTCAGATAATGATGCCAGTGCAATCTTCTATAATTTTCTTCCCTATTACCCTTTTTGTCACAGTCATAAGCGCCGAGAAGTCACAGAGACCTTTGGCACTAAAATCCTGTAAAGAAAGAGTGCTGCCTTCACAAAAGGAGTTCAAATAACACATATTATGTTTCTTCCCTTAAAATGACTTTTAATGATGCAATCATTGCAGTGTATCAAAAGCAGTTTCCTTTTAATAGAGTTCAATGTTGAAGAGATGATTATGATCATTTTAAAAAATGTTTTTTAGCTGTTGTTAATAAAAATGTCTAGATTGAACTTGACTTGTATTGACTCTCAGCAACAAAAACCCAGCAAGCAGCAGTTGCAGAAAAACTTAGTTGTAGCTGACTAAACTGGGTTTTACAGAGAACTGATCTTCTCATTAATCCATCCCCTGAACAGTGATTGGTCAGTTATAGCTTAAAAAGACAAATTAGCAGGTATGTCAACCTTCAAATTTTGCAGTACATGAGAAATAAATGATGATGACCTTTGTCTTTTGCTGTATTTATTCCATAATCATATTTAAAATGGGAGAAATATATTGACAACAATGTTTGTTTCTCAGGAAAGAGAACACAGGGGCATTTGAACTAAGAACTGTGGCTGCAAAAGCACTACTGCTGTCAGCGACATCAGAATCAATCTGGGAATCTATCGATTTTGGGGACACTGGTCAATATCTGACTGTTCCCTGTGCTTCTTTTAAAACACAGTTAAATATGAATTTTTAAAAAGCAAGTAACAACCTGAATTAATCTCAAATAATTGCCTATGGTTTAGAGCTTGTAGTTAAAAGTATGTGTTTGTTCTCCACTGTCCAGCACAAGCCTTTAACATGCTTCAACATGATTGGTCAGTAGAACTACAAGCGGATTATTAAAGGAAATCAAAGATCTTGTTTTCTGTCTACAAATATCAGCATTATAATTAAACCAAATACTGATGCTAAAACAATTACATCGGCCAGTTTTCTAGAAGCCTTGTACTGTTTGTGGTTTTCTAAGTAGTTTTACTTGGTGACAAACTAAGACAATTACATCACACAACAAAATATACTCATTTAAGTTGTCTCCATCTACAAAAGAGGAAATACTGATGTTGGTTTTATGGGATGTCAGGAGAGATACTCCTTTCTACTTCCTTGGGCATCAAATATTGCCATTTTGAGAAAGCAGCTGAAGTCTCACAGTTATGCACACGGTGTTCGTTGCCACCTGTGCCATAATACAACAGCTACTGAGACAGGTCTGTCACACCCAAGTGGTTATGTATGGGTGCTTCTAAAATGCGTCTTTTCATCAGATTTATATGGATTACCTACATGTCCAGGCTTACTGTTGCAAATGGCATATTTAAAAACAAATCAAGATATCGTCTTAGCCAACTGGACTAAAAAAGGAGTTTGAGATGCCTAAACCTAACCAGCCTATTAACGTAAAAAGTGAGTGCAAACGAAGCAAAATAAAACGTGGACACTCCACCACTGTCTGTCTGCTGCTCTGCAAAAACAGGACCACTGTCTGTTCATGTCTCATTCTGCCACAGCCGATGTGTCAAGCTACCAACGTCAGAGGGCAGCTTTTAGGTATTTGTGCGACAGCACAGACAAAAAGACAACGTTTGACGTACTAGGATGACTATGTATTGGCAGCAGTATGAGTGGATTATTATTTACAGATCCAAGGTCAGTTATATAATGAAATAATGAACGCATTTAGCATATGATGACTAATCGGGTTGGTTCCAAATAAGCTCCACAGCATTTTAGTTGCATGAAAAAAATATTGAACCAATTGTATATTTTATGGATTTTGTCATAATGAGTAATTGTACAAATGGCAAAATTCTTGCACAGATATATCATACACCTGTACACCTTGTGGAAATCTAGGTTTGGTCTGAACTCTATATTATGTGCCTCTTTCTGAAAATAAATAATTTACTCCTTGAACACAAAGTTCGAGCAGTAGATGCAGCAAAGGTTGAATTTATAAAAAAATTGAATCAGACCCTACAATGGACTTAATCATACAATAATATGTGTCATGACAGCCTATTCAAACTGTTTCTGTAGCTACTGTCTGCTCTTAGAGGATCAGGCTGATCACATATTCAGTAAAAACACAGTATCGCCATCACACTGCCAGATTATTATCTCTCTGTGTTTGATGTTAAACCTCAGTGGAAGCACACGGATCACACTGAGCCGAAGGAGAAACCATTAAGAACAAGTCTGACTCGACTTTGCACAGGATACAGCCTGTAGAGCCTCTGAGCTGCGGTAAGCGGGGCTGACATGTCGTGTGCGCTGGTGTGATAGTTTAACATTTCAGCTGTCTGCTCTCGTTGCAGCGGGCCACCTCACGCTCCCCTGCCTGCCGGCCTTTATTCTGTGATCTGCTCGGCTGTCTGTTTGCCAGCCTCACTCTGCTGCTCTGCCCATCAGAGGCGCGTATTTCCTTCCCGCTGTGCTCTTCACCTTCTTAACATTTGGTTGTCACACCTTTGCACTTCGTGTGCCCAAGGTGAATAGTTGATGTGGAAGAACCTAAACTAAAGTATGTCAAACTGCTTCAGGGCTACATGCATGGAGAAATTCCACATAACTTAACAAACTGTGTCAGTTTAAATACTATTTTCTAAAGGACAGTTTGGACTGCTAAAGTAATTAATCTTATAATTTAGTATAAAATGTTGCACTTGAAAGTTACACTTTTCTCTGAACTCGAGTAAACGCTGACTGTGCCATACATATAATAATGACATCATCAGCGTTTAAACTGATTCTTTTTAGGAGGATCACTTCAAAAATCATAATTTTGAGTGCACTATGTTATCGTTATTTCCTCGTATCTATAGTTAGCCTTCTCCATCTAAAAAACACAAAGGGTGGAATAAACAAAGTGAAAGAGGCAAAAGTAAAACAAGCGGAACATCACATGGGGGAATTTGGGGTTTTTTTGCTGGACAGAGCTTCAGGATGTTAAAGGGTTCAAATGCAGCAGACAGCTGGTATTACTTTGACTACAGTTGGTGAACCTATGAGCTGGACTGCTGAACTGAATCTTTGAAATAAGACATCTAATAATAGAGACATTATCATCAGACTACAGTTGATTGCTTGACTGACTTTTTACCTGGCTGCATACAAACTCAAATGTGATTATCCGTTGGAAACAAGGGATGGTTTCATGCATATTATTATACAGATATCTGTTTATAGGGATGGTTTTGACTTTAGTCATTAACAATTTGTTTGCCTTAATATCCTTTTAAAATGTCAAGTGCAGTCTCTGTTACCACTTCAGTGACAGATAGCCTGAAATAGGACTTAATACAAGCCTTTTAACTGCCCTGTACAGAAAATAACTGCAGCCATTCTAACAATACAATTAACTCTAATCCAGGATTTAATAAATTATTAATCACTGTGTGTCATTATCAGCTGAATTGTTAAATTATTGAAGTTAACCAATTACCTCATTGAAAATGTCTCGGTGCATTCAGGTGCTGTCAGGATGTTCTAACAGCACTCTCATGCTTCAGAGGGTATCCTTAAAGATGCTGCAAACCAAACACTTAACACAAAAAGGATAAAATTTGCACTTCCTGACAGTGGTAATGGAATAATTTTCTCATCAAACAGTGATGTGGGCATTTTAATTCTTCAGATTAATCTGGTAATTATAGGGTGTCAAACGACAAATAGCTGGTTTTTAAATGCCTTATAAAATACTAATAATAAGTTCAAATGGATTTAAAAACTGTGAATGGCAGCCTGGGATCATTTAAAAAAGGAAAAAGTCTGCTTTTGTTGTATACAGGAGGAAATAATCGGTCAACAACATACCAATGTGATGCTTTAATCTCTAAATATCTAATACGCATACCGTGTTAAAATGATGGTAATATGTTTTCAGAAGCTCGTTAATGTCATTACATCCAACAAATGTGTCACAACGTCACAGGAGAAGATAATACACTTGGCCTTTCCCTGCTTCTACAAAGTTTTGCCTCATTTATTTGTCCATCGAAATTCAGAAAATACATCTTTGGTCTCCCAAACAAATATGTAATTATGTGCGTCTATGTTAAAAATAAGAGACAGCAGCTTTGGGTTATCCCTAATGGCAGAAGACAGCACTGTGCTCTGTGACATATGGGTCAGAAACAAGCGAGAGAATGACTAAAAAGAAAAACAACAAAAAAAACCAAATGATACATAGAGCCAACTCTTACCGTAAAGGGGGGTTTGCTTTTCCAAGAGATAACTGGAGTGAGAACCAAGAGTTCGGCCATTGTTTTCAAAGGAAAGATGCCAAACCCCCAGTAAACACCCAATAAGCTCCCAGTAAACCCACTGCCTGTATGCCAGTTTGGGTCCAGGAGGTTAAACAAGCTGATCGCCATCACTGCTGCAGATCCTGAGCCGTGCTTCTTGCCCATATGGGGCATTTTTCCTCAAATTACTGTACAAAAAAAGGAAAAACTGTAGCTCAAGAGCTCTGGCCCCAAGCCCTCTTTGAAGTTTCATGATCAGTTTTCCACATTCTTTATCATCTGTATCCTGTACAAGTGCAGTAAACACTCTATACTTTCACAACTCACTCTCTTGAGTGTCTCTTCCCTGCTCCATACTGGATTGTTTAAAGACGTTAATTTACAGTTTCTGGAATTGGCACTTGACAAATAACTAAATAAATAAATATATAGAACACCATCAGTAGCTCTTAGGATGCCCTTAAGTCTGAGGAAACGTCCTTCTCATCTCTTGCTGCTTGCTTTTCCATGATTTGGAGAAAAAGGTGAATCCAACAGTAGCAGCAGCAGCATTTCCTGGAGGAAGGTGTTTTTCAGGGCGCGTGTTGCTTGTGCACAGTAAGTCAGTGTATTTGTGTGTGTAAATATTGATTTGAGTATGCTTTTGAGCTGTGACTGCACGGTTTAGTCCAGCGAAAGCAGCGGCTGCATGTTGTCTTCTTCGCTCTTGACTTTGTCTGGTCGCTTCAGGACTCCCGGTTCCACCACCGACTGAGACCTACAAGAACAAAGAACAGGAGGTGATTAGCATAACTGTGTCGCCAACTGTGCTGAAAGCTTTAGAGTGTCAACCGTGAAGTGCAGTGAAATATTAACTGTAACGGTTTATGTTGATGTTAAAATATTCCGACCTACTTGTGTAAAGTCTGATGCAACAGTCTATCCGTTATTTTGTCTCATGCTATGAGGCAAATTGTGAGTATGAATAAAATCTGCAAAAAAAACTTCAGGTCAATCATCACCTCAGGTTTGATTTCCAGGAATCCTCTAATTTCTATGTTTATTATTTTGTTCACACAAAGTTAAAAATACTTTATAAGACATTGGATACATGCAGAAAACACCTGTTTCTGTGTCTGTAACATAACCAGTGTGTTTTTGTAAACAACTCAAAATGCTAAAATGAAAAAATAAAATGTTACTTGCAAGTTTCATTATGTTTCATTATGTTCTATATGCAATCATTTATCAGTATTATTTTTTTACTAGTTAACCTGTGTTATAATTTTTGTTTTAATACTTCATAAAAAGAAAACAGCATCCGCACATTAAATAAAAATGCATTCGTGCATACAGATTTTATAGTATAACACGCATAACACTAACAGTGCTTTATAGGCTAAAAAAGTGTCATAAAAAGTTTTTATTTCCTGCTATATGGGAATTAACCAAAGAGTGAGTTCATTTTTAAATGCACCCTGTTACTGTCAGACCATTTATAACTCACTAATAATTAATTTATGATTGGCAGGGTTGAGCCTTCCTGCAGTGACAGCCTGCTGCCTTAACTCGCTGCTGTTTGTCTTCCATAGTATAAATGTCTTTGAGTGAGTTGACGTTCCACAGTGGTGAGATGATTTACTGTCACAGTGAATTACACCGCACAGTGGCCTATAGGGGGGAAACTCTACAGCAGGAAATGTCAAACATGCTCTCAGCAGAATTCTCTTTGTCAAGAATAAGCACATAAATTTTAGCATATGAATGAACATAAATATATATGTAACCCCCAAAGTCAGCTAGTCTGGATAATACTAGATTGTGTATTGATTGCTTATTTACTTGTCTTTTTTGTAAGGGTTCAACTTCATAAACTATTTATTGACCCCATCATATCATTATGCATCTTTATTGCTTCTTTTTTCAAACCACAGCTTGTATATAAAAGGTCGACTAAGCTATTTTGGAGACCTAAATTTAGCTTTTTGAGGCATATCATTTTGTTTTTGGGGCTTGTTGAGCACAAGACAACCGCACCATAAAACACACCGTGACTATCTAATGTCTGTTTTACTTTAAATAGAACCAGAACAAACAAAACTTTAAAACTAGTAATCGGGAATCTACACTCACCAGAAAAACGTCACATAAATCAAATGTAAACCACAGGATTCCACATCTGCTGGACATTAATGCAGGATTGAGCCACTGGACTATGTCCATCTTTTATAAATAAATCTGATCCACAAGAATCACAAAGAGGTCCAGCCAAATAACACTAGTTGCTTAAATAAAAATCTAATGAATATAAAATCAGATGGAGCATATTCATCCCCGCCAGCTGAGACAATGATTACAAGAAGACCACAGTGAGATAAAATCTGTATAGTTCTGTTATTATGCCTTTTGTTTACTATAATTATGCAAAGATAACCAAATTAGTTCCACAGTATATCCTATTGTGAAACAAGCATTTTATTCATTTTTTGTGCATTGTTTAAATTTTAAACCTGCATTATTCTCTGAGAAAATGTATTAGCTGGTAGTTCCTAAGCCTGAAGCAGCTGTGAAATACTTGGGTGGGACTCCTTAGCCTCAGGAAAAAACAGTAGCTCTGGTTGTCATTAGGAGGGTCCTAAAGCATTTAATAATATATTCTTAAACCTAATAATAATCAAAAACAGTACTACATTAAATAAAAACCACTGTGGAGGTTTTAAGATGGTACGCTAACCTCTTCATGGTCTTTGGGGAAAGGTTTTTCTCCAGGTCTCTCTCCAGGTCTTGTACTGATAGGGTGTAGGACTCTGGACAGTAGTCAGTCTCCTCGTCATATGCGTGGTCCAGCAGTGTTCGAGCCCATGTCCCCATATCGTAGGGTGGCATCATCCCACCAAGCTCCGATGGCAAGATCTCTGGGTGGATGAGCTGATGGAGGCTGTTTAGGTTGTTACCATGCATGAAAATCTGCAAAGGGAAAAGATGCACAGGGAAACAATTTAGACCAGAGGTCTCCAACTCCAGTCCTCCAGAGCTACTGTCCTGCAGCTTTGCATCCCTACTGTAACGCAGCTGAATCAAATGGTTGAATTACCTCTTCAGCATGACATCAAGTTTGGCAAAGGTCTAGTAACAAGCCATTCATTTGATTTATCTGTGTTGGAATGAGGATGTTGAAACTCTTGGAATTTTTCTCTCCACATTCAATTTCTTTTCTCTTCTTGAAACCATGAAAAAGATCACAAACACCAAAAAAGCTTGACTATTAGGCCAGTAACCAGACCCAAAATGTCATCGTTCCTATTAAATTTGAGTAGCACAACTTGTTATAACCTAATTCTATATTCTGTTTTAGCATGTATGTTTTTTTTTAAGTTTATAGGTTGCTGAATAGGTCATTACCATTTCAAATTTAGAAAGAAAAAGACAAAACAATCAGAACCAAATTACTTTATTAAAAGGAGACCATATGAATTCCAGCTTGCTAATAGTTTTCACCTATCATCCACATTAAAGTGGCTCTCTGTGTGGTTATTTTTACTGTTAGACTGTCTGTGGTCCCAATTTGGAGGGTGCTTTTTTACCTGATTTTGCACCAGCTGAAAGACAGATTATAGACAAATCTCTTGGCTTACCCTCTTCCTTGTCTTGTCTTTAAGAAAGGGTCGGATGACGGTGTAGAGAGCGTGAATGTACCAGGGCTGGTTCACAAAGTGGATCCCTCCAAATCTGGCAGGAAAACTGTCCTGTAGGAAACACAAGAAAAAACAACACAGATGAATATGACATCTGGAGGTCAGCAAAATATGGTGTAAATATATATGTGTGTGTGTGTGTGTGTGTGTGTGTGTGTGTTACAAAGTTGTATGTCAGTACTGAGCTATGCCCTTATATAATATTCCTGCCAGTTTCCAAGTTCTAATAACCTCTTAATGTTCACCTAAGATTATGTTACTTTTTTGTCTTTGTGATATTATTTGTTTTGACGAACAAGAACAGACAACTCTATATGTCAAGCAGAAAGACTGAAAATAGCAGAAAAATATCACCAGTGAAAGATGTTTAACCAGAAACGTAAAACTGTAAACTACATATTGCCATGGAAACTTCTGCTGCAAATTCATTAATCACCATTATATTGTGCAACATACCTGAGTGTGTTTCCTGTCTCTTTTCATTAGATTAGTTTTGTAAATGGCCTCTAACCTCATAGTCAATAGGAAATGGTCTGCAGTGGCTGCAGGACAAGCCCAGAGGGAAATGAGGCCTTGTTCATACAGGTTAGTGTGTGTACTCTGAGCCTAACTCAGTGATTCCTAGAATGTGGACACCATTATAATAATTATGCTCCAGTCCATGTGTATGAATCATCGTTTGGCCGTAATCCAGCAGTATGGTGAAGACTGTACAGCAATCTGACATAACAGAGCTGGCTGATAAAAATGGCTTGGGGAAAATGTTTATATAAAACATGTTGGCAATGTGTGGGAGAGACAGTGACAGTGTCTGAGGTCAGTGCAGCTTTGTAAATCAGGATTTGACTGATATGAATCATCATGGCCCAAAGTCACTTCAAGTGATTTTGCTCTGATAGCAGTAATGTCAGCTCATACACTGTACAAAGCTTTGCTCTAGAGCCATATAAAATTTAAAGACATATAAGACTATATTTACAACAAACCTAACAGAACTGGAAGGTTAGTTCAGGATCAGAGAATGATTTATATTAATTGAGGCAACCTTCAGAATTTTCCTTTAGAGTAACAATCACGCCAAAATTAACCTCTAAACAGCAAAGTAATGGGCCAATTACTGTCATTTATTGTAAATCTTCATTCAAAGAGCAGCACCACCAACACACCCAATATTCCAAGACAAGAAATGTTTCAATGACTACATAAGATGTGCCATTTGCCAAAAATAAATTCCATATATTTATTACATTGTATATTTATATATGTCCAACCGCCCTGTGACAAACTAGCAGCCAGTCCATGGTATAGTCTGCATCTCAATCAGTGACAGCTGGGATAGCCCATAATTAGATACGAAGAAGAAGATGGATGGAAGGTAAGTTTCATAATAAGATGCAGTATTCGGCATTTTGACAAACATACTCCCCTAGTGATTTTTTCATAATATAAACATAAAATGGTTGAAAATCTTTTCAAACACATTTTTTCTACCATTCATCCTTTCTCTAGAACAACTTGACCTACTTCCAAGGTGGATGGAAGAGACAAAAATGTCCAAGAAAGTCAAAACCTAATGCAGCACTTCTGTCATGTTTGTTTGTTAGCATCACAGTGGCTCAGTAACTAGCACTATGGCCTCACAGCAAGAGGGTCACGAGCTCGCTTCTGTGTGGAGTTTGCATGTTCTCGCTGTGTTTGCATGACTTTCCTCTAGTAGCTCTGGTTTCCCCTGCCTTTGAAAAACAAGCATTTTCAATCTTGCTGATATCAGTACAGGATACTCTTCCAGAAAATATCCTCAATCTTAAGAGTTGCTAAATAAATAAATAAATAAATAAATACTTTATTTACATATCATGAAGTTGATCAAAGTTACTCTTCTTCCATCATTTCCTGCAATTTAAATTTTCTTTTAACTTCGTTGTTGTTGAAAAATGTGGACAACACTAAAAATGGTAGTCCTCTGTGTTTAATCCACTCATTCATACATTTTTAAAAAGCTGTCATGGTCTGTAGATTTTGCTGTTTCCAGTCTTCAGTACAGACTTTTGATTAGGTCTTTGTGTTGCTGGAGCGTACTGTAACGCTTGGTTTTATGACTGTTTTCAGTTTCAAGAGGTTTGGTTGAGTTTGATTTCTTACTTTACTATAATGAGCTTTTTAATATTTTAGAATTCCAATTATATTACCACTCCAGCCTATCTATATTTGATCCTGTGTGTACCGGTTTATTATCCTAGCCTCTTCAGTATCCTCCTGTATCTTGTTAAATCCTCATCTCCGTGTTTAGTGATCCCCAGTTGAGTTTCTTCCTGTTTTATTTTGATAGTTCCCCATCACTTGTGTTTTGCTGTTAGTTTTACTTTTTTATTTTTCCAGTCTGATTGTTCTTGTTACCCAGCTAACATCCTCCTGTGTTTTGCATTCACCTCTGGAAAATATGACAAAAGCTGCACATTTAAGATGATTTCATTTGTCTGTTTCTGTGTAGCCTACACATATTCAAACATGTAAACAAGGATTAACTTAACATTGCACAAGAAATGCTCGTTAATGTTTCAGATGTTGTGTATTTGTTGCAAAAATATTCAACCTCATGTTCAGATGATAAGAAATAACAAAGAAATGTATTTTGGTCCGATGGAGGTCGGACAGCTCGTCTCTCAGCTGTCCGACCCCTCAGTGCTTCTTTTTGATTCTAAATCTCTGCCCTGCCCTCTGCTCTGACAGACATTTTTTCACTTTGATAAAGGGACCTACTGCATTATACATGAAATAGTAAAAATGGAATATGAGATGTAGGCCCTCTGCTGCGCTGGAGGGACAGAAGGAGGAGAAAAAGAAACAGGCGCTAAAGGATTGATCTACCTTCGCACAAGTGATGTCTAAAGGAAAAGAAAGAGGGAGGAGGTATTCAAATACAGGTTGGGGACACTACAGTGAGAATAAAAGGAGATCCAAAAGGGAAAGATGTAAGAAGATCTCGAGGACTGAGGATGGAGAACGAATTAAAGGCTTAAATTAATGGGAAAGTGGTTATTTTTGGGGTGTTCAGCTTTTGTTTTCCTTTGATGAAATATAGGTGAAAAGAATCACCAAGGAGATAACAGGAGGTAATATGAATGGATGAAGAATAGCTGAAAAAATTGATTTTCAACACTTTTAGACAGATTTTATATAATATTATTCATTGGACAAGTCTAACACAAGAGCTTGCAGATGATTTGAGTCAGTATTCGTCCAATCTAACTTCAATCCAGTTGCTGAGGTTGATTTTTACATTTTTTTTCCACTCAGCTGAGCAGACAAATCTCTTTACAAGCCATAAAGGGAAGGCTGGTGTATGTCATTATGCAGATTCTGACTATGACTTGTCTTTCCTGAAGCATCACCTGGTTGTGTCCCCTTTTATAAATCTCAAAATAGAACAAAATCTGTATTTACCAGGGAATAGAAATCCACTGGAAAGTTCACAACTATTAAAAATCTTGCATGTGACTTATGAAATGGTATGGTAAAAACATTTTTCAACGAATATTACAGATTCCCACAAGGCCAAACATCATAATATAATAAAAAATCATACAAAAACAATTCATGTCAAGTTGCTACATAGATTTGTTTGCCTACACGTGTTCATATGTGGGCATGTGGGTTTAGGTCGGTCATCATCTCAAAATAAGAGAAAACAGAAGCATGATTTTCTGTCTTAGTTAAATGTGACTGTGGGTTTGCAGGGAGACAACTGTTATTTTCTTTTTGACCCGGTGTATGTGTTTGTCAGTAAAATACTGCTGTGTGTGGGAAGGGAACGTTGAAGAGTGGAGGATTAACATTTAAAAACAGAATAAATTAGTTCAACTATAAGCCTAAAGAAAAAAAATGCAGTTGACTTATGACTTATCATACCTGGCCACTTATGTTCACTAATTATAGTAGGATAAATCCTCTCCTAAAGTGGAAAATAAACTCCCTGGTGCGCGCGTGTGTGTGTGTAACCTACAGTTAAAATGCTGTTTTAATTTTTGTGTTTGGGCCACACAGCATGCATTTTAAAAGTGGATAGTGCTCTCCTAATGAGAGAATGTTAATACCCTTCTGCTCCACAGCAACTGTATCTGTTCTTGGGGAGATGGCAGGATGATCAGGCACTGGGAAATTGCGGTCTTTGCCTGGAGACTTTTAAAAAATAGCAAAATTTGGTCTGTAAATTCAAAAGTGATCCACTGTCTTTTGAACTACTGCTAAAATTATTAGGTTAAGCTATTTTTTCTATTCGTCATTTTCATTTGTATGATTCTGGCAGTACATCGAAGATCTTGTTACGTTAATGAAGTGTTTCACCAAAGGCAGGTGAGTCACCGTGGGCTCTGCCTTTTTAATATGTGTTTATATAAACTTTGCAGATGATTGGCTAATACTTCAGAAACAACCACCAAACGAGAAAAACAGTAGTAATAGAACTCAGAAACTCATGCCAGGAGGTAGATTTGGTAAAGTCTGAAAACAGTTTGATTCCCTCTCAGAGCACTTGAATTGCAGTTTACTAAATGGTTATTTTCTTGAATTGTTTGGCCTATCCCGCGTTTAAGTGGAACCTTTTTTCCACCTTGAGTTTTTGCCATGACCTGGTCTTACTTAAAAAAAAAAAAACATATTCAAACTAAGTGCCAAAAACACAGGCTGTGCAGCCAGTAAATCCAAGCTGCCAAATTCCAGAAACCAGACAGTCAAAACCACTTCTGCATTTACTTTGATGTTTGGCTCCTGAGAGGCAAAATTCGATTCTAAGCAAATGAGCGAGTGAGGGGATTTATTTTTGGACTCCTGCTCCAGGTCACTGTGTTCAGTTACTGCAAAAGGTTGACACGAATTAGAGGTGACAGCAGATGGAGACAGGTCCAAGCGAACATGTGGAAATTAGGAGAATTTTTATTTATTTATTTCAATTTATTAAGGCTGAATTTGTACATTTAGACGTTGCTTCATCTCTCCCCCCCTCTCCCGAGAGCCTGTGGCTTCACCGACGAGGATAAACACATTAGAAATGATTTTCTCTTCAAAGCTTGGTTCGCCATAGAAAGCAGCACCAACCTCCTGCTTAGTGACATGAGGCAATCCAACAGATTTCCGTCTAAATCTAACCTGGGGCCACAACCTGCAAAATGCAGCACAAAAGCTGCCAATCTTGTTGGTGATGGTCGCTTTTTTTGTCTACAGTAATTACAGTAATGACTGTGAATTAGTCTTCATTTTTCTTAAAATGAGACTATACTAAAAGGAAAAAACACTTAATTTTTCCCTCCCACTGTGACTTTGAGCTGAAAGAGCCGGGCATGTTTGGTATGTGTTAAAACCCAGCACATTTTGCCACGGTGATGCTTACCTGCTCCACCCAGGGAAATAAAACACTGTGTATCAATCAAAGATTTTATTTGGAGCTCATATTTAGCGAATACTCGGAATACTTATGCAGACAATTAGTAGTGGATTTGCCTTGGCGAATAGCTGAGCATTTTATTACATTTTCATAACAGAGATATTATGAGTTATAACTTTTAAATATTCCTTTTAAATCAGCATTTAAGCAATAGTTTTAAATGGCAGTATTAGATTTTTCTGAAAGCTGTGATGACACTAAATAAGCACTGACCTTTTATAAGGTCAAAATTAATGCTAGACTGTTTGGATGATTTAACAATAACAAAATATTAAAGGAAATTAGTTTAACAAGCCAAGAAATGTGTTAGATAGTTATTAAGAATATTATTTATGACAAACCTTAACTTCCTGTAAACTGATGGGAATGAGTGAGGAAAACAAACCAACGTTTGGATGCACAGAAAAAAAAAATCTGTCAAGTGGGACGAAAAGTAATCAGGCTTTTCACGTTGTAACCATGACAGCCTCTTTTGTCGCACATGACTTAAATGCAACATCAGCATAGGTTCTCCAGTGTTTCTGGGCTTCTGGTATCATAAATCATGAACTGATCGGCTGACACGAACACTGTGGGTCACACACCGTGTCTGTTCAGAGGCGCACAGACACACAGCAGTAATGACATGTGATTTACCCGTAATGGTTGGAGCAAAGAACAGATGAAGTCAGCCAATCATCAGCAGCCACAGCTGCTTCTCCTGTGAAACGTCTGTTCAGATAGATTATAAGCTGCACTGTGGCGACTGAAGTAGTGAGTCTTCCTTAAGGACACCAAATGTGTCTTTTAATAGACAGAAAACCAGAAAATATTCAGGGTTTTCAATTTATAGCATTTGGATGTCATTACTGGAGTAAATAAGGACAAATATTTAAAAATCAATATGGGCTGCAAAGCTAATCTTTCAGTACACATTCTATTACATTCATTTAATCTTCAGTCTCACTTTCCTCAAGTTTCTTAACCCATTATTATTCTATGAGCGTCAACACATGTTAATTAACATGCTGTAAGGATGCTGCTAATGTGAGAGATTCAGCCAAAAGGCTAATTTACATCTGTTGTACCTGCACATAAATGTTATAAATTAAAAGATGCTAACAGGACACACAAAAGCAGACACAGCAACATATGGTGTCCTCGTTAACCTTATGAGATAAATTTCCTTTGACATCGTGTAAATATTCTGTTGCCTGCTGACATTTAATTTCAGGCATAGCCCATACATTTTGTAAAGAAAGATAAAAAAAAATATCCATATCACATCATGTAATATAAAGAAAACACATTTAGTTTTATTTGATCTATATACACATTTTCCAAGTCTTTTAAAGATGAGATGGATATCCTTAAATGCCCCCAAACACTTGCTAAACAAATCTTTTGTCTGACAGAGGCAGTAGACACCTAAAGGGGAGGAGCTAAAACGTCAGTATATCAGATCATGGATGACCTGAGGGGCTGGATGAAAGACCAGGAGATAATATTTTTATCCATGAAGTATGCAAAGCTACTCAAGTACAGGTCAAAAATGAAAATATATAGATGAAATTTGGATCATAGATCCCCTTTACTTCCCATTTTGGCATTTGTCACAATTGCTGCTCTTTTCTCATTTTTTTGGTAACTTTAATTTTTTTTTGCTATAGGTGTTCTTGTTTGTTTTTCCATGTTTTTTATTTATTATTTAGGTGGGATTTCCATTTATTCAATAGCATTACGTGACTTCAGTTCTTGTAATATTTGAATTTCAGTTACTGTTTGATTTTATATCCATCTATCCACTTTCTCCCACTTATCCAATTCAGAGGTCTGAGCCTATCCCAAGCATATTTCTAGAGTTATTAATTCCCTCAGGGTTTCCCTCTGTCTCATCCTCCTGTTATCCCGCTTGTAAAGTTAACTTATATCTCTCTATTTTCCTGTTTCACTTATTGTCACTCACTTCCTGTTTTATTTGTCTCTTGTCTCCTGCATTTACATTTACTTTGTCTCTTTGTCTAGATTAAGTTCAGCTGTGTCTTGTTTCCCTCCTGTTTCCACTTTCTTGCTAACCCTCATGTGCATAAACAGTTCAGTGCTTCTCCTTACTCTGTCTGTTACTCACCCCTGTCTTCTCATTGTTTGTTCCTCAAGGTTTTCGTGTTTCTGTTTGTTTTTGAACTATTGAAATCCTGACCTTTAGCCTCAATAAACTTCTTGTTGTGTGTTAATTTAGTCTGCTTCAATTATCAGCATTTGGGTCTCTCCGTCACTCTTGAATACATGACCGTAGCATGTCATGAAATGACACCCAAATAGTAGAAATCAGAGCATTGGTTAGGGCTAAATGCTTCAGTGAATGAATGTACATTTACTATTAATATGACAGCAGATTGAGTTAAAATAAACTGCAGTGTGTTTAATGTGATTACGGGACATGCCAGTGTGCCACAGAGTGTAACATTGTAGCTCACTGATCTGCTTAATGGTTTCTGGATATAACTGAGGTTCTGTGACACTACTATGTAAGATATATTGCATAATAAATGTTACAAGGATCAGTGGATTAGATAATATGATTGCTCTTGGTCTTTTCAATGAATTTGTAGACACTATAATCAAGAATGTTAATATATAACAACCTATAACAACAAAAAGCCAAAAAAACCTTGCAAAACTACTCCTAAACCACATTCTGAATGTGAGTGTTCGTCACATGCTCTAACTAGTATTTCACTCATCGGCCACTGAATTTGAAATTTAATGACAGCAAAGGCAATTTACTAAACCAAACAAAACACGCAGGAAAAACAAAAGCAGCAGGGCTCTGATATTCAAAGGAGACCAAAGAAAGATGAAACAGTAAGAGTTAGTACACAGTATTTTCCACATATTTTCTACCCTTGCTGCTTTAAATTCTTTTCAAGTTATTGTCATTTGGTGTGTTTGACTTTAAGTCTTTCTCAAAGCAAAAGGAAAACACTACCTGCTGTTTAAAACAGCGTTTACAGAGAAACGCTTCAGACTGCTACCCAGCATGACTGAAAGGAGTTTGTCGGTAAAGGTATTATGTAACTGTCAGGGCAGGTGAATATTTAATGACTATAGTACTGATGTACCTTTCAAAAATAGTTGGATCAAGAGACAAACTGGAGTGTGAAAAGCAGCAGTGCTCTGAGATTTATTCAAATTTACTTTATTAGGTGATCTAAAGAAAACACTGCATGTTTAGACAAAATGCCCTTTTCCCTTAGATATATTAGTCCACTTATTAATCATACAGCTTTTTCTTCTGAACCTTTCACCAGATATATTAATCGAGATATAAAAAGTAAAAGAGTAAAATGTTCTTGACACAGATACTCTGAAAGTTACCGGTGATACAGGCTGCAAAGAGAACCTTTTAAAATGTTAACCACTGGTTCATTGTCATAAAGTACTATAATTGTTTCAGGATTGCTTAGAGCTCCACAGCGGACAGGCAGCTCTGATTGGATATAATTATAGTTGGACTGTAGCCCAGCAGGTTGGCAAAGTGTTGAATGTGGAAAAGCTAAAACATAAAGTGGTGAGAAAGTCTTTTGAGTGGAAATGTTGTGGGTATAAAACACAATGTGGATCAAATGTCCAAGAAAAGGGAGTCATAGCTAAGGAGTGGCTTTTTTTAGTTTCATGTTGGCAGAACAATCCTAACAATATCTTTGTTTTGTTTTTTTTATTAACAAAACTGAATAAAACTGATCAAGCTCTATTTTCTGATAACATAAGTAACAATTTGATTCAGTTTCAGGTAAGACTACAGCAGCAGGCAAGAAGAAGTAGAAGAAGAGTTTCTCTCAGAACAGGCACAGCTGGGGGCCGGCGGAGCTCACGGGCGCGTCACTGCAACTCCCCCTGACTTCTGCTCCGCGGCTGCTGGGCGAGCCCTCATCTGGGACTCTCCTCAGCTCTTACTGGAACAGTGGCGCGGCTGCCCCTCTGTTGGTCTTCCATGGTCTCTTGTGTTCTGGGGGCCTCTGGATGTCTGGAGTTTTGATCTCCTCCATACCCGCTTCACACCCTGGAGGACGGGGCTGTGGCCCCCCCACACTCCCTAGCAGATCATTACATGGAGAAACCTTTGGAATGCAAGCATGCTGATCCACACAGGTATGCACACATGGGTATTCACAGACGCGGACTAAAGCTTTCTTGGCTGCTGCCTCAAAGCACACTGTGCGCTGTCTATCTTGCGTGCTGCACAATATCGTTTATTATTTAGTAAATATTGATATCTATGACTAGCTAGTTTATTGTGATGGTGCTTTGTTTTCTCTATTATTATGTTGCTCTTTGTTGTTTGCTGTCTCCTCTGTTTGTTTTTTTTGTTTGTTTTTTTTTTTTCTCCATACAGGTGACCCAGGAGTTCTTTTTTTTTTTTCTCTCTCTTCCCCCCCCTTCTCACCGTCTCTTCTCCCCTTTGGTTTTCTTTCTTTCTCTCCCCCTCTTTCTCTCATTCATTCCCCCTGTCCTATTTATTAAAAAAAAAAAAAAAAAAAAAAAATGACAAAGGATGAACTGAAGCTCTGCCATCACGTAATGTCGCATACTGCTGTTTCTGATGTCATTTAAAAAAAGAAAAAAAAAAAAAAAAAGAACAGCTTTCACACAGCAACAGAAAACAAGACAGACAGATCTTTGGTGGGTGAACCATGTATTTTATGTCTGAACCTGCTGAACCTGTAAGATCAGGTCACACAGAGCTACTGTAAGTCACAGCCTGCTCATTTATTATTTAGTTTATCAAACGGGAGCTGTGACAGCAGCTCGAGACATGATGGAGCCAGACAATGGGAAGCAGATCCACAACATCCCCGAGTTTGCTTTTATCATTAACCCATGCTGACCTGAATCTTCTCTGGACAAGCAAGTGAAAGTAGTAAACTTATTGCAGAAATTCAGCTTGTAAAAAATCATGAAAAGCATCTCTGACACATTGAGTTGAAGCAGACTGGATTTAATTTTCCTTTTGTAGGTGCTCTTCAGTCACTTGAATTCAGGGGACAAGCAATCCTTACTAAGTTGTTAAAAGTTCTTACCTCAGAATGTATATTTACTCCCCTTACCTGAGTCTCAAAGTGTATATATATTTATTCTTCTTATTCTTAGTCTTCCTATATTTATTGTTGTTCTTTTGCACTGGATGGAACTGGAGCCACGTCGTTTCGTCTCTCTATATACTGAACTGTATAAAGCAGAGATGACAATGAAGTTTACTTTGACCTGATAAAATTGGACTCCAAGGCTGGATACGGTAATATTAGTCCATTATTCATAGGCAGAGGTGATAGTTTTGACTTATGAGGGATGAATATAGTCCACCTCAGGCCTTCCAGTTAATCCTGAAGGAGAAGTGCCAAAAGACGGAGAAGCAAAGGATTAAACAATTGTGAAGCCTGAGGTCTTTGTCATTTGTGTTTTGCTTGTTGCCTGTGGTTTTTCTGTTTTATTTTCCCTCTTAAACCCTAACTGTTCATTGAAGATCTCTGTAAAAAATCACCAAGTGCTGCTTGTACGTGATCAATGGATTTGTGAGGTTCAGTTTCTAATTTTGTAGTTTTAATCTTATAATCCATATCACCTTGAGGTGAAAAAACTAAACTGGTGCTATACAAATACCGTAAATATGTCTCATGTATGTACTGTTCACAACACTATTTTATCTTCTTGTTTTGGCTGCTCCCTTTAAGTATTGCTACAGCAGATCATCTGTCTCAATCCCACCCTCATCCAAGCATCTGCTTTTGTCACACCGGCCCTCTGCACGCCCTACTTCACTTCATCCATGAATCTTTTCTTGCTGCCGGGCAGCTCCATCGTGAACACCCCTTGTCCAGTATATCCACTATTCATTCAGCCCTGTCTCTCTCTGTGTCTCTGCTGCTCAATGTGAGCTGTCCCTCTGATATACTCATTCCTAATCCTGTGCCTTCTGGTTGTCATGCCTCTTTGTCAGTGCCACTGTCTCCAAACAATACATCATGGCAGGTCGCACTACCATCTTGTAAGCCCATACTTTCACACTTGCTGCTATCCTTCAGTCACAAATCACTGCTGACACACTCTCCTCCCTGCCTCCACTCTCTACTTACCTGTCTTGTGTTTTGTAGGGTTGACCCTAGGTATTTAAACTCACCCACCTTCATTATTCTACTCCTTGCACATTCACTTTTACACGTCTCTCTCACATTCACACACACGTATTCTGTCTTGTTTCTACTGACTTGTCATTCACATTATCTACAGAGGATACCTCCACCTCTCCAGGCTCTCTTCCACCTCTAACAGCAGATCACAATGTCATCTGTGAACATCACAGTCCACAGAGACTCCTGCCTGGCCTCATCTGTCAGCCTGTCCATCACAACTGTAAAGAAGAAGGGGCTCAGAGGTGATCCCTGAAGTAATCCCACCCAAACTTTGAACGCATCTGTTACTCCTACAGCACAACTCACTACTGTCATGCTATCCCCTGCACCAGTTGATAACATGTCCTTTAGCAGCCTCACAAACTTCTCTATAACCCATAACGTCCTCATAAAATACCATGGTTTATCTCTTGACATTTATCTTTTCATTTATAATAAAAACACCGAAAACTCATGCCGCTATAAATACATTTTGTTTCCTAATCTTTGTAGTCATTAAGGGTGTTGTTGTTGACTTCTACATAATGTCATTGCAAACAATCCTTTCTTAGAATATATTCCTCTCGGCGTACTTGCGTCCCAGTATTTCCAGCAACACATCTGTAATATCCAAGAGTTTTGCCGGTGAGTTCGAGTCTATCAGCACTCCACGAGCAAGCAGCAGACGTAACCAAATCTGACGTGTGTCGTCCAGCACTCTGTGATTCTGAGTTGTGGTCATAGTTTCGCTCTGTCTCGCTCCGTCATGCTTTTTCAGTCTTTCTACAACAGATCAGGTTGATGAGCACTCTCTATTCTCTGCTCTGCTTCTGTCACTTCCCATCTGAACTGGGATGAGTAAACGTGTCCTCCAGTAAAAGTGAGTTTCTGAGAGAAAAAAGACAACATCCATTTGAGTGGTTTTTTTTCTTGTCTTTCTCAGGGTTTAAAGTGTAGCCTGGAGTTACAACATTGTTTGCTTTTGGTCTGTTCTTTATCAAAGTCATCTGAGTGAAGTTAATGCTGAACCTAAAAAAAGGAGGGGGAAACGAAGGGTGGATCTTCCTGTAAGTGACAGAAAATGCTCTGTTTCCTGTCACCGTTCTGGGACAGGAGTGTACAGCAGTGCCACTTCGCTGATCCCTGAAGGCTGAATTTTTTTTACCCATGCTGAAAAACAAACCAGCTCCTCCAATAAAATAACCTTTGTACTCCACTTTTCTAAAGAATAAACGCAGCATTGGTTCAATCTTGGGCTCCACTTCCATCTTTTATTTCCCTGGAGCCTTTTATCCAATCAAGGACTCCAGAGTCATCCTCCTCCTGCTGTTGCTCTATATCCACTCAGTACATTTTCAACTGTCTTTTTTCCAAAACCTTTTAAACAATGAGACCCATTTGCTCTGTAATGATGCTCAAATTGTTTATTCTATTTGTTCCTTTCTGGGATCATATTGTTTATATTAAACCCCTCTCTAGTTTTGATATCTACCTTAAAAACAGATATTGCCCATAATGTTAGATATATGAGTTTTTTTCACCAGTTTGTAGTGCTATCCATCTACATTTCTTTGGTATAAGTTTTCAAAGAGGACAGATATTGCCAAATTTGAGAAACTCACCAGAACAGTCCTGATGGATAAACAGCACTTAAAACAGCCAGCATTTAGTTCAAGCATCCCCTATGATTGTTTTTGTCATGCATGATGTGCTCCTTTTTTTAAGCCTTCTTAGCTACTTTGATTTTTAGCACATTCATGCTATCATGGTTAAAACGTATGATAGAAAATACTCTCTGGCATAACACAGTATGATTGCAATAAAAAAGTTAGTTTTTTCATTGCATTTTTCATTTTCATTTCATTTTCATGCAACAGTTCAATGGTCCAGGTGTTATTTGCTTACCAATTGGCCTGGAAAATCTAACATTGACACACTGAAAAAAAGCACTAGCATAAATACAAACGCTGTTGTCTATTGTATATTAAATAACTTTGCAGAGAAATTGCATTGTGCTGTGTTGCTGAAGTCTTGTGAAGCTTTAAGGTGCAGTAGGCTGAGCGCTTTTAAGAGATTGCTGAGAAAAATGCAATTCCTGCTGAGAACAGATTCTCAATAACCAATCTTATTAATTTCCTTACATTTCTGGGTAGGCTTCTATCACAGACTTTATGTCATAATTGTTGGGTCAGATTTTCAGTTACTTAGTAAAAATGTCACGGAGATTAGAAGCATGATCCAATAGATAACATGCAAACAACATGTAATACTACCACCAGATGTATGCACTGCACCTTATACTAAAATACTATTTTTTTCTTTTCTGCAAATAAAACATAGCTTACAGTTCAAATCAAGTGATTTACACAAATACATAGAACTATAAATAGCCATATGTATATGTCAGATGACTTTTTCATTATAAGCACTCCATCACAAGCAAAGTATCCTTAACATTCCACTTATAAAATAATTACAAATCTTTTATCTAAGTTGATTATACCTACTTAGCTTTTATAATCGGATTACATAATACTAACTACATGTAGTCCATTACTTGCAAATCCTGGATTTCACCTACAGCATTATAAATGTAAAGCATGTGAGGAAGTGGGATGAGATTCATGGTAAAATTTCCACCTGCAGCTAAACTGGCTCACATGTAGAGTAAGAAATCATCGTTTGAAGTTCATATCTTTTTCCTCTCAGCCTGCGCAGGTGCAACACGCACCCGTGTTTTATTTGAAGCCTCCCTCAGCATGACGATTCAGTGTTCATCAGTATAACCTTGGTGTGCACTTAAATACAATGAATCAAATCAATGCACACAGAGCAAATTGCAAGTAAAAAGCTGTTAATGCACATCTTCGAGAAGAGCAGCAATTTATGCCAAAATATAGCATTTACATATATATAAATCATTCCTAATTATAAAGATTCTTCAGTTTATGTAAAAAGACCAGAGGCTTGAAAAATATAATGAGGCAATGAACACTGACAAAGTGTCCCAGGTATCTAAAGTAACCTTATAGCTTATTTCCTGCACAAAATTGAGACTGAGAGGAAAGGTTACACCAATTAAACTCTCAGCAGGATATACTGCCAACTCCACTCAGGAGCTCTGAGAGAGAAATTAAATTTTTCCCCAACAGAGAGATCAGAAATGTATTTAAATCTCTCTATATATTTTAATTCCGCCTCCTGTGAATTTTCTCTGTCATATCAGGTCTTTGCTAAATTGACAGGTTAATGACCCTGAACATTCAAATCCATCCTTCACAGTGGTGCTTTAGTCTATGTTATGTGATAATAAAGGAGGTTTGTTTCTGAATTGGCTGGAGTTCACAAAGGAACAAGCAAATGGTAAGCTCTTTTTTAAAAATCTGCTAGAGGACTTCTTAGCACTGCCAGGTTTCTGCCCCTGGTCTCTCTCTCTCACTCGCTGTTTGTGTGTGTGTTCGGTGGAGTTGACCTGAGTGTCCAAATTGTGGGCTGAAGCTCAACAGATCTCGTCTTCCTGCCAAACAGACGAAGGGCAGAGGAGAGTGAGACGTAGCAGCAGAGGGCTGATTTTGCCTATCCTTCCTGGTTCACCACTGCATCATGCAAACTGCTAATCTTCATTGAGTCCCTGGATATTAGGGGTGCAACCCAAAGCTGCTGTCTGCATTTGCATTTATATAAAAACATTAAAAAAATCAATAAAACACAGTTCAAATCCATAGTCAGAAGCTTACCAGAAGTGAAACTGGAAGAAAAACTGCATTCTTGTTGTTGTATTTGTTTTTGTGAATGCCGATACTGTACATGTTTTCTTTGAGTTTCAGTTGACATTAAACAGTATCTTGAATCATATGTATAGAAATAAAAAAAAAAAGGGTAATGGTTGCCCAATATCAAATTCCCTGAGCAAAGTGACTGATTTCTGTGTCTGAAGGCAATAGGCCGTGCTTGTTTCCAGGATGTGCCAATTTTCCATTCTGCCATTCTTCAGTTCTCTGAACACAGCAGGCATGGAGCTACAAAGTCAGCATGACCCACACACCCACAATAGCCACAATGGCTCCAGTTTTCAATGTGAGTCATTTCAGATAACAAACTGTAATCCAGATCTCCAGATTTGATCTGACCCTCGGTTCCTCGTCTGTCCAAAACTAGCTGCCTTGGCTGTACCAAAGCCTGGTATTAGATTAGATTATTGTAACTGTGAATCATGCAAAACTGCCTGAGAACAGGCCAGGAATACAAATACGAATGTAAATTAGCAGTTAAAGAAAATCAAACTTCTAAGAAATTTAGCCTTGGTATTAGTGCTATCATTAGTTTAAGTTAGTCATTTTAGAAACATGTGGTCTTAATGTTAATATTCTGTGACTTGCATGAAAACAAACACAAAAGTATAAATGGCAAATTCGACCTGTCATCATCCTGATCCAAATAATATATCACGAATATGTGGCTAAAAGAAACCACATTGCCTTTCTTGCCTGGAGTCTGTAAAACAAATATTATGCTTCTGTACTGAAAATCAAATTAACATTTCTTCATGTGCGAAGATGAAACAAGTTCTGGTTTTCTATGTTTCGCCCCAGAAGCTCTTAATGTTGTTTTCGACTCCTTAACTGCCATTTTGGTGTGACATGAGATTAAGTCGGTTTTGCTAAAAGACGAAGAGGCGTTGTGACTTTTCTATCATTTCAATGTCTGTCTTTCATACATAAAAATTAAATATACTGTATAGAGGTTCCATAGAAAAAAAAATCTAATTCTAAAGTGTATGTGTGACTTCAAAAGATTTGAAATTTACCAGTTAACACAGGGCAGCTAAATACTATAACATCTTGGCTGTGCAGACTAACATGCTTCTGAAATGTATCCAACTATTACTTTAACTAGTCACATGTTCGACGCTGACATGCGAAGCATTCAGTGCTTTGGAGATTTCACAGTCAAATAGGCACTTAAATCATTCTTTTCAAGTGTATGAACAAAGGGACCAATGCTGCTGCACATTCAATTTCAAAGACTGAATGTGATCTAGAATATTGGCAGAGAATACCAGCTATTGGCAGATTTTCTTCAAATTATCAAAAGCTTATAGCAGCCAAACTCAGTGTAGCTTATTTTATTGAAGTGGGAGAGCATTTGGTCAGATAGCTGCTGTCTTCATCCATCTGCATTTCAGAGATAACGGGCAGAAAGGACAATCTCAATCAATACAGCGTTACTTACAAAGAAAAACCTGGTCAGAAGCTTCTTTGTTCGCTAAAAACTGTCTCAATTTCCTTCTTGCAGACTGAAACGACAGGATAGTGACATTTACAAGGCATGGTGATTGTTGGCAAACTGCCTATCTGATTCCTAATATAATTCAAGACAAAAAATTCTTTGATTCCATTTAAAGTTAACCAGTTTTTCCACCTTATAAATGGAAAATGAATTTAAACTGGATGTCCCGATTACACTGCTTTAGATAAAAAAAGATAAATTACAGGCTGTCTCGTAACCTTTTTATTACACTTCATGGCGATGGAGAAAAGCAGGAGGATTATAAATCAGTAGAGTGGAATTAATGTCCTGAGATAGACTTCTTCCCAATCATAATAAAGTGATATTTTACAGACGATTACTTCTAATGAAGAAACAAAGTGTTTTCATACATTTTAAGCCGCTTCACAAAATATACAGTAGGTCAACATTAATCTCGGGAATTTTCTGCAGCCAGTGTTGGCACAATTTTCAGGAGACCCAGTTATTCTGCAGAGCTCTATATGTTACATAACAATGCTAATGCGCTATATCCACAGAGACCTTGCTTACTGGAACGATACTCTACTGTATATGTTAATGTGGTCTAAATATCTGCAGATATGCAGGCTTGGGGGATAAAAGTGTGTCACTATTGCATATTTTGTCAAAAAATAAACATGGTTAAAGATATACACATACTTTTACAAGCTGAAATAATTTACTGAAAACGTTTTTGTTTGCTCTTATTTTACTAAGTCTGTTCTCCATTTACCAGAACCAGTCAAGCCAGATTTACTGATTCTGGTTCGGTCAAAGGTTTCTTTGTCGTTCAAAGGGAGTGTTTGCTGCCTAGTGTCACCGTGTGTTTAGCCCACATAGGTGACTGATGTGTTTGTCTCTGATGCAACAGTCAAACTAAGAAAGTTAGTGTTTGGACACAGAGTCATATGTGTATATGTGACTGTGTAAAATGCACTTGAGGTCGTGTTGCCTTTGAAATGGTTGCTTTGGAGATGGGGATCGTATCTGTAACCAGTCAAAGTCATGATTGGCTGACGTTACTGTGAACTATTATTAAACTATTTTAATTTAGAATTCAGCCACAATCTTGTAACTTGAAACAAAAATTGAAATTCCTCCACAAATAGAGACATAGTTTCTGTAGGAGGAGAATTTAACTGCAAAATGATGCTTATGTATGAATATAACAAGAATACGATGCATTTGCAACGAGTTGAGTTTTGTCCCCTGTTGCAGATATCACCAACTTCCTGGACTGATTGCAACATTGATTGCTGGCAGTCTGTCGACATTACACATCAATCTGTCTGAGATTTATTTGAGGTCAGTCCAAGTCACATCACGATCTCCCATCAGAGAGGTATATTATGAAGGAAGTTCAACACAGTTAGGCTTTCGTTAAAACTCCAGTGGGAGATAATGGGCATTACAATGTCCACTTTCTTTTGAACTGGGTTGCCTCCTCAGGCTCTGTGTGCTGACATAAAAAGTGGGAATTTCCCAGGTCACATGACTTTTCTTACACAGAAAATGAGACCCTCTGAGTGTGTCATCCAATCAGAGACACATTCAGATGTCATTAATCTTGGGATTAATCTTGATTTTTATTCAAGTTAATTATTTTAATGCAGAGTGTGCTCTCAGTGCTGCTGGTTATTTCAAAGATGAAGGCGCGACATTAGAGCTCTGAAACTTTAAACTGCTCAAACAGTAAATTTTTACTGTCCCATAGTCTAATAAAAGATATATGAAAATATCGTTAGTTTGTTGGCAGAGCAAAGTGAAATCAATTTTATTGAATGAACAGGAATTCTTGGTGTGTGTTCCAGTAGCTACAATTCCAGCAGCGTAAAAGAGATTTAGCAGCAGAATCAAGGTTGACAACATTTATACATTTACTGCAAATGAATAAATAAACGTAACAACTCCAGTGACAATAGGCTGCTGTGACATCTGGGCTTCATTTGTAATGTTAGTAAGGTACGGCTTAACAAGTTGCACATATAAAACACATCATGTAATTTACATGCTGTAAATGAAAAAATCTGTGAAAATGTGTCATTTGCCCTCAATTTCAAACTGAAGATAACCGGCTACCGACCAGGTGATGTGTTCAGCATAAATTACCATAGTGATTTAGCCAGGAAATAAAGAGAGCCACATTCATGACACAGAAAACTCTGAATTTTGGTTCAAGCCATTTACACATAAAGTCATTGTACACCTTTCTAGTGACCTATGCAAACACCAGCTACTTACTGTAGATAGGCAAATTTAAAAAAAAAAAAAAATAGTGCAATCCCAAGACAACCACCAATTTTTCCAACTGCCAAGAAGGTTGCTGCCCTATCTTTTCTCTAGTGTGACTGAGCCATAACATTGTCAGGTCTTGATCCGAAGTACCCTGAAAAGACTCGGCACTACTGAAATCCCACATTCCCACATTCACATGTTGTAGCTGTCTGATGTTTCTTGTGGGAAAATGTTGAAAATATGCAGAACAGATGGTAATGTGGGCTGCTTTTGTTTGTTTTTGTATAGTCCTTGCCATTAACAAGACAGACATCATAACAGACAAAGGAGTGAAACAGAAAAAGAAGTCCAATGAAGGCACGGCCTGTTTTCTCATTCTTTCTTTTTTTTTCTAAATGCCTTTTTAACACTTCTTCCTCTCTGAGTTGAAGCCCAGTTACACCTCTTTTCCTGTTCAAGCCCGCTTTTAAACCAGCCTATGCCTTTATCACAACTGAGTGGTCTGTCTTTTGGAGGACTCCCACAAGTGCGCCTCTGTAGCCTCAACTTTGTCTGAATTCCAGCAGTTGTTCTCTCTGTTTAGCCAAAATAGGCTCAAATGGACATATGGACACCAACATGGTCTCACGAAATACACCTTAGGCTGGAGTAGAAGTGATCATGATTGTTTTGGAAGTTAATCCTGATGGGATTGTTTGGAAAATAACAAATTCCTTTAATGTCTGTTAAAACGTTTCATTGAAAAAAGAAAAATATCAGCATGAACACCCACGAGATTCAGCTCAAATAGATAAAACAAAGGGAGTACGTCTTTATGCTGTTTTTGAAACAGTATGCATGTGTAGCTAGTGAATATTTAGTGTATTCTGGAACATTTAATAATACATTAAACATGGTGTCTTCATATAGCACATAATTCGTTTACAGCATTTTGTGGCGCACTCACTGACACTCAAGTGCCTGTGAGCATCCGCGGAAGAAAGAAAACGAAGATGGAGAAATGTGTTTCTGTCTCAGCACACACACGAACACTCAGACGCACAACAAAAGGGAGCCCATCTGGAGGAGAGGGCAGAGCAGATAGCGAGGCAGTCCGACATGTTGCCGTGGCAACGCAGCAAGGGTGGGATGTAGCAGGGAGGGAGCCGCGGAGGGCGGAGGAAGAACGGAGGAAGAGGGGGGTAAGGTGAAACACTGTAGCATTCAACTGGCTGCTGACAAAGAGGATGATGATGATGACGATGCTTCTTTGAGGTTGAGAGGAGGGTGAGGCATTTTAAAGAGGAGAGCAATGAATTGTTCGGACTTCATTTTGTGTAATGGCTGAGGTCATTTTTAAACAAAACGAGCGATTACCTCAGTGTGGCTTGAATGCTCTGTCTGCTGTGACAACATTAAAACTGCTCTGCCACTATTGTCCCCGCTGCACAATGTTGGAGTGGCTGAATTGAGTGAAAAGGGACAAAGATAAGGGGGAGGATGATGATGTTGCTGAAGATTTAGGGGGGAGGGCAAAGAAAACAAAAGTAAAAGGGTTTGAGGAGGTGGAGACGGGCAGCAGAACTACTGATGGTTTAATGATGCGAATCAAATATAAAATATTTACAGCTTTTGCAATCTTACAAACAGTGAAATGAAAAGCTGTGATTAATCCTCTGGGGACTATGAGTGTCTCTACAAAGTATCATGTAAATAATCTATTACCATTACATATTAGTGTTAGGATAGAATCAGCAAATACACAATCCACTATTTTATGTTCCTCATTCTCAAAATGTATAAGTACCGATCTGATCTGGCAAATTAAGACTTAATAGGAAAATATGATCATTTAATGTTGGTTATTTAACAGTGTTCTTAGAGAAAGTGCTACCTTCTGTTGCCAATAGCATCTGACTGGCCTTTGGATTTGGCTTTTGTTTTGTTAAAAGTTTTGACTAGAAAAACATTGAAATATATGGATAAAAATCAAATAATTTAATGTATATATAGTATTTTTATTTTTTTATTAAAGGCATTAAGATGTGAAATGATTACCTTACAGTAAGAAATATTGAAACTCGTATGTAGTGTTGCACTGATTTTGCATTCAGAAAAAAAATAAATAAATAAAAAATAAGGACCAGGAATGAATTGGCAGCTCATTCATCCCTGAAAAAAAATGTGATGGTATTGCAGATTTTCAAGATGATATATTTTAGACATCCTGACTGATATAATACTGCACATTTGGAAACTCATATCCATTGTATATTATTTAATTTTTACAGAGAAAAAGGCTGAGTCAGTCAGGAGCTTATTGATTATGGGTGAGCTTGCACATCCTGAGATCCATAAATAAAAACCTGAATAGGACAGAAGAACAGCAAGAAGTGATACAAAATAGATTATTGGGTCTGGCAAACAACCTAACCCCAGTGGATAAAAATACAGGTAGCGTTTATGATGCCCAACCAATAAGCAGAATTTAATGTATTTTTGATTGGCTGAGATATTTGGCATAATGTCTCTTTTCTCATTGCATATGTTACACGATCCAAAAGAAGAAACCGGAACATCGGTGACACAGGCTATTGTAATGCATGAAGCAGCTCGTGTAGAAAGTTAAGAAAGTTTTAAGAAATGTTTGATCTTTCTTGTCATTGGTTGGATCTCAAACTAATGAAAATTAAAATCCATGGAGAAGAGATGAGATCCCAAACATTCATATTCAGGACAAATTCATCTGGTTTCACTAGAATCTGAACAATAGTCAGTTTCTGTGAAAAAGAAAAATTACCCACAAACTGATCGATATGACACTGAGTTTAACCTCATGCGCAGTTTGGGTGAAGACTCATTTGGTGATCGTTGTATGGAAGTTTTACTAAAATCTAACTAATATATTTAGGAGAAATGCACGAATGGACACCTGGCACCTGACCTTGTACTGTAAATCTATCCATTTATACTCACAAACCTTAATAATATTTATTTTACAAGGCTACATCCAAACCAGTGTCAGCGTTCAGCTTTCAGCTTGGAGGGAGGTCGTGTGAAGCAGTTTGTAAACTGAAAAATGGCTAGAAATTCTATCATATAGTAACACAGCTCTTTGGTGTACTCAATCGATTTTCAGAAATTGGATCATATATAGTGACATAGTAATGTAGACAGAACTGATGGCACACATATAAAAGCATTACAGAAATATATAGAATATATAGATTTAAGAATAGCAGGATGTTGGCGCGCGGCTTTGCTGTGATGCACTTTGTTTGTGGAGAGAAAGCTGCTACTCCATTTGGCTTTAATTATTTAATGGAAGCAGAATCTCATTACGCTTTCTGCTAAAAACACAAAATGAGAGCAACCATTGGATTTCCTAACACCCCCCCCCCCCCCCCCCCCCCCCCCCATAAAAAACAAAACATAAACTGTGCGATGGACAAAATCTAAATAACGCAGTCCTTCCAGCTGATCTGTAAATCTGAGCCAAGTTCCGCACACAGACAGAATATCACTGCTTTTCACATGATTTTTAGGACATTAAAGTTAAACGCTGCATCCTTGAATGCAGCTTAAACACATGAAGCTGCAAGATTGAGTCCACTGACTGTCAGCGACTGCACAGTCGGTTACCCATCAGATTCAGGACAGCTCATTCATTACAGTGAGTGGCAGGTAGTTGATCTGAGGTCAGATGGCGTCAGACTGTGACAGATCACGTTAACGAGGTGATTCACAAATCTAAACCTCAGGAACAAGACAGCATGAGAAGCTGCTGCAGTCCACTGTATGATACAACATGTTACACTCATGACACAGAAATAATGTCAGTGTAGACAATAAAATCTGTCAACAAGATGAAGAGCTAAGAAAATATAATTTCTTACTTTAGTGGTAGTGTGTCCACAACTAAATGTTTAATGCTTTTCTTGTTTTAAGATTTTTCAATGTTCCTCTGTTTTTTAACCTGCCTTAAAAATCTCTAAAGTCATTTGTATGACTTTTCTTGAACTGTTTTTTCATGTAAAACCTGTTCATATATTACTTTAAATCATACTTTTGAGAAGAACACCCTTAAAGAACCACACAGTACCACACAGCTCTAATCCCTCTGTAACACTGTAATCCTGGAGGATTATGTCAGGATGGGTTTGAATCCCATTTTGCGCACACTTTATTACCTCCTGTGTTTCTTATGACACTTGAATGTAATCTAATTTACACACAAAGAAATGTAAGTGGAAGGTAGTGCTTCACACAGTCGAGTAAATCAGTCATGAACTGTGTTGTATGTTCTTATAGGCATAGGAACACAAATCCCAAAGAGCACCATCTGTCTGCAGCAAACAATGAAGCAGCACATTAAACAAAGACTGCAGAGAAGTTCAGCTTAAGGACACAAACGCTGTTGCATCAGATACTAACTCAGAACTCTTGCCCCGTTGACTGTGTTCTGACATAAATCGGTAAGCAGGGCAAAAAAATAAAAACATTAAAAAAAACCACAACTGGAAGGATTGTTTTTCTAGGTGTGTAAGAAAAAAGATGGTAGAAGACACACAACATAAGATCTACAATCACTGAAGAAGATATTTCACACATGTATTCCAAACCTTTAGACTTCAAAATCTGCAAACCACAATGACAAGAAATCTCAGAGACTTACGGCCATGCTTCTTTAAAAGTGTCCATTATATCAACTTTCTGCTGTTTTTGTTTCCTTTATTGTGTCACACTTTTTGTGCACATAAAACATTTTGCAAAGTTTGTATAAAAGGAGATACTCACTGTCTAACTGCTGCTGAACTGCCTGAGACACACTGTTTTAGGATCCAGGCTTTTTTCTATAACATACCTAAACTGGTGTTTAACACTCTGGTTTGATTCTCGACCAGGAGCTAGTTTGGTGCGCCTTCAAAATGAGCCACTGCCTTACTCATATTTTCATCATGTTAGAGTTTCTAACTGATGGCTCTTAAAGGGCCGTTCATTGATTTAAGATCATGCCACTGCCAAATCTAGAATGAATCCCATTCATTTCCACCTGAAGGTACCAAAAAGCTGGTCTAAACACAACATCACCAAAAAAAGGCCAAAAGTTGGGACCAACTGTGGGTGGAAAAGAGGTATTACGTGTTACATAAACTAATGTCTGACAGGTCAGCTGACCAAACGTTTTAGAAGGGAAAGACAGGAGCAGATGAAAAGGATGTGCTGCATCAGAGTACCACATGAGTACACTGATGCAATGCCACTTTCTTGGGTTTAAACATACTGCAGCAGCATCGTGTCTTATGTCAACACGGTGAGCCTATAAACCAAAGTGAAGTTGTTTAGCGATGCTGTGCCACATTTGGCAAAAACCGAACACAACATATCAACGCAAACACCTCGTACCAGCTGCCAAGCACAGCACAGCCAACTATGACCTCCTCTGTATCCTAAAGTATTCTAGAGTGAAATATGAGGTCATCTGTCAGGCAGCTTGGCCCAAACTGAGAATGAAGGTGTTGCAAAGGTTCAGTCAAAATCTAGACCTCAACCCAAATTAAACGCCCAGATGAAAGCTGTGTAAACAAATGCTCATAAACAATGATGTTTATGAGCATCATTGTTTATGAACAGTCATACAGAGCACAGTTACTTCAAATTATTCCTGCTCAAAGTGGATCTACATGTAACTGAAATTGGGTATACTTCATTTCTTACAGCCATTCATAGAATACCATAAAGGCTTATAATGTTGTTAGCATTCATCAATGAACGAGATAGGCTGTCTTAATCATTGGACAGAAGTGGACACATAATAGCTAAAGACAGTATACACATTGGTTTAGGTTTTTTTTGTTGTTAATGTTGAAAAAAAAAAACAGGAGCGGGATTAATTAGCTAACTTAACGGTTATAGCTTTAGGCTAAGAAAATATAAATCTCCAGTCAAAGACCCAGCAGGGGGTCAACTTAAGCCTGGAACGTGGTTTGTAAAGAACTGGCAGAAACGTTGAATTTGCTGATCATATTTGTGCAGTCATGCTGATAAACCCTTAATGGCTAGCATGATCCTCCACACAATCACAACAAAGCAGAGAGTATGTTGTTTATTCTCTTTAACAGTCAGTGATAATGGGTCATGGAGTAAGACAGAATAAATGACCCCATCACTATCGCTGTCCCCCCATATTTCCTGTGTGCGTCTTGGATTTGCACTTACAGAGAAAAATAATAAAAAAATAAATAAAAGCCCAAAAGATAATCCTCAGAAAAACACAATCAGTCGTGTATTTGCAGATATAAAAATGAACACAGAGCCCTCGAAGGGGCCCCAGCAGGGATCCAGACTTGCTTCTTCTGTGATCTGTTCACAATACTGAGCTACAAATTTGGATCCCACTGCATGTGGCCTACATGCTATTTCCTTAAAACTAACACTATCAGGGTTGCCATGACAAACTTTAAAGCACAGACGAAGCAGTTTGAGCACCAATTCAAGAATGTCAAACTAGCTTATTTTGGGATGGTTAAGATTATTTATCCACCGAAAGGCAAACTCAACTGTCAAGCTCAATTTGAATTAATTTCAAGGTAAGTGGAATTGATTTGCCGTAGTTACATATTCAGCCTGTTTTTCAGCTGATAGGAAGGAAGTGTGGAACATGCAGTGAATTGTGGTCACAGCACTACTGAAAACCATGCAAGAAAACAAGAGATTAACCAAAACCTAAAATAAACAAACGTTCACCCCTTTTGGTTTTGAGATTGATAACAGTTCCTCTAAAACACTAATGATACTGCATGCTTGTAGCTGCTTTTACATGTCTCGTTGGTGTCAGTTCATATCGACGTCAGAAAATCCTGCAGAACGAACTGAAAAGTCTTTAGAAACAAAGAGAAACATGGACAGCAGCGTATGAAGTTGCTGACGTGCAGAAAAGTTTAACTCAGGGATGCATTTGGTGTAAATTTGGGGCGATCGTGGCTCAAGAGTTGGGAGTTCGCCTTGTAATCGGAAGGTTGCCGGTTTGAGCCCCGGCTTGGACAGTCTCGGTCGTTGTGTCCTTGGGCAAGACACTTCACCCGTTGCCTACTGGTGGTGGTCAGAGGGCCCGGTGGCGCCAGTGTCCGGCAGCCTCGCCTCTGTCAGTGCGCCCCAGGGTGGCTGTGGCTACAATGTAGCTTGTCATCACCAGTGTGTGAATGTGTGTGTGAATGGGTGGATGACAGGTTGTGTAAAGCGCTTTGGGGTCCTTAGGGACTAGAAAAGCGCTATACAAATACAGGCCATTTACCATTTACCATAAATCAGCCTGAAACTACTTCAAATTCTCACACCCAAAAAAGCTCCGTACATTAGTGTGAGTCAGCTGCTTTCAGTGCACTTAATGGTTTAAAGATTCACAACCAAACCTGCTCAGACTGAAGTGACTCACTGACTGTTTAACAGTATTCAGATCTCTCTCTGAGTGTGTGGGAATGATTCAGGCTTAATTCTGCTGTACAGAGGCTGAAATGTAATATTTAATGCATTTCCTAATTTGGATTAAAAATTATTATTTGGGGAAAATTGTGCCACAAATGCAATTTATATGCACCTAACTTGCAGCACGATCCTTTATTAGCTTTTGAATTTGGGTTCATTTAAAAGGCCCTCTGCTCCGAGTATACTGGAGTCTTCTGACTTTTAAACAAGAAAAGTATGTAGTTCAGGTTTTAAGTAGTGGTATGTGTATTCTCCTTATTATCATTTAGCAAAATTTACAAAAACAGAGAAAACTACGTGTGTAGGGTCCTATGTATTTTTAGCTGTGAACTAATACGTATTTGTGGCTCCAATTAATATTCAACACACCAGGACAGCGTTTGTTTGTGTGACTGAGTCAAAACAAACAAGTGTAAGAGTGTACTCGTGTTATTCAGGAACATATTAATTAAGGTGGCACAATGATGGATTTTTTAATATTGTTTAGGCTTTAATGTAGCTCAGTGGGACAAAGAAATAAAGCATATGAGGCACGGGACACATGCACAAACACAATAACTGTTCGCAGGATACATTGGTACTTTATGGCATTTGCGGTAATTAAAAAAAAATGCTGACAATAGGAAAGTAAAGGCCATAGGCCATCAGAAATTATATTCTTCTTTTCATATCCTGAGAAAAATAAGACTGAATTGATCACCACAGCCATTTCGATTTCAGTGTCTAGTTTTTCTTTTTGCATTTTATTTCTCAAAGTAAAACCAATTAAACCACCTTATCGCACCTATTTTCGTTGTTTTCTGCACCAAGCGATGAACATCCATTCGGCCAAGCAGTCGCACAGTTAGGAATGACTCAGGGCTCAGCTAATAGCTCCCATCAATAATTCAGGCTCTAATCTGTGTCTGGAGAGCCGTCAGAAATGTGTTATGTATGGACTCATCACAGTGATGCACTGGCTTGAGTCTACAGTTATTTCCTCCCCTTGAAAAAAGGGAGGATTTTTCCCTCACCAACATACCACATCAACTGTGTGCTGACAGCAGAAAACTAATGTTTACAGAAAGTGGAGGAGGTGGAAAGGAGCATCAAAGTATCCGGCTAAAGAAGAAATGCACTTTGCTAACGTCTTTGTCTTTGTGGGGATTAGTAGAAATGTGACTTTAGGGAGCATAGTTCAGTCTCTTCTAAGAAGAATTGCTGATTAGTTTGCAAAATAGCAGGATTTTGCCAACTAGTGACAATAAGACTAGTCACCTATATTTAGACCAATGAGAATTTGGCCAGATGGAAGTATGTTGACCAAACAACTGACCAGTGAACCCTGAGACTATCTCCAACACATAATTCATAAGAAAAAGCAAAGGGTAAATGATAATTAATTAATTAATTCTATCATTATAATGTGTATAATGATACAAAAAAGTGTACAATTCTGTATAATTTGGTACAAAGCCATGATATTAACATTACCAGACCACTGCAACCCTAACCACCCTAATATACACGTAAATACACACAACAGTTACAAAATGCTTTTAGGCATGTAAACAGTTCAGACTGTTCAGACTGTTATAAGCTGATAAGAGGGCAACAGTAACTCAAATAACCACTCATCACAACCAGAAGAGCATCTTTTAACATACAACACATCAAACCTCTAAGAAGATGAGCTACAGCAGTAAAGTCCACACCATCACACGTATCAGTTATGAACAGGAAACTCAAGCTGCAACACTGGGTCACCAACACTGGATGAGAGAAGCTTGGAAAAACATTGTCAGGTCTGAGAAGTTTTGATTTCTGCTGACATTTGGATGGTAGTCAGACTGTGGTCTAAACAACATGAAAGCATGGACCCATCCTGCCCAGTTCTGATGTTGGATCTTGGCACATTTTGGGCCCTTTGCACCACCTGAGCATTGTTTAAATGTCACAGCCTACCTCAGTATTTTTGCTGACTGTTTCCATCCCTTCTGACCACACTGTACCCATCTTATGACAGCTGCTTTCAGCAGGATAACACAACATGTCATAAAGGTCAGATCATCTCAAACTGGTTGTGCCTGACAATGAGTTTGCTGTACTCAAACTCACTGTCACTAGATCTCAATCCAACAGAGCACATTTAGGGTGTGGTGAAATGGGAGATTCACATTGTGGATGTGCAGCCAGCGTTTATGTGGCTCAACACTTTTTTGAATCTATGCCATGAAGAATTGAAGCAGATCTGGGAAGGTGAACTTAACAAACTGTCCGCTGAGTGTAAATTATACAGTGAGAATTTCATGTTACTGATCAATGTTTCCTGTCATTATTTGAAAGAAAATCTTCTGTTTTCGGCTTGGTTTCCAGAATATCAGAAGCACCGGTTCAATCATTCAAAATGTAGCTGCGAAAAGTCACCAGTCATTACAGCACTGGATGATTTCTACATTTTATTTCTCTCTGAAGTGAAACATATATATTGTCATCATGCTCAAACCCCTAAAATCACAGGTAACACGACCAACAAGTCTCCTATGGACCAAACAACAACAGCTGTTGCTATGGAGGCCTTTTACACAGTACCAACTACAAAGGTAAGGTAATTTGATAACCGTCATTACTCTCAGCCTTCTTTATATTCAAAAGAGGGTTTGATGCAGGTCCTGTTTATCAGCAGCAACATTAGATTTTTGGAAGGTAAACACTCTATTCTCACAGAGGTATACGGAAAGCTTCTGTCGTGCTTGTTTTACCCTCAGGGAATTTGCAAGAAAAAAACCACAGGATCCAAATTAAGTGTAAAACTCAAACGATGCAGTTGTGACACTTTGGTATCCATCACAGACATATCAGGTAATTTCTCAGACCACGCTGCGTCTCACTCAACACTTCCCTCAAGAAACACTTCCCCTTAGATTTCACTTGACTAATGGGGCTCAACACAAATTGGCAGATGATTCACAGAGATGTCGAGAAAGCAATAACAACCTCCCTTATCTATGTACACACACACACACACACACAAATTTTTCCAAGATTTCAGAGAACATTACATTGACTTTCATTTAGTTCATTCAGAAGTAACTCTTACTTACCAACCCTTTGTCCTAACCTTATCTTAAACTTTGATGTATGTTATGGGCACTTTGTCCCCATAAAGAAGACAAATCCCCTAATGTGACTACAGACAGATTTATGTCACCACAACACGAGTAATTGTCACCCAAACACAGCAATAAGCAAGACCTTTCCTCTCGGGTTTGGCTAGTGACACGAGGACAGCGCTATATGCTGCCTGTGAGTCTTTTCTCCCGTAACCTATTTCAGTAATAACGTTAAAGGTGTTTGTGACGGCTAAGAAGACTAATGCGTTTTCATGCCATGAAAAAAATCGTAACTATAATAATATAAATGTCATATCTCACTTCATTTCTCTGTTTACACGATAAAAGCTGGAATACCACCTCTTATTAGCAAACTGACAACCAGTAAAAATCACTTTTTTTTACATCATCTACCTGCCAAATGAGGCTTGAAAAGAAGAAGAAGAAGAAGAAATACCCAGCAGTGCGTAATCAAAATGGAAATGTCATTATTTTTTTCCTCATGCGATTTAAAGAAGCTCACAGCTTTAACACGGTGCTTGACTTGTTCCTAAGTGGAACATTTCGACTGCAGAGAGGATGATGGAAAGAGGGCTGGAGGTTTGTTCCGGTGCTGTAGCAAAATCAAAAATAGTACTTTAGAGAAAAGTAAAGCTTACGATTTTACAGAAGAGGGAAAATAAAGTTGGTCAGGGACAAGACTATAATTGTAGAAGCTTAGAATATAGGATATTTATCCTATTTACTATGTTAATCGATGTATAAGTTGCTAACTTTTTGCTCTAGTGTCAAATATATTCAGGAAATAAGAATAATTTGCCACTAACATATTAGGACATTCGATATGATTGTAAAGTGTGAAACAAAATGAAACTAAAGCTTTTCGTACAGGATTTAAGAACAATTCTGGTTCAGGATCAAATAAATCATTTTCATGTTTCGGGATGCAAACTGCAGCTCTGGAGTCAGAGTCAGATCCAACCCAGCTCCTTACCTGTAGTCCCTCAATCGCCAGTCGCAGCATGCTGGGAGTCAGTTTGGATGCCTGCTTGAAGGTGAAGTTACTCCAGTCAATGATGAGGATGAAGCCGTTGACCTGCAGCTCGGGATCTTCTATCATAGATTCCAGTGACAGCAAGATAGCCCTCAGTATGTCCACAAACGTGTATCTGAGACGAATGTAAGATAGCTTTTAATTTAACAAAATAGCAGAACAGATTTTACAGTCATGAAGAGAAATGAAAAAAAGTATATATATTGATGGTTTAACGAGCTAAGGAGATGAAGGACATTTGTAAAGTTAAAAGTTGAAAATATCAAACATCTCCCAGCTACACTTTCTCAAATTCGAGGATTTATTGCAGCATTTGATTGCAAGATAAAAAAAAATCTCTGGTTTGAGTTCTGATTAGACGGGTCAACACCGCGGACATCAAACTCGCTCATGACAAACTTTGATAAAGCCTTTGACATTTGCTAACATTGACTAAAGAATTTATTAAATAAAAAATGTTACTTGAATCAGTTAAAAGACAAGAGTGCTGAACTGCCCTCATTCATAAATCTCATGAAAGAGCTGTAGACGGTATCTCTGAATCAGCCTGACACAACTTTGTCAGTAAAATTTATTGATAACCTTCACTCAATTTAATTTGGTCATGAATTAATTATAGGTCTTTAGTTCCTTTGTGCCACAAAATGGTTGTGAAAAAGCTCAAATGTATCTGCTGGGTGTTTTCAGGGACATTTTAATTGCTGTCATTGGTGACTGTGTGGTCCCTGGTGCTACTTTCGTCCATCCCTGTGGGTTTTCATCCAGCTGATACCTCAGATGCTTCACGTACCTATTTAACACTTGTGCTTTTTTTCCTGTTTGTTGTTGCCCTTCATTATCTTATCTCGCTCTTCATCTTTCTCTGCTTCCTTATCAAGAAACCTATTGCCTTAGTCTACAGATAATGTACTTTTTAATTAGCTTATCAGGCAGCAAAACAGATGTCCTTTTCATAATTGCGGGCACAAGTTGAGGCGTCTACTAGTTGAGACTACTAATAATATATCCAGAATATCCAACATAGCTTTTAAGTCTTTCTAAACTGCACTGGACAGAAACAAAAGCATAACATGAAACACCCAGACAGATTTCACAAACTGATTCATGTTCAGAGAGGAGCGATCAATCATTTATTTTATTTTAATCTTATGAATGCAATTAAAACTTGCAAACTTTTTCTACTTGACACCACACTAAAACATAAAGGTTTTATCACACTATGTGTAGTTTATGTGATCAAAGTCATGCGAAAGCGAGCGAGATCTGTCGGGTTATTGTTATTTCCTTGTTTTTTATTAGATACACGGTAAATTATTTGTTGTGTAATCAGACATATGGAACAGATGGTGGACGTCTCTACAGATTCTGGTTATATCCAAAACAATAAACAAGCCCGATTCTATATTGAAGCCAAATAAACTGCAACTTAGAGCTTTAATATGAGTCAAGTTTCTAGCCTTGAACCAGTCTGGCTCAGTCTGTGCTGTTATTTATGAGACAGTAAAGCACTAGACTCTGTGAATGAATAGTGACAGTAATACAGACTAATGAAAAAATATAACAAAAAAATACACAAATGCTGTCTGCAGATTCATCCCTAAAATGTTGAGGAAATGTAATTTCAGCACTTAATTTTACATTAATTTGTTATTTTATTGACTACAATTGTAAGGATATAAACACAGAGTAATGAGGGGTATCTAACAGCCCCTATGTTACTGAATTAAGTACTCTGACACCACTTTATCTAAAGCGTAAACATTCATATCTAAAGCCTAAAGTGCTTTGAGTGCTCCGGTAGAGTAGAAAAGCGCGATATAAGAACCAGTCCATTTACCATGTTCTATTTAAACCTGTTACTATCTGATAGTTGTAATTACAAAGATTTTCCCCTGAAATAAGCCACAGTGGGTGAATAAGCCAGGCCCTGAAAGGTCTTGAGATGATTTACAGTATAGGGCACATGAGGCATAAGATGAATACAGGATGTGACAAACACGTGCAAGAAACCAACACTTCATTTCAAGGCGTCATAAGATAACAAGACAAGGCCCCAGAACACGAGACGTGGGTGTTGTTTTCTGGGTTTAATCTGGTCAACCAGCCATTTAAACGTATTTATACATTGAAACTAAACTTATTTGGAAAGTGAAAGGTGAAAAAAATATATATTTTATGGCCATTGCAAAGAACTAAATTCAACCTAACATCAGCTTTTCATCAACTCATGGTTACCCACTCTGTAATTCTCTGTTGATTATACCGAAGGTCTGAAACTAAAATTGGGTTAAATTTGGTTTAGACCATTATTTAGACATACAGATCACACCTAGCCTTTTTTATTTCTTCAAATAAGCAAACTTAAAAAAGTATTACTGGCCCCGAGAAACAGTTTAAATCTGCTGAGGAGATTGCAGAGAACGATGTACCATTTTAACCAAATTTAGATGTAAACATTTTTGTAGCCATGTCAACAAAGTGAGAAAATGCCTGTAAAAACTAATTTGAGTATTTTTCAGACATCTATAAAAGTCTTTTTGGTGTCTGTTAAACTGCTTTTTACTGGATGGGAAGGTTCTGCTTTACAGTCATGCAAACATGCTGAATATATTCACTGTTTAGTTTGAACATATTAGTAGTATGCTAACTTTGTTACTTAGCAATAAATGCAACAGAGCCTGTATAAATCTTATATCAGTCAAAGACATTCAAAAATAAAACTGATCAGTGTAACTTTAGTTTACTGCCTGACATTATTTGGTGATAAACCAAAGTAAACTGCAAGGAACACAAAATTCTGCCTGTGTTGTATCTACAAAATAAAGATTTGATCACCAAAATCGAAATCAAATTGAAAACAGTTCATCCTGAGGGAGACATACAGTCACATCTTCAATGGCCTGCTAAGCTATTACAGCTCAGTTTTTGTTTTGTTTTTTTATAGTTGTTTGGATATTTAAGTCTGGGGCAAAACTGTAGACCAGGTGACCAGAGCCATTTCCCCAGCTTGGGTAAAAAGACTAAAAACCATGCAGCCAGACTTGAGAATATTTGACATTGTGTGTTTATGCTGAAATAAATTATAAATAAGTACAAACTGTACTGTACACCCTCCCCCCTGTCCACAGACCTCTGGTGTGAGGCTGTGATTTGTGATTTGGGATAGGCTACCTCTCAGTCCTCATTAAAAAAAAAAGGTATTACGCTTCATCATCACGCTGCAGACAGTGTGCTGTGACTGGACACAGCCCAGACAGCACCTTTGGGATGAACTGGAATGCTGACCCTGAGCCAATTAGTCCAACATCAGTGGGCCACCTCACTAAATGTCCTCCCATCTTAAAATCCTTGCCAGGAAATGAGCTCAGCATTTACACAGTGTATGGGTGATATATATGGATATTTAGCTACATGTGTTTTTATTATTTTGGATTTCATACTTTTATTTTAATATTTCCATAAAGATTATTTAGTTGGTTAAAGAGTTCTTGTAGTTTCCTAGTAAACAACAGCTGTGTGGTGCTGAATAGACAGTTCCATAAACCAGTCTCCACTTTATAAAGATTAAAACACTGATTTCTACTCTCCAAAAGCCCTTTTTTCTTCTCATTAATAACAACCCCTCTTTGTTACCTGCTCTGGTCCCAGTTGGCAGCGAACAGGACCAATATTTTCCTGCCATATCTGTCCAGATTGGAGAGCACGCCAGGGAAACCATCCTTCAGGGCCTGCTTAATGCCCGGGTCAGTTGCTTTCAAGTTCTTGAACATGTCTAGGTTTTGCTGTCTGTACTCAAAATACTGTGCCAGCAGCCGGAACGCCTCAAAGTGATTGAATTTCCTGGCTCGGAGGAATCTGAGGATAAACGCATCGTCTGTCCTGAGGAACCCGATGTCCGGTCTGGTGATGATCATGTCCCTGACCTCCTGGATGTCCTGGTGTAAAGTCTCAGGGTTTTCTTTCAGCTCTACCTTGGCCTTCTCCAGGGTCTCTGGAGACAAACCAGCCTGTAAGTGAGTCATCTTTTGCAACAGCTGTCCCTCCACGGGGGATCACACCACACCAGCTTCCAATGAAACACCAGTACAAATGGTTACCCCCGGAGCAGCAACAGGGTAAGAAAGTATACTGAAGTGTTTTCTTCACGCTTTCCTGATCAGTAGCTGACTTCAGATGGAGGCCTGCTGCTCTGTAGACGTAATCCACCCTGAACTGGCACACACGCAGCTGCTATGATGCTCCTGTGATGCATAATCAACATATGGGCCATTCACTTTTTGCGCACAGAAAAAAATCAGTTCCACCACAAAGAATTCAACTTTATCACAATTTCCCACCATGTATATCATGAATCAGGTCCTCCAGCCTTCAGGCGGTACATCCAACCTGCTGATCCGGGCGGCCTGAGCTCGGAGTCGACAGACATCCGCTTCCCTCCATGTCAGAGCCTCTCCTGTCTTTCTCTCTCTTTCTGTGGCACAATGACGATGACAGCATCACCGACTCCCCGGCGTCGCTCGCGGCGGCCAGGCAATGCGGCACGACCCTGCAGCAACCTGCTATATCATCATCATCATCATCATCCCTCCGCCTTCACAACGCATCTCCATCCGCCGACCGACCAATACTGGTGCTGGTGCTACTGGTGGTGCCGCCGACGGCTTCGCCACAGTCCAATCGAAGCAGATTTGGCCGCTTTTTTCTGCGTCTACATCCCAGTTTTACTGATCTCCGCTGCTCGTCCACATAACCCAAAAACTGGGTGTGAATTTAGGTTTCTAATAATGTTCATGAAAGCCCCAAAAGAGGGAATCCAGCAGCACAGGTGTCCCGCAAGGTTTTGTTCCCCTCCTGCCTCCGTTTTTTGTTTTTTTTTTTTGTTTTTTGAAAGGGGTGGGGTAGATGTGTGCGTGTGGGGGGATTGCCGTCTCCGCTCCGCCTGCTGCTGTTGCTGCTGCCGTCTGTTCGCCGGGAAAGTGACTGACAACAAGAGTCTGTGATCCGGTCGGTGTACGGTCACCACCGGCGGGGAGGAAGGGGGAAAGGGGTGGGGGTAGAGTGTAAGATGGAAAGACAACAGATGCAACGAGGAACGAAGGGAGGGGAGAGAGGGCCAGGTGGCAAAGAGATGGAGAATAGCTGTAAAAAAGGATGCTCAGCGGAGGAGAGAGCAGGCAACTCAAATGAACGGGTGTAGGGCAATAAGATGAAGGTAAATGCTGAAGACAGGGAGGGGTTCTGGGCTTTGGAGGCCCGACGGAAAGTTGGGAACCTCTATGTCACCTTCTTCTTTCTCTGTTTCACCTTAAAGAACCGTTTGTGTGTAGGTTTTATATCTGAAATTATGCATGGGTTAACTTTAATTTGAATTTAACTTTAAATTTAATGTAATTTTTGATGAAGGAAATGATAGAAAATGTGCTGTAGCTTTGTATTTTTCCTCGCCTTGCTGGGATTTCATAAGAAATATGAACTAAGAATCATAATGAAGACTTCACTGAATTAAAATATGTCCTGTCACAAAGCCATCCTGTCCTGGGTTCTTGTTTGTCTGTGTTTTCTGTACATTTTTATCTCCATACTGTATATCACATATGTTCTAAAGCTTTCTAAACACTTTTTATAAAAAAAAATACTTAAAGTGTTTGATATTTCATTTACATTTCATGTGAAATCAGTGCAAGTTTTAAGGTAATTTATTAAATGTCTTAAATAAAATATGCATTCGCTCATTAAATGCTATTTGGAAGAATGTAACCTCGTCCATGGGTTATTTAAATTCCCCCAAAACATCAAAGAATTGACCTACAAACCCTCCCATCTGCTCAGTTTGAATTTGTAGAGTGAACCTGTTTTTTTGCATTTTAGAGTTATGTGTTATCTACGGCAGAAAATAAGAATGACAGTGCATCAAATATAAAATCTGTTAGTGTCATGAGGATAAGGGAAGAGATCACTGCTAAAACTGGCGACATGAATGCAAACAGCAGACTTTTCCACCGAAACAACCTCAGCTTCTAAGCATGAGTTCAGTAATTCATTTCCCCTTTTGTTCAGATCATTCCTGGCTTTTTTCTGCCATCGTACATGAAATGCATTAAATTCTTCCTGCAGAAGAATTTATGGCACCATCAACTGCCTCATTAACTCAAAATATCACTCACATAACAGCTTGTTTTAGTCGGTTTTTAACATATTCTTTTGTAGGTTCATGTCTGCCTGGGGGAGGTCTCACACTAGAATAAAGCAACAAGGAGCTGGACGAAGGGAAAGAGGAAGGTGTTAGTTAGAAAGATGCAAGAATGGACAAATTATGAATTATTATGTTACTTATTTATTACTTGTGTAGTAAAACAGGTCGTATAGTACATGGCTGTTTGTTGTTTTATGACTGAAATGCTGTTGATAGTTATAATAGCAAGCTAGAGGGTTGTATGGGGGAAGGGGAGTGCAAATGAATAGATGAATGTGGAGAGTGAAGTTGGGTGGGGGATGACAGGGGTGACACCTGCTCAGTGCTGACCAGACAGCTGCACTTTAACAAGCTGAATTAATTTCTATTGTATCTGCCTGCTTGTCTCTCTGCCGGTTTAGTGTGTCACTGCACACGGTCGAGTGCGCAGCCCAGTCACCTCTGCTGCTGCCTGCAAAAGCAGCACAGTCATGACAAAAATGCAACACATGAAACAAGTAGAGAGTAGGGGGGATGCACTTAGAGTCTTTCTTCTACTTAATTTTTACTTGATTTTTAAAAATCAATAGTGACATTTTTTTGTTTCCTTGTTGAAGAACTACACCTGCAAAAGCAGAGCCTGTGTGGTTTTGGCAAGAGTAAACATAACTCTCTCCCACACACACAAACACATGCACATACACAAAATCCCCTAAGTTCTTGTCAGATGACTTTTGCATATGTTGAATCTGAAGTCGGCAAATCAGCAAAGCATCACATCCATATGCACCACTTTCATGCTTTGATGTAATTTTACAAGTTTAGACCATCCGTGCTTGTGTTTTTATAAGGTTGTGCATTTTAATTATGGGTTTTCAAAAGTTGTGATGACTGTAGAAAGCCAGAATATGACTTGATATGGCTTGTCAATGTCGCTGGCCTCCCTCCCCACAGGCTGCGCTTGGAGAGACCTGGATTTAAATGGTTGAAACCAAAAGAGCCACTTCATGGCTCTAGATGGAACTCAGTTTTGCTGCTTATAATAAATTCAAGAGAATTTAGCAGATGGCGTAAATGCACACATCTGTCAGAAGTGAACTGTGTAAACTTACATTGTTAAAGTTGTGGTTCTATTTTCTCACACCCTCGTTTTATCTTTGAACACTTCAGTTCAGATGCTGCCACTATGAGAGGAAATGCATGTAGAAAAAAAAAACATTTAGAAATGCAAATAGGTCTTTTAAGCCTTTAAGTGAAAAATTCATCTTTCAGAGAGCACATTTCCTCCTGAATTAGCACAAATGAAATGGCCACCCACTCACAACAAAACAGGTCCAAGTATGTTATGATGCTCTGCAGGAGAGTTCTCAGCCGTGCCACCTCTTGGCTTACTTTTTCTTTTTTACACTTTTTATGCTACAATATTGCCACATCACTCATGCACCTGCTGTCTAAAGTGTGCATTGGAAGGTACATACAAAGCAATGATTGGAAGGTACCATGTTACTGGGGATGGTTACAGGGGCAAATCCTTTATGGATGGTTGGGGGAGTACTGAGCAAGTAACAGGCTCCCAGGGGAAGCGATGGGGTTGCAGTGATTGCCCTCAGCTCTAATGGGTTGGTATAAGAGCAAATTGAATGTATTGAGGACAGGCATTAGACATTACCTCTGGTTTCCAAAGGCCCAGCTGCTATTTTCAGACTTGATTTGCCTTTTAGTCTCCAAGGACCAAATAGCTAATTAACAAAATGGAAAAACAAATGTTTTCACGTTTCAGCTGACCAAGGATTCTATTGCTCTACTGACCCTGCAGGTGAATGTCCTGCCTTTTCTTTTTAAATGTCGGACAAAGACAGACAGAAGACAAATGTAAAGACATCAATTTATGTTGTACAGCATTTGTTTGCTTTGGCATCTCAATGATTCTTGGAACTGCTCTATGTCATTTTAGATTTATTTATATCTGCACATAGATGTTAAATTGGGGGATGCACCAGAGGATTGCAAAGGGTTTTGCAAAAGGGAAAGTGCTAAACGTTGTGATATGGCATTTGAAGCTTGAGATATTTCATTTCTGGAACACAAACAAACCAAACACTATCCATGTGACTGAAACCAGCACCAGATAATTACAGATGGGTACGTATCCTCTGACATTTACCTGGAAAACACTCTTGCTTTGAAGATATTTACTTACTTACTTTGTGTTTTCCTGAAATCACAGAAAACAGTCTACTGAACATGTAGTCTTTTATGGCGCTTTGGCGCCCTCTGGTGGTCAATAGGACCTAATTCAATTCTGTAAAATCCTTACTGGAACTAAAGAAAAAAGATTTAGCAAATTCTAGACATAAACAACATTTAGAGTTCTGTGAACTCTTTTCTAGTGTGGACCAGTTTCAATGACGGGGTTTATTGATAGACTATATATTTGCAGTTTACGAAAATGTATTACCAATAATAACACTAAACACCATATGAACTAGGATTTTTTTTAATTTCATAGCGAAAATGTCAGGCAGTTATCAAAGATTCTTTAGTTCTAGAAGCATAATCAAAATGTTGATTTTCTGATGCATTAAAGAAAAAGAAAAAAGAAAAGAAAAAGACTGACTGGAGCAACAGCAGATGGCAGCAAGCGTACATTTAATGAACTTGCTGGTACAACGTGAGTGCCACAAGTGTTGTGATTTTAAACACCTGAGTAATTTCTTTTTCACATATTTTCAATCAAAAACAATCTTTTACACATTTAAATTTAAATAAGAATGTATAAATACATTTTAAAATATTTTAGTGGTACAGATGGATGCTGTGCAAAAGTCCAGAAGTCATTTGCTTTGACAGCATGCAGACAAATGAGAAACATTGAAATGTAATTAGGACAAGGAAGAAAATTAGTGATTGATGCTCGTTTTGAGTTTGACTTTTGCTGCATTTTGTTAAGATTTTGTTAATGCTGTTTATTCAAGGTAATTCAAGGATAACACGTTTCATAATGAGTCATTTAGTACTATTCAAGCACTGTTTTATCCCATATATCAAATCTTAAAATGACAATGGATTACAGCTAAGGTGTTATTATTTGTATTAATATTTATAAAAGTTCCAGAATGACCCCAGGAAAACAAAGTCTGGACAGTTAAGATGGGAAAAGGGAAAATCTGGTGGTTTCCCTTTGCCCCTCCCCTGAGCCCCAGATTCAGTTGCTCCTCTGCTGGGTGTGGGACCACAAGGTCAAGACAGTGTTGATCAGGTGGAATAAACTGGATTGTAACCCCCACGGTGATCAAAGACACTTGTCAACATGCCACACCCCTTTATCCCTCTCCTCCTGTCCAAACCTCTCTGTAGGCAAACCCACTGACCCTGCAAACAGAGCAGACAGAGCTGGATGAGGGCGGGAAGATCCTCGGGGAGTCCTGGAAAGAGGGAAGAATAGATGGAATGAGATGGGATGGACTGGATTGTGGAAGGAGATGAGATTAGGCATTTACTAGTCAGTTTAACCTCTCCCCCTTAGCAAATTATAGGTGCAATACAGCAGGTCTGGTTAAAAAGCAGCAGACATGCTCAACTTGCAGCAATAGGTTCCCACTAAAATATTACAAGGCCTTAATGTGCGGTTTAATAACGTATTACTGAGCTAAATAAAAGGGTAGAATGAGAGGATAACAAAAAGGATTGCTGCAGTAACCCAAGTGTGCAAGTGCTGAAATATTTGAATGAAATATTTAATCACAAAAGGTGACCAAAGAGAAAAAAAAGGTTTCCAATAACTGCTTTCTCCACTTCAGTAAGAAACAGCTAGAAAAGCCAGACACACTCGTGTGCTCAATGTTAGATTGCAGATATTAGAATAGACTGAACTACGCAATCAGATCTGTTCTTATATCTGCAGCAGTTCAGCAAAGGAAAAATGACACTTCCTCTGAAGACAGCTGTGGATTCCTGAGCTCAACTGTCTAACACATTACTCATGCGATGAGCAGATGATATCAGCTGCATTCAATCACCTGCTGTGGAGAAGGGAAAGGGTGATAGGTGCAGTTTATAGGAAAGAAACCAGCACACACACACACACACACACACACACACACACACACACACACACACACACACACACACACACACACACACACACACACACACACACACACATCTGCTGCAGATAACACTTTTGTAGAAATACAGCACCAAACATCACATCTGTTCCCTGTTCGGAGGGACACATATGACAACTTACTTTTTAATTCTCAGGTTTTTAAGCTAGATAAACACTGACAGTGTGGAGAACAGAAACTACACACTTCACTTTAGTGCATATTAACCATGTAAGTTCAATCATAAAGCAGCAGCCTATATATCATGTTTATATTGTATCTGTAACAACCCACTTTATTTGCTTGGCAATATCATTTTTCTAAAGGATTTTATTAAAATTGTTTACCTTGCTTAGTTTCTAATGCATTTTAAATGTACCTGCATTTCTATTTGAATAAAAGTCTTTGTTTAAAAGAGAGAGCGAGAAAGAAGACATGGAAGTTGTTTGCTTCAGCATTATTTGTATTTTAATAATGTGGTCATGATTACACCAGCAGTGTTAAATAGCTGGCTTGATACTTGAAGCCTGACTGTCTAGTAGTTTGCAGGTGCAGGTGAGACAACATTTGGGTTAAAATAGGGGTTAAATGGGAAGTAAACCTTCTAGTTTGTTAGATCTAATTTTCCACAGAAACTGAGGTCTGAATTGTTAAAAGACTTAGATGTCTTTTTATGTTCACTTCAGAGGGTTAATCGTTTATTCATAATCTTTTACATTTATGGTTACCTTTCATTAACTTGATATATTTTGATTTTATATGTTCATAGATAGTTTTATAGGCATAAGCTACAACCATCAATTTAGCTAATGTGTTTGGTTTTTACACATATACAAAAAGTTGGAACGGGTCAGTAGAACTATAAAAAATGGAAAATATGAACATTAAAGAGGCAAATGTTATTACTTGACCATGTTATACATCGGTCCACTTTCATTCAGTATGGCAGGTTAAATCACCCGCTGTCTGTTAACAAGTTTAATCCTGGTTTAATGCTATACTCTGGTATGGTCAGAGTTACTTCCTCCCTAGTTCGGGAACACATGAGCATATCTGTTGACTTAGCTTCTGTTCAGAAGCCCTCCATTTTGCACTGGAGGGCTTCTGTGTGAACTTCCCTTTCTATCCACTGGTTATTGTTTATGATTAGAGGCATATTAAACAAAAGCTAAAAAAATCAGGTATCATCAGGTAATAAGAGGTGGTTATCAGACCTGAAGATTGGGTTATATGACTTAAAGCTCCAGAGTATGATAGAGTGCAGATAAAGAATAAAAGAATAGAAGAAAAATAAAATTGTATAGTCAATGTAAGTTGAGGCAGAATTAAGTGTCACCATTGCTTCTTGATTTGTCTAAAAAAAAGTGGGAAATAAATATTAAAGTGTTTTTTTTTTCCTGCTGCTTCATTCTGACAGACGTTTATTGGTCACTTTTAAACGTCTACAACTTCTTACAGCCTGTAACACATGCAGTGACAAATTTCATAACACTGTTATAATGACACTCTTTTATTTCCAGTGGCCACGATCCTTTGTTGCCATTCATAAATTCATCACCAGCACAATAGTGAGACCTTTGTTTTCTTGTACAATAGCTCTACTCTAGTGGGAAATGTACAACTCTGGTTACTAGGTGAAATTTTAATTGGAAGTGTAGTCTCAGCCATGCAGTTGTCAATAGCTGGCCTCCTTCCAGCTCATTCATACTGAAAATGCGCACACTGTGTACACGCACATCCACACACACATGCATACAGAAACACAGCCAGGTTTTAGCCTTACAATACAGCGGCGCCAAAGTTTGAGAAAGGCTTCTTTGTTAACTGGCGTAGCTCCTGTTATACAGTGAAAGTCTTATAGTCTCTGCTTCTTTTTAGTAATAAAGTAAAACTTTTTGTTTTACATCAAACTATCTCACATGAATACACTGACATTTAGGGGAAAATCTAATTTGCCATCGCCCAAATCAACACAGGGATATCATCAGAGTTGAATTGTTACTGAATCTCAGTAGGGACACAGTGGTCAAACATTTAATAAAGGTTTGCAACACATAAAGCAACCCAATGGAAAATGTTATTCATGTTGCTGAATATATGTAGAAAAAGGATATATGGAAATCTGAGATAAATGGATGAGCCTTTTCCAGTTGCCATTAAAGGATTATCATTAAACTAATTTTGCATGTTTCTTTGATGTATCACTAAACTAATGCGTTTGTTTGTAACGCTGTTTACTTCCTAGACTCTGCCTGCTTTATACTCACAGAGTGTGCATTGAAATGCTAAATAAAAAATACTGGGTCTAGAGGCCTTTCTGCATTTGGATTCATTTGATATTTTTGGTGATGCAAAATATCCTTTTATTTTATTTTTTTATTTGTTTAAAGTTGTCTCAAACTGGGAGAGAAACAATCAAAAATTTGCTGAAACCAGATACAGATTACCTACAAATGATAATCCTTTATAAACTGGACAAAACCACAACTTGAATTTTCGTGCAAATCTGTTAAGAATGTTTTGATTTAATCAGGTAACAAACACACAGACAACCAAACCAAACCAATAACTCAACAGCTTAAGCGGACGGGCACTACCTATGTATCACAGGCAAGTACAGGGAGTGCAGAATTATTAGGCAAATGAGTATTTTGTCCACATCATCCTCTTCATGCATGTTGTCTTACTCCAAGCTGTATAGGCTCGGAAGCCTACTACCTATTAAGCATATTAGGTGATGTGCATCTCTGTAATGAGAAGGGGTGTGGTCTAATGACATCAACACCCTATATCAGGTGTGCATAATTATTAGGCAACTTCCTTTCCTTTGGCAAAATGGGTCAAAAGAAGGACTTGACAGGCTCAGAAAAGTCAAAAACAGTGAGATATCTTGCAGAGGGATGCAGCAGTCTCAAAATTGCAAAGCTTCTGAAGCGTGATCATCGAACAATCAAGCGTTTCATTCAAAATAGTCAACAGGGTCGCAAGAACCGTGTGGAAAAACCAAGGCGCAAAATAACTGCCCATGAACTGAGAAAAGTCAAGCGTGCAGCTGCCAAGATGCCACTTGCCACCAGTTTGGCCATATTTCAGAGCTGCAACATCACTGGAGTGCCCAAAAGCACAAGGTGTGCAATACTCAGAGACATGGCCAAGGTAAGAAAGGCTGAAAGACGACCACCACTGAACAAGACACACAAGCTGAAACGTCAAGACTGGGCCAAGAAATATCTCAAGACTGGTTTTTCTAAGGTTTTATGGACTGATGAAATGAGAGTGAGTCTTGATGGGCCAGATGGATGGGCCCGTGGCTGGATTGGTAAAGGGCAGAGAGCTCCAGTCCGACTCAGACGCCAGCAAGGTGGGGGTGGAGTACTGGTTTGGGCTGGTATCATCAAAGATGAGCTTGTGGGGCTTTTTCGGGTTGAGGATGGAGTCAAGCTCAACTCCCAGTCCTACTGCCAGTTTCTGGAAGACACCTTCTTCAAGCAGTGGTACAGGAAGAAGTCTGCATCCTTCAAGAAAAACATGATTTTCATGCAGGACAATGCTCCATCACACGCGTCCAAGTACTCCACAGCGTGGCTGGCAAGAAAGGGTATAAAAGAAGAAAAACTAATGACATGGCCTCCTTGTTCACCTGATCTGAACCCCATTGAGAACCTGTGGTCCATCATCAAATGTGAGATTTACAAGGAGGGAAAACAGTACACCTCTCTGAACAGTGTCTGGGAGGCTGTGGTTGCTGCTGCACGCAATGTTGATGGTGAACAGATCAAAACACTGACAGAATCCATGGATGGCAGGCTTTTGAGTGTCCTTGCAAAGAAAGGTGGCTATATTGGTCGCTGATTTGTTTTTGTTTTGTTTTTGAATGTCAGAAATGTATATTTGTGAATGTGGAGATGTTATATTGGTTTCACTGGTAAAAATAAATGATTGAAATGGGTATATATTTGTTTTTTGTTAAGTTGCCTAATAATTATGCACAGTAATAGTCACCTGCACACACAGATATCCCCCTAAAATAGCTAAAACTAAAAACTACTTCCAAAAACATTCAGCTTTGATATTAATGAGTTTTTTGGGTTCATTGAGAACATGGTTGTTGTTCAATAATAAAATTATTCCTCAAAAATACAACTTGCCTAATAATTCTGCACTCCCTGTAAAATCAAAGTCAGAAAGAAATGTATTCATTAAAAAAATTCAGTGTTCAGAAGTCATATTTGTATTTCCAGTTTAGTCCTTTTCTTCTCCGGGTCTTTTTTCATGCTCTCTTTAAATTAGCCTTTATTTGGGTGGATGCTGGCCCAACTTGGCTCGGCTGCCATCAGAGTGAAGTAATGTGTTCTGTGGAGCCCGATTGGCTGCTGGGGGAACACCCTATGGTGGTCCCATACAAAGGATCTGACTACAAGAAGTGTAGCACAAACTCCAATCTGAGACTGGACCCCCACTAGCGTACACGCATGTGCACCACACATGCACGTATATACATACACTACCCTTGGATTGCTTGTTGCTCTCCCCATCACTGATGAAGGAGCCCATTCATGCCCGCTGACAAATTACTACTGAAGCATGAGACTAAGACCCCCCATTTCTTTGTCTCTGTCTCTCTCTGGCCATTATCGACTGTGTGAGATTTGAGTGTGAGAGAATATCACACTGGGGACCAGAACTATGAAAGAAGTGTAACGGAGCGGAAAGGCTGATTTTATTTCCACGTTGTTTTTGTGTTTTTAAAAGGAAGGAGACCTTCCTAAAAACGGGCAGAGCAGTGGAGCCGCCAAGGGAAACACACAATTTAAACTGTAAGATTAAAAATATAATTTATTATATTTAAATAGTTAAAAATGTAAGATAAATTAAAACAACCTTGGCCAAGGGATAACACAATAAAAAGCAATAAAACACAACGTTAAAAGTCCAGTGGCATCCGCCACGATATAAAAGTCACAAAGAACTAAAAAAGTCCAGCGAAGTGATGTAAAAGGGAAACCCAGCGGAGTCCTCGCCTTCCTCCCCGCATTCCGCGTCCTGGTACGCTGAAGAAAGGGAGGGAGCGGCAGTCACTATTCTTGTCGGCAATTTTCATTCAATAAAAGGGGCTAAGTCTAAGACTTACCCCGGGGGGGCAGAGCTCTCAACTCCGCCCGCCGCTTCTTTAAACTGCAAGTCGGCACCAGCTGTCTCGCCGCCTCTGCTCTCCCGCAGTGCACAAGCTGGGCTCTCGTTACTACTGCCGTCCGCCTGTTCGCTCCGCGTCCCTAGTCGCTGGTGCTGTCCGTCCTGTCGAACGCCAAGCTCCAACCCTCTTATGTGTCACTCAGCACTCTGTAAATTACACTGCCTTTCCTCTCAGGTGTGTCCAATTAGTAAAAATGGGGAAAGGCGGAGTCTCTCCAGGACAATTTGACGGTATAACCAAAACATGCAATCTAAATAAAACACTGCACAAAATATAACCAGTACATGCAATATAAAAATATAAATAAGTACACTTCACATTAAAATACAGCACAGTAAAACAACATCCGTCCTTCCCTGGATGACATCCCCCCACACTGAAACATTAGCAGTCCCTGCTAATGCTCCATCTCCCTATAACGCTCTGGTGGAATCCCACGCGTGGCCCTAATGGACCGTCTAAGGGACATACCTGAATCACTCTGGTGAGGTGACACACAGTCAGTAAGGGGTAAAAATCCATAAAACACTGGCGCTGGGAAATCCGAAGGGCCTGTGGTCGGCTCCTCCGTAGGAGGGGTAAAGTCTGTTTGAGGAGCAATGCACACTTTTAAGGCATTCCTATGTAAAGTTTGTGTATTACCCCCCTTTTCTGGTTTGACCTTATACACTAAGCCCGTATCTCCCACCTGTTCCAACACCACATATGGCTCAGGAGACCACCAGGAGCACAGTTTTCCTTTGCCCTGTCTGTTTCGGTCACGTACCCAGACTCTCTCTCCGGGCAACAATGGGAGGGTACAGCCTCTTTTCTCATACTGGCTTTTGTGTTGGGAGGCCGCACTATACATCCTCTGCCCAGCCAAACGATAAGCTAGGGAGAGTTTCTGTTGATGAGAATACACCCACTCACTTACATCCTGCCTCGCCTGCTGGGGGGCCACGCCTAACACCACGTCCACAGGAAGTCGCAAGTGTCGACCAAACATCAAATAGGCAGGCGCATAACCTGTGGAACTATGGATAGTATTATTATAAGCATGAACGAGTTCCGGCAGATTTCCTACCCACTGGCTCTGCCTAACTGATTCTAGGGAGCGGAGCATGTTCAATAGGGTCTGATTGAAACGTTCTACACTACCATTCCCTGCAGGGTGGTAAGGTGTCGTACGGCTTTTGGCTATACCATAGGTATCACAAAGCTGTTTCATTAATGCAGATTCGAAATTAGACCCACGGTCGGAGTGGAGTCGGCCTGGGCAACCAAACGGCTGTATCACATACTTCCACAAAGCCTTTACTGTAGTCTCTGCTGTTTGGTTTATTGTAGGGATAGCCCAAGCGAACCGCGTAAACAGATCAGTCACCACAAGTATGTTTTGATAAGTGTCAGTTGGTCGGCCTAAGGACAGAAAATCCATGCCTACAACCTCCAAAGGGTATGAGACTGAAATAGGGTGCAGTGGAGCCCTAGGTTCTACCCTCTCCTTTTGTAGACTACAGGGGACACAACCCAGATGAAACTGACGTACCTGCACTTCCATGTTAACCCAGTAGAACCGCTGCCGTATCCGAGAGAGGGTTCGATCTACCCCCGCATGGGCAGCAGCCTCATGGATCTTCCGCCACACCTCATGGCACCTGGAACTAGGACACACAACTTGATGACGAGTCTCCTGGGTATATTCGTCCGACACTTTACGGCACAATACTCCGTCTTTAATGAAAAGTCTTTTTTGCTGCTGTAGGAGTCGCCGCACACCATGCGCCAATGCCTGACGTTCTGACTTTGTAGGCGCGACCTGAGCTTCCAGAAGTTGTTTTACCACTTGAATATCCGGATCGTGAACTTGTGCTTCTGCCCAGTCACTCCCCTCTACCTCACAGGTCAATTCAATGGCTGCTGAAGTGACTCCACGCTCTGATCCAGCCCCCTCCAGGTGCTCTGCTGGGACAGTGGGGAGTCGAGAAAGGGCATCAGCATTAATATTGCTCTTACCCGAACGATACTTGATCTCGTAGTCGAAAGAGGCCAGCTGGGCAACCCAACGTTGTTCTACTGCGCCCAAGCGAGCAGTCTGTAAATGGGCCACAGGGTTATTATCAGTATACACAACGAATCGTGCACCAGTCAGATAGTCTTTAAACTTTTCGGTAACCGCCCACTTAAGGGCTAACAGCTCCAACTTAAAAGAACTATAGTTTGCGTCATTCCGTTCCGTGTGGTGTAAACTTCTGCTGGCGTACGCTATTACCCTTTCTTGGCCCTCTTGAACCTGCGCCAGAACGGCTCCCAGCCCGCGGCCACTGGCATCTGTATACACAATAAAGGGAAGAGAGTAATCTGCGTATGCCAAAACAGGTGCCTGCGTTAAAGCTGCTTTGAGGGCCTCAAATGCCGTTTGACATTCTGGGGACCACTGTACTTTACGACGGTCTGTTCTCTTGTTCACAGGGACCCCTGTCAATAATGCATTTAAAGGGCGTGCGATTTGAGCAAAACCGGACACAAAACGTCTGTAGTCACCAGCCAGGCCCAAAAAGGATCTGACCTGTCTGATGGTATCAGGGACCGGCCAATCCATCACCGCAGAAATCTTATCCGGGTCTGGTCTTACACCATACTTATCCACTACATGCCCCAGAAATTTCACCTCTTGTTGCAGGAACTCGCACTTGTTCGGCTGCAACTTCAGCCCATGACGCCACAGCCTCTGAAACACTTCATCTAGATGCTGTAAATGAGACGAAAAGTCAGGTGAATAAATGATAATGTCGTCTAAGTACACCAATAAAGACTCGGCAATCTGTCCACTCAAACAGTGCTGCATCAGGCGCTGAAATGTAGCGGGTGCATTGCACAGACCAAACGGCATCCGCTCGAACTCAAACAACCCAACTGGGGTCGTAAAAGCAGTCTTTTCTCTGTCCGTCGGGTCCATTTGGACCTGCCAGTATCCACTGGCTAAGTCCAGGGTGGAAAACCACTTCGCTCGAGTAAGGCTTGTCAATGTCTCTTCTATTCGTGGCAAGGGGAAAGCATCTTTATGCGTCACCGCATTCAATTTTCTGTAGTCCACACAGAACCTCCAGGCGCCATCCTTTTTTCTCACCAAAACAATGGGTGCAGCCCATGGGCTACAGCTTTCCCGGATAACTCCCTTTGCCATCATATCTACCAAGAGACTCCTCATTTCCTTATACATTGCGGGGGGCAAAGGACGATACCTCTCTCTAATGGGAGCTGCATCACCTGTGGGGATACAATGATGCACCAGGTCAGTCCTCCCGAAATCTTCGTCATCTTTAGAGAACACCTTCTCCCATTTAAGCAATAAAGCACGTAGCTCGCCCTGTTGCAGTTCAGACAGGTCAGGTCTTTCAATCAGTTTATTCATCTCCTCAGGTAATCTCTCCTCCTCTGTGGGGGCGCCACTATCGACCAGAGCCACCTCCACCACACCGTCCGTCCCAAGGGACAGGCTCAGGTCCTGTGAGCCATGTACGTCAGCTTCATCCACGCAGGATAGCTTTCCCAGTTTCTGGTAACGACCTATAAAAAGAGGATAGGGGTGTGGGTTACAGATCCTCACTGGCACTCTCCCGGCCCTTACCATGACAAGGGTTCTCGCCACCCCCACATCAGGGGTTTCAGGCAGTGCCTCCACCAAGGCACAATAATCTGTTCCTTGCGGACCCGTCTGAGTCCGGCCCCACACCATTATTTCACTCCTCGGGGGAACTTTAATTTTGCATCGGCCAGCTAGCCGTACATACCCCACCATTCCGTCCTCCACTGTACTTGCTTCTATCCGTCTGCATGTTGCGAAGGCAGTCCTCCAGGCCTGCTGATTCGTTAACTGCTGTGGGGCAGGAGTAGTCTTTTCCGGCCACTTAATTACATTCCAACAGGCAGTCACAACATTCATACCAATAATCAGTGGGTGAGTGCAATGGTCATCTTTTACCACCACAACCCCGCGTCCAGGAACCTTAACACCTTCTATTTCCATGTCCAGGACAGCATAGGTGGTATAGGGAATTTCCAGACCATTGGCGGCTCTCAGCCTAAAGGCGGTTGGAGTTTTCTCAAGCCTAGCCTGGGAAAAATACTCATTAAACAGACTCTCCTGTATCAAAGTCACTTGTGACCCGGTATCCAACAAGCCTTGAAGCTCCACCCCTTCGATCACTATCTTCACTGTTGGACACTGCCCAATAAATGTTTCTGTGGCCCTTAATTCCTTAGGTGAACCAAAAAACCCCGCCCCTCGGACCTCAGCAGCAGGGTCATCTAGTTTAAACTTGGCTGGGAAGACATGGAGGTCTGGCAAAACCTAGCTATATGTCCTGCTTGTTTACACCTCCGACAGATAGGCCGACCTTGTGCATCCCAGCTAGCATTTGATTGTCGCGGTCTTCTCCTAAACTGAGGTGCAGGCGGAAGAGTAGCTACAGCTGGCTGAGTGGAGCCTCTAATTTCCCTTACTAGCTCTTGTGCCAATCCTTTAATTTGTGCCTTAACATCCTCCAGTATCTCCTGTTTTAACACCTGCCTCCAATCTTCTTTCTGTTCAACTTTAAAAGGAGCATGAGACTTATTTACAGACAGGCAGGTTACCTCAGACTGGGGCTGTACATGTTCTGAGTCTAGGAGCAGTGCCTCCTGGCGTATGGCAGCAAAATCTTGGTCTGGATTACGCCGCACATAAACCTTCAGTGCCTGACTTACAGGGCCCTCCCGCAATCCTAGCAACAATTGATCTCGCAGGGCTGCATCAGAGGGGACATTATCTGGATCATGCTTTCGCAACCTACAGTATAATTCTCTTAACCGCAAGATAAATGAAGATACGGTTTCACTTGAGTTCTGAGTGCAACTAAAAAACTGTGACCTAAGAACTGGGGTGGGGACACGATCACCATATAAGGAGTCTAAAAAAGAAAAGATTTTTTGTACTTGGTCTCTTTCACTGGTTTCAAGAACACTGACCTGACGTTTAGCCTCACCTGCTAGCGCTCCCAACACAATAGCAACTTTCCTCACTTCAGGCAAGTCCTGAGATCCCAGCAGCCCCCGCATCTGCTCCTTCCACTCCTGATATTGCACATCCTGATCAGGCCCTTTAAACTTCGGCAGCCACGGGGCTCCGGGATACACAGGCATCATCATATTTGCTATTCCCCTGGCTAACCCAACTGCTCTTGGCTCCGTATCCTATGTCGACAACGCCAATTATGTAACGGAGCGGAAAGGCTGATTTTATTTCCACGTTGTTTTTGTGTTTTTAAAAGGAAGGAGACCTTCCTAAAAACGGGCAGAGCAGTGGAGCCGCCAAGGGAAACACACAATTTAAACTGTAAGATTAAAAATATAATTTATTATATTTAAATAGTTAAAAATGTAAGATAAATTAAAACAACCTTGGCCAAGGGATAACACAATAAAAAGCAATAAAACACAACGTTAAAAGTCCAGTGGCATCCGCCACGATATAAAAGTCACAAAGAACTAAAAAAGTCCAGCGAAGTGATGTAAAAGGGAAACCCAGCGGAGTCCTCGCCTTCCTCCCCGCATTCCGCGTCCTGGTACGCTGAAGAAAGGGAGGGAGCGGCAGTCACTATTCTTGTCGGCAATTTTCATTCAATAAAAGGGGCTAAGTCTAAGACTTACCCCGGGGGGGCAGAGCTCTCAACTCCGCCCGCCGCTTCTTTAAACTGCAAGTCGGCACCAGCTGTCTCGCCGCCTCTGCTCTCCCGCAGTGCACAAGCTGGGCTCTCGTTACTACTGCCGTCCGCCTGTTCGCTCCGCGTCCCTAGTCGCTGGTGCTGTCCGTCCTGTCGAACGCCAAGCTCCAACCCTCTTATGTGTCACTCAGCACTCTGTAAATTACACTGCCTTTCCTCTCAGGTGTGTCCAATTAGTAAAAATGGGGAAAGGCGGAGTCTCTCCAGGACAATTTGACGGTATAACCAAAACATGCAATCTAAATAAAACACTGCACAAAATATAACCAGTACATGCAATATAAAAATATAAATAAGTACACTTCACATTAAAATACAGCACAGTAAAACAACATCCGTCCTTCCCTGGATGACAGAAGCATTGTGTTTAGCACACTTTCAACTGTGGCTTTTTTGGTGGAAAATGTATACTTAAAGTAGCATTTAATCTGAAGTTTTACAGTAAATATAAAACTTTTTTATGCAGTTGAGCACACATAAAATGATGTCTTCCTATTTTACCTTTTGATGTTTCAAAAGAACAAAAAAAGTTTTCATAGTTCACAGAATCAAATAAGGAGAGAGGTTTCATTACTTATCCAAACCTTTAAAGAGAACAGATTGAGACTTTTCTTAGTCTTACTGTTAATAAGATCAGTGCTACATCAGCATCAATCAATCAAAATACACTCACAATCATGAGGCCAATGTAGGCAGAGTATTTAGTTTTAAGTACAAGAATAGAGCATTTATAATAATAAAGTAATGCAAAAATTATTGTTTCAGCAGCTTCACTTGATATAGAAGAAGAATTGATGGAGTGACTGATAATACGGCATAACAGTTGTTGACAGACTTACTAAGTAGAACTGCATCTCAACAGGACTAATCACTTTTAGTCCAGACAGCTGGTTTACCAAAAAGGATTAAAGACCAGAAAGGAGGAGGTAGCCTGAGGTCTCCGTCCACCCCTGACCTTGGACTTGAGCTAAAAGGATGCTCAAATCTCAAAGCACTAAGGCAGCAAGGTCAAAACCAGGGCTCCATAGACAACTAAGAGACCAAGTGGTTTGCCCGATAAATATTGGACATTGTTATTTCATTAGGCTGCATAGTATGTAAGTATCATAATTACCATATTTAGGGTAAAACTAAAAGAAAAATATTGCTGGAAAAAATCATGTTAAATTACACAACACTATAAAAAATATTAATTTCTTCTATCTTGAGTGCACACTGTTAGGCTTGAAGTCCACTGAAGGCATGTAAAAAAGGGCTAATAGGTATCTTAATTATGTTTTCTTTACTATCCAATACCCCAAAATGATAGGTTTGGCACAGGCAGGTTACACATATTCATACATCTGTCCTTAGATCACTAGAGTTTGTGTTGTTCTTAACATTACTAGAAGACACTAAGAACAAACAATGTGGCTTCAACTGATTAGCAAAACTTCAATTAAATAGCTAACTAGAAAATGTTGCTTAGATCTATTGTGCTGATTTACTCTCCTCCAGCAAAATCACCAACCACCAGAGTAATCTGCAGCAAGTATAATGCAACAGAACTAAATCTGCAACCATTAAAATCAAATGGGGGATCTCTGGTTGTAAAGAGAAAGACAGCATTTAAAACCCAAACATGTTAAAAGGGATTAAGTGATTTGGAAACCTGAAGGGTAATGGTGATCTGAACCATACACACATAAACCCAGAGAGATTCCAGCTCCCCAGGAGAGGGCAGTTGGATGGCTGTACTGTCCTGACAGTAATCCTCAGATTAACTGATTGTGGGCCTCCACCAGCCAGCCAACTGGAACTAAAGCAGAAATGTATGCAAACCTGAACATGTGGGTCAATCAGCCAAAGGGACAGCTAGCCAAACAGACAGTCATTTAAGAAGACAGACAGTCCACCAACCAGCCAACCAGCTTAGTTGCACCACTGTGTGTTTTCAGCTCTTGAATCCCTCTTTCACTCTGTAGCCTCATTAGTTTTGCTCTCACAATCTCTATTTGGAAGATGCATGCTTATAAAGACAAATTGGTTTTTTTGTTTGATAATTGTGATTTTGCCACACAAAACCTTCATCTTACATATATGTTTGTGTTATTTCATAGCCAGATAGTAAAACACATGCAATGCTTAGTGTGTAACTTTGAAAAATAATATCTTTAAATATATACCTATGTATTTGATTTTATTTAAAGTGAAATGAATCAAATCAGTATTTTGTTTATAATCAGAAATTAGAAATAACCTACAAAGGAGAACAAAGGTTTTCAGCAGCCCTCATTCCTTTGCTCCAGTGGCTAATGCAAGTTAGTGTGGCAACAACAATTCTACTAATTAAAGCATTAATATGGCTACATGATTATCTTAAACAGCTGATCTTTACTTACAGATGCAGAGCAAAATGTGAAATCAGGCCTGATTTTAGACATCTAACAAAACAAAAAAAAAAAACCCAGTGAAAAAAAGTTTACTTCGACATCATTCAGCCTACTGTGAAATACCAACTCATTTTTTTGGTTTTAATGATATTATTGTTATTATTATTTTAGGACTCATTCCTGCTGTGCAGTATTTTTGTTTGGGAAAAATAAAAGCTGTTCCAATGACAGAAGTTGCCATTAAAAAAAGAAAACACAGCTTTCATATTGCAGTGTGTAGTACTCCCTTCACAAACTAGTAATTTGGCTCTTATGGGAACTATAATCAAAACTATGAGACTCAGACTACAGTCTGATGTACTTGGCTCCATGCTTTCTTGGTGTCTCCTATTTCTCTTCTTCCTCTTAGGGATCATTTTGATACCCAGTGGAGGGAATCTTGTTTATTTATTGTTTGGCAATTTACACATTATGTAATTTGGTAAGTACAACACATAAATAATGCAATTTAGAAGAATATATTTTGTGACCTCGCACCAATTCATTGAAATTCATTCCACTGACTGAACCCTTCAGAGATCATCTCCTATTTTAACTCGCCTTTAGTTGCCTTAAGTTCAGACAGTGTTGCATACTCCACTGCAGACTTCATCAGCCTGGCAATTCAGTAGTTAAATAACTGCCAACAAAAGTGACTGAAAGAGTGAATTCACAGGACTGGGAGCTGTACTCATGTTGCCGTGGCAATGGAGTCCTCTCCATCGCCATGCTCTCCACCAACTCTGTCTCCACGGTTACGTCCTGTCAGGCACTGAGTGGGGGGAGGCAGGGGTTGGTCAGGAATAATAATGGCAAAGAGGCACATGAGGGGGAAAGGTTTAACAATAACACAGAGTACACATTCACTGCCCAAGAATATTTTCTAAACTCTGGACAGAATATAAGAGAAATTATGAGGAGCTTAAAAAAGTTACTCAGGAGTTCAAAAATGTTACTGTGAAATAAGGTAACACAGAGTCATTGTTTTTATTGTATACAGACTGATTGTAGTCTACTCTCAAAGGCTCAATCTGAGCCAGGAAAAACCCAGATTGAAAAAAAAAGTGCTGTGAATCTTTAGCAGAGGTGTAATCAACATTGGAGGAGGGAGGAAAAGGGACAAAAGAGTTGGGAGGGTGGTGAGAAGAAGAGAGGGGCAAATGCTTGAAGTGGAGGCTGAGAAACAAGAGGAGTTTCTGGAAAGTTTGAACAAGAGAAGAATAAAATCATGGGCTAATGGTGGGAGGGAGTATGAAGGTCATCCGGGCTTAGCCGTCGTTCCTGCGCCCCTCCTGCAGAGATGAACTAGCCAGCACAAGTTTAAGTGTCACTTTCAAGTTAGCCACTCTTAAAAGTTGCAGCTCAGCTTCTTTTTTATTTCATTAACTGCAACAGCTAGTACTCTATTAACCTGCCTGTGAAAACAAGGACAATAGAGTCAATGGAACTTTTGAATAAAGGGTTTTATTTAATAGAAAAATAATCATTAAAAGGAAATCAAGATTTTCTCTTACATGTAACAAGACAAGTCATCTGGTGCTATTCCATTCTGAAGCAGCAGCTCAACATGCCATCATTCATGCGCATTTTACCCAGGGTAGATACATTTCTCTTACAGTACATTTTTACTGTACATGTTTTATAATTCGGTGTTCTTTTAAGGGTATTAAATTTAAAGCATGCGTTTCAATAGAAGAATAAACTACTGGTTTATGCAACATTAAGGAATGGATAATGTGACAGGTTTAGTCTTGTATAGTCAGAATTTGTCAGACAATCAAAAAGTTTAACAAAATAAATTTAAAAAACCCCAAAAAAAACATAATTTTCAAACTTTTAAATCTTATGTTAATCTTGTGATTTTATTAATGAAAGTTGTGACTAAACTGAATGTCTTTAATGTTCCTGTATGGAGCAATTTGTATAGTTTATGCAATTAAAGTTTTTTTTGGTGACCTGGTACACTAACATATACATCAAAACCAGATTTGACTAATCAGTTGTAGCTAATAGAAGAATATAAACGTAAGCCAACAAAAGCTGGATTTACATCTCCATAAGACTACAGCTGAATCTTTTTCCTCATTTACAGCAGAGCTGTCCTTCTTTAGATCTAAAGGATTTCATTTAAATTTTCCTCTGAAATATTTCAAGTATGCATGATTAATCAACACAATAAACTCAAGTGATGGGTGACATTTGGCAGCATTTAATCCAAAGTTTGGCTGTAATCGATTAGTGCAAGGACTACATGGAATAAACTTGCATGATGGAGCTAGGAGCTACAATTAACGTCCTCCACCCTCTCAGAATAAACACACAGACGAGTTTGAGGGTTTTTTTTGTTCTTAGAGACTACAGACATGAGACACCAGCAATTCAGTATCATCATTATGTATGAATGACTGTATTTTCTGTATTGTCAGTCATTTATCTACTATCACCTTTTGGTCCTGACCCCATCTGCATATGTTTGCAGATTTATACAATTAAATAGGTGAAAAAAATATCCCTAAAAAAAAGTTATCCCTGCATTTCTTTAGGGAAATATATAAATATATGTTAAGCAGCATAGGCATTATATGGTGCTTCCCTTTTTCTGACTTCATTCATCTAGTTTGCAAAATGTAATACTTCAGAATATTATTATCAAAATTCAATATTGATAAATCATTTAAAATATGCTATACTATGACTTTAATCAGTGCACTGAATTTCCCCTTTTTTTTTTTTTTTAAATATAATATGTCTGAAATCATAAAAACACTGAAGTCTTATTGGCTCCTGAGAAAAATCACTCAAAGACCCTTCATGTGGATGTCCGTTCATCTCCCGTTACACATCTGGAGTAGGACAGCTGGTCCAGAAAGAGCACAGAACACACCTGGCTGACCTTACATATTCCATCACAGATGATGCTGTCGTTGTAGCTGACCATGAAGTGGTTAAAATACTTATCAAAGCTTTTTGTCTGCGGCAGCATAAAACTCAGGCCCAGCTGGAGTAAACTTTGCGGCTGCAGGTCAGTCAGTCCAAAAGCCTCAGTCATGATATATTCAAGCGTCCAGTCTGATCTTTGTTTCTCATTGGCTTCCGTCAGATTCAAATAGTACTGCCAGATATCCTTCAGAGAGAAAGAGAAAGGCACCAAAAAAGGGAGCGAAAGAGAAGAAAGAAAAAAGTCTTTGAGTCTTTTTGAATGCCACAAACAGTTTTTTGTGTGCTGATTGACACCGTGATAAATCATTAAGAAGGACTTCGGCTTCTGTTTTTGAGCAATGAGATAAAAGTTAGAGTAGGTGTTAGAGCGCGGGACTTTTGTAGTTTGACCTAAATTTGTCATCTGCTTTCCAGCTTGAACAGTTTTCAGCTTTCTTTTGCATTCCTACACTCTTTCCTTTTAAGTTTTTATGCTTTAATTGTGAAACTCCCCGGGATTTCACTGGTCCCCAAAATAGCAAGTCCTTTTCCCAACTGTACCACTGATCTGTCCAACCTGTCACAGCCAATCTGTTAGTTTAAGAGATGTATTGCTCATGTAACAAATGATTTTACGATTGTTACCGCTGCCTTTAGGTGTTCAGTTGATGGTTTCCAGAATATCAGATGGACATTTTTGTTTTTTGCCTTTAATGGTTTACACCAGGGGTGTCGAACTCCAGGCCTCGAGGGCCGGTGTCCCGCAGGTTTTAGATATCACCATGTTTCAACACACCTGAATCAAATTATTAGTTCATTAACAGGCTTCTGGAGAACTTCAAGACATGTTGAGGTGATAATTTAGCCATTTAAATCAGCTGTGTTGGATCAAGGACACATCTAAAACATGCAGGACACCGGCCCTCGAGGCCTGGAGTTCGACACCTGTGGTTTACACAATGACTTTTTTTAATTATATGAATGGGAAATGTTATTGCTACAATATGCAGTGACAGAATACTTTGTTTTTTCTGACTGCTGACGGCCTTTTCCTGTTCTTTGTTTTAAAACCTCCAAACGTCTTTGCACATTTATTTAATGACTAGAACGCCAATAAAAAAAATCTAAGGTCCAAGATGAACCTTGGTTGGTCTGCAAATAATGTATATTTATTGAATATATATCAGCAGCATTTCTGGCAGTTAAACTGATGGTGGCCCAACCCTTCTATAAGTTTTACCACATCCATCATTACTAAACATCACTAAACCACACTTTCATGGGTGACTAACTGCCATGATTTTGTAATAATGTGCACAACAATCTTTTATCACATAAAGATGTTTGCATACGTCTTTGCTCGTTTTATATTTAAACCATTTTAAAAACCAAGGCATTTGCTCAATCTGAACAATAATAAGATATTGAGTTATGAGCAGATAGTAGGACCAGAGCTCCTTACCAGCATAGTGTAATCCTTGTTGTTGTACAAGTACATGCGGAAAGATGGGTTATTGGAGTAGAGCTCCGCAAGATTTTTGATCGGTGTAACAGCCGGTGACACAAATAGAGAATTCACAGGTTGACCTACAGAAAAAGAGAAAAGAGAAAAACAAAATAGGAAAATTTCGGTGATTCCTTTCCTTAATTAAGGAAGTTAGCAGATTGTCTGTCTTTTCACGTTTTATCTAGAGAGGAAGTTTGCTTGCTCACAACTGGTTTGCGATACATTTTTAAAAATGACAAGTGCTTAAAAACAAAAAGGTGATACCGCACTTGGAAGAAACATATTAAACTCCATTATTAAAGAAACTGATTGATATTTTCTCACACCTTGTTTGTCCAGCAGCACCATGATGCTGTCTCTGTGAGTGTGTCCATAGAAATGTCCTGCAATCACATGACTGTACTTCCTAAAGATGGTGACCAGCCTCTCGTTATAGTTCTCTCTTATAGCTGTGATGTTTCTGGCAAAGGGCAGGAACCCGACTGGCACATGGCCTATGATGTACACCTACAGAGAAAAGTAAGGCATATTTAACCACAGATATATTTAACCATCCGGCATCTTTCATATAGATCAATATGATGATCACTATGGTGATTAATATGACAAAAAAATGTTTGCAGTAGAAACTTGTAAACCTTTTCGCGATTCTCAGCAGCTTTCTCCAAAGTTTTTTCCAGCCACTCAAACTGCCCCGCAGGGTCTGTCATGTTCTGTGTGACATTATTGGGACTATAGTAAAGGATCGTATTGAGACTAACAACCCGCAAACCAGGCTTAGCAAGCTGTGAATAGAAACCACCTGCAAAAACAGAACAAGGAACAAAATGAAGGCTACACCTAACGTCATGCCACACACTGAGCTTTTGAAAAACATGCTTTATGCATGGCTTTATTCCAGTTTTACAGAATCAACTGCACATGCTCACTGCACAGATTGTTTCACAAATCAAACAAAGGTTTGCTTGAGAGAAGTCCACTACATTCACATTTTCTGAGCAATTACCCAAAAAAGCTTGACTGATTCATCATCAAACCTTTACATACACCGTGTTGCACTTTACATTAACTTCCTGAATTGCAACACTTGCTGGATCAAAGGGTATTCATCAGCACATGCCAAAGGTCAGTGGTTTTCTAACTTCCTCATTTCTTCATGTGGGAACTTTACAGTTCTCAGAAGTTTGGGCTGATATATACCCTGTACCTACCCATTTAGAAGTCAGGCTACATTAAATGTACAGCAGTAAGAGTTGAAGCTTTAAAATGCAGAGAAAAGTTTTGAATTTGTTGGTCTGACATGTGGTGACTGATGTACCTTGTGAGAGTGTTAGCAGAGCGTCATCATGCAGCCAGAGTTTCCAGAACTGGGCAGCAGCTTTGTAGATGGCATTAGTGGAGGTTGGCATCTGGTCCTAAGAACAATGATGAGCAATGATACATTGTTATTCCAAAAGTAGGTTATTAAAAATGTGAAATGCAACCTGACATCTCACATATACGTCAGCTGGTATCACCCACTGTTATTACTGGGGCTATATGCATGTAATTCTTGTACCACAGTGTTTCTGTTAAATTAAATGGAGCCTTATTGTAAAATAAACCCTTGAAAACTGAAAATACTGATGGATGTTACCCAACCACATAAATGAGTTAAAGCATGCTCATAGTCTGTATAAGAAAACTTCCCTCATTTACTTCTGCAAAAAAAATGGGAGCATAAACTAAAATGCTTCATACAGCAACTCATTTTTAAGTTACACTTTCATTTTATCCCCAGAACCTGATGCATCAGACGAACATTAGTGGAGCAAAAATCATCACTGCTCTCCGTGTAAAGCTTGAGATACTGCTTGCTGTCTACTTGTATAAAGTCACCTGAGGCCAGTAGTCATGATTTCCAACTGCAGGGTAGACTGTCAGGTTGGGGAAGTGCTGTCTGATGGTCTGGGTCATGTTACTGATGACCTGGATGACTATGTCTGTAGAGAGCTCATCTAGAGGGACGTGAGGTGGGCTGTCACTGAAAGGGGAAAATAAAATCCAGTTATTTCACTTTATTTGCAGTGAAATGCAGACAAAGTAAAATAAGACATCTAGACACATGGTGATCCCAACATTTGGTTGCTTAAATTATCTGAATGAATGGTGATCAACCTTTGCTTTTTAACTTTTTTTAAAATGCTACTTAAAAAAAATACAGAGCAACTGAATGATCAGTCATGATAGCAGAATATTTAAAATGAGATCAGGTCATTGATTTCCTACTGATTTAGTCTTAATCTACTGTCTACTGACGTTATCTATTTCTAATCGTAGTTTTCCTGACAGCAGTGACAAAACTATGATATTAGAACTCCTCAAAAAGGAAAAATTAAGGTAGAGAAAACAATTCAGTATTTGTCTGTTATTAAAAAACAACATGGCTTGTGTTGTTTTGGCTTATTACAATAAAATGCTTCAGTAATGAAGATTAAAATGTGAGAACAGTAACTGCAGTGAGTTAAAGTCACTGGGAGCAGCTCAGTCATCATTTCTTCAGCAGAAATCTGGAAAACCCACCAACTTCCTAACAGGACTAAATTCCATCTACATAACATTGGAATATGTTCCAAGCATGCTTGGCTTGTCCAATATTGCAAACATGTTGTAAATTCCTCTGTACAATGGATTCCCCATTAAGTGAAATGGCAAACTTGTGCTGCAAAGCCCAATAACAACAGCATAAAGCACAAATCTGCTTGCACAGTAACTTAATCCTCCACCCCAGGGAGTCTTTTTAAGTTTTAAGTGCCAAGCCGTTCTCTTAAGCACGTTTAATAAGCCTATGAATTCCTGGCTTAGCTGATTAGCTGCAGATTATTAAAAAGGTGCATGAGTGCAATTCTGCTGACACTGACGCTTACAACTACGCTTACTTATCCTGTGTCACTATCGCAGTGTAGTGGACATTGGTTCACTCTAATTATTTTAACCTCTTATAAAGCATGCAGAGCTCCCTTTAATGCTACTTTTCACAGTGAGTAGATAACTTCTGCTCATCTCTCAGACCTGGAGCTTCAGTGCTTGACTGGGATTGCATGATTTTATTCAGTACTATTTCAGTAGGCACTCTGAAATAATTGCACTTATTTATTTATTCATGAGAAAATAAAATTGTAAGATTCAGCATTTTAGCTCAAGTGACAATCAAACTTCATTAAACATCTATTAAAAAGTAATTGCCATGTTTCTGTTTTCACACCCGGAAACGCTCCAATATACCTTTTTTTTTTTTTTTTTTTTTTTTGCTCCAATATACCTGAATTAAAACAATTCTGCAAAGCGGGGAGGGCCAAAATTCCTCCTCTGTGATGTGAAAGGCTTATTGCCACTTATGACAAACATCTGACTGCAGTTCTTGCAGTAAAGGCATAACCAGTTATTAGGTCATCTTTGTTTCCCTTAATTAATGAAATCATCATTTAAAAAACTGCATTTTGTGTTTACTCAGGTTATTTGTGTCTAATGTGACAAATGCGCCAAAAATAAAATCAGGAAGAGGGCAAACACTTTTCACAGCACTCTATTCTGATCACGTGATGGATGAGGCCCATGTGGTGCTCACAAAAAAACCCACAAAAGGAAAACAAATTGTGGGTTTTTCTAATGAGATGTGAGCCAGATAACATCTCAGGAAGTGATACTTTTCCTGTTGAGTCGCATGAAGGCATCTATGGTTGGTGTATTTCTTACAGAAAAACTTTTGACAATGGAAATTCTGAACTAATCACAAACATAATGATGTCACCTCTTTAACTCTCCAAACCACTACTAGGTACTGGTGACAAGTCAAAGAAGATTAAAAAAATAAACTTAAACATTAAAATCTCTATTAATTCTGATGGTGTACAACTTAGCATGATGTGACTTTAGAGAAAAAAAAGGACAAACAGATCTCGGCAGAATGTTTATCAAACTTAGCCTCGAACACCTGTAGCAAGGTAGTTCTTGCTACAGGTTCATGTAACTGATATGAACAACCGATATGATTTTAATGATATCAATACTATTATCAATCCTATTTAATAGTTCTGATTCGTTTTAACTAATTTCTATATATATTTGGGACAGGAAAATCCCTGAGCATGGCTGAGTTGTGCAAAAGGGTTTACTGTCACAAATTTGTCACTGTTTTGCAATGTGTCATAAAAACATCTCAGGTTTGAGGAACAGGACTGATAATCGACTGTGTTGACTGGAACTAGTGGTTAAACTGGAAATGGTTCCTGTAGCCTCGAGCTCCTAACTATATAAGAGGTGAAGACTAACTTACTGTTAAGAACATGTAGTTCTAACATGACACCACCACCACTTTTTGTTGGGGTTTCCAAAGCTGTGGCTTTAAAAGAGATTGTTCACAAGCGGAGTGTTTTAAATGTATAATTACATGAAACTCAGTATCTGCGAGCACGCTGCAAACTGAATATATCAAGGTTGATACACTGGGTGATTTTGATGAATAAACAGACTGCAGTAACGCTCTAAAATTCACATTTTACAATTATAGAAAGATTTCTATATAAATATGATCAAATATATTTTTCCCTGAGTCTGAGTTTCCATAAAGAGAGTACTGTTGTCTTCATACTCTTAGATACTCTGAACTAAACTTACGGTAATGTTAAGTAGTAAAATGTTATAATCAGTCTTAATTTTATGTGTCAAGAACAGCTGAAGCTAAAAATGTCTTTAGTTTTGCAACTATTTGAAAATGAATCAAGATATGGGATGAACTGAAATCTTGAATTGGTAATGGCACTATATACACGAGCTGTTACAACATCTGAGAAAGAAAATATGGGCCATATAAAATTGTGATCTACCTCGAACGTCTCTGTTTTTACTATTACTAATATAACAGTAAAAAAATTCTTCTAACAAACATCCTCAATCTTTGAGCCCAAAAAGTACAGATCACATACTTTCACACAGAAGTACATGACTGCTGCTGCACTGTAGGATGGGGATGTGAAACCAATCCAAAAACACTTCTATGGTTTCTATAATCTGTAAATCACAAGTCTGAAAAAAAAGAATCTGTGTTAACCCACAATTTGCATGAAGGCAACACAGCAAAGCCTTTTAAAGCTAAAATAAAGACTCTCTCTCCCTCATCAGAGTACCAACCCAGTCCAAATGATGAAGTCCTCTGGCTGTGTGAGCGATGCCATGTTAGTGAAGGCGGACTCAATGAGGCGGAAAGGTGAGTCGCACAGGAAGTCTCCATACAGGCCGGGATTGGTGGCAGGAACTCCTTTGGAGGAATAACAAACCTTCTTGGGGTCTGGGGTCAGGTGGTAGGAGGGGTCCAGGTGGAGGTCTGTGATGTGCCAAAACCTCCCTGGACAGATGAAGTGATTGTGAATGACAAAAACAGAAATTAGAATGGAACCAAATTAAAAATCTGTTTGATTTTTAAAGTTATTTTATTTTATTTTTTTATGAAAATGTAAATGCAAGAAATAATTTAAACCACTTGATTTAATTGAGAAGAATAATAAGCCCATCCAATACTAGAATTACAGACTAGCATTTCTTTCCCTGTCAGCGTCAGTGACTATTTTATTTTGATTTGTGAGCTCAATGTATCTGAGGTCATAGTTACAAGGCTTATATATACTGTATATTAACTTAATAGCAGTCTTCAATTGTAAAGTTTTCACCAAATATATATAATATATAACTTTAACTGCAAATATTCACCCTAAATTCAAACCCACCATGTCTTGTGTCTAAATGAAAGATAAGAAAATTCCCACCTTTATATTTCATGTTTTCTATTTTGTTGCATGAATTCTATCAGAGAGAAAAAAGCTGTGCGTTGCACAGTTCAGAGGACTATAAGTTTTTGAGTCCCTGGAGAGTAACACAAGATATAAATAGTGCAAAGTCGCTAACGGTGGAGGTTTTCGGGGCTCTCGCTCACCTGTGCTCGCCAGGTAACGTCTTCCAGTCGGTGCCGCAGTAAGCGGAGCCGCGCTGTAACACAGCAGCAGAAAACACAAACGCAACATCTTCAGAGCGTTAAAACCGACGGCACAGGGAAACACATAGCTTATATACACAAGCTAGCTGTCAGATGTTACTGCCCCTATCCCGAAGTAAACAGGAAGCAAAGCGACTGAATGGTCACGTGACTTCCGTGTTTTAAGACGCAGGGGAAGGAACTTATGAAAATGAAAGTCAAGTTCCTGGAGGATTTGTGCTTGTATAGTTATGTAAGTACATTTACTCAGGGGCGAATCTAGAGAAATTTTCTTAGGGTGGCATGAGGGTGGCAAAGACATCAAATGGGGTGGCAAAATCAAAGCCTTTTTTTTTTTCAAACACCTATGCAGGTGGTTACATGTGGTTAAAATAATTCAAATGCAGTAAGTATACACGTTTTTCATATAAATATAGTCTATAACTTAATTATTGTCTGTAGCTCACATAATTATACACTTTAGTTACACAAAACATGTGAGTTTTGATCTTATGTACTGTATAGCCTGTATATTAAATATGTAGCCCAATAAATATAAAATCCAGAAAGCTACACAACATGGGACGGTTCATTTACAAACACAAGTCTAAATTAAGTTTCCCACTGCTTTTTGTTAGAAAAAAATCATTGTTACATGCTTAAATTACACAAAATGTCAGAAATCTGCACTGTCTTGAACAAAAATTGAAACCTAATTTTTCATGATTTGTTGGATTAACCCTCTGAGGTCTGAAATACAACCGGCCACTTTTGACTCCTTTTGAGTTTACGTTTGTATTTCACCCTCAAATTGTTTCATTTTATTTTTCCCCCTTGCCTTGTTTGGTATCATTCTTTTCAGCTCAACTGAATTTAGTTGTTTTGTTTTTTCACTGACATACTGCATTAGTATTACTGATCTGAAATCACACAGAGAACTTAAAATCCTAGTAGTATTTTTTTTACTGTAAAAAAAACACAGACATGTTGAGTCAATTTTTATAACTTGAAATGCAAATATAAATTGTACATTTTGTAAACATATACAACTATTTATCTAAAAATGCAGCCAATACACCTGCCGTTTTTTCCCATTTTGTACAACCATTTAAAAACATTACTAAAACTAAAGTGAGAGAACAATCAGGTGTTGCAATAAGATGCCCCACAAATGATGTGTGCCAGTAAAAAAAAAAGTTTGTTCACCAAAAGACAGAGGAGAACAGCACAGGGATAAACCTACAGGCCTGACAGCAGGAGGTGTATCACTCCGCTGGTTTTCTACTTAGTGACAGTGTTTACATTGCAAATGTGCCTTTGTGACATTCATTAGTGCCCTCAGTGACACACAAAACAAAACAACGACTACACAACAGAACAACTACACAAGACAACACAACACACTAAGTATACACTCCACACTAAATGTCACAAATCTCCCACATCTAAAAACTCTCTCTCTCTCTCTCTCTCACTCGCTTGCTCTGTCTTGCTGCCGTTACCGTCACTCCTAAAACTTTTCCCTCTTCCTAAACAACCAAATCCCACGTGTTGACTTTTTTTTAATTGGTCGACATGGTACATTTTTCCACCGATAGGAAAGAGGTGGCTTTTTTTCCTTTCTTTACTGTTTTCGCGCTGTCCTTACAAAAGGCTTAAAACACACACACACACACACAAAAATGTGACGCCAGTATTTAGAAAAAAGCATGGCTTATATATATTATCATAACTCTGGATTTACTGGCCTGTAATTAAAATTTAAAAACTTTGAAGTCCGAACTTTCAATGTGGGCTGAAATAGAGACTCAGAGTGGCTGCAGCTTGTTGCTATGTCAGCTTAAAATAGTCATGTGATTTAGAGGTGCAGCGTGTTGGTGGACCACAGAGGGTTCAGAAAACTCACCTTCATTCCATTTCCAGAGTGTAACATCCACCCACGTGTGTAAAATCCAAAATTCCCATGGTGTTGTTCAAAATGTGCTCTGGCACAATCATAAGCATCGCTTGCTACTGAAAACAAGAACAAATCCGGTGCTGCTATGGGCTGAACCATTTGTTAATGGTGGTGGTGGTGGGGGGATACTATGCAATATATTCAGTTTTAGCATTTATATTCACGGTTGACTGTAACTACGCTCATACTGTTAATGCTATCTTATTTTAATAAACAACACTGTCATATGCAAAACTGGGGTGGCACTTGGGGTGGCAAGGGATCATTTTAGGGTGGCACTTGCCACCCTTCTAGATCCGCCCCTGCATTTTCTAAAAAGATGAAGAGCGTATAAAATATTAAATATTTGGGCTAATTATACAAAAACTCATAAAACTGACCTTGCAACAATAGCTAAAGTAATATCTATAATAGCCTGTCTAACCCCTGCAGGATGTAGACTAATTCTTTTTTTATGGTTCGTATAGCCTGAATCTAGAGAACAGTGCATCTAATTAGATTTTCCAATGCAATTTTCTTATTTTATGATGTGATTTTGCTGCTTTGGCCTTATTTAACGAGTTAGATTCTTCTAGTATTAATCACTATCGACTTCCTTTTTCTACTATTTGTTCATTTATTGATTTCCATTATGCTGTCTATTAATAAACTACATGTGTAATATAAGAATGTCAAAGCTTATAGGCAGCAGAGAAGAAAATGAAAGATTAAATAGAGAGGGTGTGTGTGTGTGTGTGGGGGGGGGGGGGTATAAAATAGGAGAGAGTATATAATAGAAATATAATAGAAGGATTGAGCACGTGTACAAATAAAAAGTGCATTGAATCGCAAACTGCTGCACCAGTACTAGAATAAATAAGACTAGGAGGTAGAGGACTATCTGTAGAAGAAAAAAGCCAACAACTGGCCCAGTAAGGACCCTTATCCCCCACACTCAACTACAGGGTGGGGAAAAGTAGGTTTGGGGTCCACAATGACAACACTTTGGAACATCACCTTACCCAAAGCCAGGACCCACTGTCCCCACCACGAAGGGCTGTCTAAAGCATACACATGACTACCAATTTTTAGGGCCCATCTGCACATTGTATGCAGACACCAGTATTCTACTCAGTCAACAACAGACGCAGAAAAAATGGGCAAGACAAATTGGTCTGAGTTAGATTCAAGTCCTATTTGATGTTAGAGCCACGTACAAACATATAATATGAAAGGTCATCAAACAGCTATTTTTTTAGAATAATTAAAACCCCACTTGTCTCTGCATGTTTGCAGTGATGCCTTTCATCTATAAAGTATAATCTGTACTATCAAGCTTTTTCTTTTTTTCTGACCTGTAGCTACTTTAAATCATTCAAACAATTCACTGAATCTGTGTAATTGAATAAACATTAACCTCACATAATTAATATAAATAAATAAAATCTAGTTATACTTGTATGATTTACTCCCAGCATTGTGAGTTACATGATATGGCTTTTTTGGATTTAAAGGTCAGTTATTCCAAAGTAACCACACAGCACTTCTTCACATTTCCCCTAAGTGATATCTGTTTTGCATACTTTTTTTTGTCTCTATCAAGTCCCATCAGGGATGTATCTATGAATAATCTCTAACTGTGGCTGCGTTTCCTGCTGAAGGTACAGTTTGCTTTCAGACGTTATTTCCTGATGCACCAGGTGGGGTTTAATCACAGTCGTAAACCGATCTAATACATTATGATAGAAATACTGATTTCTTTCATAGAAATGCTTTTACCACTAGAATTAGCTCTCTCTCTCTCTCTCTCTCTCTCTCTCTTTGCTCTGCATAGAGATGTTCCTGTGAACAGATTAAACAGAGACTATTTCTTTATTTTAAAGTATTTCAGTGAACACTGATTACCTTGATTTGCTGATTCATAGCAGGAGGAGAAGAACAATTGCTGGAAAGACTGACTGCTCTTCAATACCTAAAAGTACTTGGTAATTAAAACCACGAGAGCTAAGTGAATCAAATATGTGATCACATCTAAAGCATGGAGCAAAGTTGTCTGAGAGATTAAGGTTATCATGGTCCTGGGTCTTCGATCCAGTGTTTTGAGTTTTTGCTGTGGACTAATGATTCATGGTTTTTAATTTAAGGAATAAGTTTGTTCAAGCTTCATATTATTTGTCTAGAGTTTTGTATTTCTAGTGCCTCTGAGGTTTGGTTATCTATATTTCTAGTTCTTTGTTTCTTGTTTGAGCATGTTAGTTCCCTTTCTGCCTCTCCAGTCGTGTCTGGTCTCGATGTTTGGTCTCCCTGTTTGTTTTGTCGAGTTTGTATGTCTTAGTCGTGGTTTCTTTGTTAGTCACTTCCTGTTTTAATTTGATAGTCAATTATCTTGTGTACGTTATGCTTTCCCTTCGCCTGTCTCTTAGATTCTGTTCAGCTGTTCAGTTTAACACCATATCACTATATCAAGCAAGAGGCAAATAATAAATTCTTGTTTTTCCCTTTTTTATTTTGTATTTCCGCACAGGGTTGCAAAGATGATCCATCCATCATGACAGAAATGTATTCATATAAAAAAACTTACAAAATTTGTGCAGCTTGCAGCTTGCTTTTACATATGGAGGAGGATGAAGTGCAAAGAGAAGCATACAGTCAACAATATTTATAAACCCATCACTTCTTGGACAGTTTTGGGAGGCTGTCACTCAGAGCACTCATGCCTTCTCATAGGTGCGCACTGCGTGGATGTCTTCGAAGGTCAGATTCTGCACAGGAGAGAGGACAGAAAGTATGATTCTCAAGTTTACTTAATTAAATATATATAAAAGAATCCTCATTTGCTAAATCAGCAAATCATCATATAATTGTTATAGGAAAATTCCAGACCAATTGTAAATCAGTCTTGGTTGGACTGATCTACTGGACCTCATCTACTGCATAAAATCATCAAAATCAATTTTATGTTGTTACAAAGCTTATTAGGCTCAGAAAGCAACTGACAATCATTTAATTCAAGGAATTGCATTATAAAAAAAACCATGTTGTTTGTCTGTCTCCAAAAGTGCTCCCAAAATGTATAGAAAGTCTATATACAGCAAATGTTCATATATATATATAGATTAAGGTTGTCTTACCATGACCATCTTGTCGTCCTTGATTTCTCTGACAAACTTGGTCTCTTTGCCGTCCCACTTCTGGACGTGGACCAGCTTGTCTCCCTCCAGAGTCACTGTGGACTGAAAAGACGAAAAGAAGGGAATGCATTTTGCATGAGAAGTGGAGAAATAATGCAATTTATAAATGATTTGAAGAAATATTTAATTTAAAGTCCAGGTAAAAGTTGAACCCAACCACTGACACGAGTGTAAAATGATTGAATTTGCATTTAATCACCACAGTGAACATACAATTTGGATTTTGCTTTCTTGTACTTTGAAATACATTTTATTTTTTTTAATGATAATCAGACCACAATCAAAAAGCTGTAAATCTTTCTTTTATTCATTCATTGTCAACTCACTTTGCAGTTCCTGTCATCAGCAGTGGTTTCATCAAACTCCTCTCCCAGCTTGAAGGAGATCTCTGTGTTCTTGAAGGTGCTCTGGGTGCGGATCACCACCTTGTCTCCCTCCTGGCTGATGATTACAGTCGGCTTGGTCACATTACCAACCTGCCTGGTGGCAAAGCCAACACCTAAGTAAAGGACAGGGGTGATAATATACCTGGGTTACAAGTCTCCTTCATCTATTTTTAATCACAACGTTTTTGTGTAAAAGAATATTGCATTTGTGTATTTAAAAAGAAAGAAAAAAGAAAGTTTGTTACTTACCAAGTCCTTTCATATACTCATCGAAATTCTCACTTTCAATCAGTTTCCAAGTGGCACAGAAGGCGTCGACCATGGTGAAGGTTTGCAGAGAGGCAAAGTTATCTCCAAAGCACACTGAGCAAGCTGCAGCTTATGCAGGTTCACCCCCCTTATGTTATTTTATAGCTTCTTATTATTATGCATGCAGGTGGGTGTCACCAGGCATCCTATTGGCTCAGGAGATTTTCACTGGGTTGTGATTGGATACTTGAATTGGGTCATATTCTTGACAAGGGTAAGAAAAAAAGAAAGCTAAATGTGTCCATTTATATGCTTGATGATGTAATTACTCTCATTCAGGGATGCCAGTGGGTTTGGGGATAGGAATCATTGCCATATGTCAAGCTAGGGAATTTAACATTTAAAAGTAATGGAGTAAAGAATAATTTTGCAATTATATTTCATCAAAAATAAGGCAAAGTTAATGACTATAGCTTGCAATCTGTGTTTTTAAAAATAAGATTGTGTTCAGAGGTTTTAGAGAACGAGCTACTTGTCTATGAGGTTCATGAGTTAACCCATACTCAGGGGCGGTCCGAGCCTGTTTGGTGTCCTAGGCGAACACTCCCCCCACCCCCCGGACACGCACTCACACACATCAAACATATTAAGGATTACATTAACATATTTTATTGTGAAAACTGTTGTCAGAACCATACTGAATTGAATTTAACCATATAAATATATAGTGAAAGACAGAGAGAGAGAGAGAGAGAGAGAGAGAGAGAGAGAGAGAGTATGCAAGTGGTTAACAAACTGTCATTATAATTCGTCACACACTGAGAATAGCAGACAAATCAACAATACAGCTCTTCCAATTAATGGCTAATTAATATTGTGCTGAAAACAGTCCAAAAGATTCAATAAGCCACATCAGTGTGTACTGTCTGTCTACTGTTTACTATCATAGCCAAGTAGCTAACAAAGGTAAACAGAAGTTTTCCGAATCCCTATAAATGTTATCTTGTTTCAGAATACATAACCTGCCATTATCCAAAGACACATCTGCTTACGTGTATCTTTTGCTCATTTCTCCTCTTCTTCTTTTCTCTTTTTTTTCTAAACTGAGGACCTGATGGCAAATTTGACCTTTTCTTCTCCATCTTCCATTAGTAATTTTGCACTCCACTATCAACACCCAACCCCACAGCATAAATAGACCTACACCTTAATGCACAGATTCGGGTTGTATAGAGTTTTTTTTTTTCTGGGATTTCACACAACCCAGGAGAATAATTAATACATAATGGACTTGGATTTACAATATTATGAATCGTTATTTGGAAGCAGCACGCCCCCTCCCCTTTTGACAGGCGATGTGTGAGCAGCAGCAGCAAGCAGACGCTCCGATGGCCCTCGCGCTCACTTTTAGGTTATATGTGTGTGATAAAATTTAGAAAACACATCGGTGCAAATTATAAATCTATATCACAATGTTTTCAGTTTTTGTGTTTGTTGTAGGGCTTTCAACGTTAATGCCTTAACAGCATCATTACGATTAACCTGATTCAAATTTTTAATGCAATCAACCCATCTGGAGCTCAGAATGGACAAACTTTGGACAAACTGCCCAAAATGCGTTGACATTTCAGGAATTTTGAGTCATTCTGTGCTCCAGATGGATTAATTGCATTAAAAAAATTTAATTGTGTTAATCATGATGACGGAGTTAACATTGACAGCCCTGTTTGTTTGTTTTTATTTATTTATTTTTATTTGGTTATTAGGCACTACTCCAAACAGCCAGAGAACCCCCGCCACCCCGCCCCTCTCCTCCCTGTGCAGCAAGCAGCAGGCGCACCTCGTTAATGAAGGGCGCCCTTACTCCCCACAAATGGGCAAAAGAAAACCGTTCGGTGCCTGTACAATTCCTAAAATGCACTGGCATGATGTCGGGGCAGCGTAGGTGAGAGGAACTTTTTTTTGCAATGCCATGATGCCGCCCTGGGCAAATGCCCATGTCGCCCATATCAAAAACCGCCACTGCCCACTACTTATATTTCTTTTACTTCGTTTTATCTTCTGTTAGTCTTTTGGTACAGACAGAACTTTTCATGTCTGGAATGTTTCCTGTAGGGACGCGTCAGTGAAGCAGAATCACTTTATTTGACAGCCTTTTGTCCTTAACTGCATTAATGACCCCCACAGCTACAATGTCTTCATGCTCAACACACACACTAATTACTGTGACCGAATCCCTGTGCGTGTGTGTGTAACTTTCTCAAACTGTAAAAATGATGGCGTCACATCTGATTCAAGCACCAAGTTTTCAGTTACATAAAGCAAAGCAAACTTCTTGTTATGGTTAACAATAAACCCATTCATGAAGGATTTATAAAGACAAATACTCTCTTCTGATATTGTCCAGTTCACAAGATAAGATATTTATACAGTACGTTGCGTTTTACATATCAGATATGAAACATGCTAATTTTATCACTTTGTTTAGTTGTTTCAGTTTCATCATCTGAATTGTAAGCTTAAAAATCCACAAACTGCAAATCTTGTTATCCAAGAAAACAAACACAGTACAGTCAGTACTTTTATCATTGCAGTAAAATGAGAAGGACACATGCATAATGCCGGAGTTATCCTGCTCATTTACTGGAAAGCATATTATCCATAAAATACAGCTGAAGAAACTTTGTTTTATTTTGATTTCTTTCCACGATCTCTGAAGACTCTCTGCCGCCACTCTGTGGTGAGATATAGAGTAGCAGTACAGAAATGTATTTTGTTTAAGCTCAGCTTTGCATATGTAGTTTTTCTTAAGAATAAATGTAATACTTTTGTGCTGCATCACAATGACATGTCCTCCAGAGTTTTAAAACTAAACTAAAATAGCTGCGTTTGGAAAGTTGCAGGAACCTTTGAATAGTTACTCCTATAAAAAAATGTTATGTGTTACTACTTGTTGCCCCTGATCTCTGCAGTGGACGTAAAAAGTTACCATTACACATTAAGCAAAAACAGTCACATTGACTAAAAGTATTTGACATTAAAGTAAACCAGAACTCTCCACCAAAGTACAGATATTTGTTTAATTATTCAGAATATCAGAGTTTCTGTTTCTATATCAATACATAACAGGGAATTCAATCTCAAAAAGAAAAACAGATTTTATTTAGATTTTTTTATGTGGTAAATTCCAACTTTCCCAAACTAAAATAGTAATGTGTTTAACAGTAGATGGACTTCCCTCCGGTCCAGTTGTGGTTGGTGACACATGTGAACCGGTGCATGATGTGGTGGAAGGTGCAGCCCTTGTAGCTGAATCCCTACTCACATATGCAGATGGCACTGTAGTTTTCAGCAGTCTTGGGCACCATGTTGGTACATTGCTTGATCAAAATCCAACTCAAGTGGGCGCCATCAACTTTGATGATGAAGTAAACTCTGGGCTCTGCTATTTCAGCAGGGTGAGCTGGATAATACAGATATCAGTGTCTTGACCCGTGGACACTCAGAGATTTTGGTCAATATTGACATGACTGCATCACACAGTTGCTGCAGATTTGTCAGCTGCACTTCTATGATGTAAATCTCCCCTTTACCACATCCTAAAGATGCTCTATTGGATTAAGATCTGGAGACAATTTGAGCACGGTGACCTGTGGCTCAGGTGGCAGAGCGGCTATGTTCACTTAAATTTCCTTTCTTGCCCGTTCTGATGTTCGGTTTGACTGTGCTGCCACTTGATTGACTGACTAGACATTTACACCACCTAATCAAGTGGGTGACGAGTATTCGGTTCCTCCTACAGTCAGGAACAGAAACTGCCACAATGACACACACGTTGTGTTGTCTTATTTCACTATACTGCTCTCTCTGCCAGTATCAAGTACACATTTTCTTGTCTATAAAATGAAGCAGGCTGATCTCTCTTACTGATGTTTAGTGTTTCTGTCACTAAACCAGGAAGTGTTTTTGTGGTTAAAAAAACAAAACAAAAGCACGCAGTAATAGAGAAACAACTCCACAGTTACCCAGCGCAGCTGACTTCACTGACTTTTTAGGTTGTTTAATTATTAAGATTTCTTATATTTGAAAAGTTTAGTACTCAATATAGTATTAATAAAAAAGCTGACCCACTGCCTTATGAAATAATGACATGTGATAAGTGTGGGTGTTACTGAGGGAGGTGTCATTTCTTGGTAGCAGCTCAAACTGTGTGTATGTGGAAATAGCAGCAGATGTCTGGTAGTTTCCTCTTTTTTAAAAATTAAACTTCAACATACACAACTTTGGCAGAAAAAGTCAAAAGACAAACGTGCTACTGAGGTCTGGTAATGTTCATGAAAATGCTATAAAAAGCTCAGTTTACACAGTCTTTTAACTATCACTGGCTTTTTTTACACAAGTTTCTGCTTTTGTTTCTCTATTAATTACAAGCAAGTAAATTAGCAGCACTGCAATAGTTCTAAATTCCAGTAAAGCACAGGAAAGAGCACACGTGTAATCCAATGTATTTAATTATTCATTAATTTATTTATTTTCCAAAACCATAAACAACAAATAAACAAAATAGACAGTAAAATAAACTAGATTTATTTTATAAACCCTTCAGTATACCCATGTAATGTTGAAGTAGACGATATAACTCTAAATATAAGATCCAAATAACAGTATTAAAACATGTAATCTTTAAATACAGTATCTTATTTGGTAATGGTGGAATACAGGTTGCTGGGATCAGTGGAGACTTCAAGAGAAGCTGAGGGAGCTTTCACTGTGCTGTATGTCACAGTGGTACCTTCATCATCGTGGACCTAAAAGGAAAAATGACACAACAAATTTTACCCAACACAAAACCTCATCATGCTGTGAATAATGTCACTCTCATAAACACTTACCTGAGCACTGGCCTTACTGTTGGCCTTCTTAGTGTAGTTGATGGAAGCATAGTTAACACCATCCTCAAGATCATCCTACACAGTGGACACAACAGAATGACACCTTTAAATAATTATATTAAATCGTTATCATCATATATCGAACAAAGATCATAGTTACTCTGAGAGTAACTATAACTCCTGATACTGTTTGATCTCACCATCTCCTGACTGTTTCCTGGATCAGACTGAATCTCAGCTGGGTTTAAACCTAATCCCTGCACAAACACAGGTAAGTAACATATGAATTACATATTTTATTCCATTACATACGTACATAAATATCAGTCCTGGGTTTACTACTACACCCAGGACTGGTAAAACATTAGAATTAGCTGTATTACGGAGGATTTAACATACTGATAGGCAGCTGTTTGTGATGTTTTACTTTGTTTATTTTACTTTGTTTGTTTATTTACTTTGTTTTTATGTTCATAATTGTATGTTCACATTATCTATTATGCCTATGTTTTTTACAGTAAAGCCATTGCCATCTTTACTTACTTCAGTGTTTAAACCAACAGCATTGTCTTCCCTTTGTGTTTTTTTCCCTGAAAAGAAATTTAATTTTCACACTGAAGTCTAAACTTTATTAAACAGTTGTTGGTGATATGTTTAATCTGGAAATGTTCGCACCTTTCATTTTCTTCCATATGACGAATGCTACAATAATTAAGAGTGCTACTAAACATGCAAGAACAATAATATACAGCAATGATGAACCTGTAAAACCAAATGATAATGTTAATGTGGTCACTGGTGCAGTTATGATGAGCTGAAAGCAACAAATTGTAGCAAGAGACTGAAACACACTGAGAGTGACTGAGCAAGGTAAAAAATGAATGATAAGACAAAGAGATGGACAGAAAGAAATATTTTGCCCATCTGAACAAATACACAAATTTAAAAAGAAGAGTGTGTTCACGTAATACAAACTTTGTTATCTTTACAACAGTCATGACAAACACAGGTGTGATATTTCTATTTTGTGTTATTGTGTTATTAAGGTTAATATTCTCACCTGTTGTCCCACCTGAGGACTGACGGCTGAAAGGAAACAGCTGCACTTTCCCATTGTTCATATTCATCACATTACACTTTAATGACTCAAAAAACTTCTGATTAAGGTGAGATGTTGTAAATGTCACAGTGGCAGTGCAGCCTGGTGGTGATATCTGCATGTCTGAGGATTTCTCTTCACCCTCATAGATCCACTGTACTGTGTGTGTACATGGATCATACTCCAACACAGAGCAGGACAAGATGACTGTACCATTGTTCTCATCTTCAGTCACTTCAGTCGTACAGATGGAGACATGTTGAGAGAGAAAAACAAACAATAAAGATAATTAACTTCATCACTGTGGTCATACTTACTGTAAGAGTTTAGTTTGTTTCTCTAACAGGATATTTCGATCTGAAAGGATGATGTAAATACTCACTGTCGATGACGGACAGAGAAGAACAGGATTTTCCACAGTGTTGTTGGTCTTGTGATGTGTAGTGTCTGCAGGTGTAGTGACCAGCATCATGAACTGTGATGTTCTTCATGACCAGAGAACAGTTTGCTGTAACACTCAGTCTGTCTGATGTATTTTTGTGCTTTTCTTCAATCAAACCGAGATGAATCAGCCTGACTGTGTCAGCAACATTCAAACGTCTGAAGATCCAGTCAGTTCTGCTACACTCAGGCTGACCAACTGTCACATTTTGACAAGGCAAAGTGACCTCATCACCAAGTCTGATCAGGAATGTGGGGCCATGTTGTCCAGTCACTGCTGCTGTGGAAAAGAGAAATACATTTGGAAAATAAACTGTAACATGGATATGACTGTGATGTTCATAGTTAGTGTGAGAATTAGCTCACCTCTGGTTTCAAAGGTTCAACAGAAAGTTGCAAACAAAACATGGCTGCCTCAGTTAGAGGATGAATGATGTAACATCAGGTTATTCATTTATAATGTGCTCTGTGTTCTTACCTTTAAACTGAAGCGTCAGTATCAGGAACAGAAACATTTGAATCCATCTGAACTCAGCCATCGTGCTTCTCCGTCTCTCTCAGTCTCTACTCTTGCTCTCACGTTCACAAGTGAGGCAGTAACAAAGATGAATACAGCACTGACTTCCTGCTCACTTCCTCATAGTGACATCAACAACACACTTGCTGGATGAATTTGGTTCTCAGTACGGAAGATCTCTAACTTGCCTGTGACGTTTAAACATCAAATATATGAAAAAGCTTTTCCACATTCTACGTTTATTCGATGCAATTTGCAAGTTTTTTGTTATTTCAGTACGTCACAGGGAGGACTCCAGTAGAGGAGAATAGAGGAAGTTAAACGTGTGAAAACTAAGAGCTGAAATAAATGTTTGCATGAACGCATCTCTTCTGTAAATGTAGTTTATTCTGCAAAAGCAGAAAGTGTGTTTGATCATGTTTCTCGCAGCACAAATTAGTTTGTGATGGAATTCAAGTCTTTACGTCCACAATGAAGCATAGTGATACTGCAGCAGTCACCACTTGGAGCAGCTAGATAAAAACACAGATAAGATGTATTAGTGGTCTGAGACCTTTTGGCACCTCATTGCACCAATGAAGTCATTTATTTCTGAGAAATGAAGGGGAAGTGTTTTGTTGAGACGGTTGGTACAACAGCAGCAGAGCTCTGGAGGGTTGAGCCTGTAATGATGACCAGATAAACACCAGAACCACAAATGGTTAACACACTGACGAGTTTGTCACTGGACTGTCTTTAGACTTCCCACCATCTTAAACACAACACGCCTGTTAATGTTGTTTCGAGATGTTTTACTGCAAGTGGTTTTTGATTTTTGTGAAACTATAGTAACTTAATTTCAAACTATGAGTAATGTTCACATGAAGCTCTGTTCCTGAATTACGCCTCGGTATGATTTGTTAAAACACAACAGTTACATTAATTACGGGTGCATTTATATGTTTTAGATAAATATCAGAGCTCATCACAAACAAATGTAGCCTCATCAGCATTAAAATAAAATAAATACACAAACAAATGAATAACTCTGTCATTATTTTTTTTTATTTATCAATATATTCAACTAGTGTCCTGTTTAATGTATTATTTTATTGCTCCTGTGCTTGAATCATGAAATAATTTAGCTAGTGAACAGACCGTAACATCTGATTGGTTACATGCGCTTTAGGGCGTGGACCTTCCCTCACAGTAAACCTTTGTATTATTGCTGTTTCTGTGTCACTAAATACACTGTGAAGAGTTGTTAGGCGCAGAGTGAAGAGGTGTGATCTTTAAATATCCGGTTGATTTGCCAACATAGAGCCTGTCTGAAAAAAATCTCCAGTGTTCTCGGAGATGTCAGGTCCCGTTAGTGTAACAGCTGCCTGGCTCTGCTCTGCTGCGGTCAGCTGACCTCATGATGTCCGCGGAGAGCAGCCCGCTCCTGGTGTTCCAGATGAACCGGTGAGGGTGAGACAGATGTGCTGTGGACTCAACTTTTCAGGAGCTGCTACTAAAGTAAATACTGAGAATACTTTGTGCACAAACAAACAAACAAACAAAAAAAATTTCTTAGGATGCTTTAAAGACAAAAATCCTCACAACTAAACTATGGCGCCATCTATGGCAACGTGCCATTCACTACAGCTAGATGAACCTGTGACACATCTGGAGCTGGTTTCATTCTAAGCTGAAAACTTCCTGTTTCATGTTCAATACATCAGACGTGATCTTTGTATTCTGCATTCTGCTTTTATTTACTGCTTCATTATAAATGGTCTATGAAATCAATCATCACAAACATCTAAACATTCTATTCAGATTTTTACAAAATCAAATATATTTGTTTAATAGTTTACAGCACGCTGCTCATTTTTCTTTTTGGATTTAGACACAAAATCAGCTCAGTTTCAAGTACAGGTAGAATGCATTCATTACAATGATTAATGGAAGTTGAAATAAAAATTTTCAACCATGTGTTAATTATTATTATTGTTATTATTATTATTATTTGACTATTATGTGAAGGTGACAAGGTTCAGTTAACTTTGCAGCTTTTTGATACTAAAATTACACTAATTTCAGTAGATAAAACCAAAAACATACATGATGACATAAAAACAGCTGCATAGGTCGTGTCTGATGAACTGAACATGAAACAGGAAATTCTTTTTGCTAAAATCTGGTCATAACTAATCGAGGTGTGGATGTTTCACAGGTTAATGTGATTGGACTGTCACTGCCACTGACCTTTTAAAACTATTTCACAGTAATGTGCCTTTTATAGCTGAGCATCCTACCAGTGTGCTCATAAAAATGTAAATGTATTTAAACAGAACAGGCAGTTAAGTATTTCATGTGATACTTTTATAGTAAAACATAATAATGAGGGCAAAATGGCAATAAAGCACACAGTGAAGTTAGACTCTTGTCATCAGTTACATTGCTGTCACAACCCATATGGAAAAGAAATAGTAAAAACTTATAAAAGACTTGCATAAGATGTGGCCTACTTCATATAATGGATCATATAAAGCTTATATGATTTACTCATGAAAGTGGCCACTTTCTCATTACTTTCATATATTGTTTTAGTAAGTATCCAAAACATACACGTTTCATTTATATGATTTTTCAAGCAATCTTATATCTGTTTTCACTCTTGTATGCTTTTCATACAAGTTTCACACAAGACAGATACAAACTTTATAAGATTTATATATATATATGTCTTTTCCATATGGGAATGTGAGCTGTCCACACACAAATGTACACACATGATAGAAAATGCTTCATAAATACTTTCAGTTATATTTTCACGAGTTATAACAAAAACAAGTTGTTACAGATCACATAACGCAGAGTGACGGATGATTTAAGAACTATCAGTCATTCAGACTCTGACAGGTAAATGATGCATCTACATGTTCATGTTAGATGAAGGTGAGATCAAACTGTTTCATTCAGATTTATATGCAGGTTAGAAATTACATTTGCTTTTTGATTATTATTATTGTTAAACAGAAGAAGTGGACTTTAAAGCAGGCTGTAACACTGGAATCAGGTTGAGAGTTTTATGACAAAGACTTTGAAAATGCAGGTGAGGGTGAATGGTTCCAGCTGCTGGGTTTGGTGAGCGGTGGAGGAAGAGCAGGCAGTTATTCCAGAACTGAGTATTTGATCAGGAGGAGGAAATTTAAAGAAATTTAAGATTAGTCAGAGGAGAAAACAGGAAATGCAAAGAAGTCAAGGTTCTTCTATGGAGACTGAGTGATGCTACAGACACACCTAACACAACAATCTAGAAATGACTGAGTGGATGAAAGTGTGTTTAAATGGCTGTGATTAGGTATTTGAGACAGATGTAGCTGATCAGTCTCTCTCTCACAAACACAACATATGGAGAGACAAAAAGAGTAAAAGCAGAGGGAGAGAGACGGTATGTAGCTCGACACGGGAGGTTTATGTGAACATGGCAGGAAACACTGTATGATAAAATCCTCATCTTACTGGATGAAAAGTGGAGTGTAAGGACATTGAAAATATTAAAATGATCTCGTGAGTCTGTGTTCTTCACATATAAAATGTGATGAGATGATCTTCAGCAGAAGTCACCTTGTTTCTTTGCTGAGTTGATGTTGATGATCAGTGGAGTCTGACAGAAGCAGAAGGGTCTCGAGAGTTTTCAAAGGTCACTGTACCGTCATCTTCATCATTCTGCACCTGTGGAAAACAACACAACACACTTTAGATTCTCTCATATAACTGATATTCATATGTTTGGACTGTTTGGAGTTTTCAGGTTTGTGTCTGCATCATCTCCGTACACAGATTATTTTTTCTTTAGAAAACCGTCACCCCCCCAAAAAAAATTATTTCCTGAGATAACATGTAATTTCACTCTAACAGTGAGCACAGTGTATTCTTCTCTTTAGTCTTCTCCTGTGTGTATGTTCACAGTTCATAGGAACAAATAACTGCATTTATCAGCTGTAGGGACCCAAAAGCAGACTCTACAAAACAAGCAGGCAGGATTTAACATGACATATTTACACTTGGTTGACAGCAGTCCAAGAGTACAAAGCTCCAGTGAAGACAAACAAAAAACAGAATCCCACTTACTGAGAACACACGGTAGAAAACAACAGAATACCTGAGAAGGAACAAAGAGGAGATAAATACACACAGGGAAAACTTGTGGAAGTGGAGATGCGGTACGGATAAACAGACACAATCACAGACAGGAAGTTTAACTGAAGCATGAGATTAACAAAATAAAACATGAAGTATATAAACAAGTAAATACTTAATGCAGAGATGAAGACTTGACTAGATACAAGAGAACACAGAAAACTAGGGCTGGGTATCGTCTCTGATTTCTTCTATTTAAGTCGATTTGAATCAGGGAAATTTTACCTCAGTCAAAATTGTTACAATTCTGACCACTTATCCATATTTTTACATCTATAAACAGAAAGCTGACACTTGTGAGACTTTATCAGAAGTGTAAGCATCACAGCAAATGCCTTTGTGTCCAAGTAACTGAGGATAAAACACAGAAAAACATGAAGGAGAGTTTCCTGGCCTGGCTAAAAATATTCTGCAATAGAACACAAACTGAAGAAAACCATGAATCTGCATATGAACATTACCAAATGCTGCTGAAGTGAAGCAGAGCAAAGTTACAGAGGTATTAATAGGGACACAGCTAAGCATTTCGCAATTTGGCAGAATTTTAAAAAGTTGAAATTTCTTCTGTATCGAACACCAGAAATGTGGCTTTCTTGTTGGAGGTCATTTTTGAAAAGAAAACCAACAACAACAACAACAACCAAAACAGCGGCCGTCAGCACTGTACACAATGGTAGGCTGGTGCGTAATAAGCAAACGAATAAAGCAGAAAACAGAGATTTGAGATGGGAAACACTGAGAGAGAGAGAGAGAGAGTGAGAGAGAGAGAGAGAGCTGTGTAGGAAGTGTGATTTTATCGTGGTGGGAATTAATAACAATATTTATCAAATGTGAAGCGTAGTTTGTATCTTCTTTCAGTGAATTTTGGTCAGAAAGTAATGAAACCTGTAGCATTAGAATCTGTGAGCCGGCGACGTGTCCGTGTACGTGGCGTCGGGTGAGAAAGCTGACAGCTCGCTGATTCTGATGTTTCAGGTCCGCACTTTGTGTGGAATCCATTATCTGCTCTCATTTACTGTTTTTGCTGTGTGGTGGTTGTTGAAATTAAAGTTTTAACCTGAGCTTCTGGTGTTTCTGGCAAAATACATTTAAATTTAAAAAGTTATTTAGGATTTTAATGAATCGATATCACGTTATTCAAGCTAAAATCGATTTTAATTGGAAAATTGATTACTGAAACCCACCCCGACACAAAACACAAAACACTTGGAAACAAAAAACTCTAAATAGATTTGTTGTTTAAATGTAAATTTGTGGAAATTCTTTAAAATTATCTTTATGTTGCATCCAATAAATTACAATTAAAGAAGATTTCAGAATCCAAAAACATAAAAACCATAATCATGATCAATTATCTGAATATTCAGTGTTTATACTCACAGTCCTTTTTTCCTTTTGTGGTTTGTTTACTAAAAGAAAAAGAGAGAGTAAATTTCAACTTCATCAACGCGTCTCTGGTATAAAAGTTTAATCTGTGAATGTTTTCACCTTTAGTTTTTGCCCACATGTTGACTGTAACAGCAGATATTAAGAGCGCTGCTAATCCCACAGACATAATGATGCATCTCAACAATGATGGAAAATCTGAATCTTCAGTTTTTGTTTCAGATTTTTGTTTTATGGAGAAAAAACAAAGATTTCACATATTATAAATACAGACAGTGTTATAGGTTGTAGTGAGTATATGTTTTGTGTGTTTACCTTTATATTTGCAATATTTAAATATCATTACAAAGTGTGGAATTGTTCTCACAAAAATAAACACTTAATATAAACATTTAGTACACCTTCAGCTGTACAGCTCCAGCAGAACAAATACAGATTTTTTTAAAAAGGTGTTCTTTTAGAAAAAGCTTTGTTACCTTTAAAACAATAACGATATTGCTGCTCTGTGTCACTGTGTGTTATTAAGGTTAATATGCTCACTATATGTCACACCTCACACATTACACAGTGATAACTCAAAAAAGCAGATGAAGGTGAGATGTTGTAAAGGTCACGGTGGCAGCGCTGCCTGAAGGTAATATCTGCATATCTGCGGATTTCTTTTCATTTGTTAAACTCCTTTAGTTTTTTTCCATGTGATGAATGATGAACAATTAAGAGTTTGCTAAACATAGAGGAACAATAACAGACAGATATAATGAATCTGTAAAACCAAATGATAATGTTAATGTGGTCACTGGTGCAGTTATGATGAGCTGAAAACAACAAATTGTAACAAGAGACTGAAACGCACTGAGAGTGACTGAGCAAGGTAAAAAATGAATGATAACACAAAGAGATGGACAGAAAGAAATATTTTGCCATCTGATGATTTATCCCCATCTGAACAAATACACAAATTTAAAAAGAAGAGTGTGTTCACGTAATACAAACTTTGTTATCTTTACAACAGTCATGACAAACACAGGTGTGATATTTCTATTTTGTGTTATTGTGTTATTAAGGTTAATATTCTCACCTGTTGTCCCACCTGAGGACTGACGGCTGAAAGGAAACAGCTGCACTTTCTTACTGTACTTATTCGTCACATTACACTTTAATAACTCAAAATCTTCTGATTAAGGTGAGATGTTGTAAATGTCACAGTGGCAGTGCAGCCTGGTGGTGATATCTGCATGTCTGAGGATTTCTCTTCACCCTCATAGATCCACTGTACTGTGTGTGTACATGGATCATGCTCCAACACAGAGCAGGACAAGATGACTGTACCGTTGTTCTCATGTTCAGTCACTTCAGTCGTACAGATGGAGACATGTTGAGAGAGAAAAACAAACAATAAAGATAATTAACTTCATCACTGTGGTCATACTTACTGTAACATTTTAGTTTGTTTCTCTAACAGGATATTTTGATGTGAAAGGATGATGTAAATACTCACTGTCGATGATGGACAAAGAAGAACAGGATTTTCCACAGTGTTGTTGGTCTTGTGATGTGTAGTGTCTGCAGGTGTAGTGACCAGCATCATGAACTGTGATGTTCTTTATGACCAGAGAACAGTTTGCTGTAACACTCAGTCTGTCTGATTTATTTTTGTGCTTTTCTTCAATCAAACCAAGATGAATCAGCCTGACTGTGTCAGCAACATTCAAACGTCTGAAGATCCAGTCAGTTCTGTTACACTCAGGCTGACCAACTGTCACATTTTGACAAGGCAAAGTGACCTCATCACCAAGTCTGACCAGGAATGTGGGGCCGCGTTGTCCAGTCACTGCTGCTGTGGAAAAGAGAAATACATTTGGAAAATAAACTGTAACATGGATATGACTGTGATGTTCATAGTTAGTGTGAGAATTAGCTCATCTCTGGTTTCAAAGGTTCAACAGAAAGTTGCAAACAAAACATGGCTGCCTCAGTTAGAGGATGAATGATGTAACATCAGGTTATTCATTTATAATGTGCTCTGTGTTCTTACCTTTAAACTGAAGCGTCAGTATCAGGAACAGAAACATTTGAATCCATCTGAACTCAGCCATCGTGCTTCTCCGTCTCTCTCAGTCTCTACTCTTGCTCTCACGTTCACAAGTGAGGCAGTAACAAAGATGAATACAGCACTGACTTCCTGCTCACTTCCTCATAGTGACATCAACAACACACTTGCTGGATGAATTTGGTTCTCAGTACGGAAGATCTCTAACTTGCCTGTGACGTTTAAACATCAAATATATGAAAAAGCTTTTCCACATTCTACGTTTATTCGATGCAATTTGCAAGTTTTTTGTTATTTCAGTACGTCACAGGGAGGACTCCAGTAGAGGAGAATAGAGGAAGTTAAACGTGTGAAAACTAAGAGCTGAAATAAATGTTTTCATGAATGCATCTCTTCTGTAAATGTAGTTTATTCTGCAAAAGCAGAAAGTGTGTTTGATCATGTTTCTCGCAGCACAAATTAGTTTGTGATGGAATTCAAGTCTTTACGTCCACAATGAAGCATAGTGATACTGCAGCAGTCACCACTTGGAGCAGCTAGATAAAAACACAGATAAGATGTATTAGTGGTCTGAGACCTTTTGGCACCTCATTGCACCAATGAAGTCATTTATTTCTGAGAAATGAAGGGGAAGTGTTTTGTTGAGACGGTTGGTACAACAGCAGCAGAGCTCTGGAGGGTTGAGCCTGTAATGATGACCAGATAAACACCAGAACCACAAATGGTTAACACACTGACGAGTTTCTCACTGGACTGTCTTTAGACTTCCCACCATCTTCAACACAGCACGCCTGTTAATGTTGTTTCGAGATGTTTTTCTACATAGTACATACACAACCCCACACTACTAGACTCTTACATCTGATTGGTTACAGGCGGTGCAAGGTGTGGACCTGGGTCAGACAGTTTTCCCAGAGTGCATTTCGTAGGAAATCAGAAGCAGCAACGGTGGAGGAAATTGTCCCAGCACAGAGTAAATAATGTTTTGCAATGCCGCTGTTTCTGTGTCACCAGATACACGTTTAAGAGTTTTCAGGCCAGAATATAGCCTTATAATCTTTAAATATCTACTTGATTTGATCAAATTAGTGATGGTGTGATGAAGCTCTGTGAATGTGTCCAAATTTTCAGCAGCTTTTTCAGACTATAAGGCGCACATAAAATCCTTTAGTTTTCTCAAAAAGTTGACAGTACGCCTTATAATTGGGTGCAACTTATGTATGAATTCTGGCCGTGCTTACTGACCTTGAACCGATTTTATGTCGTACACGGTGCTCAAAAATCTGTCAAAAAATGTTTTAATAAAACTTTGGTAAGCTACGAATCCTTGATGGATTGTCTTAACATTACGGCTACAGATGTCAGGAGTCTAGCGGAGTAATACGTATTATGCTTAAACATAATATTACTATATTGTGTGTGTATAAGGACCCCGAAATGGCACCTGTTAAGAGACAAACATATTTACGAACCGTATTTCAAACTCAAGGCCATCAGTCACGCAGGAGAACATGGAAATAGAGCAGCTGCGAGAGAATTCAACATTAATGAGTCAATAGTAGTTTGAATCATCTGACTGTTTTGTTTTGCTTAAATCAGTCCCAGAGAGGATGGTTAGTTTGCTGTGTGTCTGTGTATTGACATTGTATAGAACCTCTTATAGGCATTCGATATCCGCTGGTATGAAGCCCACATTTATTATCAAACAAGAGCTGCTGTAAATTGAGTGCACTTCCAAATACCGATTTTTTTGGACCATAATGCGCATTAACACTAGCATCCCCAGGCTTCTACCTTTCTACCTATAAAACCCGAGAGCAGCCAAATCACGAATAAATTCTTTACAAATCCTACCATGTGAATTCATGGATTTTTTTTTCACATTCTGTCTCTCACAGTTGAAGTGTACCTCTGGTGCAAATTACTGACCTCTGTCATCATTTTAGGTGGGGGAACTTGCACAATCGGTGGCTGACTAAATACTTTTTTGCTCCACTGTAGTTTTGGACACCTGGGAGGTCTTTAAGGATTTCAGCCATCATTTTCTGAAAAGCTGAGGGGGCAGAGGCCAGTCCATAAGGTACTCTACAGAATCTGAAGAGTCCATCATGTGTAATGAATGCTGTCAAATCTCTGCTATCTTCATGCAGCGGCAGCTGGTAGTATGCATTTGCAAGATCAATTGTAGAAAACACTTTTGCACCCTGTAAGCTGGCAAACAATTCATCCACATGTGGTAAGGGGTAGCAATCAGTGATCACAGCTTTGTTTGGTTCACGGAGGTCTGCACACAGCCTTATTCCACCAGTTTTCCGTCCTGTCACAACAATTGGGGATACCCATGGTGATGCATCAATCCGTTCAATGACACCAGCTTTGAGTAAACGATCCAGTTCTGCTGAAACTGAAGCCCTCACAGCAAACGGGAGACGTCGCAGCTTCTGACGCACAGGTTTGACTGTTGGGTCAACTTTCACTTTATGCACAAAGGCACGCACACAGCCAATGTCTGGGGCAGCAGGGATGCAAGAAGCAGGTGATGGATTTGTAGACATCACAGAAGCAGTAGGATCAGTACATGGAGGTAGAACAGTATTGCCTGCCATGATGACATTCAGCGCTTCCATCAGATCTCTTCCAAGAAGAGGAGTTCCTTTCCTTACAACAAAAAACACAGCAGAGGCAGATGCATTTCCTCTGCTCACTGTGACTTGCAGGCAGCCTAACACAGGGATTGTTTTCTTCGTGTATGTAACTAGTTGAAGGTCAGGTGGTTTTAGTGGCGTACCACTGAAGTGCTCTTCATAGATGTGGTTAGGCAGGATAGAAACTGCAGAACCTGTGTCCACAATCAGTTCAATGTCCTTAGCTGATGAGGTAGGTGTTCTCACATTTATGCAGCATTGCAATCCTTTTGATGCATGAGAAGGATCTGTTAAGTAAAGGACTGTGAGTTTTGGTAAATGGACTTCCCGTACATCTCTTGTCTTGGATGAGCAGCAGACACAAGCAAAATGTCCAATTTTATGACACAGTTTACAAGTAGCTTTGGCAGCAGGACACTGACGAAAGTTGGCTAAATGACTGTTTGAACCACATCTAAAACAGTTCTTAGATGTTTTTGTTGCATGAGATGGCTTTGCAGGGTGAGCATTGTACTTATGTTTCCTCTGCATGGAGTGCGAGTGAGACTGCACAGCTTGGACCGGGGTACTACTGTCTGCAGCTATGGATTTAGCTTGTTGAACTGCAGATTCCATTTGTGTTGCCAGTGTAACAGCTTTATCTAGTGTCAAATCAGGTTCCAGCAAGAGTCTTTCTCTTATGCTGGGGCTAGACACATGTTCAACTAGCTGATCATGGATCATTTCTTCTGTCCTGTCATCAAACTCACATTTAGAAGCAAGGTCACGCAAGCTGGCCACATACTGGATAACAGTCTCATGTGAAGCTTGTGTTCGCTGTCTGAAAGCATGTCTTTCCACAACAACATTTACCTTGGGTGAAAAGTATTGTTCTAGGGCAGTAACAGCAGAGGCGAAAGTGTCACCTGTGTTTGGCAGTGAGTAGAAAATCCTTTGTCCCTCAGTTCCTAAGCAGTGAAGTAAAGTAGCTCTTCTTCGTGCTTCAGGCCAAGCATTCCCTGTTGCATTGATCACAAGCAAATAATTGTTGAACATACGCATCCACATGTTGAATGGCAAAGCAGGATCTCCAGGGCAAGGCAAAAACATCGGCGGCGGATGGACGTTTGCAGTCATGATGACTCAGCAAAAAAACTCAAAGCAGAAAAAAAAAACCATGCAGGGGTTACTCGTCGCCAAAATGTAGTAGCGGCCGGTAATAAACCAATCCTCATGAAGAACAGTGCTCTTTAATGAATTCAGCACAGACTAACATCGAAGAGGTAGCAGTGACACACATCAGTTATCAGCTAGCCATCTAACTGTATTCTATCTCTAAACCTTTACTGACTCCGCTTTACTCTTATTTTGCGACACCACCCTCTAGTGGTGCAATATGATATAAACATATTACAGAACACAACATCTCTGTGTAGGCCTCCAGGATATTGGACTAGAAGATATTATTTAATCCTTCACGGCTCACATGTTTTATATTTTAGATTCTTCAAAATAGCCACCCTTTGCTTTGATTACTGTTTTACACACTTGTGCCATTCTCTCGATGAGCTTCATAAGGTAGTCTCCTAAAATGGTTTTCCAACAGTCTTGAATTAGTTCCCAGAGATGCTGAACACTTGTTGGCTCTTTTGCCTGCTGTCCATCAGGATATATCCATTAGGTTTAGGTCAGGTGTCTGTGGAGGTCAGGCCATGTGACACAGCACTCCATCACTCTCCTTCTTGGTCAAATAGCCCTTACCCAACCTGGAGGTGTGTTTGGGTCATTGTCTTGTTGAAAAAGCGGACTAAAGAGGACCCTGAAAAAGAGGTCCAAATAAGCACAAACCGGATGGAACAGCATGTCACTGCAGGATGCTGTGGTAGCCATCCTGGTTTAGTTTTAAATAAATCCCCAACAGTGTCACCAGCAAAGTACCCCTACACCATCACACCTCACACCACTGTGAAGCACCTCCATGCTTCACAGTGGGAACCATGCATGTAGAGACAATCCATTCACCTTATGTGCTTGGCACAAAGACATGATGGATGGAGGGAAAGATCTCAAATTTGGACTCATCAGACCAAAGCACAGATTTCCAGTGGTCTGATGTTCATTGCTTGTGTTTCCTTGCCCAAACAAATCTCTACTGCATCTTGCTTTTCCTTAATCATTGTTTCTTAGCAGTGTCGTGAAATCGATCAATGTAGAGCAGTGTCACAAACCACGGAGGCCCCAGAAAAGTGCAATCAAACGGTGAGTTTATTAACAGCTCGGAGAAAACATCAACATATGTCTTCTGACCAAAATACATGTTGTGGATACTTATAAAGCAGTGGGGTACACGCCCCCATGGCCTCAATTACAGATTAAAATAGGTTCCAGACATTAGTCACAGTTAATGGTACATCTTGTACATCTTTAATGGCTATAAACAGACATAGAACTTCTCATTTTGATAACACCTTCCATACAAGGTAATAATCTCAAGCCCTCAGAGTGTCTGAGGGCTGGTTATCGCCTCCAGTCATCTGTTACCAAATAGAATAAAATATAGTAAGACACCAAATGAGTTAAGGCCTCAGGCCTGACACATTCCTAGATTATATGTATTATATGTACTGCAAGCATGCATTGCAGTTATCCTTCTATGTTCTAGTTTCCCTCAGCATGTATCACCTGGACAGTCACGCCAGTGAAGCTTAATGAACCGAACATCAACTCAAAATAAGCACAGATATGCAATGTGTATAAAATACTTCCAACCGTACTTGTAATAAAAGTTAACATAATGGAAGGATCCTCAAATGGACATCTTCAATCAACAACTTTAATGCAGTATCAATACTGTGAGAAATATTATTAAATGGAATAATGCTGTAAAGAATGTTATTAATGCAGTTATAATGATGCAGATTATATGGCAGCAATAATAGAATTTCTGTATCTCCACAGCAGCTATTTGACAATAAAGGCCTGGTTTACACAGTCTCCTCTGAACAGTTGATGTAGAGATGTGTCTGCTACTGGAACTTTATCTGGGCTCTAATCTGTGGAGATGTTAACTTGCAATTTCTGAGGCTGGTAACTCAATTCATCCTCAGCAGCAGAGGTAACTCTTGGTCTTCCTTTCCTGGTGTGGTCCTCATGTGAATCAGTTTAGTCTTAGCGTTTTATTGTTTTTGCGACTGCACTTGAGGACAGATTCAAAGTTTTATCAATTTTCCTGACTGCATGCTAACTGTCTGGTACATTGTTTTCATTTGTCTTTTTACTGGAGCTTTTTTGGATGTGTTTTCATTAGAAAACATAAAAGACAAGGAGAAACTATTTATAGATTATATGGCAGTTCTGCAGCACTACATACATATATCAAAAATAAATAAGGAGTTTATATTTACACTGTGGCTTTACTGCATATATTAAATATTGCACTGTAATTATGGTAATTTGCATAGTCTGTGTATAGAGGGGAGTAGTCAGCGCATGTTTAAGTTCAGGGTGGTTATGGCTTTTGGAAAGAAACTATTGTTGAGTCTGTTAGTCTTTGTACTTTTGCACCCATACTGCCTCCCTGAGGGCAGCAGGTTGAACAGGTCAAAACCAGGGTGGGAGCTGTCCTTGATGATGTTTGTTGCTCTGCTGAGGCAGTGTGAGGTATAAAGGTCCATCAAGGAGGGAAGGGGGCAGCCAATGATCTTCTGTGCTGCCTTAACTACTCTCTAAAGACCTCTCTGTCTGCCATGTTGCAGTTGCCGTACCTTACTGTGATATAGCATCTCAGCAGGCTCTCAATGGACGAGCAGCAGAATGTCAGCAGCACGTTTGAGTCCAGGTTATACTTCCTGAAGACCCTCATGGTAAGTAAAGTGAATTGCCAACATTGTGCTGTCCTAGTAACGAGTTCCTCTTCCGTTATCAAACTCTCTCTTTGACAACATCAACACGAAACTGTGCAAGAGGAAGTTGTAAAAATCTTAAAAATAAAGCACCTAACCATCCATCTATCTATTCTCTTCTGCTTATCGTTATCAGGGTCTCAGGGAGGAGATGGAGCCTGTCCCAGCTGTCATCAGGTGAGAAACGAGGTACACCCTGGTCAGGTCACCAGTCTGTTGCAGGGCTAAAACACTTAACTGTCTTAAATTAAAATTTAAGAAATTTAGTTAAATGCTTTCATTATTGCAGCTCTTTTGTAGAAAGCTTTTGTGAGCACACATGGAAACAGAGCAAAAGTCAGTCTCATTACCCTCAAGAATTTATCTTACTCACTATCAAACATTGCAATACTGCTGCAGTCACCACTGCTAGCAGCTAGATGAGAGCACAAAAAAAGATGTGTTAGTGATCTGTGGGCTGATGCTTCCTCATCGCACTTCTGAAGTTTAATTTTATCTTTTTCTGAGAAGTGAAGGGGGAAGTGTTTTGGTCAGAATGTGGGTACAACAGCAGCAGAGCTCTGGAGGTTTGAGCCTCTCATGATAACCACATAAAAGTCAGAAACACAAATGGTTAACACACCCAGTAGTCTATAAGAAGCGTCTTTAGGTCCTCATCATTTTTCTGGAGTTTGCTAAATTGCTAAGACTGAATAAATGTTCACTACAGTTCAAAATTCAGATTAGCAGCAGTTTTTCTTCATACAGCTTTTAGTGAATCAGGCTAAACAATACTTAACCACTGCCTTTAATGTCCTGTTTTCAGTCACATTGGTTAATGTGACTGAAAACTGACTAAAAACATTTTTGTTTCTATTAGTTTTAGTGTTCTTACTATTATAACCAACAATGAAAAAAGGAGACTGGCCATGTGTTGGATTTATGTAAGCATCTTTGTCATATTTAACACCTCATTTTAAGTTGATTGTTTAAGTTGCTGCCAAAGCAAAGCATCTGTGTTCATCCAATGTCCACTATTAAATTAAATAAATCCAACATTATCTTTTTTCAGTGAACACTTCAATATGTGCAGTTGTAACAAAATGACACAGGCTCTAAAGTGGTTTCTTCTTAAAATGAAGAAAGTATCTGGATCCTTTATTTAAAGCATTTATTTACAGTGGCAAAAAAAAATTTATTAGTACTTTTTCTTCTTTTTGTCCGCACTGTTCAGGATGCATTTGAAGCTGCGCCTTAGACAGTAATGATGTCATGTACTGTGATAGGATGCTATCAGCTAAACTTTTATGACCAGCAGCAAACAGAAAAGGTTTCTTGGAATAAAACGTCAACACATACCCCTCTGGCAGAAACAGTTTAGGTCAAAACAGAAATATATATGTGTGGTAACATGTCTGTTTTTGAAACATAAATGATTTTCAGTTTGGTGTCTGTAGCTCAGGTGTTAGAGCAGGTCAGCTACTAACCAGAAGGGTGGTGGTTTGATCCCAGTCTGCTCCAGTCTGCATGCCAAATATTCTTGGGCAAGATACTAACCCCATGTTGCTCTCCGATGCTTCCATCGGAGTGTGAATGAGTATTAATGTTAGATAGGGAGCACTTAACTGCTTGGGTGAATGAATTTGTTGTATAAAGCACTTTGAGTGCTCTGAAAGAGTAGCTATATAAAAGTGTTATATAAGTCCATTTACCAAAACAATATTATGTTATTAGTTCAAAACAACCAATACGTAAGACAAAAAAAAATAACCCATGACTTTTCACATTCACTCTCTCATCTAAAAAGTGAAACAGCATCTACCATATCTCTTTTCATGAGCATCATCCTACTTCTTTACATCATTGATGGTGGAATAGAGGTGGTTGGGATCATCTCCAGCAGAAGAGGAGACAGCTTTCACTGTGCTGTAGGTCACAGTGTCACCTTCATCATGACCACGGGACTATAGGAAAACATTACAGAACAAAAAAAAAAAAACATTACAGAGCAAGACAAGACATAAGGCTCTTTGAAAATCATGGTCTTACTGCTAACATCATCCCCACAAATATTAAAAATCTCACCCGGGTTTTACTCCTGGTCCTCTTGGGAAAGCTGATGGAGACGTAGGAAACACCATCATCAGCTCCAGCCTACACAGTGAAGACAAAATAACATCTGCTCAGTGATGTCAGTTTGGTTTAATACAGTTCAGTTCTGGTTCCTCCTCATCATCATAACCATGACTTTTCTGTTAAAATGAAACAAATATTTAGTGCAAATTTATACTGAGATTAGTGTGCAACCTCACCCTGGTTTGATTGGTTCCTGGTCCAGACTGAGTCTCTGCAGCGTTTAAGCTCAGTCCCTGCTCACAAACAGAAGAGTAACTGTGTAAAGATCTAAATGTTACTTAAATAGTTAAACATTCTCAGTGAGGAGCTGATTCAGCTCACTTGCAGCTTTGTCAGCTGTTCTGTTTCTGATGGTAAATCCTGTATTTTATTTAGTCATTTAGAGGCATGAAGTCACCTCTAAAAGTTTATTAGCTCAATCTCATATGAAACAATGGAACTATTCGAACTCACAGTGTTGCCGGCCAGCTGCCCTTCTTTTCCTGAAAAAGAAAAAAAACAAAAAAAACCCCACTGCGATTAGTTTCACATTAAAAATCCATTTTTTGCCTGTTTGCTAACGATCCCAATCTACAAAATAAGAAATCTCTTCAATTCACCATTTTCACATTCTTAACATTAGTTATATTATGTTAAACTATAATCTGGGGATGCTTTTACCTTTATGTTTCTTCCATCTGATGACCACAACAATTATTAAGAGTGCTGATAAACCAACGGGAAGGATAATGAGCCATAATAACAAACCTGAAAAGAGAAAGGTACACCTTGAAGCTGTGAACATACATTTTCCCGTAGTGACCACTTCCTGTCAGCGCTCACTGTCTGTAGGCCTGTGTGAAGGAGCTCTAACTAAATGTCCACCCAAAGCCCAGAGTCCACCTGACATTCAGACTTTAAATTTTAAAATCACAACTGTCACTGAATGTCTCCACCCAAGTGTCAGTCGGATATTCAGACATTTGCTGTTGATTTTGACTTTGTGACGTTTTCACCTAAAGAAATGTAATTACAAAATCAAATAAAGAATGATTGTAAGAAAAAAATAAACACCAAGCTGTTTTTAAAAGAATAGATAATGTGGAGAGGTGCAATATGTAACAATCAAACCAGTCAAAGCATCACTGTGAGGGGATTTGAACACATTCTTAACAGTTTATTGCTCGACAACTTGAATTTAAAGGGTCTGAACTATAAAGCAAATTTCAGATGTCACTACCTTGTGAGGATTTTTTTGATTCTAGAGAAGATTTTGTTGATCTCATTGTTGTTGTTGTTGTTCTCATTGTTGTTGTTGATCTCATTGTTGTTGTTGTTGTTGTTGTTCTCATTGTTGTTGTTGATCTCATTGTTGTTGTTGATCTCATTGTTGTTGTTGATCTCATTGTTGTTGTTGATCTCATTGTTGTTGTTGATCTCATTGTTGTTGTTGTTCTTGTTGTTGAGGTAAATTTTGCAGTCGTTGATTTTGTGTTTTCACCTAAAGAAAGAAATGAAATAACAAAATAAAACAAAAGTATTCAAATAAAAAAACCTGCAAACTACATTTACAAAAACAGATAATGTAGAGCGCTGCTATAACTAATAATCATGTCAGTTAAACACGTCTGCTCATCACTGTGAAGCGATTTGAACATAATCTCACCTGTTTTCTCACCTGAGGACTTGAGTTTGAAGGGAAACAGTTGTTCTTCTTTAGTGTAATCATCTGTCACTTTGCACTTCAATGAATTATAAAACTGTGACTTCCGATCACGGTGAGATCTTTTAAATGTCACAGTCACAGAGCAGAAACCTGGTTTGATCTCCACGTCTGATATTTTCTTTTTACCCTCATGCAGCCACTCCACTGTGTGTCTACAGTGTCCATGTGTCAGCACAGAGCAGTTCACAATGACTTTATTGTTGTTCTCATGTTTAGTCACTGGTGAAGATGGAGATATGGAAAGAGAAAAACAACAGAGCATCATCACTGTAATAAATACTGCTGTAATATTTCAGTTTGTTCCAAGTTTGAACTAAAAACATTATGATGTAAATACTCACTGTTAATAACAGACAGATTAATCATAAAGCCTGGACCTTCTTGTTGTCCTCCTCTTGTTTTGTACTGTTTGCAGGTGTAACGACCAACATCCTCAGCTTTGACCTTCTTTATAAGCAGAGAACAGTTCGCTGTAACACTCAGTCTGGTGTATTCAGCTTTAACATTTTCATTAATCTGTCCATGAACAACCAGCTCTACTGTTGCTGTCTGTCTTGAATCAGTGAACATCCAGGTAGTATAGCTGCAGTCATGTTGACCATCTATCACATTTTCACAAGACAAAGTGATGTCATGTCCAGCTCTGGCAGCTCTGAAGGAGGACAAAGTCTGTCCTGTTGTTTCTGCTGAGGATAGGAGAGTGAAATGTGACAAACTATAACATGAACACTGCAGTTAGATTAACAGTTCGTTTAAGGATTATTTTACATCATTTATTTCTCATCTTTTCTTTCCAAGAGTCCAGAAAACTCAAAGTTACAAAGCAAACACGTCTCTCTCAGTTAAAGGAAGAACAGACTATTGTGTGTGTGTGTGTGTTCTGTGTTTCCTTACCTGTAATCTGAAGCATCAGCAGCAGGAAAGAAGACATTTGAATCCACATGACTGCAGCCATCGTACTTCTCTGTCTGTCAGTCTCTACTCTCTGCTCTCACATTGACAAATGAGACAGTCTCAGACATGAACACAGCTTCAACTTCCTGCTCACTTCCTCATCAGTGGTTTACTCTTCATCACTTGTTCTGAATTTATTTGTTTTACAGCCTTCAAATGTTTTTGTCCTCCCTCTCTCTTCATTTGTCATGTCTGAGTGTGGGCAGGCAGGAAGGGAGGACCCAAAATGCAGGACTCACTGAGGCGGAAGTAATTCAAAACACACAGCTTTATTGCTGGTAAGAAGCAGAACAGAAAAACACTAACTAAACTGGAAGAACGGAATAAGTAGGCAGGAAGGCTGGCTGGCAAACGGAGCACACAGAGGAAGCGAGGGTGAACAGACGTTAACGATGCGACACCGAGTAGGGGAAGACACAGACACTAAATACAAGAGGTGAACGGAGCAAAGAGGAAACAGCTGGGAGACACGGCTGACATTGATTACACTGACGAGACAGGGAGAGCACAAAGCTGAACGCACTGACAAAGGACACAGACCTACAAAATAAAACAGGAAGCACACGCCAGACAGAGACAGACTCGTAAACAGGCATAATGACGTCATGGACAAACAGAGGGACATACGGGCAGAGAAGACTAAGCACAGGCAACCTAAACCAAACATAAGGGCAAGATAACAAACCTAAACCAGAAATAATCATCATCGTCATCAACATCATCATCAGATAACTAAAGAATCAGAATATAATTGTAATCAAAACAGTATCACCAGAGAATAACTAATCCATAATGCAAAAATAAACCAAAACATAAGAAACTCAAAATGCTGGGTCGACCCGACCCAGGACCGTGACATCATTCATAAAATGAATAATTGAGCTTTTAACAAGAATATGTGTTGATGCCCACAATGAAATATGTTGATACTGCAGCAAACACCACTGCAGCAGCTGGATAAGGACACAGATAAGATGTGTTAGTAGTCTGAGGCCTGCTGTGCATCATTGTATCTATGAAGTCATTTTTCTTCTGAGAAGTGAAGGGGAAGTATTTCTGTGAGAATGTGGGTACAACAGCAGCAACGCTCTGGACGTGTGAGCCTCTAAAGTTGACCACATAAACATCAGAAACACAAATGGTTCACGCACTGATGGACTAACAGAGCTGCCCTTAAGTCCTCAACATTTTATTTTTGCTGAGCTGTGGATTTGAAAACACACATTAAATGACACACACGAGTAAACCTTTTTTTTAATTTGCAAAATTACTTAGACTGATTAAATGTTCACAAATGACAAATGTTAACACACTGATGAGAGAGTGACTGTCATTATTGTCGCCGTCATTTTGAACGTGTGGAACGTTGATTTAAGTCAGTTTTTAGAATACAAATTCATTACATTCATTTCAAGGTGTTTTAATATTGTGTGAGTATAAGTTGGAATCATCTGATAGGAACAGTGAGAGGAGATGAATTTGTTTGTTATTTAGACAAATGTCAGCAGTCAGTACAAACAGAGGAGCTTAAACTAGTAGAGTCAATGTTTTATATGGAGATGAAAGAACAGGAAGTTATACTGGGGAGAATAATAGAAGCACACTTGTACTGTGGTCAGCACTGCAATGCTGTGGTGTGTGTGAGGTGTCAGAGAGAGACAGCACTACAAAACACAATGATAGTCATCACAGCTAAAGTGTAACACATAATGTTAATGGTTTAATGTGGAGCAACAAAACGTGGCTCCTCATCCCAGCTGAACAAGCGAGGGAGAGAGAGCGAGAGGGAGAGTGAGGAAGGCACCTTTTGATAGGATGAACCTCGTACACTATGTGCACATCTGTGCCACATCAGTAATCACTCAGTCTACATTAAGGTTCAGTCTTCCCTGGGTGACTGTGATGAGGACGTGGTCAGTCTGTCCAGTTCTTGTCACCAGCCTGTCAGAGTGTTATTTTCCTGAGAGAGAACAAAGGACGCGATCCTAAGCGACGGCCTCGAGGGAAACGAGCCGGCATCAGGAACAGGCTATGGGCTCGCGCACACCGCGCACCCATGCCCAGTATCCTGCTAGCCAATGTTCAATCCATCGAGAACAAGCTTGATGACCTCAGAGCCAGAATCAAGTTCCAGAGAGACATTCGGGACTGCAACCTCCTCTGCTTCACCGAGACTTGGCTGAACCCAGCGATTCCAGACCACGCCGTGCAGCCGGTGGGGTTCTTTTCGGTTTACCACATGGACAGGACAATGGAGTCGGGGAAGAAAAGAGGTGGTGGAGTGTGCTTGATGGTGAACAACAGATGGTGCGACAGCACAAACATCTCCCCACTCACACGCTCTTGCTCGCCCAATCTGGAACTTTTGATCGTTAAATGTCGCCCTTTCTATCTCCCTCGGGAATTCACTGCGGTCATTGCCTGCACTGTTTACATTCCGCCTCACGCGGACTCGGACACTGCCTTATATGAGCTACATGAGGCTCTCACACATCAACAAACACTTCACCAAGATGCCGCACTCATTGTTATGGGAGATTTTAACAGAGTGAATCTCAACGGACATTTCACAACCTTCACCAGCACATCAACTGCCCCACCCGGGGCACTAGGACATTAGACCACTGCTACACCCCGTTCAAGAACTGTTACAAGGCTCAGCCCCTGCCGGCATTTGGAAAATCGGACCATGCCGCCATCTTCCTCATGCCTGCTTACAAACAAAGGCTAAAGCAGCAACCACCAATCAGGAGGGAGGTCGCTCGCTGGACGGACCAATCAGTGGCCGCGCTGCAGGACGCACTGGATGACGCAGACTGGGACATGTTTCGGCGCAACTCTGATGACATCAACATGTTTACGGAAGCGGTTGTGGGATTTATCGGGAAACTAGCGGACAGCAGAAAGAACTATCATCCGAACGTTTCCCAACCCGAAGCCGAGGGTGGATAAAAACATCCGCGACGCTCTGAGATCACGCACTGCTGCCTACAATGAAGGGCTCGTCTCCGGTAATATGGACCTATACAAGGCTGCGTCTTACAACGTGCGCAGTGCGGTCAGAAAGGCAAAGCGGAGCTATGGGGAAAAACTAGAGTCACAGCTATGACAGTGCGACTCTCGGAGCCTGTGGAAAGGACTGCGGACTATAACGGACTATAGACGACCAGCTTCTTCAATGATGAATGCCGATGCTTCACTGGCTGATGAGCTGAACACGTTTTATGCTCGCTTCGATGCCGCAGCAATTAAAACAACAAACAAGTGAAGAAAATGCATTCATCATCACAGAGCATGCCGTGAGGAACACCTTCAGGAGGGTGAACACCAGGAAGGCAGCAGGACCAGATGCAATCCCTGGCCGGGTACTGAGAGCCTGCGCTGACCAGCTAGCACCGGTGTTCACAGAGATCTTCAACCTCTCCCTGGCCCAAGCTGTGGTTCCCACGTGCTTCAAACAGTCCATTATTGTCCCTGTTCCAAAGAAACAACAGCCCACTTGCCACAATGACTACCGTCCAGTAGCACTGACTTCAATTGTGATGAAGTGTTTTGAAAGACTGATGAGAGATCACATCACTTCTTCACTTCCTGCCACCATCGACTCACTTCAGTTTGCTTACCGGACTAATCGTTCCACAGACGGTGCCATATCTCACCTGCTCCACACATCCCTGAGTCACCTGGACACTGGCAGAGTGAATTATGTTAGGATGCTGTTCGTGGACTACAGTTCAGCATTCAACACAATAATTCCCTCTAAGCTTTTCACCAAGTTGACGGATCTAGGACTCAGCCCATCACTGTGTCAGTGGATCCTCAACTTCCTCACAGACAGACCCCAATCAGTGAGGGTGGGAAAACAAGTCTCCCCCTCCATCTCACTCAGCACTGGAGCGCCTCAGGGCTGTGTTTTAAGCCCCCTGCTGTACTCACTGTACACTTATGACTGTGTAGCCACATCAGACACCTCCTCCATTGTCAAGTTTGCTGACGACACTGTTGTTGTGGGCCTGATGTCTGACAACATCGAGACCGCCTACCTGGAGGAGATTAGGGACCTGGAGACCTGGTGCCAGGAGAATAACCTCCTCCTAAACATCAGCAAGACTAAGGAGCTGATCGTGGACTTCACTACAAAGCAGGCGAGGAATTACAAGCTTTTTTTACCCATTTATTAGTAAATTGATTCTACCTCTCTGGTCAAAAACATACATAAAAATACACTACACATACATTATAATATTTTATACATAAATGCGCACTGGTTTATTTCCTTAACACGTGGAGGTAGGACCTTCCCAACCTATTTTAAGATTGTGTTGTACATTAATTTGAAGATTTTTCTTTCTTTATTGTGTTTACAAATATCAAGAAGTAACAAGAAAAGAGAGAACACACCCTGTATATGTTTAAACAGGACTGTTTATGATATAACACAAAAGCTGTCAGCTGAGCTCCGTAGAGTGAGCAATCATGATGAAACAGTTGTACATTCAAGCTGCTCTTCAAACTTTTGTCCACCAGATGTCACCAAAGACGACTGTGTGCACTTCAGAAAGCTTCATTTAGACGTCACTGCCACCTGTTTTTCTCCTGATCTGTTTCTCTGACTTGTCACCTCTTGAGCAGTTTGCTTAAAGGGTTTTATTGGCTGAGTGGATTGTTCTGTGATTCCTCTGTGTACATACATCTATTATCATGAAAAAGGAATAAATGATTATTTGAAGTTATTTTTCTTAATAGTTGAAGCTAAGTGCACAAAGAAAAGGATTTTGCTCCTACATATGAGATAAAATCAAAAAGTAAATGTCAGGAAATATTAAAGATATGATTCATTTTCGTGATGAGTTGATGTTGAAGTTGTTGATCAGTGGAGTCTGACAGAAGCAGGAGAGTCTGCAGTGTTTTCATAGTTCACTGCGTCACCATCTTCATCGTTATGCACCTGTTTAAAACAATACTACACACTTTAGATTCACTCTTTGAAATGCTACTTTTGATGAGCTCTCTGATGGTTTATCTTATTATTAATTATTTATTATTTAGTCTCAAAGTTCTCCACATTTCTCAATAAACAATAACAGTAACAAGAAAGGTTATAAGTGTTTCTGCAACCTGGTTAAAACTGTGTATTCTGTTTTCTTTCATTCGTACATCCACAGTTAAAAAAGAATAAATATCACTAACGTGTTGTTTGCTCTGTGAAGTTATAACAGAGTTAAACTCACAGTGTTTCCTTCCATCTGTGTTTTTATTCCTGAAATGACAAAAATCACAAAAGAGAGCTGAAATAATTAACCTGCAAGTTTATCAAAGCTTTTCTTGTATAAACGTTTCATCTGTGAAGTTCTCACCTTTGGTTTTTGTCCACATGTTGACTGTAACAGCAGATATTAGGAGTGATGCTAAACCCACAGACACGATGATGCATCTGGACAGAAAACCTAAAAACAATGAAACCATTTAGATTTCAGTTTTTTGTTCTGTGAAAAGAATAAATGTTGTGATGAAAACATTCAGTTTTGATATTTTTGTTATTAGATTAAAATATTAAGCCTGCTCTTAGGACCGATAATCAAATACATAAATAAGTTAAATGTGTTTACAAGGCACTGAAAAATATTTTTATTTGCATTTAGTTTCTTTTTTAATTTTTATTTCTTTCTTTTTTGTTTCATTTATCTCAAATTGTTTGTCATGAAACAAAAATATAAAGATGCTGAAAAAGTGATGTTGATGAAGCTTCAGAGAACTAGAGTGATAATCAATTTTTGTAGAGACAAATCTGCCTCAGTGGTTTCTGGCTGTGACTTTGTGAGATCACTTGCAAAGAGAGTGCTGCACCAAAAACCTCCTGCTGATTTCTTTGGTCACTCACAGTTTTCATAAAGACAAACAGAAGCAAGCATTTGCAGACATGTCTGCATCTTCTATGGAAACTATGGCCAACTGTGTTAACCTGCTAGTGACCAAAGCAATCACAATGAGGTTTTTCAGCATAGCACCGCAGACCTCTTTGCAACCAGGTACACCTTGAAGCTGTGAACACACATTTTCCTGTAGTGACCTCTTCCTGTCAGCGCTCACAGCAGGGGCGGAGCGTGGGGGTGGCTTACTGGGCTTAAGCCCGGGTTGTTTTGTCAGAAGCCCGGGGTCTTTTGGAGTGTAATTTTTTCATAGTTAGATGCCTGGCTGACAACTGTATAAAACAAAAAGTACACACAATATTCGAAGCACATAGTGCACACTGTGGGAATTTACGACTGTGCGTGAATCCCCCCTGATATTGGTATGATCCGAGCTCAGGCACTAAGCGACTGAGCGAGGGGGCGGGGCAGCTGCCGCCTGTGAGTGCGCTGTTGGAGAAACGGAGCCAGCCATACTAGGAGAGCTTAAGTTTGACCAGGTACCAAAGCAAACCATTCATACCGTACAAATAATGTAAATATGACGGTGAATCACGAAAGATTGATATCAAACTGATCACTTGACCAATATTACGTTACTTGCTCTTCAAGTGAATCAACAAATGGCGAAATGAAAAGCCAAACAAATGCTATTTTTTTTAATAGAGTCTTATCTTACGTGTGTTTATTTCATATTTTCAGTTCTTACCCTCCCCGACTAAATCGGTTTCAGTTATGTACTGAAATATAAGAATGGACATTAGAGGGTTCTTTCAAAGAAAAAACTCAGGTAAATGTTATTTTATATATTATGCTTTGTATGTTGTTCAGTATATTTCTATGCAAAACAAGAGGGATTTCAGTACACAGCAGGATATTCACATTTGTAACCAGATATTTACACTTTAGGGAGAAAACATAAAACATTTTTACTGTACAACATCAATTTAGAGTAAACTTTTGTTTTAGATAAATATTGAAATATCTTTTGAATTAGTTAAATGTCAGAATAAAGAGAGACAGAGCTGTCTGTTTTTTTATCACTTTGATCAAATTTAGGAGCACATATACACTAAGTTTATTGTTAATTAATAAGAAAACTGCAGGCGATTCTGAGCTGAAGAATCTTCTGATAGGTTAGTAGAGTCCATGTGAGTAAATTGGTGGCACAGCTGTGGGTGCATATAAGGCAAAACACAGAGCCTGTTTCTTTGAAATGGGAAAATTAAGAGATATCAACCAAAACACCAGGAAAAGAACTGTGGAGCTCCATAAGTGTGGCTCAAGTTTGAATACAATTTGGTGCCATTTGCAATTAAGAAATACAGATAGTTTCTCTCTTTACTCTTCAATTTAACAAATATGTTTTTTATATTTATCAATCTAAAAAAATAAACATTTAGTCTGATTTGATGTTACAATTAAAAAAGTGTTTGTGTTTTGATCTGAAGAGTACATAAATATCTGGTTTCAACTGTATATTTGATGATTGTCAGCACAAAGAGAAGAACAGAGAGGGAGAGAGAGGAACAGAGAGGGAGATGGAGAACAAGGACAGAACAGAGATGGAACAAGAGCAGGTGAGACACACATGTTAGTCAAATGGTTGTTTACCAAAAGTATCACCGTATCATAGGTACTCATGTATCTCGTACCTAGTGTTTCTTTTTAGGTTTGCTATTTTTCAAATTCTATATTTTTTAAGTTTTGCATGCTTGTTTGCACAACAAGGCTAAATAATTATATAAACTTTTCTCAATCTAAATAGTGGACTTTGGTAGAATTAAAAAAATAAGTGTAGTGCAGGTCTATGATGATTTTTAGCGCTACTATCATCTAGTTCTGATTCTGGTTCTGTCTTGGTTAAATCCTAAGTAGTCCTGATTTTGAACTGTTGCAGTCCTGTTTTAATTCCGGATCAGTTCTGGGTCTGGTTGAATTGGGGTTTAGTCCTCGTGTCTTGATACAGCCCCGACTTTGTTCTGCCTTGCTGCTTAATTAAAAAACTAGTTTAAGGTGTCCTGCACATGTGATATATATTTTTCCCTATATGAAGTCATTCTTTTTTGAACAAAACTCAAAACAGAGCCTATTAATCTTTCAGTCATTTCCCACATGCATACTACCCTTTAGGGCTAAGCCCCAGGTGTTTCAAATGTCTGGCTCCGCCTCTGGCTCACAGTCTGCAGGCCTGTGTGAAAGAGCTCTAACTAAATGTCCACCCAAAGCCCAGAGTCAACCTGACATTCAGACTTTAAGTTTTAAAATCACAACTGTCACTGAATGTCTCCACCCAAGTGTCAGTCAGATATTCAGATATTTGTTGTTGATTTAGTCTCTGTGACATCTTCACCTAAAGAAATGTAATTACAAAATCAAATAAAGAATGATTGTAAGAAAAAAATAAACACCAAGCTGTTTTTAAAAGAATAGATAATGTGGAGAGGTGCAATATGTAACAATCAAACCAGTCAAAGCATCACTGTGAGGGGATTTGAACACATTCTTAACAGTTTATTGCTCGACAACTTGAATTTAAAGGGTCTGAACAATAAAGCAAATTTCAGATGTCACTACCTTGTGAGGATTTTTTTGATTCTAGAGAAGATTTTGTTTTTCTCATTGTTGTTGTTCTCATTGTTCTTGTTGTTGAGGCGAATTTTGCAGTCGTTGATTTTGTGTTTTCACCTAAAGAAAGAAATGAAATAACAAAACAAAACAAACAAAAAAAGAGCGCTGTTATAATTAATAATCATGTGAGTTAAACACGTCTGCTCATCACTGTGAAGTGATCTGAACATAATCTCACCTGTTTTCTCACCTGAGGACTTGAGTTTGAAGGGAAACAGTTGTTCTTCTTTAGTGTAACCATCTGTCACTTTGCACTTCAATGAATTATAAAACTGTAACTTCTGATCACGGTGAGATCTTTTAAATGTCACAGTCACAGAGCAGGAACCTGGTTTGATCTCCACGTCTGATGTTTTCTTTTCACCCTCATGCAGCCACTCCACTGTGTGTCTACAGTGTTCATGTGTCAGCACAGAGCAGTTCACAATGACTTTATTGTTGTTCTCATGTTCAGTCACTGGTGAAGATGGAGATATGGAAAGAGAAAAACAACAGAGCATCATCACTGTAATAAATACTGCTGTAATATTTCAGTTTGTTCCAAGTTTGAACTAAAAACATGATGTAAATACTCACTGTTAATAACAGACAGATCAACTGTAAAGTCTGGACCTTCTTCTTGTCCTCCTCTTGTTTTGTACTGTCTGCAGGTGTAACGACCAACATCCTCAGCTTGTACCTTCTTTATAAGCAGAGAACAGTTCGCTGTAACACTCAGTCTGGTGTATTCAGCTTTAACATTTTCATTAATCTGTCCATGAACAACCAGCTCTACTGCTGGTGTCTGTCTTGAATCAGTGAACATCCAGTTAGTATAGCTGCAGTCATGTTGACCATCTATCACATTTTTACAAGACAAAGTGATGTCATGTCCAGCTCTGGCAGCTCTGAAGGAGAACAAAGTCTGTCCTGTTGTTTCTGCTGAGGACAGGAGAGTGAAATGTGACAAACTATAACATGAACACTGCAGTTAGATTAACAGTTAGTTTAAGGATTATTTTACATCATTTATTTCTCATCTTTTCTTTCCAAGAGTCCAGAATACTCAAAGTTACAAAGCAAACACGTCTCTCTTAGTTAAAGGAAGAACAGACTATTGTGTGTGTGTGTGTTCTGTGTTTCCTTACCTGTAATCTGAAGCATCAGCAGCAGGAATGAAGACATTTGAATCCACATGACTGCAGCCATCGTACTTCTCTGTCTGTCAGTCTCTACTCTCTGCTCTCACATTCACAAATGAGACAGTCTCAGACATGAACACAGCTTCAACTTCCTGCTCACTTCCTCATCAGTGGTTTACTCTTCATCACTTGTTCTGAATTTATTTGTTTTACAGCCTTCAAATGTTTTTGTCCTCCCTCTCTCTTCATTCATAAAATGAATAATTGAGCTTTTAACAAGAATGTGTGTTGATGCCCACAATGAAACATGTTGATACTGCAGCAAACACCACTGCAGCAGCTGGATAACGACACAGATAAGATGTGTTAGTAGTCTGAGGCCTGCTGTGCATCATTGTATCTATGAAGTCATTTTTTCTTCTGAGAAGTGAAGGGGAAGTATTTCTGTGAGAATGTGGGTACAGCAGCAGCAACGCTTTGGAGGTGTGAGACTAATTTTGACCACATAAACATCAGAAACACAAATGCGCCTGCTTTTGCACTGGTCACACACTGATGGACTAACAGAGCTGCCTTTAAGTCCTCAACATTTTATTTTTGCTGAGCTGTGTATTCAAAAACACACATTATATGACACACATGAGTAAAGCTTTTTTGCTTTGAATTTGCAAAATTACTTAGACTGATTAAATGTTCACAAATGAGAAATGCAGCTTGTGGGGATAGGTTAATCGGTTAATCCAAATTGCCCATAGATGTAAATGTGCAAGTGAGTGTGAATGGTTGTCTGTCTCTGTGTGTTAGCCCAGGCGACAGACTGGCGACCTGTCCAGGGTGTACCCCGCCTCTCACCCTATGACAGCTGGGATAGGCTCCGCCACCCCCGCGACCCTGAAAAGGATAAGCGGAAGAGAATGGATGGATGAATAGTTTTATGGCAGCACCCTCTAGTGGTCTTGAAGCAAACTAAGACATGACATCTCCGGTGTCCCTTACTTTTGTCTGCTAGGGGAGCAGGATTGGATCTAGTGATACATACAGACTGAGTAAGCCGATTAGGACAGGCCTGGAGAAAGAAGAGAAAAATACAACCTTGTACAAACCATGCTTTTAATAAAAAAATAAAATAAAATGCACAAATAGTAATTATTAATACAAAAACGTTTTCACATGTTATTTGTTTGTCTGTATTCAGTCTCATTATTAGCCATGATGGAGAGTTAAACATATTGCAGGTAAGACCATGACATTCAGATTTAATGTTGTTAAACTTATTTTGACATACGTTTTGAGATAAGTCTTAAAAGTACATTGTTTACCTTATTTATTATTGATTTACTTTAATCAGATTTGGCTGGTATTGTATTTAAACGTATGACTCTCACAGTATGTTTATTTAACTGCCCAAATAAATGGTGAGGATATGGCCACAGTGGCTGCGAAGCAAGAAGTTGTTTTTTCATTGTGAAGCATAATTAAACATACCACAAAACCATGCAGGGAGGAGCCATATTTGTTTTTTGTGTTTGCACGCACCATTATTGATGGTAACTGTGATATTTACAAGACGAAGCTTGAGTATTATTACATACATGATAAGGATGTAAGCATGTTAGCCTACAACACACAAACTCAAGTGGTGTTACCAAGATAGTTGCTGACTGGCAAGAAAATTCTGGAAGAAATCTGGTTACATTCCAAAGCACAAATATAGAAAAAAAAAAAACAAATATGAAGATGTAATATCTGTATAAAATAGACTTAAAGGGTTTTCCCCTTTGAGAACTAGCAATAAGCTCCGTGTTTGTTAATGCTCCCTTGCAAGAGCTTAAATTAACTAAAATTCAAGTTTCTGTGTGTCTCAGATTTTGTTAAAAAATTTCTAACTGGTTGTTCTTTGAAAATACCAATACTTATGATAAAGATGGCATTTAAAAGAATAAACATTATCATGCTAGCAATGTGTGGTCAGATGCAAACTCTGTTTTCCCAACTTTTTGCATTGATAACACACAATAAACATTAAGATGAATTTAACCAGCATAATTATTTTATTTTTAGGGAGTTATGTGCAGTGTTCAAAAAATTGAACAGGTGTTATATGAATAATTATCTGCAAACAAAAGCATGACTATCAGAGTTACAGGCATTTTAATTCATCTGCTCTCAACTATCATGTTTCTTTGTCCCTGTTTTTGTCTTTTTTTGTTTCACACTCATCAATGACAGAGTTTGAAATTTTGCTTCTTTTGCAGACTAGAACAGTATGTACTTCCTGTGAATACTAAGGTGTGACTTCCTCATCAGCACGTTTGTCTTTGAACATTTTATTTTTAGTCACAAAGGGGTGGATAAAGTCAATGCAAAGAAATAAAAAATAAATTACATCTGAGAGAAAAATACTTAACATTAAATGCGTGAGATCCAATATAATCTTTTATTTTATCTTTTACTCATACCATTTTAATGTGGCAAAGAAGCATCACTGACCAGCCCGCTCAGAGCAGCAGAGCTCTGGGGCCCGTTCTTCGTACGTCGCTTACTACATCCAAGATCAAATGACACATCCAAGATCAAATCATCGCGCTAACCGTGAGCTCGCTAATCCGGTTCCCCGAACACACCTGCTGTTGACGATTACTACAGCTGGACGCAGGAATGTGACATCACTGGGTGTCGTAAAAGGGGCTACGCATCGATAGTAGAAACATTGATCGGCAACCCGCTGATTGGTCGGCGAAAATGTCGAAGGGGCGTGCTCGGTATTTTCCGGCAGCAGAGCAAGAACTCATGAGTGAGGGATTTCAGGAGTTTCAGAGTTTAATTAAAATGCAAGAGAACACTGCAAAGGCTGCAAAAGCAAGGAGAGAGGGCTGGCAGAAAGTTGCTGACAAATCAAACTCGTAGGTAATTTAATAATAATACTAATAATAATGGATTGGGTTCATATAGCGCTTTCCAAGGCACCCAAAGCGCTTTACGATACCACTATTCATTCACTCCGACATTCACACACTGGTGGAGGCAGCTACGGTTGTAGCCAGGCTGCCATATCGCGCCATCGGCCCCTCTGGCCAACACCAGTAGGCGGTAGGGTAGATCTATCATATGACACTATATTGTCCAATATCATATGGCATTATATTATATTATAATATGTTATATTATATCCCCTTTCACATTAGAGCCACAACAGGACCCACAAGAACATGGGAACAAGTAAAAGTGGAATACAGGAGTATTCTACAGAATGGTAATATTTATCTCTTAGATTGCTTTGCGTCTCTTGGCAAGGTAATACTGGCCTGTAATACTCTGTTAGTTTGTTCATAACAGCAACCAAGAAAAGGGCAGAGGAAAAAAAGACAGGTGGTGGTCCTGCACCCCCTCGTCAACAAGTTGGTTAAGTAAATAATACCCTCACGGGAATATCGATATCTCTCTATGAGCACACTGTCGCGCTGAGCTAAAGGATCCTGTCTGTCCCGCAATATACGCTGAATTCTGAGGACTCTCCTTATCAATCTTGCACCTTCCGCAATGGGTTGGTCGCGTATACGGACAGGACATGGCTGCGACAGGCTTCCCAAATCCACCTTCGCTTTTATAGCCGTGGTCTCTCATCTCGATTACACGAAGTAATTTACAATTACTACTCTGAAATATGAATTACATCTGTAATAATCACATACATGTAATAGAATGTTAATAGTTCATTTCCCTTTTTTAGGAAATGACCTGTATGTATCTGTGTGACATCAATAAAAGGATCAAGTGCTGCATTATCTTTAGTTACATTGATAATATTTATTTATGGTGAAACAGTGGAAAAATATCGCTGTTGCTTTCGTATAAATGAAGCGGACATACCTACGTGGCCGCGATCTAATCCTGTTTACATAAAGTAAACCTGCTCCCGAGCAGGTTTACGCTTACGGCTCTGTTGCTATGACAGCAAGTCCCGGATGAGCTTCGGGGAACCGACTGATCCAGGATCACGCGAAATCGTCAACAATCTAATCCGGCTAACCTACTTAGCGAGGTACGAAGAACGGGCCCCTGATCTCTTCTTCATTGTCACCACTAAGACTTCAGCCACCCCAACTCTGACAGAAAATAGTTGAATCTGATGTGTTTTTGAGGTCACTTGTTTGATTATGAGGAAGAAAACTTCCAGCAGAGTTTGGACTGAATGTTTAGTTGATCTTGCTAAAAAATGGGCAGGCCTTCAGGAAGGTTTGTTTACCTTCACCAGTTTTTGTCTGTGGTCAGATGATCATATGCATTTATTTGTGCATTAATAACTGTCTACCTTGGTTAAAAGGTGTTTAAGCATAAAGTGAACTTAAAGTCTAGTGGGACTGTATATGAGAATGCATAAAAATGTCTAGAGCGATCAAACTTTGCACAGAGAAAGCAATATTTATTTAAGTATCAGAGGCATGGTGCAATGCTCGCATTATGTCAGCGTCCTTCCTTTTTCACCATCTCCACCTGTAGAGGGAGTCTCAGCTTTCTCAGTAGCTTCATGTCTCATAATATCATGTCTGTTAAGGCAGACAGCGTGGAGATGAGAGAGTGTTGTGCCCTTAAACAGGGGAAATAGTGAGGAGAGGTGAAAGAACGGCACAGACACGCAGCTCTCACTCTCACTCGTCTGTATTGAGTTTCAGAAGCAATACAACCAAAACAATATTCTTATGGATGCACTCAGTCTCAGGACAACTGTATCCAAACTAAGTCACTATTGTTCGCTGCATTAGCTGATGAGAATACTTTAGATAACATGAACTGTAGCATTAGACAAAAACATATTTTTAACTCGCACATGTTAGCTGACACAGTCACTAACTTTCCACAGCAATCAAATAATACTTTAAGTACTGCATGTCTTTCAGTAGTTAACTTATACAGATCGTAACAGAAAAATCTTCACACAATATGGCGGAGTAATAGCGAAAACTAGCATACGCAGCAACAGAGATTAACTGGAACTTCTCAGCAAAATAGTCCGCAATTCACATCTTTCACTACAATGAACAATGATAACAATGTAATAATCAACAGTAACACACATTTATACAGATTTGTGCATGACAGTTACCTTAAACAGGGGAAATAGTGAGGAGAGGTGAAAGAACGGCACAGACACGCAGCTCTCACTCTCACTCGTCTGTATTGAGTGAAGGAGGAAGTGCGCGAACCCACCTACTGGAGCCCTGAGGCATTAACAATGGATCAACGCACAATCAACCCAGGCAAAACTTTCACTGCTTATCTCCCTCTATATTCCCACTGCATATTCTATTCGAAAACATTCAAAGCAACAAATAAAACATTAATAAGGGCATGACATGAAATGTAAGGAACAGAGATGTACAACTTCAAAACTAATCAAATTTATGATCCACCACAAGAGCGGATCCAAATGCAGACAAAGGGGGGTGGAGGTGGACATTAACAAAAACTGAGCAGTTATTTTGGCTGAACAAGAAAACAAACAAAAGCAAAGAATGACTAAAATGGAGGTAACTGTCACGGCTGCCGAGGCGAGCCGTGTGGAATAAATGAGGATCCAATCGCAGGCAGTCGTGGAGAAGTGAAGGTGATTTATTGAACACAAAAAGAATGTGGACAAACAGCAAACGGGGCTCGAACTAAACTAAACTGGGAAACAACTAAACTACAGAGCACAAACCTGAATGAAAACGAGCAGAGGAGGATGACGATGAACAGCAGGGAGAAGACACGGTGGAAACACAGACTGACACTGAGTAATACAGACAAACCGGCAACAGGCAGGAGAACACACAGGGCTTAAATACACACACCAGTAATCAGGGGATGAGCGACAGGAGGGCAACACAGCTGGGAGGAATCTGGGCTGACGGGACAGGGGAAACGTAAACTGATCACACTCACATACGACACGGACCTTCACAATAAAACAGGAAACTCAGACACATGGAACCAGACAAGACATTGAACTAAACAGACAGATTCACAAACAGATGGGGTGACACCATAGACAGACAGATACAGACGCAGACCGAATATAACACAGAACTTAAACAATCATCATCTAGAAAATGATAACAAACTAAAAGCGCTGGGTCACCGACCCAGGACCATGACAGTAAAAAAACATATACAATAAATGGTACATTTACTGTATGAACCGACAACAGACAGATCAAGACAGAGGACAAATACACAAAAGGGTAACAAAGAAATGAGAACCAGGAAAGAAAAACAGCTGGGACTAATCACACACATACTCATTTTCATATCTTAGTACCATCAAAACTGAATGCCTAATTCTAACCCTCAGCCTAAACCTAACCGCAACCTAATTGTAACCCTGACACTAAAACCACATTTTGAGCCTCAAAAATGCCTTCAAATGCACGCGCGCGCGCACACACACACACACACATGCACACACAACACTGCGAGGAAGCAAAACCAAACACACTAAACACATGACGAGGAACTATCAAAATAAAACAGGAAACATGAGACACAGACTGAGAGGCAGACTTGACGCTGGATCTGGGGCTTGGCTAGACGCGACACATGGAACAGACGGGAGGCACAGAGACAGAAACCAAGAGACTAGAAATCACAAAATACTAAAGAATAACTAAGGGAGCCAAGAATACAAAAGACTAAAGCATGAAAATCCACTAAATTTTAGAATATTAATAATCAAAACATAACCACTGGGTCACCATGACAGGACAATGACACAGGTGAAAATGTGACAGGTCATCTGCGCCTGCTTTTGTTTATGTGATTAATCAATTTCAAAACTGCACTGGTCTTCATTAATTCAGACTTAATAATTGTCATTTGCTGTTTAGTAAAGTAATTTCTTGATCTGAAATAGCACAGAGGAAGTCAAACATATCTATGAACTCTTTTCTTTTATAGACCATGTGCAAACAGGCTCTTGGTATATGTGACATAATGGTACTTTACCACACTGGGTATGGAACAGATGAGTCTGAAGGACAGTTAAGCAGTACATGACCAAAGTAGGCCCTCTGAAAATAACCAGATATGCATGACTTTAACGTGACATAAATTACATGATTATTTATGAGATCTGTCCCAAACAATAAGCATTTTCTAACATATATTGTCACAGATTAGATTTCTGAGTCTTTATTGTTCTCTTACAACCAGAAAAGTTGCTGTGTGTCTTGTAAAATTCTAAAATTAAAAATTAGAATCATAATATATCTAAAGTAAAATGATATACAGGTATGCAGTGAAATGTCAGAGCTTAGTACAAACAAGAGAGGTTTAATAATAGTGATGAGATAACAGGAAGGGGAAGTGGCAATGATACACGCAGCTTTTACTGCTGCTGATTTATCACTGCTCTGCTCAATAGAGTCCAGTCTTCACTTCAGAAACCACTCTTCTCTTTCACAAGTCTTTTTCCGCCCAGCTGGTAAGTTATTTGAGTTTATTAAATCAAGGACAGCACATGAGACAATGATACACGATAAAGCAATGCAACTGTTGTTTTGTACAGAGGTTTTCTAGCCAAAAGCTAGTGTCATACCAGTTGCCTTGTTCCCAACATCGCCACTGACTGCTCTCAAACGTGCCACCCATGCTCCAGAGTCAGCTGGTGTTTGCATAGTTTCAGTGTTACAGCCTGCCTCCTACATCAGCCTGCTCCAGTATCAAAGTCACAGCTAACCTTTGCATGTTTAGCTTTTAAGTTCTGCTTGGATCAACCTCCCAAGCTTCTGATCCAGAGTCGTGACTGGACACAACCTTTCCAGTGACAGCATCTGAACCAGAGCTAGTGCTTCTCATTCTTTTACTCCTAAGATGGATGAGGCCTCAGCCATCTGATTCCCAACCTGTGACTGCCTGCCCATGCTCTTCTTCAGTACCATTGCTCTGAAGGGTTTCGCCTCTTCTGTTGGCTTCCTAGAAACACTCTGCTTCAACAGTTTCACTAAATAGTTATTTTACTCTCCTCAGCTCAGGTTTTGTTACATTGTGAATCATGTGTTTATTTATTTGTAAGGTAAAACATCAGTATAAATTAAACTAAGTCATAGATGTTATACTTTCTGGTTTTATATGCAGATAGTTAGGTGTTCATTTGTGTTATAGCAGCTTAATGGAATGTGGAAAAGCAGGGATGTTTTGGGGGGGATTTTTTTACATTATATTTTATTTTTTCCACAAAAAACATCTTAATTAGTAGATGCAAAACTTACAAAACTTACAGTTGGAGTAATAATTGATATTTTATCATAGACACAATTAGATCAGGTAATTCAATTGGACTTAAACAAGTAAGTTTTTGTTACATTTCCAAAACAAAGTAACAATATTAAAAAGGCAAAGAGATATAAAATATTGACTTTGCCTACAGTACATGAGCACACAGTATAAAACGTTAACCTCAACCTCTAGAGGGAGTGTCAGTGGTTTCTTTGTTTCACTACCTCGAAAGCTGGTGCTGTTTGTATTCATGATTGTACATTAAGAGGACATTTTTTCACAATTGTATACCAAAGAGATCACTATAATTGACATATGATAGACATTAACAGCTGAATATAAAGCATTTGAATTTTAAACATTTACCTTTCCTGTTATAGCTTAACTCTATGGAAGAGGACCCCCTGGGGGGAAAAAAAGTGGGGACATTTTTTTCTCAGAATTCTGTGATTAACGTCAGAAGTCGTACTTTTTTTCTCAGAAATTTGAAAAAAAAAATGACATCCCCACTTTTTCCAATGCCCCAAATCCCCTCTTGTACAACTCAACTTAAATAAAAGGTGGGAAACTTTAGCCAGTGTGTCAATCACGTGTGTCATCTGATCAAATGCAGGTCATTTTTTTCTTCTTTTTTTTTTTAGTTAAAGGAAAATTTAAAAATGTTTTTCACATATTTATCATATAATGCAAACAATCAATCATAAAAAAATGTAACCTTCAGGCTGGAACGTGTTTCTTTTGTTTGTTGATGGTGGAATAGAGGTTGCTGGGATCAGTGGAAATGCCAGCAGAAGAGGAAGGAAATTTCACAGTGCTGTAAGTCACAGTGTCATCTTCATCATTATCATTACAGACCTGGAATGAAATATGATGGAGCACAATTATTTTTTTCTGACCTGTGACAGAAATTTAAAATTCACGATCTTAATGTTAATATATTCTTTTGAGAACCTTACCTTGGCTTTACACTTGGACCTCCTGATAAAACTGACAGAGACATAGGAGACATCTTCAGCATCAGCCTGAACAGTGAAGACAACATATAGACTGCTCACTAATGCATATGCGGAGTCAGTTTGACAGGTATCAGTCCTTTTGGGGTTTTTCTTGTCCTATTTGTCTTTCATCCATTCTTATAAAGGATAAAAATACATTTCAAAGAATAAATGCAGTAGCTGTGAGAATAATGTCTGTTCACTTTGTTCTGACTGGCTGCTGGACTGGGTCATATCAGGGTTTACACTCAGTCTCTTAAATATGTGCAAGCTGTTCTCATTTTGGGACTTTAAATAAGGGAGTTTTCTAAAAGTAGCTACATACATTTTTTTGGCAGCTGCGTTCACTCGCCACCTTAGTCGCTTCTTCCACCTGTGTTTTGCTTCCTAAAAAAAGATGAAAATACAAGATAAAAGTAAACAAACTTGAGTTTAGAATTTCAAATCCAAGGTTCTCAATTATACTTTCAACTATAGCTGTCATTTTTTTCTAACTCACCGTTAGGTTTATTCCATGTGTTGATGACTATAGCAAGTATTAGTACCAGAATGCCCACAAGAACAATGATAACCCGTTTCCAAATTTCTGGAAAGAAAAATTAAAACCACAATCACTGGTAATGTTGAGCTTTGGATGCTGTGAGCAATAAAAAGCTTTATGATGGAGCCACAGCTCGAGTCTACAGTCTACAGTTCAGACCTTAGGCTTAATAAAGGTGCGAGCGATGCAGTCAGTACCTGATAAAGTATTTATTTCAGTTGTTCCAGTTGTTGATGTAGGTTGGCTTGATGGTGATACAGTAGTTGCATTTGTTGATTTTGATGTTGTGGGGATTGGTGTTGTTGTGTGGTCACCTTAAATAAAATAAATGTATTAAAAAAAAAACTTTAGTTCAGCTTTTATTGCCCAAATGTTGACTGTAACAACAGACAGGTGCTACCTGATGAAGTCCTTACTGTTCCATTTACTGATGTAGGTTCAATAATACTTGTATTTTTTGATGTGTGTGTTACTGTCTGTGTTGTTGTTACATTGTTGCCTGAAACAATAAAAAAAATGCAGACAATTAAATAAATACATGCAACAAACTGTCTGACATTAAATATTACCGTGGCAGAGGTTTGGTCCCTGGCTCAGCTGCAGAGAAGGAGTGAGGCAGTGAGGTCAAGGGAGCAATGCCAAGAGGCTGGAGGGACAGACTGGAGAGCTAATTTAACTGATGAGGTTTCTCTCTTTATATATAGTGAAGCCAGAGACCTGAGAGAGGAGTGCGCACTGATAACTGACTGGGAAGTTATTGAACTGTTTACAGAAACATCTAGCCATATGTGTGTAGTGCCTTGATAAACACTCCCCAAGTATACAAACATACCAGTGTGTCAGATCTATGATTACAATTACATATTAATGTTACAGCTACAGTAGCCAAAAGGTGGTGCATTATTTAACTGGTAAATTATTACTTTATATTTTTAAGATGGGGAAAAAACATTTTCAATAACCAAAAAATCATATTGTAAATCAAATACGTCGAGCAATTATATACATCAAGTTGAGGTAGTTCATCATAATTTCTCTGTTATCTCAGCTCTAACACGTAAACACTGCGTGGCGATAAGTATAAGGACGTTGAAAAAATGGTGCAGAAAGCTGCAATCTGTAAGATGGAAAAACCACACAAATGTGGAAGAGTGGATTTGTACAAAATGAAACAGATGGGAGTGGATAGATGCAAAGTTATCAGTGGTTACAGACTCATTCAATAAAGAGTATTTATGTTGCATCACAAGACAGCTGATCAGTTTGTTTCACTAACTCATCTAAACAAGGCTTTTTGCAGAGAGTATAGCATCCGTGGCAGTTTGTCTTCAAACAACAACCGTAATCTCCACTTTTTGACTTTTTTTTTTTCAAAAAAATCCAAAATCGATTATCGACTTGAATCTTGAAATTCCTTTTTATCAAAATCATCAATATTTTTTCCTTAATGTGGCCATAATACTCCTTCATAGGTAAAGTCATATTACATGTTGATGCAATATTTGTATTTTAATATGTGTCCTTACCTTTACACTGAAGTATTAGTAGAGAGAATAAAAACACTTCAATCCATCTGAATAGGACCATGGTGCTTCTTCTGTACTCATACACACTAATGACACTGCATCTAAAGATTTGACTTGTTAAAGATAAATACTTGTGCTGTGTGGGGTTTGCGAGGTGTCACTTCCTGCTAGTGACTTCATTCTCCTCTGTCACATCTTGGCCAACAATAGATTATAGGAAGTCAAATGTGTGAAGATTGTCAGTTGAGATAAGTGTAATGAGAAATGCAGCTCTCTTTTATTTCTCTTTATTTTGTGATTATTAGAAAAAAAAACACAACCAGGTTTCAGTGTGATGTTTGGGAATGCATATTAACTGACATAAAGAGTTCATTTATTCTGCCACCTAAATTTAACTCCTAATATCATTGATGCAAAACAATGATGCCATCAGAACAAGTGTCAGTAGTCTGAAACCTCTTTAGAAGTCTGATGTCATTTTCTCTGCGTACCAAAATAGGTGTTTTGTTGAGAATGTGGCTACAAGAGCATTTATTGAGATAAACATCATGATAAAATTACAATTTTCCCATCATACTATGTCCGTTTATTTTGTTGTGAAAGTAAACTTTTGCAAAAATTATTTCTTCAAGACGAAATAAAAATCAATAAGCAAATAAGGTCAAATGCAAGACAAATGCTAACACCTGCTGCTCTCTGGCAGCAGCACCATGCTCTCCCTTGTTTTAAATGCACTTTAGAACAACACGCAGCAACACTACACATGAGCGGGAGGAGGGAGGTATGGGGTCTTCACACACCCCCGTTCTCTGCTAGCCATCGGGGCGGGGGGGCTGGGAGGAGATGTTGGCTGTCCGATTGGCCTCCCTGCTGCTGCGGAGCCTGGGACGGTCTGCTTGCCTCCACCCCGGGGGGAAGGGTAACATCTCTTGGGTCTGGGTTCTGTTTCCCCCTCTGGGGGCGAGGGTACCTGGACCCGGGGTATAGAGTATGTTTGGGGAGTGTGATTGTGTGTACATGTCCATTTATGTCAATCCTTACGTTGGGTGAGTGCTGAGTGTTTGTATATGTGTGCATGAGGGTGGGAATGCATGTTTGTGTCTGTGTGTGCCTGTTTGTCTGTGTCTATATGTCAGGTCGGGTCTTAGACTCCACCTCTCTGGGAACTCCCAGGCCCTCCAAGGCCTATCTCCCCTCACCACACTCCCTGCCGGTGACTGATGCCCTCAGGGGTCGGTGCATTGGTGGTTCTTGGTGTCCGGGGCTGGGCACTCAGGTATGTACCGGCTCACTCCCGGTGGCTACCTGGCGGGGCCTGGCGCCTGTTGCTCGGTCAGGCCTCTTCCGGGGTGCGGGGGGCCCTCGGGCCTCTGGGCCTGCGGCTCGGTTCACTCTGGCACAGCTGGGCGGGCATGCTGGTGCAGCCCCCTCTAGCTTCTGCTCGGTGGCTACTGGGTGACGCCTCATCTGGGGATCCTCAGCCCTTCCCATGAGGGTGGCACGGATGCCCCTCCGGTGGTCCTCCTTGGGCTCTCGCACTCTGGGGCCTCTGGATGTCTGGGGCCTGGATCTCCTCCATGCCTGCTTCACGCCCTGGGGGACGGGGCTATGGCTTGCTACATCCTCTTGCAGACCATTACATGTGGAAACCATTGGAATACAAGCGCGCTGATCCACACAGGTATGCACACGGGTGTTCACTGCTCGTAGACTTAAATTACACCTTTCTTGGCTGCTACTTCAAAGCACATTGTGCGCTGTCTGTCCTGCGTGCTGCACAACAACATTGAATATTTAGTATTTACTGCTGTTTACACTTAGCTAGATTAATGCGATGGTGTTGTGTTTAGTATGTTGCTTTGGTTTTTTTTTTTTTGCTTGTTTTCTATTCTTCTTCTCTCAACAGGTGATCCAGGAGTTTTTATTTTTTCTCCCCCCCTTTCTCACTGTCCCTCTCCCCTTCTGTTTTTCTTTTCCTTCCTCTTTCTCTCTCCCTTTCCTATCCCTCACTCATGTCTGTCCCGTCTGTAACATCTGAAAATAAAATATAATAAATAATAATAAATGATAAAAACAAAGGTCGATCAAATGGACCAATACGGCAATGCCACGATAATCCATTTGGCAAAGTAAATCCATTGGGTATCCTTGTTGGTCTTCAGACAACAATTCTGATGGCTAAAGAACCAAATGGGACAGGCAAAAAAAAAAAAAAAGAAAAAAAAAATGCAAGTCAAATACCAGGAGACGGAGCAGGTGACAGATCTGGGGGTTAGGAAGTTCAGGGCATTTGAAGGGTTTTACGTTGCAATATAAAGCACTTTGAGGCAACTGTTGTTGTGATTTGGTGCCATATAAATACAACTCAACTGCACTGAATTGACCTGGAGGGGGGCAGGCAGAGCAGAAGAACACTTCAGGGGGCCAACTTGAATGCGGGGAAAGTTAGGAATTTTGTTCCGAGGATCAAAGCTGGAGCAGGAAAAATGTCTTTACAATAAAGAGGGTTTAATATAATAAAAAGGTTCTCTACACACCAGAGGCCTGGGAGCTTTAAGGGGTGTTTACCTCTGACATAAATTAGTCACTATGAGGTGTCACTTCCTGATAGTGACTTTAGTCTCTTCTTTTGGAGCTCTCCCTCCACCTTCACCTTCTTGACTAGAGAATGTTGTGGTGGCAGATTTCTTTTCTCATTTATTAATCACATATTTAATCAAATCACATTAGTTATAGTAATATCACTTTCTCTCTTTACTATAGTAAGAGCACTCCTGTCACTAGTTTGCATGCATGGGGAATGTTAACACAGCGAGGCCATTGTAATGGGAGACGTTAAACAGATAGTGAGACTCCTTCTGTTTATCAGGGATGTAAATCCTTAGGTGACAGCCAAGCAGAAAACAAGGTCATAATTCTCTCTGTGAGGGAGAAGGTATAGCCCCCCCCCCGTGAGAGGGGCCCCGAGAAACACTAGAAACTTATGATCACTAAACTGAGACAGACCTGTTTGTCTGTTTATGTTGCTGTCAGATGGTTTGTTAAAATAAACATTATGTAGAAATCTAACTTATAGCCATCCATTATCTTCCTTCTCAGGGTCACAGTGCTGCTGGAGGCTATCTCAGCTACCAGAGGGCAAGAGGTGAGATCCAACCTGGACAGGTTGCCAATCTGATTGCCAGCCTTATTTTACATATAACTTAACTTTGTTCCTTTTGCTTGTTTTTTTGTTTTGCATCTTAGCCCAGTTTGTAAGTGTAGGATGCTTTGACATTGAAGCTTCTAAGAGTACAATATCCAGTGATTATACACTTGCTTTTTATTGTGGAATGCAGATTTTACCTTTTCCCACCAGGGGGCAGAATTTGTCTGTTTCCCACTAGTTACAGGGCTGTTATGGCGTTGTTTTTGTGTCACTATTCTGAGCGCACGTAAAAAAAAAATTGAGCGCACGTAAAAAAAAATTTGCAGGTGCAAGTGTTGCATTTTCAGGAGAAATTTATTTTGAGCGAAGAAAAGCTAAATTTGAGTGAACAAAATTCATTGCTGCGTGCAAAAAATGTATTTCAGTGTTTGCTATTATCCACACACACACACACAATAGCAGCCCCTCTCGCTCAGTTTTTGCACTTGCGTTCGCTCGCAATGTGTTGCTCGCGCTCTCAACATTTCTGCCCGTGCTCGCTCAACTCTTACTGTACACCATTATATTTGTGCCACAAAACCAGAATCCCTCGCCTCAACAAGGAAGAGATGGATAAGATGGAGATAGAGACCCAACAAAGCAGTGAAATAAACAGTTACTTTTTGATTGTTTAATAGTGGTTATGTTCAAAGCATGCCAAACAAGAAACATGAAACAAGATGTTTTTTTCTTTTCTGAGACCTATTTAGTTTTTATTGTTGTAGATGTAAATAACACAAAAATATATTGAAAGCCATAATTTTATTTCCTAATGCTGAGGACCCAATATATTCACATTCTCTACCTCTAGAGGGAGTCTCTGCTCTGTGGCTTTATGGATGATGGAGGTGATTTGCAACTGCTTTGCTCTATCAACACTAAAGCAGGATGTGTTTTCATTATTCAGTGTAGAAAAAAAACAGAATTATCCTTTAAAAGTTGCATTAAAGAAAGATTACATAATATAACACTGAGATAAGTAAAGACAATTGTCAGGTTGTTAAAAATCATTGTTTTACTACTTAATAAAAGCACTAGCCCCTTTAATTTAGATCTAGATCATCGGTAACTGAACAATCAGGCAACATTCAAAGCATTTTTAAATATGTTGAGTGAACATGACTGGATTTATTTCTTTGATTTGTTGACTGTGGAGGAGACGTTGCTAGGATTAAACTCCAGAAGAAGACGAGAAGGCTTTCACAGCTGTAGGTCACACTGTCACCTTTATCATCACCACCTAGAGCTTAGAAGAAGAAATAATTCTATACTTAATAATACTTAAACAATAATAATAATAACAACAACAATAATAACAGAACTGATATTAACATCCTCACTGTAACCCATCACAAAGCTTACTGTGCCTTCTTCTCTGGTGTTCTTGGTGTAGCTGATGGAAGCCAAGGAAATGTCATCTTCAGGTTCAGTCTACATAAGGACGATCACATAATGATTGCTAACACATTAATCCAAACCTTGATTTAAGTATTAAAGTATTTTGCACATAGACACAGTTCAGAGAATGTGAGTCTCTGCCGTGTTTAAACTCGGTCCCTGCACACAGCTTATAAAATTAAGTGTAGGTATTCTGCTGAAACTTGAATATATGCATTTCGTGAATGGTTGGAGAGTGGTTGTTAGGAGTTGCTGGCATCGGATAATATGACGTTTTTCATAAAGTGGTATATAGTACTGCACCAAAAACCTTCTTACAATTGCTTTGGTCACTAGTAGGTTCCTGCTCCCATGAGCAATTTGGATAGAAGACAACAATTAGCTAGCACTTGCAAATTACACTTGCAAGTGGTGGTAAAAATATGAAAAGAGCACACAAACCGGGAGCAGAGAATGTTCTCTGTCGAAGTAAAAGCTGCACCTTTTGAAATGTGTACTTTATAGTTATAAGGCACAACTTTTCATTTGAAGGTGGACACTCTCTGATGGCAGTTTCCATCGCACTTTTAAAGTTTCACTACATGTCAGAGAGTAAATGGTGACTGCTTGTAGACAAGTCAACATCTTCCATGTGAAATATGACTGAAATTAACACACTCCTTTTCAACTAGTCACAAAGTGACACAGACAACTACAGGCCCGGTTTGTTCATTTTTAGATTCTCCACATTAAATCAACTTTTTCTGTAAAGTTTTACTTTCACTATATTAAAAAAAATTTATTTTCCTAGGGTCATACAGGTGTAGAGAACTTAACAGACAATCACCAAAACTCAGTTTTTTATTGAAGAATCAGAATGATCAATGGATGAAACTCACATTGTTCTGTCCATCCATTTCCATGTTCCCTGCAAAGAGGAAAAAATTGAGTTGCGCTTCTAGTTCTGAGTCTGTGTTCTTATAGTTATTATAGAAAACGGTGTTGTCTCAACTGATTAAACTGGTAAAGACTGGTTGTCTAATTTAATAATCTAAGACTTGTCCACATAACTTGAACTTCATCATGTCATGAGTCAGCAAAACACATTAAATTTAACAGTTAAAACGCTGATTTACATTTGTCCTGTTCTCACCTCTAGTTTTCTTCCTTGTGATCATCACCACAGCAGCAACTAAGACTGCTACTAAAGCAGGAAATATAATATGCTCCCATGACCAACCTGGAAAGAAAATTAATCCATGTTGAACTTACTTTTAAAAAATCTAAGGATTAATATTTATTTTTACTGACACATAGTTATTTTTTTTAAATCATAGTGGTGATGAGTACAATTTTAGCACTTTTTTTGTATTTCCCTTCTGATGTAGCCTATTGCAAAATCTAATTATCATGAGTGATCCTGTTTTCATTACTGTTTTTTAATTATTCTGCCTCCGGTGCTGGATTTGGTGTCACTATTAACTTTTTTGCTGTTGTGGATTTTTTTGTTGTCATTGCATTCTCAACTGAAAACACAAAACAGCAGCCAAATCAAATCTGTACAATGAAAATGTGTCTTATGTTCCTTTTCCCCAATCAATGGCAAAAACATGCAGAATATTATGGCTGAAATGGCTGTTTAAACTTAAAAAGATTTACAGATGAAGCTTTTTTTAATGATACTCTTTACTTTGAGGTAATAGCAGCTTGTTTTCTCACCTGACGACTGAGAGCTGAAGGGAAACAGCTTCACTTTGTTACTGGACTCATCTGTCACATTGCACTTCAGAGACTCATAAATCTTTGACTTCTGATTAAGTTGAGATTTAAATGTCACTGCTGAAGAGCAGGAACCTGGTAATATCTTCATGTCTGTATAGATGTTCTCTTCACCCTCGTAGAGCCACTCTACTGTGTATGTACAGGGTTTATATGCCAACAAGGAGCAGCTCAAGATGGCTTTGTTACCGTTGTCATGTTGAGTCGCTGGTGAAGACAAAAGATGAGAGAAAAAATAGTTTAATCACAGTATTGAATATTTTAATGTTTTACACACAGTTTGAGCTGAAAAAATTATGAATGAAATACTCACTGTTAATAACGGAAAGATAGACATCAAACTCTGAAACTTCATTTCCTGATTTGATTTGTCTGCACGTGTAACGGCCAGCATCCTCAACTGTGACCTTGTTTACAACCAGAGAACAGTCTTCACTAACACTCAGCCTGGCTGACTTAGCTCTAACATCTTTGTGAATCTGCCCATGAGTGGCCAACTCCACTACTGCCGTGTCTGTTGAACCACTGAAGGCCCAGGTAGTACTGTTACAGTCATCCTGACCATGTGTCACATTTTCACAAGGCAAAGTGAGGTCATCACCAACTATGACAATAGAGACAGATTGAAGTAGATGAATTGTTGGTGCTGAGAAAAAAAAAGAGAAATATGACAGATAAAGATCACAAATGTGACTTGGCGCAAATTTAGTTTGAGGATTATTTTTGATACGAAACAAGTTGGTCTCAAATGTAGTCTCATTGAGTCAAACAAAGTTGCCAGCAAAACTTGTCCTTACTTGTAAACTGAAGCATCAGAAGCAGAAATACAGTCATTTTAACGCTCCCGAATTCAGCCATCTCTTTCTCGTTCTCGTGCTCACTAATGACACAGTCTCTTGTATTTTCTTAAAGTTACACACAGCTTCTGCTTTATGTGGTTTTTGAGGTGTTGCTCTGTCATAGTGACTTTAGTCTGCCTCTTGCACACCTATCAATTGTTAAAAAATATAAATTTTTAACCAAATTTAGTGTACGTATGAGTAGAGAGACAGTTTTTCATTTAATGTTGTTTTTCTCATATTTTTAATGCATTTTCACAGTAGACAGTGGTGCGTTTTTACCTCAACGGAGAATCTAAAATTAGAATCATAAATGGCATTAAGATAGAGTATACAGGGGAATATGAATATGACAATGTAGTATTATTTTCATATAATTCATCAGCATTAAAAACTGAAATGTTTGCAATGAAAAGTAGGCATCCTGTAGCAGCTACCATGCCACAGTGGTGAAACACAGATAAGATGCTTTTGTGGTCTGCGACCTGCTGGTTCCTCATTGCATGAAGAATTCTTTGACGTGAATGGGAAAGTGTTTTAGTAAAAACAGGGATACAATAGCACCAGAGCTCTGGGCCCTGTTTAAGGGCTTTTATGTGTCTGGGTAGGAAGATACTACTGTGGGTTTGTCAACCCTTGGATGAGGTAAACTCCAAGTTCCAGAGAGAGAGTTTACTTAAACTTTGAACAACTTAGTCCCTCGTTGGCAGTTTTTCTTCAACAACCTCTGAGCTCTCCCCTCCTTCTGCATTTGAAAAAAGCTGAGTGATGCTTTATGTCATTTCCTCATTCATAAAGTTTCCACCAACACAGAGTACAAAAAGATACGTTATACATACTATTTATTGCTTTTATGCTCTGTGTTAACATGAGTAAATGGAAATTGTATCATATCTCCTTGTTTATTTTTAAAACTTTTTAAATGTTAAACATAATGTGTTACCTTGTATCATATAACTAAATAAGCCCTGCGACAGACTGGCGACCTGTCCAGGGTGTACCCCGCCTTTCGCCCTATGACAGCTGGGATAGGCTCCAGCGCCCCCCGCGACCCTGAAAAGGATAAGCGGAAGCGAATGTATGGATGGATGGATGGATATAACTAAATATTACTTTGTGTTTAACAAATTAGGTTACCCACATCTGTTCTTTTTAATGTTTTAGTGTAAATACTCTCCCATGACTGAAAATGATATGTTTGACAACTTTACTGTGAGATGGTTTTTGTGCATAATACACTGCAAGACGGAAGACATATTGCACCCACATTCAAATATATGACACAAACTTACATGTATGAAATGATCCTCTCACTGATGTGCTGACTTTCATATTTATTATTTACATGTCACTGTATTTAATTTAGTAATTTAAAAAAATGTTGTCATAATGTCATTGTATTTAAAGTAAGAGCTGGACGTAATATTTTGTTTGTGGCAATGCCACACATACACTAAAAAATGTGGCAGTACTAACTCACTGATTAGTGGCTCAAGACAAGAACATGACCGACTGAGTGCTTCAGTGGACTGTCCTCTGGTTCTGGTACAATACATTTTTGAATTTTCAAATAGTCATTAAAGTATTAAAAAAATCAAATACAGTATTATCTTTATTTGAAAATACAGAGTATAGTTGCTGCCTTCTTATTTGTGACTGGTAGGATGTGATGCCCCATGACTGGCAGAAGGTGGTGGCAATGGTGCAAAAAGCCATGTCCCAGCTTTTTTATTTTCCTACATCTGTGATCATGAAGATGTCGTGATGGTGTCTGAAAATGCTGAAGGCTTCTCCCTCTGTCAGACTTCACAGAATGACTGAAAACTTCAACATCAGCTCACCAAACCAGTACAAGCCCAGATTTGGATGTTTCATACTGTCAGTATGACATGTAACAAAGTGTAAGAATAAATGTTTGTGTACTCAACCATTTTTTCCTCTTGTTAAGAAATAACAAGACAGAAATGAGTTTCATCAGTGTAATTATTTTTAAAATATCCATTTTATGTTCTAATAGGACACAATGAGAAGCAATGATGATGTTAATACTCTCAGAAACAGACAGAAGAACAATAAAATCTAATCCTCAATGCCCTCTGATATGACCTTTCTGTAGGTTCAGTGATCGCCATCATAAATCTTGAACCTTGAATCAGACACCCACTTCCAGTCAGCCAGTCAATTCCGCTGCTGTGTTTCCTTGACTGAAGTCCATGATATTATTATGATAGTTATCCTGACCATCAATCTTACTTTTTGTCATGTGACTGGCAGAATGAATGACCCATTCGCAAAGCAGTGAAAAAAGTTCACTCCAGCACTTGCAATGTAATTAGATGATTACAGTTCATTTATAGAACGAAGAAAGTTGTGGAGAGGAGAAGCTGTACAGCAATACAGCTTTTGAGTAGTAGAGTAATGGACAACATTTTTGGTTTTATTGCACAAAAGGATATGAGTGCGATGGTAAAGTGGAAACAGCATCCAGGACAGAAACAGCCACATTATACTGCTAACAGAACTATGTTTCTTTGGTTGTCTGTTAGTGACTGACAAACACTCATACACAAATATCCATTTCACATAAGTATCTCATTTTATTGCATTTTCAATCTGGGAATATTTTCACCCTCTCCACCTCTAGAGGGAGTCTGTGTTATCTCGGTGGCTTCATGTACGATAGTGCACAAGAAAAGAAATCATAATCCAGTCATATATTTCTTTGGTTTGTTGATGATGGAATAGAGATCACTGGAAGAAGAATATCCAGCAGAAGATGAGGAAGCGTTTACAGTGCTGTATGTCACAGTATCATCTGCACCATTACAGGGTACCTTAAAGAAAACATGAATAAGAAATTCCTACCTTAATTAATCATACATGTCAGAAGTTTTGATAGTTATGATTTGGATGCCAACATCTTCATTGTAACCGATTACAGATCTTACCCTGGCTTTATTCTGGGTCTTCTTGGCAAAGCTGATGGTGGCATAAGAAACACCGTCGTCAGGTTCAGCCTATAAATTGAAGACATTATAATGGATACAAAATTATTTTGAATTCAAAACCTTTGTCAAGCACTGGGGTTTTTTTAAACAGACATGTTAGAATGAACAAATACAGCAGTAGGGATGGGTATCGTTTAGGTTTTATCCGATACCAGTACCAAACCGGTACTTTTGAAGCAGTGCCGGTGCTTAAACGGTGCTCGAACCGGTGCTTAAAGAATCAAGAACCTTTCATGTTTAGCTGTTTTTTGTAAAAAGATAACAATGTTAGCCTTTTCTGCAGCTATAGGGTATATATGGTATCACTCTTGGTTGGAAGCAGTGCTTAAACAATGGGGAAAAAAAACACCAACTTTGTCCAAAAACCTCTCATGTTTAGCTGTTTCCCACTTTTTCTTTGGTCATTTTAGCCTTTTTGGCCAGGGTGAAGGGAGCATCTGCCATCAAACAAGAAGACAGCCACATGTAACTATGACAGTGTTTGCTAGTTCACCTTACATGCATTCATTTAATAACGTGGTTAGCTTACACACGAACAACATTAAGCTACTCACGCAGAGAAGAACGGCTGCTGCTGCCATCATCATCCGTCATCATTTCTGCTACACTGGCAGGGCTAGGGGCCAGGACTCTCCTCTTCGGGTGCATGTTGCTAACTCCGGGTCGATAACAGGCACCACACCCGCAGTAGATGTGCACGGTGTGAGGTCTCGCAGCAAGCTATCAAATACGGTGCATTTCTCAGCCTTTAAAAAAACGCTATGCGTCACCAGGTGTTTCATCAGATTCGAGGTGTTACCTCCTTTGCACAGTGTCACCTTAAAGCACTTGTTGCAGGCTGCTGAGTTTGCATCTTTTGCTGTGAAGTACAGCCAGACTTTGACCGCTTAACCTTGGGCAGCTAATCTGTAGCTCTGCTCTAAAAGAACGTACGTACCTGGGCCCGCCTACTACACTTGCAAAGGTAAAATGATTGGCTAGAATCCAAAGTGTGTGACATCTCAGGGAAAAAAAGCACCGAAATGAAGCACCGAAATGAAGCACCGAAATGTGCCCTGCTTTTCGGTCTGGGTACCGTTTATGTCAGAACCGGTGCCAGATACCGGTACCCATCCCTATACAGCAGTAAGTGTAACTTTGAACTGGGTGTAGTGTGTGTGATCTCACAGTGTTGTGACTGGCTTCTGAACCAGACTGAGCCTCTTTGGGGCTTAAGCTTGGTTCCTGCACAGGCACAGAAACATAGGTGACTCAAATTATGCTTTTTCTGCTGTATATGCAGTCCCTATAAATCGGTTTTTGCGACAGTACAAATATTTAGTACTAATAAACATTGTAGTGTTTAAACTACCTTATTTCCTTCCTTTTGTTCTTTATTTCCTGGAAAAAACAACAGATATGACATAAGTCAGACACAGAAGTGGGTTTCAGACACTTGCACAAATGACTGATCAGGTGATCTGCTGATCTCACGTCTTTGCCTGCTGAAATTCAAACTATGGTCAGTTGCTAAGCTTTCTCAGTTGTATTTATCATCAAGCCATAAACTGTTTTCCTCAATGCAAAGTCAGCAAAACATATCAAACATGAACGCTGAAACATCCAATATTTTTATACAAAGATCTACACAATGATACAGACAAAAGATGAAACATTTAACTTTTTAATTTTAATGTTTAATTTGTGAATGGTCCTACCTTTCATTTTCTTCCATGAGATGATCACTATGATAATTAAGAGTGCTGATAAACCCACAGTCACATAAACATACCACCATGACCAACCTGGAACACATGGACGCATATTTGGTTTAATTATAAGCAACAGTTTGAGGTCAATTATAGTTTTTACGTTTTCTCACCCGAGGACGGAGGGCTGAAGGGAAACAGCTGCACTCTTTTGTCTTCATCTGTCACTTTACACCTTACAAACAGTAATTCAGACAAAATTGACTTCTGATTAAAGTGAGATGTCTCAAATGCCACATTGGAATTACAGGAACGTGATGAAATCTCCATGACTGAGGATATATTCTCTTTACCCTCGTAGACCCACTCCACTGAATGCCTACAGCCTTCATATGAGAACACGTAGCAGTAAAAGATGACTTTATCGTTGCTTTTTTGTTCAGTCACTGGTGATGATGGAGATATCGAGAGATAAAGACAACAACAGAAACATTAGCCTCATCATTTTAATGAATATTTTTGTAATATTTCAGTATGTTGCTCAAAACAAAACACATTAACTTGACAACACTGATATACAAATACTCACTGTGAATAACAGAAAGATGAACAGGTGAGTCTTGTTGGTTTCCTGATATGAACCGTTTGCATTTGTACAGACCAACATCCTGATCTGTGACCTTCTGAATAACTAGAGAACAGTTTGCTGTAACGCTCAGTCTACCTAACTTAGCTCCAGCTTCTTTGTGAAACTGATCATGTTCAAAGAGTGTTACTGTTTTTGCACTTCTTAAATTCATGAACATCCAGGTTGTACTGTCACAGTTACGCTGACCATCTACTGGATTTTTACACGGCAACGCGACTTCATCACCATCTCTTACAATAAACGCTAAATGTTGCCAGGTTGCTGTTGCTGAAATAAGAGAGACAGAGACAAATTTGATCAACAAACTGATTCAATTCAATTCAATTTTATTTATATAGCGCCAAATCACAACAAAAGTCGCCTCAAGGCGCTTCATAGATACAGAGAAAAACCCAACAATCATATGACCCCCTATGAGCAAGCACTTTGGCGACAGTGGGAAGGAAAAACTCCCTTTTAACAGGAAGAAACCTCCAGCAGAACCAGGCTCAGGGAGGGGCGGCCATCTGCTGCGACCGGTTGGGGTGAGAGAAGGAAGACAGGATAAAAGACATGCTGTGGAAGAGAGACAGAGGTTAATAACAGATATGATTCAATGCAGAGAGGTCTATTAATACATAGTGAGTGAGAAAGGTGACTGGAAAGGAAAAACTCAATGCATCATGGGAATCCCCCGGCAGCCTACATCTATTGCAGCATAACTAAGGGAGGATTCAGGATCACCTGGTCCAGCCCTAACTATATGCTTTAGCAAAAAGGAAAGTTTTAAGCCTAATCTTGAAAGTAGAGATAGTGTCTGTCTCCCGAATCCAAACTGGAAGCTGGTTCCACAGAAGAGGGGCCTGAAAACTGAAGGCTCTCCTTCCCATTCTACTTTTAAATACTCTAGGAACAACAAGTAGGCCTGCAGAGCGAGAGCGAAGTGCTCTAATAGGGTGATATGGTACTACAAGGTCATTAAGATAAGATGGGGCCTGATTATTTAAGACCTTGTATGTGAGGAGCAGGATTTTGAATTCAATTCTGGATTTAACAGGAAGCCAATGAAGGGAAGCCAAAACAGGAGAAATATGCTCTCTCTTTCTAGTCCCTGTCAGTACTCTTGCTGCAGCATTTTGGATTAGCCGAAGGCTTTTCAGTGAGTTTTTTGGACATCCTGATAATAATGAATTACAGTAGTCCAGCCTGGAAGTAATAAATGCATGAACTAGTTTTTCAGCGTCACTCTGAGACAGGATATTTCTAATTTTAGAGATGTTGCGCAAATGGAAGAAAGCAGTCTTACATATTTGTTTAATATGTGCGTTGAAGGACATGTCCTGGTCAAAAATGACTCCAAGGGTCCTCACAGTGTTACTGGAGGCCAAGGTAATGCCATCCAGAGTAAGAATCTGGTTAGATACCATATTTCTAAGATTTTCAGGGCCGAGTACAATAACCTCAGTTTTATCTGAATTAAGAAGCAGAAAGTTAGCGGCCATCCAGGTCTTTATGTCTTTAAGACATTCCTGCAGTCTAACTAATTGGTGTGTCTGGCTTCATGGACAGATAGAGCTGGGTGTCATCAGCATAGCAGTGAAAATGTATGCTATGTCTTCTAATGATGCTGCCTAAGGGAAGCATGTATAATGTAAACAGAATTGGTCCTAGCACTGAACCCTGTGGAACTCCATAATTAACCTCAGTGTGTGATAAATTGACAGGTTTTTTTTAAATACAGTACTTAGTGTGAGGATAATTTTAAATCCACTGCATTTTACACATTTCTGTCTCAGATTTGGTTTACAGTTTAAAATTATTTATGTCATGCATATCTTTGAAAGCAAAAAAAAGCACATTCAATGTATTAAATATGCTCTTGATGTATTGAAATGTATTTGTAATAGTTGCCATTAGGATCAGAGCCATCAACCTGTTTCAAAACCTGCGATTCTTTCATTTAATGCTCACCATACATGTTTGGGACTGAGCCCTACACTTATTTACGGTCCTACTTGTTTTTGAACTGAACTGAACAAACATGCCCCACTGAAGTAAAAGAGAGTAGGTTTCCAATAGATATCAGTGTCTCGTCTCTGTGAGCTGATGGATTTGAACATTTCTACAGAGATCAGGACACAATGAAAACATGTCTGGTTGTCTTTTCTACACTCAGAGCAACAAAAAAAAGTCTCTAAAATGGGATCCAGGTCCTTTATACAAAGATGGGTTTTAGTAATATGATTACATGTAAACATGACCAGACAGTTTTTGCTTAGTTGCTGCTGTTGAGAAATAGTCTGAAAGTCAAAAGAAATGAAAAACAAACTGATGTCTCACCTTTAGATTTCAAGATTCAAGTAAACAATAACAGCATGGCATTTAAGCATATAGTATTTAATGATGTAACACTAGAATGTTTGCAATTTAATGTGTGTCCTTACCTGCAAACTGAAGCATCATCATCATGAAAAAAGAAATCTTAAACCATCTGCTTGGAAACATCGTGCCTTTTGGTGTCTCCTTGTAACGCTCACTATGCAGTCTCTGAGAGTTCTTCTGAAACACAAATGCAACATGTGCTTCTTGTGGTCTGTGAGGTGTCACATCCTCATAATGACTTAACGTCTGCGTCTTCTCACGTCATTCACTTAGCCAACATGAGATTACAGGAAGTCATTTAATATTAATGCAGAGACGATCAGCTGAGATAAGTTGTTCACAGAAATGCAAATCCTTTTCTGTTAGACTGTGTTATTATTAGAAAAAAGAAGAGTCTTTGAGATGTTTAACATGGAGCGTAAACCCCCCCAGTCCAACATGGTGACATCACAGTAACTTGGAACAAAGACAGACAAGATGCGTCAGTGCTGTGACGCGTCTTGTCTGTCTCTGACATAACTTTCTCCCCTACGTAACCAACACACAAATGATGAAATTAGCCAGCCGCTGCTGGTCTTTCTGGAATTGGAAACCCTACCTTCGCCTTGGGGAGTGAAAATATGAACATTACTTTTATTAATTTTTTTAATGCACAAAAGCAGAAGAGAATTATAGTAAAGTAGAAACTTCATCCAGAACAGAAGCAACAGCATTATGCTGCCAACACAACTTTGGCTCTTTGCAAGCTTCTGCACTGACAACATCCAAATGCAAAGCTAACCAGGAAAGCAGAGTGATGATAAAGCTGATTTTATACCCAGTCCCAGCAGCCAGACCCTGGACTTCAACCAAAGCAGTGATGAGGAGTCAGGCTTGCAGCCTTGTTTACCTCTTCATGTTTCTAAACTAAAATCACTGAATCACTTTATCTTTTCTTTGCATTGTTGCCTTTGTTTTATTCCTAAAATCTAAAACAAAGAGTGTATCTGTGCCCCCATTTGGATGGGTATTTGTGTTGGTGTGTGTAACCTATAAGTTCATGCTGTTAAATTGTGTTAATGTTACAATGCAAAACAAGTGGTGTAACAAATTTCAAAAGTAATGCACTGCAATACTTTTTTCTTTAAAGGAACAAGCAAAATGTGCAATACATGACTTTTCTTGAGTAAGGACCCAAGTAATGGTGATTAGACATTTTAAAAAAAGCTGTGAAGGCTGAAGTAAGGCGCTCTGGCAGCGATTGGGCCCAACAAAAATATCTAGCCCACAACATCAGAGAAAAACAACAGTAAGATGCAAGAGACAGGAAAAAAGAATAAAGATGGCAAGAAAAATATATCTATTTCCTGTGAGTAATGAGGTGTCACTTCCTCACGGTGACTTCAGTCTTTTTCTTCTGAACTCTAACATTTGTTGAATAACCTTTTTAATCTAACATAATGATAATATAATGATAAAACTGAGTGTATGCCAACCCCAGCCCAGCAACCAAATCCCGATCGTCCACAGGTAACAAATCAATCACTCGTATAACAGTGCAACATCCAGCTCTATCTGTACATGTTTCTACAGTAGAATTACTCTGCGTAGCTGTATTAGGATCGGGATCTGTGTGAGTTTGTGGGACTGTAGCCTTAATAATTGGTAGCTTAGATTATGTTACGGGTTATGTAAAAGTAATGTGATGAGAACTGTAACAAATTACTTTCTCTGGTGTTTAATTACATTACATTAATTTTTAGACAACAGTACTGTGTAATACATGAGTGACAAACCCGGCACTAGTCACTGACCTATGTTGACCAAAAAAAATAAAATTACCAACAAACTACACACCAAACTTTGACTTTTGACCAAAGAAAAATGTTAATGCCACAGCAGAAGCACAGGAAGTAGGTGCTATCTCCATTTGTCAGGGTATTTTTTCTTTACCCTCATACACCCACTCCACAGTGTGTCTACAAGGCTAATGTGTCCTCACAGAGTGGTGACTTTACCATTGTCCTTTTGTTTGGTCAATGATGGTGACGGATATTTTGAAAGAGAAAGACATTAAAAGGAAAATTAGTCTCAACACTGTAATCAATATCAATATAAAATCTCAGTCTGTTGTTCTAAAAACTTTAAGACACTTTAAGACACATTAAGATCTAAATATTCACTGATAGATGAACATGAGAGTCTGATACTTCCTGTCTTCCTGATATGAACTGCCTGCTGTTGTAATGACCAACATCCTGATCTATGACCTTGTTTATAAGACTCAGTAAGACTCAGAATGAATGATTTAGCCCATATTCAAAGAGTGCTACTGCTGTTTATCCCCTTAAAGAATTCAAGATCCAGACAACACCATCAGAATTATGCTGAACATCCTTTACACTTTAACAGGGCAACGTGCCTTCATCACCAACACTTGACAGTCAAAGATAAAAGTTGTCCTGTTGACGCTGTTGAGAACAAGGAAGAGAACTGTTACCAATAATAATATGACTGCTTCATGGATACTTAATATAAGGACCATTTTAAATACAATTTTGTGTCTCAGCTTTGGTTTAAAATGTAAAATTATTTCTGCTGTATATACAGCAAAATCTGCAGACAAATCAGTATAAGGAAATAACACAAATCCATTTGAATGTAAACGTACTTCTTACGCTCTCCAGGTCGCCTCTCTAATGACACATCTCTAAACCTTTTTTGTAAAGACATATAAAAATACATCTGTTTCCTCTGAGTAATGAGGTGTCACTTCCTCACATTGACTTCAGTCTTTCTCTTCCAATCACCAATATTTGTTGAATTAGTTGAGATCACCTGTTTGTTACAATTTAGAGTTAAAAGTAAAAATTTATTTTTTATAGTTTGCCTATTCTAAGCTTGTGTACTTTAGTATTGTGTTATTGTGCTATTACATGTACTCCTGTGTGGTTAGTGACAGAACAGGAAGTTGGAGGTGTGAAGATTCTTAGTGAATTGTCAGGGACCAAGCAATAAGGCATAGAGGACACAGATGTTTAATTCAAAAATAGGCTTTTATTGACCCCAAAACATGAAAGATAATTAACAAAGCCAAATAATTAAACAAGCAGAACAATAAGAGAGACTGATTTCACTTTAATTGTGTTAAGCTTTACACTGATATAAACTTGCATTGTTGTGGTACTAATAATAATAAACAATAAAGACAAGAATGACAAAAACTCATTTAAGTAGCAGATGTGAAAATTATCAAATTATTTTTAACAGAAAAACTAAAATAACAAAGCAGCTAATTCTACAAGACCTTCATTTTTAGGTGATGTTTTTCACACTGTCCACCTCGAGAGGGAGTCTCAGCTCAGTGGCTTCATGCCTGAAGATCTGATATTGTCTGTTTCATCACCCCTAAATCGACTGTGGCTCAGGGATTTGGGAAGCGCATCTGTAACCGGAAGGTCGCCGGTTCGATCCCTGGGCTCTCTGTCCTGATCGTTGTGTCCTTGGGCAAGACTCTTTACCCTACCGCCTACTGGTGTTGGCCAGAGGGGCCGATGGCGCGATATGGCAGCCTCGCTTCTGTCAGTCTGCCCCAGGGCAGCTGTGGCTACACCGCTTGCCTCCACCAGTGAGTGAGTGAATGAATAGTGGCATTGTAAAGCGCTTTGGATCCCTTGAAAAGCGCTATATAAATCCAATCCATTATTTTTGTATATGAACTACAAAACAATTTTTCAGAAATTATATCAAATAAAGACTGCATAAGCTAGCAATGAGATAAGATGAGCTGCATCATACCTTGTGCCCATGACCACAGACAACAAGTTTCAAGCAGTTACAAAGTTAGATTTCCTATTTTAGAGCATGCTTATAGCCCTGTTTACTCTAACCTGCATCTTAGTTGATGATCAGTCAGTCAAAATATGCAACATTTTAAACAACGTCATACATGCAGTAAGTAATATCTTATTTCTTTGGTTTGTTTACAGTGGAGTAAAGGCTGCTGGGATCACAGAAAACTCCAGAAGTGGAGAAAGCTTTCACAGTGCTATAGGTCACAGTGTCACCGTCACCTAGAACCTAAAAGAAAACATGAAAGCTAAATTCCACATACCTTATAATTTAAAACAACACATACTGGTCATGATTTGGATAGAAATATACTTTACCTGGGCTTTCGTCTTACTCTTCCTGGTGAAGTTGATGGAAGCATAGGAAACACCAGGTTCAGTCTGCAATATTATGACAATCAGCTCATCAACTGTCAGCTTTCAAGTATTTGTCTTCATTCACACAGACACATTTCACACAGCACATACAGCAGTGAGTACTGGGCGTAGTATGTGACCTTTGCAGGGTTGAAGTTCTGCTCTGCACAAATACAGGACAGCGGAGTAAGAATCTCACAGTTTTCTTATTTATTTTTGGGCATCGGCTATTTTATATTATCCCCCATGAATCCTTTGTTGCTACAACTACTTATTTCTACACTACATGTTATACTCACATTTACATAAAGTATTTTATTATTAGTGTTAAACTCACTGTGTTTTCTTCCCTTTGCCTTTTATTTCCTGAAAAGACAAGACAATCATGTTTAGCTTTCGTACTGAAAATCCACAGTTTCAGTTTTGTCTCATTTCTAAAGCAAACAAACAAAAACAAACATCTAACACATGGCAAAACCACAACAGTCAAAAGGAGACAATTACATATGTTACATTTATCATCATGATTTTGTTTCCGCACGTCTTCAAATAGAAATCTCAATGATCAGTGAAACGTTTGCAGATGTGCAACACCTGTAAACAGCTGTCTGGAAACTGCCTTATACATGAAACTCTCAAAATGAAACATATTTCTACACACATTGAAAATACACAATTAACGTTTTTAATTTACCTTTCAATCTGTGATTGGTCTCACCTTTCATTGTCTTCTGTCTGATTATGATTACAGCAATCCCTGTGAGTGTTGCCAAACCCACAAGAACAACAATGAACCACCATGACCAACCTGGAAACAGAATAAAAATCAGCGCAGTCGCTGCCACTGTGAAATGAGCTGGATGTTGTAAGCCTTGTGAGACACACTGAATCAAATGAATTCTATTTCAGCTCTGACATTCGTATTTGTGGTTTTAGTCACTACCTCGTTTTTCTTTTCTTTTGTTTGGAAATGTTATGTAACTTCCATTTGATGTGGTTCTGTCCTCTAAAGTAGTCTCTCCACTTCTTATAGCTGACGTTGGCATAACTGTAGTTGTTGATTTTGTTGTTGCTGTTCTTTCATCTCCACCTGTACAATGAGAATATACACCATGTTGCTTAAGTAGTATTCTTTTTAACACTGCTGTTATATTTAAAGTCAGTTACATAAGATGAACATATATTTGTTGTAATTATGAATTTCAATTTTAGTTCTCACCTGTTTTGTCACCCGAGGACTTCAAGGTAAAGGGAAACAGCTGTGCTGATTTAGTGTCTTTATTTGTCACATTACACTTCAATGACTTATAAATCGTCTGCTTAAAGGTAGATGATCTAAATGTGACAGTAGAACTGCATTCACCTGGTGATATCTCCATATCTGAGTTAGATATTTCCTCTTTACCCTGATACAGCCACTCCACTGTGTAACTACAGTTTTGATGTGGGAACACATTGCAGGACAAGATGAGTTTATCATTGTCCTTCTGTTCAGTCACTGGCGATAATGAAGATGAGAGAGAAAGACACCAAGAGAAAAAAAATGAACATTACTAATTATAATTAATGTAATGCTTCAGCAATTTTTTAAAGACACTTTAAGTTAAAAACATTAAGATGTAAATACTTACTGTGAAGCAAAAATAAAAAAAACCAAAGAGTCTGAGTGTTGGCTTCCTGATATGAACTGCCTGCAGGTGTAACAACCAACATCCTGATCTGTGACCTTCTTTATAACCAGAGCACAGCCTGCTGTAACATTCAGTCTGTCTGCTTCTTTCTGTCCATGTTCAAAAAGTGTTACAGTGTTTCTTTCAATGAAGTCATTGAAGAGCCACTCAATGTTGTCACAGTTATCCTGACCATGTTTCACATTTTCACAGGGTAAAGTAGCCTCATCATCAATTCTGACAATCAAAGATGAATGTTGCCCACTTGCTGCTGTTGAGAGAAAGAAAGAGAAATGTGACCAGCAAACTCAGAGTACGGCTGTGTTGTTCATACTTTGTCTAAATATAATCAGTATTTAGTTACAGTAATTAGTTACTGATTACTTTTTTCAAGTAACTTGACCAACACTGCTGAGGACCATTTTAATATAAACACCAGCTTTTGTCTCATCTTTGGTTTAAAATCTATGTCATTTGTATCCTTACCTGCAACCAAACAAATCAGTAAAAGCAGATTATCCATCTGAATCCATCTGACTGTAAACATTGTGCTTCTTCTTATTCTCTTGATCTAATGACACATCTCTGAAGATTCTCCTCAAAGATATCTAAAAATAAATCTGTTTCCTGTGAGTAATGACGTGTCACTTCCTTTTAGTGACTTCAATCATTTCTTCCAGTCAACAGCATTTGCTAAATTAGTTGCGATCATCTGTTTAATCTATCACAGTTTAAAGTTAAACATTAACACGTTATTATTATTGGATACATTTGTTTACTCTAATCCTGTGTAATTGAGAATTGTGTTATTATGGGGTTAGAAATGGCAGTTGTGGGGTTATTAATAAAAGAGGGAGTTGGAGGCTTGAACAGCGTAGTATTTTTAGAAAAAAAACATTAACATCGTGATGTTGTGGCACTGTGTGTCATGGTCTGGAGTCTGTGACTGCGTGTTTATGTTTTAGTTTATTTTTATTCTGTGGTTTTGGTTACCTTGGGTGTTTGTACTCTTCTGCTTCATGTTCCTATGTTCTGTGTCCCCCAGTCTGTGTTAGGTTGGTGTGTTATGTCATTACGTGTATGTGTTTCCTGTTTTACTTTGAAGGTCCGTGTCTGATCTCAGTGTGTCAATTTACTTTTCCCCTGTCTCGTCAGGTCGGATTACTCCCAGCTGTGCCCTCCTTTTGTGTCTCATTCCCTCGTTATCCTTCTGTGTATTTAAACCTCATGTCTGCCTTTGTTAGTTGCTGGTTTGTCTGTGTTGTTCCCCTCGGTCTCCCTGCATCTTGCCGTACTGCCCTGCATCTTCATTCTGGTTTGTTTTATTAGTTTTGCCCAGTTTAGGTTTACCAGTTTCATGTTCACCCACCGCTTCTGTTTGTATCTTAGTGATGGGCAAATGAAGCATTGAAGCTTTTCATCCAATTGGTTCACCCCAGCGCAAAGCTTCTTGAAGCTTCATTTGCTCTAGTAGGACACCTACTGGAAAATGCAAAAATATTAGTTGGCATGAATTTGAAGAGTGTGGCCTTTTGCACACAGCCTGTAAATGTCAACAACAAAAGGAGTGTGTAAAACATGTATATTGTAGTGATGGCAGTATACTTTGTATATTTATACTGGCAGTATGGAAAATGATCATTTGGAAATGCTTAAAATGGAAATGATCATTTACTGTGAGGTGAGGTGTGGTTGGGGTGTGGACAGTGGTTGTGCTTTTGTAACGTTGAGGTATGGACAGCTACACACTGAGGCGTCAGTCCTGCCCATATTTTATTCAGTAAAAACTAAATTTTCACTGCTTTTATAACCTTTAGTGGGGAGAACATAGTTAGGATTTAATGATTTAACAAATCTTTTAAATCCTTTGTCCTCCACAATGCTAAATGGCTGGGAGTCCTCAATCACCATGCTGACCAGGTCTTCATCTATTTGAGATTGTTCTCCTGAGGAAAGACAATAAAGACAAAGCACAAATATAAATATCACACACGTAACTTATTACAGCTGTATAATATTGTTATATCATTTAGTAACATTACTGCATGCTATATTATCATGGCATTTGATGGCTCACCTGGTCTTGCTCCACATTCGGTGTTCCCCTTATTCTCATGCAAAGCTCTGTAGTGCCTAAGCATGGATGAGGTGTTGTTATTATATCCCAGCTCCCTGGCACACAGCAAACACTTCACCTTGTACAAAAGTAAAGACAGCTTAACATTAATTGTACTGCACCATCAGTATTATGAAAATACATCTTCTGTAGAAATTTACATACCTTGTTGGGAGGAATAAGATCAAAATGTTCCCACACAGGGGAGGACATCCTCCTCTTCTTAGCTGGCTCCATTCTCTCCTGACTTTCTCTCCTCACTCTCATAAACCTCCAAACTGTCTCCAAACTCTCACTAACCGCAACTCTCCATCAAACACCCACATTTTGAATGAAGTCTGAGGGGTTTATATCGCTTCATGAACCAGTCACATGGTACAGCCGGGCAGCGAGGCTTCAGACGTCATCATTTTCAGCTCCTCCCATAAATGAAGCAAGCCTCGATACACGCATCGCGGAAACGCCCCCTCCATTACTCGACACAAGCTTCGAAGCCTCGATACAGAACGTCACATCACTATTGTATCTACTCCTGTTCAATAAATACTAACCTGCACCAGAGCTGCCGCATTTATGGAAACAGAATATGGAAACAAGTTTGTTTCTGTCGATATTAAACTATTCATAATGAGGCACTTGAGACAATTGATGTTTGTTTTTCTTTACTTAAAATTTTATTTTTGAGGTTCATGTTGGGACTCTCTTCAACTCTCTGTGAATGGTACTCATGGCTATTGATCAGTGGGTTTTGGTCAGTGGTTGTTGATCAATGGTCATGAGAATTTGCATAATTAAGATTAAGGAACTGACCTCCCAGCCCATTGTTGTCATGGTCCCCGTGTCTGCCCGGCTGACTCAGGTTGGCTACATATGTTTCTTGTTTACATCTACCTCTCTCACGCTTGCCGTGTCTTGCTAGGGCAAAGCTCATTGCGGGCTCCTGCCCCTGGCCCTCGCACCTGAAGTTAATCACACACCTGTGGCTCATCACCTAAACTCATCCACTACTTAAGGCAGTGGCTGGAAACATCTCGTCGCTGGACTATTGAGTAACCTCGGTAGTAAGCTCCGGAGTACTAGTCTCTTGTTGCCTTTTTGTATCGCTGACCCTTTGGATTAATCACTTGTTGTCTGTAAACAGGAATTCCGTTTCCCTGGAACCCTTGGTGTGCGGGCTGCTGGTGTGCTGTGTTTTTTGTGAAGTCCCTCGTGTGTGAAGAGCTCCTTTCCCGGATTTCCCTGTGCCCTGGATTTCCCCCGCCCTCTCACTTGTATATATTTGCACCTGGTGTTGTATAGTAATAAACGGAACTGTATTCTAGCTGCCTTGTCTGCACTTGAGTCCATCCCACTTCGTGACAATTGTTCCTTCAGTGGGCTGGTTTCAGTCACTATGCAAATTTACTGTTTATAAGATTTGGGGAAACCTGCAGTCAGCTGAGACTGAAGAAGTCACTTGGATGAGTGACGAAACGTTTCTCCCACAAAACGCTACATCCAGATGAGCAGAATCAAGTTTTGGAGATTTACTTTCCTGCATGATTGAGAATGCATCAAGACCTGTTATCAACCATTTCATAACAACAGAAATATGTTTATATGTTCAAAAAGGGGGACCTAGTGCTAGAGCAGCTTTCATCAGAGTGTTAACACTCAATTTCTGACAAGAAATGCACTCTAGAAATTGACAGCCACATTAGGGCCATCTTATATCTTCACTAGTAACTTAACATCTCCAACTTTGTCTTACGTCATTTACCAGACCACTGCAAATGTTTGTGTTTAACCCTAAATTGTGATACATTAAATGGATTATTTCAACTAATTCAACAAATGTTGGAAACAGAAGCAAAGTGACACCTCCTTACTCATGCAACACAGATATATCTTTAGATGAAATTTCAGACATGCGTCATTAGAGTAGAGACTGAACCCACATAGCAAAATTGGTATGGCCCATTGATGACCCTTTGGTGGCCCAGACCTGGTTTGCCAGATGTGGCCCACACATGGGCCAGCACAAGGCCAGTTGCAGACACACTGGTGGTCTTGTGCTGGTCCATGTGTGGGCTCTGGCCCCAGATGTCAGCCTAATGTGTACCTTACTCAAGCCATGAAATAACAACATGTGCCGGAACATAACTGTGCAAAAGCACCATGACAAAACTCTGTTCAGACACTGAATGGACTGATTCTTATATAGGACTTTTCTACTCTCCCGGATTACTCAAAGTACCATATGCCACACTCACCCAATTACACACTTTCTATAAACCGAGTGCTTCCTAACTACATTCATACACATTCACACTCTTCACATGCAGACTGGAGGAGCCAGGGATCGAATCACTTACCTTCCAATCAGTAGGGGACCTGCTCTACTTCCTGAGCTACAACCACCCAGTCTTAACTGTAAGTAAACCCTCACTAGGTTTTGGATAAAGTGTACACTCACAAACCTGTCAAACCTGCGTTTGAAACGCTGGCTGCAATATTTGTTGCAATACTATATGTTCCCATGTTCCTATGTTCCTAAAATAGGAACATAGGAACATAAATAGTGCCATCATTGCCAGACCTGGCCCATATCTGGTTAACATACACCCTACCATCACACCAGTCAGCCAGAAGTGCCAGCTTTATTAGCACTTTTAATTCTTATCCCTACTTTTATTTTTTCATGTCTATTTAAGTGCTATTTATGACACTATGTTTGCACTGAAGCACCGCAGCAATTTCCTAATGTTGTAAACCTGCTCAACATTTGGCACTAAACCCCTTTCTGATTCTGATTCTGATTGATGCCGGATCCAGGGAAGACCTGTTTTCTATGAGCCTGGGCCACATAAACCAAACCATAATCGGGCCAGATATTGCATGCCATCACATAAACAGTGCCATCTACGCCAGGCCTGGCCTATATCTGGATGACGTACCGCTTACCATGCCAGAAGTCAGCCAGCAGTGCCGGCTTGACACCAGATATGGGCCAGACCTGTCTGCTATGTGGGAAAGAGAGAATGCACTATCATCACATTCCGGTGAATCCAGTGTATTTATTTCTTTATATATTTTTCCATTTAATGATTTTGAAAATTACACGTAATGGTAAATGACCTGTATTTATATAGCGCTTTACTAGTCCCTAAGGACCCCAAAGCGCTCTACATATCCAGTCATTCACCCATTCACACACTGGTGATGGCAGCTACATTGTAGCCACAGCCACCCTGGGGCGCACTGACAGAGGCGAGGCTGCCGGACACTGGCGCCACCGGGCCCTCTGACCACCACCAGTAGGCAACGGGTGAAGTGTCTTGCCCAAGGACACAACAACCGAGACTGTCCAAGCCGGGGCTCGAACCGGCAACCTTCCGATTACAAGGCGAACTCCCAACTCTTGAGCCACGATCGCCCGTAATGAGAGATACAGCACACATTATTTTAAAATTTCAACCAAATATGAGACACAAACTGGTAAAAACGTAATTAATTTGCTGGTAAAATATCTCTTTCATTTTTGACAACAGCAGCATCTGGGAAACAGTCTTTTTTCACTGTTTAGAGATGGTGATGAAGACTCTTTGCAGCGTGATGATTGCTCAGCATAACTGCAACAGTATTATATGGCTCTTCACTGAGTTTAGAAATAGTACCACTCTTTGGACATGGGCAGACTGACAAAGGAGCTGAAACTAAATCAGACAGACAGTGTGTTAAAGCAAACTGTGGTCTGGTTACAAAGAAGGTTACACATCAAGATGTTTGTCAGGACAACTACAGACAGTTCATGTCAGGAAGACAACAAGAAACAGACTCCCATGTACATCTTTCTATTGTTTACATCTTAATGTTGTCACCTCAAAATCAAACATGAAAAGTCTACTTTAAATGTGCAGCTAATAAACTTTAAAATTTGAAAAAGAATAAATAAAATAAAAATTAAGAGCTTAAATATACACTACAATCTGATAACAATACAGCTGCTGCAGAAAAATCAGCAGTGTCACTGTGCATAAGAAGAAAAGTACTGTACAGTAGTTTACTCCTAAAAACACTGTATGGCTAAAACTAGAAAATGCCTGTGGCAAGTGTAGCTTATGTGAAGCCAGGAAGGAAATCCATGAAAAATGCAGAGATTTTAAGTCAACAGAATTCTTGGTATTACAGCTCTATCATTAAGACAAGGGGGGATCTGAGGAATTACAATTGTTATTGCATAAACTTAATTTTTAGATGTGCATATGACAGCTGTGGTAGTGTTTAAGAGTGTGAGAGTAAAGAATATTAAAAAAAATATACAATTCAAATGTAGACTTTATGAAAATTTGATGAAAGGTAAGTACAAATGGGTGTATTGTTTTAGAATGATATATTAATTACTTGCTCTGTTTGTGTTTTCTTTTCCAATGCTGCCTGTCTTTTTGTACATGAACACTGAATGTTCTTGAATAAAAATATCTATTTTGGACTTGTTCCCAGTTTTCTGTGCCCTGCGTCTGGGTCCTCACCCCTGTGAAACTGCTAAAAATACTTCAGAAAATGAAATGAGAGAGTCAATGCCTGCTTCAGAACCTTGTTTGGTAAATATTAAAACACAATTACAGTCAATGAGACTTGATTCAATCCTTCAGTTTTACAACACTCCACAGTCACAGACATTTCAAGCATTCAAACTGTCATCTTTATAATCAAAACATCTAAATAAGAGCAGAACAACTCAGAGTTCAACCTCAGGGCAGCTCTAGAGGAACAGATGGACTTCAGTGTCTCGCTCAAGGGAGCAGGGGTGAGAGTTATTTCAGCAGGGTAAAGCATCATTTACCTAAATGTCCAAATGTCTCACTTAAATTAAAATCTACTTTTCTCACTGTTAGACCAATGCAGTTACATCTGTTAAAGCAAGGAAGTCAAATATAATTAAATTATTGAGATATTCTCAAAATTAAGAAAGAATCTGATCACAGTTTTCTATCCATTTCCTGTCCTGTTAGTGTTTGGGATTTTTTTGTTTGTTTGTTTTCTAGTATAATTTATGGTATTCTGGGGTATGTCACACTAGTAAAGCATCCACTTCTTGAGAGAATTGTTCTGTATATGCTTACAAATGCAACATTCAGCACTTGAAATTAAAAATACTTGTGTGTCTCAATTTATGTTTATAGAACGGACAATATACATACACTACAAAAAACCCAAGAAAATCACATCTAATTTTTTTTTTTGACAAATAATGTCTACCTGAATCCTTGGAATGATGGGAAATACAAGATTTTAAGGCAGTTTCACCACTGATCTCAAAGTTGTGGCGCGAGCAAATAACAACTTTCTGTGTCAAGCTGATTCGACTTGCATGTCAAAAAGCTCTACTGTAACTGCAATTTGGCCCTACTCTCTTCAAATCACAGTGTGCATACTGTGTCAAAAGCTGTGGATGAAGTCGTGTTTCACATTTTGATCACTGATAAAAAGGTGTCACAGGTTTTCACTGGATGCACCTGTAGATGAAGGAGGAAATTAATAGGAAACTCGAGATTTTGATTTAACAGCTCCATCATCCTTTTTTTTTGTTTGTTTGTTTTACAGATCTCGTCAAAGAAGCAGATCCAATGTGAACTATATCTGTTTCCTCCAGAATATTATCCAGAGTATTTGGATGATCTATCTTTAAAGTCATGTTGCTATTGCAGAATGTGTTTTTCATTGTTTCATAGCAACACTTGCACCAGTGGTTACTGTGTTTTGTGTTTATGTTAACAGAGAGCTGCAAAAGTAAATTCAAATAGTGTCCCATGAGAAATAACACAAATGCTCATCTTAAATTTACTTTCCTCCATAAAAGTAACAAAGTGTCACTGACTGGTGATTTAACCCAGTATTCCTGTATCATAACTTTTAGTTTCTTTTTCTGGACCCCCTTATATAACACAATTGTAGAGTAACACATTCTAAAAATCTCTGTTTCCCCATCTTCTATCACTTAGTTAAACAAATTGTAGTCCTTTTATTTTTAACAACGTAACAGCAATTAGCTACAAGCTAATTCTTTCTTGTTTTTCTTTTCTTTCTGTATTGTGCTGTATTATTCTCTTCTTGGTGTTATTTTTGCTCAATTAAATTACCTGAACTGGACCTTGCTTTTAATATTTAAACATTAAGCAAAATCATCATCCTTTAAAAGCCAAATGAAGCCACGAGGGCTAACAGTGATGCACAGCTGCCTATTTTTTTGTTGGCAAGTAGTTGCAGACTATTAGTGTAGTTATATTAATAAAATACTGTTGTACTTATTTATGTGTTTATTCCTTGCCCATATTGCACTTGGCAAGCTGAACAACTTGAGCAAGGGTCCAAACAGAGTCAGGAGTCCCACACTTTTAAAATAAATTATATCTCCTAAAAACAATCAGGTTGTCCTTGTGTAGCTTTCATACACATGAAATGCAATATGAGAGCCTTTTAGGTTGATCAGAGACAGAAGCCGCTTCAGAGCTGAGCCTCTGCTTCACCAATGACATATAGTTAATGTGGATATCTGTGCCAAAGGTTTCAGACAGACGCCATCCGTAGGTGTTTATTTTAAGATTAGTGCATTCCCAGGCCCCATTTGGCTCAAGACCAAATGTACTAACCACAGACAAAAAAAACCTGCTACTGTTTCCATCTTTGCTAAAGTTTATGTGTGTTTACACTACGTGTCTGCCAAGGAGACTTAATAAAAAAAGTTTTACTGATGCAGTTTTCTGGTTGAATATTCTCTGCTCACTGTCTCCTAATGCTTTATTCATTTTATGTGGGTTTCAGTAAACTGAATTAAAAAACTTGGATGGGTGGGTTCAGGTGGTGAATGGCTGGGACTGGTTAGCCACCACCATTTTGTCCGTCTGTATCTGGAAGTCCCACAGGATCTTAGCTCGGTCATTCTCCATCACCCTTCGGGGCATCTCCCATTTTGACCTCGGGACTTCCCGGTTATACTCGGCACAGATGTTCCTGTACACTATGCCGGCCACTTGATTATGGCGTTCCATGTATGCCTTGCCTGCTAGCATCTTGCACCCTGCTGTTATGTGCTGGATTGTCTCTGGGGCATCTTTACACAGCCTGCACCTGGGGTCTTGCCTGGTGTGATAGACCCCAGCCTCTATGGATCTTGTGCTCAGAGCTTGTTCCTGTGCTGCCATGATTAGTGCCTCTGTGCTGTCTTTCAGTCCAGCTTTGTCCAGCCACTGGTAGGATTTCTGGATATCAGCCACCTCCTCTATCTGTCGGTGGTACATACCGTGCAGGGGCCTGTCCTTCCATGATGGTTCCTCGTCTCCCTCCTCTTTCTTGGGTTTCTGCTGCCTGAGGTATTCACTGAGCACTCGGTCAGTTGGGGCCATCTTCCCAATGTATTCTTGGATGTTCCTTGTCTCATCCTGGACTGTGATGCTGACACTCACCAGTCCCCGGCCCCCTTCCTTCCGCTTAGCGTACAGCCTCAGGGTGCTGGACTTGGGGTGAAACCCTCCATGCATGGTAAGGAGCTTTCTTGTCTTGATGTCAGTGGCTTCTATCTCCTCCTTTGGCCAGCCTATTACCCCAGCAGGGCACCTGATCACGGGCAGGGCATAGGTGTTGATAGCCCGGATCTTGTTCTTACCGTTCAGCTGACTCCTCAGGACTTGCCTGACCCTCTGCAGGTACTTGGTGGTTGCAACTTTCCTAGCGGCCTCTTCATGGTTCCCATTTGCCTGCGGGATCCCCAGGTACTTGTAACTGTCCTCTATGTCTGCAATGTTGCCTTCTGGTAGTTTTATCCCCTCTTTTCTGGCTACCTTCCCTCTCTTTGTTACCATCCGACTACACTTCAGAATTTTATATATATATATTCAGCTGGAGCTTTCTTCCTGTTAAAAGATAGTTTTTCTTTCCCAAGTTCTTGCTCACAGAGGGGTGTTATGTGACGACTGTTGTGAATGGCACTACGTAAATTAAAGTGATCTTTTATGCTGCATTTATTTTAAACAGCATTGAAGGATAGCTATTTCACTTTTCCCTCTAACTGCAAATTATTATTAGTTATGTTTGAACTCAAAGATGTAACATCAATGTGCAACACCTGGGTTAGTTGATCTTGAGATAACTTAAATATTGAGACTATTGATGGCACTCTAGTGCAGATGGAAAATATCAAACGCCTGTCAGCAGCTGGTTTGTTTAGTAGAACTAAGAGAAAGATACAACTACACTGTCAATGACTTACCAAGCATTTAAAGAAATATCATCCTATTACATTTTTTCTGTATACACTGTGTTTTTATTACTGTTTCTGTTTTATTTTTGGTTATGTTGCATAGTGTTCCATATCTTCATAGTAATATGTTGTGTCATTTTGAGACATTTAATATTCTAAATTTGCCACTTTGTGAGGACAATTTTCATATCCTGGTGATTTCTCTGAATTTTTTGCCCTTTTCTGTCTAAAATAGTCAAATAATTTAGTGTTGACATTTTATTCTTAACCCCACGTAAAAGTCGTTTGTCTGTCAGCTCCCTGGTATCTCTGGGCCAAGAATGCGGAGTAATATACTTGGGAGCTGCGGAGCATCACTTAACATTCCCTGTGCAGAGCTATGCTGTGTAACCTAACAACCACACAGGGGAAACAAACAGAACTAAAAGGCAACACTGATTAATGCAGAAGAGCTAACTTTGCTAGGATATCAGATTAACCAGATTTCCAAACCAGAGGCTGGCACAGCAATGTATATATGTGCATATGGGTTTACAATAATTAATGGAGTAGAACGTGTGCAATAAAAACTTTCTTTAATGCTCTCTTGGTTTTTAAAAGTGTAACTAGAGCCTTGGGCTGATGCTGGTACTATATTGAGAAATTTGAGTGGCAGCAGTGCATTCAGCAGATGTTCTCTGGAAATGATGATAATGTAAAAAGCAATGTGATAATTTGGCCGAGGCTTTTTTTTTTCTTTTTTTTTGAAAAAGCTTTTACAGGATATGCAGAGGCATAAATGTACATTTTTGTCTGGTGGGTTGCGAGCTGCATGATGTCACCCCGAGGGCGGAGTTATACAATTGAAAGAGAAGAAGCAGAGGGTGGATGTGAGGCGCAGTCTCATCACAGTCACCGCCGCCGTCAGCATCATCTGAGGTGTGTCTGCGCCGCCGGAGCTGCAGACAGACAGAAAGGACCAACAGAAAAAGATCCTGTTCCTCTCTTTACACCGACCATGGCGTCAAAATGTCCAAAATGCGAGAAAACGGTGTATTTCGGTGAGTGAGCAGCCGCTGCAGAGGCCGCCCAGCATCATGATTCTAACAGATGCGATGACCGCTGGGTGGGAGTGTTATAGTCAACCGGGGGGTGGTTATAATATGAAAGACTGACAGTGCAGTATTCTTTAAATCGACTTTTACTTATAATCGATAACGTGTTTTCTCGGATACAACATAATGAGAATTTGCGGATACATCACTGATTTTAGAGCTCTACAGAAGATTTCCACCCATTGATCAAAATGGGCATTGTTTTGTTATAAATAGGCTTATCGAGTCTCCCACACACAGAGAGACATAACTATTTAAGACACTCATTCATCCTGTTGGATGATTTTTATTATGTGTTAGGTGGAAACAATGATTAGAATCGTGAATGGTGGATTTTTGAATTCATTTACACATATGAATTATTTATTGGTAGTACATTAAAAATGCATTCACACTAAATCACTCATTATTTCCTTTACCATTTGCACAGAACAAAGAGATTTTTAACTGGAATCCTTTGAGGTTTTGTGTGATGTTATCTTGTGGGCAAACTAACTAATAGAGTCTGTCTTTATATTCATCGATCACATTCTTGCATCCTTTTTATTGGACCACACATTTACCGTGTTGTCTATCTTTGTTGGGGTAATAACAGCTGATCAGTCAAGCCAGTATTAGTCAAACTAATTATATACAAGTGTCACAACATAATCTCCACATCAGTGATATTTATATTTACAGTGTGAAAATGTTACTGTCGTGTCACTGAGTCAAAGTACTTTAAAATATACAGTATGAATATTATTTGTCTTTATACAGTGGCATATAAAGACAAAGTGACAGAGGATGCCTTATACAGTGGCATCCTCTGTCACTGTATGGGGCATAATTTCACCCACGTAAAGGCATGTAAATTTTTTTATTAACTATTTTAACCTGTCAAATTTGATTTAAAGCTTGAAAGTCTTTTACAGAATATATCAAAATAAGCATGTAACTACATTACAATACAAAACTCTGGGTCCTAAAAGCAGTCCAACAGAATGTCAGAGAAATTCACAGCTGAGTACCACGGACACGTTGCCAGATTGGATGTGAAATCAAAGTGACAGTTTTTCTCTAAAACTGATCCAAAAATTCCCCAGATGGTGAATCTCAGAGTCCAACAGACAACTGGTGCATATCGACACAACCCATATCAGGCAGTGATGGGTTCACTATCTTTGGATAAGATTACAGGGAGCCATTAACAGACCTGTAGTCATAGCCTCAGCTGTGTTTTCTGACAGCTTGTGAAAAATCCTTTTTATGTTGGCTTTTAGAAGCAGGTAGGATGAGTTTAAGCGTGTTAATCCCTGGTTACTGGATACTATATTCACTTGATAGTAAACAATACTGTCAAATAGGGTGAGGTACTATGATACTAAGGAGTTAATTTAACATCTATTTTTAGCTTCTTCTTTTTTCCATTTGGGTGCAATGCCATATGGCATGGTAAATAATTGATTGATTTGGCAATTCGTTTTATGGATCAATATTCTTTTTGTTCTTTCCCCTTCCCCATTTCTCTGGAAAACAACAGCAAAACCACACCCTGCAGGCTCAGTCAAACTGCTGCTCTCTCTCTCTCTCTTTTGAAACTCTGCAGGAAATTAGAAGCTTTAAAAAAAAAAACGAGGTTCTGGCAAAAATGTATTCCTCCTAGAAGTGGATACTGTTGTTTTGCAGGGGATTTTATTACAGTAGAGATAGTTTAGCCTTTAGGATTTCTGGATGCAAAGTTCTCGATAGCCATAAAGAAGATGATGCTCGAGACACGGAGTCTATAATGTGATTTTTAAATAATAAACTGAGCTAATGTGATTTCTTCAGTAAATTCAGTTCCTTGAGTAAGAACCCAGAAGAAAACCAATGTTATGCTGTGCAGACTGGAGCCCTTCACCATCCAGGCATATTTCTGTGTGTCGGTGGGACTTACTGTCAGATATCACACTGACAGGGAGGCCAGGCATTGAGTCTAAACAGGAAGTGTCATGTTGTATCAGTCTCAGGGTATCAGCTGAGATATTTTGGGAGGAGGACAAACAGATAAGCAACTGTCAGTGAATTTCTCGCTCCCTCTGTCCATCCTCCTGTCTTTTAGACAAAAAAGTCTCTGTGACTGAAACTGCGGGTCTTAAAAAGGGGGTTATGATGTTTTTCTTTTGACTGAACAGAGTAATATTTGTTTTCCCTCTTGACTCACACTGTATGTATTTTTCCCTTGCAGTCACATAAATAACTGGGTAGAAAAAAAAAACAGTTCAGTCATGACCGCTGTAGTCCACAGAAGACAGCTCTTTCCATCTATGGTAATTTGGTGGTACAGTGTGGTACAGCTCTGTCCTACCATAATGTGCAGAGATTAAAAGTTGGTGGTGGAAAGAGCAACAGCAAGACCCCCTGTACAGAGCAGAGCAGGTATCACATGACCATGGATAATACCTTAATAAGGAGCAGCATGAACGGGAAGAGCATGGGTGGAAGTGGGTTGCAAAGTGACTTGGACAACAGAGTAATTTGAACACACTGTACTATGTGTTATGTTTGCAGCAGGTGTCATTAACTTGCACTCTAGTTTCTGTGATTTCCAACTTGTATTTGTGTCCATTATGCTAAAAGGGATTGCATTCATTTCCAATTCAGTATTTTCATTAAAGGGCTCAATCAAAGTGGCTGTGCTGGATTCAAAGTTGAAAATGATTGTTAACTATCTTATTCTTGGCCTCGGTGAAGTCCTTCACTCCATCCTCCATGTGAAACAAGTTGTTTTAGTTCTTCTCTCTTTATGCCAACTTTTTCTGAGTGGTGTTAGACATGTCACACATATATGTGTGAAAGTTACTGCAGTTTTTGCTTTGTGTGTATGAGTTCCACCTTCGTTAAACACAGTTTTAATGTTAAAGGACTAGTTGGTTGTCAGTTTTGTGGGTTTTTGATATGGTATATATTCACTACTCTGTGGTTTTAAGCATTAAGACTGGAAACAGAGGAAAACCTCCAAAAGTCCCTGCTGTGCTAACATTATCCAAAGATCATCCATTATCCAGACAGGAAAGAGATCAGTTGTTTGATCGACCTTGCCAAATTTTAAAACAGGTATTTTTTAAGACTTCACATTTAGATTTACCTTCAGATTAAGGTAACTTTAGTATGTGAAGGGATGGAAGAACAGACAGTAGCTCTATTAAAAAAAAGGAATAAATAAGAAAAATGGAATGTCTGAGTCACCACACTGCCCTTTAGAAAGCAGTGGAAAGAATGTGCTTCAGGCTGATATGAACTCATAAGTGCCCATTAAATGTCGTCTGTAACTTCGACCGACACTCGGCTGTTATAATTCAGAATACATTAGTGCTTATCTTGTGTATTCAGGTTGTGTCAGAAAATATAATTGCTACTGTACTTCACATGCTGACACACACCCCCACAAAAACCTTAATAACAGTGCATATCATTTCTTCCAAAGGTTGCTGGACCCATATGTGAAGGTTGATTTCATGGCAAAACTAGCTACTTTTTGTATCAAAATAACCTTTTTTTTTTAGGACAAAATGTTTCTTTTTCTCATAGAAAAGATGGGTTCTGTTCAAAGCAGCAGCAAAAGGATCCTGCCTGTGGAGGAGTGATCGCACTGGTGCACAAATAAAGCACAAAAAGAAAGAGAAAAAAAAACGTTTTCCCCTTTCTCTGCATTCAGTGGCAGCGCTCTTTTCTAAGCACTAAAGCACTGACCCATAGAGGATGGCTCTTTCTCAACAGTCACTGCATTTATTTTGTAAAAGTATGACTCAGACTTCATTGAGTGCACTTATAATCAGATTTTATTAACATATTCCCTCTGTCAAGAGTGCCATGTGATTGGTACTGTATGATTTGTTAGTTTGTTTATTAGTTTTCAGGATTACTCAAAAGGTTATACACAGATTTGAATTCAAACTTTACCAGAGTTATAAACTGATCCAACTTAAAAGTAAGTAATATTTGTTAGTGTGTTAGTGGGGGCAGAACTGTAGTGCCGCGGTCAGAGTTTCACACCAAGAAGGTCCTGGGTTTGAATCCAGCCTTCTGAGTAGAGATTGCATATTTCTTTTCCTTTGTGGGTCTTCTGGTTGCAGTGGGTTCTTCCCAAAATTCAAATAATCTAAATTGTTTATAGCGTCCCCGCCCACTCACACACACACACACACACACACACACACACACACACACACTACCAATGAATTATTGCAAACTAGTCCAGATATCGTTTTGGATCCAAAGACTTATATATGCATGCTGTGACGAACTTGTGACTTCATTAACTTCATTATATTATAAGAAATTCCAGGACTAAGTCCATTTATTTTATGTTTCATAAACCAAAAGCACGATATAACATCAAACGATCTTTGTCTCTTCCTGTCCCACAGCGGAGAAAGTGTCATCTTTAGGGAAAGACTGGCACAAGTTCTGTCTAAAATGTGAGCGCTGCAACAAAACTCTGAATCCGGGAGGCCATGCTGAGGTAACAGGATGTGAAGAGTGTATATGCTTCATTTTCCTTAAGCAGTTATGATTTGTTTTTGTTTTATGAAGTGCAAATATTTCATGTTCAAAGGTTATGTTGGTAGGCTACATTGCATCAACATAATAAACCGTGACTGTGAACAATAATGTCCCATGCACTGTGAGGCTGTAAGCCTGGTTTGATGGTAAAATACAGACTTTTTGAAATCAACCAAAAAACCTGATCATTTAACATCAGCAGAAAGTAGCTGGATTTTTTGGACAGTTACTGTGCTGTCTTTGAAAACACGTATGTACTGTGCAGGAAAGTCAGTACCTGTGTATCTTCAGTGCGTCACTCCTCCGAGAAACCTGGAAGCGCCTGTACTTTACTAAGGAGTTTAACATTGTCTGACATTGTTGTAGAGAACCATAAACCAGAAGGCGTAAATCTCAGAGACAACAGGGTTTCACACATCTTAGTGCTTTGATGAGATGGCAGTTTCAACTGTTGATTAAAGAAAATAGACTTGAATCGTGGTTATGTGCATGTAGTGCAAGTTATATGAAAATGAGTATGCTTAGCCTAATCATGTTTAAATAAGCTCGAAGATTTGTACTCTGTGTCCCCCTTTAATCATTGTTATAATGCATTTATATTCACATATGACAGCTCATCATCATTCACAATGCATGATGTTCTTCAGTCTGTTCAGAACAAACTCGGTACAAAATTAGCTGTACATAAAATTAACAGCTCAGCAGCCTGTTATTTAAAACTCATCAGACTTATCAGATTAAACTGTTTGTGGCTCTTGCTGTGTTTTAATTAGATTTTAAGAAGGAAGGGATGTACTGAAAATCACAGATGAGCTGACAATGGTATTCATTGTACGCTGCTAAAATGCATTGATTTAGTCAGTGAGAGCAACTTTATTGTCCATTATCTCCGTATTTTCTTCACAGTGCTTCATTTTGGCCTTTATTGTTCAAGTTCAAGGTTCTTTATTTGTCACATGCATAGTTATACAAGTATAACACACAGTGAAATGTAGCCTGACACGCTCCTCGACATGTGCAAAAATGGGGGGGGGGGGGGGGGGAGTGTAGAGGAAGAACATTATATATATATATATATACATGTAGTATGTACACTGGGTGAATGTGCAGTAGTAGTAGTAGTAGTTGTGCACATTTGTCTGCTTTCAGAATGGTTTTATTGTTAGTCTTCAGTTTTTTTGGTCTTGTCATGTGAACCACTTTGACATGCATATTTGCTTGAAAGGTTCAATTGAGTTTAGCTGAAAAACACATCCTGTGTGAATGTACATTCCTGGGATGACTGAAAAAACTCCACAGAGTATTTATATAAACGATGACAGTGTCTAGATGACAAGGAGCATTACTTTTACTGAATCAGTGAGGCTTATTTTATGTCTAAAAACAAAAGTGAGATAAGGGCTTTTATTACCATAAAAATAAATGGTTAGACAAAGTCAAATGCCTTCAAATGCAGTCCAAGTTTGGAGGATTATGTGAATCCACACAGACTGAAAACAACAGTTTATATAACTGCCGTTTTTTTTTTTCTTTTTTCCGTCTGGTTCATAATATTAACAGTTACAGGTATAGCTTCAGTCCATTTGTATCTGCTTGATTTTTTTTTTTTATTTGTATTTAAGGTCAACTGGAATCACAATTTCCCCGAGGGAACCTCCCCAGGGGTTAATAAAGTTCTATTCTATTCTATGTGTTAAGAAATGGATGTTTCCTCTGTCTGTCCCCTTTACACTGTGCAGCATGATGGAAAGCCTTATTGCCACAAGCCATGCTACGCCACCCTCTTTGGACCAAAAGGTGGGGTTTCTCCCTGATGTGCAAATACAGACGATGAACACAGATTCATAAAACTTAGATTTATGAATTCTACCATTTGATGTTTTTAGGTGTAAACATCGGTGGAGCTGGATCCTACGTGTACGACAATCCTGTCAACGAAGCCCCTGCAGCCGTTTCCTTGGAAACAAACGCCAAACCAGAGGAGGAGAAAAAAGCCCCCGCACGGGGACCAGTGAAGGGTGAGAAATATGTGGAGCAGAAATAGAAAAACTGTCATATGGAAGGAGGAGAAACTCAGTGCCTCTGTGGCAGGATACAGTTTAATTCAGGTTTGGAACAGCAAACTAAAGAACACAAAAGGAATAAATGAGCCCCAGATATGTTTTAGGGAAAGTGAGAATTAATGGAGAAAACTAAGGACAGAAATATGAAGAATCAAAGCTAAAGTAAAAATATCAATTAGTGCCGTAATCCTACAGCAAAGTAATGCATTTACGGGCACTGACATGAATTCATTTTCGTTTTCATTTTCGTTTTCATTTATTTAATTTTACATGTTTTTATTATTATTATTGTGACATTTTTAAACATTTTATGTTTTCCTGTGTATTTTCCCAGACATATTTATTTCTGTAGCCATTATTATTATTTTTATTTTGATGGTCTACACGCATGTGTCTTTAATTATCTTTTTGATGGTTTGTTCAGAAAGTGGTGCAGTCCATGTTCCTGTTGGTGCAAAGGTGCTGATCTCACTACAGCAGATTGATCATTACATCTCAAACTAGAGAACTGAGGCAATCTCTAATGCTGCAAAAACTGGCAGGATTAAATTACCTTACTTCGTACCAATAATTATTTAAAACAATATTGTTTTCAGTTAGTTTCTAGGCTTCTGGCTTTACGGTACAACTAAAATGATGTAAACCACAAATTCTATCTAATGGCGTTTATTTAAATCACTAAATATCTGATGTAGTTACTATTAAGTTTTTTTGTTTAATTCATTGTAACTTTTGCAGCTGCAAGCTTCTCATCTTTCTCTGGAGGCCCCAACATCTGCCCCAGATGCAACAAGACAGTGTATTTTGGTGAGCAGAATGCTGTTTCATATTTAAATTGTGCGACAAGCATGTATTTGTCCTACATTTCTACATAAGCATTGGAAACTGTCTGTTTTAGTCCTCTGCTCGGTGTAATGACTGTCTCTACCATGGTCCGTGTTTCTGTCTGTGCAGCTGAGAAGGTGTCATCTCTCGGGAAGAACTGGCACCGGCCTTGTCTGCGCTGTGAGAGATGCAATAAGACTCTGGCACCGGGCAGCCATGCAGAGGTGAGAGATGAGTCAGTTTGCAAAGCTGGAAATCAGAGTATTAGTAAAAATGTTAGTGTTTTTGATTAGATACACAGACAGTTACTCTAGTCATATTCAAAATGTATTCGTTTAATCAAGAAAGATCTCAGAGTGTGAAATCGTTGAACACAATTTTAATTTTCACAGAGATACACAACATCTTCGTCTTTTCTCTGTCATACAGTCATGTATTGTGTTTTCTTTACTGACTTAGATTATGTCACAAGATAGAAAAGGACACATTATCACAAGCTCCAGCTACACATTATGATAAATCTCTGATCTCCATTTTTCAATTTATTATTATGCCAAAAATGTTTAGTGAGTTTCTCTTTTTTTTCAGGTTGTTTTTATGGCTCCAGATTATTTTAATTGTACTAACTTAACATCAGTGCTAGTGATGGCATTTTGCTGTTTTAAAATGCACACAATGAGACTGTAATTATATGTGTGTAACTGTGGGTCTAGTCAAGGCGTCATCATGGGTGAAAGACAGAGTCAGTTCCTAGATGTTCTACAGGTAGATTGTCAAAAATACACATATAGTATTTGAGTCACATAAGAAAATGTTTTAGTTAATTCAGCCAAAGAATCAATAAACTTCTAACATGGTGAGACATCAGTGTCTGTCTGTTCACCGACAGTTCACAAGAGTCACAAAATGATCCCCTAATGGCTTTACACCCAAAGCATTCTGAGGGTTAAGATCCCATTTGTCATTTTATAATCAGTAAACGTGAGCCGTGATGGCTCATGAACCGGATGAGCCACTACATCACTGACATTCATCTTCATGTAATCATCTTTAATTTGTATAGCTGTAATTCAAAGGATTTAGTCTGTCAGGCTAAAGTAAAGGTGAGGTGTAACATCTCTGTGGCCACATCCCCATCCAGTTATTGTGCCCCAGACACGAGTTAAAAATAAGCTGAGCCTGTCTAGTGTTAAAATTCAATCCAGCCATCACATGATGAGATGTTGCTGAGGTATAAAATGTGTTTGTTGCTGAATTTGATTGATGTCAGTTAATAGAAGCTGTTTATATTTAGCATATTGTGTTCTGGGGTTTTCAGCTGGTAGAAAAAAGAGAAAGCAGATAAATGTTGTAGTTGTTTCTATCTCATGTACACTGAATGTTGCTGAGAGTTAAGGTAGAATGAAACACTAAGTGAAAACATTTTCAAATATGGAAGAATTGAGAGGAATGGTTTTCTCTGTGTTTCAGCATGATGGGCAGCCTTACTGCCACAAACCATGCTATGCTGTACTGTTTGGACCAAAAGGTATGTAATCTGAGTATGGGAGGGGGGGATTGGGCTGCGGGGAAGGCTGGTGCTGGACTGTTTTTTAAAACAATGGCTCAAACCACTGTGTCCCACAAAAATCTGTAAAATATGTTAATTTAGTGACATAAATACATCTGAGGCAGTCGTATTAGTCAGCTTTCAGGGTAGAAATAAATACTCACTGTTTTATGACCTTGAAGGATCAGATTCAAGGTGACCTATAATACCAATATCTATGTCGATGTGAAATGTATATGAAGAGAAAAAAAACTGTGTGAGGATTTAAAAAGTCTAGTAAATACTATAATTGACATGGACAGCTAGTTAGTCTTTATTATTTAGTCTACAAGGCTGGAAAACTTTGGAAAATCTTAAGCTGTGTCTGTGTTATCATACTCCAGCTCCATGTTATTATAGCAAAGAAGGATACAATTATATGGAGTCGATGTTTGTATTTTTCAGGAACCAATCCCAAAACCTTTGCAAAGTGAACCATAACCAGCCAAATGGTTATTTCGTGTTAATGTATGTTTTTTGAGTGAACAGACCCTTTAAATTTAAACGTCTGGTCTACCCTTCTCAGGCGTAAACACCGGAGGTGTCGGCAGCTACATCTACGACGATCCTGAAGCTGAAGCGCAGTCTTGAGCTCTGAAGCTGCTTCCAGCACGCAGACAGAGAAACGCCACCAGGACCCTCTGTGTCTCTATGATTTGCCTTCAGTGGTCATTGTGACAAATGATATGTACTACACTCACAGGGATGGAAACTTAGATGTTTATGTTGTATTTGTATATTGTTTATATATCTATTTTTTGTACCGAAACAGGCCTTTAATATGTCCTCCCATGTGACTTTCAGATTTGCCTTTGAGTTTCTTGGTTCTCTTTGCCAAATAATTATTAGCCTGTTACTATAGTGAATGAAGGCTCCTGTATTCTTTTCACTCTGGATTAGTAGATTTTTGACTTTTGTGCACTTAAAACATGTACTGTATGAAAACAAACAAACAAACAAAAAAAAGTACCAGCCCTCCAGTTTATAGTCAGTGTTTTTTAAACAAGTTTGTCTTGGTTCTATAAATACGAATGATAGCGTAGTGAAGATATACATTTTACAAAGGAGTGCATTTTAACGAATGCCATTAAGGTGATTTTGAGGGTTGCTGCAAACAAGAAATGATCTGCTGTTCTTCACATTTTATACAGTAAAAGTGTGTGATAGCAAACCTGAGTTCATTGTTACTGTGTTTCTGTTCCCAGCAAATATGGTGGTTGGGGCCTGTGTGAGTTTCAGATTTTATGGAAACCCACACAGCTCACAGTGGGAAGCCAACTGCAGACCCCTGTACTGGCATGAGAGGCAGGACAGATGGGCACCAGAGGGGCAACACATAGTGCGGGCTGCCCACACTAAGCAGAAAGGAGTCCACAGTACCGCTATGCAGTGTACTCACAGTATGCCCACGCTCTAGGTCTGGGCTGCCATACTGGGGACCATCCTTGGCCTCACAGTGTAAGGCCCACCTGTGCTCCCTGGTACATTACAACCAGCAAATGGTATGAAGTCTGAAAAAAAAAAACACTACTTTCTGCTGCTCTCTTGTTGCACCACATATTTCATTTTTACATGGATGTCCTTCTTGTCACAAACCCCAAGCATTTATATATTTTTCCAGTCTCAAATGGACATTTGGTTTGTCAGGTCAATGTTTGAACTACAACACCATGGAGGCTTTGAATCAGTCGCCTTCTTTCAGCTTCATTTTTCTGACAGTGTAATATAACATTTGGTTCCATCTCCTCCACACTAGTCACATCTCCCTGTATGGCGTTTCTTTAATTATTATTAATGTCCTAGCAAACATGTCTGCACAGCGCCACACTGGGCAGGTGTGGGTGAACTGTTTGCTGGATACACACACAGTCTATTACGAAACAGTCATGTCAAAGGGGAAACATGATTTAGTTGGTTAGCCTTTTATTCTATAAAGTGTTAAAAAGAATTTCAACCAAAATTTGAATTGTGTCTTCATGTTGCTTGTTATGTGTGACCAACAGCCAGAAATGCCATAAGAAAGGCAAGGCAAGTGTATTTATGTAGCACAATTCAACAACAAGGTGATTCAAGGTGCTTTACAGAGACATTAAAAAACAAAAACAAATAAAAAGCATGATTTAAAATTGAAAAAAGAAAAAAAGAAGGAACAGTAGATAAAATCAGTAGTTAAAATGTAAGTTTTGAAATTTAAGCTTAAAAGTATGGATTTGGTGTTTTATTCAAAAGCAGCTGAGAACAGGTGAGTCTTCAACCTGGTTTTAAATAAACTGACTGTTTCAGCTGGTCTGAGGCTTTCTGGGAGTTTGTTCCAGATATAAGGAGCATGAAAGCTGAATGCAGCTTCTCCGTGTCTGGTTCTGACTCTGGGAACTGATAAAAAAAACGGATCCAGGAGGATCTGGGTCAGGAGGTCGCTGAAGTATTTTGGTCCTAAACCATTCAAAGCTTTATAGACCAGCATCAGAACTTTAAAGTCTATCCTCTGACGGACAGGCAGCCAGTGTAAAGACCTCAGAGCTGGACTGATGTGGTCCACTTTTTTGGTCTTAGTGAGAACTCGAGCAGCAGAGTTCTGAATGAGCTGTAGTTGTCTGACTGATTTTTTAGGTAGACCTGTAAAGGTGCTGTTACAGTAATCAAGCCTACTAAAGATGAATGCATGGACTAGTTTTTCCAGGTCCTGTTGAGACATCAGATCTTTTATCCTTGAAATATTCTTGAGATGACTGTGTTGTTTTAAGTTTAAAAAAAAACAGTCAAACTGCTTCCATCACTACACCCAAATTTCTCACCTGGTTTGTGGTTTTTAGGTGTATAGATTGAAGTTCTAAGGTGACCTGTAATCGTTTTTCTTTGGCACCAAAGACTATTACTTCAGTTTTGTTTTTGTTTAGCTGGAGAAAATTGTGGCACAACCAGTCATTAATTTCCTCAATGCATTTACCAAGAGCCTGTACAGGGCCTCGGTCTCCTGGTGACATTGTCTTTTAAAGCTTTGGATTGTGATGCCCCTGCTTACATTTATGATCTTTTAGAACCCCATGCTCCCTCTCACAGCCTGAGATCTTCTAATCAAAGGCTGTTGGTAGTCCCTCGAACATATTTTAAAACCAGAGGTGATAGATCTTTTAGAGCGGTGGCCCCCAGGTTGTGGAATGCTCTCCCTCCATCATTACATTGCCTTGATTGTATTTATTCTTTTAAAAAGCAGCTTAAGACTCATTTATTTAGATTGGCTTTTAATTAGATTTGTGCTGTGTGTTTTATTATTAATGTATTGTATGTATTTCTGTTTTATATTACTGTGAAGCACGTTGTGGTTTTTATCCTGTGAAAAGTGCTATATAAATAAACTGATTTGATTGTGATATATATTTGTGTGTCATCTGCATAGCTGTGATAGTTTATTTTGTTGTTCTTTATAATCTGTGCCAGTGGGAGCACGTAAATGTTAAACAGAAGGGGTCCCAAGATGGAACCTTGGGGAACTCCACATGTGATACTTGTCTGCTCAGATGTGAAGTTACCTATTGATACAAAGTATTTCCTGTTTTCTACGTATGTTTTGAACCAGTTTAGTACAGTTCCTGAAAGACCTGCCCAGTTCTCCAGTCGTTTGAGTAATATGTTGTGGTCAACTGTATCAAATGCTGCACTGAGATCCAGTAAAACTAAGACTGACATTTTTCCACTGTCTGTGTTCAGCCATATGTCATTAAACACTTTGGTCAGAGCGGTTTCAGTGCTGTGGTTCTGTCTAAAACCTGACTGGAAGGCATCATAGCAGTTATTCTGTGTTAAGAAGTAATTAAGCTGTTGAGAAACTGCTTTTTCAATGATCTTACTTAAAAATGGGAGATTTGAGATCGGCCTGTAGTTGTTCATTTGTGTCTTGTCAAAATTGTCCTTTTTCAGTATAGGTTTAATTACAGCAGTTTTTAGTGGTTCTGGAAACACACCTGACATTAAAGAAAAGTCGACGATCTGTAACAGGTCTGACTCTAAAGTCTTTGAGACCTTTTTGAAAAAACTTGTTGGCAGGACATCTAAACAGCAAGAGGAGGAGTTCAGTTGACCTAAGATGTCCTCCAGATCTTTACTGTTAATAGGGTGAAACTGTTTCATGGTGTTTAAACAGTTTTTCGGTGGACACAGTACATATCCTGAATCTGCTGTTGATGTACCAATTGCTTGTCTAATCTTTTGGATTTTGTCTGTGAAGATTTGGCAAAGTCATTGCAGGCCATGGTCGAATGAAGTTCAGCTGCCAATGACACAGGAGGGTTTGTTAGCCTGTCAACTGTAGCAAATAGGACCCGAGCATTATGACTGTTTTTGGTGATGATGTCAGCGAAGTAGGACCTCCTTGCACTCCTCAGTTGTAAATTATAATTGCGAAGTATCTCTTTATGATGTCATAGTGAACCTGGAGGTTTGTTTTTCTCCATCTGCGCTCAGCTTTCCTACACTCTCTTTTTTCATTTTTCACCAGTGTGGAGTTTCTCCATGGAGACTTCTTCCTTCCAGAGAAAACCTTCACCTCAATGGGAGCAATAGTGTCCATAACATTTAACATTTTAGCATTGAAGCTATTGACGAGCTCATTGACTGACCCTCTGGACAGGTCAGGTGTTAATGGGAAGACCTGGTTAAAAATTGCACTACTGTGTTCAGTTATACACCGTTTTGTGATCACTGTTGTTGATATATTTGTGTGGGCTGAGATTTTACTTTCAAAGAAAACACAGTAATGATCAGACAGGCCCACATCAGACACAGTAACCTTTGAAATGCTCAGGCCCTTGGAGATCAGTAGTTCAAGAGTGTGTCCTCTATTATGTGTGGCCTGTGTTACATGCTGAGTCAGCCCAAAGTGTTACTCTGGTCTTTAGTCCCTTTGTCCTGAGGGTTGTCCACATGGATGTTAAAATCCCCGACAATAATTACACAGTCGAAATAAACACAGATCACAGACAGCAGTTCACTGAGATCATTAAAAAAGTCTGTGCAGTATTTGGGAGGCCTGTAAACATTAAGAAACACAGCTTTGGATGGGGCCTTCAGCTGTGAAGCCACATATTCAAAAGACTGAAAACTTCCAGGAGATAGCTGCTTACATTGAAATGATTCATTAAATAAGACAGCAACCCCTCCTCCTCTCCTGCTCGCCCTGACCTCACTGATAAAACTGTAGTTAGGAGGGGTCGTCTCGATGAGAACAGCTCCACTGTTACTTTGGTCCAACCAAGTTTCAGTTAAAAACATAAAATCAAGGCTGTGCTCAGTGATTAAATCATTAATTAAAAATGTTTTCCCAGCTAAAGATCTAACGTTTAATAAAGCCAACTTAAGTGTTTTAGAGGTATTACTTGTCCCCTCGTGTTTGGGAGCAGTCTGTGGCACACAAGGTATGTTTACTATATTTAAAGATCTTTTAGAGTGCAGCTCTCTGTGTTTTGACCAGGCCACATGTCTCCTGTCACCTAAAAGTACAGAACTTTTAAAACCTTCTAGTAAACAGGGTCCCAGCTTCTCCTGGGAAAAGTCACCACTGCCATAATCCTCGCAGCCCAGACCCTCCACACATCACACATCAGACTGTGGAGACAGAGCATGAAGGTGGTAAGCAGGAACTAAGGGGGCGGGGCTGGGCAATGTAACTTTGATTGCACTGTTGAGGGCGGGGCTTGGTGACAAACCTTTGGCCGCTCTGGTGGGGGGTTTATGGGGGACAAAAAGGGATTGGGCCGGGGGGTAGATCTAAGCCCAGCATTGACCCGCTCCATCATCTCTTCAGTGAATTTCAGGTGTGGGGAGGAGGGAGACAAGGAGGGGGAGGAGGGTGATGGCCTGTCAGGGGTTTGGGGGAAGGTCGTGGTCCCTGGTCCTGGTCGTTGGTGTTGTTGAGAGTTGGAAGCAAATAGGGACCCCTCTTCTTGCCTCTGATGTCTCTCCTTTCTGAAGCTCTTCCAGGTGGGGGCAGATGAAGATCCTCGTCAAGGTTTCTGCTGGGCTTTGTCTGTTCTTGCATAGTGACAATGAACTCAGGTTTGCTATCACACAAGTGTCAAATCCTTGCAGTGCAATTACTGTAACTGACATTTTTTTTGTCTTAGCTGATTATTTGAGAACTAAAATGTTAGCTTTTAAAATTAAAAAGACCAATCATAACCTGCTTACAAGCAAAGAACACATTCAAATCAAATCAAATCACTTTTATTGTCACATCACATGTGCAGGCACACTGGCACAGCACATGCGAGTGAAATTCTTGTGTGCGAGCCCCACAAGCAACAGAGATGTGCAAACACAACAACACAAACGAGCAAAATACAAGAATGGCCAACCTGAAACTAATAAATATATGTACAATATATAATAGTGTATGCATTTCTGGATGTGTATACTGAATATTTTCCTACGTGTGTGTGTGTGTGTGTGTGTGTGTGTGTGTGTGTGTGTGTGTGTGTGTGTGTGTGTGTGTGTGTGTGTGTATACACATTTTTACAAATTAAATAGTAAAAAAAATAAAAATAAAATAATAATAATAATAATAATAAAATATATAAAATATACAGAGTTGAATATGTGCAAAACAAGTGGCATTTATATACAGTATGGAGTGCATAATGTTAAAGTTCCAGTAGTGAAGCTGAGGTGTCTATGACGTGTTCAGCAGTCTGATGGCCTGATGGAAAAAGCTGTCTCTCAGTCTGCTGGTACGGGACCGGATGCTGCAGAACCTCCTTCCTGATGGAAGTAGTCTGAACAGTTTATGGCTGGGGTGACTGGAGTCCTTGATGATCCTCCCCGCTTTCCTCAGGCAGCGCTTCCTGTAGATGTCTTGGAGGGAGGGAAGCTCACCTCCAATTATCCGTTCAGAGCACCGCACTACTCTCTGGAGAGCTTTGCAGTTGTAGGCGGTGCTGTTGCCATACCAGGTGGTGATGCATCCAGTGAGGATGCTCTCAATGGCACAGTGATAGAAGGTCCTGAGGATGCGGGGGCTCATGCCGAATCTTTTCAGTCTCCTGAGAAAGAAGAGGCGCTGCTGCGCCTTCTTCACTGTTTTGTTTGTGTGTACTGACCACGTAAGATCCTCAGCCAGATGTACTCCAAGGAACCGGAAGCTGCTCACTCTCTCCACAGCAGCGCCGTTGATGGCGCTGGAAAAATGCTGGAAAAATATTAGCAGTACCATGAATTGAAATGCATGTATTCTGTGGTTATTGTGTAGTCATTTTTCTCTCTTGCGTTAGACTTCTTGTTGAGGTCGTGGGTATATTGAGTATATAGGAGGAGATGTACTTAAATTATTTATTTTGTTGTTTATTTAATACATAAGCAGACTTAAGTCAATAATGTTAAACTGTGTCCATTTAGATAATCCTAGATGCACGCTACATGGCGTTCCACAAGGATGTCAAACATTTGTTTTTAGGTGTTATTAGCTGCACCAGGAATCCCCATAAACCGTACATATGTACATCTGTCTAAATATAATCTTACAAGTAAAAGAAGTAACTTTAAAAATATACAATCAAATATAACAAGGGTAGTCTAACAGGACATAAAAATAGAGCACTCAAAATTCCTCACGAAATCTCACAGGGGTTGTTTTGCTCACTCTTGAAAGCTGCTCCGGCTAAGGAAAGTGGGCGCTCATGCAGTGCAGTTCATTTCTTTACCACAAGGCGTCACTGACGGACCGTTAAAGGTATACCTTTAATTCATTCGGTTTGTTTTTTTTCATTGTGAAATATTTAAAAGCTTATCTATTATTGACAGGGGTTATATAAATTAATAAATTAATATGTGTCTTCATCCATAGTATTTCAAACACAGTGATACAGAGAAGACTTTAATGAGATCGGAGACCTCTTATTAATCAGAGAAATTAATGTTTGATGTCTAAATTTCAGGAAGAAGGAAACTTCAAGTCAGACATCCCCCAAGAACATCAGAGCAGGGTGCAGGTTTCTACAGGTCCGTTTGTAGTCTGTCACATGACAACAACAAACAGCCTACTAACTGCACTGGCAACATAAGCCCTGCCCACTGCAGCTGAAATTATTTATTTTGCTTTTCTTATATTACATTAATGCTCCGCCTTTGAAAGACATAACCAAATAAAAAAACAGAGGAACTCAGAATAAAACGTCACTGGCAGGATGCGGTCTGACACGCCCCTTACTGGAAACACGGACCCCGGAAGTAGCAAAACATCCAGTTCAACAGACTAGTGATGGGATTTCCGGCTCTTTTTAGAGAGCCGGCTCTTTCGGCTCGGCTCACTAAAAAGAGCCGGCTCTTTCGGCTCCGAACCGGCTCTTCAGGTTGTTTTGTTGCTTTAATTAATTTATTATTCACAATAATATAAAATTATGCACAAAAGGAATTACTAACGTAAAAAAGTGGTTTTATTTATATATGTTTATATATAAATATATGCGGTGGCCCCTAGAGACAAAATCCTCTATGCTGTTGCATGCTGGGGGAGCAGGCTGAGGGTCGCAGATGCCAACAGACTTAATAAACTAATCCGTAAGGCCAGCAATGTTGTGGGGATGGAGCTGGACACCCTCAAGGTGGTGTCGGAGAGGCGGATGCTGTCCAAGATAAAGACAATGTTGGATAACACCTCCCACCCTCTCCATGACATGCTGGTCAGTCACAGGAGCACGTTCAGTGAGAGACTGAGATTACCGAAAAGCACCACTGAACGACACAGGAAATCTTTCCTGCCTGTGGCCATCTCCCTGTACAACGCATCCACTTAACACACTGTTTACTGCTACAACTACACATGTTTCTTTTCCGACTATTTATTTATGAGTGACTTATGTATGTATGTATATATATGTATATATTGTACTATTCTTAGTGTATTGTCTGTCTTGTCTTAATGTTGGTTTAAAATGGAGCACTGTAACAAAAAATAATTTCCCCCAGGGATCAATAAAGTATTCTGATTCTGATTGATTCTGAAAACACGTACAAACTCCAAAACACATTTCTAGCATGAACTGAACTTCCAAAGCAGAGCTACTAGATCACTTAAATTACACAATTGAAAGCATGTGTGTATTGTTTGTGTATTTATACACAGGCACTCAAATATATTCAAATAATTTAAAAAAAAGTTCATCTACCTGTTACTATCACACACCAAATCCGGTCGTTGGGTACTTGCTGGATTGTGTAGCCACAAGATAACAAAAGCTAAACACTGCGCCCAGCATCCTGGAGCACTTCTGTTGTCTTTTGTAAGTGTTTTGAGTTTTTACGTGCTTCGGAGTTTGTACGTGTTTTTACGTGTTTTGGAGTTTTTACGTGTTTTGGAGTTTGTACATGCTTCAGAGTTCGTACGTGATTTGAAGTTTGTATGTGCTTTGTCTCTAGGGACCACTGTAAATATACTTTTATTTATTCACGCCACATAAAATGTAATAAATAAATCATATAATACAAAAATCAACTATTCACATTTCAACTTTTAACTATTTAAATTTTCAGCTGTTTCCTTTTACAAATTTAAAGTGAAAACAACACAAAACACTGCAAAACACAATTAAATATAAATTATAATATGAAAACAAAAAGAACATGCACATTCTGTCATATGGGCCCGCATGAATCCGCACTTTCTGAATCCTTTATCATCTGCAACCGAAAATAGTTGTGGATGATTACTATACCTTTCTAATGTGACGTTGTTGTCCCTGGCTCTCTTTCTCTCTCTCTGGCTCTGTTCCTGTGCTACTGAGTGTAACTACCGCCCCTCCCCCCTCTGCCCAGCGTAAAGCACAAGGCTCGCGTGCAGAGTGAAGCGGAAAAAAGTGCGAGACAGAGGCTGAGAGAAAAAAAAAAAAAAACCACGAGCCGTCACGGCTCGCGATAAGGAGCCGGCTCTCGTCGTTCACGTCAAAGAGTCGGCTCTAAGAGCCATTTCGTTCGCGAACGACCCATCACTACAACAGACAAATACCGGAAGTTAAGGAGATTTTCTGCAAAATATACCAATATCTGCACTCCATGTCACCTTATGTTATGATTTCTACCGTTCTGACTTTTCCTCCAAGTGTTATTAAATGCTGATACTTAATTATTACATTAATATTGTATTTTATATGGGTTACCAATGTTATTAGATTTTTTGGTTAAAATATTAATTTCATCATTTCATTATTAATAAATTAGGGTGGGGTGTATACGTTAAGGGTCAAAAATCAAACCTTTCTCGCAGAAATTCTCGTTTGAGTCTGAATGCCCTTTTGTACTTTGACGGATGCACAGTTAGTCGTTTTGCTTTGAAAGGTTCTACCGGAAGTGACGTATTTTATTATGGGTAACTTAAGCTCTCTGCCACTTCTGCTTTGACAGGCTCATTTTGCACGACGTGTCATCCATTGTTTAGCGGCAGCAATAACTGAAAAAAACCTTTTAAGTTTCCACACTGGAGCTTCCGTTGATATACTTTAACGTTAAATTCGTTAAGTATTTGTTTTCTGTGTGAGGGCAGCTCGAAAAAAGGAAAGCGAATTATCCACTTAGCTAATTGGTAGCTAACTGTTAGCCTGTGACGTTGTTAGCTAAAACAACAGCCGCGGAGGAATTAGACAGCCTGTTTATGTTTTCGCCACTTCAGAGACATGTTGGACGGATCTACCGCTTATGGCGATGAAGCCAACATCGGCAACGTCGAAAATAACAACCCGATATCGCTGATTTCCAGCAGCGATGTGACGAACAAAACGAAGCAGGTTCTGCTGAAGAAAGGCGGAAGGAAGCTGCGGAACGCAGCGCCGCTGCACCACCACAAACCCCCGAGAAACTGCCCCAACAGCCGCCTGTCGGACCACCACCACCACAGCAACAACAACACCCTGACGGCCTCGACTGGTCACAGACCCGCATCTCAGGTCGGAACCGAGCCCGGTGAGACCGTGCTCACCCTCCATCCCCTCAAACATGGAGCCAGGAAAGAGGTACAGATTACAGCTGCACTGCAGCTCTGCACGGGCTTGGTGCTGAACTGACAAGTAAACCTGTAGCAAGTTGAACAAAGGCTATTAAAACCATAATGGGAAAATAAACTATGATCCACAAAGTGTATGATCATATCGGTTGCCTTCAGAAAGTACAAAACGTCTAATAAGCTTTAATATATTTTATTTTAAGGTTTGTTTCTCTGGCATACTGTTAAATTTGGTAAAATTGGTTGTTCATTATATTTTATAATCCAAACATTTAATGAAAATTCAGTGTCTACAGCCATGTGTATATTAAAGTATTTGTGTAGAAGTACATGCAGACTCATGTAAAAGTACACGTAAAGATACCCATACAAAACTAATTGGGCTGAAACCCAGTTGTTGTGCCTGAGGCGTTTTTAACTGACGCAGTTACCACTCTTTCTCCTGAAGGTGACGTGAGTCGAGTCTTTGTTCCTCTTTCACCCGCTGATTAGCGAGGAAAAAATGTTCCCAATTACGCATGGATGGCAGGCTTGCCTGTCAGATAAATGCAGATGGGAGAGTCCACAAAAAAGACAATGAAAACATGTTTTTGGTATAGGAAGTGTATTGCTTTAACAGACGGACTTTTTGGCGTTAATATAAATGTGCAATGTTGTTCCTGCTTATTAAAAATGTTTGGTTCCTGCCTAAGCTTTGTTTGGGCCTCCACCAAAGGAAAATCACCTGGACTGTATTAGCAACAGTTTTAATCATATTTTCCTTCAAACTTCAAACTTTCGTTTTACTCAAGCTAAATTGTTTCTGTTACTTATAGTAACACAAACTATCAAAGCGGATCAGTTGTGGTTAAATGGCTTGTTTTGAGTCAGGAGAAAACCTGCATGTTTAAGAATATCAGAAAACAGGGTGTTGCTGTGTGTAGCAATTTGACGGGGTGGGTGAAAACAAGTATGAAACTGTTCAGTCTATCGCAATACTACGCCCCCAAGCTTATCAGGTTATTACAAAATAATGACATCATCTAACTGGCAGTGGGTCTTCAACACACCCGAGTCTTTTGTATTTCTTTTCCTTTTTCTCTTTGGGTATAAACTCTGTTTCTACACTGTGGTTATACTCTGATAGTGAAATGTAAACACCCCCCCCCCCCCCCCCCCCCAAAAAAAATAAAATAAAAAAATAAATAAATCAGGAGTCTGTAACAGTCAACAACTGGATTTTTATGCAAAACATTGGTGTCAATAAATTCGTTCCTTTAGACATTACCATGCCTACATAAACAGATGGGAATTTGGATATGCAAGCACAGAAGATAATAACAAATGAGGAAGGTTTGAAGCGTCGACGAGTAAGTCAGTTTCTCCAAAAGTGAAACCTAAACTACAGGCTGTGTGTTTGTCTCAGCAGCTGTGAGAGAAAAACTGTTCAAGCAGAAAAGTTATAATTGTACACACAGATGAGTCCAAATGACTCATAATGTTGATGTGTAAATACCGGTGGTAGAAATAAGCAACTTTTTGACATCAGCTTTACCACATAAACCTAAAAGATGATAATGTGCGACTTTTTTATATACATAACAGTGGAACCCCGGCTTAGGAAGACCCCATTTAACAAAAAATTCAAGTTACGAAGGCACTTAACAACAATATTTCTGCCCGTGGTACAGCAAAATGCCCGCGTAACGAAATAGATAAAATAGAAAATTTTAAAAAATTAAATTAAATTCCATAATGTTATGTACATGTACACGTGTGTATGCATGCATACGTATGCTTTCTTCAACCTCCGCCACCTCCTCCTCCACCAAGAACTTCGTCTTCAGCCAGCATCGCCTCACTCAAAAGGCGATGGAAAAAGGTGCTTTGACTTAGGAAAATTTTGACTTACGAAAGACCCTCTGGAACGAATTAATTTCATAAGTCGGGGTTCCACTGTATTTTGTTTTCAAAGCCAAATGTTTCCAGATTTTATGATTGTAGCATTCAGTAATTGATTAAATGCTATTTAAATTAAGTGATAATTTTGGCTCCTAAGGCTGATTGGAGGGGGGTGCGGGGACAAAAGTGATTAAATGGTTAGCCATGTTGCACTTATTTCCTATTCATCACGTCTCCAAATTCTTGTTTTTGTTTAGCTTGAGCCAAGATGCCGAAAGAACCTTTAAAACCCAAGATTTTATCTAAACGCAACTATGCTGATATTTTGAGCTTCCAACTATGCATTTAACCCACATTTTACAAGCAACCTCACTCTGGAAATGTTTTTGTAAGGTCAAAAACATCCCCTACTGTGGTCCCTACACTATGATTAATAAGACAGCCACTGTGACATCACGATGACATCAGTTAACCACAGTGTTAACATTTTGGTCACTGAGATGTGCGTGTGTGTTTTGGAGTAATAAATGACCATATCTAGACAAGAGGGTGAAGTGTCAGTTACTAGCCAAGTCTGCAAAGAAGCAGACGTCTGCCATTTAGTTTAAATTTCAATGAATATTAATCCAGTTTTATTTCAAACTTTGTGTTTTGCAGCTGCTGAAATTTAAAGGTGGCAGATTGGAGCGAGGGGCTGCACAACCAGGGGGTCAAGCTAACCGCAGCCTGCCTAAGCATGATCAGACCAACCATAATGTGAACACCAGGAGCCACAAGCCCAAGCAGAGCCAAACACCTGGTGTGGCTCACCCCACAAAGAAGAAAGATAACAGCACACCTAATAAACCCACCTCCGTCCATCAGGCTCAAGAGCAGAAAAAGCCCCTCCACCCCTCCAACAACGTAAAGATTGTGAATGCACTGCCTGCTGAAGCTGCACCTGAATACCTCAAAGATGGTGAGAAGGTCTATGCTGGAGCTAAGTTCAGTGAGCCACCCTCACCCAGTGTCTTACCGAAACCGCCCAGCCACTGGGTCGAAGAAGATGAGCCTATTAAGAGCAACCAAAGCCGGGAGCAAATGACTGTTCATTTGAAGTCACTGCTGAAGGTTCAGGATGCATCATGACCACAATTTGGAGTTTCAAATCAGAGCTGACCTATAGTGTCTGCTCTGCGATTAACCTTTAATACCCACAATTGGAAAATTAAAATGGAAAGTTAAATGTAGTTTGGCCCTTTTAACACACTGCAATACAATGTAGGGAGTTTTATTCACTGTAGTACAATTTCCCATTAGCCAACATGCTGCCTGCATTTGTGAACATTTTGTGCACGTTGTGTTGTTGCTGGAAATCTGACTGACATGCTGTGTATGTCAGATGTTTATCAGATACTTCCTGACTTCTGGTAAGCTGATAAATGACTGAAAGGTTTTTTGTCACTCAGTTAGTGAGATTGTGCAAAAGTGATCTGAAGTCGCCTCCAGCAGCAAAACAATCAGTGTCTGATGTTTACGTCATGCAAAGTGATGACGGCACTTTCTTTGTGAACACTTTGGAAATGGCAGCCATGTGTTTGACTTTTTAAAGCACTTGTGTAAATGTACATAATCTATTGTAAACACACATTTGTGTATATTTTCTTGTTATTTTAACTGAGATTCTAGTTTTGTTACTGAGGTTTTTCCAGAAAAGAGAAAAAAAATAGTCCCCCTGCGAACTGAGGCACTTTGTTACAGCTTCATCAGCATGAGGCACAGTGGATGTAAGCGACTGTTTTCAGTGTAAATCAGTTAGAGCAATCAGGAAGGGCAGGACACCTTGTTTTGATGTTCCAAAGCTTGACCAGCCACTTTGATGAATTCACCAGCCAGCTTAGAGCACAGGAGAGGACTTCCACGTTCTGGCAGTGTACCTTTCAAAAGGCTTGGAAAGTGGACTAATCAAAAATGGGGGGGGGGAAAAGAAAAGGCATGACCTTAAGTTACAGCTGCTAGCTGAAGTTCTTTCCCTTCCCTCAACACGGGTCCAGCTGGTGGAGAGTCGAGAGTCAAATCAGGGACTGTGATGCTGACGGGGCTGTTGAAGCCTCAGTGAAAGCAAGATAATGACGACGATGTGAAAAGTCGCACAAACCAGCTGCTGCAGAAAGTCAGTATCCTGCATCCACACCAAGTGCTTTTTCTTTTCTTTTTTTAAATTTATTGCACTGATATAAAAAGTGTGTACACTTTAAGTTTGCTTTTTCTTTGTGTCCACCGAGCACTTAGCCTTTTTTCTTTTTTGTTCTTCTTAATTTTTTTTTTTTGTCCCCACACCAGAAAACTGTTTACAAAACAGTATCTGAAGTACATCTACACATTAATGTTTCAGGGACTTCATGGCAGTAAAATTAAAATAACAATTTTCAGTTTTGTTGTTTTGTTTTTTTGACAATCAGTGATGTAAAATTTTGTTATAATGAATCAGTAACTCAGCTGTCCTCATTTTTATATGAAATGCCAGGATTAGAGTGAGTTGATTAAATAATTTGTTTTGAAGTCACTATATTGAAGGAAAAAAAAATCCCCAAGCATTTGTTGTTTCTACCTCCTGAAATCTTCTAAAGACATTTTATTGTTTCGCTTTTGAATTTGGAAAATTGTAAATTGGATGTTGAGCTACTATCAGACATTTTATCCATGGATGAATTGGTCATTCCTGCTGCCTCAGACACTGGGAATGATTGATTTGTGCTATTATGTGGTAATAGAGGCAGGTAAACATGCAGTAAGTGAGGATGTCTAAATGAGGAGAGAACGGAGTCACAGCAATGTTTGTGTGCTATGTGTTATTTGCTGAATAGAAAAAAAAGAAAGTATGTTGAAAAGAGATTAATTTTTGAAGTTTAGCTTTTTCAGTGAAAGCAAGGACATAAAGGAGAAATCGCTGTTGTACACACACATCACAATGTTTGCACACTTTAACTTTTTACAGATGTTTAAGGCTCACTTGGACAAAGTCAAGTTTTTTTTCTTTCTTTTTGTATGACTTCTTTTTTTCCTAAAGGGGACTTGATTTTCACTCACATGCTCATGCCATGTACCTCTTACCTGTATTTGTGTTTCTTACACACATGATTGTTTACCAGGAGTGAAGTATGTGTTAAAGTTAATACAGGTCATCTTATGATTATGTACCATAAGTTTTTTTTTTTTCTCTCACTTTTTTAACTTAATTAATTTTCATGGATGCAGGCAGTTGCTGGATCTTTTTCTTTGACCTCTGTGACGTCGCTTGAATGGAAAATTGTATTAATGTAGCAAGAAAAACTGCCCATTTCATTGCAGTGTTTTAAAATCATTTCATTCCATTTATAAGAATAAGCATAAAAATTTGTCCATGCCACAATTTGAGAATAAAAGGTGTTTATTTTATAAAGTCTTTCATATCAAAAATTTAAAATGCAATTAAAAAATTGGTAACCCCTACTATATTGTTTGAGTATTCATTACAGGTGGAGTTATTTTTGTGAAAATGGGACATAAGGGAAATTGCAAGACTATTGTGGCAACTTTTACCAGAATAAGGAACTATCACATCATCATGGCATCATTACTCATTTAACTATAAATATTTTATCATATTCACACACACACATTAGTTTTAGTCACTGTGTGTGGTTTTTGGAGTAATAAACAACCATATTTTGAGACGAGGTTGAAGTGTGAACTTACCAGCCAAGGCTGCAAAGAAGCACACTTCTGCCCTTTAGTTCCTATTTCAATGAATATTAGTCCAGCAATAGAATAAAAGACACTGACTGATGGTGTTAACATAACACATTACAGTATGACCTGAAAATTAAAAAGTCCATACATATGACCAAGGGCAGTCAGAATCTGCAGACCATACTTTACTTCATTCCTTTTATGAATTCAGAAGGATACTGGGATGTGCGCTGGTGAAGATACAAAATCTCAAATTTTGCCCATTTTACCAATGTAACAAATCCTTCCAAATATCCCTGCATCCAGACTCATTTAAGAAGTTAACAATTTTTAAAGTAGGCCACATCCTACCCCTAGTAAACTCTTTATAAATCCTCAGTCCCGTGACTAACTGCAGGTGACTAATATTAATATCAATAGTAATATTAAATCTGATGCATCTCACAGGGATTTAAATGCATTCATCCTGCTGATGTGATTCAAACTTGATCAGACAGCTGAACCTTACTAGTTATTTTGAACAAATGTCTATTCTTGTGAAAGAAAAAAAAATCCTCCTAAAATAAGTAAGCAGAGCTTGTGTTATCATTGCATGGCATTGTGATTTTACTTGGCCTAGACATTTGCAAATACTTTCGAAATATGAAAACTGAATTCATATAAGTTTTAATGTTTTATTAACTCAAATAATTAATAAATGCAATGTTTTATATGTATATTTATTTATCTGTCTAAAGAGTTTAGCAAAAAACAAAAGAAACAAAGAAAAACGCCAGTGAGCAGTATTACTGTTCATTGGGACCAAAAGTGATACTGTTCTGTTATCACTAAAAGTTGTGAAATGTTGTATCACTAAAATATCATTCTGAGTCAGTTTATTATTCATTATGTGTTTGCAGCACCCTCTGTGGTTGCTCCAAGTAATGCACTTTAGAAACGGCTTTATTTTGAAAAACTTTATTGAACAGGAAGTCGGCTCAGTCAAGAAAAGCGAGTAAGCAAAAAGAAGGGAAACATTTCGGCACTGGTGATGTGCGATACGACTGATTTCCTTTCCGATCTGATACCAAGTAATATTCAGGGTGGTATCGACGATACTGATCCGATACCGATACTTTGTACAAAAACTTATTTTATTTATTGTATGAAATTATAGCATCATAATGATTACAGGACATCAGATTACTTGTTCTTATCACTTAATAATGCAGAGTTCATCATATAGAAATAAAAAAAATGAAGTTGTGCGCTACTTGAACACCTTGCCTGCCTGCAGCACTAAAGGACTCTGTGAGAGACGTCTGTCTCGCCCTAGCAGCACCTGTCCCTGTCCTCCTCTTCAGTTCACCTCAACATACGCGCCTCATATTCTGTGATATGATTTACTCTGAGGTGTTTGACAAGGTTAGTGGTGTTGCCACAACCATACATGCCAACCCTCCTAATTTTTCCGTGAGAATACGGAATTTCAGTGCCTCTCCCGAAAATCTCCCGGAGCCACCATTCTCCCGAATTTCTCCCGATTTTTCACCTGGACAACAAAATTGAAAAAGCATATCGCAGAATTCATTGTGTTGCCCAGCCAATTCCAGTTTCCAACAATGACGGCAGCTACTTAGTTTTAATATTACTCTTATTTCTCTTTCTGGGTCGCAAAAAAACTATTAACATATTTTCAGGTGAGAATGTAGCTGTGTAAACCGACACATCGTCTTTAAACCCCCGCGGTCTTTCGCTACTTGGGTTAAACAGCGCCCGGTTATATTTTAGATAGCAAGGAGCAGACGGCAGAGTTTCACTCCACCGAGGGAGCCTGTGACGTACTACCCGGCTTTCTTTAGACCGCAAAGGCCGGGTCCTCAGGTGGAAGCAGCCTCTGAATTTGGACACCATCGCTGTTTCCGGGCCGGCCAATAATAACGGTGACATTTAACATATTTTATCCGATAAATAAACCCTGTAAAATGTATTTATCCCCCCAACAGCCCTTTTGAATGTCTCCCTAGTATGGCCACAACACCTCACTCTTGGAGCACTTTTTTGCCACATGTATCGCAAACCACGGCTCAGCTGTTTGTGGAGGTAAAATAAGTCCGCACATGACTCCAATTACGCTCAGCCATTGTTGTGAGTGCGCACGTCAAGGGGCTGCGAGACATTTATACAGCCATATTTTGCACATGACTATGAAAGGTGGAAGAGGAAGTAGTTCCTTTGAATGTAGACAATCCGAATGTTATAGTTTCTTTCCACTGTGTTCCTGTTAATGATGAACTACAAATTTACTCTAAATTACTAAAATATCTTTATTTTAATGTGAGAATTGATTCATAAATGATTGGTATCGGAGGAATCGATATTTCAGGATCGATCCGCACATCACTAATCGGCACACAGTTTATGGTGTCCTGTTGGAGAAAACACTGTCCACATCTTCTGTTTATGGTTGTATCGCTGGTATGTACTTACAGTATAAGTTACAACTTTGTTTTTGTACAATATGTTGTCCGCTAATGCAGTATTTGGCTGTAAAGCTAGTCCTTTTGTTAAGCTAGTTACCTGCGATTTTGGAGGTCGTCTGGGATAGCATCAGTAGTAGTTTGAAAGGTTTACATAATTATACATATGACATATGCTATGTAGTAGCAGGGTGATATATGAATGCATATTATGCTGTACATATATATATATCATGACTGTATTTTTTGTCTTGTTTTTAGTTTTACCCTTTTGAATGTCAGTAAACCTGTTGACAATGCTCATCAGTCTTCAGAGTGACCTTTATCTCAGCTTATGATACAAACTAACATCATATTCAACTAGGCTACCACAAACCCAAATCAAATTCCGCCTTTCTAAAGTAGGTGCAACTTTATAAGCAGAGAAAAGCCCATTAAGCACAGATCGATATCTGAATATATCTACCCTATATCATTATTTTATCGCTAAAGTCTTATTCCTAAAGCCATAAACTAGTTTCATCGTTTTTAAATTACAGTATCTGCATTATTTTGGGTTTGAGGCACTGTATCTGGTGAACAAGTCCTGTGAACAAGATGAGCCACACCAACCGTGGATCCACCTGAATGGTGACGCTTACTGGTGCTAACTAGATTAATAATTACATTACAGCATCACAAAGGGGTAAGGGGATTGCCTAGGTTGTCTATTAGAGTTTCTGATACATTTAGGTAAATTAAATCAAATTACTGTCTTCTGTTTATTATTAAATTCCTATTTTATCAGGTGGGAGCAACATGTCATACTGGACAAAGAACTCTCAAATATTAATAAAATGACCATAAACCATCTATTTTAATACTCTATAATATAATACAGTTAATTTAATATAGTATAAATTTAAATCCATCTCAGACAGCATTAAACAATCACCTGATGTGGGAATATAAGTTGTTTTTGTACAAATGTATATTTTATGGGGGGAAAAAAGACATTTAATTTATATACTGTAGTAATACTGAGGATACTTGCCTTACTTGCCTAATCGTCAGCCAGTTCATCAGTGTCTTAACCATTTTATGTTCCGTGTTTGTGTGATGATTATTAGACCTTACTCACCACATTCTCACCAAAAACACTTCCCCTTTAATTCTTAGAAAGGTTGCCAAAGAGCTGTAATGAGGAACAAGAAATGGTATGATATACCTTCTTTCTCATAGCAGTGAATAACTAACTGTCTGCTCTTATGTGCTTCCTTTTTGCTAATTTATTTATAAATATACTGTACATTAAAGAAAAAAATCAATTTTCCAATAGTCACACATTCAACTTCCCAGTCACGTTTATCTGGTGAGTCCTTGGTGAGGGAATATAAAATTAAATGTAAGCATTTAAATCAGCAAAAACGTGAGAAAAACAAAACAAAACTAAAATCTCTGAGGTAACAATGAGGAAGTGACTCACTAATTACAAATTACAAAAACTACAAATAGTCTTTAAGAGGAACCAGTTCAGAGAAGCTGAGAGTGGCGAGTGATGGAACAATGGTTAAACTTAGATGGAATAAAATATCGTCATGGCTGATCCTGATATTTCAGGTTGTAGGTAAGGATACAGAACTCATTTTTAATGGCAATAAAATATATCTTTAGCAATAATATGTTCATTTATGTATTGTGGCAACTAAATGGGCTCTGTTGTTTTAATTGAGTATGAGATACATTGATAAACTTCTGTTGGATATAAAATCATATTTAATCTGATGGTTTAAAAAAAGATCTGATTTGTAATAAGTGTGTTTTAAATTTCTCTTCAATTTTCTCAATAGTATCTGGAAATGTAATATCCATTTTAAAGAGAGTTGGGGATGATGTCATTCTGCCTTGTCTGAATGTGATCGATGACCAGAATAAATGTGACAAGACTACATGGACCTTTTTCTCAAGAGATCAACCAGCAGTAGAGCTGATCACACTTGGGCAGATTGGTGAAGAGGCCAAAACTAAATCAGACAGACTGAGTGTTACAACAAACTGTTCTCTGCTTATAAAGAAGCTCACAGTTGAGGATGTTGGTCGTTACCGCTACAAACATTGCACATCAGCAGTAAAACCAACTCAAGATTTTGATCTTTCAGTTCTCTCCAGTGAGTATTTACTTCAAACTATTCTCTACTCAGATTCCCTTTTCATTAGAACAGAAATTGAAACATAACAGTTATCATGGTTACATTAAGATTATCTGTTGAGTGGATTCTCTTTCTTTCTTCGTGGCTCAAGAGTTGGAAGTTCACCTTGTAGTTGGAAGGTTGCCGGTTCGAGCCCCGGCTTGAACAGTCTCGGTCGTTGTGTCCTTGAGCAAGACACTTCACCCGTTGCATACTGGTGGTGGTCACAGGGCCCGGTGATGCCAGTGTCCGGCAGCCTCGCCTCTGTCATTGCGCCCCAGGGTGGCTGTGGCTACAACCTAGCTTGCCATCACCAGTGTGTGAATGGGTGGATGACTGGTTGTGTAAAGCGCTTTGGGGTCCCTGGGGATTAGTAAAGTGCTATACAAATACAGGACATTTATTTATGATCTTTCTTTTAGCATTTAGGTATGAACAAAGAACCGAAAGCACAAAGCAAAGATGAAAACCAGAACCAAGCGATTGTCACTGTGATTCGACTGTAGAAACATGAACAGGTAGAAACGGAGACTGGAGCCTGACTCCTATTCACTGCTGTTGTTACCTGTTGAAGTTCAGGGTCTGCCAGACACTCAGCTTTAAAGTGGACATGGAACACTTCAGGTATAAAGACTAATTTAGACCATGGACACTGTCTGTGTAGCTGGTTTTATGAAATAAGAGCTTAAAGTTAAGATTTTAAAAACATGTTTAGTGCCATCTTCTGTCAGTACAAAATATCTATAAGCAAGATCGATAGGCAAGCAGACTAACAATTCCAACTTTTCATTATTGGAGTTCCTAAATTTAGTATAATAACGAACAATTCTGACCTTGAAAAAAATATAAAGGAAGAACATAAATAAAACCTGAACAGTTTGATGAGAAGCACAAAATAATAAAACCAGTTTATGGATATATTACACATTATCTATTCCCAGATTTGAGATAGTCAAATTCAAACCAAATTGTCTAAAACGTAAGATATAAGTAAGATATAGTCAACAAAGGCAACGATTTTCAGAGTGTTGAAAAACATTCTCACAAGGTAAATAGGATGTTAGTTTTTATTAAAATGAAGTCCAGCAAAATTGTTAGCTGGAAGTAAACAATATCATGGTTTTATTCTCTTTGCAGCTTCATCCTCTTCGAGGTCCATTATCATCCTTGTAGGTTTAGCAGCACTTATAACAGCTGTGGTAATGGTCAACACATGGGCCAGAACTAAAGGTATGTTTAATTATGAGACGTTTTAAAAGATCTCAATTCTTAATAATAATCAAAATAGAATTTAATTCTTTTTTTTCTGTTTTTTAGGGAACAAAACACAGATGGTTCAAGCAACAGTATGTGGAAAACTCAGTAATTTAATATTCACATATATCTCTTCAGATAGAAAAGGTCATGACTGGAGATTAGACCACCTTAAAAACACACACTTGAAAGTTTGGTCTTGTAAAGTGGATGGGTGCAGTTGTTAAGGTAGAACCAATAGCTGCTGTAACAGGCTACACTACACTACAGACTGACAGGAAAACAACACAGAAAAAAAATCTAAAGAGCACAAGTGGATGCACACACACACACACACACACACACACACACACACATGATAAGCTAACATTATAAGTTAAACTTTAATTAAATCAAAATTAAAGGGTTATAATAGAAATCATAGACAATTAGAAAGACCAGTCTGATCATTTTTATTTATTTATTGACTCATTGACCTATTTATTTTTCATAGGTGTCCTATAATAAGGATAAAGATGAAGTTGCAATACACTATGAAACCACTGGAGACTCTGCTGTTTCTGTCAGACTTCACTGAGCATCGCCATGGAAATTATCATCACACCACTACACCATCCACAACCACTATACCCTCTACAAAATGTCTTGTTATGAATTAGTGAAACAACCTGATCAGCTATCTTATTGTGTCTTGTGATACACAATACAGCCTCTTTACTGCACATTTGACCTTCGGGCCAGATGCAGCTTTCTCTTCAACGTCCTTATGCTATCACCATGCTGCTTTTACGTGCTTAGAGTTAGAGAAATAATTTCCTTCTGAAGTATGATTTCACCAACTCATCCACACAATGCATTTTGTAGAGGGTATAGAATTTGTGGCAGTTATTTGTCTTCAAACAACAGCTTTAATCTCAATGTTGTATTTAGACTTTTTTTCAAAATGTTATTTCAACTTCATTCTCGAAAGTGTTCTCCCTTTAGTCTAATTAAATATTTCTTTTCTTTTTCTTTTTGAATTTAATTACAGTCACATCTTGCACTAAGAAGTTCACTTTGGGTTTAATGAGATTCTTAATGAGCTGTGAATAATGCTATTATGTAAGTTGTAAATAAAATGTACAAATATTCATTTTGAATACTTTTCTTCCCTTTCTTTTAAAGGTAAAGATGAAGAACAAATATATTTTTTATTTTTTTACATTTATTTCTTGTATAGCTCCTTTCAGCCACTAGGGGACCTCAGTGTGTAAGGATATACCCAGTCCCTTGTTTACCACAAAAGCATAACATGGGCCATGTACAGAAGAAAGTAAGACATTTTTTTGTTTTGTTTTGTTTTTGTCTTTATAAATTTATAGTTCGGTTTATGGTTTCAACATCCCAAAGTCAGTAACTGGTTTAACTGGTCATATCAAGGTGGGTATCGACTCAATGAATGAACCAAGATTCTCCAACTGCTGACATGAAATAGGCAGTACTGGCAGCACGTAACCAGTTGCAAACTGCACAGGGAGTGATGCTGCATTTTTAATGAAGATGAATTTGTAAGTAGTATGAAAATACGTTAGAAAAAAATCAGATGTTAAACACATGCAGCCAAAGCAGTAGATGAGTGTAAGTAATAGAAAAATTATTTCAGTATTAAAAAAGCACTGTATGGATATGGTTTAAGCACAATTGCAAATTTCACCAAAATAATATGTTTAGATGTTCGTAGGATGGTTTTCCTCTTATTCTTTCAGCTGCATCCATTATAATATTAGATGCTCTGAAAGCAAGTAAAGAATAATAAGTCCTATGTACAGTGCTTTAGAAACATATCAATATATTAAGACTGGTTAAACTTGAAGTTCTCTAATCACGTTGTACTACAGATCCCTGACCCCAGTTTTACAATTTGCTCTCCTGCACATACACCTGCAGCCAGTTCCACTTTCCTATATTGTTTGCCTCATTTATCTAGCTGTATTATGCTTTTGTTGTAATTCATTTCTTGCATGTTTCCTTGCATTTAACCACATGAAACCACTTGGCACCTGTTTGTGTTCATATGTGTCCTCCATGCAGCTGTTCTAACACATCTGTAAACATCTGGCTGAGGCCAGGGCTGTGCACGATGTTCACCTATTTGCCATGGCTCAGGTGGGGGCAGGGCACTCAACTTCCCTCACCCTAGACTTAAGGACAGATGTTGGGACATGCCGTGCCCTAGCATAGGAGCGGTCCTGATGTCGGTCGACCTGGGTGGGAAGGCTAACGCTGAATTGGTTGCTGAGCTGCTGCTGTGATAAGCCTTTAGTGTGGAACTGCTGCTGCTGTGATGAGATTGATGAGCGGTGTTGCTAAGGACCACGTTTCCTTTTAGACCATTTGGATGAAGTGGGCCATGACTGTCTCAGCCTAACCTGCTCTTATTTGCAACACTTAAATACTGTTTACTGACTAAACTATTCTCTGGAATGTAAATAAAGAACAAGATCTATATTTGTATTTGTTGACCTTATATCAAATTTCCATATAGACAAGGCCACGAGCTGCATTGTTGTTGTGAGATTGTTAAATACTTGTACACTTAAACATTATTTGTTAGAACATAGTAAAATGATACAGCTGTCATACTGAGAAGCCGAAAAGCTGAGCTACTCAGCTAACCTTTTCTTCTAGCCTCAAGTAAGGAAAACATTATTAATATAGTAACTTTTCCAGACGTACTGACCATAGCAATTTTATTTATATAGCACATATCATTATACTTAAACTCAATGTGCATAATGCAGTAGATAAAAAAGGGGTTAAGATTTGCATGTTTATAGTGTCTTAAATGTCATAGTGTTTAAAGTGCAAGCACATTTGTATAGCCTTTCTTCACTGCTGTATTGTGTTTCTTCCATTATAGACACCACTGATTTGTCTGCAGCAGCTAAAAAGTCAACAAAACAAAGTAAGTGACATTAAAATGAAGAAGAGAAAATGAAGAAGTAACATCACTCATCAAATACAAACATAAATAGTCAACATCTGAGGAACTATTCAGTGAATTGTGCAGACAGTCTTAAAGACAGAGCAGTTCTGATACTGATTGAAATTGAAGATAAGATATAACAGAGAAAGAGACACATGTTGAAACAGGTGGGATGGAAAGAGATTGTAGTACTCCCAACTTACCTCTCATTACATCTGAGAGAGGGTAAAAGGTAAAACGGGTGTATTGCAATAGAGTCCGTCCGATGAGGTGTGTGATTGTCTGTCCTACCGCACTACTTGTACAGTAGAGGATTGTAGTCCATCAATGTGCAAATGAATGTGCAAGTACCACTATGAAAGCATGAAACTCATAAATCTTACAACACAAAATAAGTATTATTAAATTAGTAAAATTAGTATCCGCAATAAAGATTTTTTCATACATTGTATACATTCTACCACAGGCAAAGTTGCCTCCATTTTTATAGTTTTTATTAATATTTTGTAATAATTTATTTGTAATAACCTATTCTGTTTTGGGAGTGTATTTTTATGTATTATATTATACATACACATTAAAAGTGAATCTCTGTCCAAAAAGTGCACTCAGTTTACTTTTTACTCACTATGAGCATCATTCATTATTCTCCCCCAGTAATTAAGGGCAGGATATGTATTTTTTTTTTTATTCCAATTCATTCTTCTTTGGCAGCATTTAAATAACCTTGATCAGATTTGATGGTTTTCTTACAGACTTTTCAAAAAAGTGTTTTGCTTTTCTTTCACAAATGTGGGATTAAATTGTGTTAAAATGTACAAAACAGTGATGTCATGTTTTGTGACGAGGACCCAGGCACAGAGAGACTTGTTGAATTTAAGAATCTTGTGATTTAATAAAGAAATTTGCAGACTTGCACAGAGATGGTAAAATTATGATGACTGATAATGGAGATGAAGACAACAGACGATGAGGACAGGGAGGAACAGGGGTTTAAATGCACCAAAGTGACAGTCAGAGAGAACTCGGGACAAAATTTAAGGATGCAGGGACTGACAAACAGATTTATCTTGCCTGGCTGGGCTCTGATCCTAGAATCGCCCCTGGTCTTTACGCTGTCAGCTGCCTCTTCTTCTCTCATTCTCCCCCCTCCCTCTCCTGCTGCTACTTCAATCATGAAACTGATCAATGATCAGCTGATCGGCGTTTCTGCCGCAAGTCCCATCTCTCTTGCTTGTTTATCTCCCGCTTTGCGCCAGAAAGAGGAAACTAGCAGAGGTCGCGTTAAACAGCAGAAGCGCCTTTAAACTTGATAAGCTGTTGTTAGAATTTATTTAATATTATTTTCTAGTATCAGCTGATGTTTGTTGGAGCCACGGCTGTAAAAGCTGCTGGTCATCCAATCCAATCCAATCCAACTTTATTTATATAGCACTTTTAAAAACAACAAAGTTGACCAAAGTGCTTTCCAATAATAAAACAGAGATAGCAGTTAAAACCATACTTTAAGCATACAATGAAATCAATAAACAAAACAAATATATAATTGAAAAAGAAGATAAAAATAAATCAACATGAGTAAAATAAACAATAAGATATACAATGAATAAGATTAACAAAGTAAAAAGATTAAGAATGACCAACAGCTGACTAAAAACTGACTACAAACTGGCTCTGATAACACTCAGTCTCACTTGGTAAATTTCATTCATCTTCCGCCCCCCTCCCATGTGGTGTAGTCATGATATCGCTTTGGTTATCTGGTGAGAGGGAAACATGAAGATGAAACCAGGAGATGTCCTTACTGAATCATCAGAGCTGAACAGGTGATAGAGAAACAGGTTTACCTTTTAGGTGACATGAATGGTGTCATGGTCCTGAGTCTGAGGACTCTGTGTTTTGTGTTTCTTTATATTCTTCTATATTCTTGTTTATTCTGCCGTGTCTTTTGTTTAGGTTTGCTATGTGTTAGTGTGTTGTTTCATGCCTGCCTGTGTTCCCTCTGTTTGTCCATGGTGTCACTGTGTCTGCTCGTGAGTCTGCCTGCCAAGTTCAGTGTCCGTTCTGGTTCTCTGTGTCTGTTAGTTTCCTGTTTTATTCTGAGAGTTCATGCCTCATGTCAATGTGTTCAGTTTTACCTTTCTCTTGTCTCGTTAGCCTAATTTCTCCCAGCTGTGTCTCCCTCCTGTTGCCCATTTCCTAATTACTCCCCTGTGTATTTAAGCCCTGTGTTTTCCTGTGCTCCCTGTTGTGTTGTACCTGCAACTTGCTGTGTGTTCATGAGTTCCAGGCCTCCTGCACCTCAGTTTAGAGTTTTGTTTGTGAGTTTTACTTTATGTTGAAGTTTTGTTCCAGCAATAAAGCTGCATTTTCAGTTGAAACCTCGTTTCCTAAGAGTCCTGCATTTTGGGTCCACCGCTCCTGCCTGCCTGCCATACAGCCAACCATGACAGAACGACGTGACCATAACCTGGACCCAGCAGGCTCATCTCGGGAGAGCGATCTCACCCGCGTCATGGGCCTCATAAAGCGAATTTCCCACACGAAGGATACTAAGGCAATGGCGATTGGATTAAATGCTATCGGAACAATCCTCGAGGGAAATCCACATCTCCGCCAACTTAAGGGATTTATGAGCTTAATGGACGAGCTGCACGAAGCCCAGGAGGTTCTTCAGGCTCGGGAGCTAGCAGTCTTTGCTCGTTTGCAGTACTCCACTCCGAGGCCTCCGCAGCAACCACAGCAGCAGACGGAGCTCGCCACGAAGCAGTGTGAGCTCCCTGCAACACAGCAGCAGCCGAACACAGAGCTTTCTGCGACACCACAGCGATCGCCGCGGCAGGATATCAACCCCTTGCCGTGGCCACAGAGTGAACTACTGACTCCGGTCTGCTCCAACTATCGCTCGCCAGCCTCTTTCCTTGCGGCCATATGGTTGCAGGATGAAGAGTCTGCCTCTCCGCCATTGCCGTTCTCCTCTGCAGTCTGTACTCCCACTTCCAGGAGGAAGCACCGGAGCCATCACCATTCCTCGCTACAGCCGCACTCTAGCCCCTCCAATCAGCAGCTGTGAGTAACCACGACAGTTCTTCCCGCACTCTTTCTGGGCATAACAATAAAACTGACTGTTTCTTCTGCTCCACCTGAGCCTGTTAACCCCGTATCAGCTATCCCTGAATCAGCTAAAGCTGCGGCTTCCACCCCAGAGACAATTAACCTAAGCTCTGAGAACATTAAGACTGTTTTATTCTCTGAACTGCCACCTCAAGAGACTGTTCAGTGTGCGCCCAAATGTTTTTCTTGGACTGCAGACACTCATTTAAAGACCTCAAGTGGTAATGTTGCAGATATTGAAACATTCTTCAGGGCCTCCCCAGAGTCTGAGTGCCCTCCCTCAGCAGACCCCGGACCGCTAGAGGCTAAAGAGCCAGCATTTCCCGAATCATTTAAAAGCTCCACTGAGGCAGCTCGCTTGGCTGCTCCGGCCAGCAGCTCGCTTGGCTGCTCCACTGAGGCAGCTCGCTTGGCTGCTCCGGCCAGCAGCTCGCTTGGCTGCTCCGGCCAGCAGCTCGCTTGGCTGCTCCGGCCAGCAGCTCGCTTGGCTGCTCCGGCCAGCAGCTCGCTTGGCTGCTCCGGCCAGCAGCTCGCTTGGCTGCTCCGGCCAGCAGCTCGCTTGGCTGCTCCGGCCAGCAGCTCGCTTGGCTGCTCCGGCCAGCAGCTCATATTTCAGGACAGCATCAAGTAGCTCAGGGCCCGAGGAGCCCGTCCAGCCTCCTGCCTTGTCTGCTGACGGTTCTGGCGAGACCGTTCAGCCACCACCATCTCCACCACCTGCAACTTCCACACCACCAGCTATGTCAACTGGGTCACCAACCTGGTCGGCCCCCCGACTGTTTGACTTATGAACTTTTGTGCCGGCAACCTCCGGGTCGGCCTCTCGAACTGTTTGATCTGCTTCCCATGCTCCAGTGTTTTGGGTATGGTTGCCTGCCACACAGCCAACCATGACAAATGGGTTGAAGGAAAGCTATGAACTGTTTCTGAGAGACAACTTACACCAGGATCCTTTTCTGTGTAGCTGACAGCTGGGAACTGTGCAGGGGCGGGTCTAGCAAAGTTTTGCCAGGGGGGCCAGGTAGAGCATTAACAGGGAAAGGGGGGCACAAAGAAACTTTTCTTTCTTATTCTCATTTAAAATTTCTAGCTTTTAACAAATAATTATCTGACTCTTCCAACTGTTTTCATTCAAAGGCTTTATGGTTTTTCCTATAACACCTGGTAGGCCGGTCTCTAGTCAAAATGTCCGGGCTGATTTTGTTTTGTCCCAGTCCAGCCCTGTTTATAGCACACGTTGACTTCACAGTATATTTCGTGCATGCTTCATAGCCAATGTATCTGTAAGGCTGACCTGTCAGTCCCTCATGCCAAAAAGCAATTAAAGCAAAGTATACTTAATGACATGAACCTGGTAAAACTAGCAGAATAGTAATATATATTTTTTAAGTTGTTGTAATCAGCAAGCACAGGAAAAAATTACACTTTAAAACAGCCCATTTTTGAAGTCTTATGACTGCTCAAAGTACTTTAAGATACTAAAAGATACTCTGAAAAAGATCGACTTAAAAATATACTCTTACTTGTCATGTTTTCTAATCGCAACACAGACACGCAGATGAGAAGTGATACGGCCTTTCTATCATGTCTTTCGAAGTGTTATCAGTGTGGGCGTGGTTAAACAGGAAAAAGTTGTGTGCAAATGTGACTTGTGGCTTAAATCGCTTATTGCATATACTAGGACACTGGTGTGAATGTATTTTTAAAGCTTGTGTAATAGAAGAAATAAAAGAAAGAGACAGTGAGGAACAATGATTACAGTCTTTGTGTTTTGGATACCAGCACTTTGGTTTACAGGTAAGGATCCATTTAAAAGACATAACAGAAATATACAGAAAGTTCTACCTTCAAATGTTACTTCATAACATGCAGACAGGCGTGTTTGTTTCATCAGTCTTGGAACAGATGAGAACCAAGCTTTTTTTTTTTTTTTTTTGTGCAAACTTTCCTACATCTGAAAAATATCTACACTAATATGTAATAGTAATGCAGGCGTTTCTCTTTCATATCTGCAGGAACACAGGGAGGAGTGAGTCTTTTGCCCTTAATTGTCAGAGATGGAAAGAAAGTCAGTTTGCCTTGTCCAAAGTGTAGCTTCTGGACATTCACTGGTTCAAATGGCGCAGCTAAACAAGAGCTTATTAATCAAATGAGCATTGGAGGAAAAGTTACGTCAGACAGACTGAGTGTCAACACAGACTGTTCTCTGGTTATACCCAAGGTAACAGTTGAGGATGCTGGTCAGTACACCTGCACAGTGCCTGAAAACACAGGGAGAAATCCTGGTTTTGTTCATTTCATTGATCTTTCTGTTGTTGTCAGTGAGTATTTACACTTTCAATATCTTCGAGTTCAAATTGCTGTTAGAGTTCATTACAGTGCAATAGATATGTTAGAATACTTATCAGTACCAAGTTAATCATTCTTTTTGCTATGCATTTTCACCAGTCACTGAACAGAAATATGGAGGTAATGTGACTTTGAACTGTTCTGTGTCGACTCCTAAAAAGTGTGATCAAAACATCAAGAAAGTGAAGTGGATCCACAACAGCACGGATGTCAATAGAGATATTTCATATGTAAAAACATCACGGTCTTCGTGCTCCGCAACTGTCACCATAATGAATTTTACCTATAGTTACATATCACCTTATGACTTTATGTGTGTAGTTAGAATGCATGGCATCATGGAGCCTTTTGCCTTCAGCCCTCACTTAACAAGTAAGTAACTAAGACAGAGTTTTATCAATTTTAAATTAAAATTAAACTAATGTGACTAATTACTACCGAAAGTATTTATTCATTTACATTTTCTGAAGCTTTATTGTCTGTATGTTCTGTTAGAATAGGTGCAGTTTCCAAGTGAACACTTGGCTGAATTTTGTTCTTTTATTTAGGTGAAGAAACAAATTCAACAACAATGTCTAAAAACAACACAAATACAGGTAAAACCACAACACAGTCTGACATGAAGGATGGTTTAAGCATTCAGGTTTGTGTCGGTCAATTAGTAAACAAGTGAATGTGCAGCAAAAACCATTGAAACTGATATGAAAATTTTTGGGGGTTATTTTGACAGTGCTGTTTGATGTTAAGTCATATCAGATGGCAGGCTGACAGTTTTTTATTAAGCAGTTGATTGAGTTGTGTTTTGTTGTTCAGTTGAGAATGCAGAAACAAGACAATTTCATCATCATTAACACCAAATTAAGGATGTGATTTGGTTAAAGATAATAAAAAACTGTTGCAAAAGTTACAGTGTGAAATTAATAACTTCAGATTATATTTACAAATTACAGAATTTGTATTTATTCACATGCCAAAAAAAAATGACAGAACAATCTGATGCATTTGATTAGATAATTTGTTGACACAGTTGAAGATGCTGGTTTTTACAATAATTATTATTACAACGTTGATTTTTTTCTTTTGCAATTCTTTTCTAGCAGTCACTGAAAAGAAACCTGGAGATAATAACTCCTCTATTTCGACTCCTGAAAACTGTGAACACACAAAAGTGAAGTGGATCCACAACATCACGGGTATCAGTAGAGATAACTCATATATAAAATATCACAGTCTTTGTGCTCTGCAACTGTGGCCATTCTGAATATTACAGCAACATATCAAGTTATGTCTTTATGTGTGCGTTACAATATATAATAACAAAGTGGAGCTTTTTCCTTCACCCCTCTTTCAACAGGTAAGTAATCAAGAGAGTTTTATGAATTTAAAAATAACTTTGAAATAACATCTGAAAACAACATAAATACAGGTATGACCACATTAGTGATGGTAAATTTGATTCTTTTGACTGAATCGAGTTTTAATGAGTCACTCACCAAAGTGAATCGGATTTTTGAGTCATTTGATTCACTGAGTCAGTTGACCAGAGGAAAAAAAAATGTATATTTTCATGTATATCCTACTGCTAAGATGAGTGATTCTAAAAGAAAACAACTATTTTATAGAGCAAAAAACATTTCTAAAATTAAGCAATTTCCTATCAAAATTGCTTAATAAACATTTATCTTGTTTATTTTTATTTTATTAGTATTTTGTGGTTAGTCACTAATTAGTATTTTCCTTAAATGTGTCAAATATATATTTTCTTATCTAAATGTCCACTGAGCTGTGAGCCAGGGGGCGGTAATGCGCCTTAACATTGGCAACCAAGAAGAAGAAGCTGTGAGCCAGGAGGGAGGGGGTGAATTGTCGTGTCCAAATTAATGGGCTGCATTCTCCTGAGGCCGCATTTGTAGACCGATTACGTCACAGCGACGCGCCGAAGGCTGTCCAAATTCGTAGACCCCTCTGAATGCAGCCGACAAATGCGTGCTCCTTTTTCCGAATTTGAAGGATGGGTCGGGTGTGTCCTTCGTGGCCCACCATATCCCAGAATTCATAGCGCGGCCCAGCCAAGCTCCAGTTTCTGGCTAATGGCGGCCGCTACTAAGTTTTAAAATTACTCTTATTAATCTTTCTGGGTCACAAAATAAACTTTTAACATATTTTCAGGCGAGAAAGTAGCTGTGTAAACATCAAATATCTGCTCGGTTTATCAAGATATCGCATCTTTGCTAAAGTGCTTCGACGTTTTCGGAGACGTCTGCTACCCACCAGCTCGATAGCTAGCCGGGAGCTCGAGGCTTACTGATGCGGCCGAGAATGGCACAACTCCCGGCACATCGTTTTCAGATCACCGCGGACTTTCGCTGCTCGGGTTAAACGTTGTCAGCCGGTGATCAGCTGTGATCAGCTGATCACGGGGCCGGGGTTAAAAGAGAGACGCCACCCACCTGTTCGCCGCTCAGACATCATTCTCTTCGTGTCAGGAGCTCCGAAACTCTGCCGACGTCAGTCTCCGCCTGATTCAGCAACCGTGAGTGATTATCCCTTCAATCCTTTTTCTCTTCCCGGCTCCGCTCGCTCTCTGTCGGTAACGACCGTTCCGAAGCCACGCTTCGTGCACTGATCGTTACTAGAATAACTGTGTGCCTGCTCCAAACCCACCGCTAGCCTTCGCCGCGCTTGGGTCTAGCCAGCACGCCACACGGGCACGCCGAATTACTGTGTGTAACCCGCCCGGCCGTGACAAACGTAATATATAAGTCACTTAGACAACCTAAAAATGTTATTGTTGGGCTTTTTTCAGTGTTTTGTTTGTTCGTGAGTAAATCGGTTTGGCTGAGATTAAAGTTATTAGATTAGATAAAATGAAACTTTATTAATCCCCCGAGTGGGTTCCTCCTTGGTTTTTACACAGCTGACTAAACATCAAACAGAAAACTGATTAAACAGAAGTGTGAGATGGCCGAGAGTTTACTCCAGTGTCCTGTTATATTTTAGACAGCAAGGAGCAGACGGCTGAGTTTATTAAACTCCACCGAGACAGCGGTGACGCTAATCAGAAGGCTAGACCGTCCAATTTCACGGCCGTTTACTTCCGGCCTACCCGATCTTCTGAGGACCCGGCCCACATAGACCGCGAAGGCCGGGTCCTCAGGAGGATGCAGTCCATGAATTTGGACACGACCAATGAGTCCTGAGTGATTCGCTTAAGCTTACGATTCAGCACAGGAGGGAGGGGGTGAGTGAGTGAGTGATTCGTTCGCTCTACGATTCAGCACAGGAGGGAGGGGGTGAGAGAGTCCTGAGTGATTCGCTTACGATTCAGCACAGGAGGGAGGGGGTTAGTGAGTCCTGAGTGATTCGCTTACACTTATGATTCAGCACAGGAGGGAGGGGGTTAGTGAGTCCTGAGTGATTCACTTACCCTACGATTCAGCACAGGAAGGGAGGGGGTGAGTAGCTCAAATGTGCTGTTAGCATGTTAGCAGAGCGATGCTACTGTGAATGGAGGAGCTATTGTCTTGATGTGAGCTTCTACTCAGTGTTTTTTCTTCCAGTTCAGAGCAGAAATTTTTTTTGTTAAGATACTGGGTGTTGTGTTTTTCTCCACAATTTTAATTATAAGCTAGATACATTGCTGCTAACAGCAACAGGGATGAGTCAGTGAGTCAGTTGGGCTTGTGAATCATGATTCATGAGTCAGTAAAGTGATTCTCGAGTATTGAACGATATTCATGTTCATGATTCGCACATTACTAATAATGACAGTTACAGGGGTGATTAATCCTTTTGTCTTTAAATTTATCAATAAAACAGCTGCAGCTTTCACTGACAGCACATGTGGTACTTTAACCTTTGTACTGTTTTCTTCAGTTAATTTTGGAGTTACTACAAAGATTGAAGATATAGGATGATCTGTCACTGGGTGGTGCTGAGGACGGCTCCTATAATCACAAACAGAACAGAATCATCACAAACTGAAATATAAAGTTTCTCTCAAATCTGAAATAGAGCTGATTCCTTCTCTGTCCTCACACACTCGGGATCTGAAGTTGTTCAGTCCTACAGTTCTGCCGACAGCTGACATATGAGCTGTTTATTTTTTATTTGTTTTAAAGGCCTTATATCAGGGGTGGGCAATTCCAGGCCCCGAGGGCCGGTGTCCTGCAGGTTTTAGATCTCACCTTGGGTCAACACACCTGAATCAATGATTAGTTCGTTACCAGGCCTCTGGAGAACTTCAGGACATGTTGAGGAGCTAATTTAGCCATTTAAATCAGCTGTGCTGGTTCAAGGACACATCTAAAACCTGCAGGGACACCGGCCCTCGGGGCCTGGAATTGCCCACCCCTGCCTTATATACTAACACATTTTCTAATATCATGTTTACCTTTGAGTTGTTGATCAGAATCAGAATCAGAATCAGAATACTTTATTGATCCCTGGGGGAAATTATTTTTTGTTACAGTGCTCCATTTTAAACCAACATTAAGACAAGACAGACAATACGCTAACTAAGAATAGTACAATATCTACATATATATACATACATACATACATAAGTCACTTATAAATAAATATTTGGAAAAGAAACATGTGTAGTTGTAGCAGCAAACAGTGTGTTAAGTGGATGCGTTGTACAGGGAGATGGCCACAGGCAGGAATGATTTCCTGTGTCGTTCAGTGGTGCTTTTCGGTAATCTCAGTCTCTCACTGAACGAGCTCCTGTGACTGACCAACATGTCATGGAGTGGGTGGGAGGTGTTATCCAACATTGTCTTTATCTTGGACAGCATCCGCCTCTCCGACACCACCTTGAGGGAGTCCAGCTCCATCCCCACAACATTGCTGGCCTTACGGATCAGTTTATTAAGTCTGTTGGCATCTGCGACCCTCAGCCTGCTCCCCCAGCATGCAACAGCATAGAGGATCGCACTGGCCACCACAGACTCATAGAAAATCCTCAGCATTTTCTGGCAGATGTTGAAGGACCTCAGTCGCCTCAAAAAATAGAGACGACTCTGGCCCTTCCTGTAAAGTGCTGTGGTGTTTTTAGCCCAGTCCAGTTTATTGTCAATGTGTACTCCAAGGTATTTATAGTCCTCCACAATGTCAACACTGACCCCCTGGATTGAAACAGGGGTCAAGTGTTTCCTGGTCTTCCTGAAGTCCACGATCAGTTCCTTGGTCTTTGCCACGTTGAGCTGCAGATGATTCTGCTCACACCACGTGACAAAGGAGTCGACCACAGCCCGGTACTCTGTCTCATCATCCCTGCTGATGCATCCAACCACCGCAGAGTCATCAGAAAACTTCTGAAGATGGCAGGTCTCTGTGCAGTGGCTGAAGTCTGTGGTGTAGAGGGTGAAGAGGAAGGGGGAGAGGACAGTCCCCTGTGGTGCCCCTGTGTTGCTAATCACCTTGTCAGACACACACTGTGGGAGACGTACATATTGTGGTCTTCCTGTCAGGTAATCAACAATCCAGGACACCAGAGAAGCATCCACCTGCATCGCTGCTAACTTATCACCCAGGAGGGTCGGCCTGATGGTGTTGAAAGCACTGGAAAAGTCAAAAAACATGACCCTCACAGTGCTCGCCGGCTGGTCCAGATGGGTGTAGACACGATTGAGCAGGTAGATGATGGCGTCCTCTGTTCCGAGACGAGGCTGATAAGCGAACTGAAGGGGATCCAGATGTGGTCTTACTATGGGTCGCAGCTGGTCCAGGATGAGCCTTTCCAGGGTCTTCATGATGTGGGAGGTCAGTGCCACGGGCCTGTAATCCTGGGGGCCACTGGGACGAGGCGTCTTTGGTACAGGGACGAGGCATGATGTCTTCCACATCACCGGGACCCTCTGCAGACTCAGACTCAGCATAAACAGTTTATGAAAGACTCCACACAGCTGGGGGGCACAGGTCTTGAGGACAAGGGGACTCACTCCGTCTGGTCCAGCAGACTTGCCTGAGTGAAGTCTCCTCATTTGCATCTCAACCTGGTATTGAGTGAAGGTGATGGGTGGGGGAGGGGTGTCAGGAATCTCACAGGAGGCAACATGTGAAGAGAGAGGCTGGCACAGTGGTGTGGCTCTGGATTCCAGGCTGACTGCAGGTGAGGTTGTGGGGGTGGGAGCAGACACTGTGGTGTCGAATCTATTGAAAAACAGATCCAACTCGTCGGCTCTATTCTCACCTCCCTCAGCTCCCCTGCTGTTGGTTGGCCTGAATCCAGTGATGGTCTTCATGCCCCTCCACACCTCTCTCATGCTGTTCTGCTGGAGTTTCCACTCCAGCTTCCTCCTGTAATTGTCCTTAGCCTCTCTGATCTTGTCCTTTAGTAACACCTGGACCTTCCTCACCTCCTCTTTGTTGCCCCCTCTGAAAGCCCTCTTCTTGTTGTTGAGGAGGGCTTTGATGTCCTTAGTCACCCACGGCTTGTTATTTGGGTAACAATGAACAGTCTGAGCTGGAACAATGGAGTCGGTGCAGAAAGTTATGTAGTCTGTGATACACTCAGTAAGCCCATTGATGTCCTCGGCGTGAGGCTCACAGAGTGTTTCCCAGTCGGTCACCTCGAAACAGCCCTGTAGTTCCGCTATTGCCTCCTCTGACCACCTCCTAACAGTCCTGGTGGTCACAGGTTCCCTCCTCACAATTGGCACATAGCGGGGGGTGAGGTGAATCAGGTTATGATCTGACCTACCAAGTGGGGGGAGGGAGGAGGAGCTGTATGCATCCTTGACGTTAGCATACAGTTGCTTTATAAATGGACATCTGCAAAGATGAGATGATGGAGCAGGTTTCAGTCGAGGTTCAGTCTGCTGCTGCATCCTGGTCACAACATACGGAGGTGTTATCAGCGGTGGTATTGAACCAGAAATATTAATGCTTCAAATTATTTGTCCTAAAGGATGCAAGCTGTACAGAGTGACTTTGTGAACATAACTCATTAAAAATAATTCGGACAGTTTTTTAACCTGAATATTTGTAACAAACTCAGGAAAAAAGAAATACTAAAAAAATAATCAGAGGAAAAATTTAACATTTTAACTTAAGCTGACAAGCGGAAGTAGTTGGTTTCAGTACATAAGTATCGGGCGTTGCTATTTAATCCGTAGCTATTGACTAATGAGGGGTTACTGAAGTGCCAGGTTTTTAAAAGTTGGCGTTAATGTCCTTCCACATGTGGAAAGCGACAGAAAACATGCTGCTGTTTGCACATATTTAATAATCAGCTCTCCACAGGAGCAGAAGCAGAGTCCAGCTTGTTGCTCTTACAGTATAATACTCATAATAAAAGTACAGTAACCGTGGTTAGTCACTAAGCAGCCCGGTGCGTTTCTCTTGATTTCTTTAGTCAGGGTAAATTCATTCACCTGCCACGGGTTAGCTAAATGAACTTTACAAAACAAGTTTCCCCGACAGCCGAGTGCTCATTTTAGCTAGCTATGTAGCTAGCTAAGGACCTAAATTACGGATTAGCTTACAAACACATTTAACTTCCCAAAAATAATGCGGTGGGGCCTCAGGTCCTCCTGTCCAGTAGTCCAATTTACTGAAGAACACCTCAGGCTGTCACTTTGAAATAGTTGGTAATGTAAACGCTGGACCTCTCAGCATCTGCCATTCCCGAACAGACACATGCAAGTTTGTCCGTGAGCGCAGCCGCGTCGTCAGTGTTTTCTCCAGTCATTGGTTAGCATTATAATATATGCAAATACATGTGGGTCGGAATCCCCGCCCCCCCAGCGCGCCCCCGGACGCCAAAACAGTGCCAGCAGAGTGAAACTGAAAAATGTTTTGAAACCAAAAAATGGATTGAAACCGAAAAGTGGATTGAAACAGAAAAAAAATGGATTGAAATTGAAAAAAAAAAAAAAAACAATTGTAAGCGGAAAATTTTTTTTTATTGTTTTTCACAATCACTTTTTTTTTTTTGTTTCAATACAAGATTTTTCAGTACATTTATTTCAGTTACAATATTTTTTTTCGGTTTCAATATTTTTTTCGGTTTCGTTTCAAGGTGGCATCGTTCTGATTCCATACAAACCCAGGTGTAGGGCACGAGAGACACGACCACATTTTTGCACTTTTCAGTACACTTATTGCAGCTGTCGACATACACACGCGGCTGCAGCTTTTCGGCTACAGCCTATGCACATCAACAACAACAGGACCTAGTTTATCCTGTTTTAAGCCAGCGAGGCATGATTAGGGATGCCACTCAGGTGCGTCCGCCTCCCCTATAGCCACGCCACAGCAGATAAAAACAGGCTGTGTGAGAACAGGCAAGAGTGAATAGTATTAAACTCTCACTAATTTATATATTTTTTCATCTACGTTCACAAGTTTCAGCCTAAGACTGAACATTATTTTTCCATGTTTGGCCAAGTTCACATTCTGCTTAACTTGTTTCCTTTTTTTGAAGAAGTGGTGCAGAATAATGAAGCAAATGAAAGTTGTTTGTTTAAAACGAAACTTACTGAAGGATTTTAATTGTGAATGAGTTTATTATCTAAATAAAGTTGAAGCAAGGCTTTTTTGTCATTGTTTTGTTTTTGTTTCTTCCTGCCATGTGGGGAATGATGTAAAGGGTTTGAGAACCACTGGTTTAATTTAAAGAAGACAAATAGATGTAAAAGTTGCTGTGGGAAACCAAACTTCAGATTGCATTAATTTTAAAATATACTTTCATGTTTTCATTCTTTTTCCAGTCTGGTGCAGGCTCATTGTTGTCGTTGTGAGTCTGGCAACACTCATAACGGTTGTTCTGATCGTCAACATATTGACAAAAGCTGGTGAGAATAGTCATATGTAAACAAAAGGGTGGAAAAATCTGAATTTTGTTTTTGGAATCTGAACTTAAATCTTTTTTTTTGTCTTTTCAGTTGCAAAAGCAAAAATGGATGGAAACATGGTGAGTCTGTTAAACAGATTACAAAGTCAACTGTGAATAATCCATTTGTAAATCAACCCCTCCTTATACACAAATCTTATAACCAGCTTTACCATAATTGAATCTCTGGAATGAGTACCTTCTCATGCAGTTCCAGTACAAACAGGCTTCTCATCCTGTGGTGTGATATGTGCCTCTATTGTAGCTTAAATAACCATGATAAATAATACCAAATAAGCTGAAATTTCATGGAAACTAAAAATCTCACATGATTTAAATCCTAGCAGCGTTTTGAGTTTGGAGAAATGTCTGACTTATTTTGACTATCGAAATAAAATAAAAAAATCCATCTATAAACTGAGTTCCATTCATGGACATGTTTTTGTAAAAAAAAAAAACAAAACAAAAAAAAAACCCATCACACCAAAGCTACAGACAGCTACAGCCCATTATTTTCATGGTTAATTTTATTCATTGATAGCATTTTTTATCCTAAGTTTTGGATGGAACTGTGCACCAAATGAGGGTCATGTCATGTTCTGGGTATTATAATGCAATTTCTTTAGTATAATTACCTTGTGCTAAATGAAGGGTAATGAATGAATGAAAGAGCCAATCACTCACAAGAAACAACAGAGAAGAATCTCCATTTGACAAAATTGGACTGGCATTCACAGTGCTAGACTTTTCAATAAACCTCATAAAATCACACTTGAATCCACATTTATAGCACACGTTGACTTCACAGTATATTTCGTGCATGCTTCATAGCCAATGTATCTGTAAGGCTGACCTGTCAGTCCCTCATGCCAAAAAGCAATTAAAGCAAAGTATACTTAATGACATGAACCTGGTAAAACTAGCAGAATAGTAATATATATTTTTTAAGTTGTTGTAATCAGCAAGCACAGGAAAAAATTACACTTTAAAACAGCCCATTTTTGAAGTCTTATGACTGCTCAAAGTACTTTAAGATACTAAAAGATACTCTGAAAAAGATCGACTTAAAAATATACTCTTACTTGTCATGTTTTCTAATCGCAACACAGACACGCAGATGAGAAGTGATACGGCCTTTCTATCATGTCTTTCGAAGTGTTATCAGTGTGGGCGTGGTTAAACAGGAAAAAGTTGTGTGCAAATGTGACTTGTGGCTTAAATCGCTTATTGCATATACTAGGACACTGGTGTGAATGTATTTTTAAAGCTTGTGTAATAGAAGAAATAAAAGAAAGAGACAGTGAGGAACAATGATTACAGTCTTTGTGTTTTGGATACCAGCACTTTGGTTTACAGGTAAGGATCCATTTAAAAGACATAACAGAAATATACAGAAAGTTCTACCTTCAAATGTTACTTCATAACATGCAGACAGGCGTGCCTAAAAATGCCTAAAGATTAGAGTCATTATATTGTTACTGGAAAATGTGACTATGTCAGACAACTCATGAATGTAATTCTGCTTTATTTCACAGGGGTATAATGAGGAAGATGATGAAACAGTGAAGCAGGAAAATGCCCAGCCTTCTGATGAGGGCTGAACAACATCAGTGTGCTATATATTTGCACAAGAACCTTTAAAACAGAAACTCATTTTAACTCAGTATAAATTTGGGCAGCATTTAAGTCCTAATGCAATGCAGTAATCGTATTTCACTAAATATATTTTCTGTTATTAGTTATTAAAACATTTCTATTTTTGGACCAGAAAAGAACAAGAAGAAAAAAACCAAGCAAAGCAAAAACTACTGGTGTCCCTCAATCTGTAGGTGTAGAGAATAATGGTACATAATCAAAATATTACGACCAATACATGACAAAACAATTCAGGCTGAGGCACTTTTATTCCTTGATTTGGAAAAGGAATAAAATGCTCCTATTTAAGTAGGCAATGGGCATTAATAGATCTTCATACCCTGAATGGGTAAACTGTCTTAAAGCCTATTAACATATTTTAAGGAACCCAATGGATCTTTTTGCCTCTGTGGCACTCCAAGGCACAGCCTAGTTCTTTAAAAAGCAGTTGTACAGAATATCTACTGATATTCACCAAAGCAGCTGTATCAAAAAATATCTCTCCATGTACAAATGTCAGAATGGCGATGGTCTGCAGAATGTATCTGATAGGTTTGTAGCTTGAACCCATCCGCTGGAACGTTGAAGACAATATAATTACACTGCAAAGCAAGACACAAGTAGGCAAAGTTCTTCATGTTACTCATGCATGAGGGAGTCCTGCCTGGAGCCAAGTGTCGTTCCACCACTTGACCTCCGTCAGACTCTCAGCCAGGCTCCCCATAGCACTCCTTTTATTGTGGTTACATGAATATGCATAGGGTCATTAACATATAGCATCTTACATAGGTATACATGTAAACAAAGAATACTGTGTGTGTGTGTGTGTGTGTGTGTGTGTGTGTGTGTGTGTGTGTGTGTGTGTGTGTGTGTGTGTGTGTGTGTGTGTGGGGTCAGAGTGTGACCCCATAAACGACTTCCTTAACCTGCTGGTCTGGAAAATCCAACAGTTCATCTAAACAAAAAGCACTTAGACTAGAACAGACGTAGCTACATTAATCCTACCATAAAACAATAAGGGAAGGTACGACCTCTCTCGTGCTCCCAGGATGTGGGTGTGCATTCTAGTGTGGAATACACACCAAGCCTTTGCAGCCTGCTAAAGATCACACAACCTATCACTACACAATTAATTATACACCTCTAAGCATACATGGTTAAATATTTCTAAGCATAAATGACAATCAACAATACAAAACCTAACAGTATCATATGCAGAGATGGGCAGTAACGTGTTACTTGTAACCCCTAAACTTCCAAGCAAGCACCGCGTGCGCTACGACGTAATGGGAAATTCACAGAGAAACTCGCGGATTCTTCAACTGACCGCTGCGGCACACCTGCACCAGGGCAAACATCCGCCCACCCCACTCCTGCTTTACAGGTCAAAATAGAGCAACAGGACCGCTAGTCTTTGACTTTATTTATTTTCTGCTGTGTTTTACTTGCATCTATTTGAAAGGGAGAGTGTAAACACAAAAAAATATTTTATTTTATGTGCTGGAATGTGTAGAAAATAGGTTTAAATATTAAACAAATTTCTTCCAGTCAGTGAATGTTGCATATAATTAAATTTTTGCTTGATGCATAAAGTTAAAAGGTTAAAACTAATAAAACAAGTTTTAAAAAGAGACTTTTCCATTTGATTACATTCTGTATGATGGATTATGCAAAAAAGTAGAATTGGGCTGAAAGAGCTATTGCTTTATCATCTATTCAGGTTGTAAATCGTGTTTTTAAAAAGTAACTAAGTAATTAATTACTTTTGAAAATAAGTAATCAGTAAAGTAATGGGATTACTTTTAAGGGAAGTAATCAGTTACTGATTACTTTTTTCAAGTAACTTGACCAACACTGATCATATGTGCTCACCTGTCTTAACCTTGACATCAAATATATCAATAATAAATATTTGTTATATTTTTATATTTTATATTTTGTGCTTTATATCCATTCGTGCAAGCACTTCGACATGTAAAGGTTAATATAATTTAGACCTGAGTTGAGGAATTTTTCAACTGTAAAAACTTGAACTTATTTTTATGACTGTCAGTAAGAAGTAGTTGGAAATGAATTAGGGGAAGTTTTTGTAAGTCATGTTTTTAAAGATGTGCTCTAATGAGCTTTGAGTCTTATAGTTATAATATTTTAGCATAACGCAATTTGCAAATAAAGAAATGCTTAAGAACTCTGTTGTTGTTTTGTATCTTATGTTCTTCCAGTCAGGCCTCCTATTTCCATTCTTAAACTTGTGTGTCATTTGAATACAGCCACTTGCCTTTTCACCTCTTACTTTTTAAAGCCATTTTAGAGCTTTTTACAGTTTGATAAATGATTCCACTTTTGAAAATGTACTGCAGTCCCAAAGCAAAGTTCCTTGTTTGGATCTTTGTTTTGTAGGTAGACAATGCTTTCAGATATGGAAAGGGAAAATCTGTAAGTTTGAATTAAATGTTACTCAAACTGTAGCACCGTACTGTAGTGATGTGGGAATCTCAACAGTATTGAACATGGCGGCACGTTAATGATTACAAACATTTTTCAGTCATTCGTTTTCTCTGCCAGCCTTTAAGGTAATAAAACAAAAATCTAGCTATAATTTCATAAACTTCAGCACTCTGGAGTACAATAATGAAGATCTGAGAAGTATTTCGTATAAAGACATGGATTCCCTTCAGCAGCAAAGGAGCTACACCCACCAAAAAAAACTGCCTTGACGAATTCCCAAGAGCAGCCTCTACATCAGGGGTGTCCAACTCCAGGCCTCAAGGGCCAGTGTCCTGCAGGTTTTAGATGTGTCCTTGATCCAACAAAGCTGATTTAAATGGCTAAATTACCTCCTCAACATGTCTTGAAGTTCTCCAGAGGCCTGGTAATGAACTAATCATTCGATTCAGGTGTGTTGACCCAGGGTGATATGTAAAACCTGCAGGACACCGGCCCTTGAGGCCTTAAGTTGGACACCCCTGCTCTACATACACCAGTGATAAGGTGGACTCGGAATCTATAGATAAGGAATTGTCCAGTTCTGACACATGCCTGTCCTTACTGGAAATTCTCTACAGTGGAAAACTCAGTGGAGTTCAGCCAGCAGCAGGTGGAATCACTTTTTGCAGAAAATGCAGACCTCAGAGTTGGTAAATTCCCTCACCGAGACTCTTGGAAGAAACTGTGATTGAGGGATGATGGACTACTTGTTTTAAGGCATCCTGGAGAAAGCAGGAGAAGACCCAGAAACAAAGATGAGAGAGTTCATCCAGACTTACCTGAAACTCCTGGTATAAAACAGCAGCTTTCATAGTGCCTTTCATGTTGCATATTTAATGTTTCTGATATCCAAATATTTGATGCTATTAACACGATTACTGCAATACTTGATTAGAAGGGGGTAGATCAACATTTTTGATTAATTGACTTTGTGGGGGAACTGTCAACCCAGGAAGTTCCTGTTGTCATCATATTAGCTTCCTGTCCTGTTCTCATCATAACAACTGCCCCCTGCTGGCTGAAACAATGTACCTTCAAACTTTCAGCACTGTTAACATATTGCCATCTATCACTTTTACAGCAGCAGTCACTTTGTTTTGCAAAAATGTGAAAGATTATTAGGAAAAATTTACCTAAACTAACACTCCCTTCAGTAGTTCTAACGCAGCAATAGTAACATTGCTTGATTTGGGAAGATTCACTAACATTTAAAAAAAAAAAAATCAGACAGCGTGTCTTAGACAGAGAAGGTCACAGCTGAGGATGCTGGTCTTTAAACCAGTAGAAAGTTCAGGGACAAAAAGAAGATCAAGAGATTTCTGCTGTTATCTGTGTGATTAAGAGTCAAAATGTTAATTGCTCAAAATATCTCATCATGTCATAATAAATGCGTCATAACTTTTGCACTGTCAACTTCCTGCTGTGACAAAACAAATTTCCCACGTGTGGGACTAATAAAGGTTATCTTATCTTATCTTATCTTATCTTATCTTAAAATATCCATCATCCAGCAGTTCTCTTCTGATTATTCTTATTATTTTCTTGGGTCATAATACAATATCATAATAATAATCTCTACATTGAGGTTTTCTGAAATGTTTTATCCTTTTTTTTCCTTCCACCAGGCACTGAATATATTAAAAAAAAACATTGCAGTCATGTTAACCCGCTCTATTCTGAAATGCAAATACAAAGTTAAGTGGCTGTATGAGGATATATTAATTTTTTTTTTTAAAGATATGAAGACTGCAAGAAATCAGTTCTATTTTACTCTGTAACTGTTGACATGAAGAAGATGCGTATAGAAACATGATAGTTGAATTCGATTGGATGAAAATATTTTCATTAATAAAGTAAATGCGGTATGAAAAGGAAAAAAAAACAAAACGCTTGGACACTGCTAGCATGGGGCGCCCACACAAACTCAAAGCAAGAGATAAAGCATAGCTGAATATGTTTCCAAACCAACTCCATTCTAAGCCAAAGACTAGAAAATATGGTGAAGCATATCTTCCTTTTGGTTTCACCTGCACAAGTGCCGAGGTAGGTCTCCCCTGCAGAATTGCTTTTCCCTTCATGGGGAGCACGGGCTGGGCTCTCCAAATCACGGACAAACAGTATCCCACATTCTTTTAGTTCACAAACACTTCTTGTAATGACTAACTACTCATGACATTTTGGAGATGTTAGCTCTTTATATACAGTAAAGTTACAGTGGGATACAAAGGATACAAATAATATCAGGCTGATCCTGCCACGATTTGTTCCCTCGGTTCAAATCACGGACTAACAGTATCCTACAGTTGTTTATGTTTTTAAACCCATTTTGCACAGAGAGGCATTTTTTGAAAAATGTATTGATAGCAATGTTGAATATTATTACACAGGAAAAAAACAACTACACGTAAAATAATTACACCGTGACGCCTCTGCCTTTGTAAATGGAGGGACAGTAACTGCATGTGTATATGTAAGCGTGTAAACCTGCAAATAGTCAGATTAACAGTATTTTGTCTCTATCTGCCATTCTGTAATTCATCTCATGTAAACAATAACGTGGCGCACAGTGTGATGTGAAAAAAGTCACATACCTTTGACGTCGCGTGACGAACTCTGTATTCCTCGTCCACACGGAAAAGTAAAAAAGGAGTTTTAAAAAAATCTCAGTGGACGAAACAGCTGCGTTTTCAAAAAAATTCCCGTGTAGGTGTGGACGTAGCGTAAAACAGTTAGTAGTGTATTTTATTACTACCTGTAATTTATTGCAGTTTACTTGTATTTGTTAATTGTTTACTAAATGTTTGAGGTGTGAAATAAACAGCAATGGAGCAAAATATGGTTGTGTGTAGTTGGAGGATGTGCTTGTGCATGCACGCGCGTACATTTTTCTTGAAGAAAAAAGGGGGGCCTAGCAAAATAGTTTGGGAACCGCTGAGCTAACTAATGTCTGTACAACAATGTACACACAGTGTGTGTGAATAATGTGTGCGAATAAGAAAGGTAAATCTAGCTTACAGGCAGAATAAAGAGTAAGCTCACAGACTTATCTACAAACACGATGGATTAAAGAGTAAAATGTTTTGCCAGGATTTTGGGTTGATTAATAGGCCTCATTGAGCAGTGTGCAAGTCTTCAGTGGATTTTGAGATATATTTCCTGTAATTGTTTCAGGAGTGAAGTGTATCGGTTTCATAACTTCAAAGTGGTAGTACAAACATCTAAATCAAAGTTGGTTGAATTTAAAGATTTTTATTTTTGTGGACTGTGTACTGAAAGGAACAGGTGTAGACTGCACATTAGTGATGTGCGATACCACTGATTTCCTTTCCGATCCGATACCAAGTAATATTCAGGGTGGTATCGACAATACTGATCCGATACCGATACTTTGTACAAAAACTTATTTTATTTATTGTATCTCAAATTATAGCGTCATAATGATTACAGGACATCAGATTACTTGTTCTTATCACTTAATAATGCAGAGTTGTGCTATTTGAACATGTGGCCCCCCACCTTCTTCAAATCCAACAAAAGTGGTATCAAACGTTTGTGCTGGTTTGTGCTGCAAAATTTTTCGTTTGTGCTACCATCATTTTAAAGATATTAATAAAAATTTCAATAGGTCATCAGAGGTCAACCAGCCCCCCCCCCCCCCCCCCCCCCCACATTAATTAAATCAAACAAAATGGGTGTCAATCAACTGTGCTACGTTTGTGCTGGTTTGTGCTGCGAAAATTGTCATTTGCGCTGCCTCTGTTTTAAAGATATTAATGAAAATGTAAAGGTCAATAGGTCAACCAGCCCCCCCACATTACCCAAATCAAACAAAATTGATGTCAAACGTTTGTGCTACGTTTGTGCTGGTTTGTGCTGCTAAAATTGTCGTTTGTGCTGCTATCATTTTAAAGATATTCAAGAAAATTTCTAGAGGTCATCAGAGGTCAACCAGCCCCCCCCCCCCCCAACACACACACACACACACATTAATGGAATCAAACAAAACTGGTGTCAATCAACTGTGCTACGTTTGTGCTGGCTTGTGCTGCTAAAATTGTCGTTTGTGCCGCTTTCATTTTAAAGATATTACCAAAAGTTTCTAAAGCTCAACCAGCCACTTTCTTTACTGTAAAGAAATTGAGAGATATTAACCAGCATTGGATATTTTTTTCTTATGATCACACTCTTAAACCTAGTAATCAAACTGCTATAACTTATTTAAAAACTAGGTTAAATATAGCATTTAAAATAATTAATGCATTCGGTTGGAGAAAAAACTTTATTTGCTGGTAACAAAATACAAAACTACGAGAACAATGTAGTATATATATATGTCCTGTTAGAAAAGGTAAATACATGGAACTGTCTGAGCCTCACAAGTCTAATACAATAACTGAAAAATAACAGCTATTTCCATCATCTAACTCACAAACTAGAAAAGGACTTTCTTTCATGAGATCTTGCCATCATTCCTTTGTGTAGAGCACAGCGTGCGGACATACGCTGGTGTTTTCAGATGCTATGGTTACATCCTTTCTTAGGTCATCATACATCTCCCAAATGTACGGGGTCCTGTTACAGAATGTCATATAATGCCCGAGTGTTTCTGGTGTTGGGCCCTCCTGAAATGTAATGACTGCTTTCAGTGTGAATTTCTCTCCTTGAAGTAGCAGAGTGGATGGGAATTCAGTAAGCAAAACCTTTTTGGACTGTGAAAACTGTGCTCCAGAATTTCTGTAGAGCATTTTCCAAGGTCTGTGTCAATCCATACAAGGTCTCTCAGGGTGAAACTGTGACAAACAGTCCCTGTGCAAAGTTGCTTTCCTGATGAATCTGTTTTAAATGCTGTTGGAGATGCATCAGGACTTTCGATTGGTCTTAGGCATGGCGATGCTGGAAGGTTGAGCCCTTGTTCAACAGCAGACTGAAGGTGAGCTATGCCAGAAGCTGAGAGGACTGACAGATCAATGGAAACAAAAGGTATTTACCTTGTGTTTGGTGTGTAAAGTTTGCAGTACTGGGAGGAACACTGTCTTGTGAAGTGAACACTTGGATTTTCCGTCATTGTTTTTTGAATTACTGTGGACACATGGCATTGTGCATCAACACGATGAACACCAGTCTTCAACTGAACAGGGCAGAATATTGAGCTCAGCACCTCTGCCCTCAATGAATAGGCATGTTGAGTGACACCCTTTGAAGCAAGGGATTTCACAAGCTGGAATACTTTGTTCTCCTCTGAACTATTCAACATGTTTTGAGCAGTACGACTGTCACAGTAAGCACAGCACAGACTTTGACAGAAGGCATCAAAGGCACAGGTGTTCAAGGGGAGAGGTATGAGGTCAATTTCCTCTTCTTTGGTGGAACTGCAAGGCATCTCCAGTTTTCCAAAGCTGCTGTTTCTTCAATGTCCATGTCTGTGTCAATTTTGGGCTCCTGAGAGGGGTTATCATCCACTTCCTGCTCCACAAAGGCTTTGTGTGGATACTGACGCTTCATTGTACCATCCTGTCTGGCAACCTCTGCTTCTTTTCGTATTTGTTTTGCAGAACAGATCCGCATGTTCCCTTCAATAAAACCAAGATGACGTGCAATGAATTTATCTATCCTCATAGGGAGATTTTCATGCTTGAACAGACCATGTTTAATGTTCTTGAACTCTGCTTCAACATTAGCTGAAGTTGCAGTGAGTTTTTCGCTCTGAAATAGGGGAACCATTACTCCAGTCCAGAGTGGTAGGTATCCTCCCAATCTAATTAGGTGTGGGACGAGCTCAGGTAGATAGTGCATAGTCTCGATCACCATGCTCTTCAGCATGGCACCTGCTCCCCTCACAAATATCTGCCACCCACTGCCTTAAGTCAGTGTTTATTTCTGTGCATGGATCCAATCTAATGTCTTCTTCTTCCTTGTCATCAGAAACAGCCATAGTCTCATCTGCAATTTTTCTTTTCAGATTTGATTTGGACACTTATGACATAATGGGGTTTCCAAAACTGTCACAGCCTTCTGTCTCACTTAATGCCACAATAGCAATGCTGCGTATTAGGACCTTTGCTTCTTCCAAGGATTGGGACTTGACAAGTTGTGCCATTGATCGCATGTAGAAATCCCTCACCCGATGAGGCTTTTTTCTCAAACAGTCCCACTGGCAAATCATTTTGATTAAGTGTGCCACATCCACTCTGATGAAACATGGTGGTAGTTTGTAGGATTTTTTCCGAAGCAAGACACCAAAGCATTCATTAATGTAGCTCTTCAAATCTGAATGATGTGTTAAAGCCTTAACTAAAGCACCAAGTAAAGCTAAGGAGAAATCACAGATGGCCTCCTTTGGGATTGGTGCTCCAGCATGAATCCATTCCGATAACCATCTTGTGATTGCCTGGACATCATGTCTCTCTGACAACATTTGCACCACTGGAACGTGAGAGTTGTCCCTTCCTGTTAGCACACCTTGATACAGGAAGATATTTCCAGACAAACCATTAGGCCTGAGAAGCTTTTTTACAACTGAGCCAGTCGCATCAAAGGCGACTATGGGGTGCTTTTCAGTCTTGTACATCAGCATTTGAGTGTGACTCCAGTAGTGACAGAAGAACTTGTCTAATCCAATGTCCCAAATGCTTACACTGTGAGGGGAACTGTATTTTAATGAGTGGAGAGACAGTATTGGGTTTTTATGAGCAACTTCTAGTTGATTTTGTTTGTGTTTGGCTTTGCACAGAGTTGTCAAATTTGGTAGATGGCTTGGCTCTGGATCACCAAAGTCCATCAGCTTTGCTGCCTCTGATGCTCTCCACACATGGGGCTGCAGTCTGCCTTCACAAAGTTCTTTTGTTACTTGTGCCCTCAGACTTCCGGACATGGCTCTCTTAGAAAAGCCAGTGTGCATGCATTCATCCGTGTTTGCCATTACACACTTCAGCACCATTGAGCAGTGATTTTCAGGTTCCTTATCACATGTAATGTACAGCTGGCCACTACACTCTTTGCAAAAGTCTCTGATTTTAATAAAACAAGATACAGTTCTGGGGTACACCTTGTCTCGTTTAAAAGTAATGGTGCATGTACTTTTAACCTCTTTCCAGATTCCCTGGTTTACAACATGAGTCCATGTACCTGGCTTCAAAATTGTGTATTCCCTTTTCTTGAAAGTATTCTTTTTGTATGTGACTTTATGTGGAATCATATGTATCCACTGTTCAAATGGGAGTTCCACATTGAAAGTCTTGCAGTCTTTGTTTTGAAAAGGAGAGCTGCTTTGTTCTTTTTTTTTTTTTTTTGTGTCCCGTTTGGATCTTTAGCCATCAGAATTGTTGTCTTAAGGCCAAGAAAGATGCCAAGCGGATTTATTTTACCAAGTGAATCATCATGGCCTTGCCAATACTGCAATTTTGTCCACCACTGATTTCTTTGGCATCTGTCAAGCAAAAATTAAAAATGTGATATATTACTGCTCAAATTTGGTTATAACTTTAATTCTACATCTTTAAGTGGACATAAAATTACTTACTTTGATACACTGTTTTGACGTAGTAAATTGAAGTGTTGATGATTGCTGTTGCTCATGGGATCTAGCTTAAAAATGCAAATAAGACAGCTAGCACATGTTTTCTTCAACTGTTGTTTTTTTCTCTCAGAAGAAGAATGTGTATGATAGCACCCCCTGGTGATCACAAACCAAACACAGGTCGCTATGTTTGGGTTTTTTTGGCAGAGTTTATCAGTTTATCCTTAACACGATCAAGTTCAAAATTCATTTGATCGGTATAAAAATGAATTTAGTCAATGTTCAAAGCTCATCATTAAAATACTTGTAGATAAATCCAGACTCTGTTGAGATAAATCTGTGTCTGTGTCAATCCCACACGTGTTTAATAGCCCACTCATTTAATAGCCCTTTGTGACCATGGCTACAGAAGTTTTACTCTTGCAAAAAATATAGGTCGGCCCTTTCAGGTAACATTGACAGTTACCTAAGATTCACAGTTCTGCAGGCTGTTTGGAGCCTTTGAGTTCAGATTTGCTCAATCACTGAAGTGCACTCCTGTGTATGTTAATTTTATACAACTTGCTCATGACAGCCCACATACAAATGACAGCACTTTTGTTAATATTAGCATTTGACTTAAAAGCTACAGTTCACATATTATTAGTAGGGGTGCAACGATATTCGTATCGATATTGAACCGTTCGATACAGTGCTTTCGGTTCGGTACGCATATGTATCGAACAATACAAAATTTGTAATTTATTTTATCAACTTTCCTTCTGACGATGCTGTCTGTGTTGAGCGCTCAGTGAATCTGCGTTCGACTACTCCGCCTAGGCTACACTGTCGAGCGCAGATCCACTGAGCGCTCGACAGTATAACGACACAGACAGCATCGTCAGAAGGAAGAGCGCAGGGAAAGCTAGCGAGACAGAAGTTAAGCTCTCCTTGCAACATGGCAAATTGAACCTCCCCCACCCTCATTCAGATCTGGCGTTTGGAATTATTTTGGTTTTCATGTGACATATGACCCTGAAGGTAAGCGCGTCATGGACTAAAGTAAAACAGTATGTTGGATGTGCCACGCAATGCTCAATTACATGTGTGGGAACTAGTGTGTTAGCGCAGTTAGCTCGTTAATGTGTTGGCTGTCTAGCCCCATGCACGGAGCGATCGGCGGTAGCTCGTTAACGGAGATTTGCCGTGTTGTGGCGTTAACGTCATTTCAACGAGATTAACCTGAAAGCACTAGTGGGAACACAACGAATATGACTGCACATTTACATCATCCTAGTGCAAAAACAACAAGCATGCATGCTACAAACTTTAGCCGAGTCATTTAGACAGCCGTTAGCACATGAGTCTCCTTATGGGGACCTGATATGTTTAATATGCTGCTGAGAATATAGCCCAGAAGAAGCGTATAGTATAGCTTTTATTTTGGAAAGAGCCATTTCTCTGTAATAAACTCTCTTTTCCAAAGATGCATGATTCTTCAATCAGATACAGGGCTCGCAATATCGCTAGCCTGACGTCCCGGGGCTAGCGATTTTTCCAGTCGAGCCACCAAAATCTATCTCTGTCCTGCCCGTCGGGTTATTGTAGGAAGGAAAAATATATGTCAATGCTTTTACATTTTTTCGGAAATGTAGCTGGGTAATTATGTCATTGGCATCGGTGAACCACTGTCAATATGTGACATATTGAAATCGCGTTTGAATTTGTGCTTGTTTTTTTGCTTTCACTTTGCAATCGCTCGGACAGCACTGATTGGTGAGTGATGATAATTTGCGCACCAATTCCTCTGACATCGTCTTATCAATCGTTAGCTTACTATGCAAACATGACAAGTGAAATCTCCCGCAGCTTAAACATGTGAGAGGTTGATCGCGCAGAGAATCGCTGAGCGTTATGTGAGTGCGTGTGTAAAAGCAGCAGGATATATATTTCAGTTCTGCTGAGCCAAATAAGACAGGTCAGGGTGAAGAAGTGACAGCCAAAGAAAAGCTTACCACAAAACGGAGAAGTTATGACAAATCAGACTATAAGGCAAAAAGAAAGTGCAGCTTTATGGTTTCATGGACAAAAGAATTTCTGTGGCTGTGATATGATGAGCTATATAACCAGGGCTGCACATAAGTGGTCCGCAGGTGCGCATTCGCTGTCAAAATAAAAAACACGCACAAGGGTTAGGGTTAAATTTAAAAACTGTACTTTTGAGTTAAAATATATATTTATAATTTTAATAAATGACAAATTAAAAAGGCGTGAACATTTTTTTGTATCGAAAAAAATATCGAACCGTGACACCAAAGTATCGAACCGAACCAAACCGTGAATTTTGTGTATCGTTGCACCCCTAATTATTAGGTTAATGTTTTAACAACCATTAGCATTTTAGCATATACCCTGCTGGTAGCACACTAGATGGAGTAAGGTAATGTTAAGAAACATGGTAGTCAGTGATCCACAACCAGCTTATTGGCTCAAAACACCTTATCTAATTATAAACGCACCTACTGGCATGCCCCTTTAAATTTCTTCATAAATGTTGTTTAATGTTATTATTACGGCAGCATGGTAGTTAGCACTGTTGCCGCACAGCAAGAAGGTCCTGAGTTCAATTCCACCATCACGTCAGGGTCTTTCTGTGTGGAGTTTGCAGGTTCTCTCCCCGTGTTTGCGTGGGTTCTCTCCGGGCTCTCTCCAAAGGCATGCAGCTTGTGGTGATAGGTTAATTGGTTAATCCGAATTGCCCATAGGTGTGAATGTGAGTGTGAATGGCTGTCTGTCCCTGTGTGTTGGCCCTGTGACAGACTGGCAACCTGTCCAGGATGTACCCTGCCTCTTGCCCTATGACAGCTGGGATATATTCCAGCACCCCCTGCGACCCTTAAAAGGATACGCAAATGGATGGAATTTTATTAATATATTTAAAATAATAGCACTACAAACAGCACTACCTTTTGACGTTTGCATTTTCATAAATATCTTTAAAACAGAGGCAGCACAAATGACAATTTTTGCAGCACAAACGTAGCACAAACGTTTGACACCAGTTTTGTTCGATTCCATTACTGTGGGGGGGCTGGTTGACCTCTGATGACTTCTAGAAATTTTTATCAATATCTTTAAAAGGAAAGCGGCACAAATGACAATTTTAGCAGCACAAACCAGCACAAACGTAGCACAGTTGATTGACACCAGTTTTGTTTGATTCCATTAATGTGGGGGGGCTGGTTGACCTCTGATGACCTCTAGAAATTTTCTTGAATATCTTTAAAATGATAGCAGCACAAACGACAATTTTATCAGCACAAACCAGCACAAACGTAGCACAAACATTTGACATCAATTTTGTTCAATTCCATTAATGTGGGGGAGCTGGTTGACCTTTTGACCTTTACATTTTCATTAATATCTTTAAAATGAAAGCGGCACAAATGACAATTTTTGCAGCACAAACCAGCACAAACGTAGCACAAACGTTTGACATCAATTTTGTTTGATTTGGATAATGTGGGGGGGCTGGTTGACCTTTTGACCTTTACATTTTCATTAATATCTTTAAAATGAAAGCGGCAAAAACGACAATTTTTGCAGCACAAACCAGCACAAACGTAGCACAGTTGATTGACACCCATTTTTTAAAATTTAATTAATGTGGGGGGGCTGGTTGACCTCTGATGACCTATAGAAATTTCAATTAATATCTTTAAAATGATAGCAGCACAAATGAAAAATTTAGCAGCACAAACCAGCACAGACGTAGCACAAACGTTTGATACCACTTTTGTTGGATTTGAAGAAGGTGGGGGGGGCCAACTTCACTCACATCCCTGTCCTCCTCTTCAGTTCATCTCGACATACGCTCGTCATATCGGAGAAAAATAAAAAATGTAATCCGATCCATTAAATATCACGAAAGCACCTCACAAAACTTGCAACACGCCGTAACTCGCCTCAGAACGTTAGCACGTCGGAGCAGTGTGGTCACGTGATAGAGCGGCTGTGGCATGCGGGACCTGTCGGTGGTCTGGATAGCATGTGGAGCTTCGCTAGCAACCCGGCATTTCATCTCCGACAAAGTTATCCCCGAGAGAAGTAAAGCAAGTGTGTAAGTCCATCTCTGAATGTAAAGCATTCCTGCGTTAAGCTTAACAACCGATTTATGGAGCGACTGCCTCTTCTCTCTTCCTCCCTCTCCTGCTGCTACTTCAATCATGAAACTGCTTAATGATCAGCTGATCGGCTTTTCTGTCGCGAGTCCGTCTCTCTTGTTTGTTTTTGGCCCACTTTGCACCAGAAAGAGGAAACCAACGGCTGAACAACAGCAGCACGTTTAAGCTTGATCAGCTGTTGTTAGAATTTATTTAATATTACTTTCTACACCAGGATCTTTTTCTACGTAGCTGACGGCTGGTAACTGTGCAGGGGCGGATCTAGCAAAGTTTAGCCAGGGGGGCCGATAGGGCATGAACAGGGGAAAGGGGGCACAAAGACATACTTTTCTTTCTTATTCTCATTTAAAATGTCTAGCTTTTAATAAATAATTATCTGACACCCAAAGTTTTAATTTGATGTAAAATGAATAGAAGTCAATTAATGTATATAGTAACTATTAAGTCTAATATATATACCCTAGTAAGCTATAGTACTTTTTCCTTTGGGAAGGTACCATCTGTGCAGTCTGCAATTTTGTTGAAGAAAGATGTTGAATCTATTTAATATTTCTTGAAAAATAATTGATTTCTGTGCATTTTTTTTCACACTGCATCAAATTAAGGTTGATTACGTCAATTAGGCATCATGAGGTGGAGCGTGAGGGGTGGTTCCCTATTTTTATTTATTTATTTTTGTTGTTGCTGGGAGTTGTAACCCTATTAGTTAGGTTGCTTAATATTTACGCTAAGTACTCTTTAAAATACCAGAATAGGGAGGATGGTGTAGGTTTAAGTTTATTAGATTGATCAGTATTGCTGAACTATGAAACTTTTTTTTGCATACAGGTATAACAGAATAGCTTTAGTGTAGTTGTTGTTTTAAACTTGAGTATGAACTTATACAAAATGCAGCAAGATATCTAAAAAAAACAATTTTGTTGATTAAAAAACACTATATCTGATTCATATCGGTATCGGCAGATATCCAAATTTATGATATTGGTATCGGTATCGGATATAAAAAAAGTGGTATCGTGCCATCTCTAATAATAACGGTGACATTTAACGTATTTTATCCGATAAATAAACCCTGTAAAATGTATTTAACCCCTTTTGAATGTCTCCATAATTCTGAGGTCTCAAGGTTGGCAAGTATGGCCACAACACCTCACTTTTTTGCCACATGTATCGCAAACCACGTCTCAGCTGTTTGTGGAGGTAAAATACGTCCGCACAATTACGCTCAGCCATTGTTGTGAGTGCGCACTAGCGGATGCGAGACATTTATACAGCCATATTTCGCACATGACTATGAAAGGCGGAAGAGGAAGTAGTTCCTTTGAATGTAGACAATCCGAATGTTATAGTTTCTTTCCACTGTGCTCCTGTTAATGATGAACTACAAATTTACCCTAAATTACTAAAATATCGATATTTTAATGTGAGAATCGATTCTAGAACATAAATGACTGGTATCGGAGGAATCGATATTTCAGGATCGATCCGCACATCACTACTGCACATTTGAAATCAGTCCACACATCCATGCCACTTAGTTAACTGGTCTTTTTTCCAATCAGGATCAAGCCAGGAAGCAAAATGGTCTGAACCAGTCTCATGCAAGAGACTACAGAGCAGAATCTGCATTCTGGAATGGCAATGGCAGTCAACTGAAATTCATATCCAACTCGCACCACACACTCAAAAAGATGACAAGAAAGCAATAATGGGGACACAATACTGCCTTTCTTACCTGTTTGTGCTGCATTAAAGGAGAAAAAAAAACACAATGAGAACATGATACTACATTACATATAGAAACAGAAGTATATTCTAAACAGAAGTATAGAATTAAAAAAAGACATACTAATAAAAATATTACGTAGGCAGAACTCAATTTTTATCAATTTGTTATTAGAACTCAATTTAAGTAACTTACCAGTACTCTTCATGCAAAAATGGTGATCAACTCAATTTATTTGAGTTTTCTTTACTTAGAAAAGCTAGGTAAGCTGGAAATGTTGCTTCTCAGTGCGGAAGGATGAAACGATGTGGTTTGAAAATGCCACATCACTACTGTCCTCCTCCCTAGCACGGATCAGTCCACATGTTCATGGGGCCAGCATTTTTTCTGGAATATGTTGAGCAAACCTGGAGAAGCTTCAGCTCAAGAGATTATTGTTATAATTGCTGTGGATCTTTACCTGATACACTGACTTGGTGAGTACACTTTTACTCTTATTCAAACAGATTTTGTGGCTTCTCTTAGTTTAGCACCAGGTTTATAATCTTGCTAGCTAATTAGTGTCAGCCCAGTGTTGCTGCTGCCGCTGGGCTTAAAAATGAACACCACAGCCTTAAAAACCGTATAAAAATATGTCTGTGAAATTTTATGTTGATTGTTTGAAATGAAAAAAGTGAGATACAAGCCTAGACAAACGTTTTCGGTAGTGATGTGCGATACCATTGTCACGGTTCTGGGTCCGTTGGACCCAGTATTTTGAGTTTATTATATTTTGGTTTAATTCTGCTTCATGGATTGTTTTCTTGTTCTCTTGTAGTGATAATGATGCTTATTATTAGTTTCTTTTTTCTGTTTATCCGTGCTTAAGGATTTGTGGTTTCATGTATTGTTTGAGTTCCATGTATGTATTCCATGTTATTTTGTCTCTCAGTGTCGAGTCTGCGTTCTTGTTTAGTAATTCATGTTTCCTGTTTTATTGTGAAAGTCTTTGTCTTATGTTAGTGTGTGCAGCTTGGTTCCCCCACGTCTCGTTAGCCCTGATCTCTCCCAGCTGTGTCCCCCTTCTGTTGCCCATTCCCTCATTACTACCCTGTGTATTTAAGCCCTGTGTTTTCCCGCGTCCACATGTGTCGTACCTTCAGATTATGCCTCTGTGTGTGTGTGTGTGTGTGTGTGTGTGTGTGTGTGTGTGTGTGTGTGTGTGTGTGTGTGTGTGTGTGTGTGTGTGTGTGTGTGTGTGTGTGTTTTTTTGGTTTCTGTATTCACTTCATGTTTGGTTCTCATGTCAGCAATAAAGCTGAGGTTTTGATTTACAATTCTGTGTTCGAGTCCTGCGCTTAGATCCTCCTCTCCGCCTGCCCGCACACAGAGCCCTGACAACCACTGATTTCCTTTCCAATCTGATACCAAGTAATATTCAGGGTGGTATCGACGATACTGATCCGATACCGATACTTTGTACAAAAACTTATTTTATTTATTGTATCTCAAATTATAGCGTCATAATGATTACAGGACATCAGATTACTTGTTCTTATCACTTAATAATGCAGAGTTCATCATATAGAAATAAAAAAAAACTGAAGTTGTGCACTATTTGAACACCTTGCCTGCCTGCAGCACTAAAGGACTCCGTGAGAAACGTCTGTCTCGCCCTAGCAGCACCTGTCCTTGTCCTCCTCTTCAGTTTGCCTCAACATACACTCCTCATATTCTGTGATATGATTTACTCTGAGGTGTTTGACAAGGTTAGTGGTGTTGCCACAACCATACATGCCAACCCTCCCGATTTTTCCGTGAGAATCCCTAATTTCAGTGCCCCTCCTGAAAATCTCATGGAGCCACCATTCTCCCGAATTTCTCCCGATTTTCCACCTGGACCAACAAAATTGAAAAAGCATATCGCAGAATTCATAGCACGGCCCAGCCAATTCCAGTTTCCAACAATGGCGGCAGCTACTTAGTTTTAATATTAATCTTATTTCTCTTTCTGGGTCGCAAAAAAACTTTTAACATATTTTCAGGTGAGAATGTAGCTGTGTAAACTTCAAATATCTGAGCCGACCGACACACGTCTTCAAACCCCCGCGGTCTTTCGCTACTCGGGTTAAACATGATATATAAGTCACTTGATTAAATTTAATTTAATTTAATTTAACTTTATTAATCCCTCAGGAAGGTTCCTCCGGGGTTTTCACACAGCTGAATAAACATCAAACAGAAAACTAATTAAACAAAGTGTGAGACGGTCGAGAGTTTACGCCAGCGCCCGGTTATATTTTACATAGCAAGGAGCAGACGGCAGAGTTTCACTCCACCAAGGGAGCTTGTGACATACTACCCGGCTTGGTCGTTGGTACTTGCTGGCTTGTGTAGCCTCTAGGTAACAAAAGCTCAACACTGGGCCTAACATTGTGGAGCACTTCTGTTGTATTTTGTATGTGCTTCTGAGTTTGTACATGTTTTGGAGTTTTTACGTGCTTCTCAGTTTTACGTGTTTGGAGTTTGTACGTGTTTTGGAGTTTGTACGTGTTTTGAAGTATGTACGTGCTTTGTCTCTAGGGGCCACCGTAAATATACTTTTAGTTATTCACTCCACATAAAATGTAATAAATAAATCATATAATAGAAAAACCAACTATTCAAAGTTCAACTTTTAACTACTTAAATTTTCAGCTTTTTCCTTTTAAACAAATTTAAATGAAACAACACAAAACGCTGCAAACCACAACACAATTAAATATAAATTAAAATATGAAAACAAAAAGAAGATGCATATTCTCTGTCATATAGGCATAAATAAACTTTCTGAATCCTTTATCATCCTTAACTGAAAATAGTTGTGGGTGATTTCTATACCTTTGTAGGTTACGTCCACACGTACACGGGGTATTTTTGAAAACAAAGATTTTCCGTTTTCGTTTTAAAAAATAGTCCCGTCCACACGTAAACGCAGAAATGAAGGAAAACGCTGTTAGGAACATGCCAAAGCAGCAGGTGGCGATATATTCCTAACCGTGTAGAAATGTTGGCCAATCAGAAGTCTAGAAGCCTCGGTGGGAAAAAGTAAACAAAGCTGGGGCATAGAAGCAGAGTCGTATGTGTGGAGGGACAGTAACTATGTGTGTATATGTAAGCATTTATACACTGCAGAGACTACAATTAACAGTAACAGTATTGTAGAAATTCATTTCACCAAAACAATAACGTGGAGCACAGTGTGACGTCAAAAAAGGCGCACATCTTTGACGCTGCATTTTCTCCGTTTTTCTCGTCCACACGTAAATGCAAAAACTGAGTTTTAGAAAATATCCACTCTGGCCGGAGTTTTTAAAAATATCCGTTTTCAGTCACCAAAACCGGCGTTTACGTGTGGACGATAGGTGCAAACGCATAGAAAAATCTGCGTTTTCAAAAATACCCGGGTACGTGTGGACGTAGCCCTAATGTGACGTTGTTGTCCCTGGCTCTCTTCCTCTTTCCCTCCCGCTCTGTTCCTGTGCTACTGCGAGTGTAACTACCGCCCCTTCCCCCTCTGCCCAGCACAAAGCACAAGGCTCGCGTGCGGAGTGAAGCGGAAAAAAAGTGCGAGAGAGCAGGGTGAGAGAAGGAAGAAAAAAAAAAACACAGCTCGTGATAAGAAGCCGGCTCGCGTCGTTCACGTCAAAGATCCGCCTCTAAGAGCCATTTCGTTCGCGACCGACACATCTGTCTTCTTCTTGATATCAAATATATCCATAATAGGCATTTCAGTATTTTATACTTTTTATTATGGTTTCCTGAAACACTTCTTTTTTTTTTTTTTCTCCCATGAAAGTTTATTGAATTACAAACACTACATTTGGCACATTTAGAAACTAAGATTATCAGAACACCAAAAAACTCATTATCAGATACGTCACCTCATGAAAGATGAAGCTTTGTAAAAGCTTTAAAAACAAAAAAACAACAAAATGATGCAAAATAGTAACTGTAATAAAATAAATATTTACAATCATAAAAAGAAAAGTCCCTGATTAGATTTACTATATGACAGTTAAATATTACACAAAACAATAACAGTCAGGTGGCTGGGGAAAAAAGCATCAGAGTCACTTGTTTCATGCAACTGCACTTTGTGGTACTAAGGTAGAGAAGTCAGTAAAACCAGGTGTCTATTTCTATAACTGAGCAGTTACAGACTCTGCCATGAATCATTTTATTGTGATAATGCTCAACCACTTGAAAGGCATTCTCTCTTTTGCATCACTGAGCAGATACATGAAAAATTATAATACAATTCTCCTGTTGCACTTTGTGAGTTGGCACCATGTCTGATAATTTAGAACTTAAATGATACAAAACAAATGCTCTAAGCCTTAGAGCATTTGTTTTGTATCATTTCAGTTCCCAATCCCCCAGAAGACCTTAGAGTCTAAGGTCTTCTGGGGGATTGGGAACAGAGAACTGAAAGTACACAATGAGATTTCAAACCATTTCAGCTTTTTGTGCCCACAATCATTAGTGTCATTATCCCAAAGAAAGAAAGAAACAAAACCCTGAACCATGCCACTCAGTTTGAATTCTTCAGTTAGGCTGCAGGACTGTAACAGCGTTACGTTTCCGTAATGGTCCATTTGATTCAACTTTTATCCTGAAACACTTCTGTAAGTTAGTTCCTTCACACATATAAACCTTTTTTTTTCAGCTGCAAAAGCTTGAACTTGTTCTATTTAAGAAAAAACTCTTTTAAAATGAGTTGAAGTTAGGTTTGTTGTAAGTCATGTGTTTGGAAAATTTAATATGTGCTTTACTGATGCTGCTCAATGTCTTAGCAGACATTTATTATGTTTGAAAAAAATCTAATTTGCAAATAAAGTAATGCCTAACAAATCTCTTGTGGTTGTGCATGTCTTCATTTTACAGTTCTGATGCTGGTCTATAAAGCTCTGAATGGTTTAGGACCAAAATACATCAGTAACCTCCTGACCCAGTATGGACCTTCCAGATCCCTCAGGTTATCTGGATCCGGTTTTTTATCAGTTCCCAGAGTCAGAACCAGACACGGAGAAGCTGCATTCAGCTTTTATGCTCCACACTCCCAGAAAGCCTCAGATCAGAGCACCAAATCCACACCTTTAAGCTTAAATTTCAAAACGTACATTTTAACTACTGATTTTATCTACTGTTTTTTTTTTGTTTTTGTTTTTTTAATCGATTTTAAATCATGCTCCTTTTATTGTTTTTGTTTTTTAATGTCTCTGTAAAGCACTTTGAATCACCTTGTTGTTGAATTGTGCTATATAAATAAACTTGCCTTGTCTTGCCACTGAAGGAACAATAGGCTGGAAGGTCAGTTCATTGATCAATAATATACAAATTGTCATGGGCCCTGATCAAAGACCTCAGAAACCTGCAGTCTGAGACTGAAGAAGTCACGTGGATGAGTGACGAAACGTTTCTCCCACCTGAAAATGCTACATCCAGATGAACAGAGTCAATCTTTTGGACCACCTATAATTCTAAACATTTTGTTAAATGACATTGCTATTACATGTTGGTACAAACATATGGATTCTCCATACCTCAATCTTAGTATAGGAGATCGTCTGGAGCTGTACACCATAGGCAGAGTGGTTTACTTTGACATGGGAGACCTTTATCTGATCTCCCACATGAACATTGTCAATTGATGCCTCCCTCCACAAGGAGACAGTCATGGTATGCCCATCCTGAAATCACAAACATGACAGAATGAAAGATTTATTCATTAACTAATACAAATCTCAAATATGCCTATTTTCACCATTTTCAATACTACACTTTAGTTGCACCATTACCTGCTTTAGCTGGAGCGTTCGTATAGGCACCTGTTGTTTGCCTGCGAAAACCTTCCTCACTGCAGAACACTGAAAATTCAATTAAAATATAATGTCAGTTATAGTGATTGCATAAATCTGTGTGTGTACATCTAGGTGCTTCTTTCTTGACTTACTACATCTATTATTTTATTATTGTTGTTAATGATAAATCTACAACCATTTACAAAATAATAGCGGTTGATCTTGTTCTCACAATTTTGTGTTTGTTTGACGACAACAACAACAAAAATTATTATTTTTACTTTTAAAGACAAAAAAGTAATGGTTTCTTTGAAAACCTAAAGCAGTATCAATTCTGATGGAACCACAAATATTTACCTGCAGAACCTCCCCTTCCACTATAATAAGCCCTCCAAACGTTGGGCTCATCTTCAGTGGTGTTGGCTGGGGAAGGTGAATCAAGAAGCTCCTCTGCCTTTGTGATGAGGGCCTCTGTGACTGCAAGGGCAGGAGCTTTAAAGAACTGTGTCCTCGCCGTAATATTGATTAGATAAGGGGAGCTTGGCCCCTCAGCTCATGTCCCCTCATCATGGAAGACATGCCCTCTTTGACTTTGGATGAGAATTCTTCAAACAAAGTAATTTTTTGCCACTGTCTCTCCGTCAGTGATTGTTGCCACCGTATTTTTTTTTGGTTAACAGTGGTTTGACCCCTCCATCTTGGATATCCCAGCTGATCACCTGATAAATACATAAATAAAGAAATGTATTTCTATGATCTTACTCCTGTGTGTCTGTGATTTGATGCTATACAAATAAAATTGAATTGAATCACCTTTAGCTGGTCACAAGATTTTAACACCCGGATGTGAATGGGTGGGGGCCTGAAGTACGGCGTCTCAGGCCGGTTATTGGTCAATTTCATTAAGGCCATTCTGGGGGAAAAAAGCAAAAGAAACACATTAACAGGTTCATACATTTCTGCTGGATCCAGTTCTGATAGAATAGAGTAACACCTGTTGCTTTTATGTTGTCTCTTCACATTTTGATATGAAACAAACACATTAACTTCCTCAACCCCAAGTGTGTTTCTGAGGTTCCTGCTTGATATTTACATACGCGAAAACATTTCAATATTTCTGTGAAAACACAAATTATCTTTACAAAATGTTGGTCTGACAATTAATTTAACGCGTATGAGCCTTAATAAAATACATACAAATATTACAGCACATGTAAGTCTGTCCAATTCACTTTGGATGGAACGCAGAAAAAAAAATCACAATTTTCTTTTCCACACTTAAGTTTTTCAGATAATAAATAAAATAATTATTAATTAAAATAATACTTGAAAATAGGTTACAGTGGACAATAGAAAACAAGGAATCATCATAGGAAGATTATCTGAAAAAGGAAGTGAAAAACAGCAACATTACAGATATCTTACTGAAGACCTAGTCAAAGATTGCCTGCCTGCCTGCCCATCCCACACACGGCACGGACGCGCGCACACACACAAACATAGTGCACCTGCTTGGTCTCTGTGGCTTTAGTTCATATTGGCTCCCCTTTTTAATCATTTGAGCCAATAGAATTATAGAATTACTGTCCCTGCTTTTAGGTCAATCCCGCCCTCCTTAACTGGGCAGAAAATGGCAATATTTTGACCAGAAACAGCTCTGTGGGAGATGACCACTACCCTTTGCACCAGGCAGTGAAAACATTGGGGCTGAATAGATTTCTGTTTTATATATGTTCCTGTCAACTATTCCTCCTGTCTGCTATGTAAATTGTCTTCCAGCACAGTACAATTTCATGACAATACAGGGCTATGAATACGATAAATACTTAGCTATACTCCTATTGGTTACTCAGCTGCTGTATAGAGTAACTGGGAAAGTAATTGGCTTGCAAAGCTGGGAGGCGGTTGCCAGGGCAGAGTGCCAGCCTTAAGCAATTTTTTCATACTAACAGCCCAAACTTAACGTCTTAAAGTTTATAAAACTGTTATAGATCTGGAAGATTTGTCTGATTCTGTAAGATCTTAATATTTCATAAAAAAAACAGATGCCAGTTTCATGAATACATTCAGGTGGTTTTTTTCAATTAAATATCCCTGAAACAATAAGTTCATCAAACTATGACACCTACAAATACATTGCTATCAATACTAAATGTGAATTTATCAAAAGTGATTTTTTTTCTTCGAGAGAAAAATGAAGATACACATATATAAAACATTCATAGGCCGAAAGAAAAGTCAGGCCAAATTTTAGGGGTCTTTATATTCACAGGAACTTAAATGGCTAGATCTTTTATCTTTCACTACATTATTTGTTGTACATAGTACAAAGGCACTAACAAAAACCACTCCAATATCAATACTTACGTTTTATGTTCTTAATACCACTAAGAGTAAAGTAGAAGAGATGACTGAATGACTGTGACTGGAAGTTTCTTCAGAAAGACCAGGAAAGGGACCGCTGGTCTTTTATGTTACAAATTGTGATGTAATCTGTTGCCACCCGCCTGATTGGCTAACTATGATTGTTGTGTTTCCCAATTGTACTGCCTTGTGTTGATTTTGTCTCTTTACTTTAGGGCGGTTTTTGTTGGTGATCAGACCCGATTCTTGTCTAATTTGAATTATGAAATTATCAGTACAATTTTATAAGTCTCAAACTTACAATTTAAAACGTATAAAATTACTGGTGTTTTTTTTTTTTATGTAGTTATTTTTTTTAAGTTCGAGTCCTAAAGCCCTGCATGTATTTTTTAGATGAGCTTTTATTTTGAAAGTGGCGATCTCTTTTCCTGGTGTCATGGGGAAGCACGCCCGACAGATCCACGTTACTGCTAGTCCCTGTTTTGGCAAGCCATTAGTGCCAAAAATTGCCACTTTTCTAACCCGTTTGGTTAAGAAATGGCGTAAAAAACGCCTTTTAATTATTCTAAACGCCGAAAAAAAGGCGTTCTGTTCCGACAAACGCAGCTTTTCACGTCACTCGGATGGCGCCCTGAACGCACCATCCGAGTGACGTAAAAAGCGGCATTCAAAGACAGACGGAAACACCGTTTTTTGCCTGCAAAAAAAAAACAGAAAGAACTCACAGGACACTCTGCAAAGTTCAAAGCTGTAGCTGTAGCATAAACAACAACAAACTGGGACCATTTCTAATTCTGTCCTGGGGTTTATACAGGTGCAGTCATTTGTAAAGCTATAAATAAACCCAGCAGCTTCAAGATCATTTTTGCTCTGGCAAGATGGCAAGACGGTCATATTCACTGCTTCAAGCACTTGACTATGTGATGCGCTCAGAAAGCGAAGATGACGAGGAATCCTCTGCATCTGAAGAAGAGGCATCTTCTTCAGTCTCCTCAGAGAATGACAGCATCACTACCAGTGATGAGGATTACCATCCAGTGCCCGATTCCTCTTCTTCAGCAAGTGAGAATGATACAGAGACAGCAGTCGAGGCAGAGCGGCTAATGGCAGAGAAGGTAGGAGAAGCGGCAGAGACCGGGGCGCCGGTGGCTGAGTGGATGTCTCGTTCTGGGAATATTGAGTGGTTTCCCACTGCTGAGGAGACCATGCGCTACAATCCAGTACCCACTAGTATCACTCCAGGGCCCACCCTGTACGCAGTTGCCCGCATTAGCACCCTGAGATCTGCATTTGACCTGTTTGTGACAGAAGAGATCATTCAGCTGCTGTGCACCCACACAAACCTGTATGGGAGGCGAAAGTGTGAGGATTGGAGGGATGTGGATGATGTGGAGATGAGAGCCTACATCGGAATTTTGATTCTAGCTGGTGTCTACCGCCCAAGAGATGAAACAACGCGTGGTTTGTGGGCTGACAAGACCGGACGGGCAATATTTCGTGCTACAATGCCCCTCTACCGCTACTCCCAGATCAGTGCTAACGTCCGCTTTGATGACAAGCTCATCCGCCCGGGACGTTTCAGGAGCGATAAGCTTGCTGCATTTCGGGTCCTGTGGGAAAAGTGGGTTGCTCGTCTCCCCCTGCTGTTCAATCCAGGAGTTGATGTGTGTGTCGATGAGCAGCTGGTTGCATTCAAAGGTCGATGTGGATTTCGACAGTATATGCCCAGCAAGCCTACAAAATATGGCATTAAAATCTGGGTGACCTGTGATGTGCAACCTCCTATGCCTGGAAGATGGAAATTTACACACGAAAATCACCTGGAAGTTCCCGGGAAGTTAATCAGGGAATGAGAGTTGTGCTACAACTGACAGAGGGGCTTCCAAGGACACACTGTCACTTGTGACAACTTCTTTACTTCATTCAGCTTGGCAGAGGAGCTGCTCAGAAGAAAACTAGCTCTGCTTGGCACAATCCGGAGAAACAAACCAGAGCTCCCTCCCCAGCTTGTTCAGCTGCGACAGAGGAAGATTCTTTCATCTCTCTTTGCCTTCACCAAACCATGACAGTCTCCTACATGCCCAAGCGAGGGAAGAATGTGCTTCTTTTGAGCACAAAGCATAGGGAACCAGCAGTCAGTGATGGGGAAAAGAAGAAGCCAGCAGCAATCCTTGACTACAATAGGTGTAAAGGTGGAGTGGATAACCTAGACAAGGTTGTTGGCACCTACAGTTGTCGGAGGAAAACCAGTCGCTGGCCACTGGCTCTGTTCTACAATCTTCTGGACGTCTCAGCATACAATGCCTTTGTCCTGTGGAAAGCAGTGCATCCTGAGTGGGAGTCCACCAAAACCTACCAACGAAGGGTGTTCCTGGAGGAGCTGGGCCATATGCTGGTGACTCCAGAAATTGCAAGATGGCCTTGTGCCCCACGCTCAAAAGCAGCCGCTGCTATTGTTGCTGAGATACAGCAGTCAGAATCAGAGTATGACCCACAGCCCATCAACAAAATGAGGAAAAGGTGCGAACTGTGTATAAACAGAAGAAGAACGGCAACCACTTGCTCCAGCTGTGGAAAGAGTGTCTGCAAAGATCGCGTGCACACACACACATACACACACAAACACAGAAAGAGCATTATTTTGTACAAACAAGCAATAAAAGGCCGTTTTTGGCATGACTAACAAAGTGGGAGTTTCTTTTTTTGGGGTCATTACTCACAGGAATAATACAAAATATTAATAATAATAATTTTTGTTACTGGCACTGACCTGCAATGATTTAAAAAAAAAAAAAAAGGTTTCGTCATTCAACTGCTGAAAAAATGTGAACTTTATTGCCCCCCAAAAAACATAGTAGTAACATATAATTTGACTGGTATTCAAAGGGTATAATTTCTGAATTTTAATTATATTTTGGTTTTCATGACTAGGACTGGTTTTCATTTAAAAAATAAAGTTGGTCTAAGTAGAAAAATGTTTTAATATAGAATAATTTTATAGTATTCTGTAAATGTAAACAAGGGGTGGCCATTTTTGGCCACGAACAAGCTGAGAGGGAATTTTTTTGGTTTTTCTGCCACTGCAGAAAAAAACAATGTTGCATAAATGTCATTGGTGCTGTTAATTATTGCTATGCATCTAACCTTCATCATGGTTGGCATATATTATTTAGAAAAAAAAAAGGGATTTTATGATTTTCTCTATTTATGAGTTGTTATGATTATGTGCTCTAACTGGTGTTTAAAAGGGTTAAAATTCAGAATTTGAATGACATTTTGATTTTGATGAATAGCCCTGATGCTAATCTAAAAAATCAAGTAAAAAAAGCTGGACATTTTTCTTAATATATATGAATTTTATAGCATTTTGTAAATGTAAACAAGGGGTGGCCATTTTTGGCCACGAACAAGCTGAGAGGGAGTTTTTGTTTTTGCTCTCTCTGCACTAAAATAACAATGCATTATAATCAATGTTGATGTGAATCAATTATATGCCCCAGACTCTACTATTAATAATACAAGAAATTTCAGTAGCAATGCAATTATATAAAATTGCGAGATTTGAGTTTGTCGTCCAGCTGGTGCAGTGGACAAACTGGTGTTTAAAGGGTTAAAAAATAAAAAAGTAATAATTATTTTATATTTATGGAAAGAACTGAAGTTACTTTAAAAAAATGGCAAAAAAACCCATAAAAATAATAAAAATTACAGACCTAATCTGTAGGTGGCCACTTTTGGCAAAATGAGATACAATCTCGCCCCTTATCCTCTTAACATCTAGTAGTGTGGCAGTGTAGATGTCAGGGATACCACAGCCTGCAATCCAGTCCCCAAGGTGACTTTTCAAGTCTGCCAGGTCTTCTGGGGTGCTGCAGTTGGAAACCTTGAAAATCAGGCACCTCCATAAATACATACGTTTAAAGCATTCACTAAGTGTACTTACATTTTGAGACGCTCCACTGATGAGTTAAGCTATGCATTGTGTTTCATTGAATTTAATTACACCTCAGCATGCACACAGCTTTACCTTTTCTATGTTCTGTTTGATGTCTTCATCCATGAAGACCTCTACATCGAAGTCATCAAGAGATGTCTTCTGGCCACACATCATACAGAACAGGTGTCTGTTGATACACCGTGGCCCTGGCCCATCGTGTGCTATCGACCAAGCAATCAGTTTACCAGCCGTATAAAACTTGTTGCTTGACAGCAACTGCTGACTATAGCTGAACAACAGACTGCCAGGCTTCCCCTCAAAAATCCCTAGGGAATTCTGAGTTTCAACCATAAGTAAGCTGCAGGAAAACGTAGTAAAAAAACAAACAAAAAAAATGAGTCAAATTGTGATTTCATCTTTGCAACAACAAAAAACACATTCACGCATTCTATTATTGTGTGAGAGAGATGGGAATGGGTTACCGAAAAAATTCCCGCCTTGGGCCTCCATAATCATCGGCCATTTCACCAACAAATTCAATATTTGGCAATTTATGCCAGGCAAAATATGACTTAGAAAGTGCCATGCAGGCACTATGTAGGATTTTCCTTCGTCGGGCTATTATTGTACAATAATTGCTGGTGTCAAGATGCGTTTCCTGGAAATCTTTCAACACAGTCACAAGGTCCATCTCGTCCTGAAGAAAAGGGGGGGAGAAAGGTCATGACTACATGAAACACATACACAGCAGTTCTGGCAGTGTTGTTCATGAGACATACATGTGAGTCATTTTGTTCAGGGGAAGCCAGGACTATGGAAGCCCGTTTCTGCCACTAAAAAAAAAAAAAGGATCCATAACTCAAAATTTCGAGTTACTTTCTCGAAATTTCGAGTTATTTTCTCGAAATTTCGAGTGATTTTCTTGAAATTTCGAGTTATTTTCTCGAAATTTCGACATATTAACTCAAAATTTTGAGAAAAGCAACTCGAAATTTCGAGTTAGCGCTGCCAATCAGTAATCTACGTAAATGACGTCATTTCCATGTTACCCGGAAGCTGAAGCCCTCAGCTACAAATGCTACAGCTAAGCTACCGGTATTACATCCAGTCGTGAATGCACAGATTGCTGAGTGTTTTCAGCCTGGCTTCACAAATGATGAAATCCCTGTGTTATTAGCTGAATCACATGGTGTTACTATCAGCAAACATACTTTAATTTGTTGGGATCCGTTTTTGAGTGCGCGGTCCTGCGCCATATGCTTCCGGGTAACAAGAAAGCGACCTCATTCACGTATATTTTTGATTGGCAGAGCTAACTCGAAATTTTGAGAAAAGTAACTCGAAATTTCGAGTTATATTTCTCGAAATTTCAAGATAATAACTCGAAATTTCAAGATAATAACTCGAAATTTCGAGTTATGGATACTAGCTTTTTTTTTTTTTTTTAGTGGCGGAAATGGGCTTCCATACAGGACAGCCTCATCCAGGTCTGATACTTCTGACTCTGCAGAGTCGATGTAAAACTCTTCCCTAAACAGAACAAATGCATTTGATTTTTTTAATATCATGTATATATACTGAAATGGAATGACTCATCTGATCAAAGAATCTGATTTCACATTCTTTTACTGTATAGATACAGCCACTTAAAATGGCCATGTGGTCCTTGATTGCATCTGTTGGAGCCATTTGTATTTTAACAAATTTCAAAATATTAAAATATAAAGTTTGTTGTTAGTTTACTTCTATTTTTGGGTTAATCATTATTTATTTGTAGGTTAATGCTCACTTCATTGTTTTGTTGTTTATCTTATCAAGTCAGCCAGGAAGAATTTCAGGGCTATTTTTGATAACTTAAGAGACTGGTATAAGACCAGCATGCACTGAGATGGGCCTTTTGTTTTTTGGGTTTTTTTTTTTTTTTTTAATTCGAGAGACAAGCAGCATGAAGCAACAAAAATGGATCTTGTTATTGGTTGCCAAAATGGATCAATAAACTATACAATGCAACTTTCAAGTTTTGACAGTGCAGTTTTCCCTGCGCACAAAAGATTATCACAGGGCAGCAGTCTTCTTTTACTGCCACTACAGTGCCCATTTACTGGGAATAGTTTGGGTGATTTGTAGTTCCAAGTGTCTGAATGGTCAGGCTGACTAAAGTGTTATCGATGCATTTTCAGCAATTAAAAATACCAATATCACGACATCAACATATCTGAAAAACATGAAAAAGCAAAACAGAAACCGAATGAGGCAATTGAACCATTGGTCTATATTCAGAGCACATAAATGTTATCAATTCAATACATGCAACCTTTAAAATTTTAATATTCGCTGGTCTCACCCCGTATATTGTACTAATTGAGTGTCTATTTACCTATGGTGTGTGCTTTATAAGTTCCAGTTTACACTTAAGTTTTGGCATGTTGTTCAACAACTACCACTTGCCTGTTAACCTCTGGTTCCTGGAGACCATGCCTACTAGAATGAACTGTATGGTTTTCATGCAGACCACTGCAAAGCAATAGCAGAAATATTTCATAGCAGGAAGAAGACCCCAATGCAGATATTTATTGATCTAGACTACACAAAATGATCCAAGTTATAATAATGATAGAATTAGTTTGTACAACAGTTGTTTTACCAAAAAAATAAATAAAATTGTGCAATAGTTTAAGATTAAAATTCCAACTCATAAACAAACAGAGTGCCATTTACCTGAAAACCTCTGGCTCCTGTACATTGTGCCTGCCATGGTCTGGTGTCTCGGTGTCATGCAGCACACTGTAATATGGTAAATATTGATGATGAGAGGGTGTAATGCATTTATAGTGCTACAGTCCAAAGGCAGTTGTCAAACAGTTTCATTGCCATTTCAGACTGCACAACTTCTCCACCAGTTGAGTCCTCATTGGCTTCTGTAATCTAAAACACCAGAGTATTTAAATATAAATGAAATGGAACAACAAATGACAAACAAGAACAGAGGACAAGTCAAAGACAAGAACCAAAACAGCCACACTTAAAATGAAGCAGCGCAGCGGCTTCGCTCATGCACGATTCATTTGCCTTTTGGACGCACAGGTGTGAACGTCTCATGCCCTGATAGCAGCTGGGGGAGGACTATCCTCCGCCTGGGAGCGCTTTGGCACGGGTGAGGTGCCCACCGCAGCACCGCTGCTTGTTGAGAGTAAGCGCGATACGTGTTTTCACGTCAAAAAGTCGTCATAAATAAGTCTCCAGTAATACAAGAAAAAGTCGCCAGATTTGTCGCAAGTCGCTTTTTAGGAAAAAAGTCGCTAAGGGGGTCTGAAAACTCGCTAAATATAGCCACAAAGTCGCTAAGTTGGCAACACTGCAGATGAATGTCTCAAATCCTTTGGGGAAAATCACAGCATTTATTATTCTGAGCAGTAACATGTTAAAGATGTCTTATACAATACTAGGGTGACTGGAGCGCCACTGAGTTACAGTAATAGTGACAATTATGCCATATCAGCCACCCCAGTGGAACATTTGAATACCTTTGGACGGATATAAAGATTGGAGCAACCCAGTAGGTTTCTTGCTCTAATTTCTTGGGGCATCTCTTCTTCAAGAGGAAGAATGAGCCGCTGTCCATTCACTTTGCATAGATCGAACTGCAAAGGTATGTATGCAATATTGTCCCGTAGTGCCTGCCTGAATTCAGTGGCATTTAGGTTTACAGGAACGACCACCCGAGTAGCAGGAGTGGCATCTGTAATCAAATTTAAACCAAATTAGCTGGCAATGCCATTTAGAACTTTCCCTAAAAACGGAAAAGGGTAAATTGTCACATTGTAGTGTCTCAACATCAACTTATTGGTGCAAGGAAATAAAGATTACAAAAGTGCTAAAAATCGAATGCCAAATTCTACAATTTGTAAACAACTGACACCATGATGTAATTCTCTTTTTTCAAACCCATCACTCCAAATAATTAATATGAAAATAAATATTGATGAGTTCTTCACATTCCTTCAAAGGAAGAGTACCCAGCCACTGGTACAGATATGTAGACAACACCTGGGTCAAAATCAAGACACAAGAAGTGGAATCCTTCACTGCTCACATTAACGCTGTGGATAAAAACATCAAGTTCACTAGGGAAGACACAAAGGACAACCGTTTGCCTTTCCTGGACTGCGCCGTGCACATTGAAGAGAACGGCAAACTCAACATCGAAGTTTACCGGAAGCCCACACACACGAACCAGTACCTCCTGTTTGACTCCCACAAACTTGGAGTAATTAGGACCCTACACCACCGGGCAGAACATGTTCCCTCTAAGCCTGAAGGAAAAAAGAAGGAACACACACATGTAAAGGAAGCACTCAAAACGTGCGGCTATCCTAAATGGGCGTTCTTAAAGTCAGCAAAGAGGAACAGAAAAGAAGATCAGACACCAGCGAGGATAAGAAGGACAGACGCAACAACATTGTCATCCCCTATGTAGCCGGTGTATCAGAAAAACTCAGGAGAGTTTTCTCCAAGCATGACATCCCGGTGTATTTCAGACCCAGCAACACGCTCAGACAAAAACTGGTTCACCCGAAAGACAAAACGCCAAAACACAGACTTAACAATGTGGTGTATGCTGTACAGTGCAGCGAGGAATGCCCAGACCTCTACATCGGAGAGACCAAACAGCCACTTCACAAGCGCATGGCACAACACAGAAGAGCCACCTCCACAGGACACGACTCAGCAGTCCATCTGCATCTTAAGGATAAAGGACACTCTTTCGAGGATGCCAATGTTCACATTTTGGACAGAGAGGACAGATGGTTTGAAAGAGGAGTGAAAGAAGCCATCTATGTCCACTGTGAGCGACCATCTTTGAACAGAGGCGGTGGTTTACGACACCAACTCTCTGCCATCTATAATCCAGTTTTGAGTTCCCTTCCCAGACGCCTTAACGCCCACTCACATCCTGGGCCATCTGATCTCAGGAATTCGCATGATAAGGTGGGGCCAGGTTTCACAATGAACACACCCGAAACTCTGGCTGATTGGGACCCACACCCAGTTTCACACCTTGGCTCAGGCGATTAGAGGATCATCAGGGGGTCCTTTTGTCCTTCTGTGGGGGGTTACTCCCACTAGGTTTATATCTGGGACTCTCCACCATTTGACCTTAGAACTGAAGAAGCTTCTCGGATGAGAGGTGAAACGTCTTTTTTTTTTTTTGCCTGTCCCGTTTGGCTCTTTTGCCATCAGAATTATTGTCTAAAGGCAAAGAAAGATGCCCAACGGATTTACTTTACCAAACTGACCATCCCAGCCTTGCCATAATGGTCCATTTAATTCACCTTTTATTGTTTATTTTATTTTCACTTGTTGAATACGGGACAGACTTGACTGGGGGAAAGAAGGGGAAAGAGAAACAGGTGAGAAGAGGGACGGGGGAGAAGGGCAAAAAACAAAAACCAACAGAACGGGCAGAGAAAAAAAAGCATATATCGATCACCTGGATCACCTGTTGAGAAAGAAAAAAGAAAACAAGCAGAAGAGAACAAGAGTAATAGAATAAACAACATCACAATGATATATGGGAATATGACAGTAAATACTAAATATTAAACATTATTGTGCAGCACATAAGATCAACAGAACACAGTGTGCTTTGAGGTAGGAGCCAAAAAGGGTGTAGTTTGTGGGTGTGATCACCCGTGTGTACACCTGTGAGCATGGACGCGCTTGTTTTTTTAAAAGGTTCCTTCATGTAATGATCTGCTAGAGGGTGTGGGGGGGCCACAGCCCCGTCCTCTAGGGCATGAAGCAGGTATGGAGGAGATCAAAACTCCAGACATCCAGAGGCCCCCAGAACACAAGAGACCAAGGAAGACCAACAGAGGGGCAGCCGCGCCACTGTCCCAGAAAGAGCTGAGGAGAGTCCCAGATGAGGGCTCACCCAGCAGCCGCGGAGCAGAAGCCAGGGGGAGTTGCAGTGACGTGCCCGTGAGCTCCGCCAGCAGCCAGCTGTGCCTGAGTGACCGAGACCCAGGCCGAGAGGCCGGGGGCACCCCACCTCCGAAGTGGCCCGAGCGAGCCCCAGGCTCCGATAAGCGGCCGCCAAGGAGTGAGCCGGTGTGTACCTGGACACCCATCCCCAGACACAAAGAACCACCAACGCACCAATGTCTGAGGGAGTCCGCCACTGGCAGGGGAAGTGGAAAATCCCAACACAACAACGAGTACAAAGAGTTTACCCACGCTTATTTACCCACGCTTATTAGCACAGAGAAGCATAGCTGATGCTGTAGCAGTGGGACGGAAAATAGTTGGGCATTTTAAACATTCCGCCTTAGCCTACTCCCGCCTCGAGGACATTCAGGGACAGCTCAACCAGCCAATAAAGAGACTGCAACAGGACGTACAGACGCACTGGAACAGCACGTATTACATGCTCCAGTCCCTCATTGAGCAAAAGCGAGTGCACGAACTCCCTGACTATCTCACCGCTCACCAATGGGCTCTTGAGCAGTGAGCAGCTACGACGCACTAGCCTCTGATGTCATCCCAGCTGTGACTGTGCTAGTGAGACTTCTAAACAGAGAAACAGACGAACAAATTTAAAATTAAATTTTGTTTTTTTATAATTATTTATTCAGTAATATGTTGCATACAACATGCTTTTCATTTTAAATAAATGTTCTTAATTCCAAACTAGTCCCTTGTTTGTTTGTTTTTTGTTAAATTATAAGACTAAAGCTGTTACCTGCAAATTTAAATCATGTTTTTATTAAGTACTCGGTATCGGCGAGTACTGAAATGCAAGTACTCGTTTCCAAAAAAGTGGTATCGGTGCATCCCTAGCTTGGACGCACAAGGGGCGTTATATTTCCTGAAACCATGATGTTATATATATGACTCCTCATTTATTGTTCTGGAAAGATCGATGCTGTTTGAGTGATCGTGCTCGGCTTCCCACATATATGTGTTTCAATAAAATCATTGTTTTGACGCACAATGGACCTCCAGTCGTTTGTCTCTTACCTCAAATACGAATTCAGGACACTCTCCGTCGAAATGCAGCGCTCCGTTTAGACATGACTGTCCATAAAAAGTCCGCCAAAAGGCTGGGCAGATATATATATATATAGATATATAGATACATATATAGCATCCCGAAAATTCAAAGTACGGCGGGAGAAGGTACATTGTGATTGGATCAGCAAGACTGAAGGTTGTGGGGTTTTTGTTTTTTTTTATCCACCCCTTACCACAACCTGTGATCAGAATTTGTGGTAACCAATCACAGTTAACCTCATATTTGTGTTGTGTGATGCGAAATCTCTGCACCAACAAAAAACACATTTGACCGTAAGTACCCTAGTTAATCTCAATTACTGTTCGACTTTGCTAACTAAAAGCTAAGCGATGATTCCGAAACATTACTTTGTCCTTTTAAGCGCATGTTACATGTTAGCTTTGTAGTAAGCAAAAAAAAAAAAATCATGCTAACCTTGGTCCGTTAGGAATGCCATTTTAGGCATGAGGCATGTTAATAAGGTCTTTAATATGGTACTCAGTTTAGCCACTTTATATTATTTAAAATACGGTTTTATAACACTTGTTACATTAGCCGGATTAGGCTACACGGTACTGCACTGCCATCCCAGATAGCAAGACGACATTGAATTGATGTTGATTTTTTCATCTGATCCGTAGTTATGGTCAGGGTTGAAATGTTAATGTTGTAAATAAACTCCTTCCTATCTAAAATATAACAGGATACCAGAGTATATTCTCCAGCATCTCACACTTCTGATAATCAGTCTGCTTGACGTTTATTCAGCTGTGTAAAAACTATAACTTTAATCTCAGCCAAACAGATTTACTCAGGAACAAATAAAATACTAAAAAAAGCCAAACAATATCATCTTTAACTTATCTAAGTGACTTATATATATTTATCCTGAGTAGCGAAAGATGGCGGTGGGTTTGAAAACGATGTGCCGGGAGTCCGCTGTTCTCACGGCTCTAGTGACCTTGCCCCCGGCTAGCTATCGAGCTAGTGGGTAACAGACGTCTCCGAAAACGTCGGAGTGCTTTTGAAAATATGTGGTGTCTTGATAAACTGAGCAGATATTTGAGGTTTACACAGCTACATTCTCGCCTGAAAATATGTTAAACGTTTATTTTGTGACCCAGAAAGAATAATGAGAGTAACATTAAAACTAACTAGCTGCTGCCATTGTTGGAAACTGAGCAGGGCTGCGCTATGAATTCTGGGACAGAGCTTCTTCTTCAGGGTTTAACGGCAGCTGGCATCCTTGTACATGCAGTGCTGCCATCTTCTGTTTCCGTCCGTTATTACACTCTTAAATCCTACTACTTATTCCTGTGTCTTTTGTGATCTTACAAAGCTTCAAACAATGTTGACAATTTTGATAGTTGACGTAATCGTGGCAGCCCTACTGCAGACTGAAAGACAAACTCCATGAACTGAAAACTGACCTTAAATATGAGTGTGGCAAATCCACAGTGAAGAGAGATAATAATACTGATTATTTTAAAAAGTTCCTAGAATCCAAAACTAATGCACAGAAAGCCACAAGGTAGACAAACAAAGTGTACAACTTGAAACAGAACAACAGAGTAAAGAGCTGAGGAAAGCTGAGGGCTTAAATACTTGATTAGGGAGAGAGGACGCAGCTGGGAGAAACAAGACACAGGTGAATTGAATCAAACAAGTATGACCAGTGGAAGCAAAAGCAAGTGCACAAAAGACTAGACGTCAACAATATAAAGTAGTAACCAACTAAAGATAGGACACAGTAATGCAGACTTTGCACTAGGAACACAGAATGGCAGGAGAACAGCCTCAACGAGTAAAGAAATGAATAATAAACAGTATATGCAGAAAATAAAGAATAAAGTTAAAAGACAGCATGGTCTTCAAGAACCCAGAGTACGATACAAAAATGTCGTTTTATTTAAGTGAACAAAACAATGTAGACCATTTTCATTTTGTTAATAAGTTGGAAAAAAAATAAAAACTAATGACAGCATTTAAAATAAACAAAGATAAATGACATAGATGGGAACATTTGACAATGGATTTGTAACATTATCAAAACTGATTTTTCAGATATGCAGAGTAGAAGATGTGGAGATTCAAATTTTTAACTTGGGTGTGTGTTTGAAATATGAAAATATTGGTTGACATCGTTGACATACTGTTATTAAAGATAGAAATATGTATGAAACGTAGATTCAAAAGCTCTATTAACAGAACTATAACCTGTTAGAATCTGACATTTATTTCAGATGTATTCTATAACTGTTCACAGTCCCAATACTTACAGGGATGACAGAGTGTTTCCAAAAGTGCTCAGTCACAATTTTCAGAAGACTAACATGAAATTTTTGATTTATTTAAATATATAAACCTGTTGAAAGTAATAATTTCAATTTTTGTCTTTGTGGGATCACAGTACAAAGTATGGCCTGGAGGATATTCATCTCAAGGTGCAAGAACATTCTTAACACACACGGCGGCTGCTGATGGACAATGTTGGGCCAGATGTGCTACAGTTAGCGTTAAGGAGGTATGATCAAAGCATGATGGAAAACATCTAACATTTTAACTTGCATAAAATGTTTAAGGGGAATATGGCCTGAAAATATAACATGAATTAAGAAGTAATTTTTTGATATCTTTGAGGTTGGAGACAATGCAGAGAAGCCTTCGGTGGGCAAGAGGAAGACTGATCAGTGTAACTGCAGCAGATCAACTTCTGCGTGACTTGGCTGAATTGATTCAGGAGGTTGAACTGTCTACTCAGCATGGCCAACAAGGTAAGCACATATTGTGTCGATTCCTTGACTCATCAAAAGTGTGAAATAAATTATGACTCTGTCTTAACCTATTTTCCAAATACACCAAACGCTTATATATTTTCAGGCTCTTTTGGATACCAGGCACCAGTGGTTTTCGACAGAGGTAGAGGTAGATCCCTTTACCTTATCACTCGGGAACAGCTTTCATTCCTGAAGTCATGTGGATTCACTGCACCTCAGATGGCTGATATTTTGAATGTTTCACTTCGTACAATTGGAAGACATCTACGGTCAGTGACTTTTGAAACCAGTGTGACTTTGTGACACACACTCACTGTTTATTCAAATTAAATGGTATTGTGAAGTTGTAAAAATTTGTATATTTGAATGTGCACTAACTAGTGTGTTGTTATGGCAGTGATAAAATACTCGTGTTTTTTTGTCTTATTTCAGACAGTATCATTTCACCCGTGCATCAATGTATGCGGAACTGACTGACAGTGCCTTGGATGAACATGTGCAGGACATTGTCGCTGGCAATGAACAAATTGGTCCTGAGGCTGTCAGAGCCTCCCCGCGAGTACGTGAACTACGTGAACAGCGAAGGAGGGTTCAAGCAAGCATGTTACGAATAAATCCTGGAGCAGCTGCCCTTAGAGCAGTTTTGCGGAGACCAGAACGAAGAACATATCAGGTTGCAGGTCCAAACTCATTGTGGCACATTGATGGAAATCACAAGCTGATAAGGTAACCAAGCACACTGATTTGTTGAACACCTATTTTGACCAAAGTGAAATTCCGCATTACATCAAATATAATTGTTGAACAGTAAGACACATCCAATAGAGCCAGGCCCTGGGATGGGCAGTCCTCTAACACAGCGGTCCCCAACCCCTGGGCCTCGGACCGGTACCAGTCCGTGAGTCGTTTGATGCCGGGTCGCGAGAGTTGAGGCTCAGGTGTGAAATGTATGGTTTTCAGGGTTTTTATCGGTTTTCAGCGTTATTTTGTTATCGTTTTTATCGTTAACTCGGTTTTCCTGGGTCTTTTCACGTGTGTTATGAATAAATCTTCTTTTTTTCAGTACCGGTACTAGTTTTATTTTGTTGTATTTATCCGCAACACCTTAAAGGCCGGTCCGTGAAAATATTGTCGGGCATAAACCAGTCCGTGGCGCAAAAAAGGTTGGGGACCGCTGCTCTAACACAACTGGTTATGTTTAAAGGGGAAAATGAGAGAACACAGACAGCGCAAGCAAAATACAGAGAAGAATTCAAACTTGACATGCACACTGTAAACCCGAATAAGTTACCAGAACTCAAAAAAATTGAGGCAATCGATTGCCTCAATTTTTTTGAGTTGATCAACTCAAAAGCCAAATTTTTCCGGAACGTAAAAGTTTGGATTACATGGTACTTGTATCTTTTGAGAACGGTCAACTCAAATATTTGCAGTTAATATGACTTAAAGTTTCAAGTTTACAAATTCAAAGAAATAAGTTCACAGAACTTGTAAAAAATAAGTACACAACTACAACATTTTTATGTTAACAAAACTCAAATGTTTATTAGTTTGTGTTGTCATTATTTTAAGTACACGTTAGTCAAATATGTTGACTACTTGATACTTAAAAACATGTGACCCAAAACTTAAAATTTTTGAGGCAATTGATTGCCTCAATTACACTGAGTATCGGTAACTTAATATGCAAAAGTCATAAACATCTGCCATTGAACAGTATCTTGCCTACTCCCTTTTAGCACTATGTTGAAATTAAATACATTAAAAAAAAATTACAAAAATTAAAAATAATTAACAAAAACATTTATAAATTAAAATAAGTAGACCAAAAATTGTTTAGTCAGGAAAACTGTCAGAGTAATGAAAAATAATAATTAATAATATCAAAATGTGCTTTTGGCTCTCTGGCTAATATCTGAATAAGACAACAAGGCAGCAATTTGAGTGAATTACAATGCTATTTGTTTTACATTAACCAGTATCAAACAGTGAAATTTAGGTCATCTTGCGCAGCCCACAATGTTTTGGAAATAGTATTACGAAAAACATTAAAACATACAAAACATTAGTGTTGCTTTGCATTATGTTAATGAGAACAAAGGCACGTTGTATAGTTTGGACCTATTGGCTGAACACCTGTAGAGTAATCTAATAATGTTTTGAGGCATTATTTAGATGAAAGGAGAGAACTTTGAACTAGCCTTTTATAATGCTTCACCCTGCATCCTTCTTTCAGATGAGTTCCTACATAACCAAGTCATTCTTGAGGGTCTGTAACCTGGGTGACAATTTACCACTTTCTAGACCAAATAAAATCTTTTGAGTAAATTCTAAAGTGTTGGTCAGGGCTTTGGGGTAGCTGAGGTGAAGTGCATAGATCAGTCCAAACATTACTAGGAAGGCTTCACCAAATCTGGGGAGACTGAACACGGCATCACTTTCAATGACGACAGAGATTTTCACAGGTTGGTAGTGAACTGGACTTGTTGTGTGATGGTCACTGATGACAGTGAAGAGGGCCACTTCAACACCATCAAGCTCCAACTCATCAGATTCGTCCTGAATTAATGAAAAAGAGATACTAATCACAATCTAACCCAAGAAATACAACAGACGACATATAATTTCTCATTTTACCAACTCCCACTGAGATCCAATACCTCTTTTACAAGGGAGACCTGAGTCTCACTGTAAGAGGTGAAAAACAGAAGATCCATGTTCTGCACACATAAATCAGCTAATTCACCAGAGAATCAAGTGGTGTGAGATAGACTGAAACTAAGCTAAAGGAAATACACAGGAGTAGACTAAACAAAGTCCAAACAGTGCATCAAAATACATGTTTGTACTTTGATGCACTGTTTATATACACAGTAGTATCTGTTAGATACTTAAGGACACTCACAGTGCAGGTTCTGAAAAATCCAGAGACATCCTCATGCAGATAGACAGGAAGGGCAGGGAGAACGGTAGTGCACTTGGTGTGGATATCATGGATTTCCTATTTCCAGATAAAAACAGAATTTTATATACTGGTGAGTTTACTGAACAACAACAAAAACAACAGTCAAATCAGAACATATGTCCACAAATAACCTGTTCACATCTTTAATACAGTCAGACAAATAGCAAACACAAAGTGGAGTAATAGCAAAATTCAAAAAGCTCATTTAAATCATTGAACCTGTCCAATGTTCCACTGGTTCAACCTATGAAATGTGTAACAATCTATTATTACCTGTTCATTGTGAATTCTTAGAATTTCAACCAGGGCATCTGCTGTCTTCCCAGTTTTTGATGCCCTGGCTGAATAAGGTCATCAGTCGAGGAAGATGGCGGTCAAGTTCAGCGTAGAATGTATTGGGCAGGTTCTGATTTGTAATCCGCTGAAACTCTGCATACAACTACAGCAGAAGGACAATACAGTTCAATTTGAAGAATCTCGCACATCTTTATAAAGCAGCAAAAAGCTGCCACATGAGTAAGAATTACAATTTTCATTTTAAACAGAGCTGATCCATATTACCTCAGACTCCATTTTTAGAGCAGGCCAGAGGTCCAAGAGCTCCTTCACAACCCTAACCCTGCACATATAGTTTAAAATATAGCGTTTCTAACAAGAAAACTGCTTGAAAGCACTCTCACTGCAGACAGGCATCTCCGTTGTGTAACTGCAGGGACAACGGGCTTGTTTGGACCCAACTATTCTGAGTCATGAGAGGGGGTTTAAAAATTTAGAGAGATTAAAATACTTTGTTTCATACTAGGCGACCGGGCGCCACCTCTAGAGCAAGTAGTATCTAACTTTTTAAACAGCCTGCGACCCTCATTACAACAACTTAATGCTAGCTCTGCAAGCGCAAAGTTTCCTTCGGGGAGAGCAGCAAAGCACATAAAAAACACGGACCGACATTTCTGCTATTCTTTTCGACACGCACCCAAAATACAACTAAATATTCGTATTTTAACAATAAACTAATATCAACATTGAAAACTTAATGTAAGTCCAGTGATGCTAGTTGCTGCCGTTAGGTCCAACTTTCTCCAGTCGTCCGTGTTGCCTCTTTGGTGCTGTTCCCGCCCATATACCTTTACTTCTTCTGTGTTTCGTATTAATGCTCATTAGCGCCGCCTTCCGCTTCGGAGGGTGAATCAGAGATTAACTCGGAATAAAAATTGATTCCTGCAGCTGCTCAACACTTACGGAAAAAATTAAAAATATATATGTAGGACACAGTGATAAAACAATGAATATTAAAATAAATACATTTTGTCTTCCACTAATGCATTTAAGACAATTTGATTTTACTTATTTGGTGAAACACTTTGAGATTTTATTGTATTTTAGCATGTGCTACATAAATTAAGTTTATTATTAAATCCTACCTACTTGAAACAACAAAAATAACAGGACTTTACCATTCTTATATGTCCTAACTTAACTGTGTTACGTTGTGCTTAAGTTATTATTTTAAGTGATGCTTACTTAATATAGAAATAGTTAAATTCAATCAAATATTATTAGTTTCATTTACTCAAAAAGAAGAACATGTTATACGAACTTGACATATTTAAGTTAACAGAACTTTTTAAAGACTTTGAGTATACACTACTTAATCTGTTTAATTACTTTGAACATTCGGGTTTACAGTGCAATAGTGCCATGTAAATCAATTAAGAGTGTGTGTTTCCATTGTTTCAATAACAGAAATAAGATTTTTCTTCTTATGGACCACGGTTTTAGGTGGAGGATAGTCATTCATGGGACTATTGACACTTAGAGTCCCAGAGAGCAGCCATTTGGCTTTTCTACCTTTTAAGTAAAAATCATGTACACTCAAAAAAATGAGTCATTGGATGAACTCAATTGGACTGATGGCAGGTTTTCCACGTAATACATCTATTTTGGTCCAACCTAATCTACATACATCATGACAATTCAATTAAATTGAGTCAGTAGAACACAATTTCGTAAATACTGCTAAAATGAAAAAAAGTACATTAATATGATGTGAAAGGTTTTGGTTGGTCCAACTCAATACAATGTCATTCACTTGAGCTAGATTTTCATTGCATTGAAATCATTATTTTGAGTTCAACTAAATCATAATTTTCATTACCAGAAAACTAATTTAATTATTAAAATAATGACAAAATGAATTTGTTTTTACAACTCAGGTTTATTCACTTGAATTAAAAGCAGAAACAGAATATTTTGTAAATAAACATACATGTCACATGGTCAAATCAACCTTAACAAAAATCAAAGTGCTCACAAAAAAGTGCTGACGTACATTTGTAATGAATGTCAAATCTGAATAGCACACACCTCTGTACTACTAGGCAATACTGAAAACAAACTGGAATCTGTAAAATCAGATTTCACTTCAGAATCATTGTATATCGTTAGCTTCATAGCATAATTGCCTAAGTCATTGACTTAGTCCAATGACTTAGGCAATTATGCTATGAAGCTAACGATATATTTATATAGGCTACATTTCACTGTATGTTATACTTGTATAACTACACTCTAAAAAATATTCATGGTGTTTGTAGGTAGAACTTAACAAAAAAGCATTTTTCTGCTAAAAAAAGTAAGTTGCCTACATGTACACGTTTCAGTGAGTTGAATAATCAATGTTAGAAGTCAGTGCAACACAAAAATTAAAAAACAGTTCCTTAACTTAAATGTTTGAGTATATTGAATAAAATACTTTTGTCATCAATCAACAACAGAAAATATTAAGTTTGTGTAACATGTAAAAATGAGTTTCAACATCCTTCCTGTTTGAATTGAGACCATTCAGACAGACGAGGGCAACCCCGTAGCATATGTTCGTATCGTGCGCAACAGTTTCTGGATTCTTGTGGCTTCGTGGGAGAAGAGGTGTTTGCCCTCGACTGTGTTCGGTGAGTTAAGTAAGTACTGAATTCTAAATAGATGAATTACAAGTTATATTTGTACACTCTAAAATGTCATATTAAAAAAAACTGAAATTTGATGGTTTTAATCGTAATTTAGCAGAGTAGAGTTGTTGTTGTTTTTTTAAGTTTAGCTAGCCGTTTCTTTTAGCTGGAGCTTGCTCAGCCCACCTGGAGCTTCTCACCATTCTCTGTCGGCCATTCTATCTCCCCAGGGAGTTCACTGCTGTGATCATCTCTGCGATTTACATCCCGCCACAAGCGGACAACAACAAGGCGCTATCGGACCTCCATGATGTGTTGAGCGGCCATCAGGCTAAACATCCAGACGCCGCCCTCATCGTGGCGGGGGATTTTAATAGGGCTAAATTAAAACAGGTCATGCCTAACTTTCACCAGCATGTCACCTGTCCCACCAGAGGCAACAACACGCTGGACCACTGTTACAGTTCTTTTAAAGGCGGCTACAAAGCCATCTCTCTACCGGCTTTTGGGAAATCAGACCACGCCGCCATCTTACTCGCACCGGAATATAAACAAAGGCTTCATCAGGAAGCCCCGGTGACGCGAAAGGTCAGACGCTGGACTGTCCAATCAGAGGCGACGCTGCAGGACGCACTCGGTGACGTAGACTGGGATGTATTCCAGGATACTTCCGTAAACATTGACGAGTTCGCGGACACAGCGATTAGCTTCATTGGAATGCTAGTGGATACCATCATCCCCTCGGCTACAATCCGGATTTTTCCCAACCAAAAACCTTGGGTTGACTCTACTGTCAGGAGAGCTCTCAAAGCACGGACCACTGCCTATAAAAATGGGCTCACATCGGGTGATATGACCAGCTACAAAGCAGCTTCTTATGGTTTAAGGAAGACTGTGAAAGCGGCTAAGAGGCGCTATAAGGACAATGTGGAGTCGCATTTCCAACACGGTGACTCCCGACGTATATGGGACGGGCTACGAAAAATCACAGATTATAAACCCAGCACTGTGAGATGTATGAAACCAGAATTAGCTGACGACCTCAATGCCTTTTTTGCGCGTTTCGAGGTGCCTGCTGTGGCAGCAATTCAGAGCTCCGCACCTGCCCCCGCTGCTGAACCAGCACCATTGATACTCTCTGAGCATGATGTGAGGAGAGCTCTGAGGGCAACAAACTGCAGGAAGGCAGCGGGACCAGATAGCATACCGGGACGTGTGCTAAGAGTATGTGCAGATCAGCTGACCACAGTTTTCACTAGCCTCTTCAATGCCTCTCTGGCTCAGCAGGTAGTCCCCACCTGCTTTAAAACATCAGTGATTGTTCCGATCCCGAAGAACACCCGCCCAGCCAGCCTAAATGATTATCGCCCAGTAGCCCTAACATCTGTAGTGATGAAGTGTTTTGAGAGGCTCATGAAACCCTTCATCAGTTCCCTCCTTCCTCCCGACTTCGACTCACTGCAGTTTGCATACCGGACAAACAGATCTACCGGAGATGCTGTAGCACAGGTCCTGCATACCACACTGAGCCATCTAGATGAGGGATGTGGGAACTATGTGAGAATGCTGTTTATAGATTACAGCTCAGCATTCAACACCATAGTTCCCCACACCCTCTCGGGTAAGCTCCAAGATCTGGGATTCAGTACATCTTTGTGCAGGTGGATTTATAGCTTCCTGACCACGAGACCACAGTCAGTGAGAATAGGGGATGTGTACTCCCATACACTCTCATTGAACATAGGGGCCCCCCAGGGATGTGTACTGAGCCCCCTTCTCTACTCCCTCTACACCGCGGACTGCACGGCCAGACACCCCACTAATTCCATTGTGAAGTTTGCTGACGACACAGTGGTGGTGGGACTCATCTCTGGGAACGACGAGACGGCCTACCAGAGTGAGGTGGATGGACTAGCAAAGTGGTGTGAGGCAAATCACCTCTCCATGAACATCAGTAAAACAAAGGAGATGGTGATTGACTTTAGAAAACAGAGAGGCGAGAAAACTCACACCCCAATTCAGATCTATGGAACCCCTGTGGAGAGAGTCTCCAACTTCAAATACCTCGGTGTCCACATCAACGAGGACCTCACTTGGAGTACACACACGGACTTCCTCATTAGTAAAGGCAGACAGCGCCTCTATCACCTGAGGCGTCTAAAGAGGTTTAAGATCTCCAAGAATATACAGAGGAGATTCTACACTGGTGTCATTGAGAGCATCCTGTGCAACAACATCATGGTGTGGTACGGGAACTGCACAGTACAGCAACAGAAAGCCCTGCAGAGGGTTGTGCGCACAGCTGAACGCACTATGGGAACATCTCTACCAGCACTGCAGGACATCTATGCTGAAAGGTGCAGATCCAGGGCCATCAGGATCATTAGGGATTCTAGCCATCCCGCCCACAAACTGTTCAGGCCACTGAGGTCAGGGAAGCGCCTCTGTAGCCTGAAAACAAGAACAGAAAGGTTCAGGAGGAGTTTTTACCCACAAACTGTGAGACTCCTCAACCAAAACACAAACCGGACAACATGATGGACAATCTCACACACAGTACATAATTTGCACTTTATCTTTCTTCTCTGAACCTTATCCGTACCTTATTATATACATCTGTACTATGTAAATATGTATATTTTTATAGTCTTCTCATTCAAATCATTACAGTGCAATATCTTGCACGTCATGGATATATATTTATAAGCACAAACATATGGACTTTTACATTGTTTTTTTATATATTTTTTTACTTTTAACTTTTGTTTCTTTTCCTTTTTTTCTTAGCTTATGTAAAATCCTTTTTAGCATGTTTGCACAGTCGGGGGGAGTACTTTTTTAGCCAGAAAAAACATTTCACTGTATGTTGTACCAGCTATAACTACATGTGACAAATAAATAAAGAATTGAGAATTGAGAATTAGCTAGTAAACGTTCCTCACAAATAAAAGAGT